>NC_141180.1:48955000-50205000 GCF_055505025.1 Bos grunniens
GTGGGGGCTCTTCATCTGTCAAACAAGTGGAGCTTCCAAAGGCAATCCTGTGTGCTAGGCTTGGCTTCTGTGCTGTGAGACCTAGGAGTTTATTGCTCCTCATTCTTCTGAACCACTGGAGGACTATTTTTCTTCCTTTGGTGTCTGTTCAGAGTTCTGGGCAGGTAGTAAAGTTGGTCACACAAGAGGCCAGCTGACCAAGGCTACGCAGTGTTTCTTCACATCCCCTCCACTCAGAATATTGAGGCCTCTGGTTTTCTTATTGCTTCATTATTTGCCTGTGGCTCTGTCTTTATTATTCGGGGCCAGAAAAAGCTCACTAGCAGGACTTCACTTCATGCATTGGAGAAGGAAATGGCAACCCACTCCGGTGTGCTTGCCTGGAGAATCCCGGGG
This sequence comes from Bos grunniens, assembly GCF_055505025.1. NCBI lineage: Eukaryota > Metazoa > Chordata > Mammalia > Artiodactyla > Bovidae > Bos > Bos grunniens. Next base: position 48,955,397 of record NC_141180.1, read on the forward strand.
ATGGTGGAGCCTGGTGGGCTGCCGTCTATGGGGTCGCACAGAGTGGGACACGACTGAAGTGACTTAGCAGCAGCAGCAGCAGGACCTAGCACACAGAGGCATTAACTAGTGACTGGCCTTCCTCGTGGACTCCGGGCAGCCCTGCAACTGTCATTCCACCCTGCCGCTTGCTGTTTGGTGAGATTCACCTCTTAGTCAGATGGCCAGGGTTCCTCTGGGCACGTTATTATTATTCCCCTGGGACTTGGTTTCATCATTCTTAATGTGGGCGTGCAAAGGCTCCTTCTTGCACAGGTGGCTGCAAGGAATTATAAACCAATAAAGAGATTGCTTAGCATATGGCTGAATGTCAAGGGCAATAGAAATGCTTAATTTCATTTATTTAGTAGTAGTTGGATGGCCACGTGAATGTTGCTGTGGAAACCGTAATGCCTGAGTTCTCTGACACTTATCTGTATTTTGCTTTTAAGTGAGGCTTTACATTTAAATCCTGTTTTTTTGTTTTTGTTTTTCATATTAGAAAAGTATCAGGAAAGATCAGCGTTTGATCTCAATCACAACCTTTCCATAAGAAGCAGTGTGAGCTGTCACTGCTTCCCCACCAAGGAACATTTGTTGCCAAGTTTCTCTCATCTGATCCCTCCTTTTTTCCTCCAAGGTCTTGTCTCCATTCACCCACCCACCCACCCATCTATTCACCCATCCAACACACTGCATTTCCAGCTCATGAGCTGAATGGGGCAAATGCAGGTGGATCAGAACTATTGGTTTTCTAGCAGGAATAGAACTGAGAGGATGTCTTTGGTGGCGGAGATGTGTGTTGGCAGATCTTGTAGAGTGGTGAGGTGGAGGGGGAGGCGACAGAGGGTGTGGCTGCAGGGAAAGGCGAGGTTTTAGCAATTCAGAGGACCAGAGGCTCCACAGGCTGGTGCCCTGGGCTCAGGCAGCACGTAGCTAGGGGATCTAGGGGGTGGGCAGCAGCAGTATCTGGTTAGAAAAATCGATCTTGACTCTAAGCTCTCACTGGAGGAACTCGTGCAGTTTCACAGCTCCTGCAAGCTCCTTTCTCCCTCAGGAAGGATCTCCATGTGGCCACCTATCCTCCACCGTAGGCTTCGAAGCCCTTCCCTGGGCTGCATGGACCTCTGTGCCCATCACCTCCTGGGCTTGACCGTGGTGCTCATTCCCAGTACCCGCTCCCAACCACTCCTGCCCCTGCCAATGTTTGCTCACTGCCTTCCCTCAGCCACCTCGATCTTGTTCTGGCAGTTCTTTGCATGCGTGCATGCTCAGGCGCTTCAGTTGTGTCCAACTCTGTGAGACCCAGTGGATTGTAGCCCATCAGGCTCCTCTGTCCATGGGATTCTCCAGGCAAGAATACTGGAGTGGGTTGCCATGCCCTCCTCCAGGGGATCTTTCTGATCCAGGGATTGAACCCTCATCTCTTGCACTGCAGGCAGATTCTTGACTGCTGAGCCATCTGGGAAGCCCCCGGCAGTTCCTTACAGAGATACTAATAGCACAACTCTTCTTCTTAAGCATGTATTCTCACTTTTTTCATTACTCTTCTGTTCCCGCCAGCAATCAACCAGTGTCTCCTAGTGTTCTTCCCAGTGTTGGGTTCCTTCTGATTGATGTGAAGAGAGACTCTGGGGTTCCAGCTGTAGCTGCCAGAATTCCAGAAGTGCGCATGCAGGTCAACCTTCTCTCTGGGAATTTTGCTTCACAGGGAAAGGCAATTGGATTATTGTGGCTATATCTTTTCTAAATGAAACACATCATCTTCTCCTTTTCTCTTGTTGTCAAAAAGGCTATTTCCGCTTATATCCTGAAAATCACCCCTCACACCTCAAGCTTCCTCCTCCTATTTGTTTGGTCTCTGAGCCTAGCTGATCAAGTGCTGATAGTTCTGAAATCAATCTTCATTTCCACTTGCTGTTTTATCTCTCCCATTACCTTTTAGAAACGACTTTAGTGAGGTTTATTTAACATATAAGCAGGTTCACTCTACACAAGTGAACTTCTTTTTTTGGGCGGGGGGTGGTAAATTTAGCAAGTAGTGCAGCTCTCATCATAAATCAGTTTCAGAACATTTGCATCACCCCAGTAAGATTCCCGGAGAAGGCAATGGCACCCCACTCCAGTACTCTTGCCTGGAAAATCCCATGGACGGAGGAGCCTGTTGGGCTGCAGTCCATGGAGTCGATAAGAGTCGGACACAACTGAGTGACTTCACTTTCACTTTTCCCTTTCATGCATTGGAGAAGGAAATGGCAACCCACTCCAGTGTTCTTGCCTAGAGAATCCCAGGGACCGGGGAGCCTGGTGGGCTGCTGTCTATGGGGTTGCACAGAGTCGGACACGACTGAAGCAACTTAGCAGCAGCAGCAGCAGTAAGATCCCTCATGCCTACAGTTAATCCCTGTTTCTACCCCCATCCCCAGGCAACTGCTAATCTGCTTTCTGTCCCCACAGATTTGTCTATTCTGAAAATCTCACATAAATGAAGTCATACGATACACAGTTTCTCGTGTCTAGTTTCTTTCACTTAGCCTAATGTTTTTGTGGTCCATCCATGTTGGAGTATGTATCAACTCTTCCTTCCTTTTTATTGCTAAATAATGTTCCATTGTATGGATGTGCCACATTTTGTCTAACCCCTTACCAACTGGTGAACGTGTAGGTTCTTTCTGCATTCTGGCTATGATGAATAATGCCACTATGAACTTTCTGTGTGCCAGTCTTTGTGTGGTATTGTTTTTATTTCTCTCAGGTAGATACTTAGTTTATACTTAACTTTTTGAGAAACTGCCAAACTGTTTTCCAAAGTGGCTACATCATTTTACATTCCTGCCAGCCATGTATGAGGGTTCCTGTTTCGCCATAACTTCAACAAGAGTTGCTATTGTCTGCCTTTGTGATTATATTCATTCCAGTGAGTATGAAGTAGTATCTCATTGTGGTTTTTAATGTTCATTTCCATAATGACTAAGGATGTTAAGCATTGTTTCATGTGCTTTATTAGCCGTTTATATAACTTCTTTGATGAAACACTGTCCACATTTTTTGTCTTTATATGAGGATTTTTGGTTCCTAATGATTGAATTCTATGACCTCCCCTTACTTTTCTCCTCCTAACTGGTATGGCTGCTTCCATGTAGTACTTGTTCAACCTATTTTTTACAAAGTGCTACCAGATTAATGTTATGCGTGGCCTTGGCCATGTTCCTCACCCTCAGTGTTCTCCACTGCCTGAAGTTCAAAACCCTAATCCTTGACATTCAAACTATTACATGACATGGTTCCATCCCTCCATACTCCCACAGGCGCCTGAGTTCTGGAAAAAGAGTTCACTTGGGACATCCCTCCCCTTTTCTCCTGGGTGTCTGTCTGATGTCTTTCCACCCTTTCCTAACCTCTGATCCATCCTGCGAGGCCCAGTCACTCTCCACTCCTTCTCACTGACTTCTCCAGTGAGAATATCCCACCTTTCTCTGACTTCCTTGACTTTGTTTCCTGTGTTCTGCTGACCTGCTGACTTGACCTACCTCTAAACCAAGTGCTGTTTTTGAAATTTTATATAAAAATGTTTCCCGGCACCCAACAAGACAATGATATTCTGCTCCAGCTCTAAGTTCATCAGAACAGCCATCAGCTAGACATGAAGTGGTTTTGTTTTATGTCCTGGACTCTCACAGCCTGTTAAAGTCTCGTCTATCACCAACATGTGCTGTGCTTCTGATGCTGTGTGTGGCTCCTGGTTGGGGACCAAAGAAAGGCCTGTGCTTCTTCCCTTGCACTCCATCACCACCCCCCACTGGATCTGTGTCTTGGGCAAGTCACCTCACCTCTAGAGGGCTCTAGGGTCCCCTTCTTATATCCTAACTATAAATTTAGTGAGTTGTGAAGGTAAATGATGTAACATTAGTTTTTTCTTTTTTTTTGTAAAGTGCTTTGAAATATTATTTTGTTGTAAAATATTGTTAATCACCAGTATTCTCTACCCATCTGTCTTGCCAGCATATTGTATTTTTTCCCCTTTTGGTTGTTGTTACTGTTTCTTTTATTTTTGTATCCTGGCTTCCACTATGCATAGGTAGGGAACCCACATTCTTTACCCTTCTAGCTCCTTGTGGTTCATTTTCTAAAAATTGAAACTTGCTTTAGTTTCCTTTTTTTTTTTTTTAATTTTAGTAACTTTTCTTAGCAAGCTTTGGGGGTTGGTGATGGACAGGGAAGCCTGGCTTCTGCAGTCCATGGGGTTGCAGAGTCAGACACGACTGAGCAACTGAACTGAACTAAACTTTTCTTATAGTAAAATAGTAATTATAATGTTAAATTTTTCTCAGAAAACATAGAGGAAACTCCCAGAGAGCTGTTGTACTCTTAATACCTTGATGTTACTTCTCTTTTTTTTTCTGTTGCATAATTTTGTTTCCACTAAGTTATCATTATTGTAGATACTTATATTTTAAAAATACTTAACACTGGCTTCCCTGACGGGAAAGACATTGGTCAAGACTCTGAACTTCCAATGCAGGGTACATGGGTTCGATCCTGGGTCAGGAGTCTAAGATCCCACATGCACCACGGTTTGGCCAATAAAACAAACAAAACACTTAACACTACTACATCATCAACATCTTTCCACTTTTTCCATAAAATTATTCTTTTATGCAAACATTTTTAATGGCTGCGTGGTACTCTATAGTCTGACAACGGTAAGATTTTAAACCCATCCCCTACTGATGCACACGTAAGTTGTTTCTCTGACTTCACTATTATAAACAATGGTACACAGAGTGCTGTAATCCCTTTTCAAAGCAGGAGACTTCTTGTGACAAGTGGCAGCATCTTCCATGGTCATCACCTCTGGTGCCCAGTGTCAATGGGAGGGCACTCATCAGATCTTCCTCTGTTTTTAAATGTATCTTTCTTTTTCAATTTTGTTTCTTTTTGGCTATGCTGGGTCTTGTTGCTGTGCAGGCTCTTTTCTGGTAGCGGCAAGCAGGGCCTACGCTCTAGTTGTGTGTGCAGTCTTCTCACTGGGGTGGCTTCTCTTGTTGCTGGGCCTGGGCTCTAGGGTGCATGGGCTCAGTAGTTGTAGTGCTTGGGCTTAGTTGCTCTGCAGCATGTGGGATCTTCCCAAACCCATGTCTCCTGCATTGGCAGGTGAATTCTTTACCACTAAGCCACCAGGGAACCCCCTGCATCTCTGTTTTTAATCATTGTTCTTTTCTCCACAATCTGAAAGCCAAAAAAAAAAAAAATCACTCTAACCACACAAATTTGGTTCACACCCTTTCCTCTTTATCTTCTGAACTATCTGAACTTTGGACTGAAATCAAACTTGGAATTTAGCATGAAAGGAATTTGTGAGCATAAAATGATTAATGATTGAAATGATCATCCAAGAGTGGAAAACCTTCCTTAGGTTGCAGGATAACAACCTTCTCTTGCACTACAGTAGTGCTCCAAGCACACAAATTAAAGTTATCAGCTTGCAGATGATTCTTTGGCAGCCCACGCATGATCATATGGTCCCCAGAACACCAGTAGATCATATGCAAATATTGTTTGCATATTCATCACGATACCACATGGACAGTGTAAGCTGCTTTGATTCTCTTTCAAGGAGAAACACAGGCGCCTCTGGCACATGGACTCCACTGACTCTGCTGGCATGTTGGTGCCTGAACCAATGTGGAAATTATTCAAAAGAAAAATACTAAAGAGGAGTGGAAGCTATTATAGTCTGCCCTCTGCTTAGCAATTAGAAGTTGCCAGCCTGATTTTGGTTATTCCTGATTTATACTTTGGGGCTTTCAAAAGCACAGCAACATAATATATTTTAGCTATAAAATTTATGAGCTACTCACCCCTGAGGTATAAATAATGAAAAAGTTAAATTTCATTTTCTGAAAATATAAAAGTCCCACAAAACACCCCAAAGAAGCTACATCTGCTTAATAAATAAGCAACAAGGAATAAGAATTTCATTCTAAGTTAGGTAATGGACCTTAACTTTTTTTTTTTTTTTGCACTTTGTACTTATGAATATAGCAGGGAGATACTGTTTTTCACCTAGGATATCAATGGAATAAATAAATTGGTGTTAATAGGAGCTCTGGTTTTTGGGAAGTCAGTATGTAATTTATCCATAATAAGAGTGTTTTTTTTTTCTTAACCTAAATCTTGAAGTAATTCCATTAACACCCTCAAATATGAAGATGTGGGAAGTATACAAGCACACCTAATTTTATTGCATCTCACCTATAATGCTTCTTCTTCCTTTTTTTTTTTTTTTTACAAATTGAAGGTTTATAACTCTGCATTGTCAGATGATGCATTTTTAGCAGAAAAGTATTTTAAAGTTAAGGTACATACATTTTTGGGGCTTCCCTGATGGCTCAGTTGGTAAAGAATTTGCCTGTAATACAGGAGACCCTGGTTCAATTCCTGGGTCAGGAAGATCCTCTGGAGAAGGTATAGGCTGCCCACTCCAGTATTCTTGGGCTTCCCTTGTGTCTCAGCTGGTAAAGAGTCCCCCTGCAATGTGGGAGACCTGGGTTCGATCCCTGGGTTGGGAAGATCTCCTGGAGAAGGGAAAGACTACCCACTCTAGTATTCTGGCCTGGGTCCCAAGGAGTTGGATACAAATGAGCAACTTTTACTCACTATGTACATTTTTTAGACATGTTGCTATTGCACACTTAATAGATTACAGTATAGTATAAAAGTAACTTTTATATGGACTGAGACACCAAAACATTCATGAGACTCACTTTATTATGATATTTGCTTTATTGCGGTAGTCTGGAACTGAACATGCCTGTATAGATATAGAGATTTCTATCTATCCGTGAGGAGTTGGGTTGCATTATGAAAAGAACTTCAGTTAGATAGAAAATAAAATTATAGCTAGTTTCTTTAAAAACTAACTCTATAGGCTGCTAACTCAGAAAACAGAAACCCTTGAAACTACAAGAATTACAAAAACCTAAGGTCAACTTGAAAAAACCACTATTACGCTAAAATGAAGGTGTGCTTTACATACAACTGAATTTCCAAGAGAAAACAATTACAAGCTGGGTAACAACAGCAACAAGAACCTATTTAAAGGTACTGGAGAGTAGCCAAAAGCAGGGCAGAGACTGGAGGGGATTCAAGGCTTCAATCCTTGAAAGAAGGGTTACAGGGGTTTTTCCAGTCTGCTGGGCACAGTGGTTCTAACTCAATGTGAAAGCCAGTCTTATTGGTCAGAGACATTACACAGTGGAGGTCAGGGGTGTAGCTGGAAAGGGAGGAAAAAAATCCCAGGGAGGAGAGAGTCAAAGTGAGGCAGTCCTGAAATTCACATTACATTTCTCTCAAATCCTTGGCTGATATTTTTTAATTTTGCATACATGGAAGAGTTACAAGAAGCCCAAGGGAAAAGGCATCTCGAAGCTGAAAGAGCTGAAGAGATTTCAGCTGCTATCACTACAGGGGAGCAGAGCTTGGAGTTTAATGCCCAAGTTGGAGGGACCTGATAAACACTTTGGATTTTCTTAAAAAAAAAATTTTATTTATTTATTTATTTATTTTTGGCTGTGCTGGGTCTTTGTTGCTGCATTGGGCTTTTCTCTAGCTGCGGCGGGAGGGGGCTTCTCATTGAGGTGGCTTCTTTTGCTGCAGAGCCGGGTTCTAGGGCACGCAGGCTTCAGTAGTTGAGACTCCTGGGCTCTAGAGCCCAGGCTCAGTAGTTATGGTGCTCGGACTTGGTTACTCTGTGGCATGTGGGATCCTCCTGGGCCAGGGATCAAACCTGTGTCTCCCACATTAGCAAACAGATTCTTTACCAACGAGCCAGTAGGGAAGCCCCCACTTTAGTCCTTCCATCAAAACCCCAGAAGGGCCATACTTTAGGGGTAAAGAACAAGTCCCAGGACTAAGGGATTTTTCTCAGATCTAAGAGCCAAACCTCAACAGAACTATCTGCTCTAACAAAGCACAAAGCCAGGCTTTTATAAGTTTACAATGACCCACTGGTAAAGAATCTGCCTGCCAATGCAGAAGACATAAGAGACTCGGGTTCAATCCCTGGGTTGGGACAATCTTTTGGAGGAGGAAATGGCAACCCACTCCAGTATTCTTGCCTGGATAATCCCATGGACAGAGGAGCCTGGCAGGCTACAGTCCATGGGGTTGCAAAGAGCTGGAGACAACTGAGCGATTGAGCATGCATGCACGCACATATCACTAACTTAACTACCTGCTAGAACAAAATCAGTACTTCTCAAAGGAAGGTCATAGAATCTAGCCTCTCTGGGATGTAATATTCACAATACCCAGCTTGCAGTTCAAATTTACTGGTTATGAAAATACACAGAAAGATGTGATTCAGAGTCAAGAGAACAAACAATTAATAGAAAGTAACCCCCAAATGAGCCAGATGTTGGAATTAGCAGGCAAGAAAATTAAAGCTGTCATTATAACTATATCCATAGATTTAAAGGGAAACTATATACGTATATATTGAAAAGTACAATATCTGAAATGAAGAATTCACTGAATAGGTTTGACAGAGATCGGAGATAACAGAGGTAAATGTCAGTGAACTTAATAAAGGATCAATAGAAATTATCCAATCTGAAGAATAAAAGGGTAAAGACTGAAATAATTACAGAGCCTCAGTAACTCATGGGACAATTCAAATAGTGTCCTAATATACATGTAATTGGAGTCCCAGAAGGACAGAAAAAGAGAGAATGGGTCTAGAAAAATAATGACTGAAATTTCCCCAAACTTGCTGAAAAACTTACAGATCAAATTATAGGTCTTAGAAATTTAGCAAACCCTAGGCAGGATAAATACAGAGAGAACCACATCCTGGAGCATTATAGCCAAACTGCTGAAAACGAATTATAAAGAGAAAAATCTTCAAAACATCCAGAGAAAAAAGACACATTACACACACACACACACACACACACACACACACACACACACACACACACACACACGAGAATTCCCATGAGAGTTAATGTTAGCTTCTAATCAGAAGCAAGCAAGGACAGAAGGCAATGAATGACATCTTTAAAGGGTGGAAAGAAAAATAACTGTCAACCAAAAATTCAAAATACAGTTAAACCGTTCTTCAGACTCAAAAATGAAAAAAAGACAGATAAGCAAAAGCTGAGGAATCTGTCATCACTAGACCCGTGGTACAAGAAATGTTAAAGGAAGTTCTTCAGTCTGAAGGGAAATGAGCTAGTTGAAAAGCTGGCCTATAGGAAAAAAATTTTATCAGTCTTCCAAATATAAAACTGGGTAAATATAAAAAAAAAAAAACCCCAACAACCCCTGCCCACCCCCCACCCCAGGGACTTCCCTGGTGGTCCAGCGGTTAAGAATCCACCTTGTAATGCAGGGGACTCTGCTTCGATCTCTGGTCTGAAATTAAGACTCCACAAGCTGCAAGGGAACTGGGGAACCACAATAAAAGATCCCTCATGAAGCAAGGACGATCCCACTTGTGCTTCAATTAAGAACCAACAGCAGCCAAATAAATAAATAATTTGTGTGTGTGTGTGTGTGTGTTAGTCACTCAGTCGTGTCTGACTCTTTGTGACCCCATGGACTGTAGCCCACCCTCCAGGCTCCTCTGTCCATCTGATTTTCCAGGCAAGAATACTGGAGTGGGTTGCCATGCCTCTCTCCAGGGGATCTTCCCAACCGAGGGGTCGAACCTGGGTCTCCTGCATGGCAGGCAGATTCTTTACCCTCGAAGCCACCAGAATTACCCAATTAGTTTAAAAAAACCCCACATATTTAAAACATTCTAGTTTCACCAAAAGACAAGTTGTTTAAAGTAAAATGGAGACTACGGTATTATGGATTTTACAATGTATGTGGATATAAAAATACAACAAATAGTAGCATAAAGGAGGGAGGTAAAATGGAATTATACTGTTGCAAATTTCTTACATTTTAGGTGAAGTGGCACAAAATTAAGTAGCCCAACTTGAAGATGCATATTATAATCCTTACAGAAGAGCCTCTTGATGAAAGTGAGAGAGGAGAGTGAAAAAGTTGGCTTAAAACTGAACATTCAGAAAACGAAGATCATGGCATCTGGTCCCATCACTTCATGGCAAATAGATGGGGAAACAGTGGAAGCAGTGTCAGACTTTATTTTCCTGGGCTTCAAAATTATTGCAGATGGTGACTGCAGCCATGAAATTAAAAGATGCTTGCTCCTTGGAAGAAAAACTATGACCAACCTAGACAGCATATTAAAAAGAAGAGACATTACTTTGCCAACAATGGTCCGTCTAGTCAAAGCTATGGTTTTTCCAGTTGGATGTGAGAGTTGGACTGTAAAGAAAGCTGAGCACCAAAGAATTGATGCTTTTGAACTGTGGTGTTGGAGAAGACTTTTGAGAGTCCCTTGGACTGCAAGGAGATCCAGCCAGTCCATCCTAAAGGAGATCAGTCCTGTGTGTTCATTGGAAGGACTTGATGCTGAAGCTGAAACTCCAATACTTTGGGCATCTGATGGGAAGAACTTACTCATTGGAAAAGAGCCTGATGCTGGGAAAGTGGAGAAAAACACTAGACCATTCAGGTATGACCTAAATCAAATCCCTTATGACTATACAGTGGAAGTGAGAAATAGATTTAAGGGACTAGATCTGATAGACAGAGTGCCTGATGAACTATGGATGGAGGTATGTGACATTGTACAGGAGACAGGAATCAAGACCATCCCCAATAAAAAGAAATGCAAAAGAGCAAAATGGCTGTCTGAGGAGAGCTTACAAATAGCTGTGAAAAGAAGGGAAGTGAAAAGCAAAGGAGAAAAGGAAAGATAAACCCATCTGAATGCAGAGTTCCAAAGAAGAGCAAGGAGAGATAAGAAAGCCTTCCTCAGTGATCAATGAAAAGAAATAGAGGAAAACAATAGAATGGGAAAGACTAGAGATCTCTTCAAGAAAATTAGAGATACCAAGGGAACATTTCATGCAAAGATGGGCTCGATAAAGGACAGAAATGGTATGGACCTAACAGAACCAGAAGATATTAAGAAGAGGTGTCAAGAATACACAGAACTGTACAAAAAAGATCTTCACGACCCAGATAATCACGATGATGTGATCACTCACCTAGAGCCAGACATCCTGGAATGTGAAGTCAAGTGGGCCTTAGAAAGCATCACTATGAACAAAGCTAGTGGAGGTGATGGAATTCCAGTGGAGCTATTTCAAATCCTGAAAGATGATACTGTGAAAGTGTTGCACTCAATATGCCAGCACATTTGGAAAACTCAGCAGTGGCCACAGGACTGGAAAAGGTCAGTTTTCATTCCAATCCCAAAGAAAGGCAATGCCAAAGAATGCTCAATTGCACTCATCTCACACGCTAATAAAGTAATGCTCAAAATTCTCCAAGCCAGGCTTCAGCAATATGTGAACTTGCAGATGTTCAAGCTGGTTTTAGAAAAGGCAGAGGAACCAGAGATCAAATTGCCAACATGAGCTGGATCATCAAAAAAGGAAGAGAGTTCCAGAAAAACATCTATTTCTGCTTTATTGACTATGCCAAAGCCTTTGACTGTGTGGATCACAATAAACTGTGGAAAATTCTGAAAGAGATGGGAATACCACACCACCTGACCTGCCTCTTGAGAAACCTGTATTCAGGTCAGGAAGCAACAGTTAGAACTGGCCATGGAACAACAGACTGGTTCCAAACAGGAAAAGGAGTATGTCAAGACTGTATATTGTCACCCTGCTTATTTAACTTATATGCAGAGTACATCATGAGAAACGCTGGGCTGGAGGAAGCACAAGCTGGAATTAAGATTGCTGGGAGAAATATCAATAACCTCAGATATGCAGATGACACCACCCTTATGGCATAAAGTGAAGAAGAACTAAAGAGCCTCTTGATGAAAGTCAAAGAGGAGAGTGAAAAAGTTGGCTTAAAGCTCAATATTCAGAAAACTAAGATTATGGCATCTGGTCCCATCACTTCATGGGAAATAGATGGGGAAACAGTGGAAACAGTGTCAGACTTTATTTTTCTGGGCTCCAAAATCACTGCAGATGGTGATTGCAGCCATGAAATTAAAAGACGCTTACTCCTTGGAAGGAAAGTTATGACCAGCATAGACAGAGTATTAAAAAGCAGAGACGTTACTTTGCCAACAAAGGTCCATCTAGTCAAGGCTCTGTTTTTTCCAGTGGTCATGTATGGATGTGAGAGTTGAACTATAAAGAAATCTGAGCCCCAAAGAATTGATGCTTTTGAACTGTGGTGTTGAAGAAGACTCTTTTTTTTTTAAATTTTATTTTATTTTTAAACTTTACATAATTGTATTAGTTTTGCCAAATATCAAAATGAATCCGCCACAGGTATACATGTGTTCCCCATCCTGAACCCTCCTCCCTCCTCCCTCCCCATACCATCCCTCTGGGTCGTCCCAGAGCACTAGCCCCAAGCATCCAGTGTTGTGCATCGAACCTGGACTGGCATCTCGTTTCATACATGATATTATACATGTTTCAATGCCATTCTCCCAAATCTTCCCACCCTCTCCCTCTCCCATAGAGTCCATAAGACTGTTCTATACATCAGTGTCTCTTTTGCTGTCGTCCCTTGGACTGCAAGGAGATCCAGCCAGTCCATCCTAAAGGAGATCAGTCCTGGGTGTTTATTGGAAGGACTGATGTTGAAGCTGAAACTCCAGTACTTTGGCCACCTGATGCGAAGAGCTGACTCATTTGAAAAGACCCTGATGCTGGGAAAGATTGAGGGCAGGAGGAGAAGAGGACGACAGAGGATGAGATGGTTGGATGGCATCACCGACTCGATGGACATGGGTTTGGGTAGACTCTGGGCAATTGGTGATGGACAGGGAGGCCTGGCCTGCTGGGGTTCATGGGGTCACAAAGAGTCGGACACGACTGAGCGACTGAACTGAACTGGGAAAGATTGAAGGTAGGAGGAGAAGGGAACGACAGAGAATTAGATGATTGGATGGCATCCCCCATGGATGATTGCTGCCGTCCATGGGGTCGCAGAGTCGCACACGATTGAGTTAACTGAATGAACAGTTAAAAGGCTAATAGAGGGTTGAAAGGGAAATACTAAACAATTCAGTCAACAAAAAGAAGGCCGGAGAGACAGGAATGTATAATATCATGTATGAAACAAGTCGCCAGTCCAGGTTCGATGCAGGATACTGGATGCTTGGGGCTGGTGCACTGGGACGACCCAGAGGGAGGGTATGGGGAGGGAGGAGGGAGGAGGGTTCAGGATGGGGCGCACGGGTATACCTGTGGCGGATTCATTTCGATGTTTGGCAAAACTAATACAATATTGTAAAGTTTAAAAATAAAATTAAAAAAAAAAAAGAAAAACGGAGTACACACGGAGAACAGACCCATACTATCAACAACAGGTAGGTCAAAAACTTAGCAGTCAGGTAAAACTAATCTATGGTGATACAACAGAAATCATAACCGTGATTTTACATGACGGATTGGGATCACCTGGGAAGACACAGGCACGAACTTTCTGGAGTGATGGAGATATATAACTTGATTGAGGTGGTGCCTTACCTGGGAGTGTACATTTATCAAAATTAATAGACTGTACACATAAAATTTGTGCATTTCACGGTATGTAAATTTTACATCCATTTTTTTAAAGCCTCATATCAAACTCTCTTTCGGGGCTTCTTGTTGCAAACTTTGATCAACAGAGGGCGCTCCGAGCTCACCAAACAGGCTTCGGAGCCCCAGCTACTTTGGGATGCGAATCAGACCACCTCTGGTCTCCTCCGTCTCCAAGGTGAATCTCCCAGCTCCCCAGTACTCTCCCTCGACACCTCACCTTCCCCACCAGCGGCTCACGGGCTAGTCCGTTTCACCTGGCCACGTGCTGCTTTTCGGCAGATGAGCAGTGCGTAGCTAATGGCGATGCTATTTCCCGCAGCACCTGCGCGGAATACAGATATGGACGGAAGCAGGCAGTTGCCCGGAGGTGTACCTGCCCCATAAGGACCTCTTTTGATATGACCACTTTTAAATGGAAGTAGGAACGTAATGGAAACTTCCACACTGTTTTCGACATCTACATTTTTACCTTTTTACCTCGCTGTGGTGGCTGTGAAACATTCCCACGCAAGGGCTGCGGCGGGAAGGGCGGGGGGCGGGGAGGGTGGTGGATGGCAGCGCGAGGGATGCACGAAGGAATTTCCCCCCGAGGAAAGCAGGTGTGGGGGGCGTTGCCACTTCCAGAGGGTTCCAGCACCCTAGGATATTGTCTTCCTGCCCTCTCCGTATCTCAGGGAAACTAGAGACTGGAAAGCCCCAGGCGTCCTTTGCACCCTCGCCTGCCCCCAGGCCGGGTACCCCCCGGGCGCGGAGATGCCATTACACCTCACGTGATACCCGCACGGGGCCGGTCCTTCAAGAGGCGTCTCGCCGGGTGTTAATTAAAGGTCACAACAAAACAGACCTGCGGGCTCACTAGAAGATTTGTCCTCTCGGGAGATGAAAAATGACACCCTGGAGCAGCTACGTGTGGAGCCCGGCAAATGCCGGCTTCCTGGGCTCTGGGCTCTGCGCCGGGGGCCGGAGGGGAACTGGAGAGGGCGATGACTGGGTGCTCCCGGGACCGGGTGGACCCTGCCTGCTGGAAGAGCCGGGATCGGGTGCCGAAGGGACCCCCGACCGAGACGAGGCCAAGGCCAGCTCGCACACACCCCTTTCCAGGCCCGCGCCGTCCCTCAGTTTCCCTGCCGGGTGGCTGCCCGCTTGCTCCCCGGGCTCCTGCGTCCCAGCCCTGGGCGGCGGGGCACAGCGCACACTGGGTCGCGGGCAGGCTGGGGCGAAGGCCCTGTTCTCCCGCTGCGCTTGGGAGGGTGGCCCCCCGGCCGGCCCGGCTTAGGAGGGCAATTCCAGAAAAGGTTTGCAGGGCAGGTCTAGGAGAACAAAGGGCGGGGGGAGGACTCGGCATATTTGTGGACTTGTTTGTGACTCAATCCCTCTTACACGGCGTTTCAAAGGCAGAACTGCAAGCCTTGCCAGGAAGAGAAAGAACTTGGGGGCGGGGAAGCTCGGGCGCATTTCTGTCCGGCTGCACTCGCTCGGCTCTGCCCCCAGCTCCAGTCTCGCGCAGTGCTGTTTCATTAGAGCCCTGGACCCGGGCCACTCACCAGCAACTTCCCCGCACCGCGCGAGATTTACGACCCCATCCCCCGGCTCTCGGCCTCGGAATGTCAGGCAGGAGAGCCGCAACATAAAATGGATCCCGGCAGGCGCGGCGGCGGCGGCAGCCAGGCGGCGGGCTCCCTGGCGGGGCCGCGGTTCGCAAGGATCCGCGCTGCGCCTGGGCGCACACGCGCGCCCTGACCGCGGACGCCGGCCGGGCCACACCGCCGCCCCTCTCTGCCCTCGCGCAACTGTCAGGCAAAGAGGGACGGCGGATATTGGCTCCCCCACACGCCGAGGCTCCTCCCCGATCTGGATCTTTATATTTTGGGAGAATTTCTTTGAACTCAGTTACCAAGCTCCGCGAAAGGAGACAAGTTCCCACAGCCGGTTCGCTGGCAGTAGGCGAGGCGGGGGTCTCGCCCACCTCCTCGGCAGCTGCCGTGTGTCCCGATTGTACTCGTCTTTTCCCTCGTGGAGGAAAACGGACTCACTAGACTAAGGAAAATGCCAATTATCTGGATGTGACCGTGAAAAGAGAACGTGTGACTGGAGGAGGCAGAAGAGGAGGAAAAGCCTTATTTGAAGAGAAGAATAAACCAAGCACTCCAACCCTTCTGCAAATTAGTGCTGTTACTTCTGGGGTCCATCTGCTTTTATCCCCCCAACCCCTCCATTAAGAAACCTTGACTTGAGGGCCAAGAGAGAGCCCCCTACCACTGGGCATCCTTCTGGGTTGGAAGACCTTTTGGATGTAGCGTTGGTGGAACATTTAGACACTCTCCTCTGGAAAAGCCACCATGAATTCGATAGCTGGGAATAAAGAGAGGCTTGCAGTCTCCACCAGGGGCAAGAAATACGGGGTAAGTTGTGACGGGTCTAATGCGGAGATGTGTTACCAGACTCTTTCCCGACCGGGGTCTCCCTTTCTGGGTAACGTGCGGCCAGGGCAGGGCGGCTCCGAGCTCTCCTCCGGCTGCAGCGGCGCCTCGGCCAGGCCAGCCAGGCGTGCGCGCGCGGAGGCGGGTCTGCCCGTGAGGACGCCCGCACACTCGCCTTGCCCTCGGAATTTTTGCGGCCCTCTCGTCCCTCCTCTTCCCCGCATCCCTAACTTTTGCAGTATTCCTGACTTCCAAGCAGAGTTAAGTCGAATGGGAGGGTTTCCCACGAAATCTCCGCAGCTCTTAGGGATCGTTTCCCTGGAAAAAGGAAAACCTTTTATTTACCTTCAGTATCCAGAGGGCTGTACCCCGAATTAATACAAATCCAAAAATCACAGTCCTCCCCCCCCCGCCCCCCCTCCCCCCACACACAGTCTTCCAGAATCTTAAACGTGGGCTCCTTCTGGGATGGGTGCTGGGTTCAACAGCGCGGGGAGCTGAATCGGTGTGTTCCTCTGCAGAAACCATTGAAATTCTCTGAGCGAGCGAGTCCCTATCCTCCAAATCGGAGGAGTACGCCGGCGCCCGGGAACCGGCGCAGGGACACCTGGACGACAAGAATTCACTTAAAGACAATTAACCAGACAGATGGAGGCAGATTTGGCCGCAGGGCCCGGAGCGGTCCCGATCGCGCCCCTGTTGGCGCTGGGCCGGGGCCTTTGGTGGCACGCAGATCCCCGGGCAGGCGGGAGGGTGGCCCTGGGCCGGGGCGCGGGAGCCCGGCGGCCCCTGACACCCGCGTGTCTCCCCTGCAGGTGAATGAAGTTTGCTCGCCCACCAAGCCCGCGGCGCCCTTCTCCCCTGAGAGCTGGTACCGGAAAGCTTACGAAGAGTCCCGCGCCGGGAGCCGGCCCACCCCCGAGGGCGCGGGCTCGGCGCTCGGCTCGTCGGGGACCCCGTCCCCGGGCTCAGGTACTTCGTCCCCGAGCTCCTTCACGGGTTCCCCGGGCCCCGCCTCCCCAGGCATTGGCACCAGCTCGCCGGGCTCCCTTGGCGGCTCGCCAGGCTTCGGCACGGGCTCCCCGGGCTCGGGCAGCGGCGGCGGCTCCTCCCCCGGATCAGACCGCGGCGTCTGGTGCGAGAATTGCAACGCCCGCCTGGTGGAGCTGAAGAGGCAGGCTCTGAAGCTGCTCCTCCCGGGGCCCTTCCCGGGCAAGGTGAGCGCCGCCGGGGACGGGACGGGGCTGGCGGGCCACAGCTGCGCGCGCCTCGCCGCGGCCGGGGGTGGGGGGACCTGCAGCGCCACGCGATGCTCAGTTGCAGACGGGTCGTTGGCTCCGCCCGGGCAGCTCTGGGCCTCGGGGGGCGGGGGGGGGGGGGGGCAGATCCCGCGCGTCTCCGCCGCGAGACCTTCCTCCGGCTCATTGCTTGGATGGTGCGTGCGCAGTTCCAGGCCTCGCTGTCCACCTGGGTTGCCCAGGTTATCCTTCCTGCCTCCCTCCACTTCCCAGAGTGCCCTTTCTCTGCCCCCTGCACCCGCCCAGCTATCCGGATGGACCCGCGCAGTGCTACCTTTCCCCGAGACGCTCGTCCCCCGCGTGTCCACAGACCTTAGCCGCGTGTTAGGCCGGGGACGTGCTGACACCAGCTGCGGGGATTCGGCGCCCAGCCGCCTGCCTCCTTACCACCCCTCCTCCCCCAATACCCACCTCCCCCTGCTCCCCAGCCCTCCGCAGGGGCACTCATTAGATTTTTCTCCCCACCCCAATCCGTGCTCCTTTACAAAAGTGTCGGTGGGAGCGGTAAAAGCAGGCTGATATTTAGGAATTGGCATTTCCCATTGCCTATTTGTGGTCCTTCCTTTCCAGGGCTACCGGAAAGCCAGCATTCCCCCAAACCTGTGTGTGTCTGTCAGAGGAAGACTAAGGGGTGAGGAGCTTCTCTGAGCGCGGCTCACCCCTGTCTGCTCGAGCACTGAGCACATTGGCTCCTCCATGGCAACCTTGCCAGCGTTGTGTGTGTCCAGAGCCCCCAGAGTGTAACACAATGCAATTGTATTTGCACTGTTGGGCCTAAGTACTATCAAATGAAAATATTTACTCTTTCACTTCAAAGAGTTTTTATCAGCCGTTAGAGAGAAATATCAAGAAAACAGCGTGAATTGCTGTAGAGAATTCTGACACTGTTCAGTGGTATTTTCTGATTTATAGTTCTGTGACTTTTGAAGTCAAGTGTTGTGATTCTGAGTCGTGGAGCTTAGGAATAAATGCATCTGCTGGCCATTTCTGCTTTATCCAAACACACACATTGATGTTTTCATATGCAAGGGTTAAATTAAACAAATACCCACAGAAGTTGTAAAATTTTAAACGTGGAAAATTTCCACCAAGAGAATTGGTTTTATGAATCCCGAATTTATCTCTAGAATAATTAACTTGTAGATTGTTGTCAGTATGCCATTTTTGTAGTTTGATAATAAATCTGTCAGGACACCCCCAGGAATAAATCTCAGGGACTCTAAAAGCTTATTTCACTCTTGTAAGCCCTATCCTATGATTTAACACCAGCTTTTCACTAACAGATTTATTTACTCTTGTGATTGTTTATCAGTATTCTTTGATTTTTTTACTGCATTCAAGGAACTCTGTTAGGCAAAGCAATAAAATAACAGGTACCTGCAGTCCTTGTCCACATGGAGCTTGTATTCTAACAGAGGATAGAGATATTGACCACAAAATGCACAACTCATAATTTATTTCCATTTGTGGTGAGTACAACAGAGGACGAGTGTGGGGAGCTATAAGATTGTATAACCAGACTAGACCAGCTGGTAAATTATTAAGAACTTTGGTTCTTAAAGATATATAGTATCTGATTTTTGGCAATCCTAGTAAGTTGCAGTCTACCAGTTTATTCTAGAACATTCTTGCAGACCTGTTCTTAGAGTAGCTTGTGTTGTTGCATGCTCCTTGTGTGCAAAGGTAAATTACAATATACTCTTTTCATAAAAGTGGTGAGAGGAAAGGAATTCTATAGGAAGAAGAAACAAATGTTGAAACTTAAATGCATCCATCAAGTTTTGTGGAGTCATGTGACAAAGTAGATTTTTGGTTTTGTTAAAGCAGCCTGGAAAAATCATTCTCAGTGCAATAAGAGGCAGCTTGATATTTGTGCCAGTTTTATTTACATGATGAAATAAAACTGATGCTGGGAAACTGATGACATTGTCAGTGAGGGCTACAGAAGAAACGCTGGATCTGGGGAACCTCAATGCTCTACACCAACTTACTTCTTGATCCAGGTGCATCAAGAAGAGCGCTGTCAGTCTTGGGGACAGTCACATGGGGTCACTTTAAGGGCACACATGAATTTGCCCGGAGTTTTAGATGTGATATGGCACAGTCAAATATGACATTTAGTGCAAAGGAGAGCACACGACTCCGCCAGAAGCAAGTGTTACTCAGATGACCTCACTGTTAGTAAAGAGGTATGGGGCCAGGATTTTAAATACAAATCCTCTGGCTGTCTCTGGGAATAGTCATTTTAGGTTTTTTTTTTTTTCCTTTTTAAAATATTGGTACCCTCAGACTAGGTAATATTTCCATTACACCTTTGAAATTTGCAGTATTTTAACCAAACAAATATTGTGTTCTCTCAAGCACCATGGATGGAGGCCCAAGTAACTCTGACACAAGACCTTTCTTCTTCCCAGAGCCAGATTTATGAGCGAACTGTGAACCTCCATCGCCCTCTGGCACAGAAGGAGTTAATTTTCATAAGAACAAGAGATGTCATTGTGACTCCAACATGTAGTTTGCCCTGAAGAGTAAGGGTCTGAAAGATAAAGGCATGTTTTTGAGGGGTAATTAGCAAACATCATGTAATTCACTTATGATTTTTAGCTGTACATGGGGACTCTTTTCTTACATAGAGTACTACATTCTATGAGGGGGTATGAAGTCTCCTAGGTAAGTGTTTTAAAGGTAAAGGCAGAATAGCACGTCCAGGAACCTTATTATTTTAGAGTTGGCTTTGGTTCTTTCTCTACCACTGATTTATTTTGTGACACTGAGTAAATCGGTTTTCCTCTGTATTTTTAACTTTACTGTTTTTTCCTTAGTGTAAAGGAAAAAAATGATTCAGACTCTAGGTGACCTTTCAAATGATTAGAATGTCAAAAAATGATTTTCGATAAGGTTTGAAAAGTGCTTACATTCTTCAGAGAAAGACAGGAAGGTTTATGATTATCAATTAGACAAGATTCTGTGGGATTTATGTTTTGCCGAATTTAGGGCTCTTCTTACAAAATATCCACTTTCAATATCTGCCTCCGTCAGTACATTTCCCAAATATCATACTGCCATCTACATTGTCACGCTGTGCCCATTGGCAGAGAGCAAGCGCTGTTGAAGTCCTCCAGTTTTGTCTCTGAAACAGTTGGTTAAGAAGGGGAGGTAAAGTGCTGGTGAGCTCATGCAGGGGTGTCAGGCTGGTCCCAGGAGTTAGACACTGGCTCTGGTGGCCTGAAGTGTGGACACCCTGTTCTGAGCACACTCAATACTGGACATGTGACCACTGGAGAATGAGGCTTCTTGGCAGAAGACAATAGGACTTGGAGGTTTCTAGCTTAGGTAACTGGGGGTGGGGTGGGTAGTGTTAACTGAGGCAGGAAATGGGAGGAGAGACAGATTTGAAAGGAACTCAAAAGAAAAATCCTACAGATAGAGGAGCCCGGCAGGTTAAAGCCCAAAGAGTCCGCAAAGAGTCCACAAAAGACTGAGCATGCATGCAATACAATACAATTCATTGAGTACCTGCTGTGTGGCATACTCTTTACAAACAGTGTCTCACTGGAATAACTGTAGGCATCAAGTATTATCATCTGGATGCTGTAAATGAGCCAATTGATTTCCAAAGAAGTTGAATTATTTTCCCAACCTTTCTCAGCTTAGTCATTGCTGCACTGAGATTTGATGGAATATGAAGCCTGTGGTCTTTTTTGTATGCCACTGAGTCTTGCCTTTACAGAGTAGCACGAAGTCTGGAAGCAACATTAGAACTTCCTTCTTTCTTCAGAAGCTCTGCTGCTGCTGCTGCTGCTAAGTCGCTTCAGTCATGTCCGACTCTGTGGGACCCCATAGATGGCAGCCCACCAGGCTCCCCCGTCCCAGGGATTCTCCAGGCAAGAACACTGGAGTGGGTTGCCATTTCCTTCTCCAATGCCTGAAAGTGAAAACTGAAAGTGAAGTCACTCAGTTGTGTCCAACTCTTATCGACCCCATGGACTGCAGCCTACCAGGCTCCTCCGTCCATGGGATTTTCCAGGCAAGAGTACTGGAATGGGGTGCTCTAAACAGTATTAAAATATTAACATGAAGGACCTAAGAGTATATCCTGGATTTGGAGGGCATTGAAGAAGCTGGAAATCAAATTCATGACCTCAAGGACTTGCAATACAAATTAGAATACAAAACACAAACAATCAAGCAGCATACCCTGAAGGCAGTTATGAAAGGGTCCTTCATCAATAAACTCTTGACATCTTCTTTGCAGAAGAAAGACTCTAGTGGATTTGGTTTTCCATGCACTGAGTTTGTGGTTTCTGCGAAGAGAGAAAAGAGTAGAGGGAGATTTAAGAATGAAACAGACCTGGGAATGTAGAAGGGGCAACTGTGAGCTTCAATTTAGTTCAGTCGCTCATTCGTGTCTGACTCTTTGCTACCCCATGAATTGCAGCATGCCAGGCCTCCCTGTCCATCACCAACTCCCGGAGTTCACTCAAATTCATGTCCATCCAGTCGGTGATGCCATCCAGCCATCTCATCCTCTGTCGTCCCCTTCTCCTCCTGCCCCCAATCCCTCCCAGCATCAGAGTCTTTTCCAATGAGTCAACTCTTCACATGAGGTGCCCAAAGTACTGGAGTTTCAGCTTTAGTATCATTCCTTCCAAAGAACACCCAGGGCTGATCTCCTTTAGAATGGACTGGTTGGATCTCCTTGCAGTCCAAGGGACTCTCAAGAGTCTTCTCCAACACCACAGTTCAAAAGCATCAATTCTTTGGCACTCAGCTTTCTTTATAGTCCAACTCTCACATCCATACATGACCACTGGAAAAACCAGAGCCTTGACTAGATGGACCTTTGTTGGCAAAGTAATATCTCTACTTTTGAATATGCTATCTAGGTTGGTCATAACTTTTCTTCCAAGGAGTAAGTATCTTTTAATTTCATGGCTGTAATCACCATCTGCAGTGATTTTGGAGCCCAGAAAAATAAAGTCTGACACTGTTTCCCCATCTATTTCCCATGAAGTGATGAGATCAGATGCCGTGATCTTCGTTTTCTGAACGTTGAGCTTTAAGCCAACTTTTTCACTCTCCTCTTTCACTTTCATCAAGAGGCTTTTGAGTTCCTCTTCACTTTCTGCCATAAGGGTGGTGTCATCTGCATATCTGAGGTTATTGATATTTCTCCCGGCAATCTTGATTCCAGCTTGTGCTTCTTCCAGCCTAGCATTTCTCATGATGTACTCTGCATATAAGTTAAATAAGCAGGGTGACAATATACAGTCTTGACATACTCCTTTTCCTGTTTGGAATCAGTCTGTTGTTCCATGGCCAGTTCTAACTGTTGCTTCCTGACCTGCATACAGGTTTCTCAAGAGGCAGGTCAGGTGGTCTGGTATTCCCATCTCTTTCAGGATTTTCCACAGTTTATTGTGATCCACACAGTCAAAGGCTTTGGCATAGCCAATAAAGCAGAAACAGATGTTTTTCTGGAACTCTCTTGCTTTTTCCATGATCCAGCGGATGTTGGCAATTTGATCTCTGGTTCCTCTACCTTTTCTAAAACCAGCTTGAACATCTGGAAGTTCATGGTTCATGTATTGCTGAAGCCTGGCTTGGAGAATTTTGAGCATTACTTTACTAGCGTGTGAGATGAGTGCAATTGTGTGGTAGTTTGAGCATTCTTTGGCATTGCCTTTCTTTGGGATTGGAATGAAAACTGACCTTTTCCAGTCCTGTGGCCACTGCTGAGTTTTCCAAATGTGCTGGCATATTGAGTGCAGCAGTTTCACAGCATCATCTTCCAGGATTTGAAATAGCTCCACTGGAATTCCATTACCTCCACTAGCTTTGTTCGTAGTGATGCTTTCTAAGGTCCATTTGACTTCATATTCCAGGATGTCTGGCTCTAGGTGAGTGATCACATCATCGTGATGATCTGGGTCATGAAGATCTTTTTTGTACAGTTCTTCTGTGTATTCTTGCCACCTCTTCTTAATATCTTTTGGTTCTGTTAGGTCCATACCATTTCTATCCTTTATCGAGCTCATCTTTGCATGAAATGTTCCCTTGGTATCTCTAATTTTCTTGAAGAGATCCCTAGTCTTTCCCATTCTATTGTTTTTCTCTATTTCTTTTCATTGATCACTGAGGAAGGCTTTCTTATCTCTCCTTGCTATTCTTTGGAACTCTGAATTCAGATGCTTATATCTTTCCTTTTCTCCTTTGCTTTTCGCTTCCCTTCTTTTCACAGCTATTTTTAAAGCCTCCTCAGACAGCCATTTTGCTTTTTTGCATTTCTTTTCCATGGGGATGGTCTTGATTCTTGATCCCTGTCTCCTGTACAATGTCACGAACCTCAGTCCATAGTTCATCAGGGACTCTATCTATCAGATGTAACCCCTTGAATCTATTTCTCACTCCCACTGTATAATCATAAGGGATTTGATTTAGGTCATACCTGAATGGTCTGTTGGTTTTCCCTACTTTCTTCAATTTAAGTCTGAATTTGGCAATAAGGAGTTCATGATCTGAGCCACAGTCAGCTCCCGGTCTTGTTTTTGCTGACTGTATAGAGCTTCTCCATCTTTGGCTGCAAAGAATATAATCAATCTGTTTTTGGTGTTGACCATCTGGTGATATCCATGTATAGAGTCTTCTCTTGTGTTGTTGCAAGAGGGTGTTTTCTATGACCAGTGTGTTCTCTTGGCAAAACTCTATTAGTAGCCTTTGCCCTGCTTCATTCCGTATTCCAAGGCCAAATTTGCCTGTCACTCCAGGTGTTTCTTGACTTCCTACTTTTGCATTCCAGGCTCCTATAATGAAAAGGACATCTCTTAATGATGCTCTGCAGGTGCTGTGCTTAGTCACTCAGCCGTGTCTGACTCTTTGCAGCCCCATGGACAGAAGAGCTACAGTCCATGGGATTCTCCAGGCAAGAATACTGGAGTGGGTTACCAAGCCCTCCTCGATGCATTGCATCAGCCTTTCAAATAGCAACACCTGAGTGAGTTGTTTTTTGCCTGGTACAGACTGTAAATCATTTGGATTGACTTGTATCACTTCATGGAGAACACAATGGCACCCCACTCCAGTAGTCTTGCCTGGAAAATCCCATGGATGGAGGAGCCTGGTAGGCTGCAGTCCATGGGGTCGCTAAGAGTCGGTCACGACTGAGCGACTTCACTTTCACTTTTTACTTTCATGCATTGGAGAAGGAAATGGCAACCCACTCCAGTGTTCTTGCCTAGAGAATCCCAGGGACGGGGGAGCCTGGTGGGCTGCCATCTATAGGGTCACACAGAGTCGGACACGACTGAAGCGTCTTAGCAGCAGCAGCAGTATCACTTTAGTCAGTAAAAAAAAAAAAGGAGTAACTTACTGGGTTTATTTTGTTTCTTTTCTAGGGCTAGTAAGTGAAAATGGTCAGATAAAATTTGTTTTTTTTAAAGTCTTGGGATTTTAAGTGAAATCAGTCCTTTTACCCATTGTAGCATCCCCAGGTATAAATGTAAAACCATCTCATATGCATTGGCAAGAGCATCTTTTCTGTTTTATTCACAGTTGAGGTACCAAGCCAGAAATAGGTACCAAAGAACAAATCTCCCAGGTGGGGACTATCCTAGATCCTTTTGAGGTCTGTGACAGAATTTTTGAATGGACAGTGTAAACCCTGTGAAACATCAGTCCCTAAGAACTCCCTGGAGTAAGCAAAAAAAATTCCAGGTTGGCAGAAGGTTATCAGACATCTGCTCATTTCCATATCAATACAAGAAAATCTTTTATGTAAAAAACAGTGCAGAACTACATTCCTAGCTGAATTTTCCCTGGTCATATATTCTGGATTCATTTATGTCGCAGAAATAACAGGAGGATTAGCCAGACATACTGAGAAGAGTGGCCAGGAATCACAGAGATTAAAGAAAGGAATGTGTCAGCAGTTTTAAGAACACCAAACAAGGCTCTAAATAGCCAGGCCGAAAGTAAGTCTAGACTTGGGAATATATATATATATATGTATATACACACATAACATATATTTTTTTCTGTAGTTTTTCAGTTTCAAAACAGGGGTATGAAAAAATAACTCCATTTAAAAGATCCTCTAGAAGCCAATGTAAGACTGTTTATAAATAGATGTTGAATTTTAAATACTTACTAGTTATGAGAAAATTCTATCTGAAATCTTCTAAGAACACATGGTTATGCTTCATTTGAAACTTCCATTTTGGAAATATTTTAGATAAGGGATATGCTAATAGATAATATGAATAGTGAAAAAGTCCTGTAGCATTTGTCATTAAAGCCTTTCTGAAACATTTTAGGGATTATAAAAACATTCCCAGTAGAGACGTGTGAGCAGTAATATCTTCTTTAAGGCTTATTAGTAAGCTATGGAATAATGGCATTTCATTCTACCAGACTTTTAATTGTGAACCAGCATGGTCAGTTTTTATAGTGATTTAATTCGCTTTGTAAAAATCCCTGGCCTGTAGTAATTTCTTCCACACTCATTGCAGATAGGATTATTGCATTAGAAATGTGATTTTTTAAATGGCTGAGGCTGGTAATTTGTCAGCATTTGGCAGGATTAAGTCAATAAAATAGGCAACATTAGTTGCTCTTTGGCATTATATCACAGATCAAACTGAACCATTCATCAGCTGATAATAATGGTGATGGTAATAATGATGACTAATATTATCATTTAGTAATAATGATGACTAAAAATGGCTGGCAATTATCATCTAGTATATGCTAGGCACTCTACTAAGATACATAAACATATGCGTACATAAAATCTCATAGCAAAATGAAGATGAATCTGATTTCTTTTCTTTACCCTGGAATTCCAGGTGATTGATGTGATCTAGGTCACAAAAGGAAGCATGAGTGAAGATACAGGGACCAGTGAAATCCAAGGATGTTTCCCCTCCAAAGCCATTGAGGGGATATTAATATTACTAAACAATTCATTGATATTAATACACTGTTGATACAACTGCCTGAGTGGGAGACCCTTGCTTGAGGGAGAAGGTTGGGACTATTTTTCCTGGTGACGTCACTTTCAGGGTGGGGGAAAATAGTCAGGTTGTCAGGATCCTGAGCTGATTAATTTTCTTGAATGTATTGGAGGGGGTCAAAGGGACTTCCTTATACTTACATTCACGTGGCTGAGCCTCTTGCCAGCCCTTCTCAAAAGCCCTGCCTGAGGGCCCTTGGGGACCACCGGAGAGCTCGAATTCTTCAGCTGGACCGTCAATGCTGAGACAGCAGGATTGCCAGACTCGACCCTGTTTTGTCCCGGTAGAGACTGCACTGGGTTGTCTGTGGGGTTCCCAGTCTGTTTTCAGGAATACAAAGCTAATTTCCTTTTTATCACTGTCTTGAGTCACAGGCTAATCATAAGAATCTTTCCTTTATTAAAAAATATTTTCTGTGTGGTCTTATTGTGGCAAAGAAGCACTGTTTAGAATGGGCTCCCATTGATCTTTCAGGCTCACATGTACCAATCAGAAATAATACTGTATTTGTGTAGGTACAGAAGGACAGAGAATACATCTCTATACCTAAATTGCTTTTGAAATATTTATCAAAATAGTAAATCATCCTCCTGCTTGCCATTGCCTTTGGGATGTTCTAGGACCCATCTAAGAAAATTGGATTTTGAATAATGGTTAGAAAGGTTGTCTGTCTGCCTTTTCCAGGTTATAAAGGAATTCACCTATATTTTCTTTGAATATTTGTAAGGTTTCCTTTTTAATAGTTATATCTCTGATCCATTGAGGGATTATTGTGGTGTATATTAAGAGGTGTAGATCAATTTTGCCCTTTTCTAAATGTCTATCCAGTTGTCTCCAAACTCCTTATTAAAAATAATGATAATAATAAAATATATGTCTTTCCCTCATTTTATTTGAAATATCTGTGTTCATAAACCAGATTTTCAGTAGTTGGGTCTACTTCTGCGCCTTCTGTTATGTCCCATTTATCTGTCTTCTCATGTACGAATTCCACACTATTTTAATTATAGAAGCTTTGTACCATGTTTTAGTATTTGGCAACACTGGCTTTTCTCTCTCCCAAATAATGCCTTTCCTTCCTAGTAGCTTTCTGGTTATTCTTCCTGACTATTTTCCCATATGAACTTTAGAATCAACTTTCCTAACTCCATAAAGTTTTTAAAAATCAGGACCATGTTAAGTTTATACATTAACCCTGGGGGATTTTTGGCATCTTTTTGATGTTGACTCCTTCCTGAGAACATGGAATGTCTTTCCGTTTGAACACATCTACTTTTCAGTAATTTTAAAGGTTTTTCTCATAGAGGCTTTGCCCGTTTCTTGTTAAATTTATTTTTAGGTATTCCTTTTGTTGCTTTTATAAATGAGCTTTTCACTTCCATTATCTCTTCTAATTGATGTTAATATATAAGAAGGACAGTATATTAATTGTATATCCTGTTGTTAGATTCTATTACTGTGTTCATTAGTTTTTAAATTAGTATTTTTGGATTTTCTTTCATGAATAGACACATCATAACTCTTCTCCTTTGCGATTTTTATTGATTCTAGTAGTTCTCTCTTGTTTGTTATATTGATTTATGCTTCCAACACAATGTTAAATGGTAATGTATGGTGGGCATATGTATAGCTTTTTCCACTAAGTAAGATGTTGACCTTTGGACTGAGGTCTATATATATATTTTTAACAGTTAAGGAAGTATCCATCAGTTCCTATTTTATTTAGTATTTTTAGTCAGAAATAGGTGTTATATTTTGTCAGATGTCTCTTCAGTATCTATGTAGATGATCATATGATTTTTCTCCCTAGATCTATTAATATTGTGAAATATTATCATTGCTTTCCTGATAATGAACCATCCTTGCATTCTCATAATAAATTCCACTTGGTCACAACATATTTTTTGAATATGCTGCTGGGTTCAGTTTGCTAATATTTTATTTATGGTTTTTTCCTGTCATATTCATATTCCATAAGCACTTTCGATTCCCACTCATGTACCAGCTACAGTACTATGCCACCTTATAACCAAGATATGAAAAAGACTAAGAACTCCTGCCCTAGAGTAACTCCCAGCCTAGTATTAGAGATATACAAGAAACCAAAGAGGGTGCAGCATATTAAATGCTGGACCACGGGCTATGGAGGCTGCTGGAGGGGGTGAACAGCGAGGTGAGCCTTGAGCTGGCTTTGACAGAGTAGGAGCATTGCAGTGAAGCATCGGCATTCCAGGAAAGGGGAATGGTGAGCATAAGGCACGCTCAGTATCCTGGGGGAATCACAGTGGTGCATTTCTGACATTGCGCAGTGCGTGCATGGGTGAGTGACAGGCTGGGAAGGTGGCAGGGAGAGAATGAAGGCCTTGCAGTCCAAAGAATCTAAATGTTATTCTATAGGCAGCCATTGAAGGGCTTTCAGGAAGGGAGTGAGATGATCAGATACTCATTTGCTCTGGTAGGGAGAGAGAAGCTGGGTTGGAAAGGCGGTGCATGGAGTTCACTGGAGAGGCCCCTCCCTGTGGCCTGAGTGAAAGCTGGTGCACACTTAACTGAATTAGTGGCAGTGGGAATGAGGAAGAAGCCTGGACCCAGAGTAGACAACATCTTGTCCATAGAAAACCCATGGCAATGGCAGCTGAGAAATGGGGTGGGGAGGAGAGGAGAGGAGGGAGTTGAGGAGTTCTTTCAGATTTCTGGCAGGGCAAGTGTGTGGGTGGTGGTACTTTTAATTGAGATGGGGAAAACAGGCAAAGAGTGGGTTTTGTTATTGTAGGTCTGATTTTTAAGAATGGGTGTGGATACTAAGATTGGTTTGGGCTCTCTAGAACTTAAGATGGAATGTTCCAGTGGGGTCCAGCGGGGCTCTAGAGTGGATTCAGGGCTAGAGCCATGGATCTGGGAAGTGTCAGGGTGAGGATGGTGGTGGAGTCCACAGATGGGGTGAACTCTTCAAGGAGGATGTGTATGGTGATAGACGGTGAACTATAGAGTTGTGGGATCCATTGCTGTTGAAGGGACAGGCAGCTTGAGGAGGCAGGGAGACAAATCAAGGAGAGGCCAGAAAAGAGGGAAGAAAATAGGAGAAGGTGGTGTCATGGAAGCTGAGGGAGGGGGTGAGCTTCAGAAGGTAGGGTGATGAAAGGTCAAAAACCTTGGAGAGATTGACGAGGTAAGGGCTGAGGTTTCCACTGAATCAGGAATCAGGAGGAGGTTGGGGATTTTTGTTAGAAGTTTCTGGCACTCTGGAGAAAGGCAGGCAATTGTCATTGTGTATCCAGGAGTGATGAGGACGTCTGAGGCAGCTCAGAGTTGTTGAGGACACCGAGAGGTTAAGAGAGATGCATTTTCTGAGGCTCTTATGACCTTAAAAAAATGAAGCGCTGGGGTCAACAAACCTTGGTGCAAAACTCGGCTGCATCACTGAGTGTGTGACCTTGGGCAAGTCACTTAGCCTTTCCAAACCTCTTTATTCTCATCTTTACAATGAGGGCAATGTTGGGGCCCCATCAGGGTTGTTGTGAGGAGACAGTGACATTGTGAGATGACATCCAATCGTCACTTTCTGTTTTATTCCAATGACTCCCCACAGGAAGTTGAATTTTATGAAAATTACTTCCTTTCCTCTTTCTCTTCCCTTCCTTTCTTCTTCTCTCTTTTTCCTTTTGCCAGTTTCCTTTTTCCTGACACCAAAATGGGAAAGCAGTTGTCAGAGAAGATGGAACTATTCAGCTCATCTCCGTTGTTTTTCTTCACCTGCAAGTGAATCAAGCATCTCATACTTGTTTATTCATTTATAGGGTGTCTCCACAGAACCGGAGCTTGTTTGAAGAAAATCGCTTCTCCTTTTAGTTGAGATGCCATGAATATGGATTGAGATTCTTTGTCACAGATGGATATCCTCCCCTTTAAGCCCTGCCCCTCTCGGAGGCCCCCCTAGGGAGCACCGCAGACACCGAACTTGGCATTTCCGCTCGGCTGAGTGAGGGAGACCAGACGTCCCCCAGTGCCTGCGCATGCGATGTGCAAATCTGAGCAGCACCAGGAATTTGGGCTTATCTGCCTCCCAATCCAGTTTTATCTTTCTCAGACAGTTTTCTTTGCAGTTATACTTTGCTGATCCTATCGCATGGATTCCGCCCAGACCCTGTGGAGAAGTCTGGAAATAAAGACACCCTCCCCCGCCAAGCAGTATTTCCTGCACATAATCTCAGCTCTCAGCGCTGTAGCTGCCCTGGGTAGAGAGCGTTGTTGTAAACTCTTGGGTAGAGAGCGTTGTTGTAAACTCTTAAGTAGAGAGAATCGATATTCTTATGCTGCTCTATAGGTGAACATTTCAGAAGGCTCTGGGGTAGAGTAAGTTCTTTTGATAAGCAAAACTATATGTAAATATATTTTAAGTATTATAGACTAACTTACAGACGAAGGACTGCTTATATACATCTTTTCTACTTAATGGAGTTTAAGCTCAATGTTGTCGTTGACTGCAAAAAGTTCTTGTTAAAAGTTTCAGTTCTCCACACAGCATGTTTTTAAAAGCTTTCCTAGTTCTTACACACAAAATATCTTTATTTTTAAAGCATGAATTGCGAATAACCAGTTTAAATCTACTTTGCCACCACAGGGGTGAAAAATGTAAGCATTGAATAATTCTTTATCTAATCTGAGTGCTGTCTGGGATTTGTAGCTGCTAACTCAGGATTTCTTGGAAGATAACATAGGAATTTATAGGGCTTGAGGTTTTCCTGTGAAGTTATTCCATCTTTTAATTAGCGGTGATGAGCAGCTACATTTTCCCATGAAACGGGATCATCTTATTTATAGCGGTTGCTTTCTTTAAAGTTGTAATCACTATTTCTCTACTCCCTGCTCCATCTACCTGGTGGTTTCATGCAGCAGGAGGAGACTTACTAATTAACTGATAAGAAACCACCACCACCAACAATAACAACCAAAAGCTACTGAGCTATCTAACCAAAGAGTTATACATTGCTCAGTTGTGTCCAACTCTTTGTGACCCCATGGACTGTAGCCGGTCAGGCTCCTCCGTCCATGGAATTCTCCAGGCAAGAATACTGGAATGGGTAGCCATTCCCTTCTCCAGGAGATCTTCGCAACCCAGGGATCGAACCCAGGTCTCCTGCATTGCAGGCAGATTCTTTATCATTTGAGCCACCAGGGAAGCCTCTACAGAAAATACGTAGTTGAATTCAGGCAAATGACTAGTAACTGCCATTATTTAATGAAAACTAATCACCTGCTTGGTTCAGGTGTGTGTCTTTTCATAGAAGGATGTCTCAATCCTGAGCACAGCAGCTGAAGAGGTGGCCTTGAATGTCTTCCCTGTGGACCCACGGCTGTGAACTTGAACATCCCTTGTTTCTGCCCAGCCAGGCAGTGTGGTGATGGAAACTGAGGGAAGGGTAGAAGGGAGAGGAATTAGATAGAAGGAGAAGGAGGAAGGACAAGAGAGTGGGTGAGTATACAGAAATAAAAGGGTGAGTGGCTGTAGGCATTGGAGGCTGTCTACAGTCCCAGATGTTGAGGTGCAGTTGGGCCTCTGGCAGTAATAAGCACTGTGGCCTTGGGCAACAGAATAAAGCTTGTGCTTTATTCCTCTTTTGTAAACCAAGGGGGTGGAATCAGTGGTCTCTAACTGCTTCCAAGCCTGTGAGTCTCTGAAGCTGGAGGGAAGCCCTAAGACTTCATGGAGCCTAATATTTGTCCCCAGATTCTAGAGGGATGTGCTTGACAAAGTCCTAGATGGATTACTGGCTGAATCTGGAGCCTGAAGCTGTTCCATGGGTTGGCACACCTGTGGGAATCCCACCCTCAGTCAGCCAAGGTGTGTCCCCCTTTTTCCCATTCAGAGGAAGATACTTGTTGGCATCACCGTGGCTGATATTTCTGCCTTTGGAATTCTGATCATATTAATAAACTGACTGACAGGATTCTTCCTATTTCTTTTTTCTCCCTAAGTTTATTTGCATATAATTTTTAAATTTCTTTTTTAAAATTTCATTTTTAATTGGAGGATAATCACTTCACAATATTGTGTTGGTTTCTGCCATACATCAACATGAATCAGACATAGGTATACATATGTCTTCTCCTTCTTGAACCTCCCTTCCATCTCCTACCCCATCCCACCCGTGTCAGTTGTTACAGAGCACCAGATTTGTGTTCCTTGTGTCATATAGCTGTTTCTTTTTTTTTTAATATATATATTTTATTGAAGTATAGTTGACTTACAATGTTTCAGGTGCACAGCAAGGTGATTCAGTTATACAAATACACATATATTATTTTTGAAATTATTTTCATCATAGATTATTATAAGATATTGACTATAGTTCCCAATGCTATACAGTAAACCTTTGTTGCTTGTTGCCTATCTATTTCTTAATTAGAAATCTAGCATTCTATTCATACTAAGTCAAACAAGTGGGATCAAAATGTCATAATTTTTTTTAGTTAGGCAAAAATTCATGTTTTCTAAAATATATATATTATCAGTTCAGTTCAGTTCAGTCACTCAGTCATGTCCAACTCTTTGTGACCCCATGAATCGCAGCACGCCAGGCCTCTCTGTCCATCGTCAACTCCCGGAGTTCACTCAAACTCACGTCCATCTAGTCAGTGATGCCATCCAGCCATCTCACCCTCTGTCGTCCCCTTCTCCTCCTGCCCCCAATCCCTCCCAGCATCAGTCTTTTCCAATGAGTCAACTCTTCGCATGAGGTGCCCAAAGTACTGGAGTTACAGCTTTAGCATCATTCCTTCCAAAGAACACCCAGGGCTGATCTCCTTTAGAATGGACTGGTTGGATCTCCTTGCAGTCCAAGGGACTCTCAAGAGTCTTCTCCAACCCCACAGTTCAAAAGCATCAATTCTTTGGCCCTCAGCTTTCTTCACAGTCCAAGTTATACCTATATACATATGTATACAAAAGCTTTTCTACTACACTTGATAAAATCTTGAGAAAAAACCTTAAAAAAAAAAAAAAAAAGGAAGAGATGGAGAAATTGGAGAACATAAATGGGAGCACTGAATGTGAAATAGAAAAGTGAAGCAAACTAGAAAAAAGTAAAAGATCATATAGTCCAGTTGTTTTTCAACATGACTGCTCATTAGAAGACTTCTTATTGGAGAAGGCAATGGCAACCCACTCCAGTACTCTTGCCTGGAAAATCCCATGGACGGTAGGCTGCAGTCCATGGGGTCGCTAAGAGTTGGGCACGACTGAGCGACTTTACTTTCACTTTTCACTTTCATGCATTGGAGAAGGAAATGGCAACCCACTCCAGTGTTCTTGCCTGGAGAATCCCAGGGATGGGGAGCCTGGTGGGCTGCCATCTATGGGGTTGCACAGAGTCGGACACGACTGAAGCAACTTAGCAGCAGCAGCAGCTCATTAGAAACATATCTGCAGCTCTGGAGAAAAAAAACAATACCTGAGCATTTGTATTTTTCAAAAAATTTCAAGATAATTCTGATATGCATCTGAATTTTAAAAAGTGATTACAGGTTTTTCTGTTAGATTCTAGTTTTGGTGATATAGAATTCTATTATTTTTCTGTTGATCAATCATGATACAGTGATATTAAGTAAGTAATAGTTACATAATCACAATAGTAAAAGATGTTTATCAATTTTCACAATCAATAGCCAAATAAAAAAGGTAATTATACTTGCAAGCCATAATGGGAACAAGATTAACTTAACAATATAAAATACGTGCAATTTGCGGGGGGCAGGGGATCAAGCAGAGTCATGTGGCAAGTGAAAGTGCATACATGCACAGGTTTTCATCCACCCAGTCAGCCTGTGTCTTTTGGTTGGTGCATTTAATCTATTCACATTTAAGATAATTATTGATATGTATGATCCTACTACCATTTTCTGAATTGTTTTGGGTTTATTTTCTGTAGGTCTTTTCCTTCTCTTGTGTTTCCTGCCTAGAGAAGTTCCTTTAGCCTTTGTTGTAAAACTGGTTTGGTGGTGCTGAATTCTCTTAACTTTTGCTTGTCTGGAAAGCTTTTGATTTTTCCATTAAATCTGAAGGAGAGTCATGCTGGGTAGAGTATTCTTGGTTGTAGGTTCTTCCCTTTCATCACTTTGAATATATCATGCCATTCCCTTCTGGCTTGTAGAGTTTCTGTTGAGAAATCAGCTGATAGCCTGATGGACATTTGCTTGTATGTTATTTGTCATTTTTCCCTTGTTGCTTTTACTATTTTACCCGTCTTTAATTTTTGTCAGTTTGATTACTATGTGTTTCGGTGTGTTCCTCCTTGGGCTTATCCTTCTTGGGACTCTCTGTGCTTCCTGGACTTGGTTGACTATTTCCTTTCCCACATTAGGGAAGTTTTCAGCTATTATCTCTTCAAATATTTTCTCAGGGCCATTCTCTCTCTCTTCTCCTTCTGGGACCCTTATAATGAGAATGTTGGTGTGTTTAATGTTATACCAGAGGTCTCTTAGTCTTCATTTGTTTTCATTCTTTTTTCTATATTCTGTTCTGTGGCAGTGATTTCCACCGTTCTGTCCTCCAGGTCATTTATCTGTGCTTCTGCCTGAGTTATTCTGCTATGGATTCCTTCTAGTGTATTATTTGTCTCTGTTTGTTTGTTTTTTAATTCTTGTAGGTCTTTGGTAAACATTTCTTGCATCTTCTCAATCTTTGCCTCCATTCTTTTCCAGAGATCCTGGATCATCTTCACTATCATTATTCTGAATTCTTTTTCTGGAAGGTTGCCTATCTCCACTTCATTTAATTGTTTTCCTGGGATTTTATCTTGTCCCTTCATCTGGGAGATAACTTTCTGCTTTTTCATCATGATTAACTTTCTGTAATATGGTTTTTGTTTAGCCACTGTGAGGCTGTGCTTTTTCTTCCCTCTTCTACCTGCCCTCTGATGGATGAGGCTAAGAGGATTGTGTAAGCTGCTTGATGGGAGGGACTGGCAATGGCAATAACTGGGTCTTGCTTTGATGGGCAGGGCCTTACTCAGTAAAGCTTTAATGCAATTTGCTGCTGATGGGTGGGGTTGTACTCCCTCCCTGGTAGTTGTTTGGCCCGAGGTGACCCAGCCCTGGGGTCTATGGTAGGATTCATGGCGAGTTCTAATGGCTAACTCAAGAGGGTTTATGCCAAGGGGGACCTTCCAGTGCCCCTGTCCCTGGTGAGCCCCTGCTGCCCCACGCCTCCACAGGAGGCCCTCCAACACAAGCAGGGAGTTTTGGTTCAGTCTCCTGTGGGGTCAGTGCTCCTCTCCTCTGGGTCTTGGTGTGTGCAAAGTTTTGTTTGTGCCCTCCCAGACTGGAGTCTGTGTTTCCCACAGCCCTCTGGAAAGCCTATAATCAAATCCCGCTGGCCCTCAAGGCCAGATTCCCTGGGAATTCCCAGTCCCTTTGTCAGATCCCCAGGCTGGGAAGCCTGACATGGTTGCCTGGAGCGAGAACTTCTTTGGTATTATTATTTTCCTGTGGGTCACCCACTCGGTGGGTATGGGATTTGATTTTATCATGATTGCACCCCTCCTATTGTCTCACTGAGACTTCTTCTTTGTCTCTGGACACGGGGTATCTTTTCTTGGTGGCTTCCAGTGTCCTCCTGTCAATGGTTTTCAACAGCTAGTTGCAATTTGGTGCTCTCTCAGGAGGAGATGAGCGCACTCCTTCTATTCCACCATCTTGAACAGTAAGCCATATAGCTGTTTCTTAATGAAGCTATTTACTGTCTTCTGTATTTGTGAGCGGAAATCAACTTGGCAAACAAAAGGACATTTGATTTTATGAGAGCAATTTGATAAGGAATTTTGAGAAAAAGGATTGCCTTAGATATAAGGATTGCTTATAGTTAATCTTCCATTAGGAAATCTGCCATACTTACTAGGTTTTAGAAATGATTTGTGAGGAGTTCTCACTAGATAGCACCAGAATTCCAATCATTTCATTCATTATTCTTAAAAAAAATATACATCTTAATGTTTTTGAAAATCCTTTCCCCCCTTTGCTTTGTTCTTCTCTTTTCTGCTCCTTCAAATCTCTAGACAAGGTCATAATTACTTAGACCGGTATTTACACAGCCCACGCCCATGACTTGGGTCTCATAATCCTGTTGTTTGGATGCTGTGGTCTGCAAAGGAGATGGCAGGTAGCAGATGCTGAGTGAACAAGGCCCACTGAGTTATTAACAATTTCATTTTTCATCTTTAGCCTGGGTTGCTTGTTTAAACTGTCCACTTCCTGGGAAATGTTTTCCTAATTCTTCTTTCAACTACAATAATTTATATTTTTGTTATAGTCTAAACACAGCTCAGGGAGGACAGATATTAAAAGCAGGCCTTCATTTGGCCTTTCCCAGACCAAAGCACATTAGGACTTGGGGGCAGACACAGCAGGAGCAGGCTCAGGACAGGGGAGCAGCAGGCATGGGACAGGGGAGCGGCAGGCATGGGACAGGGGAGTGGCAGGCGCGGGACAGGGGAGCGGCAGGCATGGGACAGGGGAGCGGCAGGCATACCCACTGTTGCCCTAGTTCTCCAGCTCAGTTCCCTGGTGCCCTGTTGTTGTTGTTGTGTAGTTGCTCAGTTGTGTCTGACTCTTTGCGACCCTATGGACTGTAGCCCAT
The DNA here is from genome assembly GCF_055505025.1 of Bos grunniens. Classification (NCBI taxonomy): domain Eukaryota; kingdom Metazoa; phylum Chordata; class Mammalia; order Artiodactyla; family Bovidae; genus Bos; species Bos grunniens. The sequence goes on from NC_141180.1 coordinate 48,992,423, forward strand.
GGGCTCTTCTGTCCATGGGATTCTCCAGGCAAGAATACTGGAGTGGGTTGCCATGCCCTCCTCCAGGGGATTTTCCCAACCCAGGGATCGAACCTGGGTCTCCTGCATTTTGGCAGGCGGATTCTTTACCAATGAGCCACCAGGGAAGCCCCTTGGGGGCACTCACAGTGTATCCTGCAGCCCAGCAAACCCTACATGTGTCTCTCTTGATTCTGTTCTCAGATACCTTATCCTTTATTTCTCCTCTTGCTCTTTCTTCCTAAGTTCGCACGTGTAATTAGTTGTGAAGTTTCTAGGAAAAAGTCTTTCTAATAGGCGGTGCGTGCGCCTGTGTGTGTGCATGTACACACTTGGCAAGAACCCTGCAGGAAGCCTACAAGTTGATGACACGGTAGACATCCTGTCTCAGGTTTCAGACATTGTTAGGCCGAAGCTTTTATTGGAGGTCAAGGCAGCTAATAAAGTAGGGTGTGCAATTAACAGGGCATTCAGCACAGAAGGATGGCTAACTGTCTCAAGGGCTGGGAGCGCAGGAAGGGTTGACAGCTGCGAGTCTGCTAATGATGGCTTCGTGAGCATTTTTTTTGCAGCCAGGGTGGTAAATGTAATACAAAGGCACTGTTTTAATGCGCCTCATCAGCTCTCAGCTTCCTGTGAGAGCATCCACTTGCGGGAGGAAGTTGCTGGTTGTGGGCATTTTTGTGGTGGCAGTTTGTGCTAATTTACTTTTTAAAATAGAGTACTCAGGGTTATTAGTGAATCTCCGTAATACCCATCTTTGTTGGTCAGGAAGAGGGTGACAAGATGATGGCAGGATTCAGGAGGTTTGCCCAGGGTCACCCAGAAAACCTCATGCTCCTGACTCTCCATCGGTTTCTAATAGGATTTATTTACGCGGTTGTTTTGCCCCTGTGGCTCTCCTTGACTCTGAGCCTTGGGAGCACAGTAATCAAATCTTATTAATTTTACCCAGTAGACAGTGATTGTTTTCTCCACTACATGAATTCTCCAAAAATGTCTGGCCTTTGGAATAAAAAAAATCTCTTTTTCGCTGCTGTGTGATGAAAACCTCACTGAGGATAAGGCAAGGTGAGAGAGGAGGGGGGTGTTGGCAGTGTGTAGAGGGCGGGAGGTGATGCCTGGGTTACTCGTGGGAAGAGTCAGGATACTGTCCACTGTCAGGGCCTCCTGTTCTTAGAAGAGTGAGAGCCACAGGGAGCAGAGTGTGAGCAGCTCCTTCACCCAAGTGGATCTTGGTCTAGGATTTATATAGGCTGGCTAGCTTGGGGGATCTTGAATTTCTTTTAGTGGATAAGTCCTTGTTTTTGCTTAATGTTGTTCTGCTCACTTCTCGTCTGACAGAATAAGAGAGGATGAGAATGCTCACTGGATGCTTAGAATGATGTCCCAGGTAATCAGGGAGGAAACTTGTTAGCACCATCAGGAACTAAACTGAGAGGGCAGCTTGAGGCTACTTCCCAGACACGGGCCCCTCCAATTTAATCTCTCCCTTCATCTGATAGTTGATACTGTTGGTGCTGCTCTGCCTCCGCTACTTGGTGAGGTGGTGACATATGATCACACCCAGGATGGAGTGGGGTCCGGAAGTATAAAGGACTCCCTCCCTTTAAAGGCTTGGAATTACTTCAGTTTGAGGTGAGAGGAGAAATGCAATAGGTGAGAGGCTGGCTAGTCATTCACTGCAGAGTAGCAAGGAAGCAGGGTGGTTTTTTCCCCCCATAGACAATAATGAGGTCCTGATAATTCTGGAAGGAAATGGAGTTTGTCTTCATCACTCCATTTAAGAGCACCCATTAATATCTTTTCAGTAGGATCCTGGGCTTTCCAAACCCTCTTTATAATTCTTACATTGGGTAAAGGTCAATATAATATGTCAGTTTAAATGGATGCCATTATTTTTAACACTGTACATCACCTTTCCTTCTGGAGACTTCAGAATATCCTTTTTAATCATTAGCATTTTATAATCATAGAATGAGAACATAGAAGGAACCTTAGAGGTTATACAGTGTTGCTTTACTTTTGTAATTAAAAGCCTGGAGCCAGAGCATCTAGCTTAAGTCTTTGCTCTGCTGTTTATTAGCTCTTGAACTTGAAGGACATTGCTTTCTGCCTCAGTTTCCTCCCTTATATACTGGTGTTAGTAATAATTGCTTCATAGAGAACTGAATAGATGTTTTTCCAAAGAGGATACTCAAATGGCCAACAGACAAATGGAAAAGATGCTAATCATCACTAATCATCAGGGAAATGCAAGTCAAAACCACAATGAGATATCACCTTATATGTCAAAATGGCTATTATCAAAAAGAACATAAATAACAAATGTTGGGGAGGATGTGGGGAAAAAGGAACCCTCCTACACTGTTGGTGGAAATATAAATTGGTACAGTCACTGTGGAAAAAAGTATGGAGGTTTCTCAAAAAAACTAGAAATAGAACTGCTGTGTGACTCAGCAATTCCACTCCTAGTATATCTGAAAAAAACAAAATCACTAATTTGAAAAGATACATGCATACCAGTGTTCATTGTAGCATTATTTACAGTAGCCAAGATAAGGAAGCAACCTCAGTGTCCATCAGCAGATAAATGGATAAAGATGTTTAAGATCTTCAATTTCATTCCACACAATGGAATACAACTCAGCCATAAAACAGAATAAAATTTTGCCATTTGCAGCAACATAGATGGATTTGGAGAGCATTGCAAAGAGTTGGACATGACTTAGTGACTGAACTGAACTGAACTGATGCTAAGTGTAATAAGTCAGCCAGAGAAAGACAAATACTGTATAATATCACTTATATGTGGAATCTAAGAAATACAACAAATTAGTGAATATATCAAAAAAGAACATACTCACAGATTAAGAGAACAAACTAGAGATTACAGAGGGGAAAGGAATAGGAATAGTAGATTAAGAGGTACAAATTATTAGCTATAAAACAAACTATCAGTACAAGGATATATTTTATAACCATATATAGCCAATATTTTATAATAACTATAAAGTGGAGTATAACCTTTAAAAATTGTGAATCACTATATTGTATGCCTATAAAATATACTATTATATGGCAATTGCACATCAATAAAAATGCACTTAAAAAATTAAAAAAGATTAACATCTAAAAATTTGCTTTGTAGGCGTGTTTTATCTGGCACATAGTAGGTAAGCACTCATTAAATGTTAGTATCCAAACTACCATCTTATAGAAGAGAAAAGTAAAACTTACGTATCTAAAGGGTGACCTCCTTTTCCCAGACTGATTCTACAAAATGAACATTTGGTTTTCATTCTCTCATCATCCATCTCTGTATCTATCTATCTGTTCATCTGCCTGTCCAACATTTCTTTGGCTTTTACCAGGTATATGGGGCTTCTCAGGTGGCGCTAGTGGTAAAGAATCTGCCTGCCAGTGGAGGAGATGGAAGAGACATGGGTTCAGTCCCTGGGTTGGGAAGATTCCCTGGAGTAGGAAATGGTAACCTGCTCTGGTATTCTTGCCTGGAACATCCCATGGACAGAGGAGCCGGGCAGGCTATAGTCCGTGGGGCCACAGAGAGTCAGACACAACTGAGTGACTGAGCATACATACACACATATAGGTGTATGATCCTGGACTCCGTGCTGAGGATGGAAAGATGGTTAAGACAAATGTTGCCCTTGGGTCCCTCACAGGGACCACAAGGTGGGTGGGGTTGGTAGCGAATGTGCCGAGGGTGGAGTTCGGGGCACACAGGGAGCAGCTTCCACTGCTCCAGGCCACTGTGCTGGACTGTCGGCACGTGCTTTTCACACCACCCTTTAAGAAGTGTCATGGCATGATGTAGAGTGGGATGAGATGGTTTCCTAGAAGAGCTGACTTCTAGGAATTGAGGCCAGTCAGATGAGTAGGAACTGATAAGTGAAGGCTGAAGAAGGTAAGACATTCCAGGGAATCTTATGAAGAAAGAATAAGCCTTGAGGGTCTTCCTAACCCCTGAGAAATGCAGGGTAACCAGCCAACCACGTTGCCCTCATAAGAGATTAGATGACAACATTAGATTTATAAATCAGTGTTAACAAGTGATGGGACTTCCCTGGTGGTCCAGTGGATAAGAATCCACCTGTCAGTGCAGGGGACACAAGTTCGATCTCTGGTCTGGGATGATTTCACGTGCTGCCGTAACTAAACCCGTGTGCCACAACTACTCAGCTGGCGTTCTGCAACTACTGAAGCCCGCGTGCCTAGAGCCTGTGCTCTGCAACAAGAGAAGCTGCCCAATAAGAAGCCCGAGCCCCACAACAAAGAGCCCCCAAAACTAGAGAATGCCCAAATGTGAGCAGAAGACCCAGCTCAGCCAAAAATAAAGGAAGAAAAAAACAAGTGATGATACAATGTAATACATCAGGATAGCAGTATAATACCCATGTTCATGACAGGATTATTCACAGTGGCAAGCCAGGTATCCATCAATGGATCAGTGGATGCACAAAATATGGTATATACACAGTGGAATATTATTCAGCCTTAAAAAAGGAAGGAAATTCTGACACATGTTACAGTGGGGATGAACTTTGAGGACATTATGCTAAGTGAAATAAAGCTGGTCACAAAAGGACAAATTCCACTTATATGAGATACCTAGAGTCACCACATTCATAGAGACAGAACAGTGGTTGCCAGAGAGCCTGGGGGAAGGGAGAACAGAGAACTGTTTAGTGAGTGAGGGGTTTCAGTTTGGGAAGAAGAAAAAGTTATGGAGGTGGATGGTGGTAGAATGTACTTAATGCTACTGAACCGTATACTTAAAAAAAGATCAGTTTTCTGCATTGTGTATTTCAACACACAAGCACACATAGATAGCAGTACAAACTGTGTCACAAAACAGTGTTCTGAGGGACTAGATATCCCTGTGGACTGCCTGATCAGGGAAGATTGCATCCAGTAAGGGCTCCTGAACACTATGCATGATGACATTGGTCGATCTAACCACTGAATCTTCCCTAAGCATGTAATGTGCAATATCACAGTGAATCCTCACAGTCATCCTAGGAATGAGGTACGGTTACTGTCCCCATTTTACAGATGAGAAAACTCAGTGAGGTTAGGTGTCCGGACTAGCATCCTTACTCCTCCTCACCCCCTTCGCTGTGCTGCGTCCCTGTGAGCCCTGTTACAGCCCCTTAGGAGAAAGGTGGAAGATACTGCAGATGTGGGCCAGGCGAGTGGCCTGTGAAGGGATGCTGGAATACTCCTTGCCCTTGCTGTCTCTCCTCTTACTTCCACTTGCCCTCTGAGAAGAGGACTGGCCATGGCCAGCCAGGAGCCAGGCAGCTCCTCCCTCTGCATGTGCCATGGGAGAGTGTGCGTCATGGGCAGGACCCACGTTACTCTTTTCTGTGGGAACCAGTGCAAAGCAATTGTTTTACTTGTGCCTGGAATCATCTGAAAGTTTTACACTGGCAGTTATCATCACTGGGTAAACACATTAAGCTAGCAAATAAATCTTTGTGAGGGCAGCACATTAAATGGTTCCCTGTGTAATAGTTATTAATACGTTACTATAATTGCTTTGCATATTTTGCAGTGAATTTTAAAAAAAAGTGACTTATTAGTGCTTGGGTACTTGACAGCAGTATGTTCAATGGCAGCATCGCTTTTCTGAATTTGCCAACACATGTTGTGTGTATTGCTATTTTGGAGTTGGACCTTTTAAAAGATCAGATAGGTTCATAAAACCTTTTATTTATATAGTTGCGTTCTTCAGGTTACTGTACTGGGCCTTGGCCACTTTCCCCCTTCTTTCTCACAGCCTCCCTTTAAGGAATGTCATGGCTGGATGTAGAGTGTTAAGTGTTTTTTGCTTAGTCGTGTCTGACTCTCTGTGATGCCATGAACTGTATCCTGCCAGGCTTCTCTGTGTATGGGATTTCCCAGGCAAGAATACTGGAGTGGGTTGCCGTTTCCTTCTCCAAGGGATCTTACTGACCCAGGCAGGGATTGAACACGGGTCTCCCACACTGCAGGCAAATTCTTTACCATCTGAGCCTCCAGGGAAGAATATAGGATAGTCTGTCTTAAATTCATTTAATAGGTGAAAGAAAGAGAGATGAAGACGCCACCCCCCCCCCGCAACCCCGCATCCCGTTTCCCATTCATTCAGCAACTGTTAATACTGCATCTGCTCTTTGTTGGTCACCATTCTAGCCCTGGCCTCTTGATCAATGTCACCCATGAGTTCCGGTCAGGCCTAAGACTCCTTTTCTGAAGCACTGCTGCTCTGAGCTTATGGAATTTCAGAGGTGATTGAAATTTCTGCCTTTTTACAGGTGTCTGACACTTTGCAGGTTGAGGAAAGGGAATTTTACCAAAGCATGACATTCCTGGTGACTGTACCCACAGATGATGTGACACAGCCATCAGGCCATAAACCACCAAAGCTTTTCTTGCAGAGGGCTCCTTCAAACCATTCTCATGGACTCTGGCTAATTGGGAGTTTCTTTGGGGAGCCCATTTCTCATTCCTTTCTGCCTTTCCTAGTTGAGGCTTTCCACAAGAATGAAAAGCTGTTAACAGTGGCTTTTGTCTTAAGCAAGGCCATAGACAGTACAGTAACTGCTTTCAGATGCTGCTTTTGTGACCCAGATTCGGTCCTATGACCCAGAGGTGAAAGGCTACATATTCCATTACTTACATCTTGGAGCCAATCAGACTCCAGACTCCAGTGTATTTCAGCAGAGAAAGGAAGCAGGATAGGGTGATGTGTACACCAGATAGTGGCTCGAAATAGGTATGGGAAAATCCAGGAATGGAGCTTCCATTTCTGCACATGTTTTTGTAAAAGGCACCACCTATGTTAATACAAAAATACCAATGATGTAATCCTATATTCCTGGAATATAGGCTGCATATGGCTACAATCTCTGTGCATATTACATGTGAACAAATAGAGTGGGCATATATATGAATTATAGAGTAGTTAGGTTCAGATATATTTTTTTTCCCCCTTTCCCTGATGCAGTTTTGAGAAAGGATGAAATCTTAGTTAATATTGTTTAGCTCCACCAAAGAATGAGTATATAGGTCTGGAATAAGAATCTCAGAAGGTGGAAACCTATTTCCTTTCCAGGTCTTAGGGCCCCGTGTTCAGGCTCATTAACTGTGGGTGGCTGGTAGGTCACCTGTGCTGTGAATTATGTTGCATGACTCAGCTGAGGTGGTGACATGATCACAGGGCAGGGAACTTGGAAGAGGGAAAGTGGACAGGAGGCAGGGCAAGGTGGTTGAGGTACTAGGTGGTTCTTTGTACAAATGCCAGCCAAGGGCAAGTTTCCTTCAGCTGAGATCATTTGAGACTCTGTTGCGACTTGAAATAAAAAAATAAAGGTACAGGAATTAGAAGACGTAATTTTGTGGCTAAGTGTAGAAAGTCACTGAGTCCAGCCATGATTTGAAAATAACAAAGAAGCCATGATCCAAGTTCGAAGATCTATTTTATTGTATTAATGTTTCATCAGAAGCCTCTTTTTACTTGCTCCATTTCTGAATGTTTTCTCTTCCAGCCTAGAGTTGAGAGCTGGAAGCATGGAAGCATGACTCTGCTTAAAAGTGGTGAAATTTTATCCTGAGAAATTTTATCTCAATATTTATTCTCTGTGATATACTGGCATTCTTCTTTTTATTTTTAAATATTTGTCTGGAAAGAAGTAGTTTCAGATCCATGAAGGTCATATGAGGATTAATTAGTAAGTGGAGTGTCATATACTATGGAAGGGGACCAGAGGGTTAAGGAAAGATGCATCCTTTGGGTGTATATGTGTATATGTGTGTGTGTGTGTGTGTGTGTGTATACATATACATATACATGTATATATATATTCTTTTTCATAGTCTTTTCCATTATGGTATATTACAAGATATTTAATATAGTTTCCTGTGCTATACAGTAGAATCTTGTTGTTTATCTATTTTATATAGAGTAGTTTGTATCTTAAGCTGCACACTCCTTTCTAAAATTTTTGGCCGCACCACGAGGCCTGTGGGATTTTGGTTCCCCAGCCAGGGATTGAACCCATACCTCCTGCATTGCCACTGTGGACTCTTAAGCACTGGACCATCACAGAAGTCCCTTAAACTGTACACACTTGATGCGAGGCTGGCGGTTGAAGGCCTAGAAGGTGGGGAAGGTCCTGAAAGGTGTTGTAGAATGAGTCATATGTTAGCTACCCCCTCAGAGACATCAGATAGGCAGGGGGAGTCTAGCTCAGTCAGCTCTTTCATGCTCAGTATAAGGGCTTTGGGCTTCCTAGATGGCGCTAGTGGTAAAGAACCTGCCTGCCAATGCAGGAGATATAGGAGATGTGGGTTTGATCTCTGGGTAGGGAAGATGCCCTGGAGAAGGGAATGGCAACCCTCTCCAGTATTCTTCCCTGGAGAAACCCAAAGACAGAGGAGCCTGGTGGGCTACAGTCCATGGGGTCACAAAGAGTTGCACACGACTGAAGTGACTTAGCATGGGGACATGCATAAGGGCTTCAGGCATACCTGGTGTGTCCATTCTTCCTTTGATGGTGCCTCTAGCTGCAGTGAAAGAAGCATGGCTGACTGGATGGGTCAACAGGTCCTCGGGGCCCCCTGAATTTCAGATGATTCTTCCTGTGACTTTTGTAGGTGATGTCTACTTCTGAACAGAGCCAGGTCTGAAGCATTTACCTCTTGCCAGTGCTCTTGTGACTAGGTGGCTTGCAGAGAGCTCTGCGGTTGCTTCTGCAGGTCATCTGCTGTAACTTTTGCAGGGACACACTGGGGTGTGGGCACTCCCTCTGTTTTTTAAAGATAACCCTGTGTTTATTGATCCCAAGTCCCTCTAAGATAACACTATCTCTTAATAAAGGAGTAGTGCTAAGTAACCCAATTTAGGGCTTCTTTTGGGGGAGAAGACTGTGGGGTGAAATGCTTGTGAAGATGCTGGGCTGTTGTGGGTATGTTTTAACATGACAATGCAGATGGCTGACACTGATGAATGTCCTGTGAGCAGCTGGGGGAGCCAGGCCAGCCTCCTCCTCAGCCCTCTGTGTGAATGCCATCTCACTCCCTGTGACATGAAGGGGCAGGACCCACGGCCTTTTGGTTTTGATTTGCTTGCCTTGGCGTGTGTGTGTGTGTGTGTGTGTGTGTGTGCGTGTGCGTGCGTGCGTGCATGCTTCTTGCTGTCTGGTGAGGGATATGGCGGTGGCTGGGCCTGTTTCTCATTAGCACAGTCACCCTTCAGTGAGACAGGGAGAAAATCGCTCTCTGGAACTGAGGAACCCACATGCTTGATGGCCTCGGGTCCCATAGGAGTCCTTAAAGGTGAGGCTCAGGCAGCAAGGAGAGCTGTCTCTTGCAGGGGACAAGGAGCCAGGCCCTCGCTGGAGTGTCTGGGCAGAGACTGTTTCTTCTCTGAAGAAAGTCAAATGGAAGTCAAATGGAAAGAAAGTCAAAAGAAAGTCAAATGGAAGTCAAATCTCCCCACCCCTACGCTGCCCTAGGAAGGAGGCCTCTGCCCCAGAACCATTTCTTGGGCCGCTTATTCAAATGATTCTAAGAACATTCAGGAAATATTTAGAGCACCTACTGTGTGCTGGGCATTTCAGTAGGAGCTTGGAACTTTCAGGTACTGACTTTGACCCGGGACATGTTATCATGGATATGGGGCTGAGTTGTAAATTAAGGGGAGCTGTCCTTACAGCTTTGGTTTCTGTCCAAGGGCTTTCTTAGTCCTTTCAGTGAGCAGATCTCAGGCTGTCCCTTTAGTCAACAATCTCCTGGTGCAATGTATTCCGAGTTGTTTCTATTTTTTTCTTTTCTCTCTTTTGGCCATGCCTGTGTCATTCGGAATCTAGTTACCTGACCAGGGATTGAACCAGGGCTCCCTGTGTTGGGGGTGTGGAGTCTTAACCACTGGACCTCCAGGGAAGTCCCTGTGTTGTTTCTTTTTTAATTGTGGTAAAATGCACATGACATAGAATTTGCCATCTCAACCATTTTTAAGTGTACAATTCAGTAGCATTAAGTGTATTTACTTATGCAACCATCACCATCATCCATGTCCAGATCTTTCTCATCTTCCCAGACTGAAACTCCAAACCCATCAAACAACTACTTCCCATCCCCCACTCCCTGCTCTAAGTTATTTTGGAACAAAATAGTGTTTGGTACACTCCAAAGAATGTTCTAAGGCAGAGGTCCCCAACCTCCAGGATCTGAGGTTGATCTGAGGTAGAGTTGATGTCAGGCTTCCCTTGTAGCTTAGCTGGTAAAGAATCCGCCTGCAATGAGGGAAACCTGGGTTCGATCCCTGGGTTGGGAAGATCCCCTGGAGAAGGGAAAGGCTACCCACTCCAGAGTTGATGTAATAATAATAGAAAAAGAGTGCACAGGAAATGTAATACCTGTAAGTCATCCTCAAACCCTCCCCCAACCCCAGTCCATGGAGAAATTTGTCTTCCATTAAATCAATCTCTGGTATGAAAAAGCCTGGGGACCGCTGCTCCAAGGAGAGAGACCCAAATGACATCATTAAAACTCGTATTCACATAATCACTCCTCAAACATCTATTAAACTCCTCATGTGTGCCCCGCACCATGTGTTACATGCTACAGATGCAGAAACAAATGAGATTCAGACTTTGCTCCCAAGAGGATTACCAACTGGTAGGGGAGACAAGCGTGTAAATAAACAAGCCCCCAGCCTCTTATGATGGCTGCAGGGCAGGTGTGGAGGGGAGAGGAGAACAGCTGAGGCAGTGTCAGGAGGATCAGGGTGCACCCTCCTCTGAGCCTTGACGGACAAGCAGGTGTTGGCCTTGACAGCAGAGGGGGAGGGGGGCATTCCGGAGAGCGGCAGCTGTGAGAGCCAAGGTCTAGAAGCACCTGGAGCTTTGTGTGTGCGGGGCAGGTGGGGTGGGAGGTGAGCAGTAGGTGCAGGGTCTTGTGGGCCTGGCCGAGGACCAGACTGCGTTGTAAACAGGGGATCAGATCTGTGCTCTAGGATAATTGCTGGTAGCCGCAAAGAGAAGAATTAGAGGGATGCCAGACACACCTGGCAAGAGACTATTGTGAGAGCTTCCCTGGTGGCTCAGTGGTAAAGAATCTGCCTGCCAATGCAGGAGACACGGATTGGAACCCTGGTCCGGGAAGATCCCACTTGCCACAGAACGGCTAAGCCCGTGTGCCACAACTACTGAGCCTATGCTCTAGAGCCCGGGGATCACAACTACTGAAGCCTGAATGCCCTAGAGCCCTTGCTCTGCATCAAGAGAAGCCACGGTAGTGAGCAGCCTGTGAACTGCAACTAGAGATTAGCCCCCTCTCATCCCAGCTAGAGAAAAGCCTGCACAGCAATGAAGACCCAGAATAGCCAAAACAAATAAAATTCATATAAAAAAATTAGATTTATGTATAAAAAAAGACTGTTGTGAGATTTTAAAGGAATTTGGTCTCACTGGAACTTTTGTTTCCCTGTGAAGTATTTTGAGGATGTCAGAGCCTCCCCATGTCTAAGTGTGGGAGGGACTCGTGTCTCTCCTGGGTTTGAACATTCAGCCTCAGAAGCTGGAGGTTGTCGAGGAATGGCTAAGAGGGTGTAGTCACTTTTACAATGTACCGATCTGCTCATGCAGTCCCGAGGACTGTGTTCATTTTTCTGCCCGAGGTAGGTGTACAGTTCCCGGGCCAGTGTTCACCATGGACATGGTGAGAGAAGGGAAGCAGGGAGAACCACACCACAGAAACAGTCACTCGCTGCTGGCCAGAGCAGCATTTGGGGTCCTCTGGAGTCAATGCGCAGATCCTTTCCTCTATTGTGGGGAAGACTGGTGGGGGGGCGCCGAGGGAGGGGTGCTCTCCCCTCCCCGACCCCCACCGTCTGACAGAGGCCTGAGAGCTGCAACAATGATTGTGCCGGAGAGGAATTTGCCAGAGCTCCCAGCCATCTTTCCACATGAAAGTTTCTTTATCTCTTTCACACACAAATTCAAACCCTTTCTTTCCTTTAAATCACTTTTGTGCTGTTTAACCTCTTTACCCTGGTTTTCTCCCCCTCCTGTCTTGCTCCTTTTATAGTAGTTTGCTGCTAATGGATCACCTGGATAAGATTGCCCCTGGCTTTGTGAGAGTGGCAATTAGCGCTCACCCAGAGAAGGCTGCTGGTTGCTCGGCGGCCTTGGTGTGGAGGATGGATTGGGCCTGGCTCCTTTCATCTGAAAGTGGGTTATCGATTAGCACGGATGCCAATTTACTGCACAGGCTCTTGCCAACCCCTCTTGATCTCATTATGGTGTAAATTTTCAAGATTGTATCACATTAGCTCAGGAGAATTCAGGAGAGAATAGTAGTAAAGTAAAAAATAAAAAGGCCATAAGAAGACGAATATTTGTTTCGTTATAATCCAGATAAAATAAATATGGCTTCACCCAGTGATGTTCTGAGACTGATGTGTGTGTGTGTATGTGTTTATGGAGGTGGGTTGTTTATAAGGCATGGTTACACCCAGCAACAGGTTTTAAAGTACTTTACGTCTTTAACTGATGGGAACGGCCTGTATAGTACAGGGAATTCTACTTAATGCTCTGTGGTGTCCTAAACGGAAAGGAAATCTAAAAAAGAGATATATCAATATGTATGACTGATTCATTTTGCTGTGCAGTAGAAGCAAACACAACATTGTAAAGCAATTTTCCTGCACTGAAAATTAATTAAGAAGAAAGTACTTGTCTTTAATCTCTTCTTTTGATTTCCTTTAGGATGGGTTTTCTTGGGAAATTATGATTTTAGGGAAGAGATGAGACCATTAGGTGTATTTGCCATGGCAAGGTTCCCCTAGTCTCAGCTTAAGACCCTGGGATGGCAGAGGAGGCAGTGCTGGCCGCCGTGGGCTGGCTGATGCTTTTGTAGGTTGTGATGATTTTGTAAGCTAGACAGTTTGTGTGTAGGCCAGACTGTTGGACAAGTAGAAATGTGAGATTATCCTTTCCTGTTTCTAAATAGTTTTATTAAGATACCATTTACTTGCCATACAACTCACCAGTTTTAAATATATAGATCAGTGGATTTTAATGCTATTTCCAAAATTTTGCTGCCATCAAATTTTAGAATATTTCTGTCATTCCAAAAAGAAATGTCTCCATTGTCAGTCACTCTCTGTTTACTTCATCCCCCCGCCATAGGACACCACTAGTCTATCTTCTGGACATGTTCTATACACGGAACCATATGATACATGGTCTTTTGTGACTGACTTCTTTCACCTAGCACGGTGTCTTCAAGGTTCACCAGGTTGTAACGTGGGTTAGAACTTCATACCTTTATTATCAGATAGTTTTCCATTGTGTGGATATGCACATGTTATATGTCGTTTCATCAATTGATGAGTATGTGGGTCATTTTCAGTTTTTTGCTATTATGAAAAATGCTGTTATAAACATTTGTGTATCACGCGTTGTGTGAACATAGGGTTTCTTTTCTTGTGGGTAGATACCTAGGAGTGGAATTGCTTGTCCTTGTGGCAACTCTGTGTTTAACATTTTGAGAAACTTCCAAACTGTTTTCCAAACTGGCTGCACAATTTACATTCCCACCAATGATAGATAAGGGTTCCTTTCTCCACATCCTCACCAATAATTGTTATTGTCTGTCTTTTTGACTCTAGTATATATGAAGAGGTATTTGCACTGTGGCTTTGGTTTGCATCTCACTGGTGACTAATGTGGTTGAGCATCTTTACACATGCCTGTGGACCCTTTTTCCTTCATTTGTAATCTTAGGAACACGTGCAGCCAGTTTTATTCTTCCAGAAGCTAAAGTGATGCTGCGTTCTTAGAACATCACTGCTTTCTCCATGACTTCAGGTCCTATTTAGATCACCTGGTGTCTTACTCTTGAATTTAACTCATTTATAGTTATTAAGTTGAAGACTCTTTAGAGTGTTCCTTCTTTTTGTTACAATACCCATCTTGATTTAATCGTTCTTAGTTGTTTTTTTTTTTTTTTCCATTTTATTACCCACTTGCATTGTCTTAGCACTCAACAGTGAATCTCCTCTCCTTTCCCCCCTTTCCTCACCTCCAAGGAGAGAGAGGTTGGAAGCATGGGAGGTTGGGAAAGAGTGAAATTCGATTGTTAGTATCCAGGAGAGGTGAGTTGTCAGGAAGGGAAGCAGGGGGGATGAATGGGAAGAAGCCCTGTGATCAGACATGACACTCTGGTTGCTGAGGGAGGGGACCCTTGGTGAGGCAGGAGCCAGTGGAAGGTTCTACAGTAGGGTGCTCCCCCTGTGCTCTCTGGGGGTTTCCCTGAATTCAGTTTAGAAATGAGGATCTAAAAGTAACTGGAAAATAAGATGGAAACATACTCCATTTCTGCATATATATCGGAGAAGGTGATGGCACCCCACTCTAGTACTCTTGCCTGGAAAATCCCATGGACGGAGGAGCCTGGTGGGCTGCAGTCCATGGGGTTGAGAAGAGTCGGACGCGGCTGAGTGACTTTACTTTCACTTTTCACTTTCACTTTCATTGACCATTCATATGTTTTCTTTGGAGAAATGTCTAATCATACCTTTTGTCCATTTATTTTTTATTTTATTTTTGACAATGCTGGGTCCTTGTTGAGGAGCACAGGTTCCTCGCTGCAGACCGTGGGGGCTACTCTCTAGTTTCTGCGCACGGGCTTCTCACTGCAGTGGCTCCTCTTGTTGCAGAGCACGAGCTCTAGGGTACGGTGCTTTAGTAGTTGCGCCACGTGAGCTCAGATGCCTCCAGGCATGTGGGATCTCCCCGGACTAGGTATTGACCCGTGTCCCCTGTGTTATCGGGTGGATTCTTAACCACTGGACTACCAGGGAAGTCCTCTTTTGTCCATTTTTTAATTGGGCTTTTTGTTGTTACTGAATTGTAAGAGACCTTTATATACTCTGGCTATGTCCATTATCAGATGTATAGTCAATATTTTCTCCTGATCTTTTCACTGTCTTGATGATGTATTTGAAGCACAGAGGTTTTATTTTTGATGAAGTTCAGCTTACCAGGTTTCATGCTTTTAGTGTCTTATCTAGAGAAATCATTGCCTAACCTAAGATCATGAAGATTTATTTTTATATGTTCTTTGAAGAGTTGTATAGTTTTAGCTCCAACTTAGGTCTCTGATCCATTCACTTTTCCTGCAATAAAAATTTCTCACAAACTCATTGAAGTTTCAGCAAGGTAGATTTAGAATACCGTTGTGCATTTTCTTTTCTGTACCTTATTTTTTAGCAACACTTAACATGGTGGCCATTACATGCTGTTTAGAGTTAAGATTGCAGAGACAGTGGTGAGAGTTGGCACATGAGCAGGCAGGGAGTGGAGATTGTGCCAGAATCTCTAACACATCTTCGGAGGGGTGGGAGAACTGCCACACAAGCGATTTGGAGGTGGGAGACGGACTGCAGGACCTTGGCACTCAGCGGAAGAAAGCTTGACCTCTTGACCAGCATCAGAGGTGACAAAGCAAATGAATCATCAGAGAGAGGCCGGTGGCGTGACACAATTAAATCATTGTGGCACCAGGGCAGCCTGCCAACTGAGCTGTCAGAGGGGCAGACAGTGATCAGAGTTTTTGCTGAGGTGCTGTCATGTAGTTATTTGATAAAGCTGTCTCTCTATTCTTGCTTTCAGTGTGTGTGTGTGTGTGTGTGTGTTTACCCTACCCCTCACCCTCCTGCAAAAGGCACAGGAGCTATATCTTAAGTACAGGTCTGGTTTCCCTCCCAAGTCCCTCCAAGGATCAGATATGACTTTGGGGGGAGGGCAGGAGGGAGGGTGAGATGCTGGCCATATTTTTAACCAAAAACCAAGACTAGTGACACAAGATGGAAATCACTAGATGTAGTGATCTCATAGTATATTCCCTTTTGAGGCATAAATCGAAAAGGCAAATTGAGTGGTAGGCTGTCAAGAGGAAGTTTAATACTCTGTAATTTGAGCTCCAGGCCAGGTCTCAGAACACTTTGGGCACATTGCCAGGAATAGCTTAGTCCTCCAGTGAACCAAGTGATCATGGAGAATGGTTGTGGGTTGGCCTTAGGGTCTGATCCTGTACACACACAACAAGTACACCCTGTGTGCACTCTCCCAGGAGGCTGATTCATGTTTAATGTTCTTCCAGTCATCATTTGATTTTAAAATCTTGGGGGAAAGTATTGAAAATCAAATATATTCATCTTTCCTGCATAAAAATAAGGGCCACTATTTAAAATTCTGAGTTTAAATATAGAGCATCAGTTCTCATCACAACATGATTTATCCGTGGTTTCCCTTTAGAGAGCAGTTTCTCTTTGGTACAGTTGAGATCGGCTTCTCAGGAACTCTTTTATGAGGGTTGGAAGTCAGCCTGCACCTGATGTCCTCGGGAACAGAGGTAAGTGCATGATGGACCGTTTTTAGCAAACGTGGTTGTTTGGTTTCTTCGTCCTAAACCTGAGAGGATTGATGGAAGTTTATTACTGCTGCAGCGGATAGAGATGTATTATTGAACATGTCTCTTGTCTTCACTGAAAAAAATCTGTCTGGAGCAGTAAAACACTTCTCTGGGTATTTAGATCCCAGTACAATGGGAAACCATATGATTCTAGATTGGAATCCAGGGCACTGAAATCCACAGTTAAGTTTCAGAGCCAGATTTTTTTTTTTTGCTTCTCTGGGATTATGCAAATTATCCAATTTAAATTCAAGTCAACTCACATTTATGAGACCCTGCTGTGTGCGAAGGTAGTGGAGATACTAAGACTTGTGGTTCCAGCCTTTTGGAATGGTAGAAAGAGGGGAGAGCCTGGACAGTATCCAGAGACACAAGTTGTGTTGGGACTTAGCGACTCCGAACTTCCTTTCTTAGGTCGTCTCGTCACTCTGAACGTGAGCTTTATTCTCTGTCAGCAGCACTCTGATCTCTTTTTTCTCTCTGCAAAGCCTGAGGGTGGCACATTCCTTCTGTCACAGTCGTCTGGTAGTTCCATGACCAATGTCAAGAATTCCTGCC
Organism: Bos grunniens; assembly: GCF_055505025.1. Lineage (NCBI taxonomy): Eukaryota > Metazoa > Chordata > Mammalia > Artiodactyla > Bovidae > Bos > Bos grunniens. Next base: position 49,009,487 of record NC_141180.1, read on the forward strand.
ACCAGTTTACTTGTGTTTCTAGTATTTATATTTTCTCCAAATGGGTCCTCTTCTCTCAGATGTGCTAGTTTTCTAAATGACAGCAACAGGGACAAGATTCCCCCCTCAAAGAGTCATGGACTGAGTTAGGTTCTGGAGATGTTGCAGGAACCCCTGAGCTCTGGGTGAAAGCTCCTTGATTAAAGAATGGGTCCTGCTTCCCTAACCTTGGGCTTGCCTGGTATCTCAGCTGGTAACGAATCTGTCTGCAATGCAGGAGACCCCGATTTGATTCCTGCGTTGGGAAGATCTCCTGAAGAAGGGATAGGTTACCCAGTCTGATATTCTTGGGCTCCCTGGTGGCTCAGATGGTAAAGAAATCCAGGAGACCTGGGTTCAATCCCCAGGTTGGGAAGATCCCCTGGAGAAGGGAACAGCTACCCACTCCAGTATTCTGGCCTGAAGAATTCCATGGACAGAGGAGCCTGACTACAGTTCATGGGATCACAAAGAGTTGAACAAGACTGAGCGACTTTCACTTCACTTCCCTAACCTTGGGCTAAGGGTCACCTCTCTAGCTCTTTACTGAGTTTCTTCATTTTCTGCTTTATTTGGGTGCAAATGAAATCAGCTAAACAGCCCTTGTAAGTTATCCTCTGGGACAGAGTAACTTCCCTGTGTCTCTGAGGTAGAAGGAATTTCATTAACTCTATGGTTGACGAGAGTTTCTTTTTAATTACTTATGTATTTATTTTATATTGGCTGCCCTCAGTCTTCATTGTGGTGAGGATTCTTTGCTGAGGTTCAGGGGCTTCTCTAGCTGTGGTATGTGGCCTTAATTGCCTCTGTCGTGTGGGATCTTAGTTTCCTGACTAGGAAACAAACCTGTGCCCCTGCATTGGAAGGTGGATTCTTAACCGCTGGACCACCAGGGAAAATCCCCAGGAGTTGTTTTTAGAGAGTGGCCCTGAAAGTCATTGGGAGCTGAGAGTGGAAAGTCACATGGTCAGCAATCAGGACACTTGGCAGTGAGGTTCTAGTCCTACTCTCTCCTCTGAGAGCTGTATGGAAAGTGACTTACCTCCAGTCTGGTCTTCTGTAAAGTGGGAGTCTTAAATGTCCTGGTTACCTGTTAGACAAAAGCCAAATGGGACAGTGGAAGTGTCAACTCAATGAAGCGACTTCATGGTTACCATCATCCCTGAAAGAACTATGATATCATTGGACAAAAGGTCCGGCACTTTTCTGAAAATTTATTTCTCCAAAATAAAAGATGATAAGACCTTTGGATAACTGGTTCTTTGGCCAATGAAGTGGATTATTTCTGTGGTCACTTGCTTTTGACCAGCCTGACAAACAGAAAAATTGATGATTCAGGTTCCTGTCTTGACCAAATACTGAGCACATTTGTTTGTATTAATACTTAGGAGAATGTGGATTGGAAGGTTCTTGGTGTTTGAGTTTTGTGAGTGGGAATGGGTAGTTGTGTTGGGAGGTGATGAAATGTTGATTCAGCTTTCACGGTTTACTGTGCTGTGTTGTGCTTAGTCATTCAGTCATGCCCTTCTCCAGGGGATCTTCCCAATTCAGGGATCAAACCCAGGTCTCCTATATTGCAGGTGGATTCTTTGCCATCAGAGCCACCAGAGAGGTCCAAGAATACTAGAGTGGGTGCCTATCCCTTCTCCAGCGGATCTTCCTGACCCAGGAATCTCCTGGGGTCTCCTGCATTGCAGGCAGATTCTTTACCAGCTGAGCTACCAGGGAAGCCATGGTTTACTAGATAACATTGAACAATTATTAGAGCATTTATTAGTCACCTGTTAGCATAAATTGCTTAATGGGCATCTTTCCTTATAAGCAAAGGGCATGGAATTAATTTATATTCTTGAGCTTATGACTGAGATAATGAAGATTGTGGTTGAGGATTACTTTTCTGATCTTCCAGAAATTCAAGTTTGAATGATGAGCCTTTGAATAAGGATGGCAAGCATTGCAGTAGGAACCAAGGGGCAGACTGAAGACACTGTGGAGCATAGATGTGGCTAGTGAGCTGGACAAGTGGGCAGGAGGTGAGGCCACTGCAGGAACAAGCAAAACCCACTTACCTCTCTGAGGACCTCTGTTTGTTCCAGGATCATATTTTCATACTGTCATGTTTGAGTTCGATTTAATGGCTCAATCTAGGAGAGATATTTTAACTTTGTCATTCAGTTCAGTTCAGTCGCTCAGTCATGTCTGACTCTTTGTGACCCCATGAATCACAGCATGCCATTACAACTTGTAAACTAGCAATGTGATGGGTTTTAAGAAACGAGCTGCCAAGTAAATTCTACTTACAAAAATGTGTAAACTTTAAAATTGTGAACTATTGTGCATTGTTGGTGGGAACATCATATGGTACAGCCTCTATGGAAAATGGTATGGTGGCTCCTCAAGAGTGAAACATAGAATTACCATGTAACCCAGCAGTTCCATTTCTGGGTATGTGCCCCAAAGAATGGAAAGCAGGGACTCAAGCATGTGTTTGCACATCCACAGTCATAGCATCTTTATACACAATAGTCAGAAAATGAAAGCAACTTAAGCATCCTCTAATGGGTGAATTGATTATCTCTCACAATAACATACCTTGGGGCAGTGATAGCACAATGGTGTGAATATAGTTAATGCCACTGAACTGTCCACTCTAAAATGGTTAATATCGTAAATCTTATGTATAGTTTTACCATAGTAAAAAAATAGTCAATTGTTATCTTGTGTTGGTGATTTTTTTTCTTGAAAAAAAATCTGGAAAATATAGATTATAAAAACCTCCACCTATGTTATTCCAGTTTTGGAAAGTTAACTCTGGTTGTTCTGTTCTTTTCAATGTCATTTACTCTCAGAAAGGGAGGCTCCCCTGCTGACTCAGTGGTAAAGAATCTGCTTGTCAATGCAGGAGACTTGGGTTCGATCCCTGGGTCAGGAAGATCCCCTGGAGAAGGAAATGGCAACCCACTCCAGTGTTCTTGCCTGGGAAATCCCATGGACAGAGGAGCCTGGTGGGGTACAGTCCATCGGGTCACAAAGAGTGGGACAGGACTAAGTGACTAAACAACAGCAATTCTAACAAAAGATAATGATGTTTCCTGGGCCAAGCACACCTTAACACTTTGATAAAAAACCAGCTAAGTGTGATCTAAAGTTTGTCTCACTCTGTTATATTAAGCTGCAAGGAAACCACGTTTATATATTGACACTAACAATTGGACTGTCCTTTAAAAGTGTGTTTGCCGCGCACTCAGGACTTTGTAGGCCTAAGACTGTGGCAGTGTTTGGGGTCTAGATATCTGCTGAGGATTTTCTTTCTGAAGGAGCCCCTAAGTGAAAGGTTATAAACCTCATCCCTCCTGTGTGATGCTTCATAAGTTTCAGCTCTGGAGCCAGGAAGAGCGTCGTCCTCCCTAGACTTGCCAGTGTGTTGAGGAAAAGTGAGAAGCAGAGTGAGCGTAGAAGGGGCTGGTGGGCAGCTGCTCTGGTCACTAGGGCTCACTTGCCACCAACCCTTCCTCCTACTTTTGTGCATCCTCAGAATCAGGCCATTTGGTTGGTAACTTTCCATTTAAGACCGTCTTCTGGATCTTTTGCCCAGAATTACTTGGCATGTGGTCTGGACTGTATAAGGGAGGATGTAGGGTGGTAGCTTTACAGCTGCCATTAGCATAGGCTGGAATCAGTCATGGGCTCCGTGGCTACACTGAGAACAGTCTCTTGTTTCCCTGGGAGCAACTGCTGCTGATTCTGAAAACACCGAGTCCTAATTCCTGTGCTGGCCTCCATTTTCCTCTCATACATAAGACGTCTTTTCCTGTAAGTTTCCCAAAATGATTTTCTTAAATTTCTTCCAGACATCACTAAAACTTCCACACCTTTGGGAGTTCTTTGGTGGTCCAGAGGTTAAGACTCCACACTTCCAATGCAGAAGGTGTGGGATCCATGAGATGTGAGGATTAGTTCCCTGGTTGGGGAACTAAGAGTCCACATGCTGTGTGGCACTGCAAAAAAAAAAATGTTAACATTGTGTTTGATGGAAAAAACGTAAAACCCTAAAACTTCAGCACCTTTGTAAGGCATTCTTTGATTTGAAGGAAGTGGCCATTTGCCCTTAGTTTCATGATGCCTTAGTCTCCCTTTAAAAAATAAGTACCAAAAATGAAAGTGAAAGTTGCTCAGTCGTGTCTGACTCTTTGTGACCCCATGGACTATAGAGTCCATGGAATTCTCCAAGCCAGAATACTGGAGTGGGTAGCCTTTCCCTTCTCCAGGGGATCTTCCCAACCCAGGAATTGAACCCAGGTCTCCCACATCGCAGGTGGATTCTTTACCAGCTGAGCCACAAGGGAAGCCCAAGTACCAAATATATATAAAGATAAACATTTGCTTGTTTGTGACCCTAGTTTTTCCTGTAAGATGACACCAAAACTTGGAAAGAAGTTTCCTCCCAACATGGAAAGCTGTAAAATCAACACCTGATAGATAATGTTACCCACATGCAGAAAACCTTCAAACAAACCCAACTGAAGAAATGACTGATCTTGGATGCACTTGTATGGCCAGGTCATGCTCTCTGGAAGATATAACTGTATCATTATTATGAAGAGGAATTTATAATCATCTCAGTTGTGTTGTAATGTGTGACCATTAATTGATGGTTCCATGACTGACTAAAGAAAAGGAGAATTGGATGACATTTGTCAGTATACCTTATAAACTTCCAGGGGCGAATGTACTTGACAATTGGTTATATGAATAAAATTAGCCCTGGAAGTAGGGCAGATATTCACCTGTTGCATATCAGTAAGGCTTACCTGGTTGTTTATGGCCATTGTCCTTCTTGATGAACTGGGCATCTTTTTTGATGGGTTGAGCATCTTGTCTAATTATGATCAGTTGGGGACTAGGTTGTGCCAGGTGTTAAGTATTTTAACTATCACCCCTGCAATCTGCTTAGTGCACAATTCACTAACCACAACTTCTAACTCTGTAAACCATGATTAAATAAAACATTGTTGATTAATTTTATTGTGGTAAACTGTACCTGTCATAAAACTTGCTATTTTAATTTTTAAGTGTACAATTTGGTAGCATTAAGTACATTTATGGTGTTGTGCAGCTGTCATCACCATCCACCTCCAGAACTTTCTCATCTTCCCAAACTGAAACTCTGTACCCATTAAATAGTGACTCCTGGGCTTCCCTGGTGGTTCAGTGGAAAAGAATCCGTCTGTCAATGCAGGAGACGTGGATTAGATCCCTGGTCTGGGAAGATCCTACATGCTGTGGAGCAAGTAAGTCTGTGCATCACAACTATTGAGCCTGTGCTCTAGAGCCTGGGAGTCACAACTGAACCCCATGCTCCCTAGAGCCTGTGCTCTGCAAAAAGAAGCCACCCCAGTGAGAAGCCCACACGCTGAAACTAGAGAGTAGCCCCTGCTTGCCACAGCTAGAGAAAAGCTGGAGGAGCAATGAACATCCAGCACAGCCTCAATAAATAAATAAGTGCAATTTAGAAAAAAAAAAAAAAAACAACTCTTAAAGAAAAACATCTCCCCACTGCCTCTTCCCCTTCAGCCACTGATAACTTTCTGTTTCTGGAATTTACCTGTTCTAGGTGAATACAATATTTGTGTTTTTGAAAACACTGTTAATTAATTTTATAAAAAGCTATTAATCACCTTAATAATTATCTTACCATTAAATTACTGTTACTGTTGTCCTCAAAATATAATTAAAATACTATATACTAAAATAAATTCTAAATAAGAGAATTAATTTAAGAAAAAATAAAAAAATATAGAAAAAAGTATAGGTAACTGTCTAATCAGTGGATGGAGAAGTTTCTAAGCTTAAAAGATTGAAAAACTTTGAACATGTACAGTGTTATATGTCAAATGTATTTTGATTAAAAAAAGAAAGACCAAAGAAAGAAAAGAAAGTATCACAAGAGAAGATTAGGGACAAGTTTGACGACATAAAAATTAAAGTCTGTACATCAAGAAAGAACTGGACACTTGATTAGTAAAGTCAATCCGTAGAGGATGTAAAAAATTACAAAAGGGTTAGTATACTTGATGTATAATTTTTTTTATGAGTTGTTAAAGTAGTATGTGATGTAATAGTCTCTCAGTCATGTCCTACTCTTTGTGACCCCATGGACTGTAGCCCACCAGGCTCCTCTGTTCATGGAATTCTCAGGCAAGAATACTGGAGTGAGCATCCATTTCCTCCTCCTGGGGATCTTCCTGACCCAGGGATCAAACCCAGGTCTGCTGTGTCTCCTGCACTGCAGGCAGATTCTTTACCACTGAGCCACCAGGGAAGTGCCTATAAAAATCCCAGTTAACAAAGGGACAGAGTTAATGAACAGACTTTGCAAAAGGGGAAACTCAATGGCTGACACATATAACACAAATTATTCAGCCTTATTAGTAATAAAATAAATGCCAATTAAAACAACTTTGAGAGTAGTCATGTATGGATGTGAGAGTTGGAGTATAAAGAAAGCTGAGTGCCGAAGAATTGATGCTTTTGAACTGTGGTGCTGGAGAAGACTCTTGAGAGTCCCTAGGACTGCAAGGAGATGCAACCAGTCCATCCTAAACGAAATCATACTGAGTATTCATTGGAAGGACTGATGCTGAAGCTCAGACTCCAATACTTTGGCCACCTGCTATGAAGAACTGACTCATTGGAAAAGACCCTGAGCTGGGAAAGATTGAAGGCAGGAGGAGAAGGGGATGACAGAGGATAAGATGGTTGGATGGCATCACCAACTCGATGGACATGAGTTTGAGTAGGCTCTGGGAGTTGGTGATGGACAGGGAAGCCTGGCATGGTGCAGTCCATGGGGTCTCAAAGAGTTGGACACAACTGCGCGAGTGAACTGAACTGAGTTACCAAAAATTGACCCAGCTTAGTGAAGATTTTTAAAAATGTGATGTTTTTTCGTATAGCACAGAGTAAATTAATGCAGCTATTTTAGAAAGCAGTTTGATGAGCCTTAGAATTATTCTTAGCCTATGACCTAATAGTTTCACTTCTCAGAATGTAGCTTAAGAAAGTAACCATAACTGCAAGGAAAATGCACAAAGATATTTCCTCAGACATTACTATTATAAAACATTGAAAAGAAGTTGCATGTTCAGTATTATGGAAATGATTACATAAATTTTGATCAACTTGATCAAATACTATGTGGTTGTTCAAAATGACATTTATAAAATGTTTCCAGTGTTTCAGGGAAAATGCTCTTTATAATTACACTAAGTGAACAAAAAGCAAGATGCGACATTGCATATGGAGTATATCCTAGTCTAGATAATTAAAAACTTATCAAGGTAAAAAAGTGATGTTGGCTAAAATATTAATAAAGAGCAATATGGATGGCGGCTTGTTGTTGTTTTAGCCACTCAGTCATGTCCAGCTCTTTTCGACCCCGTGGACTGTAGCCCACCAGGCGCCTCCGTTTATGGTATTCTCCAGGCAAGATACTGGAGTGGGTAGCCACTGTCTCCTCCAGGGGATCTTCCCGACCCAGGGACGAAACTTGTTTTCCTGCATGATAGGCGGCTTCTTTACCACTGAGCCACCAGGGAAGGGCAATGGATGGCTGCTGCTGCTGCTGCTGCTAAGTTGCTTCAGTCATGTCCGACTCTGTGTGACCCCATAGACGGCAGCCCAACAGGCTTCCCCGTCCCTGGGATTCTCCAGGCAAGAACACTGGAGTGGGTTGCCATTTCCTTCTCCATGGATGGCTGCTAATCTCCTGTAAACTGTTCTCTAAATTTTTCATAAAAAGCAGATACTACTTTACAAAGTATTTAAAATTTTGGTTCACTTTGTAAAAATTTGATTCTCACATATCCTTTTCTGGGAATTTTTCTTTCTATTGTATAAACCATCCTATGAGAAGTTACTTAGTTTTCAAATTGTATCATGCTGAATCAGCATCTATACTGATGACTTTTTAAAATAGTGTAATCTTCCAGAAGAGAGGGAAGGATTATGTTTATTTTAGGGGCTTGCACAGCCCACAGTAACTCTTTCCTTCTGTGAAAATGAGGTCAAAGATAAGTCACCAGGCATGAGTTTGTGAACTGTCATCTCTGATGTATTTGAATTCCTTTATAAAAAACTTTTTATTTTGTATTGGAGTTAACGATGTTGTGATATTTCAGATGGAACTAAGGGACTCAGCCATACATACACATGCATCCATTCTTTCCGAAACTCCCCTTCCATCCAGGCTGCCACATAACATTGAGCAAAGTTACCTGTGCTGTACAGTAGGGAAGTAGGTCCTTGTTGGTTATCCATTTTAAATATAGCAGTGTTGATGTATTTGAATTCTTAATGCCACTATGTTCAATGCCCTCACAGTCAGATATGATGAAGTCTATTTCAAGTGACTTTGGAAAAAGAAAGCTCATGCTTACATTTTAAAATAACTTTTCCAAAATTCCATATTTCTTCCCTTATTTTAGGGAAGCAATATATAGACCTTATTAAGGGTTTATTAAGAGCCAGGGGCTGTGCTGAATACTCCATTGTTGTTACATCATTTACTCTTCACAGCAGTCCTGTGAAGATGGTACTGTAATTATTCCTGTTGTGTAGATGAGGAAATAGGCACGAGGGGTGAAGTAAGTAGAGAAGCCCGTGTTCAAACCAAGGTAATCTGACCCCAGAGTCTTTCCACCACTGGGTCAAGTCTATTGGTAATTTACATGTACTTTATGAAGGAATCAACTCTGGCATAGAGTGGCCAAGGCTGGCATCTGATGAAGCATCTGGCAATCGAAGGCAGAGAGAGATTTTTGGGCAGAGATATGGCTGTGTCCTTCCCTGGTGGCTCAGCAGTCAAGAATCCTGCAATGCAGGAGCTGCAGGAGATGCAGGTTCGATCCCTGGGTTGGGAAGATCCCCTGGAGGAGGGCATGGCAGCCCACTCCGGTATTCTCGCCTGGAGAATCCCATGTACAGAGGAGCCTGGTGGGCTACAGTCCAGAAGGTCACAAAGAGTTGGACACGACTGAGTGACTTAGCACACACGGCATACACATGACTGTGGCTATTATTATTCAAGGAACTGAGCTTTGTGAAGATAGAGAATTGCATCTACACTTGAAAGTTTCTTCTTGCTTTAAAATGAGCTTTTATGAATTTTGCATGGACTTTTGAGAATACCCAGCCAATACTAACCTAATTGTTAAAGCAGACCATGCAGGATGCCAGGTAATTTGATTTTTGTAGGAGGAGAAATAAGGTAGTTCCTTCTATATAAAGTTTTGGTCTCCTCTTCTAGACTCATTTCTGCCCTAGTTGATCTTTGGAGGAGACCTCATTTCTCATCTTCGTGCTAAATGCATTTTGAAAATTCCCACCTTGTTTTGGAATTGATTCGGAGTTTCATTTTTCATAGATGGCTTGATGCAGGAGATGGTTATGTCTGGGAAAGCTGCACAGGATTAGAGTTGTGTAGACTCCGGTAAAATTGTGACACTGCAAACTCAGTGTATGGAAATCACAGACTATTTCATTTTTCACTTTGGAAACTGACATTTTAGCCTGAGGGTGTTAACAAGGCTTAACTCACTCAGACGAAAAACACTGGCCTGGGTGCCTGTATACCGAGAAAAATAGAGATGCTTGTAATCAAGTAATAGTGTTTTCTTGAAGAGCCAAAAGCTGCTCGTAATAGAAATGTCAGTAATTTCCTCACTCTGTGTGTGTGTGTGTGTGTTGTGTTTGGAGAGGGCTGTAGATTTTTACAACTGACCATTGTAAAAATGGTTATTATCTTATTCAAACGTGTCAGGCTCCGAAGCACTTAGCATGTGGAGAAAAGTGAAGGAGAGACTGGTATTAAAGACAGCTGCTCAGGAGGCCTCAATGATTGTTGCTCTGTATGGGCCCCTCGAGGATTTTATGTAGGAAGCAAGGTGATCTGGGAGTGGGTGGGATTTCTTAACAGACTGCCTCTAAAAAGCCAGCATTTTGTTCCTGCATAGTTACTGTTGACATGTAGACCCAGAAGTGTCCTTCGTCCACTGACAGTCTAGGCAGAGTCCACTGTTACACACTGCTTTTGCTCAAGTGAACAAAACTTGGTCCAGCAGCATCTCCAGATTACGCCTGTATTTTCCTGCTGTTTATTTGGCTCCCAGTCAGGGGAGTCTTCCTCTTTCTAAGCTGGGAATGACATTCTTCTTTGGCTCTGCGTCCACGCACCATCCTTTAGTAGAGGGTGTGCAGCAGCCGTAGGGGGCAGCCTTGATCCCACCTGAGGGTGGGAGACGTGCTGGGTGGTTACAGTCTTTGAGCTGCACATTTCTTGAATTCCTTAGGAGAAATAGGTCACATAAACATGAACCTGTGATTTTTTTTTTTTTAAGGATTGGGTATCTACATTTCTACTTTTCCATCCTTGCCTTTCATCTTCCCAGGTGAATCTTCTGTGCCTCCGGAGTGCCTCCTCAGTGCAGAGGGGAGGAGGCAGACCTGTGTAGGGTGCCTTGGGGAAGAGTCATTGGCTTGTTACTCTCCCTTAGGGAACACGGATGGACTGGAACCCTTGCTTGGAACCTGAGCTTGTCTTCCAGGTCCTTTGAGGTCCCCTTTCTATGGGAAGAGATTCTTGGAAGCATTTGCTTCTAGTGTTCTTTTGTCACATTTTACGACCTTAGGTATTAGGTCTACAGATAAGGCAACAATGATTGCATGCTGTCCCCATGGCAAAACCGTGTAGATGGGCCAAGTAGTGATTTACCCAAACCACTATTCTCCCAGTCAGTAAGATTTCAAATATAATATTTGTGGCTTTTTTTGGTCTCCTCCCTAGCAGTTACTCTGTGGCCAAATCCAAATGCCATTGATTTCCACTTTGCAACAATCAGTATGTCAGTACCTGTCTCTTAGCTTGGTGGCACCCCAGCCTCCTACCTGGTCTCCCAAATTCCATTGTCTTTCTGTTCCTAATGTCTTTAAATACAACTCTCACCATGCTTTTCAAGTATATTTTCAAGTATAGGTCTTAAAATATCATTTCTCTTCCTAAAAACCTGCATTGGCTTTCCATTGAATGGTAAACTTCATATAAACTCCTTAGACCTCCAGGTCTCCTACCTACCTTTCCAAGATTTAGTCCCTCAGGTGTACTATACTCTAAACCAGTCATTTTTCAACTTTAGCTTGCTCTAGGATCACTTGGAAGACTTGTTAAAGTGCAGATTGCAGAAGGGACTTTCCTGGCTGTCCAGTGGTTAAGCCCCTGCTCCCAATGCAGGTGGCATGGGTTCAATCCCTGGTTGGGGAACTAAGATCCTGCATGCCACACACTGAGGTCAAATTAATAAATTAATTAATTAAATTGAAAAAGATGTAGACTGCAGGACCCCAGACCCAGCGTAGGTCTAGGATGGGTCTGGGAACTTGCTTCTAACAGGTCGCCAGGTGATGCTTTGAGAACGACTGCACTAGCCAAACTAGAGTTGTAGTTTAACAGATCTCAGAATTCTCCCTTGAATTTCATTTCAGTGCTTCTTTCTTCACTTTGAATACTGTCTTTGGCCCATTCTACCTGCCCAGATCCTCCACTTCCCTCAGAACTTTTCCTAATGCCACTGTCTTAAGGAAGTAATTGCCAAGTCCTCCAAGTGGCTCTGTGTGCATCCTCCCTTGACTGACCGTAATCCTGTCACTCTGCCACCGGAACTGACCACGCACCCAATTACTTATGTTCCACCTTGTTTTCCCTGCCTGAATGGTAAACTCTTTGAGAGGAACAGAATATGATTCCTTCAGTGTTTGGTGGAAAAACAATTTTTGAAATAAGAAATGTTACTATGAGTTGATTCTTTTCTATGTTTAAAGATTCTGGCAAGTGCTTTGAGACTCCTAAAGGGCAGGGATTATATCTTACTCATATTTGAATCCCCTGCAGCACCCAATTCCTTGCCCCATAGTAGGCCCATAACAAATACTTGTTGAATGAATAACAAGCTTAAATACTCAAGATGATGCAGGCCTGAGAAACCAGGAGGAAGTTCTCCATAGCCGTCGTGCTTTTATGCCTGTAATCCTCTTAGGAACTATGGGTCTTCTTGAAGAACATTTATTATTTTTAATGAACTGGTGTGTGACATAGTTTAAACCTATTTATTATCCTTCATCCCTTAGCCTTGAATAGTATCCATCAGCTAGAAAGATCTGAGGAGGGGTGGGGCAGGCTTTATCCTCAGGTTATTACTTTTCCAGAGGAGAGCGCTTTGAAGAGGGCAGTGAAGACTGATCTTTTATTTCAGCACAGTATAATTATAATAACCTTGTTCTTTAAAACACACACAGTTCAGAAGCTGCTTACAGCCAGTGATGGTAGCTGTGTACCTACCCATTGAGAAGACTGGAGAATCAGGGACATGCAAGTGAGAAGAGGTCTATATATTTTTAAAGATTAAAAAAAAGTTTTTGACTTTAAAAATTTATAAAATGTTCCTTGTAATTCTTTACATTACAAATGTTCATTGTAAACAATGAAAACAGGACAAAAATAGAGCCAAAAGTTAAAGTACCTGTGAGGAAGTATATTTTTATAAGTTAAACTGACATATATATATAGGCATGCTAATGCCTCAAAAGTAAAATAAATGATGTTTATAATATAGACAACAACCAGCTATAGTTTTGTTATCCAGAATAATCACTATGTTTTTTCTGATATCCTCAAAATTATTAGCACTCCTGTACATAGCTGAATTTCACAAGTATGTTTCAGTTTCACATTTGATTATTTCCCAGTGGTTCCAGCCTCAGCCAGCATTCTCTCACACAGATGCCCTTAATCAAATTGTGGGAAAGAAAACACTGCTGCTGCTGCTGCTAAGTCACTTCAGTCGTGTCCGACTCTGTGCGACCCCATAGACGGCAGCCCACCAGGCTCCCCCGTCCCTGGGTTTCTCCTGGCAAGAACACTGGAGTGGGTTGCCATTTCCTTCTCCAATGCATGAAAGTGAAAAGTGAAAGTGAAGTCGCTCAGTTGTGTCCAACTCTTAGCAACCCCATGGACTGCAGCCTACCAGGCTCCTCTGTCCATGGGATTTTCCAGGCAAGCGTACTGGAGTGGGGTGCCATTGCCTTCTCCGAAGAAAACTCTGAGGAATGAAATCCTGTTTTGTGACTTCCCCCTCCCCGCCTTTATCCTTCTTCCTGTAGACTATTGCTGAGTACTTACTCTGTGCTGCCTTGGACTCAGGCACTGAGCTCAGCATCAGGAATACAGTGGTGAGCAAGAGACCCAATGTCTGCTTTTTGGGAAGGTTCGGATCGAACCCGGGTCTCCCGCATTGCAGGCAGAGGCTTTACCCTCTAAGCCACCAGGGAAGCCCCTTGGGTAAGATAAATATTTCTTGTAAGGGCTTCCCAGGTGGCTCAGTGGTAAAGAATCTGCCTACAAATCCAGGACATTCAAGTTTGATCCTTGGGTCAGGAAGATCTCCTGGAGTAGGAAATGGCAACCCACTCCAGTATTCTTGCCTAGGAAAAATCCCATGGACAGAAGAGCCTGGTGGGCTACAGTCCATGGGGTCACAAAGACACAATTGAGTGAGCACAACACTTGTAAAACAATTAGAGCAGAGCCCAATTTTTGGTAAATATTCAATAAACACAAGTTATTACTTGTAATCAGAGTAGGGCAGACATTAAAAAAATAATAAATATGAAGTTATAAACTGAGATATGTTTTGTAATGGAGAGATGAAGGATGCTGTGAGAGAGACTAATGGGGCTCCAAGTTAGACTGGGAGGTCAAGGAAGCATGATGAGCATCGAGGGGTGGGAAGGAGGCCTGAGGAGGGGTGAGGAGGGAGAGTGTGTGAGCTAAGGCTGGAATCTCAGGACAGACCATGCAGGGCCCAAGGGCAGCTAGTTCACTTCATGTTGTTCAATTGTTAAGTTGACTGTTTGCAACCCCACGGACTGCATGCCAGGCCTCCCAGTCCTTCACTGTCTCCGAGAGTTTGCCCAAACTCATGTCCATTGAGTTGGTGATGCCATCCAGCCATCTCATCCTCTGTCATGCCCTTTTTCTGCCCTCAATCTTTCTCAACATCAGGGTGTTTTCTAATGTGTCAGCTCTTGCATCAGGTAGCCAAAGTATTGGAGCTTAAGCATCAGTCCTTCCAATGAATATTCAGGACTGATTTCCTTTAGGATTGACTGGTTTGATCTCCTTACTGTCCAAGGGACTCTCAAGAGTCTTCTCTAGCATCACAATTCAAAAGCATCAATTCTTTGGCATTTAGCCTTCTTTATGGCCCAACTCTCACATCTGTACATGACTACTGGAAAAACCATAGACTATATAGACCTTTGTCAGCAAAGTGATATCTCTGTTTTTTAATATGCTGTCTAGGTTGGTCATAGCTTTTCTTCCAAGGAGCAAGCATCTTTTAATTTCACGGCTGTAGTCACCATCTGCAGTGATTTTGGAGCCCAAGAAAATAGAGTCTGTCACTGTTTCCACTTTCCCCCCATCTATTTGCTAGTAAGTGATGGGACCAGATGCCATGATCTTCGTTTTTTGAATGCTGAGTTTTAAGGCAGCTTTTTCACTCTCCTCTTTCACTTTCATCAAGAGGCTTTTTAGTTCCTCTTCACTTTCTGTTATAAGGGTGGTATCATCTGCATATCCATGGTTATTGATATTTCTCCCAGCAATCTTGATTCCAGCTGTGCTTCATCCAGCCCGGCATTACGCATGATGTACTCTGCATATAAGTAAACAGGGTGACAATATATTGCCTTGACGTATTCCTTTCCCAATTTTGAATCAGACTGTTGTTCCATATCTGTTTCTAACTATTGCTTCTTGACCTGCATACAGGTTTCTCAAGAGGCAGGTCAGGTGGTCTGTTATTCTCATCTCTTGAAGAATTTTCCACAGTTTGTTGTGATCCACACAGACCCACAAGATCACAGTCTTGTTGATGCCACTGGGCTGTTTTTTCACTGGCTTATTTTTAATTTCAAGGATAGGGGCAGTGATGGTCCCAAATCTCATTTCTTTCCTAAATCTCATTTTCACAGATGCTCAGTGAAGGATTGGGAGACTATTGTAGCAGCACATGGCATTCAATGAGGAATAGAATTTCGTGAACCATTTTTTTATTTCCCTTCTGATCTCTTGAGTCTGGTTGATCTTGTCTAGAGCCCTGATAATCTCTGAGACAAAATATTTAAATCTTCTGTAGCTCTAGGGACTTTGAGGAAGGAATATCATGGCTGAAATCCTAAATTTTTTCAATATAAGTAATGCATGTGTTACACAGCAGATGCTGTTCAGCACAATCTTTATCCCAAGAGAATGTGTCAATATCTTTGTATATGGAAATGTACATGTATACTCATAACTTTCTACAGTCTCCCAAATATGTCTTCCTTTCCTCTTTGGGGCTACCTATGTTTCTCCTGCAGCCCCTGGTTACCTTAATATACATTTTAAAAAATTTATTTTAATTGGAGGCTAATTACTTCACAATATTGTGGTGGTTCCTGCCATACATTGACATGAATCAGCCATGGGTTGATGTGTTCCCCATCCTGACCCTCCCTCCCGCCTCCCTCCCCATCCCATCCCTCAGGGTCATCCCAGTGCACCCGCCCTGAGCGCCCTGTCTCATGCATCAAACCTGGACTGGCAATTAATATACATTTTAATATTCATTTTCAGAAAAGCATGAAAAATTGTCACTGTAAATGACTGACAGAGACTTGAATTTTTATTGTTCGTTTTTCTAGGGGAACTTGCTCTTTCATAGAAATCAAATCTAATCCAAAGGAATGACTCCCTAATTGTTAAAGTTAGATATGTGCAGGTCTGGTTTGGGGGTAGTAGGATTTTCCAAGCAGTCTTGAAATCACAGTGCATGTGTACAGGCATCATGCTGTTTGCAATGGTGAAGCTACAGTGCTGAGAATTTTTCAAATAGAGTTAAGACCACTGTGCTGTTGCCTCTTTATTTAAGAGGCGTATTTATATGATGCGTTGTGTTGATGCTTCTTTTTACTTATTTTGTGGAAAAGGTAACAGTGTTTTAGTAAAAGGTGAATTAATCCCATACTGTGTGCCCAGTATCAAACCTGATATGGAGGCTTATCTTCATTTTTACATGTGAGGCAGCTAAGGATTATAGCAATTAAGGGCCATGCTCAAACCCATATGGCTAGGAATTGGAGTTGGGCTTGAGATTGGAGCTCTTGGGTTGGATTATCTACATGAGTAAAATACAATCTCAAAATCACCACTGCTTCACCTTCTGATTTTCAAGTTATTACAAGTTATATATACAAGCAGGCCAGGTCAGTTCCATTTTGAAATAACAGCTATTAGAATGTAGATAATATTTTGCTTGAGACGAAACAATTCTGGCCACAGAAGCAGCACAGTTACCTGCCTTAAGATGCGTTAGGAGAGAGGGTGCAGAAGTCTTTGGGTGCCTGCCAGGGGTTGTTTTGTTCCTGGGTTCTGAATTCTTGGCATTTTCAGATTGGTCCCATTTGCCTTCTAACGTTCAGCTCTGCCTGTGGTTTCTTCCATGACCATGGGAATTCTGAATTCAGAAAGGTTATTAGCCATCTGGATAATTGCACCTTTATAACTTTTAAGACAACCACCTAGAGGCAGAGGATAGCTACAATAAATGACTTGTAATTCTAGGTCTTAGATCTTTGCTTTCACATAAAACCAGCTTTCCACTTCCATAGATTCACAACCTGAAGAAATCAAAGCTAAACATTACCAGAAGTCATTATCTACTATTTAAAGCAAGTTCTAAAATGAAAACAAGCCTCCTTTTTAGGGGGGAGTCGGGTAACGGGATCCATTTCTAATTTTGCCAGGCTTCTGTAGGGATTTTTTTAATAGGGAGAATTTTTACCCCCAGCTATTTTTCACGACAGGGGTATGATTGTATCTGAGAAGGCAGCTTGACTTTCTGCTTCAGGGAGAAGCCTTTTATTTCCTGTCGGGGTTTTAAAGTTGCTCTTGTTTAGGTGGCTGCTGTTTTATAAGTCTGCCTGAATATTGAAAGGCAGGAGGCCTGTTGGTCTGTGTTATGTTGGCCTTGGGGCATTAGAATTACAGAGCAGCTTTATTTAGGATTGCTAGGCAGGCCATATGTACTCAATTATGCCATTTTGAACGACTTGGTCCTTTGTACCACGTCTCCCCCCAAGCCCTTCCGTGCAGGCTGCCACTCACTGTCACTATACACCTTCAGTAAGACCTGGGAACTGTTGTCAGCAGGGAGAGCTCAAATTTATGTCACTGGTCCCTTGCAACACTCTAGCATCCTCACTGCAGAAGACAAGCTCTTGTGCACCTCTGTCTGTACTAAATGTACTCCAAGAAAATAAAAAATTCACTTACGCTGGAGGACACGGACTAATAGGGTTTGCTGGAAAGAATATGGGCTTTGAAGTCTAACAGATCAAGCTCCAGATTCTGACCTAGCTGTCTGAGCTTGGGAAAAGTTTTGTAACTCTTTTGAACATCAGTTTCTCTGTTTGAAAGTGGGTCGAAGTGACAAGGAAACTGATTGTGGTGCCCTTAAGAAGATAGTTGCTTCTTGCGTGAATTGTCGTCAGGATGGTTTCTGCCACATTCATGCATGTTTAGTCGTGTCCAACGCCTTGTGAGCTGGTAGACCATAGTACCCCAGGCTTCTCTGTCCGTAGGATTCTCTAGGTAAGAATACTAGAGTGAGCTGCCATGCCCTCCTCCAGGGAGTCTTCACAACCCAGGGATCCAACCCACGTCTCTTACATGTCCTGCATTGGCAGGTGGGTTCTTTACTGCTAGCACCACCTGGGAAACCCCCATGTTGAATGAAAGTGAAAGTGAATACATATACATTATTTCCCTGATGACTTTCCTGGCGGCTCAGACAGTAAAGAATCCGCCTGCAATGCAGGAGACCTGGGTTGGATCCCTGGGTTGGGAAGATCCCCTGGAGAAGGAAACAGCTACCCACTCCAGTATTCTGGCCTGGAGAATCCCCATGGACAGAGAAGCCTGATGGGCTACAGTCCATGGGGTTGCAAAGAGTTCGACATGACTGAGCAACTTTTCAGTTCACTTTCATTTCCCCTCCCCCTCCTTTTTTCATAGATTTTTACTCAACAGATATTTGTTGATCATCCTATGGTGGTTCAAGATGGGTGCCTTTGAATTTTAACTGGGAGAATGCCCTAACAGCAAGGATTTCAAGCTGTCACAATAGACCAGGAGGCAGATGTTTATGGTTGTGTGTGGAATGCATTATGGGATCCTCAGTTACTGCACAACTAGCGTTCATTCACTTTTAAAGATTGGAAACGTTTTCTTACTTTCGTTTTATCTTGAATCAGGAAGTGGATTTTTTCTTGCCGGCACTGTTTTCCACGATGCATTTCCTCCTGCCTCCCCCTGGAGGTGCAGCCGGAGGGCCCCTTTCCCTGAGGGTCTGGCCTCCCTGTCCAGATTCTGACTGCTGGCAGCCAGTGTCTTGGCATCTCCACTGGTGTATTTATTCCTGTGAATCTGAGAATGTTCTGAATGCTCTGTGGCCACATTCATATGCCAATGGCTGGAGCCCAAAAGAGGCAGAGGAGGGTTGGTGCTCCCGCGTGAACTTAAGTGGTTAAAGAGCTTATGGATAAAGCTTTCATGGGAACTGATGTCAACCAGAGCTTCTTGACTGTAGTTAAGAACTGGGTCCAGTTCCTGAGAGAAGTGTAAATCCCCATGCTGGTCGTGCCAGTGCACGAATAGCTTGCAGGGAGTCAGCAATTAGCCTACCTCGTTACACAGAGATATTTTAGGTTTAATTCGTATATCCTCCTGCAATTATTGTCATGCCAGGCTTGGATGCCAGGGAAGCTGGGAAAACTGATGGGTGGGGGCTTGAAGAGGAGTCTCATGAGGGGCCTGGAAGATACTTTTAAGGTCTAGGAAGGAGAGACAAACAAGAGCCACCCTGGAGCTTCATGAATGATAATAATTCACATATGGAATATTTCAACTAGAGTCCTAAGTATAAATGCTACTTGGAGTATCACCTTGGAAACTATTCATTTGAAATTGTAGTGAAATGCCATCTTATGTGTTGTCAGGATCTCTTAAATTCCTTTTATGTTCTGTTTCAACCTCACAACAACTGGTTCCCTTTAAAATTTCAGGTTTTTATCTATTTTTTTTCTATAGGACTTTACTTGGTGAGGTGTTTCTTAATTGTTTAAGATGGGGTAATAAAAGGAGTCGATGTTTGTGTAGCATCTGCTGTAAGTTCAGGCCACTGGCATACCTTCTAGCTCCCAGCCTCCCTACCTCACCAGCTAGTGTGTCTGCCAGAGTTACTGGAGTCTGTTAAAAAGAACATTACTATAGTTAATTGTTTTATAATGCAGTTTATTCTTAGAGTACGCCAGAATTATTTCTATAATTCATGGTGATTATCGCTGTTAAGGTGTGTGTGTGGAAAGCTTGCTAATTCCTGTTTATCCTATAGAATGAAACAACTAAGGCTTAGAACTCATGGCTGCTTTATTGAATCTTCTCATAAGAATCTCGGGGAAATAGTGCTTGAAGTACACAAGAATAATAACAATAATATGCACAACCAGCAACACCAAATACCACAAGAATGATGTGGTTGCAAGCTACATTTCCTCAGTAATCAGACAACTGCTGCATTCCGCTGGGAAAGTAAAATAGTCCTGTGACGTTGCTGGAAGACTAGCCAGCAAGTCTTCCCGTGTAGATCTACTTCTAAGATGGCCCTAGCACCATATCTCTTCTGGGCTCACGGAGCAGCCTTCCCATGGAAACGCTTCTGAATCCAGACTTGGCTGCACTCAGGGAACCAGGCGAAGCGGCCCGAGTCTGTCCCTGTCGAGTGCTACTGTGGGCACCCCCTTTTTACTCCAACTCAGTGCCCCAGTGCATCTGAAGCCCCCGCTCACTCTGCAGCTCCCTGGACAGACTGAAGGCATAGCTCGGTGGAAATCTTTCACTCAGGTGGGAAGAAATGGGGGCACTGGGTAGAGAAATGGGGTGTGAAGCCTGGAACCTTCGCTGTACCCGCGCCCAGTGTGGTCCCCGCTTCTTCCTCTGTTTGCCTCTGTCCCTGGAACTGCCCTCGCATCATTGGACACATTTCATGTGATGGGGCTTTTTAATTAAAAATATTTATTATTGTATTTTTGGCTGCACTGGGTCTTCATTGCTGTGCCCAGGCTTTCTCTAGTTGCAGAGAGCAGGCAGGGGCTACTCTTAATTGTGGTGCCCAGGTTTCTCATTGCGGTGGCTTCTCTTGTTACGGAGCACGGGCTCTAGAGCACACGGGCTTCGGTAATTGTAGCACAGGGGCTCATTAGTTGTGGCTCACAGGCCCTAGAGCTCACAGACTCCAGGAGTTGTGGGGTACAGGCTTTAGTTGCCCACAGCATGTGGTATCTTCCCGGACTGGGGCTTGAACCCCTGTCCCCTGCGCTGGCAGGTGGATTCCTATCCACTGTACCACCAGGGAAATCCCATGTGATATGTCTTAAATCAACATTCCTGGTGAGTGGGGAAGGGGTGTGGGAATAGAAGACATTTGTTGAATCAAATCATGTGTTTTCTTCATGCAATGATATATTCTTGACATTAAAAGGCCAACTTCAGGCTGGGGAGTAGCCTAAGGCACTGTTGCACATAGTGATATAGGCAGTTATTGATCTGAAGAATTAACCTCAATGGCCGCTTCAAGAAATAAGATGCATCTCTACTGAAGGAGGCCGGGAGAATCCTGGAGACTGTCCGGACACGTGGGCTCTAACCCTGGATCGGGGTGGTGCTGTCCACTGCAGCTTTGTCAGTCGGTTGTCCCTCTAATAAGACCATCACGAGGTAGGACTGGCCAATTCCCATGAGCCCTTTGACCGCAGGCCACTTCTGCTCCCTCATGCTTTGCTCTTTAAAAAGTAAATTTCATAATTTATAAAAAATTATATTTAAGTAGGAAATTAAAATCTCTATTTATAAAAGTGACGTGGTGCTGTGTGCCATGCTTAGTCGCTTAGTCGTGTCTGACTCTTTGCAACCCCATGGATTGCAGCCTGCCAGGCTCCTCTGTCCATGGGGATTCTCCAGGCAAGAATACTGGAGTGGGTTGCCATGCCCTCCTTCAGGGGATCTTCCCAACCCAAGGATTGAACCCAGGTCTCCTGCATTGCAGGTGGATTCTTTACCATCTGAGCCACCAGGGAAACCTATGAATACTGGAGTGGGTAACCTGTCCCTTCTCCAGGGGATCATCGTGGCCTGGGAATCAAACCGGGGTCTCCTGCATTGCTGGTGGATTCTGTACCAGCTAAGCTACCAGGGAAGCCCATAAAAGTGATATATTCCCATAATAGAGAATGTGGAAAATGTAGAAAAGATACCAAGTACATAAAATCATCTATAATAACACCAGACGGAGACCACAGAATTAAGAGTCTGGGTGATTTCGACTGGCTAGAATGATCAAGTCTAAATCAGCATGATGACATTTAAATGGGATCTCAGGGGACTTCCTTGGTGGTCCAGTGGTTAAGAATCCACCCTCCAATGCAGGGGACACGAGTTCGATCCCTATTCCAGAGAGATCCCACATGCCACGGAGCTACTAAGCCCATGCGCCATAGCAACTGAGCCCACAGGCTCTAGAGCCTGTGCTTTGCAGCGAGAGAAGCCACCACAATGAGACACCTGTGCACCACCACCACCACTAGAGAGTAGCCCCTGCTCACCGCAACTAGAGAAGGCCTGAGCACAGCAACAAAGACCCAGCCCAGCTAAACCTAAGTAAATAAAATGGATCTCAGCTCAGTTTCTCGGAGGGAGGAGCCCATGGCCTTTAGGATCAGTGCTGGCGTGGAGAAGGGGAGGCAAGGATAGAACAGGCTGAGCGAATGAATGAAGCCAATGAAAGCGTGGAATTAAGGCAGGATTCACCAGAAGAAATGTGATAGAATTTCTGGGGCATTCATGTGGAATGAAACCATAGAATGGGCTGTATTCTAGCAGGTGTTTTCTTTTCCAGTTTCACACATATTTCTGTACTTGTCTTCTTTCCATCATTAGATTAATCCACTTGGGAGCTTGTCTCTCCTCGGTGCTAAGTTAGTCGTTTTCACTTCTCATTGCCCACCTTCCCACAATTCCTTCAGGGCACGTGTGCATGCACGTGTGCACGCACGCACACACACACACACACACACATGCACACACACACACACACACCGAGGTTTTTCACAGATCACATTTTTTATCATCCTTTTATCAAGAAAAGTATACATTTCTGCCCTGTATTAATCAGTTCCTCACCAGATATACAAACAGCATCAGATCTGCTGGAAAATGTAAAGCAAGAAGGGGCTGCAGTGGGAGGGAGCAGCCCCTTCTCTCCACTTTCTGGCTGCAAAACCATCTGGGAAGCTGATGGAGCAATCGTGGGAGGTGGGCTCTGCAGCTGGAACACTGCCTTGGCGACCCCTCGCTGGTTTCCTTTTTCAGCTGTTTCCTTTTCTCAACAGATAATTCTCTGTCAGCTAATCCAGGGCTCCTGGGATGGAACTCCCGCGTCTAGTCTCACCTCTGTGCCAGGGACATTTTCTTGGCACTTGAAACTGAAGCGATAGATTGGCAGTGGGCGTCTGCTTGGCGAGGGGTAAAATAACCAATGATTGCACATAATTGCAGAAAACAATTTTGAATTTTATTAATGAGGTGCTCCAAACAACATCTTTTAGCCCATTGTCCCACTTAACAGCCAATTCACTGGAGTTCAGCGAGCTGTAATTTACATTTATCTTCCCCCATTGACAGCACCAGGCCCTTGTATTCTGTAATTGACACAAGTTGGTCATTTTCAGGGGTTGGTTCTCTCTCTAAGGATATAAAACAAACAGTCTTGTTGGAGAGCTGCATTGATTTAGCCTCCTCCAGAGGGCCAGTTGGCTGCTTCTGCTGGAGCTTATTTTTTTTGCTGGGGAGAGGTGACGGGCACAGAAAGCCCTCGGCTTAGTGTAATTGAGGAAGGGGCTAGAGAGGGAGGCAAGGGAAAATCTCTGTCTACAAAAGATACTTCTTTGCTTTGCTTCCTCTTACCCAGGGTCCAGCATCTGCAAGTGGAGTTGATTTTTAAGGTGCACGGTAAGTTTTCTGGGTTAGGGGTAGAGGAAAGGTGAGGGGAGGGTTTGCTGGAGCAGCTATAGACTACAGTTCCCCTCAGTGTCACATAGAAAAATATGACATGTGTGGGTCACCGCCACAGGTCACCATGAGCTCAGCTGAGCCAACTCCTTCCTTTCAATATCTTACAACTGAAACCTGTGACTACTCTCACGTGCTTTGTTGTGGCCATCTGCTATGTGCTGGGCACACAAGGAGTGTGAAGAAAGGACCAGTTGTTGCTGTTCATTTCACAGCCAGAATGTGAGCCCCTTGAGGTCAAGGATGTTGTCTTTCCTGTCCTGTCTTTGGATCTTCTCCAGAGCCTAGAACACAGTAGACACTTAGAGGATGTTATTAGCAAGTGGATTAATAGAGGAGAGAAGACAAGTACAGAGGTATATGATAAACTGGAAAAGCAAAAGTACATCGTAAGGCCTCCGGAGGGTACAGAAGGGGCATTAGGACTCAGACAATGAAGGTGCCCCTTTTGTCCGGGGTGAGCCAGGAAGGCTTCGTGGCAATGCCACCTGTAGGATGCGCGAGATGTTGAGGGAAAGTGGAGGCTGGTCATTGCAGGAATAGATTCAGAGAACATATGTACATGTAAGAAGCAATGCAAGGCGTGCCCTGGCTTTGAATGAGTGTTAGATATGTGCAGGGAGATAGTTGCAGGGGGCTTCCCCGGTGGCTCAGGGGTGGGGGGTAAAGAATCCACCTGCAATGGAGAAGGCCTGAGTTCAATCCCGGAGTTGGGAAGATCCCCTGGAGAAGGAAATGGCAACTCACTCCTATACTCTTGCCTGGAGAATCCCATGGACAGAGGAGCCTGGTGGGCTATGGTTCATGGGGTCACAAAGAGTCGGACACGACTCAGTGACTAAATGACAGCAGGGAGATAGTTGCAGGTCACAGGGGGAAATGCAGGCTGTAGGCAGGTCATGGGGGTCTTGAATGTCAGGCTAAAGATGCCCATGAGGTTTTTAAAAGAGTTTTGAATGTCAGGTCATGCGATCCTTCATATAGTGTGGTAGAGCCTGGGAGCTTTGTGGAAGTTGGGAGGAGGTTAGAGCTCTGGCCCTTGAAGTGTTTCAGAATATGCTGGAGCCCCAGGAAGGAGGATAACCATTAGGCAAAGCACAGGAAAAGGACCCTTAGAGAAATATCTGGAATGAGGAGCCAACATTCTCTTGTTTGGGGCATTTTGTTTTCTTCCTCAGCAGAGTTCAGCGTGATCTCCCTTCAGTTCCGAGGGCCAGGGTCAGGTCAGAACTGAAGCTGGAGGAAGTTATCACGAGGGAGGAGAAGCTGGGCTTCTGGAGCCTGGGAGCCTCTCAGGACACGTCTGCTCTTACCTCCGTCCTGGTGCTGGTGGGGAGCTCGGCAGGTTGCAGAGCAGGGCCCCGGGGCGGTCCCCACAGCCCTTCTCAGGAGCTTCAGTTCACTGCAGGAACAAGGCTTGTCCTGAAGAAGAGGTGTTTGGAGCAGCCTGGTCTGTAGCTTTTTTCTTCCCCAGAGAAACCTTCCAGACCGAGGACATCCTTTCGTCAGACACATCTTCATCCCACAGCCACACCTTCTATTCTTCACCACTGTGATGCTCAGTTCTCCTCCGGATACCACAACCCTATTTATTTTTCGAGACCAAAAATATAGCCTGGGGAAGCATGGCAGTTTTAAAAGCTCACACTAAGGGAATGTTTGTAGGGGCTTTGTGTTTTCTTGTGGTAATGTTTCCCAACGATGGGCCTGAAAGAAAAAGGCTAGCCAACTGTTTATAAACGCAGTATTCCCTTGTGACTGAAAAGGCTTCCAGCCAGACCGGGGGCGCTCAGCTGGGCGTGGAGGGGGAGCAGTCACCACAGGATCCCCAGATGGCTGTCTGGGCTCCTGTGTGGCCTGAGGCTGTCCCATCAGTGATGCGGTGGAAAGCCTCTCCCTGCTAAGGGCCTCCATCCAAAGGCATGGAGCCATCTCCCTTCCCCACAGCCATCTAGCTTTCTGCCTCTTGTTCAGTCACTCAGTTGTGTCCTACTCTTTGTGACCCCATGGGCTGCAGTATGCCAGGCTTCCCTGTCTTTCACCATCTCCTGGAGTTTGCTCAAACTCATGTCTATTGAGTCGATGATGCCATCCAATCGTCTCATCCTCTGTCATCCCCTTCTGCCCTCAATCTTTCCCAGCATCAGGGTCTTTTCCAATAAGTCAGCTTTTTGCATCAGGTGGCCAAAGTATTGGAGTTTCGGCTTCAGCATCAGTACTTCCAATGAATATTCAGGGTTGATTTTCTTTAGGATTGACTGTTTTGATTTCCTTGCAGTCCAAGGGACTCTCAAGAGTCTTCTCCAACACCACAGTTCAAAAGCATCAATTCTTTGGCGCTCTTTCTTCTTTATGGTCCAACTCTCACATCCATACATGACCACTGGGAAAACCATAGCTTTGGCTATACGGACCTTTGTTGGCAAAGTGATGTCTCTGCTTTTTAATATGCTACAATGATCTGGCTCTGGAGGCTAGCAGCCTTAAACCCAGGGCAGCTGAAAGACATGGTAACCTGGGGAGGAGGACTGTGGAATCCCATTTCCGGTCTGAGGTGGGGCTCTTCCCTGCACACCTGAACGGGGCCTGCCCAGGGATGCGTCCTCTGGCAAAGGCCTTCTTATGTGATGGTCATGTTTTACTCCTTACACCAGGTTATGGACACATGTTGTTCATCAGATTCCACTTTTACACTCCTTTGTATTTCTGGTGCAGTTCATGATAACTTTTCATAAAGAAAAATTTCTCTTTTCTCTTTTCCTCTTCCTTTCTCTGTGCTAGTCCTAAGTCCCTTCAGTTGTATCCGACTCTTTACAACCCTGGATCGTAGCCCACCAGGCTCCTCTGTCCAGGAGGATTCTCCAGGCAAGAATACTGGAGTGGGTTGCCATGCTCTCTTCCAGGGGATCTTTCTGACCCAGCGATTGAACCCATATCTCTTACATCTCCTGTGTTGGCAGGTGAGTTCTTTACCACTAGCGCTACCTGGGAAGGCATTCCCTTTCTTTGCCCACAAACAGAGAAAGAATTCTCTATCGGGAACTAACTGTTAGGTTCTCTCTTGGGAGCAATCTTTTCTCCTCTATTCCTTAGAAAATGTGGTCTGCCCTGTTGGCACCAAGCCACATCACTTTTGCCTTCCCTTCAGTGTGCACCCTGGAGATGGGGTACCCAGGAGAGAGCCCAAGGCCTGGGGAGCACATGGGTGTCACATCTCAGCCATGACCCAAGGTCACTCATTGCCCCTCCCCTGCCACACACACCCCCAGAGAAGATTGTCTGCCTGGGAGTTTTGAGTCAAAGTGGGAGGTGATGCATCCTCTGGGTCAGTGCCTGGTGATGGTGTATTTGGAGCCTTCTATCATGGAAGCCCTCCCCAGCATCCCATTTGGGAGAGAGGTGTCCTGTTTGTCTCCATTGTAAGGGTGAGAATTGGGGCCTAGAGAGGTTAAGTGGCTTGCTCATGATAACATAGGAAGTGGTGGAGCTGGGACTGGAAATGCTGAGTTCTTGTGTGGCATCCTGCCTCCTCTCCAGTCCTGCTCTCTCCTCTGTGATGGATACACATCCTTCAGGTCCTTTCTATCTTCTGCTTCATCCCCCACAATTCTAGGGTCCCTTCCCGTTCTCCCTGCTCTTGACAAAGAGATTGTGATGCCCGGAGTGAGGTTAGAGGGCAAAACGAATCCTGGTTTTCTCTCCCTTCCTCCCCCTAGGACTCAGCATTGCCCCAGATCCTACTGGGTGGCCTGGCTTTGCCTTTCTTCTCTGTTGCATTGAAGAGCAGCAGCCCAGTGGGCTGTATTTGACTGTCCTGCCAGTGTGAATTCAGAATTTGCCCTGGTTTTGGAACTGAAGTCTGCATGCTTGGTGTAACTGCGTGAAATAACCAGAGAGGTGTCCCTGTGGCGGGACCCCGCTGCTAGGCTTGCACCATCCCCCTTTACCCCTGTTACTGCTCCTCATGGGTTGCTCTTCAGTGGAGTACCGGCCACTTAATGAGTACTTAACACCCACGAATTGAATACAATTATTCTACAGCTGACATTTTCCATGACTATAATTACAAAAGGATTCCAGTCATCATTTATGGGTGTTCTCCCTGGAGCTAAGAACTGAGTGATAAGTTGACCCAGTTTGTTTAAAACTCAAGTTAATAAACAACATTAATGCATTTTAAGGTCTACCGGCCAATTTTAACTCAGTGTGGATTTCCAAAGCGGGGAGAACCCCTGATGTAGCCAGGCATTATTTTTTTCAATTAACCTACTTCTATTTGGACTTTTCTTTGTTTTGGTTCAAAACAATTTGGGTCAATCTCAGATTTTTACGAATGAACCTCTGGAGCAAAAGAAATTAAGTAAGCCCGACGGGGGCTCTGTTACCACAATTAACCCCAAAAGACAAACTGATGGGGGGCTTGGAGAGGGGCCATCCGACCACTTCAGGCCATCTCCTCTGTGGAGACCCTGGTGGGGCGTCCTCTTTTCCTGCTGACTGCCTGGTTAAATAAACACTGCATGTTATAACGCCTCTGAGGGGTGCACATTTCTCATGCTTTTTCTGCTTTTAGAGTAAACCGTGTTCTCTCATCTCCTGAGTAGAGGGCTCAGCAAACTTCTTTCTCCCAGGGACCACTGATGGGGTTCAGGAATAAAAGAGACTGCCTGGGGCAGTCCTAAAGTGGTGCCAAGGAGAAGGGACAGAGAAGTAGGGGGAAAGACAGGGACCAGGGGTGGATGGCAGAGCCAGGCTGCCTTCCTTGTTAGGAGGAGGATCACTGGGTCCTGGGCTGATGATCACCGGCCGGGTTTGCGTGACTTCTTCCTTATTCAGATGCATTTACTACAGTGTGGATGTGCGTGTGGCCCCACACTGGACCTGCAGCCTCATTCCTTGTTTAGATGATGGAAGACGCCTCAACCTTAGTTCCACTGGAGCTCAGGGCTTCCTGACTGGGGATGGAGCTTGGGGCCACCTGGAGGTAATTGTGGCACAGTCATTATGTCGGATGCGACTGAGTGACTTCGCTTTCACTTTTCACTTTCACGCACTGGAGAAGGCAATGGCAACCCACTCCAGTGTTCTTGCCTGGAGAATCCCAGGGACGGGGGAGCCTGTTGGGCTGCCATCTATGGGGTCGCACAGAGTGGGACACGACTGAAGTGACTTAGCAGCAGCAGCAGCATTATGTCAGAATGTGAATTTTTCTAGAATTTGAAATCTACAGTGCAGTTTCCTCCTGTTCATACAGTATGACTCCTACGGTACTTCTGTATCCCTTCCTATGACCTTGATTTTTCTTCAGAGGGACCAGAAGCTAAAATTTTGTTAGCAGGGAAATCTGTTTCAGAGGAATGAAGGATGTATAGATGGTACCTACACATCTGAGTTTATAATTGGGTGGATACTTGATGGATGGGAGAGGACTTTAAGACAGATCCTCAGTAGCTGAGAGTCCCCAGGCCACCTGGGTTTAACACTGCCTACTGCACACCCCAGTCTCCCCACTAGTAGACAGATCCTTGTGTTCTTGTGTGTGGTATCTGGACCACAGGCATCACAGAAATGCCCACACCCAGAAAACTGTTCTCTCTGAAGTTGATTTGTAGTCTCCCCCAAGGTCTGGGCATGTTCCTTCTGGAGATTGGTGCCTCCTCTGCTTACCTGCCGACAGGTCTGCACAGCTTGGGCCTGAGTTAGAAGCACAGTTTGTTTTAGGAGCGCAGTTTCTGTTTCCCAGTCTCTGTCTCTAGGGGATTGGCCTAGTATTGTCCATGCCTCGTATGGTGGCTAATGTCCTGTATTAAGGAAAGAGAACACCCAACAAAGGCAACTCTTTAACCTTCTCTTAGTAAGGTGAGGACTCAAAGCATATGGTCACAAATCCTTTTTGTATTCACACCGATGTATATGTCATTTTGTTCTAAGCAAAGTATATTATGTTTTTCCTGCCTGGTAGAACTCCATAAACAAGTTGCATTTGAACAGAATTGACTAGAAGCTTAAAGGAAATTTTAAGAGAAGAGCCTTTTCCCACCATAAATGTGTGTTGCTATTAGGTGACCAGAATAATCTCATTTCTACTGAAATGGCTGATACTGTTCTGCTTCTTTGAATGTCAGATGTTAATTAAGATCTCTCTTCTCTAGCCTCTGAGGTCATGTGGAATAGAAGTCTTTGATATTGGTGTATATGGGCTGCTATACTTTTCTGACGTGAAAATTTATGAGAAAATTAGCATTTTTTCTTTCCTCCACTCTCTGGTTTAATCATTCTCATCTTCTTTGGGTGAATCTTGCATTGATGTTTTTTTTTGTTGTTGTTGTTCCATCTCCCTCTTTTTCTTTTCTTAAATGATCAACGTATGGCTTTAGTTCTATTTTCCTAGAATTTTTAAGACTCCCATAGTTTCCAATTTATTTCTGATTTTTACTCTCAATTTCAGCTTAATCTAAACCAGTAAATATTTTCTAAGTGCCCATCATGTTTCTGCATGACCTAAAAAAATAAAAAGATGAGTAAGATATAGTTCTGTCCCTGTGAAGCTTGTGGTTTATTGTGATATGGAAGAAGAAAGCAAGTACATAAATAACAGGAAGACAGAATTTGGTAGATGCTAAGTGAGAAATGGCATCTGGTCCCATCACTTCATGGGAAATAGATGGGGAAACAGTGGAAACAGTGTCAGACTTTATTTTTTTGGGCTCCAAAATCACTGCAGATGGTGACTGCAGCCATGAAATTAAAAGACGCTTACTCCTTGGAAGGAAAGTTATGACCAACCTAGATAGCATATTGAAAAGCAGAGACATTACTTTGGCAACAAAGGTCCATCTAGTCAAGGCTATAGTTTTTCCAGTGGTCATGTATGGATGTGAGAGTTGGACTGTGAAGAAAGCTGAGCACTGAAGAATTGATGCTTTTGAACTGTGGTGTTGGAGAAGACTCTTGAGAGTCCCTTGGACTGCAAGGAGATCCAACCAGTCCATTCTGAAGGAGACCAGCCCTGGGATTTCTTTGGAAGGACTGATGCTAAAGCTGAAACTCCAGTACTTTGGCCACCTCATGCGAAGAGTTGACTCATTGGAAAAGATTCTGATGCTGGGAGGGATTGGGAGCAGGAGGAGAAGGGGACGACAGAGGATGAGATGGCTGGATGGTATCACTGACTTGATGGACGTGAGTCTGAGTGAACTCCGGGAGTTGGTGATGGACAGGGAGGCCTGGCGTGCTGCGATTCATGGGGTTGCAAAGAGTTGGACACGACTGAGCGACTGAACTGAACTGAACTGAAGTGAGAAATGGGGCTTCCCAGGTTTCACTATTGGTAAGGAACCTACCTGCCAACGCAGGACACCTAAGAGATGTGGGTTCGATCCTGAGTCAGAAAGATCCCCTGGAGGAGGGTGTAGCAACCCACTCCAGTATTCTTGCCTGGAGAATCTCATGGACAGAGGAGCCTTGCAGGCTTCAGTCCATAGGGTCATACAGAGTCAGACACAACTGAAGCGACTTAGTATGTATGCACAAATGAGAAATGCTGAAGAACAAAATTCTGTTAAGAAGAGGGAGGCAGAATGCCTCCTGTCTGCTGGGTTTGAATTTGGAAGGGCTTCACTGAGAGGGTGATTTCGTATTGGACCACGGTGAGGCTGCTAGGATTGCCTATGTTCTTCTGCTTAAATTTTTCCCTTTCATTTCTCCTCCTTTTCCCAGACCAACGCTCTCCATCTGCTGTGTATACCTGACTAGCCTCAGGCTGTGATGGGCTCAGGTTTGGCTTATGCTGGTGCTGGTTGTTGGCACCGGTGGAAGGCTTCTCGCTGACCCACCGGATACCCCACTGTGACATGGTCCGAGGAATGTTGTGTGGGTGTTTGGGAAAAGTTCTGTGAAGAGGATTCAGTTCCTGAGGCAAACAGAGCTCCCTGATTATTGAACAGCCCTCTTTGAGACTAGAGAGGTGACGGTGCTAGTCACAAAGGAGATACTTCTCTTTATGACGTGTGGAGACAGAACTTTGCTCCAAAAGCCATGGAGGCTTTTCCTTCTCTGCAGATTCATTTCATTTGTTAGTTCACTCACTCACACTCACTCACTCACTGTCACTCACTCACTCACTTACTCACCCACTCACTTGCTTGTTCATTTCTTCAAAACACACTCATTCAGTGTCTGCTTCCTCCCAGGCGTTAAGCTAGCTGCGCTCCAGGATGCAAGAGGTAATCGGGCCTGGTTTCTACTCTTTAGAGTCTTACAGTCCTTTGAGGATGTACTTTGGACCTGGGAAGCTGGGATCGTAGAAATTGGCTCTCTGTGTATCATCTCTATATCTTTGTGTTTCTTTAGAGACTGAACATAATCAGTGTCCTTTTTGTACTAATAATGTTAGTTCCTTAGGTAATTTGAAAATGTGCCCTAACCTTCTTCAGCATTTAGAATGGCATAATTTTGGCATGCCCTAATCTTCCTTTCAAGATAATCATAATGAAAGGAGTCAGACCCCCCTCATCATAGTTACACTGCTCATTATGTTTTTTCTTTCTTTTTTTGCTCATTATGCTTTAAAAGAGATATCCTTTCTCCCCGAGTTCCAATTTTATTGTCATTACTTGCTTAAAAGTATTAATAAGGAATATAACCACCCCACATCACACTGATGGCTTAGAAAGATCAACCATCATTTCTTTTCATGAAGTTCCTTGCAAGAGTGGATGTATCTGTGACAAGAGCGAGGAACAGGAGAAAGATCTGACTCTTACGCTCACCAGTGGGGTGGACTCAGAAAGTGACAACCCTTTACCCCACCCTGCCCCCACCCCGTCCTCAAGAGCTCCTGAAGAACAAAAGGCAATTCATGTCGCAGAATATTAGTTCTGTCACCATAGCACCGAACCATTAAAAATAAAACTGTCCCTCAAGGCAAAACATTTCATTTATTTTCCTTTGAATGAGTAACTTGTTTATTAAGATGAACTAAGTGGCTAAATCTAGATTGTATGCAGGCGGGAAAAATTGATTTATTGTAGCCTTTCAGAGAGCGTGCTTTATGTTCTCAGGAATTATCTTTGGATTTTAAATGAAGAAGAGCTCATCGAGTTGGATGGGGAGTCTGGCCCCTGGATACATACACAAGCCAGCTCTGCAGCCGGTAATGCAGTGGTTGACCTTTGTTCTTTGGCGGATTGGTTCATTTGGACCAAGTCAGGGTGTTGAACGATTTAAAGAGGCTCAGTGATCTTCAAGGGAGGCTATGTTCCTGCCTCCGTTGCAACTACAGTTTTCTTAAACTGTTTAATATGAAAATGTTCACTTTTGCCTTATTTCATATCTGAGACCATTATATCACTGTGTCTTTGGTGGTTCTGGGAGGGGCTGAGGCTTTGTGGTTCCAGCCCAGAGGCATCCCTGCCATGGGGAAGTGTGTCTGTCTCTGCAGGGAGGTCGCCCACTGCTGTCTGCTCACCTGGGATGTGATGGCCAGTTCCCCTCTGACTGAGGACCCATTTGCTCTAAACTGGTGGAATTCAAAAGCAGACAAAGGTGTAAGTGCTTAAAAGGACCAAAAAAGTCTGACAATTTAGCAGTGAAACAAGGGACACTTTTTTTTTAACCATAGCAATCTTTTATTTTTAAATAAATTTATTTATTTTAATTGGAGGCTAATTACTTTACAATATTGTGGTGGTTTTTGCCATACATTGACATGAATCAGCCACAGGTGTACATGTGTCCCCAGCTCCTGAACTCCTCCCCCAACTCTCTCCCCACATCATCCCTCTGGGTTGTCCCAGAGCACCGGCTTTGATAATTTAGCAATGAAACAAGAGGACATTTTGTTTTGAGTAAAGAGATTTTTAGTTCTGAAATTTTTCTTACCTTCTGTTTAGTTGTTATTTTTCCTCATAACATTGCAGCACACATATTATTTCTGTGTATAATCTCATGACACCCCCTGGCCTCCCAAGAATCCTAAGTGGTTGCCTGGTAAAGATTATGACTTCCATTTTCAAATGAGGAAACTGAAGCTCAGAGCAGCTTTGTGACTTGCTCAAGATCTTAATAGTAATGATGGTAATGGCTCCCTGTCATTGCACACCTGCATATGCACTGCCCCACACTTTATTATAAATAATAATGGCTGGCGAGCATTGCACACCTGCAGACCCACTTCCCCACACCTCACTATGAATAGTAATGGCTGTCGTCATTTACCTTTTTCCTACCTCTCTTGGTTATCACCATCTTGCCAATTAGGTTTTAATATCGCTCCAGTTATACAATGAAGACCAGAAGGCACTGGAAGAATAAGTGAACTGCTGGAGATTAGCTGACTGGTGGCAGAACTCAGACTTAGTCCCGTATTCTTCCCCCACTCCCAGTTTGGTGACACAGTGTTTGGGCGCCGTTGTCTGTCTCTTCTGAAGAGAGCCCCGCTGTAGTTGAGTACTCATGTATCTGGCGCAGGGGACAGAGGGCAGAGGCCATGGCTGGGACCCCCAGGACTCTGAGGCCGAGTCCAGCTTCCCATCTGTGTGTTTGTGTCATCTGAGTAGTGCAGTCAGGCCCCAGGGGCAGCCCGAGCCTGTGGCTTCTCAGTGCGGTGCATGCCGGCCACCCCAGGCCCTTGGTCTGGTTTGCGTAAGGTGAGCAGGTGCGGGTTAGGCAGCTGCCTCCCCCGGGCAGCTCAGGTGAAAACAGAAGACGCTCCAAGGCTTTCTTTCTCCTCTCTGTTTACCTTTTAGCCTATCTGAAAGACAGAAGACCATAAGAGGGCGAGTGAGAAAAAGCAGGATGGAGTTGGGTGTGGGGCCTGATGGCTTCCACGTAGCCAGTGGGCGATCTGTGTGTTACCTGTCTAAGGGAGAACAAGACCCAGGTTCCCCCTCGGCCCCATTTCTGGTCTGGGTGAGCCCAGGAGCGCCACAGTGCGCCATGTGGGGTTCCTGGAGATGGGGCTGCCCGGGAGGGGACAGTCTTACTGTGTACTTTGTGTGCGGGCTCTAGCTAAGAATTAATGAGCAAATAGGCCTTGTGCCTTGCCATAGGGAGAGGGTTTATATTCCCCAACTGATGAATTAATAAATAAATGAGTCTTTTTCAAAAGAAAGCTTGGGGCAGAATGAACCACCAAAAAGTTATTGACTCTTAACTCCTGTTTTGCACATCTGACCAGCTCTTCTCGGCCAGGCCTGGGACCCTTTTCCCAGCTCCTGCTGACGTTTCTGCCTTTTGCTGGAATCCTCCCAAGACTGCATGTTCTGGGAGGGACCATCCTGCATCCACCCCTGTTTTCTGGGAAGGTGCCCTTTCCTGAGAGTGGCGAATGTCTGACCTTGGGTTTCTTTATGTCTTGTAAGAGGGGAAAGTGCTGTCACCACAGGAGACACCATTACGTCTACTTGTATTAGAAACCCGAGCACCAGCTGTGTCTTTGCAGTTTTCACCCTGATCGTTGCCATTTCCTGTCACTCTCCTTTTTCCAAGGTGGTTGTGATGGAAGAGGGCGGCAACCCCCACCCAGGCCACTGGGATGGCCCTGTCTAGGTCTCAGAAGGCTTTTGAGGTTGGAGTGGATTCCACTTTCTTTAACTCCTCTGGACAGCTCTGATCCGCCCAGACTCTGGCATGCTTCTTCACCTGCCTGTGCAAGAGGCCTGGAGAGGGTGGCCTTTCAGAGACCAGGTTTCTCCCGTGGAGCTTCTGTCGTCTCTCTCAGCAGCATGTTGTCTATTTTGCACTGAAGGCCAGCGCGCAGTTTAGAAGGTGGGACCAGCATATAAGAACAGGGCAGTGTTTTCCTCCTTAAGGATTCTTTGTCTCCTACTGTGCAGCACAGAGAACTCTGCTCGGTGTTATGTGGCAGCCTGGATGGGAGCGGAGTTTGGGGGAGAATGAATACATGTATATGTATGGCTGAATCCCTTTGCTGTCCCCCTGAAACTATCACAACATTGTTAATTGGCCAAGTCGCTTCAGTCGTGTTCGACTCTTTGTGACGCTATGGACTGTAGCCCACCAGGCTCCTCTGTCCATGGGGCTTCCCAGGCAAGAATACTGGAATGGGTTGCCATGCCCTCCTCGAAGGGATCTTCCCAACCCAGGGATCAAACCTGAGTCCCCTGCATTGGCAGATGGGTTCTTTACCACTACCGCCACCTGGAAATTGGCTATACTCCAATACAAAATAAAAAGTTAAAAGAAAAATCTTTGTTTTTCCTTTGACAGTTTATACAAACAGCACTAATGACCACCAGTATTAAGGTATACTGATCCATTTAAGTCTTTCATGTATGTTCACCTTTCTCCCAGTAACCCGGTGGGGGTTTAAGATGAGAATTTTTGTTCCTGGCTCCATTTTTTCACAGATGCAGGAACTGAGGCTCAGAGAGGTTAAGTGACCAAAGGATTGGAACACAGGGCCCAACGTCTTCACATCCTCTTCTCTTTTCATTTCTCCTCTAGCTTTGGGTTTGGGAAGCCTCATCTCCCATGCTTGACAGGTAGGCCCATTGTTTTAGAGTGGAGAGTAGGGGGTGGTCAGGAGGCTGGTATAAATCTCATTGCAGTTTGGTCATCTCTGTTGGTTGCTGGAGAATGAGGATTCCTCACTGACCCGCAGGCCAAGATAGAGCATCTCTCTCATTAGTGAGGCATCTTGAAGGGGTGAGATGCCTGACTGTGTGCTATTCCAATAAAATGTGTGTGTGTGTGTGTGTGGTGGGGGCTGTGGGCAGGGTTGAGATATGTTCTTTGAGGCGCAATTACTGTCTCTTGCCAAAAAATAAAAAGGGGATTGAGATTTTACAGCTGGTTTTCTTTAACTACCAGCAACACCAGCATTGTTTCAGGGAGCCGCAGAATTTCCAAATACAATGAAAATTCCAGGAGTGTAGGGTGGGGGTTTTGGGGC
Organism: Bos grunniens; assembly: GCF_055505025.1. NCBI lineage: Eukaryota > Metazoa > Chordata > Mammalia > Artiodactyla > Bovidae > Bos > Bos grunniens. Next base: position 49,045,699 of record NC_141180.1, read on the forward strand.
CTGGGGTGGGTGTGGACACACGTGGGGAGGAAAGACCACAGCTGGAGCCGTTTTGTCCTTCCTTGGTAATGAATTTCACACAGCTTCACCATCCTTGAGTTTGTCTGCAGGATGCTCAAATTTAAGCCTGGGAAAGAAGGGAATGAGGAAGGAATAGGCTCCAGGGAATAGGGGAGGCCGTAAAAACCAAACATCAGCCAGGACAGGACCATTTGGCCTGCCTTCCCATTAACTGGTGTCCATGGAAGCTCCAAAGGGACATTTGTATGTGTAAGTTTGTTCATGGGAAATTAATTTTCCTCTCCCCAATTAAAAAAAAATATGCAGTCTGTATCCAAATATTTTCAAAGTAGCACCAATATTAATGGTAAGCAAGGGAGCTGATGTCACCAGCAAGTCTTGTGGGGTCAAACCCAAGAAAGAAAAGGAATAAACAAGCAGTATCAAACAGTAGCATCTTCGGAAACCATTTCCACATTCCTGAAAGCTCTCAGCAATATTGATAACAAGTCCGCTGGCCCTCGGGTCAGGGGTGGCCCTACTTCCTCTGAAGGCTGAAGGGAAGTGAAACAAGCTCTTCTTGATCTGCCTCTACTCTTAATGACTCCTGCTTTACATGCTGCGTTTACATTCGCCTTTTCAGTTGACTAGCTCAGGCAGCCTGACCAAATAGCTCAACAGTTGTGAGGGTCAGTGTTGGGCTTTCAAGTAAAATCTTAATAATGCCTTTATTATCCTTGGAAGCACAAGGAAGTCAGGAGCCCTCAGTTCTAGGTCTGGCTGTTTGATGAGTTAATTGAAATTTATGGCCTATCGGTGTAATCAGACATATATACACGAAGAGCACATACAAGGCAGAATGTGGCGAAGGCTGTGGGGGGCGCAGAGAAGGTGAATAGTGGTTCTTCCAAGTTGTAAGGGTGTCATTCTGGAGGATTTTCTCAGTTCTTTTATTTGCAGGAAGAGGTATGTTGTAATGGTTAAGAACTATTACATGCCAACTTAGTAAGGGGAGATAGAATCTCTCAACAAATGGTCCTGGAATGAATAATGCTAAATACCAGCATAGACTTCAGAGGAATTAAATGGTTGATCATAGAAAATGAAACTCTGAAAGGATGCGGAGAAAATGTAGGTGAATTTCTATCTGATCTCAGAGTGGGGAAGCCTTATCTGACTATGACAGCAAAGGAAGAAAGATCAATGAGCCAGCAAAACTGATAGATTGAGTTATAAATTACACACACAGGTGTATTCACAGGAGCACAGCGGCAGGGCCTTGAAACAACCCACATGTCTATTGAGAGGATGGTGGATAAGCTATAGAATTTTTCACCCAGTGGAGTTTTTGTGAACAGCCAAAATTAATAACTACAATGACATGCAATAATATGTGTACATTTTAACAATGTAATATTAAGTGCAAAAAAGGTTGCTCGCAACACAGTAGCATTTGAAAATTATTTTTAAGTTGAGGTATATGGGCTTCCCGGGTGGTGCTAGTGGTAAAGAACCCACCTGTCAACGCAGGAGACATAAGAGATGCGGGTTCCCTGGGGTGGGGAAGATCCCTTGGAGGAGGACATGGCAATGCACTTCGGATTCTTGCCTGGAGAATCCCATGGACGGAGGAGCCTGGTAGGCTGCAGTCCATAGGGTCACAAAGAATCAGACATGACTGAGGTGACTTAGCACGTACGCACAACATAATAATATTATTTTAGTTTCAGGTATACAACAAAAATGATAGCATGTTTGCTCCAAGTTTTAATATGAAACATTTCACACATTAAAGTTGAAAGAATTTCACTCACAGTGAACACCTGTACACTCACTATCTAGTTTCCACCTTTAACATTCTACTGTATTTGCTTTACATATACGGTATCCATCCGTCCTTCCCGTCAATGCAGTGGTTCCCAGTGGGGGCTGACTGCCCTCAGGGAACATCTGACTGCATCTGAGGAAGAGTGCAATTTGCCTCTAGAGGGGAGAGACCAAATGCTGCTCAGCATCTTACGTTGCACAGGACAGGCGCCACCACAAAGAGTTATCCAGCTCCAGCGTTCCTTAGTGGAGGTTGAGAAGCCCTGCGTCAATCTATCTTATTTCTTGATGCATTTCATAGATCATTGCCTTAGAAGGCTCTCTCATGGTCCCGCCTTGGCCAAGCTTCTGAGACTGCCCCGTCAAGGCAACCTCTGTTCAGATTGTTTCCACCATAGATTACTTTTATCTGCCCTAGAATTACATATAAATGAAGTCGTAAAATAAATATCCTTCTTCGTGAGCCTTCTTTCAGGTACATAGCACAGCAGACCTTAAAGTGTTTTATGGATCTCTGGGAGCATCTAAAATCCTTTCAGGGGGTCTGGATGTCACAGTAATTTCATAATAACATGGAAACTTTTTTCACTCTTTATACTGTGGTTGATGTTCACGTTGATGAGGCAAAGGAGATGGGAGGAAAGCTGCTGGTTTCTGAGAATGGAAGCAGCGACATCAAACTGTTCATAGTTATTGTTCTTCACCTCCACTTGTAGAAGAAGAAACCTGAATGACCTAAGAATGCCCCTGCTGAAGCTGTAAAAACAATGACTTTTATTAAATCTTGGCCCCAGAGTACGTGTCCTCTAAGTATTTAGCGACAGAATGGGAGGCCCGCATGCACGCAGTGCTGCTGCTGTGTCTCCAGGGACGGCCTGTGCCCCGTTGTTTGATTTGCAGCTGAACTAGCTTTCTGGTTTTTTTTTTTTTTAATGCAATAATAAATTTAAGAATTTGGTGGCTTTTTTTTTAAATAGTTTTTTTTTTAATTTAATTTTATTTTTAAACTTTACATAATTGTATTAGTTTTGCCAATGGGACATCATCTGCACCTGGAAGAACAAATGGCAGACAAGCTCTGGTTTGGACTTGAGTATGTGGCAGAGTGAACCCGTCACTTGAAGTAACTAACGGCCTTTGTTACTATTGATAGAACTTGAACTTTCATATAAAAATTAAGACTTTGGAAACTTGTGTCATGATGAACTCGAGAGCTTCGCAACAACTACAGGCTTTTCTGATGAGATTGGTGGTGATTTTAATAAATGTGGTTTTTGAAATAGTGTGTCAGGATGTGTGTCAACATTTGGGAATTCTGCATAACTCAGTGAATTCTTATTTTCCAGATGTCCTGTGTATGATGTTACATCAGACATGGGTAGAAGTTCCACTCCAAGTGTCAATAGACCAATGAGTCCTCATGTATTTAATAACAGAGCAAAAAGCTTTTTGATATGGTTTCAGGTTCCACATTACAACTAACCTTTAAGATAGAACCACTTGTGAGGTTTTGGTTTGTATCAAAGATGATAGCCATAATTATCTGAAAAGACTATTAAAATACTCCTCCATTTTCCAGCTGTGTCTCTGTGTGAGGCTGAATTTCCTTTAGATATTTAACCACAAAAACTTACCACAAGAGATTGAGTACAGAAGAAGACTTGAGACCTGAACTATATCCTATTAAGTCCAACATTAAAGAGATTTGCAAAAATGTAAAAGAAAAAAAAGGAATGGGCCATTCTTGGTTTTGTGCTTAGGAAAATAGAATTATTTTTCTTAAAAGTATAATTTATAATAGGCTTATTTTATTATATTTAAATAAATTGATACAGATATTAGAATTTTCTCATTTTAATTTTTGTTGCTATAAAATATAACCCCCATAAACAAAAGCTTTGGAAAGTCCTCAGTACTTTAGAGTGTAAAGTGATCCTGAGACCAAAACCTTTGAACACAGCTGACTCTGCATTTAAGATATACCATGTTACTGTATGGGTTGCTTATTCCTTTTTATATCTCATTGTGTGAATATACCACAGGTTGTTTATTCTCCTGATGGACATCTGGCTCCTTCCAAATTTTGGCTCTTATGAGTAAAGCTGTTATGTACATTCTTGTATAAATTGTAACCGAGCAAGACTTGTTACCGTGTGCTCAACTGTCTTTTGAGCACAAGTTGACTGTCTTTTGCAGAAAGGTTTTATTGCAAATACCAAGATGACTGTCTTTTGCAGAGAGAAAGGTTTTATTGCAAGTTGGCCAAGCAAGAGGATAGGAGGCAATGCTCAGATCTGTGTTCCCATGACTTTTGAGGGGGGTATTTATAGTGAAAGTAGGGAGTAAGAGGGAAAGGGGATTGGAGGTGATTGGTGGGAAGTAAAGGGAAGTTTCAAGAGTTCTTTGCACAGGCATGACTGTCCTTCATATCTATGTGTGGATCACATGTGCAATTTTGGAGGTGGGCAGGTTCTATATCGGAGAAGGCAATGGCACCCCACTCCAGTACTCTTGCCTGGAAAATCCCATGGATGGAAGAGCCTGGTAGGCTGCAGGCCATGGGGTTGCTAAGAGCTGGACACAACTGAGCGACTTCACTTTCAGTTTTCACTTTCATGCATTGGAGAAGGAAATGGCACCCCACTCCAATACTCTTGCCTGGAGAATCCCAGGGATGGGGGAGCCTGGTGGGCTGCCGTCTATGGGGTCGCACAGAGTCAGACACGACTGAAGCGGGGTCGCACAGAGTCAGACACGACTGAAGCGACTTAGCAGCAGCAGCAGGTTCTATATATTACATGCAGTGGATTTTCATCCTGTGATATCCAGAGTTCACTAGTGGTCATTGTAGTCCCTCAATGCTCCTGTGTGATGCTCAGGCAAAGGGGCTGTCAGAGGTTATCTCTGTATCTGCAGTTTCCCTGGTCCTCTGCAAAACGAGCTTCTGGCTCTTGGGTAATCATTTTGTTTTTACCATATGGGCCTTGAGTGTATAGTCATAGGGTATGGTTTCCAGATCTTTTTTGTGAGCATGTTTTTATTTCTCTGGGGTAAATACCTGGGCATTGAATTGGGCTAGTCATAGTGTGGGTGTATATGTTTAGTGCGTAAGAAACTTCCAGATGGTTTGCCAAAGTACTTTATTATTTAAATCCCCAACACAGTGTATAAGAGTATTTTAGCCTTTCTATAAGGTCAAAACAGCAATCTCTGTCTCTCACACACACTCGATTTCAGAATGCATATAGAGTAAATAATACTATATGAATAGGCAAAGAAGTGAGTAATGAGTGCAAGGTTCAAAATGACAGTGATGCTGTTGGGGGTGGCAGGGAACTGGAACGAGGAGGACTGCACTGCTAGATATAAGGTGCGGAGAGCTCTATTACAGCTCTGTTTTTGGGGGGCTTCCTTGGTGGCCCAGTGGTTAAGAGTCTGCCCTGTGTTCAGGGGACACAGGGTCGATCCCTGATTGGGGAATTAAGATCCCACATGTTGCAGGGCAATTAAGCCTGTGCAGTGCAACTGCTGAGCCCGCATGCATCAGCAAAGATCCTGCATGACCCAACAAAAATTAATTAATTAATTAATGTTAAAAAGCACTGTTTTATAAAACCAGGAGAGCAGTACCACACAGGGGGTTCTTTCTAATAGTAAAACACTTCCTAGAACATCACTATTTGTGGCAGCAACATTTTACTGTCCAGTCTCTTTGCATCTAAGTCTTCTGAGGCTCCAGTTGTCTGTGAAGAACATCTCTGACCTTATGCAGGAGGGTAATGGGGAAAACAGACGTCTGCTGCTTATACTGGCTGCATCAGGAAAGAGGAATGGATGTGCCTGTGGCTCCCGCTATTCAACAGTTTCTTTTAGGAATCAGCAGCTACTTTTCTGTTGGGCTTCCCTCACCTGTCTAAGTCCTGGAGTCTCTTGCTGTAGATTCTTCCCCTGGCTTCCAAGTCCTATGAAGTTGGCTTGAAGCCAAAGCGAGGCCTCATTTAGCTATGCTCAGAGGCACCCCCCCACACCCCTAGTCCATAGGGGACAGAAAGGTTTAAGCCAGAGTTTATTTGCCCTTAGCAAAACAGAACGAGCTTTTATTATTATTATTTTAGGACTTGGGATAAAAAGGCCCTTAAAAATGAGAGCATAAAACAGCTTTTACTGAACAAACATTATGCTGATTTATTTGTGAGTGAAATCTGAACCATATGGTCTAGTTTCCCTTAAAACGCACAAGGAGTTCGAGATTAAGGGAACAGGCACTTGGCAAATTTGTTTTGTGTTTCACTGAACATGTTGTGTTAAAAAAAATAGAACAAGGATGCTGTTGGTGCTCAACTACTGTTCTCACAATTGTTGAGTGCTCACTGCGTGCAGGAAGTGGTGCCTAGAGATTCACACCCGTTATCTCAATCTTCACCACAATCCAGGCAGTCTGGGTGGGGGGGAGGGGGTGGGGAGTGGAGCGCATTCCCTACCAGGTCAACAGTTCTGAGCCCAGGGTCCTTATTGCCTGTAGGAATTTTGGACAAAATGGGGAAGATCTGGAATCCAGGCTTTGTTCAACAGTGACAGCTTTTCCTCCTAAAATCCCCTGACAGTGGAACGAAAAAAATGAGGATCTACAGATCAGTTGGATTCCTCAGATCCCACAGCCAACACACATTCTCTTTATTTAATGAGCTCCGCCCAGCCTAGGGTTTTCCCTGGTGGCTCAGATGGTAAAGAATCTGCCTCTGATGCAGGAGACCCAGGTTCGATCCCTGAGTTGGGAAGATCCCCTGGAGAAGGAAATGGCAACCAACTGCAGTTTTCTTGCCTGAAGAATTCAATGGACAGAGGAGCCTGGCAGGCTACAGTCCACGGAGTCACAAAGAGTCCGACACAACTGAGTGACTTTGACTTTCCCAGCTGAGACTAAAAGTGGGGTCTTCCCAACCATCTGGGGGCTCATTTTCTGTGTTGGCCACACTTGCCTGGGTATCTCAGCCTTCAGTGTGTATTCCTGGGGAGCATGCATCTCTTGGAGTTCTAGAGAGAAAAGAGTGTTGTTGCAGAGTCACAGGCTGCCCTGTAGTTACCGTGATGATGTCATGCGTTTAAGCTTTTAATTTGCCCTAAGAAAGCCCAGAGACTCACCCTCTGTCTGTAAAGGTGGTCTAAGGAAAGAAGTTTGTTTTTGTTCTCTGTTAGGCTGTTCCACAGACATCCGGTTCCATATCACTGGTTTGTCAGGTGGTGTGTTTCAGATTCTTGAAATTCAGGCAGTTTTCTCTGAATGAACTGTAGAGAATGGCAAGCTGTGAACTCAGTACCCCTAGAGTTAGGTCAGCCCTGTGTCACCTTTAACATGTTCTAGGGCAACTTCTTTTCCAGTACCAGGTGACATTATTACCAAGAGCCAGTTGCTGAGGGGCTTGCCTTCTGGTTGAACTGAGCCATGGATACAGGTCTGAAAGGAAGGGTGGATGTCCCCGTGATGAGATGAGTCCCTGTTTACTTCCCTGTATGGTAAAGGAAAGAAGAAGCCCTTTTATTCCACAGCCAGAGGATTTCAAGTCTGCTAAAATCAACAGCGTGACAAAGCCTTGCCTATGCTGCCGTTGGCACGAGGCAACGGGTACACCGACACGATGGGGAAGCCCAGCAGTGGCTCTGTACCCAGGCCTAAGGCTGTGGCCTCCCTCCTCCTCCTTTCTGTCTCTCTTCTTTCCTTTTTACCCCGCTCATGTGGCACTTCGATGATACTTGTGCATCTTGGGCTCCTCGTGTGCAGATCCATTGCTGTCTCGCCCTGCTCCCTGCTTTGTTCCAGCGTGTGGAATTTAAAATCAATAACAACAGGAGAATGGGATGAACATGTTAGAGTTTTAGACACATTGTTTCCTGAACCGCTAACTATTGTAGGCTTTGATGTATTTGGGTTTTTTCCCAAAAATCCTTTTGTAGTTTTTTCTTTTAAAATGCTGACTGTATTTATCCATGATGTAAAATTTGTAGACCTTCCTTCAAAAGCCATTTGTACTAGCAGGGTCATATAAAGTATACAGATTCTTTTTTAAGGAAATATTTATTTGTTTATTTGGCTGCTCTGGGTCTTAGCTGTAGCTCTCAGGATCTTCAGTCTTTATTGCATGTATGGAATCTTCAGCTGTGACACTTGAACTCTTAGCTGTGCCTTGGGGGATCTAGTTCCCTGACCAGGGATTGAACCTGGGCCCCCTGAATTGGGAGCTCAGTGTCTTAGCCACTGGACCACCAGTGAAGTCCCTACACATGGATTCTACAGAAAATGGGGAGACTGGGAAGACATCTCTCTTCACTTTCCACTGCTTCTTTTACTGTCTTAGCAGCTCCTTCGTGGCCCTCTTTAATTTCTACACTTAACTATTTCCATAACTGAAATGACCTCTGTGTCTAGATATTTATAAGAGCTATCTCTAGGTCCTTATCTTCCCATGTATTCTGATTTAAGCAACAAAGGTCAGTTTCTCCTTTTTAATTATAGTTTCCTTCATCATTAGGACTAGAGGAAAGAGTAATAGTATTAATAACGGCAACAAAGCAGACACAGTTGTCGAATTGCTTACTATGTGCGGGAAATACTGCTCAAGATTTACATCTGTTATCTCACGTAATCCTCACAGTAGTCCTAGGAGATAGTGTCATCCTCATTTTACAGCTGGGACTTAGCACTGGAGGTCACACACTTAGTGGTGGTGGAAGGGAGACAGAGCCCAGGTTTGCCTGGCTCCAGAGCTTATCCTCCAACCATGACTTGATACCATCTGCTAAAACTAGCCTGAGGGCTTTGACAAAAGTAAATAAGGTTACATTCCAGCTACAGGAATTTTTTTTTCTTTTTTTACCCATACCTCTCTGAATGAATATAATGTCAAATTCCCAAATTGTATTTTTAGGGGAAGTTTCAAATTTTTCTTCCAAATGATCTTTTAACAGCAGTATACTCTCTCTGCCTAGAATGATATAGATACAGTTCCCAATCCCTGATGGTCAGGAGCTGAGTACTTACTAACTTTCAACTTGTGGATTTTCATAGTTAAGAATAGAGCTGTGTGTGTGTGTAGTCGGTTGTTTTAGTCCTGTCCTACTCTTTGCAACCCTATGGACTATAGCCTGCCAGGCTCCTCTATCAGTGGGATTTTCCAGGCAAGAATACTGGAGTGCATTGCTATTTCCTCCTCCAGGGAATCTTCCTAACCCAGGGATCTAGCCTGAGTCTCCTGTGTCTCCTCTATTGCAGGTGGATTCTTAACCCCTGAGCCACCTGGGAAGCCCAAGAATAGAGCCATACTCTAGAGCAAAATTTAGTCTGTTCACTGATGGTACACAAGAACTTTGGTCTTGGCCATTCTGTTTTTCATTAATTTGTTGTATACTTTTTTTTTTAATAATAATTTGTTGTATACTTTTTGTGTTCATATATACTTTACCAACATTATCAGCCTCATCATAGTCTGTAAGTGATGGGCACAGTGATTGTTGAAAGTGCTGTTGAAGGAAGTGTTTGATTATTGTTTAAAGGAAGTGTTACTCTAGACTTAAAATAAAGGACCTGCCATCTGTATCTCAATTTCTATTGTTTTCCAAATTTCTCTATTCATTTTCCTATTGGTGTGTATAAAGATCAACAAGAAGAGCGAATAAAAGCACTCATTATCTACTTCTCAAGTGTAACTAGGAGATAAAGAATACTATAAACCAGACACGTGTAAGTGGGGAAATAAACGTCCAAAACCAGCAGAGCCAACTTCTCAGTCCCCTCCTCCATTCACTCTCCAATGTGCCTTTGTTAAGATACACACTTTAGCAACAGAAGAGGCATTCTTGAATTAAGTAATTTAGCAAGCTACCCAAATGATGACCATCCAGATTATTTAAGAGTGACTAGAAAATGACAAGTAACATGCATAAAAGTTGACTATAAGAAGCAAACAGAAATCGAGAATAAAACCTTTTCAGTGGAAGGAATAAAATGCTCTTTCTAAAAACAACCACAACTCAAATGAAAACTGTAACACTACCTCCAACACAAACTGATTATCATTGAACAAGCATTTGAAGAAATAGGAAAAAACCTCAAACCAGGAAATTGAAAATCTCAGAATAGAAACAAAAGAAGTGGAAGATGTAAAACTAGAGATTGTGACATGCAAGAGAGAAATTGAAGAAAAAGACGAAGTCATCTCAGAATTGAAGACAGAGTTACAAGAGGACAATTCAGATTCTACTGAAAATATTGAGATGAGGAGAAAAATCAGTCAGGACAACAAAAATAAGGTAAAGAGCTGAAACGGATCAGAGACAAAGTGATATACAGAAGACAGGCAAGGAACATCCAACACACAAATATTTGAAGAAAAAGCAGATCAATGGAATAATACAAGCTTTAAAAATTGCAATCCAAGAATACTTTCCAGGAAAAAAAAAGATGAGAATCTGTATACTGAAAAATTTTACATGTATTGGGGAAAGTTTACTGAGAATGCTTGAAGTCTAGACATATCTTAAAATATGTAGAGGTTGCAAACAATAAGGAGGTGATAATATGGAGGAGGAAGAGAAGGAGGAGGAGTAGAGAGGGGAGGAGGTCGATGAAAACAGCTCTCTGGCCTCCGGTGTTAATTGCAGCACTGTTTACCATAGCTAGGACATGGAAGCAACCTAGATGTTCATCAACAGATGAATGAATAAGGAAATTGTGGTACATATTCAAAATGGACTATTACTCAGCTATAAAAAGAAATGCATTTGAGTCAGTTCTAATGAGGTGGATGAAGCTAGAGCCTATTATACAGAGTGAAGTAAGTCAGAAAGAGAAAGACAAGTATATATTAACACATAAATATGGAATCTAGAAAGATAATACTGATGATCTGATGTGCAGGGTGGCAAAGGAGACACAGACATAAGGAACAGACTTTTGGATACAGTGGGGGAAAGAGAGGGTGGGATGATTTGAGAGGATAGTGTTGAAATATAAACATTGCCATATGTAAAGTAGACAGCCATTGGGAGTTTGATGTATGATGCAGAGAACCCAAAGCTGGTGCTCTGTGACAACCTAGAGGTATGGAGTGTGGAGGGTGGTGGTGGGGGGTTAAAAATGGAGGAGACACATGTATACCTATGGCCGATTCATGTTGATATATGGCAAAAACCATCACAATATTTTAATTATTCTCCAGTTAAAACAAAAACTTTCCCCTGATCCAACAAAGCAAAACACCAGGGCTTCCCTGGTGACTCAGTAATAAAGAACCTGCCTGCCAATATAGGAGACACAGATTTGATCCCTGATCCAGCAAGATCTGACATTGCTCAGAGCAACTAAGCCTGTGCGTCACAACTATTGAACCTGTGCTCTAGAGCCCAGGAACTGCGACCACTGAGCTCAGGCACCGACTGCCTGTGTTCTGCAACAAGAGAAGCCACGGTAGTGAGAAGCCTGAACACTGCGACTAGAGAAAAGACTGAACAGCAACGAAGACCCAGCACAGCCAAAAATAAATAAATAAAAATAAAAACCAAGCACACCAGGTCACTTAACAAAGGGAGAAAGTTAGGTTGGTATCAGGATTGTCAGCTGCTGAGGCAGAACATGATACCAGTGAAACAATATTGTCAAGAAACTTAGGGAAAATGTGAGCCAGGGATTTTATTTCCAGTTAATCTGTCCTTAAAGTATCAACATGATAAGACATTTTAATCATACGAAAACTCAGGGAATATTGTACTAGCAAATTCTTCCTGAAGAAGGTACTAGAGGATTCGTATCAACCAACTAAGAGATTACTAGAGAAATTTAACAAAATACCCGGTGATTTAATAAAACAAGTGGCAAAGCTACTTGAAAAAGGAGCTCAGATTTCTGAGATTAACTGGATGTAAGCATCCGTAAGATCCTTGCTAAGAAAGTTTAAAAACCTCATGGAGCCAGGTTGCGGTGTTTTCACCAAGTCTAGAATCTCTGAGGAGAGTTTCCAACAAGGCTTTGGAGGTCCTGTATTCCAAATGTGAAAAGCAGGGAAAGAGAGAACTTGGAGGTGATTAATGGACCAGAAGCACTATGGTGGGAAGAGATGAAGGAGTTTTCTAGGAAAAGAAGCAGAAAATTTGAATTTGGTAAATTGTTCTGAGAGAAGGCACCAAGGACATTTGAGAATGTAGTTCTTAACAAAAATATTTTATGGTATTAAGGAGACAATACTCTTTAGTTGTAATTTGTGTATATTACAGAGCAAATCTATGTATACTACTGCCTTCCTTTGTTATCTAGACGTGGGAAGATCCTGATCTCGAAATGGTGGCAAATATATGACACATGCGCTTTCACTGTGTTCCTCCCAAGTTATAAGCATTACTAATTGATCTTGGCCATGGTTCTGTTTTTCACTGAACCCTAGTGAAGCCTCAGAAGTCTTCTCTCCATAGCACACCAGGCAGCCATCATCATCCTATCGGCATCTGTTAGAAGTGGAGATACACTTGCTGCCCAATTTGTAGGGTTTGTAGTTTCCTGAGTTAGCATCTTCATCTCGTCTGTGGACACTTATGGGATTAAAGACATCCCCTCAGCCAGCATTTGTTAGTCACTTTGTAAATGTCAAGCACCATTTTAGGTGCTGGTCATAACACAAATGATCAAGACACATCTGCAGGAGGTTCCCAGAAGGAATGAATGACTCTGGAGAGCTTGCTTGGTACATATGTTACTCTTAAGTTATAGCCAGCATTGTAATGATGACAGAATACTTTGTAGAAAAATCATGGAGTCAGACAGATCTCAAGTTTTGGGCATGGCAAAATATTATGCACAACTTATTAAAGCGGAAGCCCTTGTTCTCATTCTGTTGTACCTTGTTACTCAAAGTGTGGTCTAAGGACTAGCATGATATCACCTGGCAGCTTAAAAATGCAGAATGCAGAATCCCAAGCCTTACACCAAACCTACTGAGGCAGAAATTGCATTTTATTAAGATACCAAGGTGATTCAAATGATTCAAGGTGATTTAGACATTAAAGTTTGAGAAGCATTGCGGAGTGTGTTTAAATAGAGCCAAGATTTATCATTTGTTACCATCAACGACAAATTCAAATTAAAAAAAATCTTGTAACCAACCATAGGCATGTACTCCAAATATCAGCTTCTTTCTTTGCTATAGTTTTATTATTTGTCCAAAGGAGATACCATTATAAAATCTCATTGCTGTTAGGATCTGTTCTGTTAGGTGGTGAAGATTTACTGAGGTGTAATACATGTGTGAATTCAATATACTGCCTGGCTCAGTAGAAGTCTGTGAATGACATAATTAATATTAGTTTAATGGAAAATTGGAGATTTAAAAATAGCCTTTCAGTACCCTAATCTTTTGCTCAGTGTAGGAACTTCAGAACTCTTGGCCCCTTGTTTGATACTTTTAAGTAAACAGCCAATAGTATGGTACCAAAAGCACCCCTGCAGGGCTGGGATGTAGCCACACTTGCATGCAGACTCCCAATCACACACACACACACACACACCCCCCCCACACGTGTGCCAGGGGAGACCATCCCTGGCTCCGGAACTTGAGTGGGGAGCTCTGTCTTGCCCTTCATGGAGGTCTCCCAGGTCCCACTGCTACCTGGCCACCCCTACTTGTTCCTGGGAGCTAGAGAACCAGGCTGGAGTTTTCCCGGCACTGCTGGTGAGAAGCAGTGTTTCCTGGGTCACGTGTGAGCACACCTAGGTGGAGGACAGCCCAGAGCTTTGGTGCTTCCTGGGGGATTCCAATGAAAAGAGGAAACGTGGGGGCAAAGGGCTGATTTATTCAGCTGTGAATGCCCGGGTCTGCGGGTTTGATGGTAAGCTTTGAACTTGTATGAACTCAATAGGGGGCTCCCTTCCAGGCCTCTGCAACATCCGCCTTCTCTGGAGTGTCTCTGAGAGAGTGAAAGCCTGTTGTGTTAAAATGCTGTGCCCTGCACCAGCCTGGCGGCCAATCTGTCCGGCGCCTGGTGGCCCTCAGGCCCACTCGGCAGGGGTGGCCATGGCCTTCCTGCCTTTCAGAAGGCAGAGTCTTCCGAAGAGGTGAATGGGCTTCCATAGGCACCTGTGTGGTGACGTAGCCGCGAGGAACTTTTCCGTCTCCCTCCTCGGCTCGCTGCATGGCATTTAGTCATCTGTGGAGGGGCAACTGCTGTACTTAGTTCTGCAGAGGTGAGGCGTTCAAGGAAAATAAGTATACACTGGAATTCAGTAAATTAGATCATTACTGTCTTATTTTAAGGTTGTATTTTGAAGGCCATGTTTATTAGAGGTTGATGTCCTTTGCCTTTCAAAGCGAAAGTTTGTTATCAGTTAAATCAGATTTGCTTTTTAATTCCCATTAAGTAGGGGATAGAAAGGAAGAGTCCACAGAGCATTGAAAGACTCAGTATTGTAATGCTGGAGGACAGTATAAAGATCCTGCAGTGTCCCTGTGTGAGCTGGGAGCTGTGTGTGCAATTTTAAGACATGTAAATGACATACAGGGCTTGTCATTTGGTTTCTCAGCAGGTTTCTGAGTAGCTAAGAAAATGCCAATTGCCTTCCCCAAACACCACCACCACCACAAGTTGCCCGCATACAGTATATAATTTATGTTTTGATGGGCAGATTGTGAACAGGTAAGAAAGTCAAGCATGTAAGTGCTACCTTCTTATCTTGGTTCCATCATTTACCCACTGTGGCTCTCTGGGCACTTTAGTCTTAAGCATATTGAGTCTCATCTTTTTCCATCCTTTTCATTCCTGTAAGACAGGAATGAGTTGTTACCTGCATCACAAGCTTATAAAGGATATTGCATATGACATAGCTTGGCACAGTACCTGGGACATAATTGATGCTCAAAAATACTATAATCGTTAATATGGGAACTATAAGATTTGTTATTTGGGAGAACGTTGTAATGAATTCCTTTATAAATTTATAATGTTACTAATCAGTTCTGAATTATATTTGTTTTCTAAATTAGAGTTCGATATAGTGAGTTTTCTTCAAGAATATCTGTCTTCTTTGTGTAATGCATGATACTTGGTTTTTCCTTGTACTTTCTTACTTTTGGTAAAAAAATCTGAATAGAATGTGAAAGTTGCTCAGTCCTGTCTGACTCTTTGCAACCCCATTGACTATACTGTCTGTGGAATTATCCAGGCTAGAATACTGGAGTGGATAGCCTTTCCCTTCTCCAGGGGATCTTCCCAACCCAGGGATTGAACCCAGGTCTCCCAAACTGCAGGAAGATTCTTTACCAGCTGAGCCACCAGGGAAGACCCTAAAAACTGCTGCTGCTGCTAAGTCACTTCAGTTGTGTCCGACTTTATGTGATCCCATGGACGGCAGCCCACCAGGCTCCCCCATCCCTGGGATTCTCAAGGCAAGAACACTGGAGTGGGTTGCCAGTTCCTTCTCCGATGCATGAAAGTGAAAAGTGAATGTGAAGTCGCTCAGTTGTGTCCGACTCTTCGCGACACCATGGTCTGCAGCCTACCAGGCTCCTCTGTCCATGGGAGTTTCCAGGCAAGAGCACTGGAGTGGGTCACCATTGCCTTCTCCACTAAAAACACTAGAGGGTAGAAATACAAGTACATGATAGAGAGTCCTCTAATGCTAGAGGTAGTGGGAGGGACTAGCGCGTTTCCCTGGCTGTGAGCCTGCCAGGGAGCCTTCCTGTTTGGCTCAGAGCACATGGTAGATACCTAATAACTTAGTGTTGCTCGATTAAACTCTCAAGATCACATAGGTCAAAGCTCTCATTTTGCAGATGGAAAGATGGGGTACAGAGGCGTGAAGGACCGCTCGGTATTATGTAAGACAGAGCTGGGACTGGCGCCTCTGGTTGGTGATGATGATCATAAATGTATGTATGACCCACAGAGCAGCTGAATTCCTTGGGAATGAAGATTGTGATGCCTTAAGCAGCACCATGCCTGGATGCTTAGCTTCCTCCCTTCTGCCCTCCCTCCTTCCCAACTTCCTTCTTTCTCCCATGCCATCACCCCGGGTGGTGTATCCTTTACCAACACCAGAACTTGGACAAAGACAGCTGTGACCCACAGATTGGATCCCCTACCACACGCCTCTGAAGTCCATCCTTGGACTAAGACTGTGGCAGATGTGGGTGTGTTACCTCCCTTCTTTACAGACAGATGGCACATTCCCATTTCTCTGATAGCAAGTCTGCTCTCCTGCTCCTGATTTCAAGGTGCCATCAGTTCCTGGAGGCCATCTGGATGGAGGTTTCATGATGGGGAATGTGCTTCTCCAGCACCCAGGAAGCCTGGAGTGAGTAATGGTGCCAGCGATCATGTGGCTGTGGTGAAGCCTATGTCCCTGGCTTCGGGAAACTTACCCTGGTGAGCTGTGATGCTGAAACTGGGGCCCAGGGGCCCGTGAAGAAGAGAAGTGAAGTCATTCAGTTGTGTCTGACTTGTTGTGACCCTGTGGACTGTAGCCCACCAGGCTCCTCTGTCCATGGGATTTTCCAAGCAAGAGTACTGGGGTGGGTTGCCATTTTCTTCTCCAGGGGATCTTCCCGACCCAGGGATCGAACCCAGGTCTCCTGCATTGTAGGCAGATGCTTTACCGTCTGAGCCACTAGGGAAGGGGCCTGTGAACATCATGGCAAAAGCCAGGATGGGACTCCCCAGTTTTACAGCTTTCAACTTTTTTGGAAATAAAAACATTTCCTCCACTTCTTTGCTGCTGGAGTCTTTTGCTGGCTGTCTTTCGAACAGAGTGCTTTTCTTTGGATTATTTGAGGGAATCTGCAACTTTCTGTACGAATAGGAAAATCATTACTTGCAAGTTGCAAAACACCAGTCTTTGTAAACGTTCATCAGTCATAGAGGACAGAACTGCCTAAATTCTCTGTGGTCAAGGATCAGTTTCAATAATTTCCAGTATGCTGCATATTGATAGGTTTCTAAAATACAGTACAAATGAATTACTACAAAAATTAAGTAAGAAACCTAAATTCATAGAAAATACAAACCCTCATTTTTATGATTGGAAACAAGATATATCTTATATTCAATTTGCTACAGAAGATTCTAAATGCTTCCTTTTAATGGCTGTACTTTTCTCTGGGAATCAGTAGGCTGTCTGCAGTCATAACTTTAAGTAGCCCTTAATGGGAGATACGGCTTCTTATCTCAGTGTTTTTTTTTCCACATATGCTAAAAGTTTTATTTTCTGCCTCACTTCCCCCACGCCCTCCCATTCTGCTGATTTTACTTCCCTGATCTTAGAATGGCCTGTGTGACCTGGAAGCCTATGGTGCTTAGTGGAAGATGGAAGTGGGGAGGGAGGAAATGCCGCTGCTTCCTGCGGCAGTTGGCTCGTTCCCCCGAGAATGAATTCCTGTTCTTCTTGCATCTATGCAGGTATTTAGCTAAAATTCCACGGAAAATAATGATACTGCATATAGCAAAAAAGGGAGCTATTGCTCTGAGGCCGAGAAAAAAGGTCATCTGATTCATTTTCCAGAAGTGTGACATTTTAGTGCTATACTGGGATATGAATTCTGTATTTGCATTGACTTCTATCAAAAACTTATCAGAGGAAACTTCCCTGACTGTCCAGTGTTTTAAAACTTTGCCTTCCAATGTAGGGGGCTATGGGTTTGATCCCTGGTCGGGGAGGTAGGATCCCACATGCTTCAGGGCCAAAAACCAAGAAATGTAAAACAGAATTAATACTGTGACAAATTCAATAAAGACTTTAAAAATGGCCCACATTAAAAAAAAAAGTATCAGAAATGCCATAACAGGTGAGTGGGACCGATTTTGGATCCATGCATTAGGATTATGGTGAGTACGATGATCTTCTGAATTTTTTTGTGTTTTTCCATCCAAAAGTTATCTTTCATGACAGTGTACTTTTCTTTGTCACATCAAGAGTTCCTTCCTGTGAAAGTCACACCATCCTCCGTGAAGCCTAGGAATTTTTCTGATGCCTGGTGTCTTCCTGAGTCCACTTTTGCAGTGTCCATTACCACATTTGCTTTGTTTTTCTTTTCTTGGGGAGAGGGGGGTGAAGGTAACCAGGAGAGTGGAGTTGCAACATCACCTTATTACTATGTGCTGTAATGTTGAAATTCCTGAAAACTGTATTTTGGGGTTGGTAGAATTAATGTTCTAATGTCATAAAATTCTGGAATTTAAAATCTGAATTATTCTGAGCATGTTCAGAATAATGTGCGTAAATGCACATATAACACACATGTGTGCATAAGATTGTGCTGTGCGTGCTCAGTTGCGTCAGCTGTGTCCAGCTCTGTGTGACCCAATGGACTGCAGCCCGCCAGGCTGTCTGTCCATGGAATTCTCCAGGCAAGAATACTGGAGTGGGCTGCCATGCCGTCCTCAAGGGAACTTCCTGACCCAGGGATTGAACCACATCTCCTGCATCACAGGCAGATTCTTTATCCCTGAGCCACTGGGGAAACCTGTGCTTAAGGTTACTGTGAAGAAACACCATTCTGCTCAGACTCCTGTGGTTCTATTTAGTCTTTTCCCTTCTAGGGGAAGCTTTCAGAAGCAAAAGGGGCTCACAGTATATTAATGCTTCTACCAAGAGCTTCATTAGGGCTGGAGGTGAGTGAGCAGCCAGCAGGGAAGAGGAGCAGCAGGACAGTTTGGCTGAGACGGTCCTGTCAGTTCGGCACATCGGTGGATGCAGGAATGTGCTCAGAGGAGCCAAGAGAAGAGGACGCCATGGGGAGGATGCCAGAATGTCCCGGGGACCTGCTGGGGGAGGGTGGAGGATGTGGCCTAGTGGCACAGGGAGGGCAGAGGCCGGTCAGAGCTTTGTGGGAAAGAGCCCCAGGGAACACAGAGAACCCAGAGAAGAGGACTTTGCCCAGATGGAGCTGGAGGACTGTGTCCCAGCCCTGGGGACCTGCCCCAATTTACCTCCCCTGAACCCTGGATCTTCACCGCTTCCTGTTCTTGGGTCCCTCAGGGCATTAAGAATATCCCCGAATCTTACTGAGCAGCTCTTCCTGGTCTCAGAACTTTGCTGTTGGAGGAATAATAATCAGGAGTAAGGAATGTCTTCCCTTGACCCCAATTAGTGTCAGTATTTCCTGAGTGGCTCCAAAGCACTTAGGGGATGTCTTTGCTACCGAGAGAAGCAAGGAGCCAGAGGTGAAAAGATGATGGTAGCCAGAGCCGGAAAGGGGCAGCTGGGGATGAAGACAAAGCCTGAGAACGCCCAGGCGGAGGGGAGGCAGTAGGCAGGCAGGCTTGAGATGCTTGTTTGGCCAAAGGGAGCCAGCAGACCAGATGTCGTGCAGAGATACAGAATCCCAGGCCCTTGGGCAGGAGCAGGGCTCCCAGGTCCCTCGAGGTCACAGTCCAGGGCGGGGATCAGTGCTGGCCCCCACGTTCATTTTTCCCTACCTTGCAGGGTGAGGGCCTTGGGAGATGCTAACCCACCTGCGTCCTCCTGTTTGGTGCACGGGACTGCCACAGGGCTGTGGGGACAGTGGCCATGGCAGACTCCGGAGCCCAGGGCAGGCACTCACAGCAGCCATGGCAACAGGAGTCGAGTCTGATCAGTATTTGCTTTGGGGGTTGGCCCTGGTGGCTCCCCTTAGCCCGTCTCATGAGCACTGGCCACACTCCTCACATGGCCTTCAGGGCTCATTCCTGACCTGGCAGCCTCATCTGTGGCCACTGGAGATGCAGGGGCTTAATTGGTGTCCCTTGGATTTCCCAGGTTTTCCAGAACCTCTGTACTTTTCGACTTGCCTTTCCCTCTGCCTGTAATGTCTTTCCTTGCTAGGGAATCAAAAGAGAGAAAAATGCCTGTGAGAGTTAAAATAGCATCATGACGTTCATGGTTATCTTTAAATAATGCAAACTGTAGATTATTAGAGAATCACATGTTGAACGTCCATCAACAACTTTATCAGATCTCAGCTTGTGGCCACATTTGCTTCAGTTCATTCAGTTCAGTTCAGTCGCTTAGTTGTGTCTGACTCTTTGTGACTCTATGGACTGCAGCATGCCAGACCTCCCTGTCCATCACCAACTCCCGGAGTTTACTCAAACTCATGTCCATTGAGTCAGTGATGCCATCCAACCATCTCATCCACTGTCGTCCCCTTCTCCTCCCGCCTTCAGTCTTTCCCAGCATCAGGTTCTTTTCAAATGAGTCAGCTCTTCGCATCAGGTGGCCAAAGTGTTGGAGTTTCAGCTTCAACATCAGTTCTTCCAATGAATATTCAGGACTGATTTCCTGTAGGATGGACTGGTTGGATCTCCTTGCAGTCCAAGGGACTCTCAAGAGTCTTCTCCAACACCACAGTTCAAAAGCATCAATTCTTGGCGATCAGCTTTCTTTATAGTCCAACTCTCACATCCATACATGACTACTGGAAAAACCATAGCCTTGGCTAGATGGACCTTTGTTGATAAAGTAATGTCTCTGCTTTTTAATATGCTGTCTAGGTTTGTTGTAGCTTTTCTTCCAAGGAGCAAGCGTCTTTTAATTTCATGGCTGCAGTCACCATCTGCAGTGATTTTGGAGCCCCAAAAAATAAAGTCTGCCACTGTTTCCACTGTTTCCCCATCTATTTGCCATGAAGTGATGGAACCAGATGCCATGATTTTAGTTTTCTGAATGTTGAGCTTTAAGCCAACTTTTTCACTCTCCTCTTTCACTTTCATCAAGAGGCTTTTTAGTTCTTCACTTTCTCCATAAGGGTGGTGTCATCTGCATATCTGAGGTTATTGATATTTCTCCCAGCAATCTTGATTCCAGCCTGTGCTTCTTCTAGCCCAGCATTTCTCATGATGTACTCTGCATATCAGTTAAATAAGCAGGGTGACAGTATACAGCCTTGACGTACTCCTTTTCCTATTTGGAACCAGTCTGTTGTTCCATGTCCAGTTCTAACTGTTGCTTCCTGACCTGCATATAGGTTTCTCAAGAGGCAGGTCAGGTGGTCTGGTATTCCCATCTCCTGAAGAATTTTCTACAGTTTATTGTGATCCGCAAGTCAAAGGCTTTGGCATAGTCAATAAAGCAGAAATAGATGTTTTTCTGGAACTCTCTTGCTTTTTCCATGATCCAGCGGATATTGGCAATTTGATTTCTGGTTCCTCTGCCTTTTCTAAAACCAGCTTGAACATCTGGAAGTTCACAGTTCACGTGTTGCTGAAGCCTGGCTTAGAGAATTTTGAGCATTACTTTACTGGCGTGTGAGATGAGTGGAATTGTGCAGTAGTTTGAGCATTCTTTGGCATTGCCTTTCTTAGGGATTGGAATGAAAACTGACCTTTTCCAGTCCTGTGGCCACTGCCACATTTTCCCAATTTGCTGACATATTGAGTGCAGCACTTTCACAGCATCATCTTTTAGGATTTGAAATAGCTCAACTGGAATTCCATCACCTCCTCTAGCTTTGTAGTGATGCTTCCTAAGGTCCACTTGACTTCACATTCCAGGATGTTTGGCTCTAGGTGAGTGATCACACCATTGTGATTATCTGGGTTGTGGAGATCTTTTTTGTACAGTTCTTCTGTGTATTCTTGCCACCTCTTCTTAGTATCTTTTGCTTCTGTTAGGTTCATACCATTTCTGCCCTTTATTGAGCTCTTATTTGCATGAAATATTCCTTTGGTATCTCTAATTTTCTTGAAGAGATCCCTAGTCTTTCCCATTCTATTGTTTTTCTCTATGTCTTTGCATTGATCACTGAGGAAGGCTTTCTTATCTCTCCTTGGTAGTCTTTGGAACTCTGCATTCAAATGGATTTATCTTTCCTTTTCTCCTTTGCTTTTTGTTTCTCTTCTTTTCACAGCTATTTTTAAGGCCTCCTCAGACAGCCATTTTGCTTTTTTGCATTTCTTTTTCTTGGGGATGGTGATCTTGATCCCTGTTTCCTGTACAGTGTCATGAACCTCCATCCATAGTTCATCAGGCACTCTATCAGATCTAGTCCCTTAAATCTATAGACTTGAGATGATAAAGACAGAGCTAAGGCTGTTTGTGTTTTTTCCTGCTCCTGATTGTCTTCCTTAGAAGTGATAGCTTTGCAAGTAACTTGTGGTTACTCTTCCCATGTTTGGTGTTCATATTCTAGATACACGTTTATATAACAAGTATTAGGACACAGAGTACCTTGACCTATAAAAAAGTTGCATATTAAATGGTATCATGTTGTGTGTGGCATTCTACATTTGCTTTTTCATTCAATATTGTTATTTTTGATATATTAGCTGCTGTGCAATATTTTGTTGTGTAATCTGGTGTATTCACAAGTCTCTGATTTAGGGTTTTTGCCCTCTGTTACCTCCATTGCTGCTGTGTGCATTCTTGTATATGTCTTTTTTGGCACCTATGTGGAAATTTCTGTTTGTATACTGAGAAAGAGAGAGACAGAGAGAGAGAAAGATAGGGAAAGAGAAGAGGGGAGAGACAAGGAAGAACAGAAAGAGAAAGGAGGGAGGAATTTTCAGGTCATAGTTATACATGTCTTCAGTTTTACTCGTTATTGCCAAATTACTCTCCAAAGTGATTGCGCCAATGACACTCCCATCCTGTTCTCCCTTGCCAATGCTTTTTTTAAAAAATTAAACTTTAAATTCTTGCCAATCATGTGAGTGAGAAGTGATATGTCATTGTTGTTTTAATTAGCCTTTCCCTAATTCCTGGTAAGATTATCATCATGGTGAATACTTATTAGCTCTTTGGAATTTCCCCTTCTATAAACTGCCTGTTATCTCCTTTGCCTTTTTTTTTTTAACCTGATGCTTGTTTTGTCCTTGTTGATTTAGGAGTTTATATATATTCTAAGTAATAGTCTTTTGTTGTCTATGGCATGTTTTTACTTCCAGTCTGTGGTCTGTTCACCATGTTCCGTCTTCTGTTCTACAGAAGGTTTAAACTTCAATATAGTCACATTTACCCATATTCTTCTGTATTGTTTTTGCTTTTTGAATGTCTTATCTAAGAAAAATTCTTCCTTAAAATTTTTTCCATATTTTCTTCTAAAAGCCTATGTATTTCATTTGTCTGTGAAAGATAATCCAAGATATTCCATACTGTTTTTCATAGTGGCTGCACCAATTTACATTCCCACCAGCAGTGCACAAGAGTTCACTTTTTTCCACATCCTTGTGCACATTTATTATTTGTATGCTTTTTGATGATGGCTGTTCTGATAGGTGTGAGGTGATACCTCATTGTGGTTTTGATAACATATTTCTCTGATGCTTAATAATGTTGAGTATATTTTCACGTGTCTTTCGGCCATCTGTATGTCTTCTTTGGAAAAAATGTCTATTCAGCTCTTCTGGATATTTTTTAATTGCATTATTTGTTAAAAGGAAGTTCCACCTAATCCAGGTCACCTGATGCCACCTGAATCAAGGCTCTGCTCTTTGGAATCATTGATCCTTCTGGGTGGTGATTCCATTATTTCCTCATCACCCTCCTCTTCAGTAGCATCAACAGCAGGACTGCTATTTAGCTGGTAGGCATATGTATGACCACACTGGTTGTTAAAATACTGGAATGCCATCACACAGTATCTGAGTCCAAGTTCACCCCACCACCCAAGCTACTCCTCTAGGATGTCTAGGACCTCCTTACAATCAGCAACTAAATGGTTAACACCTGATACAGCAGGCAGTCTCTAGGACCCTGCTCATGACTCTGGCTGGTTTATATACTAGGAGAAAGACAGGCAGGCAGACACAATCTCACCTCCCCACACATGCTCATATAGAGTCATTGAGAAATCTATTTTGATTGACAGGTGTCCATGCCACAATAGTTGTTAAATATTGTGAATATCAAAATATCATGAAACAAAACGTGGGCCTTTTCTGTGGTTAGAAGACAAAAGAATTCTGCTGTATGCAGAGCTATGTGCTGGGTTTTTTAGAGACACTATAATAATAGATGGTGCATGAAAAGCTTGCAAGTCGGGGCGGAACACACACATACAAACACACACAGCTTAAAGAAGCAGCGCATCACCACATGACATGGATGTAGAGCACAAAGTGCTGAGGAGTCTGAGAGTAAGACAGAGCCAGACTGCTCGAGGGCGTAAACGATATTCTTCCTGTGATTCTTACAGTGCCTGCCACTGTGGCTACATAGGATTTTAGTGTGATGTGCATGCTCAGTCGTGTCTGACTCTTTGCAGGCCCATGGACTGTAGCCCGCCAGGCTCCTCTGTCCTTGGGATTCTCCAAGCAAGAATGCTGGAGTTGGTTGCCATTTCCTATTCCAGGGGATCTTCCTGACTCAGGGATCGAACCCACATCTCTTGTATCTCTTGTACCACCTGGGAAGCCCTAGGATTTTAGTAATTATTTTAAAATGTAATTGATTGGAGGAATATCAAGTCAGTGAATTTTTAAGGCAGAGTGGGTTGATGGGGAGAGAAGAGAGGCGAACGTTGTAAATGAGAAGGGCCTGGGCAGGGGATGCTGCTGTTGGCCATCACAGTGGTGAGCTTGGCTGGGAGGTGGGTTTGTGGGAGTCGTGATCAGTGGGCCTGGGGGAGGCAGAGGGGGTTGGCAGGACTCTGAAGGCTGGACATGGAATTTTGCATTTAATATGAAAAACAGTAAGAATTCCATGATGAAGAAATACCAGCCACAGCTTAAATTAGCAGGTGGGCTCCTTGCTCCAGAACAGTTACAACTCACCTTTTTGGAGGCATGAGGATGCAGAAGGAGGAGCCCCCACCTCAACCACATACATTCACAGCCTGCAGAGAGCTTTGCCCTCTTTTCTTTTGCTTTGTGTACTTTTCTGACCCCTTCTGCACCGAGATGTCACGGCAGATGTCCGCAGCTCAGCAGAGCCCACATTAGCCCTGGTTCCAGTGCTCGGTCTCACTGCAGGACCAGAAGATAAGGCAAAGCGTCTTCTAATAGTCACACCACCAGCGGTGCACACACTGCTGTGAACATTCAAATGGCTTCATTATCCTCTTAACATCCTGGGTGAGTCTGAGGCTTACAGCTAAGATACATTGCTTTTTTGGTCTCCGGGATAAACATGCTGATAGTGTACTTTTATACCCCAAATACCTGAGTGCCTTGATGAAGATGGTGAGACCAACTTAGGACCATCAGCAATATGACTCGGAGTGCTGGCTGGCTTGGTAGTGGAAGGAGCCTCTGCGGGGGCTGCCTTCAGAGATCTGAGAGCCAGTATTCATCACTACCTTCTTCGCATCTGCAGGAGGGAAGAAGGATCTCTTAGGTTACTCAGATTGCTCCAGATTCTCACTGTGTTTCCATGACTGTTTTAGAGTAGCTTTTAAATATGAAGATGCATGTTATTTGGCCAAAGACTAAACTAAGGTTACTTCCTGAACTCGGGAATAATACTTAACCCAAATCACTCATGTTTAATGACTGCCAAAGAAGTAGACTTGCTTTTGAATGCTCCACCATCGTGAAAGTTGTAAGTGCCAAGAACTAAATGCTAATGAGCTTGAAATGTTCATGTGTGCATCACAGCAGGGATCTAGGCTTAGATAACACTTTGTGGTTTTTATGGTTAAATTCTCTCATAAAATCTCTCTTTAAGCTAACACGTGATTATCCCCCACAGTCGTTTAAACTGAACTTGATTTGTGGATTTGCTTTTTTTTCCCTTTCTTTTCTGTTTGAGATATTTGTCAACATCTGACATAGCTTATTCTGTGGAAATAAACACTAAATGACACGTCAAAGAAGTAAGTGTAAATCAGTTTATACCCCAAGCAGAAATCAGATGTTGGGATGTGAATAAAAATAATCTATTCATTTTTTTTTTCATTGAAGGCTTTGTGGAGATTTAGTATCTCTGAAACAACTTCTGTAGATTACTGTGGAGAGAGACGCTTGAATTTAGGACAAAGAAAGTGATTTTGCTTTAGCTGAGTAAGCTAGGAGGGCAGGGAGGGCAGTGAAGGGAGAAGCACAGGGGCATCCATAACTCAGGGTGGGTTCCAATGGCCAAGTGGAAGTCCTGCGGTGTAAATAATGTGTGTCAGCTTCCTGCTTTGTGGGTATAGGTTAACATGATTTAATTTAGACAGTCAATCCACAAAACTCATCTGGGAAGGATCACTTTGTTTTTGGGTTTGTACAGGACAGGTTAGAACAATACCAACATTTGATCTGACGGTAACGTTAACTAGCGTATCTGTAAATTGATATACTGAGCAACTGCAGAAATTCTATTTTCCCACCTAGTAGAAGGTCCTAACTCAGTTGGTAAAGAATCCCCCTGTAATGCAGGAGACCCTGGTTCTACTCCTGGGTTGGGAAGATCCCCTGGAGAAGGAAATGGCAACCCACTCCAGTACCCTTGCCCGGAAAATCCCATGGACAGAGGAGCCTGGTAGGCTACAGTCCATGGGGTCTCAAAGAGTCGGCCACGACTGAGAAACTTCACTTTCAGAAGGTCCTATACTATCTGTTTTGAATGTGATCCTCCAAATGTTTACCATTTTTTTGCTTCAAAAAATTTTATTTGGCTGCTTTGAATCTTCATTGCAGAATGTGGGATCTTTCCTTGCAGCTTGTGAGCTCTTTGTTGTGATGTGAAGGCTTCTCTCTAGTTGTGGTGTGAGGGCTCAGTAGTTGCGGTACACAGGCTTAGTTGCCCCAAGGCATGTGGGATCTTAGTCCCTCCACCAGGGATCAAAACTATGTCCCCCACATTACAAGGCAGATTCTTAACCACTGGACCGCCAGGGAAGTCCCTATTTACCAGTTTTTTAAAAAGGTTGAGAAATGTTCAAATATTTAATTCTATTGTTGTTGTTCAGTCACTAATTGATGTCTGACTCTTTGCAACTCCATGGACTGCAGCACGCCAGGCCTCCCTGTCCTTCACTATCTCCTGGAGTTTGCTCAGACTCATGTCCATTGAGTCGGTGATGCCATCCAACCATCTCATCCTCTGTCATCCCCTTCTCCTCCTGCCTTCAGTCTTTCCCAGCATCAGGA
This sequence comes from Bos grunniens, assembly GCF_055505025.1. Taxonomy (NCBI): domain Eukaryota; kingdom Metazoa; phylum Chordata; class Mammalia; order Artiodactyla; family Bovidae; genus Bos; species Bos grunniens. The sequence continues at coordinate 49,072,546 of NC_141180.1, forward strand.
TCTTTTCTAATGAATCGGCTCTTCACATCAGGTGGCCAAAGTATTGGAGCTTCAGCTTTAGCATCAATCCTTCCAGTGAATATTCAGAGTTGATTTTCTTTAGGATTGACTAGTTTGAGTCTATAGGAAATGCTATTATATGATCCATGGAGCTTTCATCCATATTTAGCATTGCCATATTTGCTTCAGAAGCATTTTTTAATGTTACCATTACATGTTGCTATATTCTGTCTCTCTTTTTTATTTATTTGTTTAGGTGCATTGGGTCTTAGTTGCAGCAGGTGGGATCTTTGTTGCATCATGTGGGAACTTTTGTTGCAGTGCCGGGACTCTCTAGTTGTGGCACACAGACTCTGGAGCCCATGGGTTCAGTAGTTGGAGCTCCTGGCCCCTGCTGCCCAAAGGCATGTGGGATCCTAGTTCCCTGACCCCGCATTGCAAGGCGAATTCATGCATTTTTAGTGTAATAAAACATTGTCAAAGGCTCCCCCTTTTATTGCCCTGTTTTCTTCCCTAGAGATAATGGAAATTAGCCTCATCTGTGCTTTCATGGATAATTCCTTAGCTTTCTATGTGGAGTACTGTATAGTAACAGAGCTTGCTGTATGTTTCGTGTATTTTAAAGTCATTCATAATGGTAACATACTCTACATATCCTTTGAGAACTTACTATTTCAATCCATGATAGCTTCAGGATTTATCTACTGATTTAGTTTCTTTAACTGTTTAACTTTCTAATGAATGACTACACCATAGTTTACTTAGCCATTCCTCTTTTGATGGACACTGAGGTTGCTTCCAGCTTTTCACTATTACAAGCAAAGCTTAATATACATGCATGTGTGTTAGTATTTCACATATATGTTGCTCACATAATTTGCAGGCTCACAGGGTGCACACAACTTCAGCTTTACCAGATGTCGCTAGACTGTTCTCCAAAGACATTTGTCTACAGTGAATGAGTGTGAAAGGGTGTTTTGTGATTTTAACTTGCATTTCCCTGATTCCTGGTGAGGTTGCTATCTTTTCTAGTTTTATTAGCCACGGGACTTCTCTCTTCTAAAAATAGCCTGTTCATTTCTTTTGTCTATTTTTCTCATAGTATTGCTCATCTTTTTCACATCCATTGGTACAGCTGAATTTTAGGAGGTTTCAGTGTATGTCTTTGATGGTTATTGTGTCCAGGATCCCCTGTGACACAATAACCAGGAACTCAGAGAGCTCAGGACAAAGTCTTACAGCAAAGATTATTACAGCGAAAGGATACAAAGCAAAACTATCAAAGTGAGAAGGAGCATAAGGTGAAGTTCAGAGGAAACTAAGCACAAGCTTCTGGGAATCCATTCCTGTGGAGTCACAGGGATGCACTTACTTCCTCTAGTAACAAATTGTGGCAATTAATATGAACTGTACAGGGAAGCTTATTAGAGACTCCATGCCCAAGGTTTTCTGGAGGTGCTGTTTGGAGAGGCACCCTCTGGCGAGCCCATGCAGAATTCCAGACTCCCAGAGGAAAAGCTGATATTCAGCCTAAACCACAGTGTGTGAACAAACAGGTTGGGCAGGGAGCCACTCATAACAGTTCTGGAAATGATGGGAAACTTCCTGAAATCCAGGTTTCCAGAGGCCAACCAAGGGCCAGTTTTAAAAGAGTCCTTTCTAACGACACTAGTCTCAGGTATGCTATACTAATTATATTCATTTCAAATATCTTCCCCTAACTTATGTTTATATTGTCTTTTGTCATAAAGCAGTAGTATCTATTTCTTCTTCAATGCTTTATAATTTTAATGTTGTACCTAAAAATATATCCTTGCCTACCTCATTCATAAAGGTAGTTCCTTACCTGTTTCTCTAATATATTTTACATATTAATGAAATATGCAGCAAATTGGCTAAACTCTTATTCAGCCTAAAACTTCGTGGATTCTCTTGAATTCTCTGTGTAGATAATCATATTGCCTATAGTTTTGACCATCTTTTCTTTGTGGCTCTTATTGATTTTTCTTGTCATATCTTCTAGTTATTAGGTTCTGTAGTACCATGTTGAATGGGGGTAGTGATAGCATCCTTGTTCTAAAGTTTTTAAAGAACTGCATCTCACATTCAACCGTTAACTCTGATATTTGCTGTGTGATGTGGGTCGATATCCTTTTCCAAGGTAAGGAAGCTTTTGTTCCAGTTTGCTAATATTTTTAAACTTTTGTGAATGAGAATTGAATTTATAAAGTGGCTTTCTACATCTGTTGAGGTGATTATAATTTTTATTCTCAATATTTAATGGGAGAGCAACTTTAAGATATTTTCTAATGTTCAGCTATTCTTATAGTATTTGTGCTAAAGATGCTTTGGTTATCATCATTATTATTTTAAAAATTATTTTGCTGGATTTGATGTGCTAAAATTTTGTTTAAGGGTTTCACATCTGTGTTCATGAGTGAATGTGGCCTATAATTTTCTTTCCTTGTCCTGTCCTTATATGGTTTGGTTTCAAAGTTATAGTGGCTTTGTTGAATGAGTTGTGGGAATGGTTCCTTTTTTTTTTCTCTTCTCTGGAAGAGTTTGCTATAAGATTGGATTGATAAAATTTGGTAGACTTTGCCTATAAAACTGTTTTGACATTGGGATTGTGTCAATTTTAACTACTCATTTAATTTTTAAAAATGATTATAAGACTGTTCAGTTTTTCTACTTATTCTTAAATTGTATACAGATTAAAAATTTTTTGATTATATTGTATATGGAATTTTAAGTCCTACTTTTTTCCTTTAATATTATGGGCATTTCCTATGTCACTAAATATTCATCAAGAAGGTGACTTTTAAAGCATTTACTTTAGCAGTTGTTTTTTTATGGTTAACTTTATTTCTAGAATTTCTTAAGATTATATAGGTAGCATACATAAAGTAGCATAACTACAATGCTTGGCATATAGTAGACACACAATAATTTCTGTTAGACATTGCACTCAGAATTAACCAGGTATTGGAACTTTCCAGAGCAAAAAGCTAGAATTTCTTCATGCTTTACAGAGAGAGGGTAATGGTAATTCTACGAAAATTAACAAAGAGAGGGAGTCAGTTTCCTTTTTGTGAAAGGAAAAATAGCACATTCTTTTTAAATGATGACTTATCTTTAAAACACATCCTGCCTGAACTGATGAGCTCAGATTTCTAGGCCTGGGCAATTTTTGTTGAAAGACACTTCATAGAGATTTCCATAAGTACATATACAGGTGGCGGGTTCTTAGTTCTGGGGGAAGAGTAACCTGGGGAGGACATTTCCCCCCCTTTTATTGATTTCAGTTTAGTAATTTTTCATAGAACTGTTCTTTTTTTTAAAAAAAATTATTTATTCATTTTTGGCTGTGCTGGGTCTTTGTTGCCACATGGGCTTCCTCTAGTTGTGGCTAGTAGGGGCTACTGTGTAGTTGTGGTGTGTGGGCTTCTCATTGCCGTGGCTCCTCTTGTTGTGGAGCACAGGCTCGGGGGTGCGTGGGCTTCAGCAGTTGTGATGTATGGGCTCAGTAGTTGCGGCTCACGGAGCTATTCTTGAGGCCACACGTGGGGCCAGCACCGCTGCTGAGAGTGCATTCTCAGAGAGGGGGCACACGGAGCTACAAAGACAGCTGCCCTCCCCTGGGTTTCTGCGAAGCCCGTGTCAGGTTGCAACTGCTGGACCCTTCCAGTGCTTGGCTTTTACAATATAGCAATTACATTTCTTAACAAAAAGAAAACACTCCTCCCGTTTTTAGATGTCTAAAAAAATTTCTTCCATACCTTCAAAATCAGTTAAGTGTCCAGAACTGCTGAAACCAGTGTCTTTCAGAGAAGAAGTCTCTGAAAACTCACACCAGGGTTCCTTATTGGAGCTGTGTGTAACCCATTTAGGTTGAAATCAGAAATATGGTCAGGCTTGTAAGTTCTCCTTTTAAAGAGCCCTGGCTGATAATCACGTATTCTTTCCGAAAAGCGCTTTATAAGCCATGTCTTGTGAGAGTTTTCTGTTTGATGCACATTTTGCAGCCCACTGCCAAAGAGGAGCCTAGTGGGCTGCCATCTATGGGGTCGCACAGAGTCGGACACGACTGAAGCAACTTAGCAGCAGCAGCAGCAGCAGCCCACAGGTGAGCTGAGTGGTCTTGCATGCTGTACCAAGAGCACACAAGACGGTACTGCCATGCCTTCTTATGAAGAACAATTTGGCTTCTTTTGAAACATTCTTGTCCTGGTTAGTTTACAACATAATTCTTTAAGGCTATGTAGAATGATCTGCATATGTAAAAATCTAACCTTTTTCTTTTAAATTAACATTTTTTAAAAATCTAGGGGCATGGAAAAATTCCTTTTTCCTTTTTTATAAAATGGTACCTCTAATGTTTTCTTCTCTCTTTTTCTCCTCCAGAGTAGCAGTTTCTAAATTGTTAGTCATGGTGCTTCTTTGGTGTTGCATAACCCATGTCTTTATGGTACTCAGAGTTAGCCAATGGTTGAAATGTTTCTTTGTGAAGTAGAAACAGAGAGGCGTAAAGCATTAGATGAGTCACTTAAAGTCATCCAAAGACAGTTTTCTCTGCATATTTTATTTTGTTTGGTTTTGTTTTCTCTTGATCCCCTGTTAATTAAACCCTTTCCTCCTCCTCTTGACTGTGCTGGAAAGTCCACTGGACCTGGGTGTATGACCCAGTTGTATGACCTTGAACAAGCTGTTTGACCTCTCAAAGTCTCAGTTTTCTAATCTGTAAAATCTAAGATCCCTTCTCTGATGGCCAACTAATTTATGACAAAATTTGAACCCTTAAATCACAATGCTATAGGCCAGGAATATTACTGACGTTTGGGGATTTGATATAAAACCCCGATTTGCCTTTATGTAATCTGGCTCCATGAATATGCTGTGTGACATCTGTTAACCACAAACATGAAACTGACACATGCATTGTCATGACACTATGAGGCCGGTGTCAGCCTTAAATTCAGAAGACACTGTCCGCTTCACCCGGCCCAGCAGTCTCACTGTGCAGGCCCAGGCCACCTCTGGGCAGCTGTAGTAGTCGTTCCTCACCAGCACTTCCCAGCCTCTTGCACCCGAGGAGTGTTTGGTGATGCTGCTGGTTTTTAGGTCATGTGTGGCTTCATAGGTTATATCCCCCACATCCGGCCAGTACATGGGTGAGTCTCTGAAACACTATTTTCTGCTCACCTCTCAACTAATGTGAAGAGATTGGTGAACTTTCTTTTCTTTGCCCCCAAATTCTTGTCCTGGTTGAGTGGCTCTTCAGGGGCCCATCGTCTGAAAGGCCTGGCCCAGGGCTGGAAGCATCAAGTGGCAGGGTCTCAGGTGGCACAGGACTGACTCCAGGTTTGTGATCAAGGCTGTTGGTCAGAGGGTTGTCGTGCTTGATTCTCTGGAGGTGAGCTGGGAGCCGCCCAGACTTGGAGCCCTGGGGCCCTCCCTTGGTGTGGCTGCTGTTCTGTGCTGTTTTCATTGTCATTTCCTCAGCACTGTCATCACCCCATCTTTTAAAAATTTTTTATTGGAGTGTGGTTGCTTTACAATGTTGTGTTAGTTTCTACTGTACAGCGAAGTGACTCAGTTATACGTATACATGTATCCCCTCTTTTTTGGGTTTCCTTTCCATTTAGGTCACACCAAGCACTGAGTTCCCTGTGCTATGCAGTAGGTGCTAGCGTCCCCTCTTCTAGGAGGCTGAAGTCCTAGAAGGCAGGACCAACACATGAAGATAAAAACACACTAGGCCACGTGGGCCAAGCGAAACTCAAACTTCAGGTGCCAAAGTGCACGAGGAGGAGTCTCGGGATCCCCTGGGACTGAAGCGGGGGCGCACTCCCGACCCACCTTGCTTGCCACATTTCCTTTGCTCACTGCCACGGGCAAACAGTGATGCTGGGCTTGGAGCAGGATCAAAGCTCATTCCTGGCTAACCTGCAGACATGAGCAGGTAAACAAACGGGAGCCGTAAAGCAGAGGGAGACTGAAATGAAAGTTGGTCTCACTGTGATTAGCAGCTGGCTTCTTTCCAGATTCCACCTGCTCTATGTGGCGCTGTGGTGTCTCATTCCAAGTGTCTTCTCACAGCGTCTGACCCGGGGCCGTGGGTAACAATACCCTGGTGTTTGCCAAGGATAACAGTGTAAAGCGGCTCCAGCAGCAAGGCGGGGTGGGGCGGGGGGAGGGCAGCATGACATCAGAGCCAGTGGCCCCGTCGGGGGGAGCTGGGGGGACAGGGGCTGAGGTAGAGGCCACCATGGTGCTTGCTGACTCACTATACTTCTGGGAGGTTCCCCAACCCTCTCTGCTACATTCTCCTGCAATGAGTGAACCCACTTTAGTGCTTGGCATGTTGATGTGCCCGCTGGCATAGAAGGTAAAAGTGAGGTTGTGTTGAAACCACAGGCACCCCTCATTTTATGCCACAGATTTGTGTGAATCAGACTTTTGCAAGAGTCCTTCAATTGCCAAACCCAAGCTGCCCCCTTGGGGCTTCCCTAGTGGCTCAGTGGTAAAGAATCCGCCTGCCAGTGCAGGAGACACAGGTTCAATCCTTGGGTCGGGAAGATCCCCTGTATGAGGAATACTGGAGTGACCCACTCCAGTATTCTTGCCTGGGAAGCAGTATTCTTGCCTGGGAAATCCCCTAAACACAGGGGCCTGGCAGGCTATAGTCCTTGGGGTTGCAAAAAGTCAGACATGACTTAGCGACTAAACAACAACAAGCCACCTCCTCTGTGGGGGCAGCAGGTAGGCTAGAGAGTGTGTTAGGTGATAGAAACAGTAATGGATCAGGAGATATTTAAACTTTAAGCTCTGTCCTGAGTCTCACTCTGCTTATCACTGAAAAGAAGAGGCACTGTTGGACTGGATGATTTCTTAAAATCTTTCCCAGCTTAGGTCTGTTTTTGTGTCCAGTTTGGAGCACAGCCCTGATTGCTGCCACCCAGTGTTGGGACTGGAGGCTTAGAAAAGACCACACATACCTGCCCCCGCCTTCCCTCCCCAGCCCCGCTGGGCTCTGCTGCGTCTCTCCTAGCTGGAAAAAGACTGGGGCTTGGCCACTGGGATGTACAGGTGTTGCTGGGCAGGGATGTTAGGGTCAGTTCCCATAAACTTAAACACCCTCATCAGATTAGGTGTCTGGATTCTGGAGAATAAGGTCCAGGAAGCGAACACATGGAGACTGCAGGATGGGGTAAGAATGCCCTGGGCTTTGATTGTGAAAGTGTGGGTCACTCAGTTGTGTCCAACTCTTTGTGACCCCGTGGACTGTAGCCCACCAGGCTTCTCTGTCCATGGAATTCTCCAGGCAAGAATCCTGGACTGGGTTACCATTCCTTTCTCCAGGGGATCTTCCTGACCCAGGGATTGAACCCGGGTCTCCCAAATTACAGGCAGATTCTTTCCAGTGTACCTGACCACCAAATGCAAATGTCACTTCCTAGAAACCTGAAAACTATACCTTTCATAATGTTAAGAAACCATTTGGGGTATTGATAATAACTGGAAAAAGATCTGCTTAAGAAGGATGAATCTTCTCTATGGCGTTTATTGAAGTGGGTACTGCTGGGGTATGGCATGGCGTGATGGGATGCTGTTTATTTCTTCTCTGGAGGTGAAGAGACAGACTTCCTTTTTCAGTGGAGTGGAGGCAGGGGAGGCAGGAAGGTGGAATAAAGTATTGATGGAGTTGGACTCCCGGTGGACTGTTTGCCTGCCCCTTGCTGAGTTTCCGTGCAATTCAGGAGATGGGCCTCCAGAATCAGGAAGCCATGCTCACTGCTCTGTAAGTGTGAGCAACCTTGGTCCTTTCTGTCATGAAGAAATGTCATTCAGGTCTGTATGGTAAAGCAATGTGGACTCTGGGTAAGGGCCGTTTAGGGGGCTTGGAAGTTACCTCATTGTTTCTCCCAACTTGCTTTGTGGTTCAAGGCAGCTGCTTAACTTCTCTGGGGTTTGGGTACCTGTAAAAAAGGAAGTAAGAATGTTGGACTCTCCCTAGAGGCCTGGAAAGAATGTCAAATAAGAATCTTTTGATGCTTTATAAATATAATATTTTTAATATGAGGCTTCCATTGAGGACTATAGGATTAACAGGGGCTTCCCTGGTGGGCCATGGGTAAAGAATCCACCCACAATGCAAGAGACTCAGGCTTGATCCTTGGGCTGGGAAGCTTCCCTGGAGGAAGAAATGCAACCCACTCCAATATTCTTGCCTGGAGAATCCTATGGACAGAGGAGCTTGGTGGGCTACAATCCACAGGGTCGCAAAAGAGTTTTACACGACTTAGCGACTAAACAGCAACAGAGGATTAACAGCGTTCGAAGCTCGGGTCTTGGGTGCCCGTCACACGGCCTGGTGCAGCGTCCTTCCCTTGAATGGCAGGAAGACGGAAGCGCTTCTCGCCCGTCTGTTACCTTCCGCCGAGTGTGAATGTCATGCTGGCATTTGTGCTGGGCCCGGGTGGGGTACGTGCTCACCTGAGCAAACACAGACCCAGGTTCCTGACCAGCGGTGCACGTCGCTTAATGAATGGCCTTCAGGTGCAGCATCTTTGCCGTTAGCGTTTTGGCTCGGCAGCCATCTTGTCTGCTGCGCTCCTGTCTTGTGTCCTCCATGGCACCTCACCCGGGGCCGTGAACAGCTACAGATGCTCAGTGATGGCTGATTGACTAACGGCACAGTCTGAGCGGTTAACCCTTGAATTTCCTGATGGTTCTTAGTGTGCAGAATCTGAAACTGGGGGGCTATCAGTCATCCCTGGACCTAAGATTAGAACCATCTCTCTCTGCAGCATCTCTTGCCTTGTGTTGTTTTAGTTACTGCTAAGTGTGGCTGGCATTTTTCAAATATCCTGTCTGAACTGGGGCATGAAATACTCAAGGTGGAGCACGTTATTACTGCTGCTTCCACGCTGGCAGACAGCTCGGTCCCGTCTGTGTGTTTATCCTTGGAGAGCCTTTCTTTCCTCCTTGTAATTACACACCTAAATGCACTGGGATCAATATTGTAAGGCGTCCAGGAGACCACCACCTCCCAAAGCAACCAACTGAAGAGAAGACCAACGGCTGCCGAGTTTGATTACTTGTTATAATTTTGCTCTGAATACATTTTATGTCCCTGTTGACTTTTTTTTTTTTTTTTCTGGCCACACTGCAAGGCTTGTGAGATCTTAGTTCTCCAACCAGGGGTTGAACCCATATCCTCTGTACTGGAAGGCAGAGTCTTAACCTCTGGGCCCCTGGGGAAGTCCCTCTTCTTGTTGACTTAAGAGACATCTGTCTGTGCTTCAGTTTTTCATTTCTTTTCCAGGTAGAGTCTCCAGTGAGGGGATGGTTTCCTAAAGGGGCCTCTCAAGAGTCTTACTCTGGAGGCAGAGGGGAGTTTTTAGAAGGATGGAAGACAGATGTTCATTTCATGTACACATGTACCACCCACAACAGATGTCTCAGCCAGTGTTTAGGATTTAGTCGGAGAGCTTCATCCCCGTGAGTTCACGTATATGTGTGTGACAGTATTCAGAACCATACCTCTCACAAAATAAAAACTGTTTAAGTATTCATTGTTCTTCTTATTAATATTATTGTCATCTTTTACTTCTGGTCAGCATTTCATGGTGGGCAGCAGAGGGGAGTGTCACGATAAAGTGAAAATGAAAGTTAGTCACTCAGTCACATCCAACTCTTTGTGACCCCATGGACTGCAGCCCACCGGGCTCCTCTGTCCATGGAATTCTTTGGGCAATAAGAGGACTTCAAAAGTCTGTCTCAGGGACTTCCCTGGTGGTCCAGTGATTAAGACTCCACGTTCCCAATGCAGGGGGACCCAGGTTCGATCCCTGATCAGGGAATTAGATCCCACATGCCGCAGCTAGAGATCCTGCATGCTGCAATGAATATTGAAGATCCCTCATGCTGAAACTAAGACCTGGCACAGCCAAATAAATAAATTAATAATAATAAAAGAAGTCCTGCCTCAGACTAACTAGCGTCTACTTCTCTAGCCTGAGGATGGGAGGAGAATTGTGACGGCAGGGGGATCCCACCTTAGTAGTGATGTGTGGATTTAGCCTGTGCCCTCTGGCATATGCTCACACTTCTGACCTGTGCATTTCCCTGATCCATTGCATTTCTTTATGATAGGGTCATGTCTCCAGTTGCTTCTGAGAGAAGGTGCAGATGCGTGTATCTGAAGTTCCGCCTCCGTCACACTCGCTGCCTCAGCTCTGGCTGGGTTCTGGCATTTTAGTGCTCCCTCCTCGCTCTCCAGGCACATCAGAGGCATGAGTGATGAACTGACACGCTCTAGTGAGCGAACGGCTCTCAGAGTATACATGGGGGCCTTTGCAGAGAGGCTTGCCGATACACCTCACAAACGCTGCTTGAGTCCTTAGCACACACTGGGCTCTGGGATAGGACTGGGGACAGGAAGCTGAGAGGCAGACCCTGCTGCTGATTTCATCCCCACCCTGCCCTCAGGAGCTCGGGCTGTTTGGTCCGGGAGCCACAGATTTCCCAGACCCTTTGGGAGAGAGGTGACTTGTAAGACCCATTTCCTTAAAAAATTGTAATTGTGGTGGAAAACTGTCTTTCTAGAGTCAAGCATTGGTCATTTGATGTCTGGGTGATACCAAAACATTCATCTGGAAGAAAGAGAAGCACAGTTAGTTAGCAGATGTCACGACGCTAAATAACTGGTTGGCCGGCTTGAATGAGCTGACTAGTTCTTTTGTCATCTTGTAGCCATGGTCTGTGTGCGTCTGCCTAGCTTTCTTATGCTGAGGCTTTTCCCTCGGGATCATCATCAGTTTTTTTCCAGTATTTAGATGATTAAACTCACAGATGGCAGCTTCTACGTTATTGTGCCACTGATTAAAGAATTGTTAAGGCAGATTTATTTCTCTAAATACAAACATATGCAATACTAAGATTTGGCCCAAACTTTGCCAGACACAATAGTGCATTGTTTCTCTCTTCAAGATGTATTTCATTATATCCTTGTGTTATAAAACAGCAGTGCCTGGTGTTTATATTATGGTGTCTATCTCCAGAGAGCTCTCAGCTCTTGCTGTGCTTATTCTCTCAGTCATTTCTGACTGCATCCCTATGGGCTGAAGCCCAGCAGGCTCCTCTGTCCATGGGGATTCTCCAGGCAAGAAGACAGGTGTGGGTTGCCATGTGCTCCTCCAGGGGATCTTTCCATCCCAGGGATCGAACCCAGGTCTCCCACATTGCAGGTGTATTCTTTACTGTCTGAGCCACCAGGGAAGCCCAAGGATACTGGAGTAGGTAGCCTATCCCTTCAACAGGGGATCTTCCTGACCCAGGAATCAAACTGGGGTCTCCTGCACTGCAGGCAGATTCTTTACCAGCTGAGTTTCCAGGGGAGCTCTCTCAGCTCTTGACCACAGCTTTAAACAGATACTAGGTTCCAGTTTTGTTTTTTTGTTTTCTTTTCTTTTCCTTTCTTCTTTGGTCACCAACATTCTTAGATGTGCAAATGTAGGCAAAGCGCTGCATTGCATATAGTGGATGCTCGCTAATTCTGATTAGTGTCTTTTTCAATAATCTAACAAATGTGTTAGTGTCAAATATGCATGTTCCTTGCCCCATGTGACTGCATCTTTTTAAATTTCAGGGCCGGTAGAGAAACCGGATTCATTGTAATCCTTTCCCTGTGTCCTGTTAAAGTTTTATTTAATGGAAATTACTGGTCTTGGGTCTCATGCCATCTGGTTTCAAAATATTGTTCTTTAAAAAATAAAAAGCACTGTCATTATTAACAGAAACGATTTTGTATGAAAAAAATCATCGCCACAAAAAGTTCATTCTCTGGGAGCATGTGTTGCTTCTTTATCACGGGGTGCCTTTAATGCTTCTTGAAAGTTACAGCCTGGGCATTGGAAAGAGCGCTGGAGAGTAGAGGGCTGGTGTATGGATGGGGTCAAGGTACATCCTTGCGACCCTCTCTCTATGCAACAGTCTCTGAGAGAAATTTACTTTTTGAAATCTCCTTTCTTAGATTGGCTTGTTCAAGAAATCTCAACTGTAGTTACCTGTAAACTTGTGCATATGTGATTGGTGTGCTCATCTACCATGATGGCTCAGGCAGTTAAGAATCTGCCTGCCAATGCAGGAGACAAGAGTTCAGTTCCTGGGTTGGAAAGATCCCCTGGGGAAGGAAATAGCAACCCCCTCCAGCATTCTTGCCTGGGAAATCCCATGGACAGAGGAACCTGGAGGATTGTAGTTCATGGGGTCACAAGAGTTTGACACAACTTAGTGACTAAATAACAACAAAGAACAGATGCTGCTGGTGGCTTTTAAGTATCATGGAAATGGGGAAAAAGTGATAAAGAGGCAGTAATTCCAAGTGAGTTTCAAATTCCAAGAACTTGACAAATTCCGAGGAGTTCTTAAATTGAGGCTTTCAGGTAAGAGTACATAGTTTGATCACTTAAGTGTTTCAGAGTGAGAAGTATTCGTGACTTGGAAATTTTTAGGGAACTTCAAGAATGAGTTCAGGAGAGTTGGGGATTTATGCTGGTTGTCTCCGTATTGGAGGGCCTTTCTTATATCTAAGCTTTATTGTTGCTTAACAAAGATTTGAAAGCTCATCCTCGCCATTGTGAAGATTCTTAAAGAGTGACAGTAAAGGCAGAACTTCAGCCCAGTGAGAGGGGATGAGAGCATGTTCCTTTGCGTGCTCCTCCTATTTCATAATGTGGGCCATCCATGAAGCCATGTTTCCAGTGCCCTGCTGGGACCACTGTTTGAGTTGAGGTGTGGAAGTCAGCACACAGAAGTCAGAGCCCAGGAGGATTTGATCTGACCCCTGAACTGGTCTGGGCCTTCTGTCCGGGTATTTCCTAGTCCTCCAGCCTCTGAATTTTTAACTCTTTTGTAAACACCATGTTTGTAAGTCTGTTTGTGTCAGAGTTAACACTAGAGTGACCAAGCATCTGGTTTGCCTGGGACTGAGAGTTTGCCTGGGACACAGGGCTTTCAGTGCTAAAACTGGGAGTACTCAGTCACTTTAGCTGTGTCTGACTCTGTGCGACCCCATGGACTATAGCCCACCAGGCTCCTCCATTCATGGGGTTCTCCAAGCAAGAATACTGGAGTGGGTTGCCATTTCTTCTCCAGGAAATCTTCCCAACCCAGGGGTCAAACCCACGTCTCTTATGCATCCTGCATTGGCAGGTGGGTTCTTTACCACTAGCGCTACCTGGGAAGCCCTAAAACTGGGAGAGTTCTGAGCAAACTGAGACTATCAGTCGCCCAGTCAACACCTGCCTTGCACACCTGGTACACGTGAGCCATAGCTGTGTGTCTATCTGTAGGGTTGAACAGTGACCTGCCAACAAACATTTGTCCCCTGGAGCCTCAGGTGACCTTATTGGGAATAAGGGTCTTTGCAGACGTAATTAAGGTAAGAATCTTAAGATCATCGTGTATCAGTGTGGGCCCTAAATGCAGTCAATGATGAGTGTTCTTTACAAGAGACAGAAAAGGAAATGCATAGAGACAGGGAGAAGGCCATGTGGAGATGGAGGCAGAGACTGGAGTGATGTGTCTGGAAGTTACGGAACACCCAGGATTGTCAACAGCCACCAGCAGTAGAAGAGAGGCACGGGACCGTCTTGTTTGGAGTCCTCAGAGGGATCCAACACCTTGCTTTCAGACCTCTGGACCCCACCACTGTGAAAGAATGCACATGTTTTAAGCCAACAAGTAAGTGGTGATTTGTTATGGTCGCCCTAGGAATCTAATACAATGTGGGAAGTGAGTTTGGGTCTCTTACTGTGGAAAGCAAAGCTTGGGGTGGGGAGGATGGTTTCAGACGTCGGCAGTCTAGCCTCATTGCTCCACATGGGGCAGCCTGTCTGTGGCTGTTGTCTGCGTGGCTGTTTGGTGGGGCCTCCTGTTCAGTGGTGTCCGACTGCATTCCTCAGTGCCCGGGGATCCCAGGGGGTGCCCTAGGGGCTGTATTGTAGGAGTGTTCCGCAAAGGAGGAGCCTTTGTGGAATCTGTGGGCTCCAGATTCCTGGCCTCTTGAGCCAAAGCAACTCTGTCTTAGAGGAGCTGTTTTTAGATTTTGTTTGGTGTGGGGAGGTACTCTCTACCACTTAAGAAAATAAAAGAAAAAGAATGAAATCTCTCCAGGTTGCACCCTCTCTCTCCTTTCTCTTCAAATGCCTTTCTCGACCCTTTTCCAGGCAAGACCCTTTAAGGTGCTGTATCCTACAGCCCCAGGGAGCCCATGATCCAGAGGTGGAGGGAGTGCTTGATGAAGAGTCTCCTGATGAGCCCCCAGTGCTTCAGATAAAATCCCATGGAATGACTGTCCCCCCATCCTCCTGTCATGACCAATAGCCTGCAAGTGTTCCCATGCAAGGCTGATGTCTCCTGCTTACTGATGGCCTGTGTCAAAGTGCAGAGGGTAGAAAGTTGGAAGGAGGTGGGGTTGTTGTTCAGGCACTCAGTCGTGTTCAATTCTTTGAGACCCCATAGACTGCAGCATGCCAGACTTTCCTGCCCTTTACCATCTCCTGGAACTTGCTCAAACTCACGTCCATTGAGGGGGTGGGGAGAAATCATTAAATACTGAGGGTGGGGAAAAGCAGGCAGGCAGGAAAATGGTTTTAAAAGGGTTAGGGGAAAAGGAAGGTGGAGTGATAACAAAAGGGAAAAGCGTACCTACATTAGAGTGCCGTAATTTTCCCCAAGTACTGCCATAGAAATCACACTTCAGACTCTCTGCTATGCATACATTTGAGAACAATTTACCTGCATTGTTCACGCTGTGTCCTCAGCATCCTCTTCCTTGTGGATCAGTCAGCAGGACTCATTTCATACATTATCATCTGGTCCTGTTGAGTGTTCATTTCTTTGCACTGATTTTGCTGCTAAAGTGTCCTCTTTTCAAGTCATGGACATCATTAAGTATACTTTTTATTTTACATCACTTATCATTTTCAGAGCTCCTTTATTTCATTACTTTGTATTCAGAATTTCAGGCCTCCATCAATAGCCCTGACATAAGGGCAGGTCCTTGCTTTCTCTGTTTGGTATTAGCAATTCCTTTCCTGAATCAGAGATTTCTTTTCCTCTCCAGAAGTCCACTGTGGAAAATAGCATGCTTAATATGACTTAATCTGTTCGTGGGGAAGATGGAGATGAAAATGGGTGATGAGAGCTCCCTGTAAGAGAACTCCACCTGCTTCTGCCTCCAACTGCGACACTCTGCTTGCAGTGCCTTCTTAAACTCTGTTTCTTTCTCCAAGGAACAGGGGTTTGTGCAGGGCGCCTGTGTACCTGGGCTAGGAGGGCCAGCTCCAGTGGTGCCACGTACCTGAGCTGTTAGTTAACTTGTCTTTCTGTATTTTTCCCTATAAAATGGAGACTCACTGTCTCTTTGGGGCTTCCCTGATGGCTCAGCAGTAAAAAAAAAAAAAAAAAAAAAAATCTTCCTGCTATGCAGGAGACACAGAAGACTCAGGTTTGATCCCTGGGTTGGGAAGATCCCCTGGAGGAGGAAATGGCAACCCACTCCAATATTCTTGCCTGAAAAATCCCATGGACAGAGGAGCCTGGCAGGCTACTCAGTCCCAAGGGTCCCAAAGAATCAAACACGACTGGGCAAAGCATGGAGCACAGGCACTCAGCAGCATACATATAGCAATAGAACAGGAAAACAGATACTGGCTATCTGTTGTTGGGATGCTACTACACTGACAAGCTACCACAGAACTTAGTGGCTTAAAATAATGGCCATTTGTTCTTGCTCCTGTGCCGGGGAAGTTGGCTAGGGTCTCTATTGATCCAGCTGGGCTGGGCTCAGCCTGGTACCCAGGGGAGCCCTGGGTGCAGTCAGCTCCCTGTGGCTCTCGTCCCTCATGGAGCAGGAGAGCATTTGCTTCTCATGGCAGGGGCAGAAGGCACAACTGCTGGGCAAAAGATGTCATGCCTCTTAAGGTTGCACGCTCTGGCCACATTCCACTGGCCAGAGCAATTCATATGGCCTCCAGTGGAGTAGGAAATATACTCTGCCTTCAGTAGAAGCAACTGCAGAATCACACAGTAGATACACGTAAAGAATTTGGGACACTAATTCAGTTCACCAGGGAAAGCACCCTTCTTCATGTTAGTGTGTGTGGGTCTGCACTCATTAAGTTTTATTCTCGGAAGTTTACATCTTTTGAGGGTAGAATTTATCACTCGGGTGTGTTCATTTTTATCCCTGAGCTCTCTCAGGTGGGATATTCCAGATTGAATATTTCCTAAAATTAAAAAAAAAAGAAAATCGGCGGAAGGAAACTCAAACAGACCACTGCTTCCTCCCCCTTCACTGCTTCCGGAGGGCAGGGCACCTGAGAAGAGAATCCACGTGGCAGCCTCGGGAGTTAACTTACTCCTCACAGGCAGAGGGTGTCACCTGGTCTGAGGAATACCTACGCATTACCTGGGGATTCTTAGGCTGGAATGGGCAGGAAACAAAGCCCAGACTCATATATTTTGGATTTTGCTCCTTAAGCCCCTGGTGAACCGTATCATAGTTCTGCAGAAAATTACTGGGATATATATTTGTCCCATTTTTAACATATCTAGATATTTGGCATATTTATAAAAAAGATAAATTAGATGGTATTCATAAATTAAAGATTCTTTACTTTATTAAAGCAGTCAATATAAAGTAAACCTAAGTAGCAAATTTTTTCAAAACATTTAACATTTCTTGGTATTTTCTCTGAGTCTCTAGCTTATCTTTTTACTCATTGTTTATATCACCTTGCTTATATTAAAGTTTAAATGCTGATAAAATAACATGTCAAATTAAAACAAAGTAAAATTTCAATTAAAATTTTTTTATTTTCTTACAGCTTTTCAGAAGTTTTTTTTTTTTTAATCACATATAACAGGAAAATCATTGCAAATCTGGAAATATTTTTCCTCTATGGTGATTGCTATATATTTTTAACTATTACATTTAATCTTTATTTTAAAAAAATGTTTGAGGAATCATATGTGGATCATTTTACACACATTAATTTCTACTACTTAAAGTCATTCGATTTTCATGTTAAGAAGAATGGGCGTGCATGCTCAGTCCCTCAGTCGTGTCCAGCTCTTTGTGACCCCATGGACTGTAGACCTCTAGGCTCCTCTGCCTGTGAGATTATCCAGGCAAGAATAATGGAGTGGGTAGTGGGTAGCCATTTCCTTCTCCAGGGGATCTTCCTGACCCAGGGATTGAACCCCAGTCTTCAGTCTTCTGAATCTGTTTTAAAATTGAACGGTGTTTGCTTATTTCTCTAGTTTTTCAAAATCTATACAAATGTGTTTTCCCCCCCAGTTATTGAGATTTGGTTCTATTTTTAAGGCTGATTAAGAGATTATTGGTGGACTGGTACTTTTAGCACATTTCAGAGATCACATTATTAGTTAGAGCCTATAATCTGAGGATCTCTGAGTGCCTTGTCTCTTTACTGATGCGTGCCCATCGAAGAGGAATGAATTCCTGATTTTGATCATAATTTAGGATTTTGTTGAAAAGTAGCTGTTCCTTTTCATCTCCCCATCTTTATTTTTTCTACCAGCTTCTGGATTTTGATAATTTATCTTGTGAGAGTTCCAATCATACTATTATAGATTTTTAAAAAGATAAAAAGAATGGTAAGAGAAGGAAACAGAAAATCCACTGACAGAGTTAATTTCTGTGTCCCCCAATTCTTTCTTTCACTGCATCATCCCTTCCTCCCACTCATTTTTAGTACTGAGCATTATTCCTGGGAAGAACTTTTGTATTTTCTAGGAGTCCATCTGCTCTTACTACTTATCTCCCACCTGAAGCTATAATGTTCCATTCCAAGCATCGTAATCATTTTCACAGCAACTAAATGTGATTTCACACACAGCAGATTATGACTTCTGCAGAGAGTGAGCAGTATAAAATCATTAACCCCTTAGGACAGGGACCCCATTTCACACTAATCTCCTTAGCAACCAACATAAGACAGGAAAATGGACGGCATAAATGGATTGTGGATAATACAGCATCCAATTTAATAATCTGTTCTCAATACCTCCAGAACATAATCTCAGGGAGAAATTATAGCTGGCATGAAAGAGTATTGAGCAAATTTACCCAGAAAAGGTGGCACTCATGTGGAGAAAGAACATAGGAATGTGTACCATAAAAATGAGGATTGTGTCCATTGGAGATGAAGTCTTGGCTGATGGTGGTGGACCAGTTGGCCAGTAGGACTCCAAGAGAGAAAGCATGACAAGATGAATGATGGTGTTCTGAATCGACTAAATCTGAAAGAGTTGATTCTAATATATGTCTGGTTTCCTGTGTTTCAATAAGGAAGAGCTATATGGGCTGCCGTCTATGGGGTCACACAGAGTCGGACACGACTGAAGCGACTTAGCAGCAGCAGCAGCAGCAGCATACAGCACATAGAACTAGATCTGTGCAGTAACACTTGTAACCTCTCTATAATTAACAGCAATAAGAATAACCAAAAGGTCTTGATTTCTTGCCCAAAGACTTGTAACATCCCTGAAAGTTGAATACTTGTTTAATTTACTGTTGCTACTTCAGAGGAGGGGGTTTTAGCAACAAGGGGAAAGTCAGTCCAAATAACACAACTGTTTTTTTGTAGCTGTCTTGTATAAGATGCAGGCAGCTGATGCAATGGGCTCCATCTTATTTGATTATGTCTGAGATTTGTGCTGCTTTTTAATATGTGATTTACATAAAAAAGAAAGTTGTTGGAATTGGTGGCTAAAAGTTGCTCAGAAATAAAATGTTTCTCTCTGAAGCGACAGTCATTTGGGAATCCTCACCATAACCGATTGATCAAGTCAGACAACTTTCTTCGTAAAGTGCAATGAAATTGAATTTTGGTTTAATCATAGATATGCTTATAGGATGGAATATGAGCACATATTCTGTCTGTTGAATAGAAGACTATCACTGAAAAAATTACCAACAAGTTATAGGAATCCAGACATTGTAGAACCCTATTACCCCTTTCAAATATTATTGTGATTTTCTACTCAGCAAGTATATGGACTTGAAAAAATCATCTAATAAACATTTATTAGTAGCTGCTGTATGCCTGATAGCAGAAAATTAGAAGGAACCAGATGCACCCACTTTAATTAATTGGTGTAATCAGGAGTGGTATGCAACATCAAGGGTGAAAATTGCTAACTTAAATTGTGGGTTTGTGGCTCAAATGAGTTTTTGCAGTCTCAAAGTGTTCTTTTTCTTCTCCTTGAATATTTAGAGCCTCTATGTTTTTATTTCCCATCTATTGGAAAAATTTTCTTCTTTTTGGAGGGTGGGAGGGTGTTCAATTAAAACTCTTTTTACGGAGTAATAGGTTCCAAATTGCCAATTATTTGCAGGAGAGTTGGGAGTTTAATCTCTGAGTTTTCTCAGTTCTTTCAAAAGACCAATAAAGAGTGGAATAGCATCAGGAGATGTAATGGGAATAACACAATACACGTTATCCTCCTTTCAACAATAAGTAGTATGGATTGGAAATATACGTATCAGTCTTCTTTTCCTGGCTGCTGCTGCTAAGTCGCTTCAATCATGTCCGACTCTGTGCGACCCCATAGACGGCAGCCCACCAGGCTCCGCCGTCCCTGGGATTCTCCAGGCAAGAACACCGGAGTGGGTTGCCATTTCCTTCTCCAGTGCATGAAAGTGAAAGGTGAAAGTGAAGTCGCTTAGTCGTGTCTGACTCTTAGCGACCCCATGGACTGCAGCCTACCAGGCTCCTCCGTCCATGGGATTTTCCAAGCAAGAGTACTGGAGTGGGGTGCCATTGCCTTCTCCGTTTCCTGGCTAAGTTTGCTCATTCCTTAGGGCTCTGCTTAGATATCCTTTTCTCTAGGAAGTCTCCCCAAACCACTCTTCTCTACCCACAATCCTACTTCCAACTCGGTTAGGTCACCTTTGTTGTTGCTTAGTCACTAAGTTGGGTTGGACTCTTTTGCCACCCCATGGACTGTAGCCCACCAGACTCCTCTGTCCATGGGGGATTTCCCAGGCAAGACTACAGCAGCAGGTTGCCATTTCCTTCTCCAGGGGATCCTCCCCACCTGGGGATAGAACCTGAGTCTCCTGCATTGCAAGTGGATTCTTCACTACTTGAGCCACCCATGGTGGCAGGTGGGGAGCAGAGGAGGGAAGCCCTAGGTTTCCTTATCCCTGTGCTAATACACTCTATTTTGGAATTGTCTGTCTATATTCTCATTTAATTTGGGTTATGGGACTGTGTCTTGTTACCCTTATATATCCAGCTTTAATACAGAGCCTGGCATTCATTTAGGTGCTCAATAAAACCTGTATTGAGTAAATGAGTGAATGGAAGTGGCGTCTGTTTCGCCAAGGTGCTGGACTTTTCTGCACCACGGTCATTTCTGCATCCCCGGTGCTCTTTGGTGTGTCAGTTACCTACTGCTGCACAACCAACTGCTCCAAAACGTAGGGATTTAAAGTGACCATCATTTATCTAGCTGTGATTCTGGGCAGTTCTGCTTTTAGCTGGACTCCCTCATGTGTCTGTGATCAGCTTTCAGGTCAGCTGGGGGTTGTGATCTTTTATCTTCCAAAATGCCAACCTGGGCTCATTCAGGAGGCAACTGGGCAGGGTTCCAAGAGAGTGAGCAGGAGTCCGTATGGTCCCTAGAAGCCTGAGCTTAGAATCGGCATGGTGCCACCTCTGCTGTATTTTATTGGCTAAAGAAACTACAAGGCCAGTCTAGATTTAAAGGGAAGGGAAATAGACTTCACATTTTAATGGGGGCTGGGGGAGCTGCAAAGTCTTACTGTGGACGGCAGGGATACAGGGAAGAGACTAATCGAGGACATTTTTGCAAGCAATCTACCACACTTGGCAGAGAATAAATGTACAAATAAAATATTTAAATTACATCTGAGAAGTATTAGATTTAGCCAAAATCTGGGAAGATCTTTCAAAGAAGAAAACTTTTCTCTTTGGTTCCATTCCATGTGGCTTTTGTCATCATTTTCCGTCTTCCGTGGCTCCACTCCACTTTTACAAGGACTCAGGCCTATGTGCTGCCCCGTCAGTGCCCAAGTCTTCCTAGGCAATTGGCAGACTATGTGTTGGGCCCCACTGAGTGCCTAGTGTAAACCAGACTCTATACTGCGAATACAGCAGTGTGTTCAGTCCAGTCGCTCAGTCGTGTCCAACTCTTCGACCCCATGGACTGCGGCACGCCAGGCTTCCCTGTCTATCACCAACTCCCGGAGCTTGCTCAAACTCACATCCATTAAGTTGGTGATGCCATCCAACCATCTCATCCTCTGTCGTCGCCTTCTTCTCCTGCCTTCAATCTTTCCCAGCACCAGGGTCTTTTCCAATGAGTCAGTTCTTCACATCAGGTGGCCAAAGTATTGGAGTTTCAGCTTCAGCGTCAGTCCTTCCAATGAATATTCAAGAGTGATTTCCTTTAGGATGGACTGGTTGGATCTCCTTGCACCAAGGGACTCTCAAGAGTCTTCTCCAACACCACAGTTCAAAAGTATCAATTCTTTGGCGCTCAGCTTTCTTTATAGTCCAACCCTACACACAGCAGTGTGCAGGTGAAACATAATTCTTGTCCTGTGAGTAGAAGTTACAAGAGCAATTAGTTACAAAGACATGTGGAGTTGAAGAGAACAGATAACAGCTGGCCTGTTGGAGAAGTGATGTTTGAGATGAGACTGAAAGGGACAGTTGGAGATGGCTGACCCAGAGGCTCTTACAGACAGAGAAGGTGATGTGAAGCACTTTCCTGGGAGAGAGGGCAGGGGAGGATCCGGGAAGGGGAGGGGGACTGGATGACTGGGGCCCTGGGTCCAGGGAAGAGCGTGCAAGGTCTCCCAGGCTCCCAGGCCTAGAAGGCTCTTTCCCAAGAGATAGGAGGAGCTGTTGAAGGGTTTTAAGCAGGGGAGAGATTAAAAAAAACAAACAAACTCTTCCTAGGCTGCATAGAAAATTAGAGGAGTGCCAGAGTGGTTCTGAAACCCACTCCCTTCCCCACTATCATGGGCTTGGGAAGAAAGCAGGACTAACCTTAATCCACACTAGTTATGATAACCTTGTCCTTAAGTGCTTGTTCAAAGACATATTTAACATGCATTTTTAGAGTTGTCCTTTCCTGAACTTCTTAGCCTGTGGGTATTGGAAGGGAGGGGACTGGGAAGGGCCAGTAGGGGGCTGTTCCCCTGGCTGCTCTGCCTGGAGGGGCTGGGTAGCTGTATAAGGCCTTAAGTGGGTGCAAGAGGCTGCTCCTTTTTTTCCCTATCCTTTTTATTGGGGGTCATTTGAAAAACTTTGCTACCTTAGGGTACCTGGTTTTCAGGGTAAAGCAGGCATAGCTTGTCATGGGAGGGTCTCTAAGCCCCGTGTTACCAGCTTTGCTACTCTGGGAGTAGCTGATGGACCTTTGTCAATGGATGGAGTAAACCAAGTTTGTGTCTTCCAGGTCCATTCAGTCCTGGGGTGGTGGGGCAGGGGGTAGCGGTCACAGAAGCAATGTGTAAACCAGCCAGTTTCTGCCTAATGAAATACTAATGGTCCCCCTCTGGCCAGCAGTTCATTCACCAGGAGGCCCAAATGCCACTCCTGTCTTGTTTGTGCTCGTGAATTTTCAACATTTGGAGTTTTCTTCAAAGCCCATGATTTCTGCTTATCAATCACGTTCAGTATCAGGTTACTTGGAGAATGGAGTTATTACCTTTAATGTTTAATAACTGTGCCACAAAGATAATATAATAAAATCCAAGAAATGTAATTTAGACAGGCTTTGGACTCAAACCTTACCTGTGTGTGTCTGTTTAATCTTTCTTAATCCCGTCCCCAGGGCTAAGAAAAACCTTGTTTTCTCTCTGCCTTCTGCTTGGGCTGTGTCTTTTTTTTGTTCCTGATGGTCTGGGTGATGCTTCTGAGTGTGGGCAGCTGGAGGGAGAGGTGATGCTGAGGATGACCATGTTCTGAGCCAGCTCTGCGCTGTGTGAGTAGGGGTTGGCGGCAGAAGTAGAGTCAGGGCTGGTCTTTGCTCTGGCTGCAGATGAACCACGTGCCTACATCGTCTGGATAATCTTACTGATTCCTCCGAGCCTGAGTGTCTCTGGGGGGCTTTCCCAAACAGAACTTAGCTTCACAGCAGACGGATGGCTCTTTGTGGTGAAGGGATTCTTGGGGTAACAAAGTGTGACAATAAAGAAGGAAAATTTCTTTCTTGATATTTTTCTGCTTAGGAATATGCTTAAAATTGAATTTAGTTATTCCGACCTGTCTTTTTGGAAGGAGCATCACTATAAATTCGAATTTGCAAGTTAAAACTGATTTCCCACAGGCAGATTCCCCTGGAGAAGGAAGGCAGTTAGACTGTTTTTAGTTCTTCCTGTAAGGAATATAGACCATAATGGTGGCCCTGTTTTGTATCCTGAGGGGCTGTGAATGGGAAGTCTATGGTAAAGTTCATAGAATGTTTAGTTTTCTCAGAGAAAGGAGCCATAGAAATGTGAGGCAGTACAGTTGTGCTGGGAACCCCCCGTCCCCAGACTTTCATTTCAGTCTCGGTCATAGAGAGAGAGGATCTGTAAGCTTTCCTTCCCCTCCCCCTCCCTCTCACTCTGTTCTCAAGGAATGAACCAAAGGATCAGAGACTAACTGTACATGAGGATCCTTCCAACAATTAATCCTCATCTTACATCTTTGAAGGAGCAGGGTAACTCCCATCTCAGATTTTACAGTTTTCCTTTTTTTGAACTTCTTCATACATCATGAACTGACTTGTCTTCTAAAGGAGTCAGGGTTAACAAGGCTGCCCTTGAATAGCATAACCCTGCATCAGGTATAATGCAGGCTTTTGCTTTTTCATCTAAATGATTGAATTTCTCTTTCTGCTCTACTTTTGTTGGGAATAGAGAGAGGAGACAAGGAAAAGGGGTGAAACCAGTTCCTAAAGGAAATGTTCTTAAGGAAGCCAAGTTTGAGTTCTATGGATACTCCAGTTTTGACTGCTCTGATATTTTCTTAAATATATCCAGGTCTGCTTCAACTCATGGGGAAAGATGGCAGAGATCTGAGCCCAGAGTCGTATGTCATACCAATCAAGACAAAAATAATGGAGCATAGACATTAAAAACCTTTGTTGTGAATGCAGTGATATTATCCTTTTTCAAACATTAGATACAACTCTGTATATACCAGGGAAATGTCTCTACACACCATTGATTTAACAGTTTAACTGAATTAATTAGGCACTTCAGTTCAACAAATGGTCAATTCAGCCAACTTCCTAATTGATTCTTAGTAAAACCGAACCATCAACTGCCTGAACCAACTGGTCATTGTGTGATTTAGAAACAGGCCTAGGGTACCAAGGTTAAACTGCTAAGTGAAAAAAAGTGAAAGTCTGTTACTAAGTCGTGTCCGACTCTTTTGTGACCCCATAGACTGTAGCCCTCCCAGGCGGTGCCAGTGGTTAAGAACCTGCCTGCCAATACAGGAGACGTAAAAGATGTGGATTTGAGCCCTGGATCAGGAAGATCCCCTGGAGAAGAAAATTTTCCAGTATTCTTGCCTGGAGAATTCCATGGACAGTGAAGCCTGAAGGGCTACAGCCAGAGAGTCGGACACTACTGAAGCAACTTAGCATACACCCTGACTGCAGCCTGCTGGGCTCCTTTGTGGGATTTCCCAGGCAAGGATACTGGAGTGGGTTGCCATTTCCTTCTCCATGGGACCTTCCTGACCCAGGGATTGAATCCATGTCTCCTGCATTGTAGGCGGATTCTTTACTGCCGAGCCACCAGGGAAGCCCAAACCGATGAGTGACTATGATCAGACTTAAGGAAGAGTCAGAGAGCTCTAACCATGCAGCTAGAACAGTATCTCTTGAAATAATACAGTGAAATCATAATCCACACTCCTCCAGGTCTCATCTGACTTCACGTTAAGTAGTGTTTTCAATCCATTCTGAAAAGCACATGAAAAGATGTTGACATGCTTGGATGAGTGGCAGGCCATAAAGGAGATACTGAGAGTGAACTTTCCGGAGGCAATTTGAACATTAGAGATAATGATGCTATTTAGTATTTTCTTAAGTCCTTTCTGGAAACATTACTTTTCAAGGACTTGAAGTATTTGAAAGAGAGATATCCATTAAATGTTTAGAAAAATATTTTCTGTCTAGTTTCGAGTATACTGGATTTGCCTGAGAGACTTTTTTTGGACTTCATTCAGAGAATGGCTTGGGTAGATTTGCTTTGACTTGATGGCTTTGGGGTATAAGGAGGCGTGAATGAGTGTGAAGATGTTTGGGGAATTTACATTTGCTTAAGATAACTCTGGTTCAGACTTGAACCTGAGCTTGCCTCTCCATTACTCATCTTTTGTACCCCTTGCATCTCACCTAATGTTGATCACAAAGAGTCCAATAAATCTTCAGGTTTGGTTGTTTGCCAGTCTCTAGCTCTTGAGTTTATTCATTGAATTGGACTCCATTTGCTGTTAAGACCTTTGGCTTTAGGGAAGGAACTGTAGGGTCCTGGAAGTTTTGATGTGTTGGCTATTTTTTTTTTTTTTTTCTTTATGGGCTAAGAAATTGACCCAAGTTCAGAGTACAAGGAGGGTGATGTTTTACATGATATTCCCTATTTAGGAGCAAGTGAGGAGTATTCGTGCTGCTGGTTTAAATCTCTCCTCTCAGCTCTGTGCTGAAGAACTGTGTTTGCAGTTGACATCCCTTATTTAAAAAGTCTTGAGTCTCCATGGTTACAGGATTTGTTGTCGTTGTTCAGTTTCTAAGTCATGTCTGACTCTTTGTGACCCCATGGACTGCGGCAAGCCAGACTCCTCTGCCCTTCACTATCTCCTGGCGTTTGCTCAGATTCATGTCCATTGAGTTGGTGATGCTATCTAACCATCTCTTTCTCTGCTGCCCCCTTCTCTTCCTGCCTTCAATCTTTCCCAGCATCAGGGTCTTTTCCAGTGAGTTGGCTCTTCACATCAGGTGGTCAAAGTACCCCTTCAACATTAGTCCTTCCAATGAATATTTAGGGTTGATTTCCTTTAGGATTGACTGGCTTGATCTTGCAGTTCAAGGGACTCTCAAGAGTCTTCTTCAGCTCCACAATTCGAAAGCATCTGTTCTTCAGCACTCAGCCTTCTTTATGGCCTGAACTTTATGGTTACAGGAAAGAGCCATTTAACACCAGAAGCAAGCAGAACAGTCAGAGGTGTGGGCAATAATTCGAGTGGGAATGATAAGGTCCCAAAAGGAGATGCAGTCAGGAAGTGGATCTGGATCTGCACGAGGTGCACCAGGGTTGGCCCTGTGGACTTCTCATTGAAGGACCTTCGTGTAGCCTCTAGATTCAGGAGTCTCTGCTGGCTCAAGTCTTAATGAGATGCCTAGAATGTTAGGTCAGGAACAGATCCCTTCATTAGCAAAGTCCACCTTACATGTCCCCTTCCAACTACCGGTTTTCACTTCTCCACCTTTATTATCTTTATGTCACTTGCCTAGAATTTCATCCCCTCTTCTAGAAGTTCACACCTGTCGCTTTCCTCAAGGGCCCAGTCAAAACTCAGCCTTCCCAACATTCTTTTTATAGCCTCACCACAGCACTGTGTAATTTTGAACTTATTCTGCATGTAACTTGTAAGTGTCCCTTAGCGATTTCATTTATGTTTTGATTTCTGATATAGCACACTTGAGTGTTTGTATGTCCAAGTAAGTAGAACTGGTCTGTGCACACTGAATTGTATGAACCACCTCATATTTTTTTTTTAACTTATTTTTAATTGGAGGATAATTGCTTTACAGTATTGTGTTGGTTTCTTCCATACATCAACATGAATCAGCCATAGGTATACATATGTCTCCTCCCTCTTGCATCTCCCACCTCCCTGCCCATCCCACCCCTCTAGGTTGTCAAAGAACACCTGAACCACCTCATATTAATGTTCAGTTGGGAGAGGGGGACAGTTATTATTATTTCCATTTTACAGATGATGACATTGAAGTTCAGAGAGGTCCAGTGACTTAACCAAGGTCACATAGTCAAGGGCAGAGTGGGATTTAACGCTGTGTCTTCCAACTTCATGTCCAGTATTCTTTCCATGACCACATATTACCTCTGAGCTTGACGGGCCAAATAAATTCTGCTTTCAAAAATTTAGAGCCATAATTTTTTAAAAACATGAAATCCTTCCTTAGAAGTATCTTTCTGAACAGTATGTCTTTTTCTAGAAAATAGCTTGAGTTAGAGTAAAAGAGTGGGTGCAACCTTTGGGAAAAGGTGTTCTCAATGTTTACATATTCCTTTGTGAAGTGTTTATCGAGTGCCTGTCCTGTTTCAGGCATCCTGCTGATTGACAGGAATGGGAACAGGGTCAAATGAAGACATGATTCCTACGCTTCCTAATCTCACAGTCTAGTGCCTGGGAGGTGGGCACCAAGGTGGTGGATTTCCTGTGTGCTTGTGAATCTGGAAGTCTGATGCCTACTATGGGCAAGTTTGACCTTCATTCACTACAAATGAGATTATATTATACAATAAGTAGTGTTCAGAGTGGGTGGCTGAATGGATAAACAAATGCACACAATGGAATATTATTCAGTGTTACAAATCATGAAAATTTGCCATTTGCTACAGCATGTAGCATGAACCTCAAAGACATGCTAAATAAAATGTCAGGCACAAAAGGAGGAATATTATATGGTTCCCCTTATATGATAGGAAAATTCATGGAGACAGAAAGTAGAGGTTGCCAGGGGCCAGGAGGAGAGCAATGGAAGTTACTGTTTACTGGGTGCAGAGGTTCCATTTGGGAAGATGAAAATGTTCTGGAGATGGATAGTGGTGATGGTTGCAAAACATCATGGACCTACAATCAATGCTGTTGATTTGTATACCTAAAAGTGGTTAAATTGGTAAGGTTCATGGTATGCATATTTTTGCTTGTTGTTTGGGCTTCCCTGGTAGCTCAGATGGTAAAGAATCTGCCTGCAATGTGGGAGACCTGGGTTCGATTACTGGGTTTGGAAGATCCCCTGGAGGAGGGCATGGCAGCCCACTCCAGAATTCTTGGGTGGAGAGGTCCCATGGACAGAGGAGCCTGGTGACCCCATGAGCTATAGCCCGCCAGCCTCCTCTTCCCATGGGATTCCCCAGGCAAGAATACTGGAGTGAGTTGCCATTTCCTCCTTCAGGGGTCTTCCCAATCCAGGGGTGGAATCCACGTCTCCTGCACTGGCAGGTGGATTCTTTACTGCTGAGCCACCTGGGAAGCCACAAAAATTAATTCTCCAGGATACTGTCAGCCATATGCATAGCTGTGTTTAAGGCAAGAGGAAGATGGGCATGGTCATAGCAAAGAGTCTCCCGAATACTGTCAGCTATATGCATAGCTGTGTTTAAGACAAGAGGAAGATGGGCATGGTCATAGCAAACAGTCTCAGGAAAGCAGAGGAGACCTCAGCCACCAACTGGTTTCCAGAGTGCAGAAAACATCGGATGGACAGCCTGCAAGCGTGAACTGCTTTGCTAGTGTTCAGAGTAGCTCTGGTGAGGGTGGCAGCCCTGGACCAGGATCTGGGTGACTCTTGCACAGTTGATGGGGTAATGAGAAGAGCTGGTCTCAGAGAAATGAGAACATGTGTATTGGAAGGCTGCCTTTGCTTAATGTTCCACACGATCCAGGAGGCCAGATGGCATTTTATGTGGTTTTCACAACTGTGATTTTGGATTGATTACTAAACCTGTTTGTGTTCCTAACCCAGCTCCCTGCCTCCTGCCTGGCTTTTAGCTTAACCCGAATTCTCAGAGTTGAGTTTGAACAGTTGCATTATAATTTTTTTCTTTTCCTTATTACTGTTGCCTTGGTGCCAGCCTCTACTACCTGATCCAGACCTATTTGCCTGGCTGGAGTCTAACATGGTAAATAAAATCCTTTTTCCAACAGGTCTGATCAAATGAATGGCTTGCACTTTGCATTTGTGTTCAATTCCGGATTGATTTTTTTAGTTTGGATCACCCGCTTGATGTGTTATGAGAGGGAAATGCATGATCCTATGTTGACTTTTCCTCACCCGGTTGGCTTCCATCATCAGACGATGTTTTCATAGGAAAGGCAAATTTATTTTATGTTTCATGTAAGAAAAACAGAATGTAATCATAAAGGTAATAAAAGTTAATGTTTGAATTTTCAAAACACTTTTCACGTGAATAATCTCTTTCAATCCTGACAACAGTCCCAAGGAGCTGAGCAGATATTTGCCCACTTCTTCGGAGGAACTGAGACACAGAGATGTTACGTAGTATGCCCAAGCTGGCCCGGCTAACACTGCCTAAAGCTGGATCTGGAGATGATAGCTTCTGGGTCTACATCCAGAATTCTTTCCACCAGCCCACTCTACCTACTGGAAGAGAAAATCCACTGTAGTGTAAATAATTTTGGCATCAGCTACCATTTCAAGCTACTTACCAAATCTTTGTTGTCCTTTATTAAAAAAGTCATAGGCCTTATTTAATATTAATTAATATTTGCTCAGTCGCTTAGTCGTGTCCAACTCTTTGTGACCCCATGGACTGGAGCCCACCAACCTCTTCTGTCCATGGGATTTTTCAGGCAAGAATACTGGAGTGAGTTGCCATTTCTTCCTCCAGGGGATCTTCCCGACCCAGGGATTGAACTTGCATGTCTTGCATCTTCTGCATTGGCAGGTGGATTATTTACCACCTGGGAAAAATCCTCTCTCATGTTCTTTGTTCTTTAGGAATGCGTATGACAATGGTCCACACTGGACCCACTTTAACAGACTGGCAAAGTGAGTCAAAGAACAAGCAGTGTAGGGGGAGAGAGCGTGAGAGAGGAGACTGATCTCAGGATAGAGGACCTGCCTTGTCCCTTAGACTGTGGATTCAGAAGGGAGTATCTTCTTCATCTTTCCTCTTTGGGCACTTTGCCAGTGCTTGATGCAATAGGAACTCAGTAACTATGTGTTGAGTGGAGGCTCTGAAGATACCAGTTCCTTCTTGTGAGGAATTAGATTGATTTGCTCTGTGAAAGTGTGTTTTATTAAGATTTTGAACATAACTCATTCATAATTTCTTCTCCCCTTACTTTTAAAGGAGGTTTTTCATGTCTTTAGTTCAAGTTCCTCTTAAAACACAACTATCATTCTTGCACTTGTCGAGGCACGGATGCATTAAAATCTGGTTGAGATGACAGTGAACTGTGATGGCTATGCTGTGGGCCCCTTTGCCTGGTTCCCCTGGGCTCTCCCGCTTCCCGAACTATGCAGAAGGTGAGTGGGGGCTGCTGGCCACGGTGCTCTGGGTTATTACAGTGATATATCTTGGAACTGAGCTTGAGCAGGGATCATCCTGTTTCCTGTTCGAATTGATTTTCTGTCCAACTTTCATTTCCTATTGTGCATTCCTTTGGGGTCAGAGCAGCTTTGTCAGACAAAAGCAGGGCTTTCTCCTATGGAGATATTCCTGGATTCTCTTCAGCTGTGTGTTTATATAAGTGGACAGCCAGGCAGTGCAATAAAGTGGCTGCCTGGCCAAATTCTGGCTGTACTTGCCTGGTTGGACTCTGGGGGTTGGACTCAAAGAGCTTTAGGACTTGGGCTGGAGTCCCAGGTCATCCTGCCCCTTGCCCTGTATCTTAACATTGTAGGCTAATACTCTCTGACACCTGTATCAGAGAGCTCTTCAGAAGACAGGAAATGTTGTATTGCTCTTATCATTTCAAATGTTTACTGCTTAAATGAATCTGGTTCGAAGCTTAAACAGACTGTTGGTGAACCATAAGGCTGAATCATTTCTCAAAGAAATCTCTGACCCATGCTTCTGCCTTCCACTGCCTGATTATTTCCTAATCAGTGTTAAGATGACCATCTCCAGGTTGCCAAGATGTGTGAAAACGAAATCCGTAGCATCCTAAGATGCTGAGTGGAATCAACTCAATTGTTCCCCTTTCTATGTCCTCAGTATCCGTTCCTGTTTTTCTTGCTCTGTCGTACCCCAGTGGTCTCTTCGAGTGTTCTAGGATGTGTTCATCAGCTGGAATAGCAGTGCCAATAGAGTACCATTGTATTACGCTTACCAAAGATGAGGAATTTTGTTTGAGCTTTTATTGTGACTTAGAACCTCTTTAAGCCGTCATTTTCTGTCATATTTCTTGGATTTATGCTTAGTAGGCTACGTTAGTCCATTTGCTGATTCACAGTCAAGGCCCTGTTGGTTGATGTGTAATCATATCAACAGGATTATATCTGTCAGCATGTTATTATCAGTAGCAGTCAGAAAAATCGAATATAAATTTACTGTAATGCCATAAAGGGTGCCAGTCTTGTGGGCCTAAATAATCTCTTGTTGGGAAAGAAAGCCAGTGATGTGGTAAAGGATTTGAAGGACTTGTTTTGGAATTATTTCTAAAACATGAGGGTTGATAGTATACAAACATGTCCAAATGAATAGAGTCATGTGAAAGCATCCAGTTTTATTCAGCCATAAATTAGATGTTGTATTCTCTGGATATAGGATTGAAGGAACGTGGTTTTCCATAAATTCAGCAACAAGGAAGGAAATAGCTTATCACTGTAATCCACCCCACCCTCTTTATGTGTCATGGACACAGCAAGAAACATTGAGGATTTACCCAGTATATCAGAGAATCATGGTTATTTCTTCCAGGTTATGAAGAACTGTGTCATTGTAGAGAATGGAAGGGTCATCTACATAGTGATTAAGAAAAAATAGAATAAACCAAGAGATTTGAGTTCTGTTCTCAGTTCTGCTTCTAACATGTTCAGGGACCCTGAGCAAATCTCTTTATTGTGTTGGACCTAAATTTCCTTATCTGTGAAAAGATATTTTCAGACTAAATGTCCCCGAGGATCCTTTTCAATTCTGACATTGAACTCAATACATCAACTGCCTTCATTTATTTACTCAATCTTAGCAAAATTAACTTGGATGTGTTAATTGTTTGCATCTGGGTAATTACTGCTCACACACCTGAAGAATATCTGGCATGCTGGTGGTTTCTGATATTAAGTGGTGAAGGAAATGTGAAATTCCTCCCCAAAACTAAAACTGGAAGCAACTTCTCTTTTAGAGCAAGTGCTGGTGGAATAAACATAAAGGCAGTATAGCCAGGCCAGGCCCTTCTGTCCCTTCATCAAGTCCTGAGGTTTCAGACTCAGTCATTCCTGGCTCTCGTGCCACGAAATGACATCCTGTCCGGCTTTTTGACAACATGTGAAGGAGGAGGAAGTGTGAGGTTGTGAAGATGCACCCTCTCATCTGTGGCTTCACTGCAGAGCAAGTGTGATGCTTCTCAAGTTAAGCACTTGGTTGGAAAGATGTCCAGCTCTGCAGTCTCCCCCAGTTCAGATGAGGGTCCCTGGGGAAATTCACAGAGGAGCAGGTCCCCTTACACCAAAGAAAAGTTAAAAACATTCCAGTTCCAGCAGCATAATCCAGCCACATATGCAGGGGGCAAAATTGGCACTGTCTTTTGGAGAAAGGGAAGACACTAATAACAAATACGTCTGATGGGATTTTGGAAGAATTTCAGTCTCATTCTTTTGTGGTTCCCTGGTGGCTCAGATGGTAAAGAATCTGCCTGCAATGCAGGAGACCTGGGTTCAATCCCTGGTTTGGGAAGATCCCTTGGAGAAGGAAATGACAACCTGCCCCAGGATTCTTGCCTGGAGAATTCCATGGACAGAAGAGCCTGGTGGGCTACAGTGCATGGGGTTGCAAAGATTCAGACACCGACTAACACTTTCGTTTTCTTTTGTGATACTGGAGAGCTAAGTTTTAATCTAGTCACTCTGGGTGTGATGGAGGCTGATAAATAGCACGGTATTCCGCTCTCTTCCCTGATCAATCTGGGTACTAATCAAGACCAGAAAAAGGCTCAAGAATTGATGGCAAATATGATGAGGAGGATATTTTTACTCAGGAAGATATGTCTGACCAATGGTACAAAGTGGATTTGGCATCGTTTTAGATCCTTCCCTTGAATCCTCAGAAATATTTGGTTTCACTGACTCTGAGGAAGAACGATCCCATCTCTTCTTTACTCTTCTCCTCTTTGGGTGTCCTTTTATCTCCTACTTTCTCTGGGTGTCTGCTCCATCTGAATCTTCATTCTTTTACAGATAAGCCTAAGTTGAGATAAAAGTCAAATGTCCCCTCGTTCTGCAAGCCTCTCTTATTGGTGTCCTAATTTTCCACCCACTGTCCAACTTTCTGAAAGAGAAGTCGGTACTTGCAGTACCCGCTGCCTCACAACTCAGTCACTCCTTAATGTTCTGCAGTTGGTCGTAAATTCTTACATTGTCCTGAAACCACTCTATCAAATGTGGCCAACGAGTTACTAATGACCAAACTTAGTCACCAATTCCTAAGCTGTTTTGTGGACCTTTATTGTCTTTGACTTTTTTTTTTTTTTTTAATAACAGCATCTGACACTGTTGATTTTCCATTCTGGAAAATCTTTTCCTTCTCTGGCTTTCTCTCATAGGGTTATGATGAGTCTTGTCAAGCGATGTCTAGAAAGCACTTAAAAACCACTCACAGAAACTCACTCAATAAATATTAACTGAAATTATCATTATTCTGGACCACTGTGCTTTCTAGTTTTTATGTTGCCTGTTTCTTTTTTATGCTTTTTTAAAAAAATTTTTATTTAATTTAAATTTATGTATTTTAACTGGAGGCTAATTACTTTACAATATTTTATTGGTTTTGCCATACATCAATATGAATCCGCCATGGGTATGCACGTGTTCCCCATCCTGAACCCCTCTCCCACCTCCCTCCCCGTACCATCCCTCTGGGTCATCCCAGTGCACCAGCCCCAAGCATCCTGTATCCTACATCGAACCTGGACTGGCGATTCGTTTCTTATATGGTATTATACATGTTTCAATGCCATTCTCCCAAATCATTGAAGGATAATTGCTTTACAGAATTTTGTTGTTTTCTACCAAACATCGACATGAATCAGTCATAGGTATGCGTATGTCCCCTCCCTCTCGAACCTGCCTGTCTTCTCCCTCCCCATCCCACCTCTCTAGGTTGTTACAGAGCCCCTGTTTGTGTTCCCTGTGTCCTACAGCACATTCCCATTGGCTCTCTGTTTTACATATGGTAATGTAAATTTCCATGATTTTATTTATTCTTTCTGCTCTTTAAATAGAGACATCTCCCTTTGCTTCTGTCCTTAGCCATCTTCCCTCTTAAAAGGCACACAGAGTGAACTTACTATTAAATTGATGAAGTTTAAGCTTCAGAGCCTCCCATTAGTATGGGTCCCTTCCAAGGTGTTTTGTTTTCTTTTTTAAGCATTTCTTTCTTTAAAAAATTAATTTAATTTAATTTTATCTTATGTTTGCTGTCCCGGGTCTTCACTGCTTCGAGCAGGCTCTCTCAAGCTGTGGTGCACGGCCTTCTCGTTGCGGTGACTTCTCTCGTTGTGGAGCGTGGGCTCCAGAGCAGAGGCTCCGTCTTTGTGGTGCATGGGTTTAGTTGCTCCACGGCATGCGGGGTCTTCCCAGATCAGGGATCAAGCCCACGTCCCCTGCATTAGCAGATGGATCCTTGACCACTGGACCACTGGGGAAGTCCTGCGTAGGACCTTTACCGTAAGTGTTTCAGGTTTCCAGTTGAGTTATTTAACTACTGTGGATTAAGACTACTCCTCTTTACACCCAGCTTTGCCCTTCCTCACACTTCTCCTGTCAGCTGGTGATGGAGTAGCTGTGGACATTTTGACTTGAATGAGAAAGACAGGTGGTATGAAATGTTGGCAAGGAAATGGAGAAACCGAATTTTCATGCACTGTTGATGGGAATGTATAATGCTGCAGTCACTGTGAAAAACAGCTTCAGAGATCCTCGAAAAGTTAAACATAGAATTACCATATGCCCCTAAAATTCCACACCTTGGTGTATACCCAAGAGAAAAGTGAAAGAAGGTCCACGCAAAAATTTGTGCACAAATGTTTATGGCAGCATTACTCACAACAGTCAAAAAGTGGCACAAACCCAGATGCCCATCGACCAACGGATGACTAATCAATATGTGCTTTGTCCATGCTGCTGCTGCTACTAAGTCGCTTCAGTTGTGTCTGACTCTGAGCGACCCCATGGACTGCAGCCTACCAGGCTTTTCCGTCCATGGGATTTTCCAGGCAAGAGTACTGGAGTGGGGTGCCATTGCCTTCTCCAGGTTTGTCCATAGAACAGAATATTACTTGGCAATAAAAAAGAATGAGGTAGTGACACACGCCACAATGTGGATGGACTTTGAAAGCATTATGGTACGTGAAAGAAGCCAGACCCAAAAGACCCCAAATTGTATGGTCCCACTTTAATGAAATTTCCAGAATAGGCAAATCTGAAGAGAAATTTAGTAGATCAGTGGTTACAAGGGGCTGAGGGGGGAGTGACAACTAAAGGTATGGAGCTTCTTTTAGGAAGTTGAAAGTGTTCTCAGCTTGGTGATGTGTACACAACCCTGTAAACATTCAAACCCCAGAATTTTATTCTTTAAATGGGTGAGGTGTGTAGTGTTTGAATTGTATCAATTAAAGCTGTTTGAAAAATGTAGGAAAAAAATTTATCCATTGCCTTCTAAATAAAGTTCAAACTCCAAGACTTGCCTTTCAAAGTCTTTAATTTATATGGTACATTTTTCTTCATCTATACATTTGTAAACCTTACACATTAATCAAATGTCATCCTTCGTCAAATTGGATGTGTCGTCTTCTAGATAGATATTCCATCACCCCTCTCCTGCAGCCCTCGGCATAGTCTCCCTCAGGTTGTATTTATTTCTGTATTTGTCTTATTATCTACATCTGATGGAGAGCTCTTTAAGACCAGAGAGTGTGCCTGTTCATGTTAGTGACTGGCCCCTAGTCTTGTCTGGCTGGTATATAATAAATGTTTATCACTTGATGGAATGAATGGATTATGGAATTATTAGAAGTGACCCTGGATATGACACTCTCTTTACCTACCTCTTTCACAAGGGTCTTTGAAGAACAATGAGAGATCAAGTGTATGAAGACATTTTTGGAAACTCTTAAAACTCTAACTGTGCAGGGTATTATTACTATCTGTAACCCTGGTAACTATTCAAATTAGTGTCAATTAACTTTTGGCGGCACTCTGAAGCGGCTTTATCGTCTGACTTAGTTTGTCAGATGAGGTAATGCACTCTTTCTGGGTACAGTTGTCACTGGAGAGACTGGCAGCATTTCATAGTTGTAAACAAAACTGTCTCGTGTGCGCGATCATGACAAAGAGGGAATAGGATGCCAGCAGCTCTGTGAAAACACTTCAATCCATTTCAGCAAGAAGGAATTGTGATCTGGTAAGTAAATTAGTGTTCTCTGTCCTCAGCTTTTGCTAATGAGGGGGCCCCAGAGACTTCTGGCCCCGGGGGATAAGCCCCTGAGATCCATTCAGGTTTGGTTGAAAGCTCCTTTTCTTTAGGGATCTTTATTTTAAAACAGAATTCTTTAAGCAAATATATTTATCAGCTTAGAAATATTTCAAATATACAGAAATGCGCAGGGAGTGATGCAACAAACCAACCTAACACTCATGTTTAACAAATGCTAGCTTTTTGCCATATTGGCTTTGGATTTTTTTCCTTTTGATGAAAGACATTTCGAAGACAGCTCATTGAATCTTTTCTTCCCCTCCCCAATCCCACTTTCCTTCTCCCTCTTCAGAAGTAATTAGTATCTTCTCCCAGGATCTTTAACTGGTTAATCTTTCAGCCCAACTTTGATGTGAATTGTTAACTTTTTGAGGCCCAAACTGTTATCTGCAATATTCAAAGTCCACCTTCGAGCCCGTTAAATGAGAGTTTTCCCTGAGTTGGTTTAAATCAGCCCCTGGGTAAAGGGAGAACACTCTGTATCTGTGACTCTTATCACCACATTCCTAGAATTCTGGGAAGAGTAAAGAAAAGGCAACGTGGTCTTGTCTTTGAAATGTGGAAGTTAGGTGACAGCTGGGGCATTTTGGATATGGCAGGTATGGTGCATTTAACAGACTGTCAAAATGCAGAGCAGTCTGATTTAGTAGTCGTTTTGGAGAAAATGGCAAGGCGTTAGGTCCTGGAGAGAGGGAAATAAAATAACCTAGATGGGAATGTATACCTTTGTATGCCTGCCCCATTCAGAAATAAACTTGAGAACCTGAGATGTCCTTTTTTTTTTTTTTAATGTGGATTTATTTATTTGTTTCTGGCTGCACCGGGTCTCCGTTGCTGTGTGGGCTTTTTCTCTAGTTGTGGCTAGCGGGGGCTACTCTCTAGCTGTGGCGCGCAGGCTTCTCTTGTTGCAGAGCACAGGCTCTAGAGAACCGCAGGCTTGCGCAGTTGCAGCACACGAGCTCAGGAGTTGCGGCTCCTGGGCTCCAGAGCACAAGCTTCATAGTTGTGATATACAGGCTTCTTGGCCTTCCCAGGTGGCAGTAGTGGAAAAGAACCCACCTACCAATGCAGGAGACATGACATGTGGGTTCAATCCCTGAGTCAGGAAGATCCCCTGGTGGCGGGCATGGCTGTGCTGTGCTGCCTATCGCTCAGTTGTGTGCGACCCCATGGGCTGTAGTTGGAATTCTCCAGGCAAGTATACTGGAGTGGGTTGCCATGCCCTCCTCCAGGAGATCTTCCCAGCCTGGGGATCAAACCAGGTCTTCGAATTGCAGGTGGATTCTTTACTGCCTGAGCCACCAGGGAAGCCCATTAATACTGGAGTGTGTTGCCTATCCCTTCTCCGGGGGATCTTCCCGACCCAGGAATTGAACCGGGGTCTCCTGCATTGCAGGCAGATTCTTTACCACTGAGTCACCAGGGGAGCCCTTGAGATGTCCTTTTAAACTACATGCAATAGAACAAAAAAAGGGAGTGGGGAAATGGAGATGAAGGGAAGATGAGGGTGGGAATAATAAGTTCAGCCCTAAGGTAAGATCAGCACATGGGTGAAGTTTTCTCTAGAAGTGATCCACACACCTGGTCACAAGCTTCTCCATAGACAGTGAAGGCAGATAAAGTGATCAGTAACCCAATTTGAGGCCGTGAAGATAAAGGCAAACCAGTGGCCCAAAGAAGAATATCTGTTTGTAGTACAGATGCCCGAAAGCCATTTCCTTAAGGATGTGGTGCTCACTCCTGATGGAGTGGTGAGGGGGACTGACTAAAACATTGTAGAAAAGTACTGCAGTGCTCTGGAGTGGTGTATACCACACGTGGGGAGCACAGCTGGGGGTCAGAATGGCCAGTGTGCATCAGAAATGCCTGGAACCAAGGGTTGTCCGTGCTGATAATGCTGCCAGTGGCATGGAGATGGTTCATTTCATATGTCAACTTGTCGAGCCACAGGCGCCCAGATATTTGGTCAAACATTATCCTGATGTGTCTATGAGGGTGGTTTTAGGTGAGATTAGCGTTTGTATCCATTGACCTAGTAAAGCAGATGCTCTTCCCAGTGTAGGCAGGCCTTGTTCAATCAGTTGAAAGCCTGAACAGAACAAAAAGGCTGACCATCCTGTGAGGGTCTTTGCTCAACTGTCTTTGCTCTCAGACCTCTTTTTTTTTTATTTTCTGCCTTCAGACTGGAAGTGAAACATTGGGTCTTCCTGGATCCACCAACCTTCAGACCAGCTTCTCCCTATATGGGAGTTGTTCTCACTGCCTGCTTTTTCCTTTTTGATTGTCCATTTCCCATGATCCTAACTTCAGCTCAGAAGGAGTGGAGCTCTGTGCAGGGCCAGAGAACCCCAGCACGGTGGCTGGGTCTGAGCCACTCACATACAGTCTGTGCTCCGTAAAGCTGCTGCTGATGCCTGGGCTGCTCATCCTTTAGTCATTTCCCGAACAGACTGAAAACCATTTCAGGGGAGTTAGCCTTACCTGCTCCATCTGTATCACCCCTGGTAGGATCAGCCAGGCTGGGTTGGGCTAAGGTTATAAGTGTGGCAGATTGAGGGTCTCCTGGGATGGTGGGTTGGGCTGGTTAGGTGGGTGAGTGGGAAAACAACTTGTTCAAGCTGTGAAGAGCCCAGCCTGTATCTGTACGACCAGGTCTGCCTCCAGTGTGGAGATGGCCGTCTGCAGATATAACGGGTGCTGGGATGGGAGGACCCGGCTGATTAACCACTTCCTAGCTTATCCCTTCTGCATCCTTCCTTCCTACCAGGTAAATATTGCTTAGACACCAGGTTCTGATTAAAACTACAGGATGAAACTTGTACCAAGGATACAACTGATGGTCTGTGTCAGCTTGTTGGAGTTAAAAAATATATTTTAATTTGTTTAGCTCTCTGGGGAAATTATCTGAGGCTGCATGTGATAATCAACTTTCACATGAGCTTTCAAAACCCTGAAATTATTCGAGCCACAAAATGAGATTTTTTTTAATCTACATGAATACAGGAATCTTTTGCCCCCACCCCACTTTTTTTTGAGTGGGGGAGGAGGGGAGATTAAAAATTTTCTAATTCATTCCTCTCCTTTTCCCCTAGGACACTATCGTTAGCAGTTGTAAGAAAATGAGCACACTAAGGTGTATCTTAGACGGCATTTTCACATATATATTCCCTTTTAATTTTAAACTCTATGCCAACTCTTCAAGTTGTAGCAAGTATAGCTCCCCCTTTTATAGAAGAAAGTGGCCTCTGAGCACTTATGAGATTTGCCCAAGTTCTTGAGACTGATGGGCTGCATCCATACTAGAACCCAGTTCTTCTGGCAACAATCTTGATGCCCTTTCACCCCACCAGGCTGTCTCAGATAGTAACAGTGATAAAGTATTTATAGAAGAATGGAGTATGGGATTAAGATGGGTTTATGTTGTACTCCACCTGCATTAGTCAGGATAAGCTAAGTTAAGCTGTGGTAAGACAAAATTCCAGTGGTTTAACTTGTTTATACAAAGTCCTCTGTGGGTCCAGGTGACTCTCTGGGACAGTTGCCCTCCACTTCTCCAAATTGTTTTAATCTCACGACTCCCATGTCACCATGAAGCTTCAGGGGCGCACTGAGGCAGAAAAAGGGGGACGGAAGAATTGCAAGTTGACTTTTAGATGCTTCAGCCCAAAAGTAACAAAATTTAATGCCAGTTGCATGACCCTGCTCAACTGCGCAGAGGTTGGGAAACTTTGTCTTCTGTGTGTCCTGGAAGGCGAGGAAAGCCACCAATACTGGTGACCACCAGCAATAACCACCACTCCATCCACAGGCCGAAAGGCCTGTCCTGTAGAGCAGGACCTCTTTGGACAAACACCCATGTCACAGATCACGAGGAAAGTGTTCATAGTACTGGGAATTACTTTGAAGGGACATCCAAGTATTTGAGAGCTATTTAGCAGATATAAACCATGTGACCTCTCCTAAACATCTGTGATATGGTTCAAGGATGGTGATTTCTGTTTTATAAACACCATTTTCCTAATTAATCCTTCAGTGATTTCCCCCCCACCCCCGCACCCCTGACCCTTGTCCTGAGGAAACAGTTAAAACTCCTAACACAACTAAGTCCCATCCTGATTTGGCCCCTGACACCTTCTCCAGTCTCATTTTTCACCACATCTCATACCATATCCAGGCTTCCCCAGTGGCTCAGTGGTAAAAAATTTGCCTGGGATGCAGGGGACACGGGAGACTCAGTTTCGATCCCTGGGTCGAGAAGATACTTTGGAGTAGGAAATGACAACCTACTCCAGTATTCTTGCCAAGAAAATAGCATGGAGTCTGATGGAGTCTGTATGGAGTCCTACAGTCACAAAGAGTCAGACACGACTGAGCTCCTGCACTCACATACTCGTACCAGATCCAGGATTATGGAACTCTCTTCAGCTCTGCCCAGTGAGCTTCCTCTCTTTTCCTCCTGGTCTGGACACAAGCTGTTCCCACTGCCTAGCAGTACTTCCTCCCAGCCCCTCCTACTCTTAATCATGTTTTCAGGCCAGTCGTCTCCTGCCTGGGTTAAACCCCTTCCTATATGCTCTGTCAGCCCCTCTGTTCAGCCAGTGGGCCTTTGTAATGTAGTATCCTACTCACTTATCCAAGTCCTCAACTAGATGGCAAACCCCTTGGGGTCAGACGGTGGGACTGATGGCAGCACTTGCCCTTTAGGGTTTATCCTCAGCACTGAGCTTAGCTATTGCATGGAAGCAATCGACAGTGTATTTGTTAAATAAACAAATGAATAGACATGTGAGTGAATGAATGAGACTTCACTAAAGTCTCTGGATCTCATGCTGTTCTCCATTGGCTGTGATGGTAAGCTGTAGTCAAGATGGTCACTTTTGAGCTTTGCCCACTCTTGGGGTCAGTGTACATTTGTATGGTAGCCTTGATTTGCCTTATATTCTACCATTTTTTCTTAAAAGTGGTGGTGGTGGTTCAGTTGCTAAGTCATGTCTGACTCTTTGTGACCCCATGGACTGTAACACACCAGGCTTGAGTGTCCTTCACCATCTCCCTGAGTTTGCTCAAACTCATGTCCATTGAGTCGATGATGCCATCCAACCATCTCATCCTCTGTCCTCCCCTTATCCTCCTGCCTTCAATTTTCCCAGCATCAGGGTCTTTTCCAATGAATTGGCTCTTCGCACCAGGTGGCCAAAATATTGGAGCTTCAGCTTCAGCATCAGTCTTTCCAATGAATATTCAGGGTTGATTTAAAAGTGGTAGAAATATCTTATATTTCTAATATTAAATCATCCTCTATTTTCCCTACAAGGTTTAAATTTGTGGAATAATACATGAGTATTGGTAAAGTGTCATTAGGTGTCTGAATTAGTTGACTGTAATTCCCACTAGAGTTATTGTTTAAAGGACAATTATTGTATGATGATACTTATAATGAGGTCCCTAGAGTAGTCAGGTCCATATGACAGAAAGCAGAATGGTGATGGCCAGGGGTTGGGAGGAGGGGGAGAATGAGTGAGTTATTATTTAATGGGTTTGGAGTTTCATTTTGGAACGATGAAAGCATTTTGGATATGGATGGGGCGTCAGTGGCACAACAATGTGAATACTTAATCCACTGAACTATACACTGAAAAAGAGTTGCAATGGTAAATTTTTATCGATCACAATAAAAATTTGATTCCCATTATAATGTATATCACTGATTCCGTAAGTTCAAATAGAATACCAATCTATAGTAAATGAGTACTCTAAACATGACTATAGACTTCAGTATAATGTCACCTAACGGGACGACAGCCCATTGTATGTTCCCAGGCTAGTGTGTGATTACACCGCAAGAAAGTTTGCTGAAGCTGAGTACATTGTGGTTCCCTGGCTGCTTCTTACTTAGGAAAATTATTCCCGAAATGAGATTCATTTTGACTCAGTAGAAACATTCTCCACCTTTTCTCCCAAGATGAAAACCCAGCTTGGTGGTTTCCAAAATTTTTTTTGAACCATGATTAATCTCTTCTTTTTTTCCTCTAATAGAATTTGCTTTAAAAAAGTTATAAACGATTTCCTACCCCTGCATTTACTAAGGAACAATTTGTTTGTCTCCTCTCATCCCCTTAAAAATATCTAGACACACATAACCCCACCCAGCAGTGTTTGTATTGGCCGGCATGGCCAATTTCCTGACCTTGATTTGATATAATCGCTGCATTTGATACAAAATGCTTAAGTATGAATAAAAGTGTGATTTCCATGGGGCTTTGGACAGGCACATACTAGCCCAAGGACCTCTATTATCATGGTCAAGCAAACCAGGTAATCTGCCTTTCTCATGCTTCCAGCACGTTTCCTTTAAGATAGTCCAGCCACGGTGGAGGGGCTCCTGGGGGCCGGGTGATGGATGCCCCCAGTCAGGAGTGCATATTGGATCTGTTCCTCGGAGGTGATGTATGGTTTCAGCGGTCCAGGGGTAATTTGGAGTTGCTGTACTCCCAGACTGGGATTTTGCTGCCATTTTGTTTTGTGTTCTCCTCGTCCAACGAGAGGAAAATAAATCTAGAAACCTGCTTTAAAAAGGGCATACTGTATCCAGTTTTATATAATGAAAAGATCTTAAATGCTAAGCTTAATTTTCTTGTCTGTAGAAGGAAGAAATTAACTAAGATCCCTTCCAGCTCTAGAAATTCTAAAATTCTACCTAACCCATAGCAACACTAAGGGGGCCTGACAGCCCTTACATTTTCCTTGTCTGGCAGGCCAGGGGGCTCATTGTCTGTGGGTTTTCAGGGGTTGTTGCTTTCCCTCAGGGTTGATTGATCTGTTTATGCTAAGCTTGAGGCTGGAGCTAGAAGGGAGGTCGTTTGTTTTGGGCACTGCTGAGAAAAACAGCCTAATCACCTAAACATCACCTTGGGGAATGAAGTAACTCCAAAAGGAAGGGGATGGGCCTGTGCTTGGATTTTGAGTGAGGACCCTGAAGGGGTGGTGGTGAGGGTACCTGGAGAGCTGTAGCCCACGGGGCTGTGATGATGACCAGCAGAAAGGGGTTTGGTTTCCTTAAATGCCCAGGGGTGGGATCCTCTCTGCAGGTTTCTGGGCACCTCCCTGGAGCTCCCCCAGACCATGGTGCTGGGCCAAGGGACTGCCCGGGGAAGGTGCGCTGGGAAGGCATGGGGCTCAGACACTGAGAATGTCAGCCTTTCTTGCCAGAAAGGCTGGGAAGTTTTCAGTAACTGGGAAGTTTTCAGATGAATAGAAAAAAAGTAAAACAGGGGAACTTTGTGAAAGTAGAATGGCCATGAAGTTTTATCTTTCTGTCTTCAATGACCTTGAACAGTATGGGGATAGTGGGAATTTAATATATTTAAGCAGGTTAGTGTCTCTAAGATAAAACTTCCACTACACCTGATTTCTGGGTTAGACCCTCGCCAGGCCTCTCTCAGAGGTCGATTGATTGAGAAGTACTTGTTGTTCAGTCACTAAGTCATGTCCGACTCTTTGCGACCCCATGGATTGCAGCATGCCAGGCCTTCCTTGTCCTTCACCATCTCCCAGCGTTTGCTCAGACTCATGTCCATTGAGTCGATGATACCATCCAACCATCTCATCCTCTGTCATCCCCTTCTCCTCCTGCCTTCAGTCTTCCGCAGCATCAGGGTCTTTTCTAAATCTATTGTTTTCCTTCTTCATTTATATTGCCTCTGTCACAAGGGCTAAGAATTCTGAGACAAGAATGAGGAGACCCTCAAGCATATTAAGATTTAACTCTGGGTCAGATCAGCAAATATTTATTAGGTACACACAAGAGACAGGGCCCTGAAAGACAAGACAAATCAATTAACCAATATCAACACTTGTCACTGATCGGGCAAAAAAGGCAATACAATGAATGGCTGGCAAATACAGGTGTGAATTCCACTTAGCTTCAGTAAGATGAAGGGAGAGGAAGCTTCTGGAAGGAGAGAATTCTGTGAGCACCAGTCTGAGTATCTCTCTGGGGGCTTGACTACTCCCATTGCTTCTCCAAGGGGCCCTCTTTACCCCGGGGCCGGTGGCGGTGGCGGGGATGTAGTCTGACAGGTGGGCTTGCCCACTAGGGTCTGCCTGATACCTGAGCTGTGGGTAACAGAACAGTGCTGGAATTGCCTCAGAGCTG
This sequence comes from Bos grunniens, assembly GCF_055505025.1. NCBI lineage: Eukaryota > Metazoa > Chordata > Mammalia > Artiodactyla > Bovidae > Bos > Bos grunniens. The sequence continues at coordinate 49,117,236 of NC_141180.1, forward strand.
AGCAGTGTCACTTCTGGATGCAGACCTTTCCCAGCAGAGACTTTGCTATGACTGGCTAAGATCACAGGGCTAAGGCAGAAAACAGCAAACATGAGTTTGGGGAACTGGTATACACATTACATCTCAAGGGAGAAAGATGGTTCTGAAAACTCCATCAGCTGTGTGTAACTTATTTCCTCTCCCTGCTGGTAAATCTCATCCCTGAGATTCCACATGGCCAGATTAGATCAACATAGGCAAATCAACAAAAGAAGGTGAAGAGAAAAAGTGTTGGCCAATAATAAGGACAGCGTTTACTATTTGAGACCAATTCTCCCCAAATCAAACCAAACAAAAACAAAAAATCCAAAACAAAACCATTCCATTTTATTCCTAGAAAAGAAGGACACTTTTCTAAATAGGAAGAACATGGGGATATGTGGATCATGATTCTTCTGGAGATTTATAGTGACTTTTATATATCTTTATCCTCTGGTTAAGAAGCATCTTTAGCCTCGAGGAAAAATCTAAGGTTCTTGAAGTATACACTGGAAGAAAAAGCTGGGGGATTTTGGCAGTGGTGGAGAGAGAGAGAGGAACACAAAATTGAGTCTGCAGTAATTCTTTTATAGAAAAATGCATTCTGAGGTGCCAGGAGATTCAAGGAGAAGATGAAGCTCTCCTTCTAAGGTTAAAAGATCTGGCAGAACCATACTCTTCTCTGCGAGGAATAAGAGCTCTGTGAAAGTCTACAAATAGGCATTGAGAAAGGGGAGTGGGCTGGGAGGGCAGCAACAAGGAGGAAAAAAAGCTGGTGGGAAGTATCTGGAGATCATGAGGGCTCTTAGCTAAGATGGGGCAAACTGGCAAGATGCCTATGGTTTTGAGTTTGATGTAATCACTCTGCTACATAGACCCAAAGGGATTAATTCAGTATAGCTATGGATATTCTTTTTCTTGAAGTTATAGCTGTCTGGCTGTAAACAACAGAGAGCCAGACCCAAGCTGAGCGAAGGTCACAGGGCTGTATAATAACATGTCCAGATCCAGGTCACTCATGTGCTCAGACTTCTGAGACCTCTGTCCTCGGGCTGGACTTTCTGACTTCTGAGGCTTTTCTCAGCTGTCACCACTTAGTATAAATAACAGCCTGCTGAAGAGCGGGTGACAGTGTGGCATTTTGCGGGGCCACCTCTTGCTCAGCATTCTTCAGAAAGTCTCCTGTCGCTGGCCGTGTGCCAGGCCTGACAAACAGCCGTGAAAACGACTTGGCATAAAGTGATTTTTAAAAATTATTGTTGAGGTTACTTCATTATTACATCCTCCGTGCTTGGCAAAATAATTGCTATGCTTTTTCTTAAATCAAAAGAAAACACTGATAGAATGTTTTCCCATATTGGTATTATGGAACATTTCATGATGTCTGAGCTTTGTCTTCTTGTGTACATCTCTCCTGATCTCTGTCCTTCCTAAAAACGTGTGTCCACCAATTCCTGGGGATGAACTCTGGTTAGAGTTGATGGTTATTTTTCAGGATTTTTGTGAATAACTTTATTACTGTGGTTCACTACTGATGGCGTCTCTAGCCCATCACTGAAGACGGGTTGGAGAAGAAGAGATTGTACATGAAGTACAGCCAGTGACTTTGAGAAATGTGTACGTGGAAACGTTTTGAGGTTTAGACTCATATAAGTCCATGATATTTTTCTGTTGCCCCTTAGGTGTGGATCCGTCAAGTGGGAATGATTTAAGAGCAAGAAAAGAGCAAGTGTTATCATTCTGTCTATGAACACTTCAGAGAATATATTTGTTCCTACCAGTCTGAGAACTTTCCATAGTAATGAAGTGACATTTATTCAGGATTTTACTGTTCACAAAGGCTTTTACTTATATTACTGTATTTGACTATCATATGATGGTCAGCTCTGTGAGGTAGATCAGCCTTTGTTATTCTTTGTCCCAGAGGAGAAGCTGGAGGCTCAGAGCGGTAATGTAACGTACACACTGCCATGTATTAGTGCTTAGGGCCAGAGATAGGCAGGCTGGAACCCTGAATCCCTCCACTACCTTTTAAAAAAATTAATAGACTTTTTTTTTTTAAAGCAGTTTTGGGTTTATAAAAAAAAGTGAGCAAGAAGTACAGAGGGTTCCCATACCCCCACCCCTAGTTTATCTTATTATTAACATCTTGCATCAGTGTGGTGCACTTGTTATAACTGATGAGCCAGTATTGATACATCTTTTTTTTTTCACGTCTCTTACTTCTATTTCCCGAATATACGCAAACTTTTTCTGAATATAGTAATAATGCCACCTTAAAATGAGACAAAAGAATGTTGTATTACATTTAGAATGGATAAACAACAAGCTTCTAATGTATATACTCAATATCCTGTGACAGATGATCATGGAAAAAATATTTTAAAAGATTGATACATTATTTATTAGCTAAATTTCATAGATTACATTAGGGTTCACCCTTTGTGTTATACATTCTATGAGTTTTGACAAATGTGTAACAACAGGTATCCACCATTCTGGACCATACAGGTTAAGGGTTCCGCTGCCCTAAAAATTCCCTGGGCTGTTTATTCAGCCCTATTCCTCGCTCACTCCCAGCAACCAGCAGATCTTTTAACTATCTCCAAGGTTCGTCTTTTCCAGAATGTTACATAGTTGGAATCATATAATATGTGCCTCCTCTTTCTTTATATCAACAATAATTTTTGTTGTTCAGTCACCAAGTCGTGTCCAACTCTGCGACCCCATGGACTGCAGCATGCCAGGCTTCCCTCTCCTTCACCATCTCCCGGAGCTTGCTCAAACTCACGTCCATCGAGTCGGTGATGCCATCTGACCAGTTCATACTCTGTCATCCCCTTCTCTTCCTGCCTTCAGTCTTTCCTAGCATCAGGGTCTTTTCAAATGAGTCAGTTCTTTGCATCAGGTGGCCAAAGTACTGGAGCTTCAGCATCAGTCCTTCCAATGAACATTCAGGACTGATTTCCTTTAGGATGGACTGGTTGGATCTCCTTGCAGTCCAAGGGACTCTCAAGAGTCTTCTCCAACATCACAGTTCAAAAGCATCAATTCTTCGGTGCTCAGCCTTCTTTATGGTCCAACTCTCACATCTGTTCATGACTACTGGAAAAACCATAGTTTTGACTTTATGGACCTTTGTTGGCAAAGTAATGTCTCTGCTTTTTAATATGCTATCTAGGTTTGTCATAGCTTTTCTTCCAAGGAGCAAGTAAGCGTCTTTTAATTTCATGGCTGCAGTCACCATCTGCAGTGATTTTGGAGCCCAAGAAAATAAAGTCTGTCACTGTTTCCATTCTTTCCCCATCTATTTGCCATGAAGTGATGGGACCGGATGCCATGATCTTAGTTTTTTGAGTGTTGAGTTTCAAGCCAGCTTCTTCACTCTCTTGTTTCACCTTCATCAAGAGGCTCTTTAGTTCCTCTTTGCTGTCTTCCATAAGGGTGGTATCATCTGCATATTTGAGGTTATTGATATTTCTCCCGGCAATCTCAATTCCAGCTTGTGTTTCTTCCAGTCCAGCGTTTCTCATGATGTACTCTGCATAGAAGTTCAATAAGCAGGGTGACAATACATAGCCTTGACATACTCCTTTCCCAATTTGGAACCAGTCTGTTGTTCCATGTCCAGTTCTAACTGTTGCTTCTTGATCTGCATACAGGTTTCTCAGGAGGCAGGTAAGGTAGTCTGGTATTTCCATCTCTTTCAGAATTTTCCACAGTTTGTTGCAATCCACACAATCAAAGGCTTTAGCGTAGTCAAGAAGAATACGAAGAGTTTACTGTTTCTTTCTATTTGAGTTAAATTGTTTTCATGAAAATGTATATATACTTTCCCCACCACCACCATCTCCTTTGCTGTTTCTTACCACTGGTTGGCATATGGTCAATAGATTTATGTCTTGGTCAAGATGTCCTTGCTTAATATGACAAACCTAACTGTCATGTGAATTTGAGTAAACTCCAGGAGATATTGAAGAACAGAGGAGCTTGGTGTGCATGGGGTTGCAGAGTTGGACATGGACTTAGTGACTTTCACAAACAGCAACAAGGCTGTTTGTGTATATCAAGAATTTTGCTCCATTGGGGAAAATCAGCAAAATATAGTATATCCTACCTGTGATCTACTCTCTCATAAACCTGTTTTATAAGAGAATTTTACTATAGCCATTGAGAAAACTGGGGCATTGAAAGAGGAAGAGGCTTGCTGAAGTGAAGACAGTAGAACAGAAAGTGAAAGCCACGTCTGTTTCCATCTGAGATGCTGATGACTTTAGCTGTGATTGGCCAGTGCCCCAGAAAGAGAGAGCTCTACAGGAGAAACTGTGCCAGTTAGTCCAGCCTTTTAGCACAGAAGCTCTGACTGTTGGGGCTTCCTCAACAGGATTTGAGGAAGCCGCAAATTGGATTTGATCCTCACAGAAATCAGTGACTTATGTTGGGACTCATTTTTAATTCCTGGAAACCTTTGGGGCCCACAGGGAACCACTGGGTTGTGAGGAGAACCAAGACAGTAAGTTTAGATCTCATTTCCCTCTCACCCCCAAACCCAGGAAAAAATCAGGTTCAACTGGAGGCAGATCAAACTCATGTTTTTGTCTGTCTGTTTTGTTTGACGGGACTGAATACGAGCATTGGTTGATGGAACAGACTACATTGTGAAGTCACCTTATAGTGGAGAGAGGAACTAGGAATGTGCTAAGTAACTTCTTATGCATTTGCTTGGCATTCTTAATTATTGTGGGTTCTCTGTTGCTTGGGTGGTCGTTGTTGACAATTTTTAGAGTGACAAAATGGTGAAGGTCCCCAAATATTTAAAAAGTCTTCTTGTTTTTTTAACAAAGATAGAGTTCCTTATTAAAAAGATAACCAAGGATAAGATAGCTAAGGATCAGATAGCCATGGATACAGTGATGGCTAATGCACTCTTCAAAGTGCTGGTGTAATAAATATGGGTGTTTTTAACCTTGTCAGTTAGGTGGCAGCATAGTCTAGTAGAAAACAGTTCTAGCTTGTGGGTCAAAATTTCTCCAATTTGCTCCTAAATCCCTTATTGACATCATATTTGGGTGAGCCCGGGCAAGTCGCTTAATTTCTTTTGATCTCCCTTGCCAGGTCTGTAAAAGGAGAATAGTCCTAGCAATACTTGGCCCTGATTTGGGACGAACGAGGTAACACATATTGAGAGTTTCATTCTGGCACTATGCAACTTTGAGCTGTTATATAGGTATCCCGATTAAAAGCATCTTACCATTAATATTTATTTTATATGGCATATATATCTATGTCTTGCTCTATATGTACACATACACTATTAATGTTCAATACATATATGTGTTCAACACATATATGTGTGTGTGTGTCTATATGTGTGTGTATGTGTAGCTTTACACTATATATGTGTCCTGTAGTTTATAGTTTTTCAAAGTTCTTTTACAGGCATTACGCCATTTGATTCTCCCAACAATCTCTCTGAAGAGGGATTTTTTGCATTCATTTTATACCTGTGATTGAGAAAGGTTATGCTTCCTGAAACTTGATACAATTATCATGATTTTAAAATCAAGGGAAGAGATCTTCAGTGGAGACAGAAGTCACAATTTTAAGTGCTTTTGTAACAAATTGTGAACAAGTGTGGAAAACTTTCAAGAAAATCATTAACCAAAATCAAGAAGATCAGCCTTTTGAAAAAGGTCTTTCTTGATGCAGAGACCGAACAGTGTCTTTCACTGAGCCATAAAATTTGCATGTTGAATGAGATTCCCCATTCCCCAGGAAGGTTCTGTTTGGGATGGTGTCCTTCAATCAACCTGAAAGAACGGCTTAAATCTGTTATTTAAGAAAGGCTCTAAAAGACTCCTACTCTCTAAGGTACCACTTTTTCGTGTAGTTGTGAATTTGTTAATCAATCCATCTAGCCATTTATTCATTCATTCACTCAAAAAGCCTTTACTAAGTTCCTACTGCATGTCCTCAAGGACCAAGCTAAGGTGGGAAGCAGACAGTGTAGATGGAATTGGTCTCAACACCATGCAGTTTGGGCTGACGGAAAGCATATTTTCAGACTTGAGATAAGTCCCATATGGTGGATGGAGTTGCTGAAAAGAATTCAAGATGCATTGTTTAGGAATCTGATCTTCAAGACGCACAGTCCTGTTCTTACAGAACTTTGAGGTGTACTAACTGGGTGAAAAAGAATTCTTTCAGTGGAAGCAATAAACAGTGATAGTGTTTCACATGGGGTTCACAAAGGTCATAGAGAAATCCCTGAGACCTGCAGAGAGAAGTTCTCCACATGGCGAGGCAGCAGAGGCTGTGGGAGGTGGAATGGGGCTGGGTGCTCTTGGTTGGGGTTTATTCCTTTCTGTCTCCACGTTTCTCCTTAGCTCAGTGCCCAGGTCACTTGTCTGTCTCCCTTGACTTGAGATGTCTCCTGTTTGGAGCGCTGCACAGTGTTTGAAGTGTGCAGTCTCTTGAGTTACCTACCGTGGGCTAGTCGTGCCTCAGATACATCATCGCTGTGATCTCGCAGGCTTGTTAACGCAAGAGAAGGATCCAAGATACGGTGTTCCTAAAGGAAAGTGCTGACTATTGCCCACCCCCTCACACAATACCAGCTTAATCACTTCCTCATTAGTAAACCCATAGCGGTTTTTATATATATTAAGTTGAACCATATGAAATTGCCATTGTTTAACGTTTTGACCACAAAAATGGCAGTTTCATATAGTTCAACCTACCATGTATGTTATTTAGATGTTTATGTATGTTTTTGTAGACAATGGGATGGGACCACTTCATGGTTTATCTTTGAATCCACATCACTTAGCCGAGTACCTGACATAGAATAGATGTTTAATAAGATGGACTGCAAGGAGATCAAATCAGTCAATCCTAAAAGAAATCAGTCCTGAATATTCATTGGAGGGGCTGATGCTGAAGCTGAAGCTCCAATTCTTTGGCCACCTGATGCAAAGAGCTGACTCATTAGCAAAGACCCTGATGATGGGAAAGATTGAAGGCAGGAGGAGAAGGAGATGACAGAGGATGAGATAGTTGGATGGCATCACCGACTTGATGGACATGAATTTGAGCAATCTTCAGGAGATGGTGAAGGACAGGGAAGCCTGGCATGCTGCAGTCCATGGGATAGCAAAGAGTCAGATATGACTGACCAACTGAAATGAACTGAACTGAATAAGAAATATATTAAAAGCTGGAAAGAGCTGAAAGTTCTCCTATATGGTTCTGTTGACTAAATGACAAATTGGTTGACTTTATTATCCAGCTAAGGAAAGGACATTTAAAAAAAAATCAGAATTACGTAAGTTAATCACACCCATCTCCTGATTTATATATCTCTGCACTTTAGGTATCACCATGATATGTATAGATTCCTGAAATATTTATGTTTTTAAAACGACAGAATCAAGAATCTTATTGGAAGGCATTCCAATTTAGGGGGAAGACCCTGCAGTCCAGTGGAGGGGAAAAGTGTCATTTTAACTATGAGCTGGCTCGTTTGTTGATGTGAGCTTAAATAGAGGCTTTTCCATGGAATGCCACTTTGCCTTCAGCCCAGGAAATTGTATAGACAAGCTTAAGAGTCCATTTCATCCAGACTTCAGATTCTAGAAATAGGAGCTTCAGTTGAACCCAGGGCTCGCTGTTGGCTACAGGTTGTGATGGAGACTTTCCAACCAGAGCTGCCATGGCAGGCTTGATCATGACTTCTTACTCCTCTGAGAGCTACTTGGAAACCCCTGTCTCAGTTGCTGCTCCCTTGCTTTATTATTAAATGGAGAGAAAAGCAGGGGAGATGGTGAAAATGAAATCAAAGTGCATGGTAAACTGGATTTGATGCAGAGATGGGCAGGAATACAGACTCCTTCTCCCCCACCACCACCCCAAAGAGTGTGTCTCCATAAAGATGAGAAATACCTAACAAGACCTGAGTGTGTATAAATTCTCCCAAAGTAAGATGGGCTCTTTGTAGGATGCAAATTTTGAATAGTCACCGTCAACCTAACGGATATATTTCAAATGTAAATAAAAGTCATCAAGCAGTAACAGTTCATCTCCTGACTTCATTTTTTGTTGTCACAGAGGTGTTCTGTTTAGAGAGAAAATAAGCTGTTATAATATTCCAACTGAAATATCAAGAACATGATTTAGTAGGTGAGTTATTTAGGGCTACTTAGTAAATAGAATTTCTGGACGGTGGTAAATGTGTTACTCTCCTTCACATGTTCAATGAAACAGCCTTTTCTTCTTCTCACCAAGGTAGTTATCCTGTCCTCAGCCCAGAGACTCAATTTCTAACGGCTGTTGGATTTATTCCAGGGCAGCCGAGCACAGGTTCTGAACCATTTTCTTTTTCAATTCCTGTGGCCTCAGAATGCTCAGAAATGTTGACTTTTGCAAAGAGGCCAAGGAGGTCTGCACGTGTGCCAAGGCTTCTGCTGTGGGCTTGGCATAGGAGAGGCAGCTGGGAGGAAGGAGTGTGTGGGCCTTCCGTGGTGCACGTTTCTCCAGAAACTAATTCAGGACCATCTTGTGGGTTACATACATCTAGCAAGCATTTCTCTGTCCCTAAGAATTATATCCATTGTTAGAAAAATCCATCTATGTTAATATCAATAAGTCCATCTATTTATTATATTGATACTAATATTAATATCAACACCCCCTTTACAGGTACATGATCAGGCCCCAAAAGGCCAAGTGATCAGTAGGAATCCTTCTCCCATTCACATCCGTCTCTCAACTTCTTTCTCTCTTACTGCTGCTGCTGCTAAGTTGCAAGAACACTGGAGTGGGTTGCCATTTCCTTCTCCAATGCATGAAAGTGAAAAGTGAAAGTGAAGTCGCTCAGTCGTATCCGACTCCTAGCGACCCCATGGACTGCAGCCTACCAGGCCCCTCCGTCCATGGGATTTTCCAGGCAAGAGTACTGGAGTAGGTTGCCATTGCCTTTTCTGCTTTCTCTCTTACAGTTTTCTTTAAATCCTTAACTTCTCTGCTTTCTCTTCTCACTCTTCATAGTCTGAAGAAGTTAAGATTGTGACGGTCACAGCAATGTGGGGACCAGGGGCAGAACTAAGTTTTGTGACACCTGTCTTCCCAAGTGGCTCAGCAGTAAAGAATCCACCTGTCAAGCAGGAGATGTGGGTTCGATCCCTGGGTCAGAAAGATCCCCTGGAGAAGGAAATGGCAACTCACTCAAGTATTCTTGCCTAAAAAAAATCCCATGGATAGAAGAGCCTGGGAGGCTACAGTCCAGGGGGCCACAAGAGTCGGACACGACTTGGAGACACAACAACAACAACGACGACGAGCCTCATATGATTTAGGCGACCTTCTTAAAGAACAAGAATGCAGTGTTCGCTAACCTAATACTGGAAAATATTTTGCAGGGTATGCATGTATCCAATAATCATGTTTCTATACCTTCAATTTACATAATAATATGTCACTTATTGTTTAATTAAACCAGAAAAAAACAAAGAGAAAGAATAAATACAGTTGACCTTGGGCAGACATTGCTAGACCCACCACCCCCAAGACCCAGAAGGGACCCTGCAACTGAGGACTCCAAAGCTGAGGCTGCCTTTAGCTTTATGGTGATTCCATTTCTGGTTGAGGTTTCCTATTTTATTTCCCCTACCCCCACCTCACCCCATGCCTTATGTCAGTGGAACAGGTTTGAGGGTTTGAATCAAACAGCCTTCCTGTATAGGGTAGTGTCATTTCAGATGATCAAGGCATGTGGAATAAATGTAAGCGAGCCCAAATTACTCTTTTTATCTAAAGTGTTAGTTTATTCCAAGGCATACTTAAAATATTAAAAATAGAATTAACATTAAATGGATTTATTTATTTATTTCTTATACTGGAGCAGAGTTGACTAACAGTGTCATGTTAGTTTCACGTGTACAGCAAAGTGGTTCAGTTGTACATATACATGTATCTATTCTTCTCTTTTTCAAGTTCTCTTCCCAGAGCCCGAATTCCTCTGATTGGTTATCACGTGTGTTGTTTTAGCTCCTTTTCTTTTCTGCCCTGTTTTCCTCCCTGTGTTCTGGGCTCTCCCTCCTCCCAACTTTTAGCTACGCGATATCTCTAGAAGTCTACACTGGCTGGAAGACACAGCAGGAACTCTTGACCTGGATCTCAGAGGGCTCTGGGACCCTGGTGGAGTCGAAAGCAACTGCTTCATGGCATGGATCCAGGAGGAGTCTAGTCTCTTATATCTTTTCTTCTAAGATGACGGCAAAACATCAACATGTTTTAGCCATCTTTTCAATTAAGTGTGCATTCTGGTGCCTAAGATACTAGACCGATGGGAGAAAAAATGAGTGCTTTATACTTTTATGAAGATAATATTTTTGGTGGTAAATGGAGTTTATCAGACCTCAAGAACTCGTGACTTCCAGATAATGATAGTGGGCTAACCTGGGTTTGGAGGAATGTCCTTATCCTAGACACAAAAAGAAACCCTTAGCCAGTGTGCAGGGGAGAGTGGCAGAGAGCAGGACTGTCTGGCCCTGTCCCAGCTGTTGGGGGAGTGACAGGTGAGGAGGGACAGGGAACCCCGAGTGTGCGGCTCTGCGGACAGGGCTATCATTACCTAGGAGGGCATGCGGGGGAGCCACCTGGACGAGGGGCAGGAGACATGGGCTTACTCACCCCTGAGCCACTTGGAGCATATCAAAATGGGGGAGCTGTTTATTCCTTTTTTGGGTCTCAGTCCTAACATTTACAAAAACAAGGGATCCTGCCTGAATTAAGGGTCCCTGGCAACCCTCTGCTTTTTATCCTTCAATTTATTTATTCTTACTCAAAAATATCCCTAGTAAGTAGGCCAAGATAGTGAGTTAGTAGCTGTAATTTTACTCTGTTAGACTGTCTTCTGGGTACATTAGATTCATTTTTATCTGTTAGTTACCTGGATGTGCTAAGCATACCCCGACACTGAATGCCTTTGTGTAAGCTGTAAGCATCTGGCCTTAATTCACGCTGTGTTTGTGATATAGCTCCTACAGTTCTGAGAGTGGCTGGCTGCGCTGTGACCACCACCTGACACTAAGCTCCTTCTAGCCAAGATTAGGATGTGGTGATATGCTTAGTTGGTTTAGAAAGGCTCAGCTTCCACGAGACTGGAAGGACATGACGCTTGTGCTTCTGTGATCAACCTCCCCCTGATGCCCACTCTGGAAGGGCCTTTCTCATCACAGGTATGATGGGCGCCAGATACCAGACCACTTGAACTGTCTCCCGTGGGGGAGATTGTGAAGACAGGTGGGCGAGCAGTGGCTGGGAATTAGCCAGGGTATTTCATTCACTCTGCAGTGAGAATGGCCTCCCTGTCACAGTCCTTTCTGTCCACGCATCTTCTGTGATGCATTGTGTGTTATTATTAATATATTATAATCTATTAGAGGGCAATTTTCTCTAATTTTCTGTCATTTTGCCGTTCTATGCAAAAGGCATTAAATTGTGAATTAAAATGTGGGCATCTGGTTATCACTGGAAAAAACCCAGCTGAATTCACAGGCTCTCAAAGCGGCAGTATGTTTGAAAAGTTTTAACCATTTCTGTGATTTTCCTTTTTGTGAAGATAGGGGCAGGAGAGGAGGTGGCCACTGGTCCCTAGAGAATATTTCAGCAGTGTGTGAGTCAGCGAAGACTGAATTGTTTTCACTGACTTAGTCTCAGGGTTGGGCTTCCTTCTCACTCCAGCATCGCCAGGCCTTGGAGAAGCATCTGATTTTCAGGGCTGTCAGCCCGCCACCTGTCATTAACACAAGTCTGAGAGAGAAACAGTCATTGCCAGTGCAACGAATTACAAGTGCAGAGACAATATATACAAGTACTCGGTTATTCTTGTCCGTGGTTATAGAGCTCCATTCGTTCACCTGTACTGGTTCTCTTGGGATTCGAACCACAAACACATGAGGTACCCAGAAAGCTGGGAGCAGCACCTGGGAGAGTCTGGAAGTCCAGAATGCCAGCCTAGGGTGTTCACCATCCCCTCCCTGCCATGTTTCCAGGGGCCAGATGGTTAGAGGCCATGATGATGCCCCTCATATATGGTCATTCACCATGCACTTCAGCTCTCCATTAACCCCCTCCCCCGCAACTGTCTCGGGTGTGTACTCAGTCACTAGGTCGTGTCTGACTCTTTGTGACCCCATGGACTCCACCAGGCTCCTATGTCTATGAGATTTCACAGGCAAGAATACTGGAGTGGGTTGCCATTTCCTTCTCTAGGGATCTTTCCAATCCAAGGATCCAACCCACATTTTACCACTGAGCCACATGGGAAGCCCTGTGTATGACCTAGCGGTTCATCAAATGCTATCACAGTAGATACTAATTAAATAGTTGTCCGATAAACAATGGAGTGATATGTGTACAAAATAGAATAAATAAAATAAAATTTTAAAGGGAATTTAATTTTATTAGCCTGCCTTGTCTAGTCCACTCTGGCTGCCAGGCTTTGTGTGGTGAGCTGTCCACTCTTAGCACACAGAGCCCCGCTGGGCTGACCTGAGGAGGGGAGTCAGGAGTGGGGATGTTGTGCTGTCCGAGCAGAGAGGTGCTGTGCTGGGACCCAGGTAGGGCAGGTGATGAGCAGAGGATAGCTCCTGGGGAACCGAATCGCAGACAGACGGCTCAGGACAGGCAAGGCGGCAGGATGCGGGTGGCCGGCTGCCACACGTGAAGATGAGCAGGGGGTGACACGGCATTGGGGGAGGGGGAGCAAGAGTGTCAGATGAGGTCTGATCTAGTCATGCATTCTCTTAGTGATTCAAATTACATGATTAAGAAAACACGTTCATGAGTGAGGTGGGGGGAACCCCAGCAAAGACCAAACACTGAGAAGGGAACAGGAGGGATTAGAGATTCTGGAGAAGCAGGCTGGAAAAATGCAGCCTGAGGTGACGTGAAGCCGCAGTCTGGAAATGTCGCCATCCAGGCGGGAAATGCCTCGGAGCAGGAATACAGAAGCGCATCAGGGCTGGTGGGAATTCGTGATATGGTGTGGTGGTGGAAAAGGCTTGGGCACTTTGGGGTGACAGAAACACAGCTTCTCAACCTGCTTCGAGAGACAGAGAACCTGGAGTCCTCTGTCCTTCCCGGAGAAGTCCAGGCCCTGGAAGGATGTGGAGAAATGCCGAAGGTTTCTGAGAAGCACTGAGCCAAGTTGTGGGGGCTCTAGAAGACAAATTTTAGGTTTTTTTAAAAAATGTGAACCATTTTTAAAGTCTTTATTGAATTTGTTACAATATGGCTTTTGTTGTTCATGTTCTGATTTTTTTTAACCATGAGGCATGTGGGGTCTTTGATCTCCAAGCAGGGATTGAACCCTCACTCCTTGCACTGGAAAGTGAAGTCTTAACTACTGGACTGCCAGGGAAGCCCCAGATTAATTTTAGAAGAGTTGTATAGGTCAACTTTGAAGAGCGACAGGTCCAAGTTGGGAAAAATTATAGCTGTTAACATTCTGTATATTTAAAATAAAAGAATAAGTAACTCAAGGAGCTTTTAAGGAAAGCCTTCTGTCATCCAAGACTTCAGGTGAAAATACAGATCTGGACATAGATGAAGGAAATTTGAAGTAACTGAATTCGCGGGAAACATTGCATTCATCCCCAAATATGTGTGGGGCTGCTGCTGCTGCTAAGTCGAGTCAGTCGTGTCTGACTCTGTGCGACCCTATGGATTGCAGCCCACCAGGCTCCCCCGTCCCTGGGATTCTCCAGGCAAGAACACTGGAGTGGGTTGCCATTTCCTTCTCCAATGCATGAAAGTGAAAAGTGAAAGTGAAGTCGCTCAGTCGTGTCCGACTCTTATCGACCCTATGGATTGCAGCCCACCAGGGTCCTCTGTCCATGGGATTTTCCAGGCAAGAGTACTGGAGTGGGGTGCCGTTGCCTGTGTGGGGCACACACCTGAATTACTCTGCCTGGGTTTCCGGGGAGCCCAAGCCTAGTCTTGGGGACTGTCCCTTGATTGGTGGCTGTAGAGGAAAGGCTTGACTTTTCCACTGAGGTCTGGTTGACTGTGAGATTTTAGGTTGATAACTGGATATGGATGATAAATGGATAGGTGTCTACAAAGTAGTATTCATCACATATGATTATGTAATGTAGGGTAATGCAATAATGCACAAAATGTGATATTGTGTACTTTTTCCATAGGGAGGAAATGAAGGGATTTTTTTAAACTCAGATTTTGTGTTTAGACTAAATGGACATTAGGAAATAAAGTATATGATTATGAACTGGACTGAGCTGCTGGGGAATCTTCTGAGGATGCTTGTTTATGGGTGGTTGGGAGATTGTGTGTGTAAACCTTTCTCTGAACTGTTGTGAATTCATTCAGGCAGATGACTTACAATGACATGAGCCCTGCAAGTCTTACAAGGTCCAGGTGAGAGGTGGGTATAACATTTCAGGACAGAACAGGGGTTCTCACTATTAATGAGCATTCACTCCCTAGGTCTGGATTTACATTTTGAAGTGTGTTCTCTCTTTAGCTTTTGAATGTCAGAAGTAAGCACTTCTTTTTAAATTTTATTTTTCCCCAGAAGATTCGTTACTGAAGGAGCTTTTGTTTGGTTAACCTTCATTCCCCGGTTAGTTTCAGCCCCTCCACCGTTCTCTGTCCTAGCCCGCACAGCCACTCTTTGCCCGGGGCTGACCCCCCACTAGTGTCCCCAGGCAGCTGTAGCTTCCTTTAGGTTTCACAGAGGTGATGGGGCCCTCACATCAGTCTGTGATGATTGTCCGTGCTTTGCACAAGACAGTGAGGAGTCCTGGCTGCTTTGCCAGCTTCCAGCAGTGCAACTAGCTTCTGCTTATGGCTCAACAGTTCGCTGTTCTTTGGGAGGGGTGGCTGTGGCTTCGACGCCACCACACTCCCTCTCCTCTGCATCAGTGTCGGGGGAAGGGTGGGTGCCTGGCTGTGTTGCTTAATGGCAGGGGTAAGAGGCAAGCTCAGAAGTGGGAGTGAAGGGCTCAGGAACATCTGGAGAGGCCATGTGCTTTCAGAGTGGGTCTCTCCAGATCAAATCCACAGAATGAGGGCATGCTGTAGGCTAGGGGTGCCGACAGGAAGCCATCACAGAGGTCCAGAAGGGTATGTTGGGCAGCAACGGTCAGAAGACTGGTGAAAAATAAGAGAGAGTCAACATTCAAAAGAAAAGCAGGACAAAGACGCTTTGGATGATTTAATGTAAGATTGGAATCCCTACAGATGTTTGTACATCCATGTTCAGAGCAGCATTTTTCACAAGAGCCCAAAGGCAGAAACAACCCAAATGTTCGCTGATAGATGAATAGATAAACAAAATGTGGTCTTCCATACAATGGAATATTATTCAGCTTTAAGGAGGAAGGAAATTCTGACAGATGTTACAACATGGATGAACCTTGAGGACATTATGCTTTATGAAGTAAGTCAGACACAGAAGAACAAATATTGATGATTCTACGTATATGAGGTCCCTAGAGCAGTCCAGTCCATAGAGACAGCAAGTAGAATGGTGGTTGTCAGGGGCTGGGAGGAGGTGGGGAGGATGAGACAGTTACTCTTTGATGGGGACGAGTTTTATTTTGGGATGATGAGAATGTTCTGGAGATGGACGGTGGTGATAGCTGCACAACAATGTGAATATGCCTAATGCCACTCAACTGTACATTTAAAGATGGTTGAAACAGTAAATGCTGTGTTATGTCTATTTTACTACCTTTTAAAAAACACTGAAACTCTGTCTTATATTTTTATGTACTTAACTTTTAACCTCTCCAGATCTTTCACTTAAACATCTCCCCTATGAATATGTGTGGAGGTGGTATGGGGAGTTTATCTGGGACTCGGAAGGAAGCAGGAAAAGACAGTTTGGTTGTCTGTTGTTCCCTGTACGCTGAGGTACAGGAAATGACATGAGTGGGAGTTGGCGATGGCCTCTCTTGTTTTTATTTTTCAGAGGAAGTGGTAGCAGCTCCTTGTTAATTCACCTTGAATTCTGCCAGGCAGCTTTAAAATCTACATTGATATATATCAAGCAGTCCCATAGATGCCTACTAACTTAATTTGTGTTTTGCTCAGTCTTTATCCCCAGGAATGTTATTAAAATGTTCTTTCCTGGTCTTAAGTAACACTGTGCAGTCCTTGTAGCCTCACTGATTAATGGCAGGGTAATTGCCCTTCATTTCTTTGCCTTCAAAACAGTGCCACCTGGGTCTTTACTGCCCTCAAAACAGATGTCTTCTGCAGAGAGTGAAATTCCTACCAGTTCAGCCCCTCCTCCTCCAGCACATAGGTGAGAAGCCCCTGGGGTGCACAGGAAGGACGCCAAAGCAAGCAATCCTGCTGGAACCTTCAGAAGAGTGACCCCAGCCCTTCCCCAGCTGAATTATCATTGCCTGGGCTGGGGCCAGTGCTCCCTGAAGGATCGGCAAAGAAGGATCATCTTCTAGAGAGGAATATGGATGCTGGCCAGGCAAAGAAACAGAAACAACCCCCGAGAACGGGGAATGAGTGTGCAATCCAGTGTGTGGTGTGTGGCTGTTTGTCTGTTTTCTGCTGATGGTGAGATTTTTACACAGTCGCCGTGTCTGCCTCCACCAAGCACCTTCCACAGTCCCCATCCTGTCATCCTTCTGCTGCCCTACGAACTGAGTGTTCCTTTCCTTCCATTTTTGTAGATGCAGAAACCAAAGTGCAAAGAGGGAAGGCACTGGGCCAAGGCCACACGTGTATTTGGTGTCAGAACTGGGATCTGAACCCAGATCTGTTTGATTCCAAAGCTTATAACCCTAAACAGAATAAGCACTGGGTCTAGTCTGGAGTCCCCCGCATGTCCCAGGAGGCCTGTGGTTTCTGTTAACCTTGAGAAAGTAGGAGACAGGTGGAGATGCCGTTGGACCAAGGAGTGCCTGCCCTCTCCTGCCCTGCTCACTTATGGCTACTCCTGACCATCAGCCCATCTCTGGCCTCTGGGGCCCAGCTGGCCCTTCTGTGCTCAACATGAAGGCATAGTTCATCCAGCCCAGCTCACAGATGGGCCGTGCTACCCAGCATACTATTGTTTTACCTCCTAAGTACTAGATCTGGAGTGTCCGTTCCTTTTAGGGCCTTACTGTGGCCCCCCCAGGCCTGGCATCCCAGGCTCTGGCATCTGGTTTACCAGTGAGTGGTTGTCACTGAATGAGTTAGTTTCTCCTCTGGTTACCCATGAAAGAGTCTTGGGAAGTGAGCCAGAACTGGAATTCCCAAAGGAAAAAAAAATCCTCCACAGTGATTTCTGCCCCATTCTGTGTAGCTCTTGCCTTTATGCTGCAAAGTGAAAATAGTCATGCAATTGTGTCTGACTCTTTTTGACCTCATGGACTGTAGCCCGCCAGGCTCCTCTGTCTGTGGGACTCTCTAGGCAAAAATACTGGAGTGGATTGCCATTTTCTTCTCCAGGGGATCTTCCAGACCCAGGGATCAGATCTGAGACTCCTGCATTGCAGGCAGATTCTTTACCGTGTAAGCCACCAAGGAAGCCCTTAGGCCCCAAGGGTCGTTTCTAAAGACTTTTTAAATTAATAAACTAATTAATTTTATTTTTATTTATTTGGGTGCCTCAGACTTAGTTGCAATATGCAGAATCTTCATAGGGACAGGCGAGATCTTTCGTTGCAGCATTCACTCGGACTCTCTAGTTGTGGCACGAGGTCTCAGTAGTTGCAACTCACAGGCTTAGCTGTCTCATGGAAAGTGGGATCTTCCTGGACCAGGCGTCCTCTGCATTGCAAGGCAGATTCTTAACCACCAGGGAAGTCCCAAGGGTGCTCTCTAAAAGAAGCTCCATCCTCTGTTGCCAGGAAAAAGACAAGGAAAGGAGGCTGTTGGCCATACAAAGAAGGACTGCACAGGGGCCTGTGGATCGATGTGCAGGACTTAGGGGCAGTTTGCAAGACTGCGAGTCACAGCCATTCAGGTGTGTGCTTCGTCCTGGCTGCTGAACGGTTGATCTGGCCCTCGGTGATCTGTTCCAGGGAGGGATGCAGTTTTCCCTTTCTCTGTGTGGAAATCCTCCATGGCAGGAAATCTTCTGTCTCTCTAGGCTTCTCTGTACGTGTGGGCTGTGATGGATCTGTGGCACCAGGGTTGGGGACAGCTCCCGAAGGGCCCTCGGGGTTTAGCCACTTCCTAGTTTTTCCTGTTCACCTACTGGATCAACAGCATGCTTTTTGGCCTTGCTCACCTGAATGTTGCTAATTCTCTGTGAGTCCTTATCCTTTCTCTTCCCAGAGTGCTCAATGACCACAAAGCCAGCTTCATTAAACTGGAAAGACTGGCCCTTTGCTAAGCAGTCAGTTTTACATGAAACTGAAACCCGAGCTAGAATTTTTGGTTCACCTCCCAGATCACAGGAATGTATTGCCTCATTACCAATAAGCAGTTTTAAAGGATCCAAAAACAGACTGACCACGTGCAATCCCAGGTAGTCGGTTAGGTCTTTTTGCTGGTTTGTGACCAACCTTTGCTTCCAAGGGGGTCGACCATGGGAGGAAGGAGGCAGGAAATGAGATGAAGAGAGAAAATTGGAGTGAGTGGACATTCTGGTTTATCAAACAGAAGTAACTTTAACTGTGTGTGTTGTGGGGAGGGAGGCATTTAGACGTTCTGTAACTAAAGATTGTTAGTCATTTCACCTAGTGACCTACAAGTACTTAGGAAGTGTGTGTGTATGTTAAGACCCATGTGTTTTTAGTAGATTCAGATCTACTTTAGGACAAAGATGATTCATCTATTTCCCACTGCTGTAATGTAAGCTCCTTGATGGCTGTTTTTTGTTTGTGTGCATGTTTATTTTGGTTTTCTAATCTTTTGTTCACTAATGTATTCCATGTACTTAGAACAGTGACTATCACAGAGGGATGCAATAAATATTTGTGGCACAAATAAATAAATGACTATGAATGTGTGTGTAGATAGATGTACATACACACGGGCTTCCCTGGTGGCTCAGAGGTTAAAGTGTCTGCCTCCAATGCGGGAAACCCGGGTTCGATCCCTGGGTTGGGAAGATCCCCTGGAGAAGGAAATGGCAACCCACTCCAGTATTCTTGCCTGAAGAATCCCATGGATGGAGGAGCTTGGTAGGCTACAGTCCACGGGGTCGCAAAGAGTCGGACACGACTGAGTGACTTCACTTTCACACGTACAGGCAAGAGTAACATCTTATCCATAAGTCATTTATCTAATAACCTTGATTATGTAAAATAAGTGCAGAATTAAAACATAGTCCAAAGGTCTATAGAGTAGCCTCGCCTGGGGGTGATGAACCTGGTGCTCTTGTTTCTTTTTATTCTGCTTTTGTATATGTATATAAATTTTTGTTTTTAATTGGAGGATAATTCCTCTACAAATTTGAGTTGGTTTCTGCTGTACAGCAATGTGCATCAGTCATAAATACACATATAAATATGTATATGTATGTGTGTATAAGCCTCCCTTCTGCCCACCCCCATCCCGCCCCTCTCGGTCATCCCAGAGCACAAGTCTGGGCTCTCTGTGTCACACAGCAGCTTCCCCCTAGCCAGCTATTTACACATGGGAGTGTATATATGTCAGTGCTGCTCTGTCAGTTTGTCTCACCCTCTGCTCATGTTTCTTTACGCATAAGAGAGACATATGGTCCTTCAAAGCCAGGCCTACTTTAGATACTGTTTTTGGCCTGGAGCAGATCAGCAATGGCAAATTGAAGATAGAGACAATTACAGAGACAAAACCAACAAAGTGATGGCTAACAGCTTGACAGGAGGAGAGGAGACAAAAAACAGACCCCAGTAATCTATGTAGCACCTCCTGGAACCAGTTGGTTTAGGAGCTCACAGCTTTTACACTTTACAATCCATTGAATATTATGTGCTGTAGTATGGTATGACATGAATTAATGTTTATAAGTAGACACTGAATCACTGAATGCTTAAATGATGTCTCATAACTATAAGAAGACAAGATTGTCTCTAATTCTTTAGGAAGAGTCCTTTGGAATAGTTTAAGTAACTGTTGCTTAACAAGTTTGTGCTTCCATTTGCTATACCAGGAGGCGGAAAATTATGGCCTGCAAGCCACATTCAGTTTGCTGCTTGCTTTTATAAATAAAGTTTTATCGGAAATGGCCATGCTCATTCATTTGCATATTATTTATGGCAACTTTTGCACTGTAGTAGCAGATTGAGTCATTGCAACAGAGACCATATGGCCTGCAAACCCCAAAATATTTATTGTCTAGTGCTTTATAGGAGAAGTTGGCTGATTCCTGATTTACATGTTGGGTTCTTCCAGGATGTTAGTTTCTGCTCTTGTGTACATCTGATACGTTTACATGCATTACTGAGTGATCTGTATACATAAATGTGTATAAATACTCATTTCTGTGTGATAGTAAACACAACTAAATACTAAGCACCACATTCCCTTTACTGCTAAAACATAGCTCCATAGCTCTATAAAAGACTTTGGATCCAATTAGTCATCACTCTTCCTGCTTTGCTCAACTGATGGTGTGTTGTGACCTCTGAGACATTCTGGAGATCTATAGCATCCTCTGAAACCTCACTGCACGTTCATGGTCCTCTCAATGGCTCCTGGGGTGTAGGCATTTTGATTGCACTCAGCTTATATAAGACAGATGTCCTTGGCAGTATGAAGGATTCAATGATTATGTATCCTAGAGGGTCTTATGGGATTTTTAAATGGTACTGGAATCCAAGTGCAATAGTATGAAATATCATATACTTCCTAGATTATAGAATCTTTTCTAGGTAGAATTTGCTTTCAGATTATTCTTGTGGCCTTTGCCGCTGATTTCATGGAGAAAGCTCCTCCCTTGAAGGCAATCACACTGACTTACTATTCTGTGCCAATGTGGCTTTACCACACTAATACTAGCTTTGACTAGTTCTGACTTTAGTGTGCTTCTTTCTCAGCCTTTTGTTAATATGCTTCACTTTGTTTTATTAATTTTTGAGTACCAGGGGCCAATATTCATTATAGAAGGTAAGCTTCTAAGATTGTAGATTCCTTATGGGTAAAATGTGCATATATGTCATTCAAATGATCATGGTTTGGGGTGGCAGAGGGAATGCCTTTTTTGTTGAAATGTAAGGAAAGTGACCTTTTTAAAGTGTACATTTCAGTAGCTTTTAGTATATTTACAAAGTTACACAGTCATCTCTTTTTTTATATATCAATATAAAAAATCTGGTTTATTTTTGAGGAACTCTATATAATCATAGAAGTTGCATTGAAATCCATATATTTATGCTCTGTTGAGATTTACCAAATGGCCTTGTGCCATGTGGTTTGCTGAGTGTGGATTCTGACAGTCCTAGGTCCCAGGAGTTATTTTATGCCTCAGATTGTTCATCCCAGTTGAGCAGTGTCAGAGAGAACACCGGGGCCTTGTGTCCCATTGCTTTGTCCTAACCTCAGACCTCAGTGGTTTGATCAAGCTTCCTAGCTCTGAAATTCTTTTCCTCTCCATGCAAGTGAACCCAGGAGAGCCTACCAAAAATGACAACTGCTCTGGCCGAGATAGAGTTCTTGGTAGAGTTTGTATTGGGATGTCAATGGACTTTCTCTTCTTTTGTCTAACCCCTCCCCAAACTCTGTCCAGAAGAGCCCTGTGCAAGGAGACGGGTCACTTGTTTATTCATTCCCTCATAAGTTTGTGTGTCTGCGGTGACCCTACACCACATGCTAGACCCTGAGAACACAAAGGGAAGATAGACGGGATTCTACGGCTCGTGAAATTTATATTTTAATGAAGAGCAGAGACATCAAATGACTAATTACCCAATTAATTCTGCAGTCACAGTTGTGATAAGTGCACCAAGAGAAATGTACAGCATCTTGTGATAGAAGGGTGCAATGTGGGGCCAGACTTAGTCTGCAGGCAGGGAAGTGTCTCTGAGGGTGTGATATTTTTTTAGCCAAGATCTGAAGGATAAATATGGCAGGGGAAGGAGGAGAGGCAGAAGGTAGGAGCTACATCACAGACAGCCTTACAGGCAAAGGGAGGATTTTGGACTAAGCTGTGGAAATTCCTGAAGCTCAAAACAAAACCCACCCTAATCGCTGTGTGTTAAGGAGGAAGTTAGTGTGGAGTGGGGGGATTTATTGCCGTCACCCGAGTGGATGATAGTGGCCTTCATGACTAGGATGGGGACAACTATGAATATGGAATGTGAATTTGAGACCTATCGAGGAGATGGAGTTGACAGGACCTACTGCATCTCTACAGTTAGAATCCATCCTCCTTTTCCAATTCTGGCTCCTGAGATGTCCTCATTGTTCTTTGGGCTGAGAATACGCTGAGCACACTAAGAGTCATTCAGTGTCCCAGAGTCAACTGGTAATCCTCTTAGGGCAGTTTTGGTGTTTGTTGTTCTTGCTAAGTCGTGTCCGACAATTTGCGACCCCATGGACTGCAGCGTGCCAGGCTCCCCTGTCCTTCACTGTCTCCTGGAATTTCAAACTCAGTCCATTGAGTCAGTGATGCCATCCAACCATCTCATCCTCTATTGCCCCTACCTCCTCCTGCCCAATCTTTCCCAGCATCAGGGTCTTTTGCAGTGAGTCAACTGTTCACATCAGGTGACCAAAGTATTGGAGCTTCAGCTTCAGCATCAGTCCTTCCAATGAATATTCAGAGTTGATTTCCTTTAGGATTGACTGATTTGATCTCCTTGCAGTCCAAGGGACTCTCAAGAGTCAGAGTTTGAAGGCTTTGGCACTTAGCCTTCTTTCTGGTCCAATTCTCACATCTGTACATGACTACTGGAAAAACCATAGGGGAGCTTTAAAGCTGTGTCTATAATGTCAGGGTCCGAGAAACACAAAGGGTAGGTTTTCCAGATTGTCCCTGGGGGATTTCACTGGAAAAGCCGAAGGCTCCAGAGAAGGCAGACCCTACAGGGACTTAGAGAAAATCATGGAGACTCAGACTAGTTTACAAGCTTCTTCCCCACAGCAAATTACATTCTCCACAATGAAAAGTTCCTCCCTCTTTTTAAAAGCATCCAAATTACCTGAGTCTCACTTGCTGGCTGGTTGCCTGGCCACTGGCTGGGGAGATAGCACAGCTGTGCGGGGCCTGGGCTCCTAGGCATCCATCCTCTCTCTCCAGGGTTCACATGATGCTTAACTACCGAGATGTAGATTTTTCTTTTTTTCACTTTGTCTCTGGATTTTCAAATTTTCAGATTATAGAATGAGTTGGGAAGTAATCCTTTGCTCTAGAAACCACCCCATGTACTAGAAAACATCCTCAAATCTCATTGCACCTCAAGGAAATGCATTTGATTGCCCCTGAGCCTTTGGTGGATGGCGTACTGATGGTGTGCACCTTAAGAGTCCTGGTTGCTTGAGATTTGTCACACACTTGACCCCGTAAACAGTTTCTTGCCTTCGGTGGGTTTTTATTTCATCAACCAGAAAACTACTGCAAGATAAAGAGATTAAAGAGTTGAAGGCCTTTGAGTCATTCAGATTAGTCATGTATGGATGTGAGAGTT
This sequence comes from Bos grunniens, assembly GCF_055505025.1. NCBI lineage: Eukaryota > Metazoa > Chordata > Mammalia > Artiodactyla > Bovidae > Bos > Bos grunniens. The sequence goes on from NC_141180.1 coordinate 49,140,842, forward strand.
GGACTGTAAAGAAAGCTGAATTCTGAAGAATTGGTGCTTTTGAACTGTGGTGTTGGAGAATACTCTTGAGAGTCCCTTGGACTGAAAGGAGATCCAACCAGTCTATCCTAAAGGAGATCAGTCCTGGGTGTTCATTGGAAGGACTGATGCTGAAGCTGAAACTCCAATACTTTGGCCACCTGATGAGAAGAGCTGACTCATTTGAAAAGACCCTGATGCTGGGAGGGATTGGGGGCAGGAGGAGAAGGGGACGACAGAGGATAGATGGTTGGATGGCATCACCAACTCAATGGACACGAGTTTGGGTAGGCTCTGGGAATTGGTGATGGGAAGCCTGGCGTGCTGCAATTCATGGGGTTGCAAAGAGTCAGACACGACTGAGCGACTGAACTGTACTGAACTGAGTCATTCAGATTGTGTTCTGTGTTCAGGAGCCCAGATTAGAAAAATGCAGAGACAATTGTCTTCAGTGTTTTTATATAAAATTGCTTTTTCAAAAAATAAGTTGTTTAATGGAGGATATTGAGGATGTGGATTCAAGCGGGGGTGGGGGTGGGGGCCTGTGCTATATGGACAGGGAAAATGGGTCTCCCACCCCAAGGTGGCTCCTCAGTGTAGGGTCTTCAGTCATTTTGCTTCTGTATTTCTGCTGAAGTTGATACTCTTTTATCTTTTCCCCCCTGTTTTTCCCAAGTAGTTGGGGGACCATTGCACAATTTCTTAGTAATCCAGGCTAGTTTACTAGGATTAGAACCCAGTGCTTCAGTGCCCAGGGAGGCAGCAATCCAGCTGAATAAGACCTTTGTATGAGGAGGTGGGGAGAGAAATGGGGGACAGACAGAGAGAAAGCACCGACTTAAATAGGATTTGGAGAACAAGAGTCAGATATTATTCATGTTTATTTTGGAAAGAAACAACCATAAATATATTTATATATTCTAACTGTCTGCCTTCAGTATTACTTTGCTTCTGGCTGAATTAGGAAGATAAATTCCTTTGGTATCTTTAGTGTATTAGTTGCTTGGGTGTGAATTGTTTGAAGAAATAGTTGGTACATTTCATACAGGGATCATTTGAGATTTAAGATGGGGCTGGCCAATGACTTTATTGTATAAAAACTGTTAAAAATATTTAGAAAGTCCCATAAAATTTGTTTTTTTTTTCCTACCATGATATATATATATATTTTGAGAATCTCCATTTGCCTGCCAGGATAATGAATACCCTCCACACCTTAAGGTCATTGTCCAAATCAGCATGATAAAAGCACCTGTGAATAAGAATACATGGTTTGCCAAAAGTTCTTGCTAAATTTTTAAAACTTTAGGTTTTTTTGTTGTTGTGGTTTGTTTTGCTTTTAGCAGTAGATTAGAGGTAGGAAACAAGTCATCTTGGAATTGGAAGTAAGCACAAATTCTTTGCTCCTAATTGATAAGACCTCATTCGTGGCTGCTTGAGGTTCAGTTTATTGTTCTTGTCAATGCTTGATGGCTTTGACACGCCACAAAGTCTCAAGTGAAATAGATGTATGTGGTCATGAGATGTTGACTTATAAATTATGAACTACAATGTTCCACCTGTAAAGGAGAGGAATTGGCCGAGGTGTGGTTTTGATTTACAAGGCGAAAGCAAGAAGACCTTTGCTGTGCTGTCACAGCTGGTGAAGGTAAGCATTGGACAGAAATCCAGGATGCTTCCTACACATCCTGAGAAGGCCGAGGGCTTCCTTGGTGGAATTGCCAGGCTGTCTTGGGGTGCAGGTGGGTCTCTGGCCCTATGCTGCTCTCAGCAGAATGACTGTGCTCTCCTTCCCTCCTTGCTTCCCTCTCTTTCTCCCTCCTTCTTTCCTTTTCTCCCTTCTTTCCTTCCTCTCCTCATCTCTCTCTTCATCCCACTCTCGTTACAAAGCTGCAGCCTTGGTAAAATCCTGTTGTCCACCCACTTGGCCCATGAATTTGCCCAGCGGAACCCGGGTAAAGTAAAATACAAGACCATGATGACTGTGTTCAGTTTCTTTTTATAATTTTTTTTAATTGGAGGATAATTGCTTTACAGTGTTATGTTGGTTTCTACCATACAGCAGCGTGAATCAGCTATATGTATACATATGTATCCTTTCTTTTGAGCCTCCCTCCGCACTCCCATCCCACCCTTGTAGGTCATCACAGAGTGTCGGGCTGGGCTCCCTGTGTTATAGAGCAGCTTCCCATTAGCTATTTATTTTACGTATGATTGTGTGTATATGTCAGTGCTGCTTTCTCAGTTTCCTTTCCTGCCCTTTCCTTTCCCTGCTGTGCCGACAAATCTGTCCTCTACATCTGCATCTTTATTGCTTCCCTGCATATAGGTTCATCAGCGCTATTTTTCTAGATGCCATATATATGTGCATTAATATATGATATTTTTGTCTCTTTCTGACTTACTTCACTCTGTGTAACAGGCTCTAGGTTCATCCACCTTACTCAGTCTTACTCAAATGCATTCCTTTTTATGGCTGAGTAATATTCCATTGTATATATGTACCACATCTTCTTTATGCATTCATCTGTTGATGGGTATCTAAATTGCTTCCATGTCCTGGCTATTGTAGTTAATGCTGCAATGAATATCAGGGTACATGTGTCTTTTTGAATTGTGATTTTTCTCAGGGTATAAGCCCAGTAGTGGGGTTTCTAGGTCATATGGTGGTTTTATTCCTAGTTTCTAAAGTAACCTCTGTATTGTATTCCACGGTGGTTTTATCAGTTTATATTCCTACTTACAGTGCATGAAGATTCCCTTTTCTCCACACCCTCTCCAGCATTTATTATTTGTAGATTTTTTGATGATGGCCATTCTGACCACTGTGAGGTGATATCTCATTGTAGTTTTGATTTGCATTTCTCTAATTATGAGCAATGTTGAGCACCTTTTCATGTGTTTATTGGTCTGTGGTATATGTTCTTTGGAGATATGTCTGTTTAGGTCTCCTGCCCATTTTTTGATTGGGCTGTTTGTTTTTCTGACATTGAGCTGTATGAGCTGCTTATATATTTTGGAGATTAATCCCTTTGCCAGTTGCTTTGTGCTCATTTACTGACCATTTACCTTGAGCAGGCTCTCGGTCCCAGCTGGCAACTGTACGATTCACTGTCCTCTCTCCTGGTCGACTACTTTACACCTTCCTCTTCTTCCCAGCCTCTGACACTACCCTTTCCGTCTTCATTCTCAGTTGAATTTCCCAGGCTCCCACCATCTGCCCACCTGCTGTCCCTTTTGGCTGATACAGTGGGTGGGTTTGTACTCCTTAAGGCTGGGTGTCCTCTAAATGCCACCTCACCAACTGGCTCGGTGACATCCTCGAGGGGGCTCCTCTTCTTTTTGTATCATTTTTTCCTTCTCTATGGATCATTCCTGTTAGAATACTAAAATGCTGTTATAGCTCACAACTTAAAAAAAATTAAGAGCTCTCTTGACCTCATATCCCCCATTAACTACTGCCCCATTTCTTTGATTCCCTTTGCAGCAAATCTATTTTTTTTAGAAAAGACTTATTTGACCTCTATCTTCAGACTCTCATCTCCACCTTTTCTTGGGCTTTCTCCATTCAGTCTCTAGTTGCCATCTCTCAGTCAAAAACTCCTGCAAAGGTCATAGAAGATAGTATTGATAGATGGATGATATGTGAGATGGAACGGATGTTCACTGTGCTATGATCATCTTGCTACGTTCATTCAAGGATTTGATGACCACCTGCTATTACAGACACTGTTGTGTTTTATGAATATTAACTCACATATGCTTGTAAGGTAGGTACTATTTTTATCCTCATTACATGGATAAGGAAACTGAGAAACAGAGAGGTGAAAGAATTTATCTTCTCCACCATATATAGTGTGCATGATGACTTTCAGCCCTCATTTTATTGATACTTGACTACCTGTCGTGTTTACCATTGATCATTCCCTCCTTCCTGAACCACTGTTTCACTTTGTTTCCCGGACAGCATTCTCTTTAGGTTCTCCTTCTGCCTCATTATCTGTTCCTCTAAGTATCTTTTGCAGGTTTCTTCTTATCTCTCCTAAATAGGTCCTGGGAGCTCATCATCACACCTCTTCTCTGTCTACGCTCACTCCCTGGGTAACCCCCGCAGCCCCACGATTTTAAATGCTATCTATACACTGTTGGCCTCTGAAGTGTTGTCTCTACCTTAGGTCTCACTTCTCGACTTGATATTCTCCCCAACTTCATTTTCAACAGTTCCCCTTCTCACTCACCTGCTACAGCCATGCTGGCCTTTCTGTTCCTAGCTATGCTGATAGTGCTCCCACCTGGGCTTTCTGGACCTGGCCTGGATTAGGATGCTTTCCCTAGATGTCTGCTGGGCCCATAAACTTGCTACCTTCAAGTCTCTGTTTAAGAGAGGCCGTCTCTGCTTGTCGTGTGGAAAAGAGCAGCCCCTTACTCCAACTCCCACGTCTCTTTTGACCCGCCTTGCTTCATTGTTCTCCGTGTGTCACCACAGGGCAGCTCATGTACTTACTCCTTATTCATTTTTCTCCAGAAGAGAGCTCCAGGCAGCCGAGCTCTGCAGAGCTTGGTCTCCGCTCTGTTGCCAGTGTAGGGTGTGTAATAGGTGCTTAATAAATAGCTATTGAGTGAGTGAATGAAGTCATCACAGGAAGCGCATGGACAATGCCTTTTAGAACTCCATGTCTTTAATTTTTTTAAAGTCCATTGATTCACATTTACAAGATAAGTAAAATAACAGTGTATAAATGAGTTTTTCTTCCTCTTCCCTCAAGTTTTATGATGCTTATAAATTCACCTGAAATGGTAATAAAAGATTCCAGAAGCTTTTACAGCATGTTTTCAGTTGATGATAACATCCAGAAATAGTTTAAATAACAACATTAACAGGTTATGGTTTTCCTAAAGGACCACAGTATTTTTAAAAGAGAAACTTCAATAATTCCATTTTACTACTTCCCTAAGCCTTTGAAATACATGGTACTCATTAATGTTGAATTATTTACTAGAAATAACCCCTCCCCCCCACCCAAAATACCCACCCTGATACTAACTGCCTCGAGTTTAAAGGTTTTTGTCTCAATACTATTGGCTTAAAGAATTAAGTTCTAAGGAAATGTGGCCAGGCTTAGTTAACAATAAATCAGGTAATACTATTTGTAGAAAAAGTAACCAAAACTGCTTGTAAATAATAATGTGGAAAAATCTGGTCTCAATCAAACCACTGTCCACAGCTGGGCTCTATTTTCAGCTCGCAAACACAGTGGAGTTAATATTGAACATATCTGTATTTGAAACTTAAATAACACAAGCATGTAGTCCTTTGAGAACAAGCTTTTGCAAAATATCAGCAGAGAACTGCGCCTGAAACACGTCTGTAACACCTTAGTTCCAGAGGATTGTCCTGGAGCAATTAAAAAAAAAATGTGTGGATAGCCTCTTGACCATGTAGCTGGTATTAGAAAAGAAAAGAGTATTTTTTTTGCATAAATAATTGCCCTTCACATTCCACCAAAGGCATTAGTCTGACCAGCCAGTGGCTGTGTGACAGTTGGCCCGGTACTGTCTGGCTCGGTGGACCCCCTCCATCGGGTGCCAGGCGCGGGTGTCCAGAGGTATGCGCTGTTTGCCTGCAACATTCAAAGCACGGCAGAAAGTGATCTGAGCAGTGGCTAGAGGAGAACACAGATTTTGCCGCACCAGAATCCCTTTCTTTCTGAAGGATATTTCTTGAGGGTTTTGTACCTGTTTCAGCATAGCCCCCTCTAGATAACCAGGGGCTCACTGAGAAATAGGTTCTTAGTGTCGCTTCACAGGCTACTGTGAAACTCTCGACCTTTTCTGAAGCTTGCTGTGTGCCATGGGCCACAGAAGTTTCTGCCAACTCCTCAAAACATTGTTGGTTAAAATTTTAGCTGGGTTCCAAGTGTCCTTCCAGTCCCTGGGCTGGTGTCTCCTGAACAGGACTGCCTGCCCCGTTGCTGACCTTTTGACCCCGAGTAGACATTGGGATGCAATCTGTGGCCATCCAAACCCACATAAGGCTGTTCCCCTGAGCCCTCTTCTAGCCGTCTACACTCTGGATGTGTGCTCTGCATCTTGTGGGCCATGGTGCATGCGGACCCGACTCCTGGATCTCAGATCACTAGGATGAACATGAGTCATGCAGAGAGACCCACCAGGCCTGCCTGATGGGGCCGTTGCTCATGGCTGGCCCACTGCACTGAGGGGGTTATATGATTCCAGGGGACATTGTGTAAGGTCTTCATGGCTCTTGGTAACTATTCCACAGTGTTGAATTGTTCCCTTTGCCTGGCTTGTAAGTGAGCTCACAACAGAAGTCTGGATAGTGAAGAACGCTCTTGCTTTGTCCTTCTGGAAAATTCCTTCACCGCAGAGAGGAGAGGAGGCCAGGGAACTGACTTGTTCCCTTAGGACACCTGTTCTCACAGGTGTCCTAAGGCAGCTGGACAGAGCATACCAGTCAGTCTCACTGCACAGGGAGGAGGCAGAGCCACCCTGGCTTTATCTTTTCTGACCTATTCATTGTGACTCACTTAGCTGAGAGTGTTTCCCTGTCTGGAAGCAGAGAGCTGGACTTGATGCTTTGACCTTGGCCTATCTGGCCTCCCTGTGTAGGCTGTCTTTGGTCCTGTTATTCTGTTATCCCTTTTGACACTTGGACCTTGAGCCTCCTGGCTGTGAACAGATAGGTGCACGATTAGGACATGGCTTACCCCTGACTGTTCTTCACGTAGTCAACATAGGAAAGACTTATTGTTTATAATAATAACACGTTGCATTTGTAGAGTTCTTCACAAAGTCCTTTTATGTCTATGCTCTTATTTCATACTTACATCAGTATGTATCCCGTCTTATGATGAGAAGGCTAAGGTTCAGGAAGGCTGAGTGATTTGATCAAGGCTCTGAAACTAAAAAATAGCAAAGCCTGTGCCAAAACCCAGACGCTGGTAATTCAGGTCCAGAGCTCTGTTCAGCTCCGCTAGCTCCTTCATCATCTCCCCCAGATGAGAAGGATGTACTGTTTTGTTATGAATCTTTACAAAACATTTTGTAATAGTCCATAGAAGTTGGGGCTATGCTTGTTTTCCAAAACCTATCAAAGAACCTGACCCAATTAGGTACCTAGTAAGTGTTTGATAAATGAATGACATTAGTGAATGAAGAAATGAATGAGTGAATATATTGAATGAATAGGTAAGCAGGGCAAAACCTGTCAGTCTGCACTTGTATTGGGAATTACTACGTGTTAAGGGGTTCTAAAATGTGGTCACGTATGTGTGGGGATATGGTTTAAGTCTCACTCCTGACTCCCTATCAGGATGGAAGGCCTGAGTCCAGTTTATACCATGTTTCTTAAAATTTTCTTGGAATCTGTAACCAAAATTAAAATCTATTTTTGAATGTGTTCTATGCTCTTATTCTCCCATTTCTACTTCTTTAACATTTACTTTGGGGCAGGTAACTCTGCTTGGGTCCAAGTTTTGCCATCTTATCTCTTATTAGACATAGAAATCACTGGAAAACATATCCTGAGGAGATCTCATCGAGTCAGGGAGTGGGAGATGGGGGAGATGACTTTTCTTCCCAGGCTTGGAAATTTCAATTCCTGGGCCTATCTTACTTATTTTCCCTGAGCCCCACCAGAGGCATCTTACTAGTTTCCTAGAAAGATGTGTATTTCTGTGTGTATGTGCGCGTGCGTGAGTGTGTGTGTTGTTCAGTCACCAAGTCGTGTCCAACTCTTCGAGACCCCATGGACTGCAGCACGCCAGGCTCCCCTGTCCCTCACCATCTCCCAGAGTTGCCCAAGTTCATGTCCATTGAATTGGTGATGCCATCCAGCCAGCTCATTCTCTGTTGCCCTCTCTTCCTGGGATGTGTGTAGAGTGTGCCCGCCCACCCCCTCAGTCTGAATGCATTCCTTTCCTATTGATGTTGTTATAAACTGTGGAAAATTCTTCAAGAGATGGGAATACCAGACCACCTGATCTGCCTCTTGAGAAATTTGTATTCAGGTCAGGAAGCAACAGTTAGAACTGGACATGAACAACAGACTGGTTCCAAATAGGAAAAGGAGTTCGTCAAGGCTGTATAATTATCACCGTGCTTACTTAACTTATATGCAAAGTACATCATGAGAAATGCTGGACTGGAAGAAACACAAGCTGGAATCAAGATTGCCGGGAGAAATGTCAATAACCTCAGATATGCAGATGACACCACCCTTATGGCAGAAAGTGAAGAGGGACTAAAAAGCTTCTTGATGAAAGTGAAAGTGGAGAGTGAAAAAATTGGCTTAAAGCTCAACATTCAGAAAATGAAGATCATGGCATCCGGTCCCACCACTTCATGGGAAATAGATGGGGAAACAGTGGAAACAGTGTCAGACTTTATTTTTCTGGGCTCCAAAATCACTGCAGATGGTGACTGCAGCCATGAAATTAAAAGACGCTTACTCCTTGGAAGGAAAGTTATGACCAACCTAGATAGCATATTCAAAAGCAGAGACATTACTTTGCCAACAAAAGTTCATCTAGTCAAGGCTATGGTTTTTCCTGTGGTCATGTATGGATGTGAGAGTTGGACTGTGAGGAAGGCTGAGTACTGAAGAATTGATGCTTTTGAACTGTGGTGTTGGAGAAGACTCTTGAGAGTCCCTTGGACTGCAAGGAGATCCAACCAGTCCATTCTGAAGGAGATCAGCCCTGGGATTTCTTTGGAAGGAACGATGCTAAAGCTGAAACTCCAGTACTTAGGCCACCTCATGCGAAGAGTTGATTCATTGGAAAAGACCCTGATGCTGGGAGGGGTTGGAGGCTGGAGGAGAAGGGGACAACAGAGGATGAGATGGCTGGATGGCATCACTGACTCGATGGACGTGAGTCTCAGTGAACTCCAGGAGTTGGTGATGGACAGGGAGGCCTGGCGTGCTGCGATTCATGGGGCTGCAAAGAGTCGGACACAACTGAGCGACTGATCTGATCTGATCTTCCTAAGACTGACATGTCAGAGAGCTCTCCCTGGTGGTCTAGTGGTTAAGACCCCACACTTCCAATTCAGGGGGTCCTAGTTCCATCCCTGGATGGGGAATTGGATCCGCTATGCTGCCGCTAAGACCCAGTGCAACTGAATATTAACACATCAGAAATCTTGGTGAGATAGTTGCTGTTGCCTTAAGTTTCTTACACAATTAGTTTACATATGTAGACAATGTATACGAATCGACCACTTCAAACCTGTCTTTTGTAGGCTCTGTTAGTCAGAAGGCCCCTTTAGAAAATATAGAGATAGCTGAATAATGTAACAGTGCAGCAGATAAGTACAACTGGCATTCTGTCAAATGCCATCTCCCATGTGCTAGAGTGACTGGAGGCAGCAGAGAGGGCTGTCCTGGTCTGCTCACCCTCTCTCTCTTTCTGATAACAACCTGGGCTTCTTGTGGTTGAGCCTGTATAGGAGCATCTAGAAGGCATCACTCAAAACAGACAGCTTCAGCTCTTCCTCACATCCCCAAGATGCTGTGGCAGCCCTCCCTGCCACAAGACTCCTCTGAGAAGCCAGAAATCATTGTGGCCCCGAAAGAGGTTAAAATTGTGTTGGTGGGGGATTGGCAGGGGTGGCAGTCTCTCAGGAGGATGCCAATCATGGTGCAGGCCCAGGGGCATGTCTAGAAACCATCACTGCCTTGCAGTAACTCCTAGTCAGGATTGAGAGGGTAGGACCCTGAATCGAGGCTGGCTGGATGGCTGGTTCTCTGACTTGTGGGTTTGTAAACAGTTCACAGCAACTGGCTTCTTAGGAATGACTGTTATTAACCAAAGCTGGCAGAGAAGCTGGATAAAGCCTTCCTGCCTGTCCCGAGCCCCCCATATTCAGAGCTTTTTGAGTGGTCTTGTTCATCTCAGTGACTTTTCACTTGAGATCATTATGGAAGAAAGAAGGGTAAGAAGGATTGCTGGCTCTTCTGTGATTAATCCATCCCACCCCAAATGAGCAGACGAATGTCTGATGACGTGGATGGTTAGGTTCCGGGCTGCCAAGCTCAGATCTTATAACTAGGTCGTGGAAGTGTGATCCGTCCGATGTGTCTAGGACTCCCCTTGCCAAGGGTGTGTTATGGCATCACTAACGTATCATGAGTGGAAACAGAAATGTCTGGTCAGGTCCTCGTTCTCTCGGTCTCCTCAGCCGGGGCACTTACGGAGGAAGCCTTTAGGACTTCGCTCACCAAACCCAACCAGCATGGAACCTGGCATGTAGCCTATGCTACATAATGTGGTTTTTCCAGGAACAAAGACTCTCTGGTCTTCTCTATAATTGCACCAAATTACATCTCAGAGATGACTTTTTCTTGTCATGGCATTGGTTTTCTTTCTCCAAGAGGGAAATTGCAAAGTTACCATGACATGAAATCTGGCCAGAGGCTTGAAGGATTTCGTAGTTATAGCAACCTCAGCGGTGCCCTCTCAGACCGGGGCAGGCGGCAGAGCTGAGGGCGACAGACTCACTGCCGCCCCCTGAACCGCCGACCAGATTCACGGTTCCGTGTGGTTGGGACTTTGAGTCTCCTGTCAGCCTCTCCCACCACACTCTAGAAAACATCGCCTGGCCTGTCAGCAGTGCCTGTCTCACCAGGAAGAGCAGTGGCTTGTGATCCAGATGCAAGGGCAGCCCCAGGCTGGGGGCCATGGCATGGGGGGGTTATTAGCCTGGGGCCAGGGCCTGCCCCCCGGCTCACTCACCCACACCCTCTGTGCCTGGCCCACAAGTCAGCCAATACCCAGTTACCAGAGGTCAATGTAGAGATTGTGCTTTTTAGAACTTTTTTAAAAAATTTATGTATTTTTAATTGGAGGATAAATTAAAAGACACTCACTCCTTGGAAGGAAAGTTATGACCAACCTAGACAGCATATTAAAAAGCAGACATTACTTTGCCAACAAAGGTCCATCTAGTCAAGGCTATGGTTTTTCCAGTGGTCATGTATGGATATGAGAGTTGGACTGTGAAGAAACCTGGGCGCCAAAGAATTGATGCTTTTGAACTGTGGTGTTGGAGAAGACTTTTGAGAGTCCCTTGGACTGCAAGGAGATACAGCCAGTCCATCCTAAAGGAGATCAGTTCTGGGTGTTCTTTGGAAGGAATGATGCTAAAGCTGAAACTCCAATACTTTGGCCACCTCATGCGAAGTGTTGACTCACTGGAAAAGACCCTGATGCTGGGAGGGATTGGGGGCAGGAGGAGAAGGGGACAACAGAGGATGAGATGGCTGGATGGCATCACTGACTCGATGGACATAAGTTTGGGTAAACTCTGGGAGTTGGTGATGGACAGGGAGGCCCGGTGTGCTGTGATTCATGGGGTCGCAAAGAGTTGGACACAACTGAGCGACTGAACTGAACTGACTGAATTGCCTTACAATATTGTGTTGGTTTCTGCCACACATCAACATGAATCAGCCATGGGTGTCTCTACACTTAAGAGAAACCAAAGCAGATGAGAGCCCAGGTTAGCTTTGGATTTAGAATAGCCCTCTTTTGGTTCTGCCTAGAGGTTCCTAGGAAAGCGTGTGAGAAGGAATCAGGGAGAGGGCTCAGGCCAGGGATTGACCTCAGCTCAATTGACATCTGGGCCTGGATCCTTCTTTGTCCTGAGAGTTTTTTCCTATGCATTATAAGACATTTAGCATCGTCCTTGGCCTTTACCCACCAGATGACAGTAGCCCCCTCTCAGTTGTGACAACAAAAAATGTCCCCAGGCATTTCCAAATGTCTTCTAGGGATCAAAATCACCAGGGGTTGAAACTTTGGGAGTAAGGAGAGAATTGAGTGAAAAGACATTTGCTTATACCTATAGTCTTGGGCTATGTGGCAAGAGCCATTTATCACTGTCTTGAATTATTGTCTAGAAAAAGTTGAGGTTTTCAGAATAGTTGCAGTCCATTGGGTGGCATGGTGAGCCCTGCAGGAAATGGTCAACTGCTCTCCAAAGGCCACGGCTAGGCTTAGAAACTTAAAAGGGAGAGGCACCTCTTCCTTCTCCCTGCCCCATCTCTGTCTCCCTTCCCATCCCTTACTTTGTAACCCCAAACCACTGCATCACCAGGGATACTTATTAAAATGCACCCAGAGCCTTACTCCCTGGAGCCTTACTCATGTCCATTGAGGCAGTGATGCCATCCAACCATCTCATCCTCTGTCATCCCCTTCTCCTACCTTCAGTCTTTCCTGGCATCAGGGTCTTTTCCAATGAGTTGGCTCTCCGCATCAGGTGGCCAAAATAATCAAGCCTCAACTTCAGCATCAGTCCTTACAATGAATATTCAGGGTTGATTTTCTTTAGGATTGATTGGTTTGATCTCCTTGCAGTCTAAGGGTTTCTTAAGAGTCTTCTTCAGCACCATAGTTTGAAGGCATCAGTTCTTCAGTGCTCAGCTTTTTTTTATTGTCCAGCCCTGACATCAGTGCATGACTACTGAAAAAAACCATAGCTTTGATGACACAGACCTTTGTTGGCCAAGTAATGTCTCTGCTTTAATATAGCTTTCCTTCCAAGGAGCAAGCCTCTTTTAATTTCATGGCTGCAGTCACCAACCCCAGTGATTTTGGAGCCCCCCAAAATAAAGTATGTCACTGTTGCCATTGTTTCCCCATCTGTTTGCCATGAAGTGATGGGACCAGATGCCATGATCTTCGTTTTTTGAATGTTGAGTTTTAAGCTAGCTTTTTCACTCTCCTCTTTCACCTTCATCAAGAGGCTCTTTAATTTCTCTTCTCTTTCTGCCATTAGGATGGTGTCATCTGCATATCTGAGGTTACTGATATTTCTCCCTGCAATCTTGATTCCAGCTTGTGCTTCATCTTCATCCAGCCTGGCATTTCACATGATGTACTCTGCATAGAAGTTAAATAAGCAAGGTGGCAATATATAGCCTTGACATACTCCTTTCTGAATTTTGTTGTTCTGTGTCTGATTCTGTCACTTCTTGACCTGCATACAGGTTTCTCAGATGGCAGGTAAGGTCGTCTGGTATTCCCATCTCTTTAAGAATTTTCCACAGTTTGTTGTGATCCACACAGTCAAAGGCTTTAGCATAGTCAATGAAGCAGAAGTAGGTGTTTTTCTGGAATCCTCTTGCTATGTTAGACAATGACAGAAGGCAGAGCAGGGGGTTAGGGAGTGCTTGGGGTGACTTACATCTGTAATGAGGTGGTCAGGGAGGCCTCATTATAAGGGGATATTTGACCAGCTTGCAGGTGGTAAGAGACAGTCAGGCCTGTATGAATAGGCAAAAGTTTTCCGTGAAGAAGGAGGAGGGAGTACAGAGCCACTGAGGTGGCAGTGAGCATTCCTGGTGTGATGGAGGAAGAGCTCAGGCTCTTGTGATTGGAGCAGACTGAGTCATGGAGCAGTGGTTGGAGCTGAAGTTCGAGAAGGAGCAGGAGGCCAGATCCTGTAGAGCCCAGTGCAAACACTTTGATTTTTTTTGTTTGTTTTGGGTTTTTGTTTAGTTTTATTTTTTGATTCTTCAAATTACTTTTTAATTTTAATTTTTATCCTGCAAATGCTACTTGAAATAAGTAATCCAAGTGAATCCACAGACTTCAGTCAATTTAGGGTCAGAGATTTAATGACTGGATGACTGGTATCTAAAATGAGTTTTGTAAACACAGACTCTAATACTTTGATTTGACTCTGAGGGAAGTAGGGTGGGGGCCACGGGAGGATTTTTAGCCAAGGACTGCTAGGATCAGATTTAAGACTTATGAGGATCTCCCTGGCTGCTGTCTGGAGTAGATACCAGGGGGGCAAGCGTAGAAGTTATCATTACTGTTGAAATTATGGCATGGTTTCTGCCCCATAGGAATTTACCACGATCGTGGAGATAGAGCATGTACGGCTCTAACCAACGAGGAAGTGTTTGCTAAGTGATGTGAGTCACTCAGACCAGAAAAGTGCAATGGAAGTGCCTCCTGGGAGTCAGACTTTGTGGACGAGCTGGGCCTTACTATGGATAAACAAGATTTTTTTTTTTTAGTGTAATGGTTATATGATTGACATTCACTAAACGGTACACATCTGAAGTATACAATTTGATACATTTGGTCACACATAAATACCCAGGAAACGATCACACTGGTGAACATACCCCTTACCCTCCCACTCCCAGCCCCCTAAATTTTCTTGTGGTTTATAAGGCAAGATGGGAATTGTCATCAGGGCAGGAGCGTAAGCAAAGGCACAGAGAGGGGAAATGAAGGAGCTTCTAAGGGGCAGAGGGAAACCATCCTGCTTGTCCTGCAGGGTCACATGAGGAACCCAGAGAAAGATGTCTCACAGGACAGCTTGAAGTAAATTACATGGGGCCCTTGATGCTGGGTTGCAAGGGTTAGCTCACAGAGGGACCAGAAGAAGTCTTTAAGTTTGTTGTGGTTTATGGTCAAAACTGGAGAAGGAAATGCAATCCAATCCAGTATTCTTGCCTGGAAAATTCCATGGACAGAAGAACCTGGCGGGCTACAGTTCATGGGGTCACAGAGAGTCGGCCACGACTGAGCACATCAGCACATGGTCAAAACAGAGTTTATTTGCTAAAATTCCATCTTTTAAAAACAACAGCAGCAACACAAAATTTTAGGTACTTTATCTTTTTGTAGTAAGTCCAAGAAAACATAGCCAAGTACATTTCTGCAGTGTTTCATACACATAAAATCAATTAAAGAAATAAAAAGAAACATTAGGTAATTTCGTAATTAGATAATTAAGAGATTCTTTAATACAACTTGGGCTTCACTGGTAGTTCAGCTGGTAAAGAATCCGCCTACAATGCAGGAGACTGGTTTGATTTCTGGGACCGGAAGATCTGCTGGAGATGGGATAGGCTACCCACTCCAGTATTCTTGGGCTTCCCTGGTAACTCAGACAGTAAAGAATCCGCTTGCAATGCGGGAGATTTGGGTTCAGTCCCTGGGTTGGGAAGATCCACTGGAGAAGGGAATGGCTACCCACTCCAGTATTCTTGCCTGGAGAATTCCACGGACAGAGGAGCCTGGCGGGTTACAGTCCATGGGGTCGCAAAGGGTTGGACATGACTGAGTGACGTTCACTTTAATACAACTACTTACAGTTGGAAAATAAATCCATTTGCCACCTGATGGTTCATCATAGCCCACATGTAAAAAGTACATCTAATCTTGTTCAGTTGCTAAGTTGTGTCCGTCTCTTTGCAATCCCATGGACTGCAGCGTGTCAGGGTCCCTTGTCCTTCACTGTCTCCCTGAGTTTGCTCCAACTTATGGCCATTGAATTAGTGATGCTGTCTAACCAACTCATCCTCCGTCGTCTCCTTCTCCTTTTCTTTCAATCTTTCCCAGCATCAAGGTCTTTTCAAATGAGTCAGTTCTTTGCATCAGTGGCCAAAGTATTGGAGCTTCAGCTTCAGCTTCAGCATCAGTCCTTCCAATGAATATTTAGGACTAATTTCCTTTAGGATTGACTGGTTTGATCTCCTTGCAGACCAAGGGACTCTCAAGAGTCTTCTCCAACACCACAGTTCAAAAGCATCAATCCTTCAGTGCTCAGCCTTCTTTATGGTCCAATTCACATCCATTCATGACTACTGGAAAAATCATAGCTTTGACTATACAGATCTTTGTCGGCAAAGTAATGTCTCTGCTTTTGAATATACTGTCTAGGTTTGTCATAGCTTTTCTTCCAAGGAGCAAGTGTCTTTTAATTTCATGACTGCAGTCACCATCTGCAGTGATTTTGGAGCCCAAGAAAATAAAGTCTGTCGCTGTTTCCACTGTTTCCCCATCTATTTGCCATGAAGTGATGGGACCAGATGCCATGATTTTCATTTTTTTAGCATTGTGTTTCAAGCCAGCTTTTTCACTAAGAGGCTCTTTAGATATTCTTCACTTTCTGCAGATGGGTATCATCTGCATATCTGACACCTTCCAACGTGGGAGGCTCATCATTTTTGCCTTTTCATGGGGTTCTTGCAGCAAGGATACTGGAGAGGGTTGCCATTTCCTACCCCTGGAGATCTTCCTGACCCAGGCATCAGGACTGTGCTAAACATGTTGCACATATAATACTTACATAACTCATTAAAATAGGGACACTTAAGGAGACTGAGGCTTGGATAGGTTTTTAAAAATGGCTTCCTGTCCCACAGCTACTGAGTAACGGAGACAGGTCTTGATCCTCCCATGAGAGTGGAACTGTTAGTCACTCAGTCCTATCTGACTCTTTGTGACCCCATGGACTGTAGCCCACCAG
Organism: Bos grunniens; assembly: GCF_055505025.1. NCBI lineage: Eukaryota > Metazoa > Chordata > Mammalia > Artiodactyla > Bovidae > Bos > Bos grunniens. The sequence goes on from NC_141180.1 coordinate 49,157,159, forward strand.
GCTCCTCTGTCCATGGAATCCTCCAGGCAAGAATACTGGAGTGGGTTGCTATGTCCTCCTCCGGGGGATCTTCCCCACCCAGGGATCAAACCCAGGTCTCCTACATTGCAGGCAGATTCTTTACCATCTGAGCCATCAGGGGAGCATCTGAACCTCCTATACTCACTAACAAGCTTTTTCAAAAGCATCAAGACACTGTCCATGCCATCCAGTTGGAAAAGATGAGAGACAAAGACAAAAATAATTTCTGTGGCCATGATGAGAAATACCTCAACTATTCTTTTCCTCCAAAGAATCCGTGAAGTTTTCTTAATCATATGAAGTTCCAATTAAAAAATCTCCTTTTTCCTTTGAAGCAGATAAGTCGTATCATATGCAACACTTTTTCACATGTTGCAGCACGCAGCCCTGTTAATTGCATCCGGCCTGCCTCTGGTGCTCCCAGCAGCCTCGTGTCCTGAATATAATCATTCAAATTGAAGCACACGTGCATCTCTAATGGGCCAGCATCTCTCGTCTGTAACACTAGGCAGGGGGGCTTAGGCCGTGTGCAAAGTCACTACAGCCCAGGTTAATTTGGTTTCTTATATAGAACAACTTTGGTCTGACATTTAACATTTCTTCCTTTGACTTTTTTTTTTCTTTTTGGTCTTTCTGAGCTCATTACCCAGCATCTTTTATATTCATTCTTTTTTCCATACAAGATCAGTGCTGGAGTCCAATCATGATAAAAAGCCTGGGGTCTGGATGAGGCCTGGAAGGCTAGGAAATTTCAGGTTCACAGAGCAGGTCTGTGGGCCAGCTGTGATTCCAGGGCCTGGCTGAGCTGCCATCACTGCGGTACTGGTTCTTTGGGTTGTCTCAGACCTCACCTGGAACAGACTCTGTCATGCACCCAGTCCCCTCTTTCATGCCCCTCTTTCTCCTTGTCACTAACTTTGGAGAATGAGCCCTGCTGTGTCCCCTTTGCCCAGCTGAGTGAAACACTCAGGGACTTTCTTGAGTTCCCACAGGGGGTCAGCGAGAATGGCAGCTTGTGAGGGTGGTCACTCTTCTCAACAAAGAGCACTGGGATGTCACTGCTTGTAATACTTTCTAATCGGTTCTCTGCCTTGTTTGTGCATTTGGGAACTCTGAACAACAGAAGTAAAGGATATTAATGTTTATTTGTCCATTCTTGCTGGGTAGATTCAGCATGACAGCTGGTGAGTAGAGTCCCATGTGAGAGACATTCTGGATTCCCCAATCTTTTGCATCCCCTCGATCTTGCATGTCCCATCAAACACATGTGGGCAGTGAGATGCTAGATCAGGGCTGAGGAGCATGGAGGAACCAGATCTTCCTGAGGAAGCAATCACACCCACTGGTTAGTACTTTGGGGTATCCTTAGATGCCAGGTTTTAGAGTCTTCTTCCTAGTAATACCAATGGCTAAGTGAAATTTGTTTTTTCTCCTTCTGAAATTACCAAGTAGGAAAAGCCCCAGTTCTTTTGAGACATTTGAATTCAAATATATGAATGTTCAGGTATGAATGAGAATGTTTATGTGGCAGCCTAGATGGGAGAAGGGGCTGGGGGAGAATGGATACATGTATATGTATGGCTGAGTCCTCCGCTGTTCATCTGGAACTAGCACAGCATTGTTCATCGGCAATACCCCAATACAAAATAAAAAGTTAAGGGAAAAAACAATTTGTTTTCTTGGGTCAGATTCACCTGAGGTTTGCTATCTGTTGTTTTGCAAACTGCCAATTTTGCTGTTTCCAGTCAAAACAGAGAATCATTAATATGGACACTTGTCTTTGGGAATAGATGACTGCTGGGAAGAATGCTGAGCTGGAAAGGACATGGATGGGGAATGTGGCAGGGGCGGACAGGGGGCAGGAGGCAGACCCTAGGGTGGAAAGATTACAAGGTGTGTGAGGGTAAAGTCCCTTGATCTTCTGGGAAACTGCCTGCCTTGGGAACAAAACATTGCATTCTTGGAGTTCTAGCCACCATTCTGGGCCTCATGGGATAGCATTTATGGAAGAAGAAAGTTTAGGGACCAAGTGGAAAGAAACTGCCTTTGAAGAACAGTTTAAATCTTGTTGAGCTTGTCACTAGAGGCCTCTAGAATAATAAACCAGGAGCAAACATCAGCAGGCGTTTGCACAACTCACGCTGGACTCTGACTCCAGCTGTTGTCTTCCTCACAGACCCAGAGGCTTTGTGGGAATGCACTCTAAGTACTCTTTCGGCCAAAATAAAGCTGGGGAAAAAAATCCTGTCCTCAAAACTGGCTTGAGTGTTTATTGCCGAGGAGATGATTCCTTAGAAGATGAAGTGGGACAGAAAGCAGTGAAGACGCTAGTAAACAGCTTGGTTTGCCAGGGCGGTAGCTCTTGCTCTCCGGCTCGGGTCCCACAGACTTCCCACGCTCATTAGCAGCCCTGCCTCGTGTGTGGAAACCTGGCTGCTGGCTCTTGGAAAACAAGCACATTGCCTGCTTGCTGGGGCCTAACCCTCCTGGACCAGGTGTGTGGCATGGACGAGGAGTTTTCCCTTCAGTAGATTTTTCTTGGTGGCCTGCTGATGAGCTGGCCTGATGGTTAAAAACGTTCTTTGCATATCAACATTATTTTCTTGGGAACTTAGAGAAAAGAGTAATAGATTGTGTACCGAGGAGAGAATAGAGGATCTGTTCTGGTAGTTTAAGAAAGCTTCAGGTAAAGGGAAGCTACCTAGATTATGGTTGACTCACTTCAGGCTCTTTAGTCAGGCAGAACAAGTGCTGTTGGAAAACTACATTAGCTTTAGATTTGAAGGAATTTATTTCATGGCCATTTTTATAAGACACAACTAGCTCACATAGACAAAATAAATGACAGATGGACCAAGACCAACTTCATTATTGATCGTTTTAGCTTTGGTTGAGTTCTTTCAATTTGTTTATTTGACAAATGTTTGTTGGGCCCTGCAGTGAAGGAGACACTATTCTAGACTTGGAGGAATTAAAGATGGGAAGGATATTTCCTCTTAAGGGGCTGACAGTCTAACAGACAAAGAGTTCTGCAAATAAAAACTACAGATAATAAGATAGTTTCAAGAGTGGAGTTGTAGGAAAGCAGGATGGTGACTGATTTCTGTTTTATCTTTTTTTTTTGGTGCGGGGAGGGTTTTGAGGTCCAGGCTATAATCTGGAAGACCATGATGACGTGAGAAATGCTGAAAGCTTTCTCATGGCTTTGAGCAAGGAGAGGAGGGACCATTCAAGAGCTTTTAGGAAAGACCGTTTCCTACACTTCGTGATTGGATTGAAGGGAATAGGATGAGGCAAGAAGGTTCTAGATTTCTAGCCTGGGTCCCTGAGTGGATAATAGCACTATTTAGTTTGATAGTGACTATTGAAATAAGAATAGGATTAGAGGAAAATAAAATGAATTTTGAATGGTCAGTTTGAAGAGTGTTTATCTGGATGATGTTTTCCAGGGACCTGTAAGGCTTAGTGTTCAGGAGAAAGGCCAGGTAGGGCTGGAAATGGACAATTCCCAGTCACTGGGATACAGATGGCTGTGGAAGCCATGGGTTGGGATGCCCTTGCCCGAGGCAGAGAGATTTATGATGTCTTAGATCAGTGTGCCGGAATACACATGAGGCAACCTTAGACAGCCATTAGATTATGAGAGACCTCCAGGGGACGAAGCAGGACACCGATTTTCCTGAAACAACCCTAGAAGAAGTAGAAGAGCTAGGGATCGGAAAACCATTTTCTGGCGTTCTCTTTGTTCTTTTGTAGCAGTCAGTAAGTGGGCAGACATAGGTGTCTGCATGAGCAACTGAGCGCGCACACACTCATACTAACTTCATTTATCCCTGACTTTCCTTCTAAGGACCTTTTGTTGTTTAGTCACTAGCTAAGTTGTGTCCAGCCTCCTCTGTTCATGGAATTCTCCAGGCAAGAATACTGGAGTGGGTTGCCATTTCCTCCTCCAGGGGATCGTCCTGACCCAGGGATCAAACCCACGTCTCCTACGTCTCCTGTAGGGAGTTCTTTACCATTGAGCCACCAGGGAAGCCCCTTAAAGACCTTTATCAGTTTCCTAAGTGTTTTCTTGAATTCCTCTCCATGATGCATGTGGAATAATAATAATTTTGTATTATTTTTGAAAGATGAGAATGTTTTGAGCACAGAATCCTTAAGTTGAAAATTTAGGATGAAAACGTTGCCCAGATGCCGTCAGTCCATTTTCCAAGGTGCTGAAATAAAAATCAGGACTCCAAAAATAGAGGATTGGCTGTGCACAGATTCCTGTTATTCCAATCTGACTTTGTGAGATCACAACATGAGTCAGGACAGGACAGTATGAAAGTATTTGAGTCCACACACTAGGTAGCATGCCAGACTGCATACTAAGCCCATTCCCTTTCTGGGTCCAGGTTTCTTTTGGTGCGAACTGAACTGGAGGGCACTCCCCTAGTCCATCTCCTGGGGCCACAACAGTCCTTTCCTGTCCATGTCAGGAGAACTCAGCATGTGTGAGCCTTCCATGATTCTGAGGGCTTCTTTTCCCCCTGTTTATTCCTACTCTCCCAGGAAGCAGTATTCCCTTTATTCCATAACTTACAGAAGACTCTGTCTGTTGACCTTTCCTCTTTGAAGTTTTGAGGTGCACTAAAATATTTACAGTATGTAGACCAGCACTTGAAAGGGATTTTAGTTTCCCTAAGATATATCTTTTGGCTTACTGAGGCCTTTTGATGCTAAGAACTCACTTAAGGTTTCAGATCAAGGGTGGCTTGATTTAGGGAACACCTCTTGACATCCATCAGCAATGGCAGACTCCCTAAACCACCCATCTCGCTTTCCTCTGGATGAGGCAGTGGTGGGTTCTGGGCTTTGCCACTTCCTGGATGTCAGGGGCCATCCTAGTTGTGGGCACAGCTGCAGTGCTCCTGATGGATTTGTCACCGCCTTGGGAACTGGGAGGGGAGTGCTGGGCTCCATGTGCCTGAGCGTGTGCTGGTTGGTCCCAGACTAGAGGGGGCAGCAAGGGGACCTGGCACTGCATAGTCCAGGAGCCAAGAGGGCTCCTTGGAGTCTGAACTCAGAGAGAACAGGAACCAAGATCCTCAGCCTGCTGCACAGCTAACATGTATTGTTTGTTCCATGTGGGAAGTCAAGCAGCAAACAGCAGCAGGCTAAGTGAGGAAGGTACTTCAGGGAGAGTGTGAAAACCAAGAAAGAAGAGAGAAAATGAGTCCTCGGCGTTAGGCAGTTTTTGTGGAGGGGATGTATCTTTTGTACTCCAGCTGCAGATGTCAGAGTCAAATCCAGATTCTACAGGAATCTAAAATCAACTATGATGTGTGGATGGGGCTGCTCTTATAACTCCCTTTTTCCTATGATGCTGCTTCAGGTAGTAGGTTAACAAAAATATTCTAAGTAAGCAATTAATTTGAGCTTTCTTGAAACCAAATAGTTTGGTGGCTTGAAAGCATAAGCCATGGGGAGCAGATTGCTTTTGAATGCCAGTCTCTGATTTCTCACCCTGCCTCTAATTAGGTAGTAGATGTGGGAATTAAAAAATGACTTATGAAACAACCACAGGATAAAATACCATGTGGTCATTTAAAAAAATCACATTTTCAAATGACATGTATTGATTGACAAGGAAAAATGCCCAGTATGTAATATTATGTGAAAAAGTAAGAAACTGTATTTTTGACACATATGGGGGCCCAAATATTTCCTTTTGATTAAATGAACATTTCATAGGTGAAGGTGGTGAAAACCTTATGCCTGTGCAAAATTCTGAGTCCATTGATGAAGATGGTTGTTTGGCTCTTGCAGTGGAAAATCATGGACTAGAGGTCAACTAGTCTGGGTATAGTCCAAGCTTTTAACCCTTTTGGGGGCTCAGTTTTCTTATTTGGAAACTGAGGTGATGGTCTGCTTTAGAATGGTCCCTAGGGATACTTTTGGGTCCCACATGTGCTGAGTTTTGGTCAGGGACTTGGACAAAGCAGCTGAGAAGGGGTGCCACAAACAGGTCTCATATGGTTTGCATCACTTCATCAGTCAGACTTGGTCAACCTTGACCTCCTATTGTTTCTCATCATTTTCTGTGACCGTCTTGAGTTTCTACCCCTCTGAGCCACTCCTCCCTGCTGCTGTGTAAAGAGGCCTCTTGATTTATTAATCAATTAATCAGTGCATGCTGAGGAGCTGTTCAGGGTAGTTAAACAGAGAAAACAAAATGCTGGAGCCCGTAATCAAGATGGATCATGACGAAGAGTGAGCCTCCCATCGCTGATCTCCCTGCCCACCCTGGCTGCCCCACACTGCCCCCCTCACCCCCAGCTCATCAAATCCCGCTCAGCCCTGAGGGAGTTTCCACCCTATAAAAGATACCGCAAATTTCAGAAGGGAAGAATTTCTTCTAATGTCCTCAGGAAAATACACGTTGAGATGAGCCTCATGAGTTACTTGCAGCAGTTGTGGGATCTCAAAAGTTCAACCAGGCCCCCAAACAGCACAGGGGCTCTGTCCATTTCTGCAGACATTGTACCCTACAGTGTGCCTACTGTATCCCCATTTCCCTACACAGAGTCATGGAGCTGGAAGACCCCTACAATAAAGATAGGCCATGGCCCTGAGTGACAGATGAGAGGTTCAGAGAGGCTCCGTAAGTTGTCCAAGGTCACACAGCTAATGAGTAGCAGAACTGGAACTAGAATCCAAGTATTTTGGTAACCGGTTAACACACCTGGTGCTTGTTTCTCTGTGCAGTCCTGCTTTCCTACAAAAATTAAAGCAAAGTAAGTGAAGAAAGGAGCTTCCCAAGTGGTGCTAGTGGCAAAGAACCTGCCTGCCAACCTAGGAGCTGTAAGAGAGACTCGGGTTTGATCCCTGGGTTGGGAAGATCCCTTGGAGGAAGGTATGGCAACCCACTCCAGTTTTCTTCCCTGGAAAATCCCGTGGACAGAGGAGCCTGGTGGGCTATAGTCCATAGGGTTGCAAAGAGTTGGACATGACTGAAGCGACTTAGCATACATGCACACACACAAATGAAAGAAATTATCTTCATTAAATTCATTTTCTGGTTTCTTTTACGTATATGCTTCTGAGCAAAAGAGTTTTTAATAGTTTTAGATGAAGTTTCTGGGGAAAAGTATCTTGGACTGTTTATGAAGGAGATATTTTTCTTCTGATGGTTCAGAATGTCAGCTACATGGGTGTGGGCGTGGCCAGCCTGCTGGGGGCTGACGGTAAACATGGGAGCCCTGGAGGGGTTTGTTGGACTGCTGGAGAGGCTATATCTCTGGGCTAGAATCTGTTCAGTTGGTTTTTCTTCCAGTGGAACTTAGCAAACGATGCTAATGAGGCCAGGGTTTTCTTGGAATGGAATCTCTGTTCTGGGTCACAAGCAGTACCTCCATCTGCTACCAAGTTTTCATCGTTCATGGGTTGGGGCACAGAGCATCAGTCCAGAGTGCCTGCACTCACCCCCACCAGGCCCGGATACCCATTTGTGTCTGCTTCACCCATTTGTGAACACTTTGGGAGCATCCAGGTATGCCTATAAAGTTACCGTGGACACAAGGGGAAAAGTCTGGAACGTTCTTATTTGACTAGCCTGGTAAGGAGGATGCTTAGAAATATATATATATATATATACACACACACACATATAATTAATTCCTTAACATCTCCATTATAAAATATTACATTTGTCAAATGTGTTTGTCAACTAGAGGCTCATCTGCCAATCTGGCTGCTCATTTCTGCTGGATGTCAATCAAACAGTCCAACTTCTTGGATATGTGAAGGGCTTAACTCATAAACTAGACATCTGAATTGCACTTACCAGCCTTGATTTATAGGCTCTCCCTTTTTTTGTTTGTTTGTTTATGTGTTCTCCAGGATCCTGCTTTCCCGGCTGTGATTCACGACAAGCTCCAGGTCCCCAATACCATCCGGAAGGCATGGAATGACAGGGACAACCGCTGTGACATTTGTGCCACACACTTGAATCAGCTGAAGCAGGAGGCCATTCAGATGGTGCTGACCCTGGAACAGGCGGCTGGCAGTGAGCACTTTGATGGCTCCCCTGGCTCCCCGCCACCCCTCTCCAACGTCCCCACTCTGGTGGGGTCCCGGCACGTGGGGGGGCTCCAGCAGCCCAGGGATTGGGCTTTTGTGCCCGCCTCCTATGCCCCCTCCAGCTACACAGCCTTCGTCACCAATAAGCATAGCAGCAAACCCAACAGCCTTGGGGTCAGCAATGGAGCGGAGAAGAAGAGTGGGTCTCCAACCCACCAGGCCAAGGTCAGCCTCCAGATGGCCACCAGTCCCAGCAACGGGAACATCCTCAGCTCAGTGGCCATCCAGGCTCACCAGTACCTGGACGGCACCTGGTCCCTGTCAAGAACCAACGGGGTCACCCTGTATCCCTACCAGGTAAGTAGCCTCTGAGTGAAAAAGGACAGAGTTGGTACAGTCAAAGCAAAGAAGTGGGTAGCACTTTCTTTCTCTACTTTGTCCCTCTGGGAACTCCCCAGTGCAGAGCCTAGTGTTTCCATGTAGCCCTGCTGGATGATGCTAAATAGGGATGAAATGTCTGAGGGACCAGTGACCCAAGATGGCGCTCTGTTTCCATTGTCTATACCATCAAAAGAGAGGGAGATTCTCTTCTTAATTTCTCCCACCTTGACCGACCATAACTCTTTTCTATTTGCATCTCACTTTAAATACTGTGGGATTAGGTTACCAAACATGTGTTCCCCTTTTCTTATTTTCTCTTTTCTGTTATTTAAATTAGCATACAGTCTCAAGTTTCCCTATAGAAATAACAGAGCAGGTCTTAAGTCTGCCAAGGAATCTAAAAAAGTTCTCTTAATTTTTCTCGGGTGAGTTTTCTGCTGGAGGACGGTTGGGTTTACCACGTGTGCTCTCTGTGTCCGCTGCGTCACTCATGGTGGGAAGCAGCAGAAAGTGTTGACGTTGAGTGTGCTGATCGGGGTGGATAATTAGTGCAACAGTTGGTCTCAAGTTACTTCTCACTTGTGTCCCTGTTGTGTGGGGTGTTTGGTGGGTACTCGTCCACTGTGACATAGGGCCCTAGGCTCCTCCATCTATCGATAGCATGTCACCATTTTCCAGCGGTCTCAGAGTCTTCCACGATGTCTTGTACAACCAGCCAGGAACTGGAGAAAGAGAGAGAGGGTGGAGGATCTCCCAGGAAGAGGTGGGGGGCCCAGCCTGAAGCGGGTGAGATTTCAGTTCTTCTGGCCCCATCTTCCCTCAGGGGAGGCTGAGAAAGCCAGTCTACCCATGGGTCCGGGAGAAAAAAGAAACAAGTTGAGTGAATGCATAGCATAGTCTTTCTTTCATGGGATAGAGGTACAGGGAAACAGAAAATGAATTGAACGCAGCTGATAAAATTCCTGGTGACTTTTCTAGAGTGTAAAAGGGAGTATAGATTGTTTCTCTTGATATCTTGAAAGAAAGTGGGGAGCGTGGATCTTTATCTTGAGAAGTTAGTGATCTTGGATGGCCAAACTTTTCATTTACCTGATGATGCTTTATAGTTTACAAAATATAGAGCACACATCATTTTATTTAACCCCCCGCCCCACCACCACCATACGCCTGTGAGGTCAGCAGGACAGATGTTGGATCTTCTCTTACAGAGGGGGAAACAGGATGCTTAAAGAAATGGAATAATTCCCTGTGGCCACACAGCTGGTGCCAGAGTAGCACCAGGTCTTCCCTGCCCAGAAGAACGGCTTTCCCTGCTCTGGCTGCTTCCAGCTTCCTGAGCTTACCCCAGAATACTTATCTCAACATCTTTTCCAGCTATGGTTTCTTTTAAGACATGGTACACCAAAAAAAGGCCTCCTATTTTGACCTGTGGGGGCCTGCCTGCCACTTCACTTTTGGACAGAATTTTCTGGGCTGTGGATAAAAATATAATGAGAAACCAGTGGCACCCTGGGTGGGACTTCATAGTCTGATGCTTGAATATAACCATCTAGGGCAGGAACAGAATAGCTTCTTTTCATTATTGAATAATATGCTTTTTTTTTGGTTTGTAATTTAAAAATAGTTTTAGAAATTATAAAAAGTGATACATGTCTGTTGTAAAATAAAAATTTTAAAAACATGAAAAAGTTTAAGACAGACTTTAAAAAGCAACAACAGCCAGAAATAGAAATTCACAGCATTTGGGTATATTTCCTCCCAGGATTTTATACGCATGCAGTTTCTAAAATTGTGATAATCTTCAGTTCTCTGATCTGCTTTTTGCTTAATATACTTCATGGTATTTTCCCACCATTATATATTTTTCTAAAATAGGATCTTTAATGGTAGCCTAATATTCCATTATATAAATACTACCCATATATGAATATGTCCTGATTTATATAACCAACCATCAATTATTCGAGTTTAGGTTTTTACTACTATAAATAAAATTCTCTGGTGCACATCCTTCTACCCAGGTCATATTTTCAACACATCCTGGGTTGTGCTAGCTACACACTCACTCATGTTACACAGACAACTCACATTTTACCTTCCAGGGCCCCAGAGCACTTGTAACATGTATCAGGCGCTAGTTAGAAGATTCAGCTGCTGCACAGCACTGGTGAGTGAGGACAGAAGAACTTGGAACTGGAGCTTTCATATAAAATATCTAGAGTATGGGGAAAGTCTGTGTAGGGGGTGGGGGGCTGAATAGGCTGCTTAAAAGGAAGACTGGGGATTACTGGTACATTTAAAATAAAGTGTGCAACAATTCTTTCTGCTCTTCCGTCCCCATGCTCCACCTCAGAGGAAAAAGAATTTCCTGTACAATAACAAGTGTCTATAAGCTCTCCCAAGTGCCAGACACTATGCTGTGTGTTGGTTGGGGCTCCTGCCATGGGCTGGAAACCCAGGCTCCTGTCCTGTAGTCCTTAGCGGAGAAGGCAGGGGAACTATGTGTTATAATCCAGGGAGGTGCTTGCAAGTATAGACAGATGCCCAGTGTGCTCTGAGAGCCTGCAGAAGGGCTTGAAGTCCAGCCCATGGGGCAAGGGTGTGTTGATGTGGCCAAAGGCAGGCACAAAGGTGATTCACGCAGCTACCAACTTGAGATCATCCTGGATACATTCAATTGCTTCTTTCCAACTCAGAACAGACTAATTTCTGCATTTCCCCTGAGCAGTAGTTAAAGGGATCAGAGGAAATCTCTCTGGGATAAAGAGATTTGGTGCCTGGTAAACCAATGTCCCCGTGTTGTGACTATGTTATCCTCATGCCCTGGGGTGGGGGCTCTGGGTCTGGCTAGACTGCGTGGCTCCTCTTATGGACATCTCCCTGCAGTAAATATTCTGCAGTTCACAGTCTGGCCAGCTCACCAGAGATGGTTGACTGCTCTGAAAGCTGACCTCACTTTTCCTGCTCACCCTTACTCCCACTTCCCTCCCTACAGAGCAGATGGTCCTCTGGCTTAGTGCCAAAGTCTTTCTCTGGGCAGAGAAGTACTATCTAGACTTTGTTGCTGCCAAGGGCACTGCTCCACACCAGCAAACCTGGAGCCTGTAGAAGCAAGGGAGAAGAGGACGCTGTTCTGCCATTTAAGTTCAGGGGGATGACAAGAATGAGGACGGGCTTTGCAGCAGTGAGCAGAGTAAAACCTCTGTATGGGAGAGAGGTGTCCCTCAAGCCCCTCAAGTTCCCTGTTTCCCACAGCACTGTGTGTCTGTGAGAGTGAAAAAGTGAAACTGTTAGTCGCTCAGTTGTGTCCAACTCTTTGAAACCCCGTGGACTTAGCCCGCCAAGCTCCTCTGTCCATGGGATTCTCCAGGCCAGAATACTGGAGCGGGTTGCCATTCCCTTCTCCAGGGGATCTTCCCGACCATTTGCAGGCGGATTCTTTAATCCTATGAGTCCCCAGGGATGCAGTCTTCAAAGGCTGCAGTAGGAAGATTTCTTGATTCTCTTTTGCTAGATCCTTCATGTTTCTCAACTACCTCCAGAAAGAGTGGGAACCTATAAGCATTGCAGATAAATAAGAATCTATCCAGACAGGTAAGAAAAATAGTAATTTGGGAAGCATTGAGATTATATAAAAACAAACTGCAGATAATTTTTTTCATTAAGTATCATAGCAAGTTGATTTCACAGAAGTTGACAAGGTGGACTGTTTCAAAGAAAGATGTTATTTATTAACGTACAGACATTTAACATAGTCACTGCTATATTCTAGAACTTTCATTTTATCACATGAGTTTTAGCTTTGAGAAAACATGTCTGGATTAATTTCTTGTAGTTCACCACAGATTAATTATAAACCTCTTTTGAATGGCAACTGCTTTTCCCCAATTTACATTTATTACAGGAAAGACTTTACACATAATACTCTAATCACAGAATGTTCGTGTTAGAATCCACTTCTGTAGGATAGTAATTGCCTTTTGCACCATGGTGGGAGATTTAGAGATGGTTCTGCCTAGTTCACGAGCATGGCTCCACCAACTGTTGAATCTTTTTTTAGTAGCTTAGTATTTTAGTCTCTTTCCTTATGAATGAAATCCCTACCTTGCAAGAGAACAATTTTTTAAAAAGTATGAACATATTTTATGAACTATAACACAGGGATCCCAATATCATCTGTCTAGAAACCAAGGCTGAGAGATTTGAAGTTTCTTTTGGGTAGAGTATCCTGATTCTGTTTGATGTCTTTTGTTTCTTGAGAACATAGATTTATTTATTCTCGTGTCTCTAACAGCAACTAACATATATAAAAAAAAGGGCTACTCATTAGGGAAAGTTCCAGTCTCAAGGATACACTAAAGTTGTTTCTCCTGACTGGCCTTAAATTTAGGAAAAAATTCCAGGGGACAAGGCCTATCTAGACCTCAAGGTTTTGGGTGGAAACCACCAGTTAATTGGCTCCAAGCTAACCTTTAACCTGAAGTATCTTAATGATATAAATCCTTGGGTGCAATGAAAGTAGTCCAGGTGGTTTTTGATGTCACATTCAAAATAGGGACATTTGAAAGGGTTAAAGCGTTTTATTTTATGAGACTTTGATAAACTGAAGTTGTCAAGAAAATTCAGGAATACGTTAAATTAATACATAGGTGGTAAATCCATGATGAATCCTTAACGTGATGAGGTATTCAATGTGCATTCCTTGATTTGAGGATATGTGTTTGATAAAAGTTATCCTGCTTTCTCAAAAAACATCCATTAGAATCAATGTTAGGAATAATTCCAGACTGAACTCTGGCTGAAGTCATGTGCGATTGTCTCATATCTTTAGGAGTTAATTGTGTATAGTAAGCAGAGGCCTGGGCTTCCCTGGTGTCTCAGATGGTAAAGGATCTACCAGCAATGCAGGAGACCCAGGTTTGATCCCTGGGTCTGGACGATCCCCTGAAGAAGGAAATGGCAACCCTCTCCAGTATTCTGGCAGAGGCACTTTTGGACTTTGTATTTGAAGATACAGGCAGGAGCGAGGCAATAGCAGCACCAACCTGAAAGCGGCTCCAAGCTTGCTCAACTGTGGGATCTTGGCGGTATCCAGGCCTTGGTCTTCTGAAGTCAGAAGCTCTGGGAAGACTTGGTGCTGATCCTTTTATAGAGGACTTCCAGGTGCCTTGGAAGAGGAGGGTGGACTCTGAGGCTCACTCATGTGCCAGTGCTCAGAGGCTTTGACTGTGATGGATCTATGGAACCCAGAAGCACATGGAGAGTACAGCTGTTGCCTTGGGGGATGAGGTGCACACATGTTCTTTCCTCACTGAGCCACTTTTCACAAAGGAGTAGGGCAGGTGTCTGCTGTGTGTTAGTAGTGGAGGATTTCCATTCATGTTGTTTGCAGCCCTACACAGTCAGACGCCTGTTCCTGAAATACACAAAATGCCTTTCTTGGGCCAGCCCTAGTGCCAAGTTGCTGCTGCTCTGTCCAGGCAGGCCAATAACATAAAGTGTTGCGCTTTGATAAACTATGACATCAGAAAGATCATTCGACATCATGAGATTTTGTTTTCTCCTGTTTATAGATGGCCAAAAGGGTGTTATTTATCTTTATGCATTTTGACAAACCTGGGCACAAGAAAAGGGATCAGTTTGTATCTTCTGTCATGGACAGAGCATTTCTCAAGAATATGGTGCTCAGGGTGAAATTCTGAAAGAAGTATGGGCAGGGCCATGGGCTGACGGGAGCACTCACACTTCATCAATAAATTTCAAAAATATTTTTTACCTCATCATTTACTTGGGTGGTAGGCTGAATTAGTGTGTGTGTGCTAAGTCTCTTTGGTCATGTCCGACCCTTCGCAATCCTATGGACAGTGGCCTGTCGGGCTTCTCTGTTCATGGGATACTCCAGGAAAGAGTAGTTGGAGTGGGTTGCCATGCCCTCCTCCAGGGGATCTTCCCAGCCCAGGGATTGAACCCTTGTCTCTTATATCTCCTGCATTGCCTGACAGGTTCTTTACCACCAGTGTTATCAGGGAAGCCCGGTAGGCTGGAAGGGGACCTTCAAAGATGTTCATGTCCTGATCCCTGAAACCTTACAAAATAAAAGAGGTTCTGCAGATACAATAAAGTTAAGGATCTTAAGATGGGGAGATCATCCTGGATTATCTGGGTGGTTCCAATGTAATCATAAGGGTCCTTATAAAAGGGAGACAGGAGGAACAGAGTCAGAAAGAGAAGATGTAAGGATGGAAGCAGAGGTCAGAAGAGAAAAGGTACAACTTTGCTGGCTTTGAAGATGGAGGAAGGGGTCACAGGCCAAGCAGTGAAAGCAACTTGTAAAAAGCTGGAAAAATCAAGGAATCAGATTCTCCCCTAGAGTCTGCAGAAAGAAGTCTAGCCCATTTTAGATGTCTGACACCCTGGACTTGATGGAGTAAAGAATGGATGTGCGTGCTGCTTTATGCTGCTAAATGTTCAGTAATTTGCTTCAGGAATAGGAAACTAATACACCTGGTAAGCACTGGGTAGCTGTGAAGCTTGGTAGGAGAAGTTAATGAGGTATATGGACCAAGGAGTTGCTGTGGAAACCTGCAGAACGGCCAAGAACATGGGCTTTTCATCCCACACAACAAACTACATTACCCGGTGGATCAGACAGTGCATTAGCAAGTCAGATTATTTCATTTGGGTGCCTCCACAGAATGAGAGGTTACTCATACTGCGCGGTTGGTTTTCAATTGTCTCAGATTTCCCTATTGTTATAGCATCATAATAACAAGCACGCCACAGCCCTCTCCATCAGCAGCTAGTAATTACCATTATGTAAGTATCTCATACTGTTGAAACTGCAGAAAACATTCCAAGCTGGGGAGTGGGAGGGTGAGGAGAGACTTGGCAGGAATATCTGTAGCAGGAAGCCCATCTTCTCTGTCGTGTCTGTTGTCCTGATTGAGGGGTTTCACAGAACTGCCCCAGTATTCAGTCTTATGTCATCTGGTGTTTCGAGGGTTCACATGAATGTGAAAGCACCTTGCCAACTGGAGAGCAGAGGTTGTTAGTGGCTATCCTTTTCATTCGGCAGGCACAAGACAACCACCGGAGATTTTGGAGCAGGAAAATGGAAAGATTTCCCTTGTTGACAGCAGGAGTTCTCAACTAGAATCACTTGGGAGCTTTATAGAAAAATACTGGTGCCTAAGCCACAGTCCAGACCAATGAAATCAGAATATCTCAGGTGGGACCCAGGCTTTGGTTTTAACTGCCAGGGCAAAGAACCCCAGCTTTAAAGAACCGTTTATGTGGCAGTAGTGTAATAAGTATAGGGAAGAGAACAATGCAGATAGACAGACAGACAGACAGATAGATGATAGACAGACAGTATATTCTGTGTCCTAGGGCTGCTATAGTAACATTGCTACAAACTAAGTGGCTTAAAATAACAAAAATTTATTGTCTCGTGGTTCTGGAGACTTGAAGTCCACAATCAAGGTGTGTTGGCAGGGCTGTGCTTCCTCTGAAGAGTCTGTGGGAGAATTCTTCCGTGTCTCTTGCAGCAGGCACGCTTTCGCTTCTGGCTGTGTCACTCCAGTCTCTGCCTCTGTCTTCACATGGCTTTCTCCTCCATCTTTCACTTTCCTCTTATTATAAGGACACTGGTCATTGAATTTAGGACCTGCTTTAATCCAGTATGATGTCATCCAAACCTTTAACTCATTACATCTGCAAAGACCCCGTGTCCAGGTAAGGTCACATGCTGAGGCTCAGGGTGGACATGAATTTGGGGTGACCGTTCCTCTGACTACAGATAGATAGATGCCAGCCAGACAGCTGAAAGATGACAGTAGCATCGAGGAGGTGAGCAACCCGTGCTTGTGCCTGCTGATCCCACTTCTGAGAAATGGGAAGGTGCAGATATTCACAGCTGGTCAACAGTGGCACATTCTTGTTCTGTCCTGTGAATAGAAGATGGAAGGGAAGGGGAAAAGATACAAGGGGCAAAATAAAGCAGGGGAGAAGGTCATATCCATACACCCTTGTACAGATGGAGAATACTTCAAGTCAGATGAAATGAAAAAATATTCACATGTGTTTCTTTGTGGAATAACAACCTCCTCTTCTGAACTTACACATATAATACCGTTATGTGCTTTTATACACACATACCGTTATATGTGCTTTGACAGCCATTGGTATGCATATAAACAGTTCAAGCGCTCCTTGGGGTATGTCAGCTTATGCTGAGGACCTACCTAATTGACCAGTGCAGGAAGCTTCCGTTCCTTTCCTACTGACCAAGCTGATCCCTGGGGTTAGGTTGGTGGAATGGTTCATGTTTTGTTTTGTTTTTTTTCTTCAGCAATAGTTCTAGGGTCCAGAAAGAGGCTAAAAATAGTGTGTAGGTGCTGTGCTACTTAAAAGCGTTTCTTATTCTCCCCGCTGGGTCCTTTGGGTGGGAGGGAGGTGAGAAGCAGTGGGAACGTGGCCCACCCTCTCGTCCAGCTCCCCCGGGCCAGGCCAGGGTGGAGGGCAGAGCTGGGGATGGATGCGTGAGGGAGGTGAAGTCCTCACAGAGAGAGGCTTCCCTGGATGGGGACCCCTTTTCGCAGTTATCTTTGTTTTAGACAGCATCTCATCTCCTCTCCCATTTGGGCCATCCTCCCAGCCCTGGTTTACTTGGGCAAAACACTGGCTTTCTTTGTAGAGCTGAGGAAAGGAACTCAGGAACACCCACTGTCCACAGTGAACAATGGCTGCTGCTTTTTTTTAATGACAAAGTAAACAGATTCTGGGGAGGGGGGAGTCTGAGACTGCTACTCATCAGGGATTTTATCCAAGTCTCAAACAATGAGAGACTGGATGTTGGGTCACGCTAGATTTGCTGTTCATGCACTGGAAATAAAAGTCCAGCTTCCTTGCTTACAGCGTGACCTTGAGCAGGCTTTTTACTGTTACGCGTCTGTATTTTCTCCTCTGCAAAGTGGCCAGTTGCAGGGCTGTTATGGTGATTATATAAAATGATGTATGTCGAACACTTAGCATCATGTCTGACACATGGTGAGACCTCGGTGAAGGGACTGGAACTTTGAGGGCCATCTTCCCTTAGTCAACTCAGGTTCCCCAGACTCAAGACTGCATGGAATCACGGTGCTCTTTTCTGATGTAAAAGCAAGCAGTGAATGAAAAAACAAGGCCCAAACCGTAAAATGGTATCAAGCTCGTGAAATAAATGTCACCCAGCTCAGACAATGTCAGTCACCTCCACGTAGAGCTTTCCGTATATGCACCACATCTTATAAGAGAAGGTCACATTCTAAACAGGTTGATCTCATCCCACCATTAGTGAGTAAATTGATAAAATATTGAAAGGCTCATGCACCCATTTTTCTCTATTTTTGAAGACCTTTTTTAAAAAAGGAGGGGCGACAGTGTATAAACATGAATAATTTAAAATTCTACAGAACAGTAGAATGGTAGCATTTGAAATAACCCAAAAGAGTAAAATCTCATTATTCTGAAGTTAATTTGAAATATGAGGTTATTCAGTCCTGATTCATGACTCCTCTTGGACAAGCACTTTGAAATAGTCCTCAGGTTGCTCATTCTTGCTTTCCTTAGTTTACACATCGAATAAAATGTAATATTCTAGCTTTCTTATGATCTGCTTATATTTGTCAAATATATCTTTCTTTTGAAATTATTACATAATTTGGAATCTTCAATAACTTGGAGATTTCAGGTCTGCTCCTTGCCTACCCCACCCCAGGCACACACCTAATTAATTTTAAATTGAGATTTTACTATGCTAACAGTCTTTAGTGTGACAAATTAGCATGCCTCTATCTTATAGAGGTATTGGTGAAGATTAATTAATGAGTCATATATTTCAGATGCCTAAGTCACTCCCAGGGAGTAATTACATGTTTGGGAAGCATATTAGTCACCATTTTTAGGACTCTGAAGATCACTTAGTGCATTGCTGCTGCACCAGTGGCCACAAAGAGTTAACATACTCTTTCAGTAGCTTATCTGAGTGCCAGAAGGACTGAGAAAAAAGGTACCATGTGAAAAGCAAGCATAGCAGCAGACCTGTCATATACTCAAGGCTGTGACCAGGAGTTTTCTAATTCCATGACACATCTGAGCGAGTCTAACAGTTTCCATCACTTTAACACGCCTGGTTTCTCTTGGTCCCTGTGGCTCAGACTGTGAGGATCTGTATCAGTGGGAAGATTGAACCCATTAGCCTGTTCTTGACAGGCTGCCTTTTTGTTAAAGCAAACAGTCCCTAGAGACCCCAGGGGAAGCAAGATGGGAAGGCTGCCCTTGTGAGTTATAGATGATACACCAAGGCCCAGAAATGTCAAGTGACTCACCCAAGGTCACACAGCAGCTTGAACATGCCAGAGCTGAGATTCAAAGAGCTTCCTGTGTCCTGGCCTTTTCCATGCCCTCCGTCCCTCAGGGGAAGGGACCAACTCCTAGATTGGTCCAACATTCCCCATCTTGGGGAGGGCCACCCACAGCAGCACACTCTGTGAACATATCTTTGTGGGCAGTTCTGGGTCACTTGGACTCGCAAGTCCACGTTCAAATTGTATTGCTCTGTGCATTTGTGTAAAAACGAATGCCCCACATCACATCTTCTCACTGGGAGGTGGGGAGACCAGTGGGGACAAAGCTTGAGACAAAGCTGGGCCAAAAATCAACAAAAAAGGCTGTGGAGGCAATGCTGCCACCTAGTGAGACATGTTTTAGCTCATCTGAGAAACAGACTGAACAGGCCTAATACTGGGACTCTCATCATGAATTATACTGATTTCCTAAGATTAATAAATGGCAACAGGGCCCCTTCCATGTTGATAGTATGGTCTTTATTGAACAGAGTAAGTAGATGTTTAAATTCTATGTCCTAACACATATGCTTTCTTATTTTTTTATTATTTATTTACTTTTGGCTGTACTGGGTCTTCGTGCTTTGTGTGGGCTTTCTCTGGTTGTGGTGAAAGGAGGCTACTCTTCACTGCAGTGCTTGGGTTTGTCATCGCAGTGGCTTCTCTCGTGTTTGGACCACATGCTCTAGGCACATGGCCTCAGTAGTTGTAGCTGGTGCGCTCTAGAGCGTGGGCTTAGTAGCCATGGCACATAGGTTTAGTTGCTTCGTGGCATGTGGGATCTTCCCAGACCAGGGATCAAACTTGTGTCCCCTGCATTGGCAGGCAGATTCTTAACCACTGGACCATCAGGAAAGCCCCCTAACATGTATGCTTTATAAAGGGCTCTGTTGGCTGAGGTCTCCAGTGAGGATGGAACTCGGTTTGGGGTAGTGGATGGGGCACCCAGGTCTGCCTGTAAAGTCTGGCTCACCTGCTTATGTGCTGAGTGACATTCTGCCACACAAAATATCAATATCCACTTTTATATCTCTCTCCTAAGATTGTCCTAAGGATTAGGTTCACTTATTCTGAATTTGTTTTTAGTTCTAGCACTGGATTAATGAAAGTTTACACACAGACACACACACACACACTTGCAAAATGAGATCCCATACTGAGAGATTCTATAAAATCGACCTGTACTGACTAATCCTAGAGAATGACTCGCTGCCTTCCTGCAGCCTAACAACACACTTAAAGGCGAGGTAGATATACCTGGGGGCTTCTCTGTTGACTCAGATGGTAAAGAATCTGCCTGCAACATGGGTGACCCAGGTTCAGCCCCTGGGTTGGGAAGATCCCCTGGAGAAGGGCATGGCTGCCCACCCCAGTATTCTTGCCTGGAGAATTCCATGGACAGAAGAGACTGTCAGGTTGCAGTCCATGGGGTTGCAAAGGGTTGGACATGACTGAGCGACTAAAACACACACACACACTCACACATACATACTCACACACACACACACATACACACACACAGACATACCTGGAACAACACACATGCTGCTGCTGCTAAGTCGCTTCAGTCGTGTCTGACTCTGTGTGACCCCATAGACGGCAGCCCACCAGGCTCCCCTGTCCCTGGGATTCTCCAGGCAAGAACACTGGAGTGGGTTGCCATTTCCTTCTCCAATGCATGAAAGTGAAAAGTGAAAGGGAAGTTGCTCAGTCGTGTCCGACTCTTCGCGACCCCATGGACTGCAGCCTACCAGGCTCCTCCGTCCATGGGATTTGCCAGGCAAGAGTACTGGAGTGGGGTGCCATTGCCTTCTCCAGGAACAACACACAAAAGCCTGGAAAAAAGTGATGGAATTGGTGAATTCAGAAATCTGAGGCAGTCCTGTATCTGAGGTCAGTTTCCAGCTGTCATAGCATGACAGTTATCTTGAACATGGCTATTTCCCAGGGCTCACTCTGTAGCTTCAAGATGTATCAGAACATATTTCAGCTAAGATTGTGTATTGGAGTTTTTGTTGACAACAACAGTTGTTTTGTTTTCCTCTAAGGACAGATTATATTTTCCATCTAAATAGCTTTTTTGATAGAATGTTTCAATGGTGTAGGTGCTTTGAGGGATTAATCGCTGCTGTTCATTAGGTGGCTCATTCCCTCCAGACACTTCAAAATCCAGGGCTGAGTCACAGTTTATAAAACTGGCCATTTAGCAGCAGCAACCATGCTGTTGAGCCCTTAGGAGGTAAGAGAGGGACAGAGCAGAGGAATGAAAATTCTTGTTCACACATAATGAGTAGAAAAGATGAGGGTAGCTGGTGCTTCGTGGAAAAAATGAGGAGCAGGATGCTCTGGCCTCTAACAAGGGTGGTTTGGAAGCTTTACTATTTTAGAAAAGGGGCTCCAGATCCATTTATTATTGAGGAAGAGATACACTGATTTGTTGTTGAGTGTGTGGCTGGATGGCTAAAATGGGCCATAAGTGTTTCAGCCATTGAAATGGCTTTTGCTTTGGGAACGGTGGAGATGGTAGAGTGCAAAGAACCACAAATCTTAATTTTATCCCCACTTCTACCACTTACTTCATTTAAAAAAAAAAATCTTTTGGCTGTGACACATAGCCTGTGGGATCTTAGTTCCCCAACCAGGAATTGAACCTGAGCTCCCTGCAGTTGGGCTTCCCTAATGGCTCAGATGGTAAAGAATCTGCCTGCAATGTAGGAGACCCAGGCTTGATCCCTGAGTCTGGAAAATCCCCTGGAGAAGGGAATGGCAACAACTCCAGTATTCTTGCCTGGAGAATTCCATGGACAGAGGAGCCTGGTGGGTTACAGTCCATGGGATCACGAAGAGTCGGGCACAGCTAATGGATCAACATTTTCACTTTCCCCTGCTATTGGTAGTGCGGAGGTTTAACCGCTGGATCCCCGGGGAAGTCTTCCCACACACTTCATGACTGTGGGTGGTTTCTCTATTTGCAAAGAGGAAACTGGAGCTCCCCCTGGCCCCCATCCTGCTCTCAGCTGTGTCAGCCTATGAACAGACAGCTGAGCTTTTAACATTTTGTATTCTCCTACTGGGGTGCTCAGCCATTTCTAGTATCATTTCTCTCCAAAGTTACCAAGTTCATTGTCTCTCAACTTGACAGCTGTGTGTGCATATCAATGATCTAGAGTTTCATAGTGATAAGAATAATAATCACAGCTGGCAGTACTGAGTTCTCACCACACGCCAGGCACTGTGCTCGCTGCGTTGTGTGTTTTCACTCAGGCTTCACAACAGTCCTTTGGAGTAAGGAGATCATTACGCCCATTTTAAAGATGAGAAAACTGAGGTACAATGTAATGTGAATAGACACCACCTGCATGGAGGAAGCCCACATTTCTGAATGCTGAAAAATTTAGTCAACAACTATTTTATTCAGTGTGTAGTTATTTGTTGAAATAAGTTTGGTAAATTGCGTTTCTATAAGTTCATAATAACAAGTTTTATATTAATAATAAGCTAGAGGGAATTCTGTTTTTTTGTTTTGTTTTGTTTTCTGACTTTAATATTAAGCAAGTTCTATTCTGATGATTCTCCTTATTTGGTTACGAATCCCCAGTCTTATTCTCCTTACCTTGCCCACGTGTCCCTTCTCTCTTTTTCCTTCCTCCATTTTTATTTTAATCACATAATCATCCTCTTGAGAGTTCTAAGACTTAATTATATAGGTTATAAATTATTCGTATGTTTCACCTCATTCTACCCCATAATCTCATTTTATTATGGTTTATTTGCATCTCTGAGAATGGGTGGGGCAAAGGAAATAGAAGGACTTGCAATGAAAATCGGTCAATTTTATATCACTTGTTAGCAATTCACAGAAAATATTTGTCAGAAAAGGTAATGGAAACTAAAATACAGCAATTAAAGAGGAAGTCACAAATTTAAAAATCACAAACATTTCAACCTCTTGAAAGTAGTTGCTAACATCTAACTATATAATAGGCTCAGTGGTAAATGGCATAATGCAGCATTTGAGGTTAATGGGTATAAATGTATTAATTACAGTAACTATTCATTAAATGTTTTATAAGGTATGTATTTTCCTGGGTGGATGTGGAGTGGGAGGAACTGATTCTTGCAGAGCCCAGGTCTTCTGGCTCTGGTTCCATGTCTTCTCCACGGTACCATTCTGTCTTGTCAGTACATAGATATGAAAAGCAGCATCACTATGTTATAATCACATACATTTATTCATCCATTCAGCAAAAAAATAATATTTTAAAATATTTATTTTAAAATATTTTAAAAATAATATTTAAAACAATAATATTTAATATTTTAAAATATTAAAAAAATTTAAAATAATATTTATTTATTTCTATTTTTATTTTGGGGTGTGCTGGGTCCTCACTGTTGTGTGGGCTTCTCTCTAGTCACATTGTGTGGGCTTCTCTCTAGTTGCATTGTGTGGGCTTCTCTCTAGTTGCATTGAGCAGCGGATATTCTCCAGCTGTGATGCTCAGGCTTGTCATGGTGGTGACTTTTCTTGTTGTGGAGCACAGGCTCTGGGGCATGCCAGCTTCAGTCATTGTGACATGTGGACTCAGTAGCTGTGGTGCCCAGGCTCTAGAGCCCAGGCTCGATAGTTGTGGCTCATGGGCTTACTTGCTCCAAGGCATGTGGGATCTTCCCAGATCAGGGATTGAACCTGTGTCTCCTGCACAGTAGGCAGATTCTCTACCACTGATCTACCATGGAGGCCCCCCAGCAAACATTTTTTGAGACACACGTCTTACCATACTAGTTCCTGGGAGTACAAAGCACAGTATTTTAGACAGCTAAATTACGGCTTTGCCTGTTAGCAGTGTTACTTGGTGTAGAAGGTCGGTGAGGCGTGATGTGCTGTTCTAAGTGGCTCTCCTTGACCTGCGTGCATGTGTGTGTGTGTTGGGGGTGTTGGGGGGGTGTAGACAGTTGTGTTCTTACATTGGCACTGAGTGACTCCTGTGTCCCTGATGATAGGCAGGCTCTATGACCCTGACAACGGGTGGTGGGCTCAGGGGGCTCCTGACGCCCAGCTGGGGTTGCAACTATGAGGAAACTAGACCCTGACCACCCACAATGCAGAAGAATCTTGTGCCCCCCCCCATCACTGACCCTGATCTCAGTGTCCATAAACACTACAAGGGTCACAAGGATCCCACTAACTAGATTTGCAACTGGTGTTGGCATTGTTTCCTCCTTTGAACAACCTCCTTTTTAACACCATCCATTGATAAGATAAGTGATGAGTAACTTCATCAGCTTAACCTATGACAGAGATCACTAATCATCTTGTCACTCCCTGATCCTAGGAGGAGAAAGACAGTTCTGTCGAAGAATAGATTTAAGTCAGTATTTCCTCTCATTCAGTGTTTTGAGACACTCACAACATGCCAGGTGTCAGGGGCTGAAAAGGACGGATGAGTGAGGCGTAGCTCCCTGTACTTCCCAGTGAGACATAGTCTGACATAGGTCAGACTGGGGTCAGGGCCAGGGCAGAAGCACAGACGCCACGCTGCGGGAAAGCAGAGGGAGCCAGACAGGAGTCCATCCGGGAATCTGGAAAAATGCATCTTCATATTGGTTACTTACATAGCTATGAATTAGATGAACTGTTTATTTAACTGAACAGTAATCCAGAAATAGAGAGTAAATGCTGTATTATTGGAGGAAGTAGAGGTATATTATCCCGCCTAGCTCTTGATTCCACTTTTAAAAATATCTCTCTGCTTCCCTGTGTGCACGTATTAGTAGCGGGTGGGGCTGCCCTGACAGCTCCCCAGAGTGTGACCGGGTGTTGCTGTGGCCCTGGGCAGGTGGGGTAGGAGCAGAAAGCACCGGAGATCAAGTGCAAGTCTCTCTTTCCCCCCTCATCCACTTCACCCAGCCTCTGGTCATTCATCCCGGAGATGTTGAGTCCTGGGCTCCTGTTACCAACTTTGGTCTAATATGTATTTATATTTTTGAGGCTCGAATAGGTCATTTTGAATCCTCAAGTTAAAAGATCCTCTGGTTCCATGCCTCCCACTTCAGACACTGAGCAGCAGAGCTGTTTCCTGTCTTCCTAGTCTTTCATGGCTCATCTGTATGAAAACAAAGGTGTGATGTGGAAACTCTTGAGACTGAGATGTTTAATCTTGCAGGACAAAGGCCCATGATATGAACATTTTAGTATTTTTATCAAAGTATTGAAAAAACACTTTCTGAGAAGATCTACCCAATAACTTTCTGTGTGTGCACATGTGTTCAGTCTGTCCAACTCTTTGCCACCTATGGATTGTACCCTGCCAGGCTCCTCGGTCCATGGGATTTCCCAGGCAAGGATACTGGAGTGGGTTGCCATTTCCTTCTCCAGGGGATCTTCCTGACCCAGGGATTGAACCCAAGTTTCCTGAGTTTCCTGTATTGCAGGTGAATTCTTTACAGTGAGCCACCAGGGAAGCCCTAGTAACTTTCTGAATCGATACGACTGGAAGAATAGAAAAATAGCTCACATTGAAAATGTTTTTCCTTGAAAAATAATACTAAAGTGACTATTAGAATCATGTACTTTTAGTTACTGAAGAAAAAATGGCTCCTTTAAATGCCTAGTCACATAAATGTCACAGTCCTGATTTGCCCAGATTTGCTCTTTTTTTTCTCTTGCCTTGCACATATGATGCTGTTAGCATTTATCGCCATGTTTGGAAACTGCCAAGATAATGACTGTGTTAATTAATCTGGTCCCATGTATTTTCACCATCAACAGCAGCATGACTGAGTGGGCCCCTCATCCCTTCCACATCTGTCTCCCGCCTTCCTTGGGGAGGAGCAAGTCTGAGTCATCATGGGAAGATGGCTCCTGGGCTGTTCTTCGTGGGGACAGGCATACCAGCCCTCCTCACAAGTACCTTTTGTCACCGTTAGGCATCTAACCTTTCAGGTTCATCTGTCCAGAATTGTATTTCTGTTAAGAATGCTGCTCTCAGTCTGTGCTTATTCTAGGAGGGCAGATAGCCAGGCAGTGGGTTGATTCTGAATCTTGGACCTGCCCACAGAAAAGCTACTGTGGGGTGTGAAGTGTGCTCCTGTCTCTGTAAGTGTGTCTCTGTAAGGTGACTTGGAACAGTGAGCTTTGGACCCTCCTGAGTGAGACTTCCAGTCAACAAGAAAGCCTATTTCCAGCAATGTCATTCGCTCTCAGATGGGGGAGGATTTCAGTTACATCTAGTGCTTAATAATTCAAGAGTTCATACTGTCTTCTCTTAAAAAGCTCATCTTCATGTATGCACATGCACACGTCCTCTCCTGGCAAAACTGAAATAAGGTATAATTTATCTACGTTTACTACTTGAATTGACTGACAAAGAACTGTAGCTTATATTACATCAACATTAAAAATGAAATAGTTCAAGCTCCTTGTACAAAACCATGTTTATCTGTTGAAGTGATATTTGAATTCCGTAAGTATCTGAAGCAGTACATTGTGTTTTGGAAGAATGCTTAAGTTACTTACAATGTTTACAGGATCTTGGTTTCCCAACCGGGGATCAAAGCCACGCCCTCTGCAGTGGAAGCCTGGTGTCTCAACCACTGGACCACCAGGGAAGTCCCTTTATTAGTTTTTAAATCAAAGCTGTACATGCTCGTAAGTTAAAGAGTTAAATCATTTGACAAGCTTGATACGAAAGACACGTCCATGTAGTGGGCATTTCCTGCTTCTAGAGGTCCATTAATATTTCTTTCCATAGCATATCATTTCTATGTTCCTACTAGCTTGATTTAGTTTTAGATTACCTATTACAGTAACTCTCAACATGTTCTCTGTGGATCATTTGAGTCCCAAGATCCTTTTGTTGGGTCTGTGAGTTCAAAACTATTCTTATGTACTATTTAGACATCTTTTGCCTTTTTTTTACTGTGTGGATATTTGCTCTGATGGTGCAAAGGCAGTGATGGGTGAAACTGCTGGCATGTCTGCATGAATCAAGACAGTGGTGCCAAACTGTACCTCTAGCCACTGTATTATTCATCATCATGCATGTGGAGTTTTTTTAAAAAGTGCGTTTTCACTTAAGAATGTCCGTGATGAAGCAATAAAAATGATGAATGTTGTTAAACCTAGAAATATGTGTTGAAATGTGAAGTATTTCAGAGACGTTCAATGGTTGTCTTGGGGAAAAGCACTTATGGGGTTGTCTGAGTTGCAAGCTACTGGCCTTCTCCTCCCTGCCACTCCCTGGTGGAATACATTTTTATATACTTGAAAGAATAATGAGTATTTGGCAGACATTTTCTCAAACATGAATGCAAAAGCTTGCTACTTAAGAGGAAAACAGCTGATGGGGTTGGTTTGCCAATGGTAAAATTCGAGCTTTCAGTTGAAGTCTCAACTTTTGGAAAACTTGATTTTGCCACCATGGCAAAGTTTCTCAACACTTAAAGACTTTTCTGATAAGATTAGTGGGGATATTAACAAAGGTGACTTTTTAAATATTGTATAATGCAATGTGTCAACATCTGGAAGATATATATAATTCAGTAAACCAATAGTTTCCAAATGACCAATGCATTATGTTATAAAATCTTGTAACATAATATCCATTCAAAGTGAAAGATAGCCTAATGGATATTAGTTTTTCAAAAATTAGTTTTTTAAAAATTACTGAATATTTATTAATGTGAATTCAGATTGCTCATTTCAGTGAACCTTTAAGAAACCACCATTTGTCAATTTTTAGTGTAGTATCAAAGAAGAATGTCCACAATTATCTGAAAAGTTTATTAAAATAGTCCTCCATTTACTAACCATGTATCTGTATGAGGTTGGATTTTCTTCCTGTGTTTAACTGAAACAACATCAGTTCAGTTCAGTTCAGTTCAGCCGCTCAGTCGTGTCCGACTCTTTGTGACCCCATGAATCACAGCACGCCAGGCCTCCCTGTCCATCACCAACTCTCGGAGTTCACTCAGACTCACGTCCATCCAGTCAGTGATGCCATCAGCCATCTCATCCTCTGTCATCCCCTTCTCCTCCTGCCCCCAATCCCTCCCAGCATCAGAGTCTTTTCCAATGAGTCAACTCTTCACATGAGGTGGCCAAAGTACTGGAGTTTCAGCTTTAGCATCATTCCTTCCAAAGAAATCCCAGGGCTGATCTCCTTCAGAATGGACTGGTTGGATCTCCTTGCAGTCCAAGGGACTCTCAGGGGTCTTCTCCAACACCACAGTTCAAAAGCCTCAATTTTTTGGCACTCAGCTTTCTTCACAGTCCAACTCTCACATCCATACATGACCACAGGAAAAACCATAGCCTTGACTAGACAGACCTTTATTGGCAAAGTAATGTCTCTGCTTTTCAATATGCTATCTAGATTGGTCATAACTTTTCTTCCAAGGAGTAAGCGTCTTTTAATTTCATGGCTGCAGTCACCATCTGCAGTGATTTTGGAGCGGAGTAAGCGTCTTTTAATTTCATGGCTACAGTCACCATCTGCAGTGATTTTGGAGCCCCCCAAAAATAAAGTCTGACACTGTTTCCACTGTTTTCTCATCTATTTCCCATGAAGTGATGGGACCAGATGCCATGATCTTTGTTTTCTGAATGTTGAGCTTTAAGCCAACTTTTTCACTCTCCTCTTTCACTTTCATCAAGAGGCTTTTGAGATCCTCTTCACTTTCTGCCATAAGGGTGGTGTCATCTGCATATCTGAGGTTATTGATATTTCTCCTGGCAATCTTGATTCCAGCTTGTGGTTCTTCCAGCCCAGCGTTTCTCATGATGTACTCTGCATATAAGTTAAATAAGCAGGGTGACAATATACAGCCTTGACGTACTCCTTTTCCTATTTGGGACCAGTCTGTTTTTCCATGTCCAGTTCTAACTGTTGCATCCTGACCTGCATATAGCCCAGACATAATCCACATAACCAAAACAACATAAACTAGGTATTAGGTTTATGAAAATGTAAAACAGTATCAATCTTCTCATTACATTTTTTAACTTGGGTAAACAAATGTATTTCATAAAATATATCATTTATGCCAACATATAATTAGCTTATTTTTATTTAATATATATATTTAAAGTTTTAGTTTAATTTCTAAAATAGTGAATATTGATAGATTTAAGGGAGAGCAACCTGTCCAGACTGTGCAGGTCATGAATTTGGAAAAGAAGTCTTGAGGATTATGTAATAATCATTTTAGCTAATACGTTTGATTGTTTTAAGGACAGAGTTATAGAATACAGAGGATAGCTTGGGGTTGAATTAATGATAAATACATGGAAAACTAAGCAAATTGAAAAACAGAAATATTATACAATAAAACTCTTTTTAAGAAGGATCTTTTTATGATCCTTAATAATTTTAAGATTGTGAAGTTTTCCTGAAACTGACAAGTTTGAGAATCACTGACCAATTGCTTAACCACTGAGGAACATTAGGATTTAATTTTCTTTCACCACCACCCACCCCATTCCTACACCACAGATATGCTTATTTCTTGCCTTCCCATTGCTCCAACAATTTTGATTTGATTATTATGATCATATAAAGGCTATAGAAAGGTATTGCCGTGACATTAAAAGGGTATTTGCAGTTGATCCATTTAACTGTGGTCCTTTTCCTTTAAGTATACAAGAGGGGTAAATTTTGATATTTTGGATCTGAACTATCTCTATTCTTTCTTGACATTTAATCATTTTTGGCTAGAAGAGACCAAGTGGCTCAGTGGTAAAGAAACCACCTGCCAATTCAGGAGACCTGGGTTCGATCCTTAAGTCAGGAAGATTCCCTGAAGAAGGAAATGGCAACCCATTCTAGTACTCTTGCCTGGGAAATCCCATTGACAGAGGAGCCTGGTGGGCTACAGTCCATGAGGCCACAAGAGAGTCATGCAACTAAACAAGAGTTCTAGATTGCAAGTCAGTTTCCCTCAGAATTGTAAAGGTATTTCTCTAGTGACTTTTTAAGCATTCAGTGTTTATGCTGAACATCTGAATCTTGATCATTTATACACAACATTTCTCATCTCTGTCTCTGCCTTTCTCTTAAGGAATCTTTTATCCCTAATGTGAAATTTCGGAGATGTCTTTTGGTGTGGATCTATTGTTATCCATTGTTCTTGCACTTCATGGGCCCTTCTATCTACAATCTCATGTTAGCCTATTCTAGGAAACTTTATTTCTTTGAAAATTTTCTTCCCCTCCATTTCCTTTGTTTATTCTTTCTGGAGCTCCTATTATTAGGTTTAAAAAAATTATCTTTGCTTTTCTATCTGCCAAACACTTTTTTTCATTTTCCCATATTTTCTGGAAGATTTCTTCAATTTTATCTATTAACCATTTTATTAAGATTTTCATTTTTGCTATCATATTTTTAATTTCCAAGAGCTTCTTTTTGTTGTTATTGTTCTTCTCCAAATTTTCCTTTTTTAAATGGCATTCCATTCTTGCTTTGCTGTTGTTAAGTCGCTTCAGTCGTGTCCGACTCTGTATGACCCCATAGATGGCAGCCCACTAGGCTCCTCTATCCCTAGGATTCTCCAGGCAAGAGTACTGGAGTGGGTTGCCATTGCCTTCTCCAATGCATGAAAGTGAAAAGTGAAAGTGAAGCCACTCAGTCGTGTCCAACTCTTAGCGACCCCATGGACTGCAGCCTACCAGGCTCCTCCATCCATGGGATTTTCCAGGCAAGAGTACTGGAGTGGGTTGCCATTGCCTGCTTTATGGATATAATATTTTCATTCATCTCTCTGAGAATATTATTGAAAGTGGGTTTTGTTTTGTTCTCTTTTAGTTTTATTTCCTCTGTAGTCTCTCTTTCCTTAAGATGGTTTTCTTTTTCTCTTTTGTCTTAGATGCTTTCTTCAAATATTTGGTGCTCCTTGGCTAACTGATCATGTTTATGAAGGAGGCACAAAATAGGTGAATGGGGGAGCATGGAAGGGGATTGAGTCTGGTCTTACCTGTGCAATGACCTAAAGGAAACATTAAAATTTTTTTCTTTAGTTCTTTTCTTTGGGGTTGTTCCAACTCCCTTAGAAAAGACTCTTCTTTTAACCTTGTGGGTGCTAGTTTTCTGGGACCTGAGAGGAAGAAGACAAGAGAGATCTCAAACTTGGTATGTAAACTTTGAGTTAATTCCCCCCCTCCTTAATTGCTTCCCTACATATAACTGCGCTTAGTGGGTTACAATCTAGAGACCCTGGGTTTTATCATCTCAGAGAATAAACCTTTAGACTCTGCCAGGGTGGGAAGGTACAACCACCCAGAGCAGAGAAAGGGATCTGGAGTTCTAAGTACTTCTTTTTTTTTTCCTTTTTATTCTTAAATTTTATTTAAATGTATTTATTTATTTATTTTTAATTGGAGGAAAATTGCCTTACAGTATTGTGTTGGTTTCTGCCATATATCAACATGAATCTGCCATAAGTATATATATGTCCTCTCCCTCTTGGACCTCCCTCCCACCCCGTACCGCCCTTCTAGGTTATCACAGAGCGCCTGATTTGAGCTTCCTGCCTCAAACAGAAGATTACCACTGGCTGTCTAATTTCACGTATGGTAATGCATGTGTTTCCATGGTACTCTCTCAGTTCGTTCTACTCTCTTCTTCCCGCTCTGAGTCCACAGTCTGTTTTCTGTGTCTGTGTCTTTCTTGCTGCCCTGCAAATAGGTTCGTCAGTACCATCTTCCTAGATTCCATATGTATGCATTCATATATGATACTTTTCTTTCTCTTTCTGACTTATTCCACTCTGTATAATAGGCTCTAGGTTCATCCACCTTATTAGAACTGAATCAAATGTGTTCCTTTTTATGGCTGAGTAATATTCCATTGTGTATGTACCACAACTTCTTTATCCATTCATCTGTCAAGAATGGACATCTAGGGAGCTCTAGCTACTTCTTAAACAGAGTTTAAAAATCAATCCCTTTGGCTTAGTTCAATCACATTTACTTACAGTGATGCTGTCAATTCTTAACCTTTTAAGGGTTTCAAGGTGTAAACTGGGTGGTTTGCAACTTGGCTATCACTGGCTTGGGACTCATCTTTCTTGGGTCTGCTGGGTTAGTTACTACTCATCTATCTGGGTTCCAGCTTACAAAATTATATTGCATTTGCTTCCTTTCTCATTTTCTTCAGCCTTGTAAGTTTCTATCCTCTTAAGTACGCTTTATTGTCATTTTATTAGGGTTTTAGGAAAGAACAGTTCTAAGTGCATGTATTGAACCCACCAGGTTTAAACAGAAGGGTTATTTTTTTTAATATTTAAAAAGCATAAAAATAACTTTCATACTAAGTATTAAAATAAAAGTACCTTTTGTATTATATTAGTAGATGAATTTGCTAAGACAAAGAAGCATTTATTGAGCTTCTATTTCTTGAATAAAGTTATTTATTTATTTTAAGAAATTTACCAGTATCTGCAATATATAGGCATAACAGAAAAGTAAGCAATTTGATTTTGGTTCCAACCTTGAACAATCATAATGTAATATCATGTTCAAATTCAAGTAGATGTGAGCAGATATATGTGTTGAAGATAAAGAGACTTTGGGGGCATTTCAAGGATGTTCTGGTTTTTCAGGATGGAATTTTTTATGATCTTGATTCAGTTGACTAGTTCATTGTCTTCTTTCCATTTTATTTTCCAGAAACAGCTCATGTTATGCCATTAAAGTAAAAGATAAGTTTGGTGGTGTGGTGGTGACAAGGTCAGGAAACTATGGACCTTCCTTGTTTGCTAAGAAGCAATCCAGGAGCAGGCAGACTTCCACGGACTCTGCTGCCTGGAAATAGGCCCTACAGACCCAGAGGCGTGCTAGAGCCCATAGCTGGGCCATGGGGGGAGAACTTACACCTTTAGAAATGGGCAGTGCTGCAAATCAAGATATTTTTCCTGGTCTTAAAATCCTTACCAGCACATCATGCCTAGACCTGATGTTACTCTCAGGGCAGCCTGGTGAACTCCTGAAGCTTCATAATTACGTCACTGTTGTTGTTCAGTCGCTAAGTCATGTCCGACTCTTTGAGACCCCATGGACTGTAGACTGCCTGGCTCCTCTCTCCTTGGGATTCTCCAGGCAAGAATACTGGAGTGGGTTGCCATTTCCTCCTCCAGAGGATCTTCCCAACCCAGGGATCAAACCCACATCTCCTGTATTGCAGGCAGATTCTTTATCACCGAGCCACCTGAGAAGCCCCAATTATGTCATTATATCAACATTATAGACATTGTATTTACTTGTCCTACTGTCAACAAAGGTCCATCTAGTCAAGGCTATGGTTTTTCCAGTGGTCATGTATGGATGTGAGAGTTGGACTGTGAAGAAAGCTGAGCGCCAAAAAATTGATGCTTTTGAACTGTGGTGTTGGAGAAGACTCTTGAGAGTCCCTTGGACTGCAAGGAGATCCAACCAGTCCATTCTGAAGGAGATCAGCCCCGGGATTTCTTTGGAAGGAATGATGCTAAAGCTGAATCTCCAGTACTTTGGCCACCTCATGTGAAGAGTTGACTCATTGGAAAAGACTCTGATGCTAGGAGGGATTGGGGGCAAGAGGAGAAGGGGACGACAGAGGATGAGATGGCTGGATGGCATCACTGACTCGATGGACATAAGTTTGGGTAAACTCTGGGAGTTGGTGATGGACAGGGAGGCCCGGTGTGCTGTGATTCATGGGGTCGCAAAGAGTCGGACACGACTGAGCGACTGAACTGAACTGAACTGAACTGTGGCCCAGGGAGGCCAGGTGAAAAAGTGGGAAAAATACAAAATTTGGAGCCAAACAGCTTGACATTTAGATCCTTCCAGACATTTAGATCTGGCTACTTCTAGCTCTGTGACCTCTAGCAAACTCCTCTCAGCCTCATCTTCACTCTCTGAATCTGTAAAACAGAAACCCTATTTTTACCTAGCAGGATTGTTATAAAAATAAACAACAGAGAGTCTGCCCTCCCTAGGTACATCCTGCAGGAAACCCTGGCTCTGTGGGCAGGTACCTCTGGCCTGTTTCTGTTTCCCAGCAGGGTTGTGACATATTAGGAAGGACCCTCATTTTTATAACAAAATAATGAACTTTACCTTTTGTTTATTTGGTCTCTAAAATGTATGAAGCCCCTAATTCAAGGGTGGCTCAGAGGTTAAATCGTCTGCCTGGAATGCGGGAGACCTGGGTTCAATCCCTGGGTCGGGAAGATCCCCTGGAGAAGGAAATGGCACCCCACTCCAGTACTCTTGCCTGGAGAATCCCATGGAAGGAGGAGCCTGGTAGGCTACAGTCCCTGGGGTCGCAAAGAGTCAGACACGACTGAGCGACTTCACTTTCACTTTCACATACTATACTCACACAAGAGTATGATCTGAAGCTTTTTTCTCTAGGACTCAGAATCCCCGAGGATGAGAAGTTTGGTTAAGGGTCAACAATTTAAAATGGGCTTCCCAGGTGGTGCTAGGGGTAAAGAACCTGCCTGCTAATGCAGGAGACGAAAGAGACATGGTTCGATCCCTGAATTGGAAAGATCCCCTGGAGGAAGGCATAGCAACCCACTCCTGTATCCTTGCCTAGAGAGCCCCATGGACAGAGGAGCCTCGTGGGCTACAGTTCATAGGGTTACAAAGAGTCGGACATGACTGAAGCAACTTAGCACAATTTAAAATAGGACTTAAGTTATCCAGCTATTCTAAGTTACATTTTGGAATAAGGTTAAAATACTGAAGAAGATATTTGTGTACTTGTACCAAATCAACTTAACCCTTTTTATAATCAAGAATTGTGTCTTGATCTACCTTCAAGCTTTCATCAGAAATTACTACCAAAAAAAAAAATTACTGTAATTTTGCTCAGCATTTGCTGTGAATTTTGAGGAGGAACACTGATTATCCATTGCATGGCTCAATGTCCCTGGTTTCCAATGCCTTACACAAGACCTCTGTCCTTTACACAGGGAGTCACCTTTTCTCTCCCAAGGAACTGGTCTGTTTTATCCTCGTAATACAGAGTTGTGAGACTCAGAGTGTTTCTCTGTTGGTTTTGCACCAGGAACATTAGTGTCAAGTTTTAAAATCAGTCATAAAAAACGAGCAAACTTTTTGTTTGGCATGTTAGATCTCTCTAGACCCTGTTTTTGCATAACCATTTTATTAATTTTGTTGTGTTTGCCTCTTTTTAAAAGTAATGTGACAAATTTCTTTTGGAAACAGATGAATAAATGAATGAATGGGTTGTGAAGGAGTACAGGGAGGTGAGTGACAATAACTGGCCATGTTTCATAAACTGTGGTGTGAGGCACAGTTATGGGGAGTGGAGGAGTTTAGACTGGACAGGAGAAGACAGGCAGACATGAAACTATTTTCAAGTGCTTGAAATGCTGCGTCTTAGAGGATATAGTGGATGCTTTTCATTGCTCCTGAGGATAGAGAAAGAGCCACTGTGCACACTGTCCGTTAATTGATTAATTCATTTCCAAGTTATTGTTTTCTGGTGCCTGCTGTCAAGGCACTGATGACGAAAATTCTCTGCTCTCACATTTCTTTCATTTTTGTTCAGTTGTTGTTCAGCCACTCAGTCGTGTCCAATTCTTGGTGACCCCATGGACTCCAGCATGCCTGTCCTTCAGAATCTCCCGAAGTTTGCTTAAACTCATGTCCGTTCAGTCAGTGATGCCATCGTCCATTTTAGGGAAACAGGTTTTGGCTGACTACAGAGGAGAATTTTCCAACAATCAGAGTTATCCAGTCGTGGGGTGTATTTCCTTACAACGTGAGGAGTGTCCCAGCTGGTCGCTGGGAGATCCCAAAAAGGGGCTGAGTGACCCAGTAGCCTGAAAGCTACCCCTGCATCAGGGGAGAGGGTGGACATGTTGACCGTTAAGGTTTGGCCCTGCTCTGCTTCCATGATTCTCTTTGACTTGGAGGTTTTAGCGCAAAACTGAAGGATTCGTTTGTTTCAAAGTAAGTAGGTTTTCAGGAGGTGGGGCGAGGGAAGGCAGTAAAAATGCTTTCACAAGCCACTTCCTTTCCTCTGTGGCCCTGGGGGTTCCCACAGGTGCCTTGACCCTCCATAATCCTGGCTATCATCCTGGCGGCAGTGTCGCAGCCAGGGTTCCTAGGAGCCCGCGGTTATCTCCTTACAGGGACTCTTATCAGCTTTCAGAGCCACTGTGAAGATTGCATTAACCATTGACAGACTCATCCCGTATCTCTCCCCATGGAAATGACAGTGTGGCAAGGACATCTGGGCCCATGTGAGACCCAGCGCCCAAGCCCGCATTCTTTCTATGGAGGAGACGTGACAAGGGCCTCGAGCTCAGAGCTGGAGCCAGGGTAACCCAGGAGAGAGGTGGGCCCTTTACCAGGTGGGAGCCGGGTCATTGCTTTCCATCTTCTACAGTCAAATCCAGAGGCTTGCTGTGGGAATTAGGAAGAGAGGACAAGGGACTGGCCAGTGTAAACTTCTAAAAGAAAAATACGGTTCGGAAGAATTTTTTTCCCCACCGTGTATATTCACTCTTAAAATAGTTATAAATTTTTTGGAAATAATTTTTACCTTACAGAAATTTTGCAAAAATAAAAATAGTACAAAGGATACCTATGTTTCCTGTACTTAGGTTAGCTATGGTTCATTTCTTTTTTGAACCTTTGAGAGTCAGGGGCATACACCACAGTCCTTTATGCCTAAATACTTCAATGTGTATTCCTAAGAAATGGGATATTCTTTTGTGTAGCCAGAGTGCAGATTTTTAAAAATCAATTAATTAATTAAGTTTTGGCTGTGTTGGGTCTTCTGGCTGCAAGGGCTGCTCTTTAGTTGCGGGGCTTGGGCTTCTTGTTGCACTGTCTTCTCTTGTTGCGGAGCACAGGCTCTAGGGCATGTGGGCTTCAGTAGCTGTGGCTCCCAGGCTCTGGGGCTCAAGCTCAATAGTTGTAGCATACGGGCTTACTTGCTCCACGGCATGTGGGATCTTCTCGGATCACAACTTTAACCTGTGTTTCCTGTATTGTCAAATGGATTCTTTACCACTGAGCCACCAGGGAAGCCCCAGAGTGCAGTTTTCAACTTCAGTATAAAATTAACTTTGGTGAATAACTTTACCATCCATATTCCAGTATTTTTGAATTTACCCAATAATGTCCTGTATAGCCCTGTCTTCCTCCAGTACAGGGTTTGGTGTAGGATTAGTTTGGATTTAGTTGTTATGTCTCTTTTAGAAGATCTTTTAACAGTGACATTATTACAGTTCATTGGTCGTCTCAGTGCCTTATTCTAAATCTATAGATAAAAATACTTTTAATCTTAGGGTATATTTCACTTACTTTTATCCTTTGGTTCACTTGAAAACCGAGGCAGGATTCTCTGGAATCCAAACTCATTCCTGTTCCAAACAAAATATGGTGTGGAAGGGAGAAGGGCAAGGAACTTTGAATGTGCATTTTATACATGGTTGACTTTTCTTTTCTTTATTTGATTTGAAACACACAAGGGATTTCCCTGGTGGTCCAGTGGCTAAGACTGCCCCCCCAATGCAGTGGGACTGGGCTCGCTCTCTGTCTGGTCAGAGAACTGGATCCGACATGCTACAACTAGGAGTTTGAACGCTGCAACTAAAAGTCCCACGTGCCGCAACTAAGACCTGGTGTAGCCAAATAAATAAATATTTTTACAAAAACACACAAAAGCAGATCAAAGACTTTGACATCATCCTCAAATTCTCCTGTTGTCAATCTGACTTATTGCCAAGAAGGTCTTGCCTTTGTCTCCAAGGAGGAAAAAGTCATCATTTTGAGGTTCTTTAACTTGAGGCAACACACTCTTATGGATCTAGAAACAGAAAAAAATACTTCTACATTTACTCAGAGCCCTTATTTCATAAAGTGCATGCATGCATTTTATGAGCCAATAGCAGCAACACATGGGATAATTAAGGATTTCTATGCACACGTTGCTTTGGTTAGCTCAGCAAAGAGTACACTCAACAACTGTGGTCTCTGCCCTCCAGAACAACTTGCTTAACATGCATCAGTGTGCATTATTAAATAGAATGCCACATCAA
The DNA here is from genome assembly GCF_055505025.1 of Bos grunniens. Classification (NCBI taxonomy): domain Eukaryota; kingdom Metazoa; phylum Chordata; class Mammalia; order Artiodactyla; family Bovidae; genus Bos; species Bos grunniens. The sequence goes on from NC_141180.1 coordinate 49,195,072, forward strand.
GAAAAAAATATGCCTCACACTTGCAAGACATAACACAGACTTAGAATTATTGGGGTGATTTTTTTTTTAAGATGACAACATTTAACCACAGAGAAACTAAGTAATTTGCCAAAACTTACTTAAAAAATCAGAGATACAGAGATACTTCCCCAATGGCTCAGATGGTAAAGAATCTGCCTGCATTGCAGGAGACCGGCATTCAATTCCTGGATTGGGAAGATCCCCTGGAGAAGGGAATGGTTACCCACTCCAGTATTCCTGCCTGGGCAGAGGATCCTGGCAGGCCACAGTTCTTGAGGTTGCAAAGAGTTGGACACGACTGAGTGACTTTCACTCACTCATTCGTTTAAAAAATCAGAGATACAGTAATGATGTTTTTGGTTTAATCCTTCACTTTTAAAATGCCCTGTATGAATGTCCATTTTTTAGTATCTACGCTAAGAAACTGAGGGATGGTGGAAAAGTAATAGGAGATAGCATTTTTTGAAAGGTTACAGAAACCTAGTACATAGCTTCTTTATATGGGAAAAAAGTTAAATGGGAAAAAATTTAACTTCTCATTTTCCCAAGGTACAATTTCAAATGGAAGAAACTTCACAGTAGTCTGTATTTAAGAAGCTGCGGGGGCTCCTTGGTGGTTCAGTGGTAAAGAATCTGCCTGCAGTGCAGGAGAAACGGGTTCCATCCCTGTCTGGAAGATAACCTGGAGGAGGAAATAGCAACCCACTCCAGGATTCCTGCCTGGGAAATCCCATGGACAGAGAAGCCTGGTGGGCTATAGTCCATGGGGTCACAAAAGAGTTGGACATGAACTGAGCGACTGAACAATAACAGCAGGGGTTCTGAAGGCTGGTAGAGTCTTCTCTACCAGTAACACAAAGATCAGTAACACTTTTTAACTTACCTCTTATAACTGTTGACATAGACTTTTTTTTTGGCTGTTCTAAGTATTTCTCCTTTTTACTTGTTTTCCTTTGCCTATTTTACTGTCATTTATAGACAGAAAATTGCAACCCTCTCCAGTGTTCTTGCCTGGAGAATCCCAGGGATGGAGGAGCCTGGTGGGCTGCCATCTGTGGGGTCCACACAGAGTCCAACACGACTGAAGCGACTTAGCAGCAGCAGCAGCAGCAGCATAGACAGAAAAAAAAATGGACTTTTCTGAGTTTATAATAGGTTAGATTCACAGTGATAATCTTGGGAGACGTGTGCCCACAGGGTATAAAAGCAATCACATAAATCATGAAGTTTCTTGGAAATTGTCTTTCCTAGGCTAGTCACGGATTCTCTAAACCCTTGCTGTCCAGCAGGATAGTTGTCAGTCAATATGTGGCTATTGAGCATTTGAGATGAGACTAGTCTGAATTCAGTTGTACTGTAAGTAAAATACTCATTGGCTTTCCAAAACTTAGGACAATTAAAAAAACAATGTAAAATATTTCATTAGTAAGATTTTTTTTTTAGATTGATTGCACATTAAAATGACAGTAGTTTGGATACATTGGGTTAAATAAAATACATTCTTTAAATTAATTTCACCTATTCCTTTTTACTCTTTTAAGTGACTAGAGCAAATTTTGAACTACATACTCAGCTTGCATTTGTGGCTCCCATTATATTTCTATTGAACAGTGTAAATCTGGAAGGAAAGAAAATAGAAAAAACAACAACAAAAACCTCACAGACAAAATCCAACTCATTGAGTGTATTTTTCGAGTTCATTACTGATGGAAAAGCTGAATTACCCAATGATCCAGTTTTGGGGAAAGAGGAGTTAGGTTTGGATTTCATTAAACTTCTTTAATTAAATCTATTGTAAATCTGCTGTAAGGTCCGAGTCGAGAGGAGAATTGAACCTTTTTGTTTGCTGAAAATTTTTTTCTAACGAAATCCTCAACTCATTTCAAAAGCGATTTATTTTTTTAAAGCTTGGTAAACAGCTTTCCATTCACTGAGTTTGGAGGGTTGATTAATACTGAGCTCTTAGGAGGGTAAAAAATTATGAAAACTATCCAGAAACTTATGAAAGGACGTGTCTGCTCTCCTGGAGAGACATCTGGGGGGACTTAAGGCCCTCAGAAGCCGCAGGTAGTCATTCATTCTATGTTCACACCTTCGATAAATGAAAACACTGAGAAAGATAAAATATTTATTCATATGTGTCTATAACTGAATTTATGGGTAGACCTTGCTGGATATTATTGCCTGTGTAAACCCATGTAACTCTGCACGTAAAGCATGTTTTTATTAGTTCCTACATAAAATTTTTATGATAATGGCAAACAAAGGACCAATTTAGTTTAGCTGAGTTTGTTCTTATTACTCCAGCTTCGAATAGATAAGCAACAGTGCAAATAATATGTATCGTCAGTTGGGAAGAAGGTCGGGTCTCCTAAGGCTGGGTCTCCTGGCCAGGGAGGCTGAAGCAAGGCTGCCTGTGGGGAAGCCCCCAGAAGGCCTGGCTGGCAACCTGGTGAGGTGAGACCAGTGGGGGCTCTATTGGCTTTCAGGCCTGTCATTGAGCAGTTATATTCCCAGTTGGTAACTGCAGAGTATTCAAATTTAGTTTTTGAAAAGGCCTGCATAACTGCTGTTGAAAGAACTCCCACATACTGTATTTCAACTGGGGACTTACAGAGAAAAAAGTTCAAGTGGCTTATTGTGGGTCATCTCCCACTCTGGGATTTAAACAAAGCACAAACAGAACAAAGTTCCTTTAAATGGGGTGCCTTCATCTGAGTGCCTCCTGTCTGTGCTTTGGCAGGCTTGCTAGATAGAGAGGGGGGTGCCCACGCCTCTTATTCCCACTACTGCCCTTTTATGTTTGACCCTTGGATCTGGCAAATGCTCCCCGTGCTGACCTGGATTGGAGGGAAGTTTTTCTAGAATCTGAAGGTAAAGCATCTTTCATAAATACTGCTTTTTCGCTCCTGATGACTAGTTAAAAATTGATAATAAGTCTGCAATCTGGAGCGAACATAATTCCTGGAGCAAAATTCAGGAGAACAGATTTGACACATGTAAATGTTCTTAGGAGGCCAATAACAAAAAATTTTAACTGAATGAGTCTGAAAAATGAAAGATATGTGAGTGCCATAGATATGTAACACTAAAGCCTATCTAAGAAATCTACTGAGAAAGTGGGCAAGCGTATATATATATTAGGTTTACTTGGAGCTGTGGTCTGTCTGAGATATTAACGAAATTACAATCTGTTAATTAGAAAGCTGCAAAGATTTGGATTCTATACATTAGAAGTACCTACACATCAAAAACTCATGCTTGGGAAAAGTTTTCCTCTAGACATCTGGTACATCTCTCCCTCTGGGTAGATCAACACTGGAGCTCTTCTAGACAGTTGGTTACTATGATTATTCTTAAGGTCTCTGTGGAAAGAAGGAACGTCTGTAACTTCTTACAGCCCTGCTTCTGTGATGTCTTCCTTTTAGAGCCCATCTAATCCAAGGTTCTTTATTCTGTTATTTCCTCAGTAGGTATGTTTACTAATTCTCAAATGTGTCTTTGTATATTTCATACATTTTTTTCCTTAGCATTCTGTGTCCCAGACAGCCTATAGCTCTGAGTTAAACCGAATGTGCACCATGCTTGCCCACTTTCTCAGTGGATTTCTTAGTCTTTAGTGTTACATATCTATGACAATCATATATCTTCCATTTTTCAGCCTCACTCAATTAAAAATTGCCCCAGAGGAGTAGTTGTCATTTTTTTGCAAAGACACTGCTTGGCAGAATTGCTCTTCCAACAGGAGCAATTCTGGGGTTTGTGTATGCGTATATCCTTCTGTGTGCCTGTTTATTTTGGCCTCATCTTGGGCTCTGGGGAAAAAACAGTCACTAAATCTTAATCTACTATAAAATGTCTATGTGTTGTTTTGCTCTTGCCAACTTTGTATGGATGTGCTGGTGATAGGCCATGTAGAAAGTCAAAGAGCAGTTTTCAGTACTTACTGTCAGAGGGTTGCTCAGGGTGAGAAAGGTACTCCAAAGGCAAGATTTATCTCCTGCCTTCATGGACCTGACCTTCCGAAATGGCTGCGTTGCCGTCCATGCTGATAAGGGGTTACTACGACCTCTATGTATTCTCAGTTTGTGTTGAAAATCGTAATTTGGGGTCATCAGCTTCTTTCTGCGATGGCTTTGCTGATTCCATACTCTGGATCCTAGAATCTAGATCTGTGTGCATGGTTGCTCCATATATGGAAGCCCTGTAGACTTCAGTGTTACTCTGTGTTAAGGGTAGAATCCATGTTTGCGGAGTTGAGGAAAGATGATCAACAGACTCAGCTGAGATGTTGATGCTTTGTTGCTTTCTCTCAAGAGGTTGTTAGGAGAATAATTCAATTTTGGGAGAATTGCAACTAGACTGATTTGTTAATACAGTTTAGAGTCTTTTAACTCAAGATTGGATGAATAGCTTTTCAAGTGTGAATGAAAGACAAGAATCCCCAAAGATCTGCTCTATTTTAAACAGCAGACTCCAGGGACTCAAGGTTTGTAACAAAAGGGCAGATGTGGAAGAGATGAACTCACGGGTCCCACTCTGTGAGAGAATAAAGCACAGCGTTGGCTGCAATCCCTGAGGTGTCAGGGTCTGCCAATCTTGCTGGCTCTAGGTTGCTCGCTGGGGGAATCTAGTTAGATAGGCTCACAATCAGTTAGTTGGTATTGACTTTGCTAGGCCTGACCCATATTATAAAGTTCTGACAAGTGGAAAGTATAGCTGAGCTTTGGGAAAAGCCGTAGCATAAAATAGACGGGAAAACCAACATCTTAAATGAACGGAGAAGAAATTTGAGCAGATCCATGAGATGAAGAAATTAGGACACTTGATGGAGTGTTGCAGCCCAAACAGATTAAAAATAGGTTTTTGTTGAGTAAAGACATACAAGATTTTACAAGTTTGGCTTCAACTCACTCAGAAACTCTTTGACTCTTTGTTAATCATGTTAAAAGAGTCTTCTGTTTAAAGATGCTTGAAGAGGTACTGAGAAAATAATATGGACTTGAAGAAATCTAACAACAGCAAAGTTAATTTCTGAATTTCATTTTACAACTCATGGGGTCCAAGATTTTTAAATATCCTTGAATTTGAGAATTCAGGGTTAAGGATATAAGGGATAACCAAATATTATTAAGGGCTTCCCTCGGCTCAGTGGTAAAGAATCTGCCTGCCAATGCAGGAGGCTCGGGTTCGATCCCTGATCTAGGAAGATCCCCTAGAGAAGGAAATGGCAACCCACTCCAGTGTTCTTGCCTGAAGAATTTCATGGACAGAGGAATCTGGCAGTCTACAGTCCATGGGGTTGCAAAAGAGTCGGACACGACTTAGCAACTGAACAACAAAATGTTATTAAACTTCTAAAGCATTCTCAGTATTATTTTTACTAGTGAAATACACAATGGAAACATGCCTGTGTAAATAAATGTATTTTATTAAGCATCCAGATCCCCTGGGTGAACCAATTCAGAAATCCATGAAATGCAGTTTGTCATGGGCCTGGTGACAAGATTAGGATCTGTCCTGATTGGGATTAATGATCAAGAGTTTCCCAGGAAGCAACCCCGCTGAGCTGTTTCCAGAATTCTGGGTGTGTAGGAACACACAGAAGTGGAAGTTACCAGCTATATAGAGTGACTGATCCTGAACTCAGAAGGGACTAGACCAAGGGACAGTTCCAGACCTCTTCACAGGATTATTTTTAGGTCAGACCACAAATATTTGCCTACTCTTGTGCAGCTTTTCAATGAGAGACTCCGAAACATCAGTTTAGAGTCTTAAGCTGCTGTTATTTGAGGAAAAGGATGTTTGAAAGTGTTTTTATTTGATATTCCTTATGGCAGATCCCTGATTTTGGAAGCTAAGTGGCAGAGAGGTTAATTGACTTCGTGAAGGTCCTGCAGCCAGCTCTTCAGCTAGAACCAAGCCCCTGGCTTGTTGCTGAACTCAGACCTTGACTCTCTCTGTCTGTATGTATTTCCAGGAATTCTCAATCATTTTAGAGTTCTGCTGTCCTAGTGTTAGTTATCTGATCCTCTTTTAAATAAGTGCTGCAATTGACTGGCTGTGCCACAAACCAGATGTGTGATTTTGGACAACTCAGGTCACCAATATGGACCACAATCCCTCCATGTTTGCACATGAAAGTTGGCCAAGACTCTATCTAAGGACTTTTCAGCTCCACTGAAACATTTTTGTGAAAATTGCTTTTTGGCTGGTATAGGATTTGGCAATTCTGTGGCTGGCAAACAGAAGATGTGAGGTCAGTTCAAAGCAGGAACCTTGAAAGTCTGTGATCACTTGGACAGAATCAGCCCCCTTTTCACCATCAATGGTTTGGTATTGCTCTGGGGAACCCTTTCTATTTTGTTGTTGTTGTTGAATTGATATATATCTATGTTTTTGCATAAAGGCCACACAAATGTTAAATTAGGGACATACTTTAAGATGAACCAGGAGTATGTCTAAACCTCCCTGCTTTATAAGTGATAATGACTTTAGGGGCCCCAGAACTGCATTATCTCATTTTATCCCAGATACAAACTCACGGGTTCCCCTCCCTGGGGAAATTTGGGCTAAAAGAGGGGAAATGACTTGCCCCGAGTCCCTCACGTTGTCATCAACTAAGTCAGACACATAATTGGATCCTCTCATTTGGTACAATCCTTCAAGGGTCTGCATAGGACACCCTTTTCTTGGCACTGGGATTCCACTGGCAATTCCATTTGGCCCAGCCTGTCTCCAGTCTGGGCATCTCTTCTTGGTCGCTGTAGTTTGAGCTGGCCAAGGAAGAGCAGGATGAATCCTCCAGTCTAGAGCCAATCCCCATGCTGTCAGCTTCCTCCAAGGACTCCAGACAAGGACAGGCCCCTTTCTGGGTACTGGGAGCCCTATAGAACCTGTGCTCTTACGTCTCTGGGTCCAAGGCTCCAGCAGCTGCAAACCTCACCCATTCTTTTATGTGGACTCTCAGTTTACCATCCCAGCATCCTGAGGGATGTGTGTGTGTGTGTGTGTGTGAGTGAGTGCATGCACACATGAGTGTACACGTATGTATGTGTATGTATGTGTTGTGTGTGTGTACATGCCTTTGTCAAGTTCCCAAAATTGTCCCCTTGGTTTTGCCCAGAATGCAAGCTTGCTTTGGCATTTAGTGAAGTGGGCATTCTGTAGACCTTGGTAGGTCGTTTACAGAAAAGTATTGTCTCAGGTCCCTCTTGACTTTTTCTCATGAGAGCTCAAGGAAAATATGAGGAAGTGAGGTGCCTACAAGGAATGCACATTGTAAATTCCAGGCCATAACGCGCTGCTGGTTTTCTTGAAAGTTTTCCAAGCATTAGCCAAGACTTAGGTGAAGAACAGTGGCATGTTCTGGGAAGGGACTGCTTCCTAAAGCTGCTCGATGTTGTATAAACATAGCAGGTCAGGCTTGGATGGAAAGGCCACGGTCTGTATTAGAATTAAATACTACATTAGTTCTGTAATCTAATGTTCAGTTTCTTAATCTTATTGTGTTTTCTCTTGGAACCATAACTAATAAACAATGCCATCTGTAAAAGTTACATGAGCAATTCCAAGCCCCCGCTTTTGCCCCAGAAGTTAGAACTATGTTTTTTTTTAATTTTATTTATTTTTATTTATTTATTTATTTATTTATTTATTATTTATTTTAATTGGAGGCTAATTACTTTACAATATTGTATTGGTTTTTTAATTAGAAAAGGGTGAGAGAGTGGCTCAATTTTGTGACATGGGTCTTTTAAAACATATTTATTTGGCTGTGCCAGGTCTTAGTTGCAGCATGTGAAATCTAGTTCCCTGATCAGGGATGGAACCCAGGCCCTCTGTATTGGGAGCACAGAGTCTTAGCCAGTCTTAACCCTGCATTACCAGGGCAGTTCCTATGAGCCTTTAAACTTCTTCCTTCATACCCTTTATCTTCACGTACCTCAGGGTTCTGGGTGTAGCTAAAACTCTTGCCTGGTACCAGGAAGAGCCAAGGACAGGCAGAGGGACTTCAACCTGCGAGCCTGATTTTGTCTCTCTTGGAAACTGCGTTCCTAGGATCGATTGCCCAATAGTCCAGAGAATTCCAGCTCCCTACCTGTGGCCATCACATGCTCAACTCAAGCTGGCTGAGAGGAACTGATCTCTTCTCCTTTTCAAAAATCTTTTTCTGCAATGTCCTTTTGTTTTTCTCTTTCTTCCCCTTTCTCCTGTTTATCTCTTTTTTCTTTTTCTCTGGCTCTTGGCCTCTTTGTCTTGTTTGTCTTTTTCTTCCCCACTCTAGTCATCTGTGTCACCACTGTATTGAATGAAGTATATGCTGAAATATCTTATTTTTATTGAATAGAGCTTTATGTAGCCCATTCACAGTTTTAAAAATCAGGTGAAAATAACCTTTATCCCTCAAAAACAAGGACTTCCCAGGTGTTTCAGTGGTAAATAATCCAACTGCCAATAAAGGAGATGATGGAGACATGGGTTTGACCCCTGGGTTGGGAAGATCCCCTGGAGGAGGGCATGATGACCCACTCCAGTATTCTTGCCTGGAGAATCATGGACAGAGGAGCATGGTGGACAAAAGTCCATGGGGTTGCAAAGAGTCAGATATGACTTAGGGACTGAGCTCGCACCTGTGCTCAAAAGCAAACAAAACTCCAGCAATCCTATCCTAACTATAATAAGTTCATTTTTATTTGTGTTTGTTCATTAATGTATTAATTGGTGTATTTATTAGATATATTCCATATCCAGACACTGTGCCGTTCTGGTAGACCCAGTATGTATCCTTACTGGGCTCACCATCTAGTCTGGAAGACAGACCCGTGACAGGCAGTTACAAAATGAAATAAAACAAATGCTCTGATGTAAGGGCAGGTGTGGGGATAATACGGAGGGGTGGCCCCGATCATTCAGGTTGGGGAAGCGTGCTCAGGGCGTGCTTCCTGAGGTGCTGGCTCTTGGAACTGTTTAGGGTGGAGAGCAATGGTAGGTGGTGGTGGTGATTTAGTCACTAAGTCATATCTGACTCTTGTGACCCCATGGACTGTAGCCCGCCAGGCTCCTCTGTCCTTGGGGTTCTCCAGGCAAGAATACTGGAGTGGGTTGCCATTTCCTCTTCAAGGGGATCTTCCTGACCCAGGGATTGAACCCACATCTCCTGCATCAGCAGGTGGATTCTTTATCACTGAGCCACTGGGGCTTCCCTGAGCAATGGTAACCTTCCTCCAGTAAAAGAGTAGCCCACATGATTCAGTACATGGAAAAATCAGTAGTCCTTCCAGGCCTTGGGAGCCGAGCTAAGAGTCATCTCTGGCCCAACCCTTGATGAGGGTTTTGCTTTTTCCTTTGACTGCTCTACTCAGTCTGAATTTGCTTAGTTGCAAATTGAAAGTGAACTCAATTACATCAAGATTCAGACCATTTGATTTTACTTTCCTTTGATCATAAAAATCACCAAACATTGGATAGAGCAGGTCTGCGTGCATATTGAGAAATTATTCAAATGATCCTTTCCTCTGCTCTTCATCAATTCATTGGCTGTTAACACATTTTCTGAATGGGGCAGCCATAGCTGAAGAGCTGTGAATTCTCTGGATGTGATCAGTGCAAGATAGAAAACTCAAGGATAGAAAGGGAAGCTGGCGACATTACCTCCTCCGGACTCCTTCCATGTGGCAGACAGAGTTTAAACTATTATTTGGTGACAGTTGTGCCTCCTTCATAAGGTTGTGGTCAGGATTAAATATGGCAACACATATACAAAGCTCTTAGAACAGAACCTGACTCAAAAACAGTAAGGAATATGATGATGCTCCATTAGGATGTTTGATGTCATTTCTCAGCGTTCTCTCAGGCTGAAACTAACCTCATCATGTCAGCTCGACTCCAAGTATCATTATTTGTCTTTGAATGTGTTATCAAACCACCCCACAAAGCATACTTGAGGAGTAAGTATTAAAAGTATTTTCAGTCAATGTATTTACATGTATCTGTATGTAGAAATAGGCTTCCCTGGTGGCTCAGTGGTAAAGAATCCACCTGCCAATGCAGGAGACATAGGTTGGATTCCTGGGCTGGAAGGATTCCCCTGGAGAAGAAAATGGCACCCCACCCATCCTAGTATTCTTTCCTGGGAAATCCTATGGACAGAGGAGCCTGGGGAGCTAGCCGTCTGCTGCTGCTAAGTCGCTTTAGTCGTGTCCAACTCTGTGCGACCCCACAGACAGCAGCCCACTAGGCTCCTCTGTCCCTGGGATTCTCCAGGCAAGAACACTGGAGTGGGTTGCCATTTCCTTCTCCAATGCATGAAAGTGAAAAGTGAAAGTGAAGTCGCTCAGTCATGCCCGACTCTTAGCGACCCCATGGACTGCAGCCTACCATGGCTTCTCCGTCCATGGGATTTTCCAGGCAAGAGTACTGGAGTGGGGTGCCATTGCCTTCTCCGAGCTAGCCATCTAGACGGTCGCAAGAGTCAGACATGACTTAGCAACTAAACAACAAGCATATGTAGAAGTACTATCAGGTTAATGGTAAGACTTGATCATTTGTTATCGGATATTCTTTAAAGGAATATTTGAGCTCTGCCTTGAGCTGCACATCTCAGAACTAAGAAATCTAAGACAAGAATTCAAAACAGACATGCACCTGGCCCTTTGCTGCACCGTGTACTTCAGTCTTTTCTAAAGCTTTTGGGTGGCCCTGCCCCTTTGCCTTCTAGCAGCACAAAGAATAAAAGAAGACAGTCACCCTGTGCTGAGGGGCCAGATTTAAGCCCTGATAACGGGTATCATGAAACACAAGCAGCCTCCTCTGTTTACTGAGTCTCATCACACAGGGCAGAACCCTGGATGAAGGCGAGGCTGTAAATTAAGGGTGAGGAAAAGGTGGCTTCTCCCAGGCCCCGGTAGCATCGGTGTGTGCAATTCTCTTTTGCAAGAGGTCACTGAGTCAAATGCTGTGGATGGATAATTTTATGGCCACTAATAAAATTTATAGCCAAAGCAAGCTAAGATAATAAGGGTAATCAAACATCCAGCCCTGGAACGTAGGAATCCCATCGTGGCCTCTTGGTGCTGATGGGGGAGGGGGTGACTGGACAGCTTGGGGAGTTTATCAGACTTAAGGCCACCCAAGGGTCTGAGAGGTGATCTGTGAGCCTGGGAGCCGTGAGGACTGGACCAGGTCCGGGAGCAGGCTCAAGTTATGTGGACTGCCTCTGTTCTGTGGACAGCATGCTGAGGGCTGGAGGAAAATTAACCGAAGCGTTAATGCCTAAAAGTCCACAGTGGCACAGGAGAAGATCTGAGCCAACCCAGTTCTAGAATATTCCATCATGGAAAGAATGTTAACCCACGGTTCAGGCGCGACTTGACGGGAGTGAGGTCACTTGAGTGTAGGTGAGGAACGATAGCATTTGACTTGGTGAGTGTGCAGAATTCAAATGCAACCGCAAGGGTTGTTGTCAAATACAACCCTTGGTCGTAACCCAAGGCTCTGGTTCTGCTGGGGGCTTTCTTCAGCCCCTCTGGCTCTCCTGGTTTCCCCCTCCCATTGCCTCTGTGGCTGAGGGCTCTGGCTGACCCCATCTCCTGCAGGCTGCGGGCATAGGCTGGTGGGGTCCTGTCACCGAGACCACCCTGCAAACTCGCCCTCAGAGTCCCTGGGGGACTCGGCCCCCTTCTCTGATTTGGCCTAGACCCTCAGAGTCCTCTAAAATGACAAAGCAGGCAAACTGAAGGGGATTAACTCTTTGATGCTGTGGTGTTTTTGTTTTGTTCATTTTTATTATTGTGGTAAAATAGACATAACCTAAACTTCCCCCTTTGGTGTTTCTGGATAGAGAATCTTTTGTCCCTTAGGTGAGTCTCACACAGAGAAAATCTCAGCCCCTCTGCTGTGTTCCAGGAGAGGCCTGTGTTCCAGCACAGTCTCTAATACTACAGGACAGTCTCCTCTTAAACTACTTCTCTAAGTGATTCTAGAACATTCGGGAAATATTTAGAGCACCTACTACGTGCCAGGCATTGCTTTAAGAGCGCTGAACTTTCAGGTACAACCAAATGATTGAGTTGAACCCTGGAGATGTTACCGTGGTTGTGGGGCCGTGTTGTGAATTTAGGGGAGCACTGTCCTTCCAGCTTTGGTTTCTGTCCATGGGCTTTTTTTCTTAGTCCTTTCAGTGAGTGGATTCTCGGGCTGTCCCTTTAGTCAGCAGTCTCCTGGTGGTCTAAGTTTTTTTTTTAAATTGTGGCAAAATGTACACGATAAAATTTGCCATTTTAACAATTTGTAACTTACCGTTAGTTCTGTGGCATTGAGTGTGTTCATGTGTTGTGCGGTCATTGCTACCATCCATCTCTAGACCTTGCCCATCTTCCCAGACTGAAACTCTTTCCTCCTCCAGCTCCCCCTGTCCTCCTCCCCAGGCCTCTGGCAACCACTGTCCTACCTTCTGTCTTTATAAACTTAACTACTCCAGGTGTCTGATACAATTGGCATCATACAATGTCCTTTTGTTGTTGTTAAAACATCTTTAGACGAGATTAGTGGGAAACCCATTTTACTACCATAGTTTTCAGTAGATTTTCTTCAGGCAAAAAGAGCCAACAGTAGTTCACTTGCTGCAGTGTCTGCAGTGCTTCTTAGCAAGAACTTGTGCTGTGACACCAGCTCTGCCCTTTTTACAAATCCTGCTCAGGAAGGATGCTCTCCACTGCGCACGGGACCGGAGTGCCTTTTCAGCGTGCATCCCTTCAGCTCCGGGCAGGTCTGCTTTCCAGGGGGAGAACAAGCGGGCAGAGGGAGATTAGGGTTGAAATGGGATCAAGTTTGCCCAATCACTCAGGGGCAGAAAGCACGACAAGGAAAGAGCACAGTGGAACAGCTTAGGGCAGAGGGCAGCCAGCCCAGGCCACGCTAACCTGCACAGACACTGCAAAGAAGAGATCATTCAGGCTTTGGAGACATCCCAGGGCTTCCCTAGTGGGTTGGTAATTCCTCTTGTTTCTCTGCTTGCCAGGATCAAATGAACATAACTCATAGAAGGAAGCATTTTGGTCCCCAGAAGGAGTGGTTCCAAAGTAAGAGACACACATCCATGGCTATTGGCAAGAATCATCTGTGCTACTGTCCTTGCCTCACCAAGTGCAGCTGCTTCCCCAAGGGGAGCCTGCTCTGGAGGGGAGGGATTTCGGGGGAGGGGGCCTCTGCCAGAGGCTGTTACAGCCAGCCGCAGAAGTGACTCAGTGGGGACTGACACATTCCTCCAGTGAAAGCAAAGACTCATATACAGAAAGGGGAGAAAAATTCTCTCTCCCTCCACTCTCTGATATGAGCAAAAACTAAGTAAGTTAATGCAGTCTATCTCCCTGCAATGTGATTACTGGAGGAGGACACTGTTCTCTATTACCCTATTATCACAGCTTCCTATTACCCTATGACTGAAATGCAGGGTCTATGTGATCAGCTGTAACTGTTTCCTTTTGGTTTGGAGGTCCATTTTTTGACCTTGACCTTCGCAGATTTGTTTATCTCATCTATATTTTACATAGGCTTTTTGAAAGTGTATTCTGCTGGCCTCAATCCCTAAGAGTGCAGTGGCTGACAGCATAGGCAATGCCAAGGGCTGGCGTTAGCTGTGTCCAGTCTCTTTCAGGATAACTGAATTGGTTTGTACATACATCAAAATATTTATTGAGCATCACTGTTTTTGCAGGTGGCTCGGTCGTGAAAAATACGCCTCCCATGCAGGAGATGCAAGTTCGATCTCTGCATCAGAAAGATTCCCATGGAGAAGGAAATGGCAACCCACTCTAATATTTTTGCCTAGGAAATCCCATGGACAGAGGAACCTGGTGGGCTACAGTCCATGGGGTCGAGAAAGAGTCAGACACGACTTTGTGCCTAAAACAACTGTTTTCAAAATCATAAAAAATATTAAGTAACAGTAAGTAATAAATAACAATAAAGGAGCTACCCCAATATTAATCGCCTAAGAGAAAATGCTTTACACGTTATATTCTGGGATTTAGGGTCATAATGTCATTAAATACAATGACTGAGTGGGATGCGTTTGCTGTCCATAAACGTCTCTACACAGGAAATGGATACTGTGGTGTTTTCTGCTGCCTCAGCAGAGTCAAAGGGAGATGGCTTTCTGGGTCAATAATGCCATTTAAGATGAACCCCCAACCTGTCACACTCTGGAAGCTCTCAGATGCCTTCCTGTCGGTGGGGAAGTTAAAGGTCAATGGCTTATAGATTGTGATTTGCAATGTGAAAGCCGCCTTGGTTGATAAGAGCCAAACATCTTTTGTCTTGATTTCTGTGGTCACGATCATAACCGAATGTAAGATTTGAGACTTCTTTGTTGACCAGTATATGGCTGCTCGTCCTGAGGTGTCAGTGCAAAAATGTAAGTGTGATTGTAAGACATGACTCTTGCCTAAGATGAAAATGTAAGGGAGGAGCTTTATCTGTGAGGTCTGTGAGCACTTCCTTGTGTACAGGAATGTTAGTGGGGACTCCCACGCACACCAAAGACCCCATGTGGACAAGGACGCACGTGTGCAGATACACAGGCCTCCTCCTCCGGGTGCCTGCTTCCTTTACTGCCCGTCTCCTGTTTAATTGACCACCACTCGAGGGATGTGATATGGTGTTTTGAAAGTCAGGTACTGTTGTGTTAGTGAAACCATCCAGTGTAACTGAGATGGGGAGCTAACTGCAGGTTTTAATCAGAACTAAACCAAACAAAATCCTGTGGTAAAAATCTAGTCCCCCTAAAGTTAGTGACTAGAACCCCCTGGCAAGTTTTCAGTTGCTGCTTCTAGGCTCTAACATACCCACATAATCAAGATAACGAATCCTTTCCCCTAGAACTTTACATTTTTTAGACATGTTAACATGGAGAGAATGCGGTTTGGGGATCTGAATTTTCCCGGGAAGAGTCTGGTAGCTTTCACAGTGTCGTGAGAGAAGAAATTAATTCAGGACAGTCTGAAAAGCGGAGGTAAACCGTAGTCCTCTGAAAAGAAGGCATTTGATTGCAGATTGTTTCTGGCCCCTCTTGCTGTCTGGGCATTTCCTCACACAGTGGACTGTGGGGAGGGGGCCAGTAGAGCCACTGTGAGGGGACAGTTAAAGCCAGGGTGGTATTTGGACAAAGTGTGGAAAACAGGATGACAATGTCTCAGAATCATACAAATTGGGGTCCAGTCTTGGCTCCTCCTCACTGGCTGCTCTCCCCTGAGGAAGCACCCTGGCTTTCTGACCATCAGCCTCTTGGAATCCAGCTTCCACAGGCCTGGGGTGAGGGCTCTGTGGGACTGACCGCTACAGTCCACCCCTCAGCTCTACCCCGCATGCCGCCCACCTACCTGGCCCCACCAAAGGTGGGATGGCTGCACAACTGGTGAAGGGGTTGGGGTTCTCCTCGCCCTTTAGAGGAGCAGAGTCTTCCGGGCAGATCTGTCCAGAACAGAGCCTTCATTATGGCTGGCAGTGAAAGAGCGGGCCCTTCTCAGAGAGACTTGCTTTTGAAGTGCAGGGTGCCCCTGGCTGGGGGGAAAGGCCACTGCCCTGAACTAAAATTCAGAACCCAAGGAAGAGTGAGTGCTGTTAGATCGGTGGTCTGCCTCCCAGGAGGGTCTGCTCGGGAATGTGGGGTGGGGGGGGGTTGTTAGTTCTGTCACAAGGATGATCAAGGAAGGAAATTGGAATCCCTCAGAGGCTGTAGGGTCTGCCTCGCGTGGCTCCTGAGACCCAGCTCTGGCTCAGGAAGCGGTGGGGTGGAGAGAGTTCACAGTGAGGTCTCTCTCAGTCACTTGTGTTGTCTGACTGGGGCTGCAGCCGGTGAGCCCACCCGGGGCCTCTTCCCTTCAGAAGGAGGTTGGGAGTGACCCAAGTTCAGCACCTGCTCACCCAGGAAGGCCAGCAGGGGAACGCAGACACCTTCCTTCCTTCTGGTTCCCTGAGGACCTCTCTGACCTAAAGATTTGGCTAGAAACACATTTCAGAAGCTCCCCGTGGCCAAATTACAGACAACATTCCTACATCCCTTCCTCCCTTATTCTGGAGAGGGAGAGGAAACATTGTCTTTCTTTGGCTGACTGCAAGTTTTTTGGTCTAGCTTTCTTTCAAATCTCTTGAGGTCAGTGACTATGGTAGTTTAGTCGCTAAGTCATGTCCAACTCTCGCGACCCCCTGGACTGTAGCCCACCAAGCTCCTCTGTCTATGGGATTTCCCAGGCAAGAATACTGGAGTGGGTTGCCATTTCCTTCTCCGGAGGTCAGTGACTAAGTAAAGTTTATTCCATGGAATCTGCCAAGTCTAATTCCCAGGTTATTCAGTAAACTTCAGTCACTGAGATGAGATCTTACAATAATTTTAAAAAAGAATAAAGAATATGCATTTCCATCTGAACTTCCCTACTTAATGGCTGAACAGCCCTTGACAAATTACTGACTCCCCTGAACCTCTCTTTTCTCATCTGTGAAATGGGAATAATAGCCAATTTGTCTGCGTAACCTAAATTTGATAGTTTCAAATGAGTTTTGTAAGAGGAAGAAGAGGTTCATTATCACCAAAGAGGTCAACAGGTATTAGGGCCACCTTTTTTTCTGTTAGTGACGCTGTAACCATCATAGATATGGAGCTTTAGCCTTCTCTGCTTAATGTATGACCAGTAGAGTTACAAGCTATCACAATTTCAGAGAGCCATAGGAAGAATTTGGATGGGAATACTTGTTTTATAGCCAAATTTCAGCCAATTACCTGTTTCTTTTATAGAGGAACAGTTCGGTTACAACTTATATGTAGTTTGAGGGATTGAAGAAAAGGGAAATTTTTATAGCAAGCATGACAGTACCATGGTAAGAAGAACTCCATCAAAACCCAAAATTTTAAAGCCTATGCTCCAGTGTGTATATGAAAAAGCATTGCTTATCTGACAAGGGGGCTCTCTCTCTTTCAGAGTAGTCTAGAATATGATTTTATTTGTTCAGTCAAACCAGCTATCATTGCCTCTGTTGACAGCTAACCTAGCTGGGCTATTTTTCAGAATAAAAAAGATTTGACTAAAGGAGAGATACCAGATAGGAGTTGTGCTTTAGGCCAGCTATTTTGGATTATCTTTGTATATGAAACTGATGGCCGGCGAGCCAGTGAGTTGTACACAGCATTCAAGGGAGGAAAAAGTAAATATTGAAGATACAGGAGACTGTAAGAAATGTTGGCATGTATGCCTGCCACAGGACCTGGCAGGGACTAAGTACCCAGTGTGTGGTTGTTCATGTGAAGAAATGAACAAATGAATTACAGGTCTGAAAAAGAGGCAGCTCTCCATCCCTAAACTAGCACAGAGTGGAGCCAGGACGCTACACTTCCGTGGTGATATGGAGAAGGAAAATACTAGTATATCCCAATAGGCAAACGAAATAGAAATACAGTGACATTTTAAAAAGAACTAAGACTTCTTATTTAAAGGACTTAAGGAAAAATACTTAATTAGATAAATATGAGAAGTAGAAAATAATAATAGCTCAGATTTATTCCAAAAATATGTTTGGGACACCCCAGCATTGTGTTGATCTCTGGGAACCCTTGATCCACTATCCTGGGGCTTTTGTGTAGTGAGAGACGATGTTGTTTGTTGTTTAGTGGCTAAGTTGTGTCTGACTCCTTGCAGCCCCATGGACTATAGACCACCAGGCTCCCCTGTCCAGTATTCTGAGGAATATGGGAGTGGGTTGCCATTTCTTTCTCTGGAGGATCTTCCCAACCCAGGGATCCAACCTATGTTTGCTACACTGGCAGGAGGATTCTTTACCACTGAGCTATCAGGGAAGCCCCAGTGACCTACTCTTAAATGCATACTAGAAATCAAGGTAAAGATACTGAAGGAAGGACTGTGGTTCTGTAAAAGCTCCACAGAGGCTGGAGGGAGATTGGAAGAAGGCTTCTCTGAGAAGTGATGCTTGAGCTTAGATCTGAAGGAAAAGTAGAAGAATTCCAGATGGAGA
The DNA here is from genome assembly GCF_055505025.1 of Bos grunniens. Lineage (NCBI taxonomy): Eukaryota > Metazoa > Chordata > Mammalia > Artiodactyla > Bovidae > Bos > Bos grunniens. Next base: position 49,213,117 of record NC_141180.1, read on the forward strand.
GTGAAGGCACGTGCAAAGACCCTGTTGCAAGAGGAGCCTGTTTGAGAAACTTGAGGGAGGCTGGAATCCTGGAGTGCAGAGATTGAGGGGGAGGTCAGTTAGCATTGCTGTAGCTGTGTGTATATTATTTCTGAAAGTTTGTAATCCCTAAAGAAGACACTGGGTATTAATTACAAACACCCAGTTCATGTACAAACCATGAACTTTTAGGTGGGGAGATCATATAGTAGTTGACATTTGGGAGGGTGCCCCTTCCCATTTTGCAACAAGCAGAGCAAAATGTAGAGAATGCTCCAAAGGAGCCACAGGGCAAGCTCAGCCAGGCTCTTGGGGGATGTGATGGAAGGCACATGGTGAAGAAGAGCATGGACTCAGTTCAGTTCAGTTGCTCAGTCGTGTCTGATTCTTTGTGACCCCATGGACTGCAGCACACCAGGCTTCCCTGTCCATCACCAACTCCCAGAGCTTGCTCAAACTCATGTCCATAGAGTCAGTGATGCCATCCAACTATCTCGTCCATGGTTGTCCTGCCTTCATCTTCTCCTCCTGCCTTCAGTTTTTCCCAGCATCAGGGTCTTTTCCAATGAGTCAGTTCTTTGCATGGGGTGGCCAAAGTATTCGCCCCCACCAAAATCACAACACTGACCGTGTCTGGAAAGGGGGAACCGGGAGGAGGGGCAATGAACCAGGGACATGGGCAATTCAATTCTCTATATGATTTGATTTCTTTTAAAATATATTTTCTAAAGTATAAAATGTTAAATTGTGTTTTTTATAATCCCTGTCATATGTTTGACCATTATTTGACTTTTTTTCTCTATGTGTAAAATTTTTCTTTTGATTAGGAGAAAGAAGGGAGGAGGGAGAAGAGGGAGTCAAGGAAAAGAGGAGGGCTAGTGCTGGCCTTGGAGTCAGAATCCTGGTCTCAGCCAGCATTTGTTTGGGCAAATCATTTCTCTGCTCCTCAGTTTCCTTAATTAAGAAAAACAGGATGACCTTGATATCACTTCTAGCTCTAAAACATTCTCTAATTTCTACAAGCAACTGAGGGGACTTCCCTGGTGGTGCAGTGGCTATGAGTCTGTGCTCCCGATGCAGGGGGCCCAGATTTCATCCCCAGTCAGGGAACTAGACTGCGCATGCTGCAGCTTGGAGTTTACATGATGCATGTAAGAGTTTGCACGCCACCAACAAAAGATCCTGATTGCCGCAACGAAGATTGAAGACCCCGTGTGCCACAACTAAGACCCGATGCAGGCAAATAAATAAATAAAAATAAAATACAAGCAACCGATTATTGAGTCATTGTATTTAGAGGCCTAAGAATTGAGTGTCCCATGTCCACAGGACTGGAAAACGTCAGTTTTCATTCCAATCCCAAAGAAAGGCAATGCCAAAGAATGCTCAAACTACCACACAATTGCACTCATCTCACACGCTAGTAAAGTAATGCTCAAAATTCTCCAAGCCAGGCTTCAGCAATATGTGAACCATGAACTTTCAGATATTAAAGCTGGTTTTAGAAAAGGCAGAGGAACCAGAGATCAAATTGCCAACATCTGCTGGATCATGGAAAAAGCAAGAGAGTTCCAGAAAAACATCTATTTCTGCTTTATTGACTATGCCAAAGCCTTTGACTGTGTGGATCACAATAAACTGTGGAAAATTCTGAAAGAGATGGGAATACCACATCACCTGACCTGCCTCTTGAGAAACCTGTATTCAGGTCAGGAAGCAACAGTTAGAACTGGCCATGGAACAACAGACTGATTCCAAACAGGAAAAGGAGTACGTCAAGACTGTATATTGTCACCCTGCTTATTTAACTGATATGCAGAGTACATCATGAGAAATGCTGGGCTGGAAGAAGCACAAGCTGGAATCAAGACTGCTGGGAGAAATATCAATAACCTCAGATATGCAGATGACACCACCCTTATGGCAGAAAGTGAAGAGGAACTCAAAAGCCTCTTGATGAAAGTGAAAGAGGAGAGTGAAAAAGTTGGCTTAAAGCTCAACATTCAGAAAATGAAGATCATGGCATCTGGTCCCATCACTTCATGGGAAATAGATGGGGAAACAGTGGAAACAGTGTCAGACTTTATTTTTCTGGGCTCCAAAATCACTGCAGATGGTGACTGCAGCCATGAAATTAAAAGACGCTTACTCCTTGGAAGGAAAGTTATGACCAACCTAGATAGCATATTCAAAAGCAGAGACATTACTTTGCCAACAAAGATTCGTCTAGTCAAGGCTATGGTTTTTCCTGTGGTCATGTATGGATTTGAGAGTTGGACTGTGAAGAAGGCTGAGCGCCAAAGAATTGATGCTTTTGAACTCTGGTGTTGGAGAAGACTCTCTAGAGTCCCTTGGACTGCAATGAGATCCAACCAGTCCATCCTGAAGGAGATCAGCCCTGGGGTTTCTTTGGAAGGAATGATGCTAGAGCTGAAACTCCAGTACTTTGGCCACCTCATGTGAAGAGTTGACTCATTGGAAAAGACTCTGATGCTGGGAGGGATTGGGGGCAAGAGGAGAAGGGGACAACAGAGGATGAGATGGCTGGATGGCATCACTGACTGGATGGACGTGAGCCTGGGTGAACTCCGGGAGTTGGTGATGGACAGGGAGGCCTGGCGTGCTGCGATTCATGGGGTTGCAAAGAGTCAGACACGACTGAGCGACTGATCTGATCTGATCTGATGTCCACTAATCTCCAGTTCTTTAAGAGTTAGAGTTTCTTGCTTGGCACAAGGTAGCCAATAGCTCTCTTTTAAGGAGGCCAGTGCATGGAAATTCATTTGCTGGGTGACACGGTGAAAAACCGTGTGCCCACAGGATCCTTGCATTCCTCGTGGGCCAGACTCAGGAACCTGGAACTGCCCGGAAGCCCGTGCCTCTGAGTTAGGCCGTCATGTTATTTGCCACACATCCTACTGTCTTCTATGTGGGTTCACAGGGCATGTGCAAGGACTGTTCCTACATAGAGAGGCAGAAGAATGCCATTCCCTTCCCTCCAAACTTCAGATTATAGTGACACTAATGAAAAGGAAACAACACAAGCAGAAGATCAGACGGTAGCTACAGCCAGTGAATGCATTTTGTAAGTGGTAACAAATTGCACAACTCACGCAACTGGTTTACTGATTTTTTTTCGGTTGTCTTTGTGTATTAAAAGCAGTGTATGTGTCCCTTGGATTGTAGCTGCTTGATGAAAAGAAAATGGTGCTACGAATTTTGCAGTTTTATGGGGGGACATTGTCCAGGATGGCATCATGTACCACCAGTGCTTCATCAACACCCATTTTGTGCTGACAACAGAGTGCACGGCGGTGGCCAGGTCCCTGATTGTTTCAGCTGCCCCCGCTCCAGCCTGCCTCATTCCTCTGGTAGAGTGGCAATTGGCTGAGGGGAGCCCACACCCCATGGGCAGCAGAGGAAGCCCCAGGGCAGCAGTCCCTGTGTCTGCAGGGGATGTCCTCCAGGCCGTTGGCTATCTTTCCTGCCTGCTCTCTGCTTTTGCTGATGTAGGCTGAGTTTCCTTACCATACGTTTAATGAATGAGAATAAGAAAGTGTGTGTTGGCAGAGTTACAACTGAATAATGCCAAGGCTTTCCAAGTCAGGGCATGAATTGAAGCAGAGCAAAGTTTCAAGTCTATGGGGCTCAAGAGTAATGGCTATTCTTCTAATAATGAAAAGTACAAATGTTTTATGTTCAAAGGTTAACAAATGGACTCTTTCACTGGCCTTCTGGCCTGCTCAGTTACAAAGTAGAAACTGTTCCTGATCTTTGCTTTATTGCTCTTGTATTTTCTAGGCAATTAGAAACATTTTCCACTCAACATTTAAGAGGTTTGAACTGCCTGGAGACCAGATTTTTTTTTTTAACAAAACTAAAAAGTTTCCTTAAAAAAAAAACAAAAAAAAAACCCAACAGTTTTTCCTTTTTGTAAGTAGACCGAAGTTTTAAAGTACCAGGCTTTCGAAACAGCACACTTAGACTTGCCAGCATAATTGTTGCATTTGTCATGGGATTAGCACTTTCCAAAAGTATATTTCTTTTTTTTTTTTTTTTTTACTTTTTTTATCAGTCATTTACTTTTTTTTTTTTACTTTTTTTTTTTTTTTTTTACTTTTTTTATCAGTCATTTACTTTTTTTTTTTTACTTTTTTTTTTTTTTTTATTCCTTTATTTCTCATGTGTTCCCCATCCTGAACCCTCCTCCCTCCCTCCTCCCTCCCCATACCATCCCTCTGGGTCGTCCCAGTGGGACGACCTGTATATTTCTATACAGGTATCTAACTTTCCCCAGAAGTATGGTTCTTCATGGTCTATTATGTGCATTTAGGCAAAATGGACCCATCCCTATCCACTAGAATTTGCATCATGAAGTCAGTTATTGCCAATAAAATGGAAACCATTTATCTTAATGAACCGGTAGGAAAATTAAGTCTGTTGAAATGGTCTAAACCACCCAAGAAAAAAAAAATTAGTAATTCATGCTGGACTGTATCTATTTTTATGAGCTCCTCCAAGTCATCTCTTTGCTGACTGCCTACAGCAACAACAGTAACAAATAGTGTTTTGTTTAATTTCTTAGGTTCTTCATTAGCAGGTTCACTTCTGCCTTAATAAAAATGATATCTTTGTCCCACTTGTCTGTTTGAGAGCACTGAGGGCCATTCCTGGTAAGAAACCAGCACTAGTTGGTCTTTATTGGTCTGGTCTTGGGCTGCAAATAGTGTTGATTAATGGCCCCTGCTTTCACCTCCAAATGGAAGGGAGACACAGACGTAATTGAAACTTACAATGTCAGAGGATCATTTTATTCCATTACATTTAATGAAAATGCGGTATACTGCTAAAATGCAGGGAAGTGGCCTCGGAGAAGCCCTGGACACTACATGTAGTGTGTAGTGTCACGTGTCATGAGTGGATGTGGGGAGTGTGTTCCTCCCAGTCCCCCCCTCCACCCCCCCATCCCCATCTCCCTTGCACTCTGGCTTCGACCCCAAAACAGAGAGGCTGCCAGTGGTGGTCAGGAAGTGCCATGAGCCACAGGTAATGAGCTCAATATCCGTTTTCCTTGTCAGATCTCCCAGCTGATGACAGAGCCGGGCCGGGAAGGCCTAACAGAGGCGGTGCTGAATCGCTACAATGCGGACAAGCCTTCGGCCTGCAGCGGCGTCCCCGCCCCGCAGGGCTCCTGCGTGGCCAGCGAGACCTCCTCGGGCACCTCGGTGGCTGCGTCCTTCTTCGCCAGGTAAGAGAGGTGCCAGAGCCTCAGCTCTTTCAGGTGAGCTCACCTGGTTAGCCTCTCAAGTGGACCAGTTTAGCTAGAACACCAGCAAGAGTTTGGGGCTGTTTGACTTGGCTCTTTAAGTCACAGTTTCTTAACCTCAGCTCTTTGACATCTTGGGCCAGATAATTCTTTGTCATGAGGACTGCCCTGTGCTTATAGAATGTTCAGCAGCGTCCTTGGACTCTACTTGCCAGATTCCCGAGGTACCTTCCCTGTTTGTGGTGGTTGTTCAGTCATCCAGTCGTGTCTGACTCTTTGTGACCCTATGGATTGCAGCATGCCTGGCTTCCCTGTCCTTCACCATCTCCCAGAGTTTGCACAAACTCATGTCCATTGAGTTGTTGTGACAACCTAAACTGTCCCCAGACATTGCCAAACTTTGCCTGCGTTAAGAACCTGTGTTGAGAATACGTGGCTCTAAAGATGGTCTCCACTTGATGCGGACTTTTATGGGTGCAGCCCCATGGCTGGTCTTTCCAGAAATGTATTCTCATTATAGAAAATGAACTGCTTAAAATTTAACTATTAAATAGATGGCAGTTTTCTTCCTTATTGACAGACTAGCTGCATAGTTGTCAAACTATCCAGCTAATTCCAGAAACTTAAAAAAAGAATGCTGAGAAATAAAAAAGAAAGGTATTTCAACAATGTTTTCTGCCTAATTTTAGCAACACGGCAGAGACAGGGCAGGAGACAAAGGACAGCTGGGCAGGAAAGCACTTCAGAGACTGTCTAATTTGATCCCTTATTTTATGAAAGAGGAAACTGAGGACCAAAGTTAAACTGTGAGGTAGTTTATAGCAAAGCCAGAAATGGAAACCAGATTCCTCTGCTTTTTTCTCTGTGACTCATTCTCTGATATTTGGAACTGAACCATGGAAAGCTTTCTGTACCTAAGATTCGTGAGCTCCTCTTCCCTGACAGCTTAGTTGGTAAAGAATCTGCATGCAATGCAGGAGACCCAGGTTCAATCCCAGGAAGATCCCCTGGAAAAGGGAATGGCCACTTACTCCAGTATTCTTGCCTGGAGAATTCCATGGACAGAGGAGCCTGGCAGATTACAGTCCATGGGGTTGCCAAGAGTTGGACAAGACTGAGAGACTAGCACTTTCTTTCACTTTCACTTACCTGTAGAAAACTTTCTGTACTTAAGATTCGTGAGCTCCTGAGTCAGTAAAGTGTATACTAAATAGCATCAACTATGAAATCAGAAGGCTACTTGGGTTTGAGTTCCTGGACTGCCTCAGTGTCCTCATCTATAAAATGAGGGTAATACCTATTCCTCAGGGTTGCTCTGAAGAGTAAGATGATTGTAAATTATAAAGTATGTGCTATACAAATGATAATTCACTATGGGCTTCCCTGGTGGCTCAGCTGGTAAAGAATCCACCTGCAATGCGGGACACCTGGGTTCGATCCCTGGGTTGGGAAGATCCCCTGGAGAAGTGAACGGCTACCCACTCCTGTATTCTGGCCTGGAGAATTCCATGGACTGTATATTCCATGGGGTTGCAAAGAGTTGGAAGTGACTGAGCGACTTTCACTTTCATGGATGTCACTGGAGTGTCAATAAGAAGGAACATTGTTCGGCTTTTCTTGTTATCCTTAGGAATGGTAACATCCAAAGCACAAATCTGATGAAGGGACTCTGATTAGGAAGGGAGTGGGTTAGAGGAGGAACAGAGACTGACATCTTGGATTAAGACACAATAAAGCCAGCACACGGGGCTTGTTGGAAGACTAGTTTTGAGGTCCCAATTGTTCCCTGGTGCTATGTGTATTGTCCTAGGAACAATTGGGCCAACTTGAATGTACAGGACACAACAGGAAACATGTATGTAGTGGCCGCCTGACAACAGAGTCCATCATGTTAGCTCTTTCTGCACGTGAATTTCTGTGTTGTCTGGGACCACTGTACAAGCTTACTGGGAGGTCATATCCATGCCATTCAAGGAAAGAAGAAAGAGATGGAACAGAATATGAGGAAATGCCACAAGCACAGAAGACCCCAGGTCCTAGGTAGGCTTTTAGAACATGTCCGGAGGAGGGTGACCAAATGGTGAGGAACGAGGAAGCCATGTCCTGGCAGGTTTATTCTGGAGATGGGAGCCCTCGTCTATCTCACGGGCCATCACATAAAAGGGATTTGGATGATTGTATAAAACACCCTATTATGTGGGCAGAGGCTGAATAAAACCTAAAGATAAAAGGGAGGGCTCTCTCAGCTCAGGATGAACAAGAACTAGCTCACAATTCACACTGCCGCAGGAGAGAGCAAGGTCCCCGTTGCTGAGGGAGACCAAGCTTGCATTGGGTGACTACCCAACCTTGTTTCTGGCAAGAACATTCAGTGCCCAGATGGGAGCTGATCTCCTGAAACACTGAAATGCCTTCAGTTCAGAATCCATCCAGAAATTTTTATAGATTGACTAACTCACACACACACACACACACACACAAACAGAAAAAGGCTTTGACGTAGGAAGAAATAAGAAGCTATGGGCCCTGATGAATACTGTTTAGGGAGAACAGTGTTTGCTGTTGGGAGGAACCCAACAGTGTTGTCAGAGTCAGGGAGAGGATGTCAAGATGTGATGGACCTGGAAGGCCAGAGTGCTGGACAGAAGGTGTGTGGAGGCCAGCTTTCATGTGGATCAGAGGAGGATTGGAAGAATGGTGAATGCCTGGCAAAGATGGCCTTCCTGAGACTTTTGCTTGTACACGAAGGAGTAGAATGGAAACATCAAGACGGACCCAAATGAATGGGCCAATGATGTCGGCTGGGGCTCACCCTGCAGCTGATGTTAGTGATAAACAAGAACTCTTGGTTTCAGAATGGCAGGGACTTCTGATATGAGCTTTCAAAGAGCTGGAAAGAATTCAGAGGGCTGCCTAAATCCTTGTTATTGCTTTCTTTGTGATGAATTTTGATAGCACTTGAAGCTTAATGGTTTAAGGCATTAAAAGTACATGGCATGTTTTTACTGCCACATGTAAAATAGATAGCTAGTGGGAAGCTGCTATATAGCACAGAGAGCGCAGCTCAGTGCTCTATGATAACCTAGAGGGTGGGATGCGGTGAGGCAGGGAGGCGGCTCAGGAGGGAGGGGCTATATATATATACTTAGAGCTGGATTCACTTCGTTGTATGGCAGAAACTAATATGACATTGTAAAGCAATTTTATATGTATATGTATGTGTATATATATATGTATAATAAAAAGGGATCAGGACTAATAATGGAGATGTAACCTTGCATGCCATAGCTGGGTGATCAACGTTCATATAAGAAATACTTACATATAGATATAGGAAATATAATTGGTTTATTACATAAATTAGCAAAATAAATCTTTTAAACTAATTTTTACTGGAGTATAGTTCATTCAGCATGTTGTGTTAATTTGAGGTATACAGCAAAGTTAATCAGCTATATATAAATCATCTTATATTGAAGAGGGAATTTAGCATAAAATATCATCAACTGAAGAGACTAAATATTTCTTTTTAAAAAAGTACATGGCGTGGGTTTAAAGGGTTCGCAGTATATAGTGAAGGGGAAATACCATGTGAAAAAAGATAATTCTTTAAATAGACATATATATTTATATACTTTAAATATATGTTTCAAGAATGAATATATATATATATGTTCCCCCACACCCATTACCCTGTTTGCTCTGCTGTGCTCGTCAGGAATCGTTGGGCCTCATGTCTCCAGGAAGGGAGGCAGCATACTGATAGCCACGCTGTCACTGATGGGGACCAGAAGCAGAGGGCTGAGTGATGTGCCCGAGGTCCACACTGTCAAGAGAGAACCAGGGAGGTGCCTCACATCGTTAGGTCCCCAAAGGGCCCCGTGAGAAGTCAAAACCAGCCGGGCTTATGCTGTCAAACAGTAAACTGAGCTCGCAATCAGATGAGCTTTTTGTTTCTGCTGGAGTGAAGCTGTGTGAGGTCATGGTAGAGGTGGCTTTCAGTGAGGGTAAAATCTGGATCTGCCACTGGTGCCAAAACTGGAAACAGGTTAGTGTTTATGTGGAACTTTATGTGGAAGAACGGGAGCGTCTCTCCACATCGAGACTGGGGGCAGAGCCAGCTCCTCGCAGCTGTGCTCACCACTTTTCAACTTGTTCGTCTTGAGTGTGCGATGGACACACCTCCCTGAGTCTGCAGGGCTCTGGACTCCGCACAGCTCCTCATGAGCACAGGGGGACCGGCCTTCAGGGACAGTGCTGGCGTCATGTTCTTTCACCTAGGAGTGGCACCATTTGCCAAGTGTGTGGCCATCCCTGGCTGACGTTTACTGAGCGCTCAGTATGTATCACTCACTGTACTGAGCTCTTCGTGGGCAAAATCTCCCTTAATCCTCAGAGTAACTTTGTGACGTAGATCCTGCCACTTCCTCTGTTTGATGAGCGGAGAAAGAGGTGTCCTGAGTCAAGTCTCCGGCCCAAAGCTGCTCAGCTGGAAGTGGCAGGAAGGGAGCCATCGCGTGCCTTCTCACCTGTGAGCCTTGATGCTGTTCTCTGTGCTAATGAGTAGGCCCAGGAAATACTTACTGCAAGGTTTTCCCACCATAATCATGAACTGATGATCATTGCTGATAAAACCCTAGAAGTAAGTTGGCCCTGCAATCAGTTTGAGAAGATAAGCGCAACAGCGACAAAACCTCAATTTGTTGAGGGCTGCAGATGTCCACTTTTTTTTTTTCCGTGATACAAACCTTTCTTTTAAAGTGTTTACTTTCTGGAGCTATGGGTAGAGTTCTGAGTGGACCTTGTTGCATTTCAGATTTAACAGCTATAAAGTAAGAATTCCAGTTCTGAATAATACTTTTGACCAGGGCTGCCCTTCGTGTGGTCTCTCAACGGCACATACTTACTGGTCTGTGGTAAGTGTGGAAATTCAGAGGAACAATTTAGCAACTTCTGTAGCAAGTTGACAGGAGTTTTATGCCTGTTGAATCTAAGAATAAAAAAGTAGGGCTTGAATGTAATTAGGAATAAAAAGAAAAAAAAAAGATTCTTTCACCAGATAGTTTCAGAAATGCAGCTTCAGAAAATGCATCTGTGTGTGTGCTCAGCTGTGTCTCTTTTGCGACCTCATGGACTATAGCCCGCCAGGCTCCTCTGTCCATGGGATTTTCCAGGCAAGAATACTGGAGTAGGTTGTCATTTCCTCCTCCAGGGGACCTTCCCCTTTCAGGGATTGAACCTACATCTTCTGCATTGGCAGGTGGATTCTTTATCACTGAGGCACCTGGAAATCCCCTGCTTTAGAAAATATTGAAGCCCCAGTAGCTTGTCCTTCTATATCTCCCTTGCCAGCCTTTCTTTATTTCTTTAAATATGAACATTTTGTGACCCCATGAACTATACAGTCCATGGAATTCTCCAGGCGAGAATACTGGAGTGGGTAGCTGTTCCCTTCTCCAGGGGATCTTCCCAACCCAGGGATCGAATCCAGGTGTCCCGCTTTGCAGGCGGATTCTTTACCAGCTGAGCCACAAGGGAAGCCCAAGAATACTGGAGTGGGTAGCCTAACCCTTCTCCAGTTGATCTTCCTGACCCAGGAATCGAACCAGGGCCTCCTGAATTGCAGGCAGATTCTTTACCAACTGAGTTATCAGGGAAGCCCCAAGTTTAAGGTATACATGGTATACCTTACATAATTTGTCTTACATGTATTGTGAAATGATTACTGCATAGGTTTACCTAATACCTATAACCTCATACAGATACAGATCCAAAAAAAGAAAAGAGAAAAAATAATTTTTCCCCTTGTGATGAGAACTCTTAGGATCTCCTCTCTTAACAAGTTTCAAACATGCCATACAGCAGTGTTAACTATAAGGGGAATCAGATGAAGGTCGTCAAAAGGTACAAACTTCCAGTTGTGAGATAAATACTAAGTACCAGGGCTATAATGTACAATATGACTGTAGTTGAGATTTACTTAATTATGTACTTTGTGTTTTAAAAGTATGAAGTGCATGAAACCCTATAAAAACTCTTGGGTGAATCTTCAGCATTGCAGGTTGAGGTAGTGGAATCCTAAGTTTAATTTGAAGAGCAGTGAACAAATTCTGGATGATGCCTAGAACTGCCAGGGACTCTGGTAAATTAAATGAAACTTTCAGGTGATCTCATATCTTTGCATTGATGTTCTTTCCCAAATAACCTGACCGATAATCATATCGTTGTTGTTTTAAAGCTTCTGGAGGATTTTAATCTACATTCAGATCAAGTGTTGGAAAAAATCGTGAAAATTGCCGGGTATCACACGAGCTTTGCTAAGACAAGTTCAAGTATGGCAACACTAGTCCTGCCATCTCTGTGGGGTTGGTGAGCACATGGGTTTTCAGATGCCACTTGTTATTGTAATACTTTTTTATTTGCAGCTTTTGCCTTTACTTCACAACCTTTGTAAGACCGTATGTAACTTTTACCAAACTCAAATGAAAATTTCAAGTAAAATTATATAAAGGGCATTTCTGGTTATTAATATTTTTTCATTTCTCTGTTTGCTTAATGTCAGTAAGTCCTTTAAATCTGTTTTTGTAGGTTTTGTTTGTTTCAGATGACTGAATGCCTTCTCCAGTATTCTGGCCTGGAGAATTCCATGGACTATAGTCCATGGGGTCACAAAGAGTCAGACGCAACTGAGCGACCTTCACTTTCACAAATCCTTACTGCCTGTCTGTCTGCTCATTGTTGGATCCACCATATTATTTATAGCTTCTCCCTCTCTTTTCCTCTGTTTTTCCAGTAACAGGGTCCTTTTGTGATTATTGACTCTCTTCTTGAAGATTCTAATCTTTACACAGTTTTTTTTTCACTGTTGATTAAAAAGACATAGCTCCTGGAATTTTCTGCATACATTTTTATGTTCACCTCAATATCAGATTGTCCTCAAAGTTGTTTCGTAGGGTTCACTTGCTCTGTTTTCTCTCTCTGGCTTGCCAAGCTGTTTCTCATTTCCTTTGGCTGACTTTTTGCCTTTTGCCAGAACTCACTCTTTTCTTAGGGATGTTATTATATTTCTGTCCATCTCCACCTCTTGCGCAGTTTCTTCCATCCTTGTTCTTAGACCGTTTCTCGTATCACCTAATGGCTTTTTCCAAGGCCCCTTGTCATGCAGTTGACTCTTATGACTGACTTAACCAGCATCCCTTTGAGGCCAGAGATTGCTGTGGCATTAAAACCTAGACCAACTCAGATCCTGGATCGGGGCTAAGCTGAGCTGAGTGGGCTGACACCCAGCTCCAAGGCCTTACCCTCATATGAGTCTCTGTGTTCATCTCCCCACCCCACCCCACCCCCCTATCACAAGCCCTGCTCCTGGTACTCTGTGAACATGTGCTGCTACACACACAGCTCCTACTGCTACAGAGGAGGTCCTTCCTAAAAGCCATTTTCCACATTCTCGCTGACAGGCAGCTCAAATAGTGCCTTGTTTAAACCAGGTACAGCAGATGCTTTTCATATATAGTCTTGTACAGTGAAGGCTTTCTTTAGTCCCTGGGCATGCTGACACAGAGCAGTAGTAGTTGGTTATTTGCAAGGAGCTTATTAAGTCAAAGAAGGATGAGAGGGAGTGTGAAACTGCTCATGGTTCTTCTGTTCTCCCATCAGGTACAGTTCCCTTAGGGATGCTCACATCTTCCATTATAAATACATCAACAGTTATTACCAGAGAAGAACTATCCTAAACACGCCAAAATTGGTCTCAGGTGATCCAGGCGGAGAAAAACGGAGCAGGGTGAACAGATCTGACTCTTCTCTTGCTGATTCTTTGTGGAGACGGGGCAGCCTTTCTGCCCCCGATTTTGTAGATTAGAAGTTCATTTCCAGCGCCATGTCCGTTACAATAGAATGATAACTTTACAAAAAACAAACCAAAACAAACAAACAACAAAAAAAAATGAGAGGGGCTTTTAGGAGCTCATGTTGTGGACTTTCTCTCGATGATTATTGTATTTTTCTGTTTTGTCTGCATTGATTGTGCACCTTGGTCTCCTCACTTGTTCTAGGGTCTCATGCTGACTCACTGCCTATCCCTTTCCCCTTTGCTTCCATTAACTGTCCTCCTCTCCCACTCCACCTCCCTGTCTGCCTCTTCCACAGCTCCCGTGGAAGTGGGGCTGCTGTTGACCCTTGTATGGAACACCTGTGGTCAGGACCAACATACGTAATTGTGCCCTTTGCTCTCTGGCTCGGACTTGACTGGTCGAGCTGTGGTGCCTCTTGCTGAGGGGCTCCGTCCATCCAAAGGGACATCTACTGCTCAGAGATAAGGTCTGGGCTTGTATGGCACCAGCCGCTCCTGCTCCTTCCTTGGGGGCTAAACCGTGGCAGGGCAGTGATCTTTGAAGGCTTAAAGTGGGAAACAAACACCTACCCTCTGAGTTTCTTGTTTATTTATTCCTGTCACGTCATAGCTTTACTTAGAAAAGACTCCATGGACTTCTCAGAAAAGAAGGGACTTGTGCTCTTGTATACTGATGCAGTGAATGTTTAGGAATCATAGCCATATGAATACAGTTTTGCTTGAACACACAGCAGTTGCAATGTGGAGGGAAAACATGAAGAAGTCAAATGTGTATTTAGCGCCGTCAGATACCAGCGGCCCCAGGAAATAGTTTAAGGTATTTGCTGCATGAAGAAGTAAATCCTTGATTGTTTATGAGAGACAGAGAAAGCGCTGAAGAAAAAGTGGCCACGATTCTACACTATTATCCTTTGTGTTCAAAAAAAATCCTAAAACACTTTAAATATGTAGCCCTAACAGCAGTACCCAACCCCAGCGAGCTTCAGGACTGTTCTGGTTTGAGGTGTGCAGACCGTAACAGAAATGGCACTCATGGCTTGGTCCACGCCATTCTGAAGTGATGGTCTCTGCTAAAGAAAAAAAGTGGTCAGTGTTCGCCACTCATCTCATCTCCTGCCACAGAGAATGTGTGAGATACGGCATCTTCTGACCTAAACGAGTCCTTTGTTTGATGGATGGCCAGTTGGGGTGCTGGCAGTCAGCTCACAACACCTGGGAATCATTTGTGGAGTTTTCCCTCAGCTGAAAATCCAATTCATGCCTCGGTGTGGATGTTAGAAGGCAAAGCAGTTCAGTGAGACGGAAGGATCCTGCTGATTCTTGTCAAATATTCTCAGGGTTAGGCATCCTGGTTCTTATTGTACAATTTGAATGTCTTTTCTACTCACGCAAGGGTGGAGAAGAGGAAGAAGATCATTAGATAAAGAAAGATGGAGTTGGCCCGTGGTTGAATCCACAGTCTGCCACTGACATTCTGACTTTAGGCAAGTAACTTAATCTCTCTAAGCCTCAGTTTCTCCTTTTAAACAGAGATCATCATATCTATGTCATAAAATTATGGTGAGAATTAAATGAAAACGTGATCCTACTTTGTAAATGTCATCTAAATCCTAGAGATGATGTTAAGATGGCATTTGCTATGTGCTGTGCTTAATCACTCAGTCATGTCCAACTCTTTGCAATCCCATGGACAGTAGCCTGCCAGGCTCCTCTGTCCATGGGATTTCCAGGCAAGAATACTGGAGTGGGTTGCTATTCCCTTCTCTAAGATTTGCTATGAAAAGGATGAAATTCTACCCTCGTGGGAAATCCAATGAATTCTCAGCATTCCCTTTTGAGCAGGTGACTTGTGTGATGCTTACCTTTATATTGTGCTTACATGGCACCTTGTAATCCAGCCTAATGACTACCTAGGGACCTCCAAGGTGATTCTAAAGATCCAGCATCATGCCTCCGAGCAAAACTGCCATCACAGGGGACTGAGGACCACAACTGGCTCTTAAAGCGTCACCTGGAAAGAATGAAGCAAAAGATTGAAAACATCAGTGATGCACACAGAGAGAAATTCTGTCCTCCCTGATGGGGCTCTAGCTAGCTGACTACACACTTCTGCATCTTCCTTTTTGTGGTTTTATAGTCCTAGCAAAACTCCCAAACAATAAGAAAGAAAAACAAAAGGAAGAGGGGATGAAAGGAGCAATTAAGAATTCTATGACCATATATATACCTTGGTAGTGATTCAGGGGTGGGGAGCTGGAATTCTGCCATGACATTGACAATGAAAATTAACCAAACAGGGAATAAAATAGAAGTAAAAGAGGGAAATATTCACTCTCTTTGTTAATACCCTCAAGATTTGAATTGGGAGCTGAAGAGGGAGGATTCGGTGGCATGGAGTTGATTCAAAAGAATAGTGGAATGACCTGTGTCCTGAAGGAGAAGGATGGGGAGAGGACACAATTTTATCTACTACTTATTTCAAAAATGTGTTTCCTATTCTGCACTTTTGCCCCCGCCCTGTTGGCAATACCTCTGTAACTTGTTCTTTCCTTCAGTTCTTTCCTCATTTAAAACTAATAATAGCCAATGTTTACTGAGAGTTTCTTATATACCACACACTATTTTGAGTTCTTTACATGAATTTAAACTTCAAAAGTCCCCACAAGTTGGCCCTCTTATCATCCCATGGTTTAGATGTTGAAACTGAAGCACAGAATGAAGTAACTTGATTGCAGACAGCTAGAAGAACTTCAGTAGGTTAACTGATTTCAGAGACCATGAGCCAGAATGTCAGCTCCATACAGGTGGGGATGTTTGCCACTTTGTTCTTGGTTGAAGCCCTAGTGCCTAAAAGAATATCTAAGAAATGTTTGTTGGATGAAGAAACAAATGCTCTTAGCTACTGTGCTGTCCTGCCTCCAAACTCAAGATGGGTTGTGATGGGTAGGCATTCATGCAGTCTTGACACAAGGATGATCAGTGAGACCAAAGCAGAGAAAAGAATGCAGAGCACATCACTGAAGCCATAGGGAGAAACATTTTGACCAACTACTCTAGCCTTCTAATTTTATTGCTTACTAAAATATTGCTTCTGGTCTCATTCAGAGTGAAAGTTAAGGGTTTTACAGTGACTTGTCAGGCTCTCTCCACAGTCTGGCTACCCGGCCCCTGTACCACCCTCCTTCTTGCCTGCTCTGATCTAGGCTCCCGACTTCCTTGCTTTTCCTGAAAAAGTGCCAAGACCATTCCCTCCTCATAGACTTTACTCTTTCTCTTTCCTCTGTTCTTTCCCAGATATTTTCTTGACTCAGCCCTTCTTTCCTTCAGATCTTTGCTCAAATGCCGCTTAATGGCAAGGCCTTCCCTGACCTGCCTACTTAGGATCACAGATATTCAGGGTCTGCATCTGTTTTCCCACATAATACTCTCTTATGAATATTTACTGAATGAATGAATTTCAGACTGAAAGGGAGATATGCTGCTAAGTCTCCAGATGGTCTTCCACTGAATTTCTTTGAGAAGTTTACATTTTTTCCCACTAAATTCAAAACTACCTGCTTAGGAATTAAATTATTCTTTTAAATTTGAGATGCTTGGGGGAGATAACATTGTGACAAAGCACGGGAAAAGGCATGGTTGGGAAAGTGAGATTCTTATTAAGCTTTAAGTACCTGGTTGTCTTTTCGAGAGGAGGCTTTGCAGATATGGGATAAGAGGTGCTGCCTGGAACAAGAAACCAAAGAGTTAAAGCAGAGGAAAGAGCTGTGAGTTGTAACTCTGGCACAAATGAAGCAGGGCTCTCCATCTTTTCTCCTGGCTCGTTGAAAACCTGTCTTTTCCTCCCTTGAATAAACCTCTTTGCTTTCTGTCCCGGGCTTTGATTTATTATTTTAATTCTATAGCTGTCCTAGTGAAGTATGTAAAGCATTTGGGGATAAAATCATGTGGAAGACATTATAGAAACTAAAGATGTATTATCTTACGTCGTATTAGGTAGAGGCTCTGTGTGCTGAGGAATTGTATCCTTGATGAAAATACCAATCGGTCTGTGGCATTAATTGACTTAAGAATTGGCTCCTCATTTAGGGTATAGGAAGCAGAATTTAGGGAATACTGTTATAATCAGTTGGTGAGAAATAGGTAAAACTGAAGGCTAAAAGAGATCTCACTGAAGTCTCTGCTTTTCATAACTGAGAGATATCCCTGAAGGTGAGATTTTTATTTTCTTGTGTCTAAAGTGAAAATAATGAATTTTTCTTTTCCTTCTGTCTGATTCCTAATGGGTATATTTCATGAGAACAGGAACTGTATCTAATTCCCCCTCTGCTTTGAGCATCGCCTAGTACAGAGGAGGAGCTCAGTACATGAATGTTGAAAGAATGAGTCAACCATGCTTGAAAACTTAGGTCTGTCTTGCTTTTCAAAGGAATGAAATATTTAAAAAGAAACTGTAGGATTGTGTAACCGTAGAGTTATCATCATTTCAAGTACTAGTATTAATGATAAATAATTCTGATGGATAAAAAATAAATGGAATATTTTTCATGATTGATTTCAACACAGGTTCAGCAGGACACTATTTCTGATAATCATCTTTTTATTTAGTTGATGCAAAAATGATTTTAGCATCACACGGTAATTAGATGCCTTTTTTGGCACCTCGTGTTCTTGTTCATGAAGTACCCTGGAATTCGGGAAATATAATTTCACAAGCCTAGAAATAATGGACTGTGTCATTTTCTTGGCATCCACTGATACCAAAGCCTTACGAGTCCATAGTTTGTCCTTTTAAACCCCTGCAAAGGAAAGAAAAGGGCCTTGGCAGTAACAAAGAAAGAGGAAATTCTCTCGGGGTCTGTAGTGAAAAGGTTGTAATCAGCACCAGGCAAGCCACTTGGAATAAAAACATGAGAAAATAGAAACCATCACTCAAAATTTATTCCCAGTCTTTTAGGTACTTCAAAAAATAAATGTGGTTCATTTTTCTGAAATAAATTTTCATCTATTATTATATCTGTCTTTTTAGTACTCAAAGTGGCAAGGTGGCAGAATATTCCTGAACCTGGCTGTACAGGATTTTAAGGGCACTTTCTAGGGACGATAAAAAAGAAAAAAAAAAAAAAACCCTAAACAATCTTAAGTCCCTGTGAATACTCCCACCTACAAGTGTTTTAAAATCAAACTAAGACCTTGTTACCACCCTCGAGGACTCAAAGCATCAGGTTACAACTGAGAGAGGTAGAGAGAAAGAGCCAAGGATGACCAAGCCTTGTGTCAGCAGGTCTGACCCCCACTGCCTCCACAGACCCTTCACACACCACGGGATCCAGTCCCCCAGGAATTTACCAGATGCATATAGCTGGCTGTAGCAGGTACTGTTGGGCCCCACACCCTTCTGCTCATCATTTTCTGAACCAAACCTCTCAGCTCCCAAGGTCCAGGACTTATGACTACCTGAGGGTTTTCTCTGGCTGCTGGCATTCACTGCCCTCAAGCCTGGACAGGCCTGATAGCCATGGAAGTAATCCTGTTGGGAGCAGCTCTCAAATAAGGCTGACGGGAGCTGGTAGATAAATACCTGAGCTCCCCCGCCCCCCACCTTGGCTGGCATAACACCGAGGCAGGGTCTTCCCAGTCTCCCTGCTTTCCTAAGTTGGACTGAGCCCCAGTTGCCCACATCAGCAACCTGCTTGATCACTTCTTTCCACCCTGTCTCATTTTCACACTTCCCTGCACTGCTTCCTAGAATCACCCTCCAATTAAACCTATCAGCACTCTCATCCTTATCCAGGGATGTTTCTAGGAAAAGCCAGCATAAGATATTGGCAATATACTCCCATTCATTCACACATCCATTCAGTGTCAGTGCCTTCATTCATTCATTAGGCACTTGGTAAACCATGCCAGGCATTATATTAGACACTGAGGAAGGAAAAAAGGCAGCCACTCCCATCAGGGAGCTCCCTGTCCAGAGGGGCAGACGGTTCCATTGCTGAACGGTTATAAACAACATAGGGCTTCCCAGATGGCTCAGTGGTAAAGAATCCACCTGCCAAAACAGGAGACAAGGGTTCAATCCCTGGGTCAGGAAGATCCCCTTGAGGAGGAAATGGCAACCCACTCCAGTGTCCTTGCTGTGATAATCCCATGGACAGAGGAGCCTGGTGGGCTGCAGTCTACGGGGATCTCAAAGAGCTGGACCTGTCTGAGCATGCACACAGCATCTATAAGCAACATGAAAGTCCAGGACAGAGCAGTACCTGAGAACTCTCAGTATCACTCTCCACAAGTCTTCAGGTTATTTGGAAGTTAACAGTGACTTTACAGCGTGTATTATTATCAGAAATTGTCTTCTCCATCCATTTCCTGTCTCTTCTAGAGCGTAAGATCCATAGAGAGAGGCACTTGTCTGTCTTGTTCCATCGTTACAGCCTTAACTCTTAGTACAGTGCTGGAGCCCAGTCAATATTTGGTGAGTGTGTCTCAGGAACGTTAGGAGTCTGCCGTGGAGAGTTCCTGCCAACCTCCTCCTTTCTCTCCTGGGGAGATCACTCGAATCCCAGGTCAGCCAGTTCCACCATGAAAGTCATGTCTCCAACGCAGAGGGAGAGCCTGAGTTCAGGGCAGGAGATTAAAAAGGAGTGCTCCCCGCCAGGCTCAGCGCTGTGCCTAGAGGGTGGGGCCTTCTTTCCGGTCACTTGGAGCCGAGCCCTTGGCCAAACCATGCGCCTGAGGTGAGTGTTTTCCTTTAACGTAACAGAGGGGAATCTGCTTCATTCAAAGTCTGTTGACTGAGATGTGAATCACATCTTCACAGCAGCATCTAGGCTGGTGTTTGACCCAACAACTGGGCGCCATGGCCTGGCCAAGTGGACCATCACACCTAGAATCAGCGCTCAGTTTAACTTGAAAATACTTTCCATCCTGTGCAATTTGCCTGTCATCTTCTGAGACCCCTGAGGTTTCTTCTGGCTCTGGTTTCTTAGCACTGGGGCTGTGAGGATGAGCCTGCTGGTTTTCAGGAGGTCTACCTCCTCCCCTCCCTCTGCCCATGTCCCATTGTCATCCTTTGCTCCTCAGCGTCCCCATCTGTGGACAGGCGTGATTTAATTCTTGTCTTCTTTAGATCAGTTGGAGAGCTTCCATTTCACTTATTGCTTAAGATGCTGAGCATTTTGTTTTAGCTTTCACACTAAAGATAGAGAAAATAAAAATTGATATCATGAATCTTTAGGCTTCCCCTGTGGTCCTAATCACCAACCATAGCCTCAAAGTCCTGTGGTGGTGGATTTACTACTTTGCATGTTCTTTATTTCCTTTAAAGCTAGGCACACGAGGAAGATTGATTTATGGAGCTTGGATCCTGCTTAGTTGGTGGTGGGTGGAGGGAAGCTGCAGTAAATTTCAAAATCGCTAGTATTTCTTTGCACGTTCAGGGGAAAAAATCCTAGCTTACATCTATTGCTACAGGAGCTCATAAATTAAAAATACCAAGTGTATTTCCTATACACCTGGAACTTCAAAATTACAATCTGTTCCTTCTGTGATTGCCCCCCTTCATAAAAGAGGCATGGGGGTGATGGCTCAAACAGGATTTCCCAACATAGCTTTGATATGCAGGCAATGACTCACCCATGTCTTTTGACGTTTGCTTAAAAAATATTTCAGGATAAGGGAATCATTTACCTGAAGCACAGACTCTAAGAATTTGGTCCCATTATCTTTTTCCTCTAACCTTCCTCTTTTCATACTCTCTCTTCTTTCTCTCCTTTTCTGTCTTGGGTTTTGGTTTTGATCTGTTATTTTACATAAATTTCAAAACAAGTCTAACAGAATCAGAAACAAAACACAGGAAAGTCTTCTTTATTTTCCATTCTGTTCTGAGCCATAAATTCCTACATATACTCAAATAATACACCCAAGAGGGCTGGTAGAATGAATTTGATTAACCTCTTAAATGTTTTAGCACCTGCACACCACAGCACTTCCAAGAGTGGGGAAATGATGTTTCCTTCTCTCCCTAAGGGATTGCTTGTTACCTGGGCCATGTAGCTGCTGTATGCCACTTTATTGAGGTTAAGATTGAGGAACCCTGGTGAAGAAAAAAAGTCCTGAATAAGTACAGGTACAGCATCAAGGCCCCATTTTTTTTTTTTAAGTTGTTATTGAAAAATAGTTGATTTACAATGTTGTGTGAGGCCCCATATACTTTTCCTTCTCAATTTTGTTCTTTGGGAACCATATTTACCTTTTTTTTGAGAAAATACATAAAGGGGAAAGAAAGGCTATACTTTAGATTTTTCAGAAAGCCTTTAAACATATGTCATACTTGTAACCTAGAGGGGTGGGATGGGGGGAAGTTGGGAGGGAGACACAAGCGGGAGGGGGCATATGTGTACTAATGGCTGATTCACATCGTTGTGTGGTGGAAAACAACACAACTTTGTAAAGCAATTATCCTCCAATTAAAAATAAATTTTAACAAATGTCATACTGGAAGCAGTAGACACGAACTGTGGTGTTGGAGAAGATTCTTGAGAGTCCCTTGGACTGCAAGGAGATCCAACCAGTCCATCCTAAAGGAGATCAGTCCTGGGTGTTCATTGGAAGGACTGATGTTGAAGCTGAAACTCCAATACTTTGGCCACCTGATGCGAAGAGCTGACTCATTTGAAAAGACCCTGATGCTGGAAAAGATTGAAGGTGGGAGGAGAAGGGGACGACAGAGGATGAGATGGTTGGATGGCATCACTGACTCGATGGAGATGAGTTTGGGTAAACTGCAGGAGTTGGTGATGGACAGGGAGGCCTGGCGTGCTGCGGCCCCTGGAGTCGCAAAGTCGGACACGACTGAGCGACTGAACTGAACTGAATTGACTGAGACGTGATTTTATACTATGCTACCCCCAGTCTCTCACTCCTAGGTATTTACTGAAGAGAAGTTAAGGCATATGTTCACACACAGACTTGTCCATGAACGTTCACAGCAATATTATCTTAATAACCCCAAACTGGAAACAACCCAAGTGTCCAATGAATAAATAAAATGTGGCGTATTCATATAATGTAATACTACTCGGAATATTCAGACTGTTTATATATGCAACAACATGGGTAAGTGTCAGTTATAGTGAGTGAAAGAAGCCAGACTCCCCCACCAAAACCAAAAGACTACTATGGTATGATTCCATTTATATTTGATTATAGACAATACAAACTAATCTACAATGACAGAAAGCATATCAGTGGTAGACTAGGAATAGGGGTGGGGAGAGAAAGATAACAAATGGGCAGGAGGAGGCTTTTAAGGGTAATGGATGTCCATTATCCCATGATGGTTTCCCAGGTGTATACATATGACGTGTGTGCTCACTCAGTCATGTCTGACTCTTGCAACCCTACGGACTGTAACTCAGCAGGCTCCTTTGTCTATGGGACTCCCCAGGCAAGAATACTAGAGCAGGTTGCCATTTCCTTCTCCAGGGGATCTTCCCCGTCCAGGGGTTGAACTCAAGTCTCCTGCATTGCAGGTGGGTTCTTTACCATCTAAGCCAATGGAGAAGTGCATACATATGACAAAAAACTCACCAAATTGTATACTTTAAATGTGTATCACTTATTATATATGACTGATACCTCACTAATGCTAAGTAATTGAGTTCTTTTGGGATTAGAGAAAATGTTTTGAGATGGAGAGAGAATTGTCTTTGTAAATGAAGAGGTGGGATAAATGATCATTTTCTCTGGGAGAAAAGGGGTTAATAATAGCACACCCTCCGCCCCTCAGGAAGGCATGTTGAACTAGACTTGTTTAACATTTTTTTTCAAGGTATGGAGATAAGAAATACCATGGGAAATTTCCAGATTTGTGCATAGGGCTAAGTTCTTCCATGTAATAAAATATCGTCAAGGTAGAATGAACAGGGGAATGAGCAGAGGCGATCTAATGAGGGCAGGAAGAAACAGTTCAGGTGAAATAATTCAAAATCTTCTGAGTTGGAGGACTCAGGGAAACTGATGATAACTGCCGCAGGAAACATAATAACCTCGTTGCCTGAAGGTTCAGTCTAAGATTACAACCAGGAAACCAACAGTAACAAAATTTGTTGGACATTATCACAGAAAATATTGGAAACAAAGTGAAAGGTGTTGTCTTACCTTTGGACAAAATAGAAATTTGTTTGAACGTAGATGTTTTTAGGAAATTTTGATAAGTACACCTTAAAATATAAGAGGGAAGCAAAATCCATCGAGGGAGTGGAGGAACTTCTGGTTGAGAACAGGCTGTTGGAAGAACTCCTCACTCTGGAAGATGCTGTGAGGGAGGGAATCAGAGTATCTCATGTGACATGTGTATAGATATTACATTAAATCTTCAGTTAGGTCTTAAGATGGAGAAGAAACAGCGTTAGGGAAAAATAAAGTGAACTGTCTCCCACATCCTCAGACACAGTACCGACTGAGACTATAAATCTGCAGGTCCAGATTCATTCACAGATGGTAGTCTGATGGGAGCTGTCAGCCAGAGCTGGGAGCTGGGGAGTGAATTCCCAGCTTCAGATGCTGCAGGAGGTACCTGCCTCTCCTGTGCAGGAGGAGATGGAATTCTCAGCTCAATGCCTCAGGCCTCCAGGCCAGTTTCATGGCTCTTCTAATCTATTTCTGAAGTAGCCTTTCCTTCAGCATTTTAAGAAGTGGCTACATTATCCTGAGCATTTTTATCAAGTAACAAATCGGCTGATGTAAATATATAAAGTTGGCTGAAAGCAAGCCAGGATTTTGAAGCCCCTTCGGCACGTCTAGGTTGGGTACATGTCACAGACTTATCCTTTGGAAGCGAATTCAGGGGCAGGTTGGTGTAGAGTGACTTCTGGTATCCGGTGTTTTGGACGTGAATGTCAGCATAGCAGATGCTAGACAGTCCCCCCTTGCACCTGGATTGTTTCTTGCCCAAGAGGAGGCAAGACAGGAAAGAATAAAAATCCCAATCAGCGCAGTGACTCAGAAAGAGGACAGGTGATGGTCTGGCGTCCTCTCCTTGGCTTCATGTGGAATTGCAAAGCACTGCTTTGGGACTGTGAACTCCAGCCATCTGCTTGCTTGGATCCCGGGGAGCGATCCAGCTGGTATCTGCTGCCCTAATGAAGAAGGGCGCGGAGCACAGCGGCCCTGCAGTCCGGTTCCTCGCCGGGATGGAGCTGGGCTTGGGAAATGGTGAGGATTCAGATTTGAAAGTGAAGACGCAGGAAGTCTGACAGCTCCCGGAGGATACAGCTGCCAGGTTTCCTTTGTTAAAGAAACAGAACGCGGTACAGTTTAGAAAAAAAGTTGACTTTTTTCAAGATGTCTGCACCTCAGCCAAAGGTGAATGAAAGAGTCTTTCTCTGTTGCTGGCTTCTAGTTTGTTGCAATCATACAATTTTCTGGTTCTCATGACCATCCGTGCTTCTCCGGCTTTCTCCTTGTCCTCCCCGCCACCGCCTATCTGTCGCGGGGGTTCCAATCCACTTGGCTAACCAGTGTGTGATTCCAACAGTAATGAGCCACATGGGGAGACCCCAGAAGAGGAACAGGAATAGGTCGTCCCTATATTTTTATGTGGAGATTGATAATCAGGGCTAACAGTCTCAGCAGAAGGTGAGCAACACATTAAACAGAGGGGAAAAGATAATAAAATATCTCCTGCTGCTTAACAGTCGCTGGGCGGATGCGTTCCCTGGAACTATCCAGCTGTTGCGCTTGATGGCTCATAAAGCCTTGGTAACGTCCGTCAAGGGCCTTTTTTCTTGGTGAGGGACCATTTTTTTTCACGCAGTTATGATAGCATCTGGTTGCTATCCCTGGAAATGCGAAGAATCCACAGGCACAGGCAGACAGCTGCCGGGGAAGAGCCGGACCGCAGAGGCAGCTGGCTCCTTTGATAGATTTTGGGTCACTTCTGGCCTAATGGGCACCATCAGAATGTAGATGCAGACTCAGCAGACGGTCTGAGCACCTGCTCTGTGCCAGGTTATCACATTTAATCCTCCTACTATGAGGTAGGGACTATTGTTGTTTAGTCACTCAGTCGTGTCTGACTCTTTGTGACCCCCGTGGACTGCAGCCCACCAGGCTCCTCTGTCCATGGGAATTCCCAGGCAAGAGTACTGGAGTTGTGTTGCCATTTCCTTCTCCAGGGGATCTTCCCAAGCCGGGGACTGAACCCATATCTCCTCCACTGGCAATCGGGTTCTTTACCACTAAGCCACCAGGGAAGTCCATAAGGTAGGGATTATCACCATTTGGAAAAGAATATCGTCGAAACAAGAGCCCTGGACTCTTTGAGGAACATACCCAGGTCACACTGCTGCAGGTGACAAGCTGATACGCCCATGCCTGGTGGGCCTTTGCTATGTACCACCTTGCTGCAAAGATGGAATAAAAGAGGAGTTGCTTGCCATGTGTGCTCTGGGTACATGTGAAATAGCTCTGCACCTGCCTGTTCTACCTGATGCTCATGCACGTGTGTGCTAAGAACGGATGACACTTTCCAGATTACTCAAAGTAAACCTTGGATGTGGTAGGTGGCTTGCTTAGGTCATCTCTCCAGAAGCAAATTCCAAAGCAAATGACTTATTAAGAATGTGATCCCCAGGGGACTGGTAAGGACTTGAGAGAGGCAGGGAAGGGAAGAGATAAGAGAAAGCCAAAGCAGGGGATGTCTCCACACCCTTCCTCCGGCAGAGGTTGGCTTTCTGTGTCAACTTGGTCCTGCTGGGGTTACACCTCAGAGCTGTGCTGACTTGAGCAGCAGAGCTGAGGCTGTCATACTTCCTGACCACCTATTAGGGTTGCAGGAGAGCAGTAAATCCCAGAGACTTCCGGCCAGCTCTCCGTGCATGCAGACAGAGCAGGCTCCAGCAGTCCAAGGATAAGCCTTTGGGAAAGAGTGCTAACTGTTAGGAGCAGAAGTGCACTGAAAGGGAGCACGCAAAATGCTGCAAGAGAGCGGAGGGGCCCTGGGCTCTGCACCGGCCTTGTCATCAGCACCTGCCCCTCGTCATGCCCAGCTTGCAAAAGAGGAGACTGGTGGGACAGGAAGGCAGCAGGGAGGGGCACCAGGAACCCCTGGTGTTTTCAAGCAACACTGTCCTCTGTATCACCACAAGAAAGAGTGTCAATTTTCCTGAATTCTGGGAATGGTATATTTTTTCTCCATTAAGTTCACATGTCTGATCGGTGAGCCACGTTCCATCTGAGTCAGCATGGAACAGAATGTTGGGTTATTTCATGTTGGGTGATATAATTCATGTTGACAAGGCAGACCTCTGGGGAGTGAAGGGAAGTTGTTCCTAAGTAAACTTCCATGTTCTCTTACGAGGTGGGAAAATGGAAAGGGAAAATAAGAAGTGGGATTGCTCAAGACAGAGAGCCTCCCCCTCTGAAACCCTGCTGTGACTCAAAGTGCCGCACGGATTCTAGACCCATGTGTGTCTGCAAAACCAATAGCTGCATGTTAAGAAATAAAAAAAAATATATATGTATATAGTATGTGAACCCATAGCAGTAATATTCTAAGTGAAAACAGATTTCTTCCGTTTAAAAGAAATGTCAACTCTTTGTTTTGGGGTATGGGGGTTCCCCACATGTGTTCCAGCTGAACACAAACACCAAAGGCCGGTGTAATTTAGAGCAGATTCTGGTTCTGTCCTTGGCTTGCTTTGTATCCGTCACAGTCATCAGCATCGAGGACTCTGGATGCCAAGTACATTATGGTTTTAACTGAACAGGGACAGGAACTAATCTTCCTCCTTTTGGGGCTGTTTGAGGGCTCAGAGGGTGAAATGCAAGCATGGCAATCAGGGATTATAGTGGAACCATGCTTCTCTTGTTATGTAAGCCTGGTCTCCCAGGTAACCTTAGCCTGGGAGAACCATCAAAGGGGCGTGGGCAAATACTTACAGGCAATGAATTAGAATGTTTTATGATGATAGTGGAACTATAGTTTTTTATGTGTATTTATCCTTTAGAGATACATACTGAAATATTTACAGATGAAAAGTTACAGTGATGCAGAAGAGGAAAGTGTTGGGAGAGAAAAGCAATGGAAAAAGATTGGCAATGAGTTGAGAATTGTTGAAACTGGGTGATAGTTGCATAGATTGTTCTATTTGCATATGTGTTTGAAATGTTCCATAATAAGAAGGAAAAAAAGGTCATGAAACTAGTTTATGCTTAAGGATCCCTACAGAAGGCTCTTTGGAAGCACTATCTGGCTGGTCCCAGAGTGTCTGTTGCATTCTCTTTGGGTGGATCTTTATCCCCAAGGCCACCTCCTTTTGGTAAGTCTGGAGGTTCTAGAATTTAATTAGAGGAACCTAAGCCTCTAGGTTTAAGAGTAATTTAAAGAATAACCCCAAACCTATGATAAAACAGTTAACTCTTAAGTGAATGATTTATCTCATGGAGGTAGTATGATCCAATTTACAAAGCGTTCACGTGGAACTCTAGCCTCTCCCATTTTATACAAAGACAGATCATCACTACTATTGCAAGGGAGTTACCATAGACATTGACCGGATTCTGGAGGACCCTGAATAATAATTCCATTATTGGGGAAGTAAAGTTCATTTTCTTTTCGTATTTGGAGGTACAGTTTATGACCACACCACTGGTCTCTTTCATAAAGATACGTGTGCCATGAACACTAATAGATTCTAGGATATGATCTGATTGATTGACTGATGGATTGGGTGGTAATATACGCTGCAGTTGCAGCTCCCAGCTCTGTTTTATTTGCTTGCTCACCGTACAGCACGTGGGATGGATCAGGCTTGTGGAGCTGGTCCCTTGCATGGAGTAAACTCCACGCTGCAGCTGTGCTCTCATCTTCTCTCCTGAAGGTCACTTGATACTGATTGTGACAAGGAGCTCATGGCTAATGTTCTAGCCCTGAGCTCCTAGTTTTAATTCATTCTGTCCAACTTATCTTTTGTTGTATCTACTAAGTGAGTAAGAATATGCTTAGTACTGGGGGGATAGATCATAACTCTTAATAAGAACTAATCATAGAAAGAAGGTCTGGCTGATGCTCCAAAGCCTGGAGGAGACTGGGAGTTCTCTCAGTTACAGAAACAGCCCAGAACTCTTCTCAGTTTGGTGTGCAGAAAGATAGCTGTCTTTAGATTCAGAATTGACATGACAACCTACAAAGTGTTGAATCCTCTCTTGCATACACAGAGCTACCTTGAATTTTAATAATTTCATCTTCTCCATTCATTGAAAAATATATTTATTGAACATCCATGGATTCCAGATAGTGAAGTCTGCTAGACTTTGG
This sequence comes from Bos grunniens, assembly GCF_055505025.1. Taxonomy (NCBI): domain Eukaryota; kingdom Metazoa; phylum Chordata; class Mammalia; order Artiodactyla; family Bovidae; genus Bos; species Bos grunniens. The sequence goes on from NC_141180.1 coordinate 49,241,575, forward strand.
CTAGCCTTGTGGTTTTTAAAACCAGAAGCACCCAGTAGCTATTAAATCCTTAAAGTAATACAAAATATGCATATTCTCAGAGTAAAGAACCTCCAGTGTCTGGAAGGAGGAGACTGTTCAATTTAGCACACCTGTACTTGAGGACTGATATCCTGTTGCTGCTTTGAGTCTGCAATTCAGGGTAACATCATGTGGATTTTTGAACCAAAATGAATATAACAACAGATAGTCCATCTGGATAATAGAAAGAGGCTGGAGCTTGCAGATGCCATCCACATCAAGGATTTTGCTTTCATTGAGCTCTGCATCCCCATGGATTGTTGTCATATGGAAATGATTGGGGTGAAAAGAGCCAAGATGTTTCTAAAAATCAATGAGAGCAGTTTGCAAGCCTGAGTCAAGAAACAAGCTGGATATGCCACAAAGGAAATGCATTTTCTCAATAACATTTTTTTGGAGGAGGCTTTGGATAACTTGCCTTTGAGTAACATTTGTTTATGGAGTGGCTAGTAATCACTTCCATTGTAGCTGGACCAGGAGGGGCTGTGTTTTCATCGCTGACCTAATTCCTGTGATTCAGTGTGCCGTAAGAGCTCCATTTTTATCACCCTTCTACAACTGACATATATTTCCATTTTGTACTGTTTATCAGATAACTTACTACAAGCTGGGAAGTGCATTCGCTAAACACGTGGCTAGCCTCAAGCTCTTTACATTTGACAAAACAGGAGGCAGAAATTATAAAGACTTTTCCATTTTAGACTGAATTATGGAATTTTGTAATTAAGATTTGCTTGAAAACCCATGGTTGAATAAAGAGGTAAAAATACCCTTGATACTTTACTGCTGGGGGAGAGGTTTATCCAGCAAAAGAAGAAAACATAAATTTCAAATGACAAGTTGTCTCAAGGATATGCTTCTACCATAAGATGCTTTTTAATCTTTTTATAGTCTACTTGATATCTCACGCAGTTATTGTCAGTTCTGTCTGCTAATGGATTCATTGCAAGTAGGTCTACCATATATGAAATCCATAATAACTTTTCTTGTGTAAGTATTTTTCATTCTTATACATGTGAGGTGTATTCATAGATGTTGGATGTGCTATTTATTGGTAGGAGAGAAAAATGTATCAATGGGGATTGCTCATGTATTTTGCTTTGGATAGCACCAGAATTCCAATATAAAACTGGTGTGTATCTAGGCAGAACATGGAGGATTCCCATGCTCTCATTCCATTGAGCCCCTTGCAGCAATCACCTGTTTCCTCCAGTTGGCATATTGTGTGTGTGTGTGTGTGTGTGTGTGCTTTAGTTCTATTTTTTAAATCTTTTGTTCTCTTTCAAATTTATTTATTTTTAATTGAAGGATAATTGCTTTACAATAATTTGTTGGTTTCTGCCATACATCAACATGAATCAGCCATAGGTAAACATATGTCCCCTCCCCGTTAACCTCCCTTCCACCTCCCACCCCCAGTTGGTGTTTTTGGTGGCCATTTCCTCTCACTCTTCTCTATTGACTTTGTTTTTCCATCCACAAGTTGCTTTCTCTGTCTAGCTTGAAAGCAAGAGTGGCTTTTCCCAAATCACTGGGTTTGCAGGGCTGAAAATCACAATTTACAATAGCTTGCTTGCTACTCACACTAGTTGCCTGGGATTCGAATTTGAACATGAAGACTGAAAGAGAAGGTCTGGCACCACACTCTCTGAAAAGATTTTCACTGTTGCTCCAGGTGTTCTGAAAGGGGAAGTGAGTGGCCTTCTCTCACGTTTAATGCTGGAGGGAGAAAGAAGTCATCTTAATTATATGGGAAGATAATGTAATCCTTTTCTGTAAGGCCCTTTCAATAAAGTGTAGGGTGCTGTTCGGTGGCTCTGAGAACAGGATTTGCTAGTGAATTATTTATTGTTCCAGCTCTGGTACTATTTGATTTCAACGCTTTTGGTTAAAAAAATTCGCTTCATTGTGACTTAATCTTTTGAGAAAGTGAGGTCAGTGGTGTTATTTATATCTCTTGCATAGATTATTCTGTGGTAAGATTTGGAATGAAAATGTGTGAATCCTGAAGGGATCTTCTCAAACCCAGGTACCTGAACCCCCAGTGATGTGGTGGGACCTCTAAGAAGCTGTTGAGTATATGGCACATCTTCCTGGGGCATCAATTTTTCTTGAAGCTTTAGGGGTAGGATGAGACCGACTTTTTAAGAGTAAAACACAGAGATGTACTATGGAATACAATATGAAACTTGGATGAGGTTTTAAGATAGAAAGTGAACTTCTAAGTAATTTCTTGCTAGATTTAGATTGAGGTTATGCCCCAACATGGGTACTAATTCATCTTGTCCATTGCCATTAGATGTATAGAGAGAAAAGTTTCTTTCTTTTCTGCCCCACAAAGAGCAAGCAGCTTAATGTGTTTGTTTGTTTTTTAATTGGTTTTAGTGTTTTTCTATTGGGTTGGCCAATAAGTTCATTCGGAGTTGTCCACGCGATCATCTGGAAAACTCTGTATGAACTTTTTGGTCAACCTGATATTTGCTGCTTCACTGCTTTCTGCTTTTAATCTTATTATTTCCATCTCTGCTTTCTTTTGGTTTACTTTGTTGTTGAAGTTTGGAATTTAATGCATTTATTTTCATTAAATGTAAAATTCAGGCTATGAATTTTCCACGCATGACTGCATTAATTGTATTTTATAGATTCTGATATAGAGTGTTTTATTACCATTTTGTTTTAGAACTTCTCAGCTTTGGTTTATATTTCCCCTTTTACCTGAGAATTATTTAACCTGGATTTTTAAAATTTCCAATGGAAGAGCCTTTTGGTTTTATTTGTTACTTATTTCTGGTTATATTGCATTATGATCAGCTAATATTTTTATTACCTCTATCTTATGAAACTTATTGAACTTTTCTTTGTGGTTTAAGGTACAGTCAGCTTTCATGAACTGCATGTGAGGTGTGTTCTCCGTTTTTTGGATGCAAAGTATGATATGTATCCAGAAGATCTATGTTTCTGTAATATTATTTTGGTAAAAAATATAAAACATAGAATCTTCCATTTTAACTATTTTTAAATGTATAATTCACTGGCTTTAATTATATTCACAATATTGTACAACTATCACTACTATTATTTTCCAAAACTTTAGTATCACCTCAAACAGAAACCCTGTACCCATTAAGCAATAACTCTCCATCCTCCGGCTCTTAAAAACCTCTACTTTATCTCTGTGAATTTGCCTAATCTAGATATTTCATATAAATGAAATCATTCAATATTTGTTGTTTAGTGTCTGGTTTCTTTCACTTAGTATAATGTTTTCAGGATCTATCAAGTTGTAGCATATTTCAAAATTTCATTCCTTTTTATGGCTGAAAAATATTCTTTTCCGTCTACGGGGTCATGCAGAGTTGGACATGACTGAAGCGGCTCAGCAGCAGCATATGTATATACCACAATTTGTTTATCCAATCATCTGTTCATGGACATTTAGCTATTTCCACATTGTGGCTATTGGAAATAATGCTACAGTGAACATTGCTGCACAAGTATCTGAGTCCCTGTTTTCTCTTCTTTCGGATATATACCTAGGAATGGAATTGCGGAGTCATATCGTAATTCCATTTAGCTTCTTGAGGAATCGTCCAACTGTTTTCTACAGAGGCTGCATCATTTCAGTTCCCACTAGCAAAGAAGGAGTATTCCAATTTCTCTACATCTTCACCAGCATATTATTTTTCATTTTTGTTTGTTTGTTTAAAGTTTTAACATTACAGTTAGTGTAAAGTGACATATCGTGGTGGCATTTCTCTAACGACCGATGATGTTGAACATCTCTTCATATGCTTCTTGTCCATTTGTTTGGAAAAATGTCTATTCAAATCTTTTGCTCAATTTTAATTGTCTTTTTGTTGTTGAGTTGTAGGAATTCTTTGCATTATCTGAGTATTATCGGACACATGATTTACAAGTATTTTCTCTCAGTGTGTGTATTGTCTTTTCCCTTTTGTGGTAGTGCTTATGATGCAAAAGCTTTCAATTTTGATGAAGTACAGTGTATTTTTCTTTTGTTGCTCCTGCCTTTTGTGTTCGGAGAAGGCCATGGCACCCCACTCCAGTAGTTCAGAATCTATTGCCAAATCCTAGGTCATGAAGATTTATGCTTATGTTTTCTAAGTTTTGTGGTTTTAGCTCTTATATTTATTTAGGTTGTTTATCCATTTTGAGTTAGTTTTTGTCCATAGTGTGAAGTAGAGGTCTAAATATGCTATTTGCATGTGGATATCCACATGCAAACTGGATATCCAGTTTTTTAGGAGAAGGCAATGGCAGCCCACTCCAGTACTCTTGCCTGGAAAATCCCATGGGCGGAGGAGCCTGGTGGGCTGCAGTCCATGGGGTCGCTAAGAGTCGGACACAACTGAGCGGCTTCACTTTCACTTTTCACTTTCCTACATTGGAGAAGGCAATGGCAACCCACTCCAGTGTTCTTGTCTGGAGAGTCTCAGGGACGGGGGAGCCTGGTGGGCTGCCGTCTCTGGGGTCGCACAGAGTTGAACACGACTGAAGCGACTTAGCAGTAGCAGAGATTTATCTTATTGACTAATTTATCATATTGTTTAGGTTTCCTGTAACCTTACTTAATTTTTTGTCTTCTTGAATTGTTGAATTGTCTTAGACCAAGAGTGGTAGGTTCAGGCAGTGCCAGTGTTATACTCAGCTATATTGGAGCCTGAGGCAAATGAAAAAAATCAGTAATACTGTTCCTACCTTTATTTTAAAATGTCACATTTTATTTATTAAGATTATATGCATTAATTTGTATTTTTAAAAACATTGCGTTAAAATATTATTCATTTTGGTTCTGAGTCTTGGGCACTCGTTTAAACTGTGCATCCAAGGACAGTGCCTCAGTCACTTCACCCTCGTCCCAGCCTTGAGTTAAGGGCTCCTGTTTTTAGTGTGTTTCTATTTCTCTTTGCAGCTCATGCAGTTTTGTTTTTCAAAAGTGGTTGCCATGTATTTGGTGCAAAACAATTCATAAATGTTATACTTCTGTTATGAATTGTGGCTTTTAGTATTATAGTGTCATTTGTCTTATTTCATGCTTCTTGACCTGCATTCTACCTTGTCTGATATCAGAATCACAAATTGTAAGAGGAAATGAGATTCTAACAAGTCCTCAGTTTACCAATGATGAAACAGGCTCAAAGACTTTGGAAGAAGTTGAAATAATTGTGCCTATTAAATTAAAAATGTTGATTGCTTTACTTCTAAGCACTGACACAGTAACAGCCTCAGTATACTTTCATATGGAAATGGTGTCATTTCTGAACTTGTATAAATCAAAATTGCAGTAAAGCGCCTCCCATGCATAAGCACCACATGGATCACAAACCCAGCCGAGGTTTTAGGATGGGTGGTGGTACCCTGTTAGGGAGCTGAAACTCACACCAGTAGGAAGGATGTGAACTGGAGGAAGGCCCAATCAGTTGATTTGGGTGATTCACCCTACTCAAATAGTTAGAAGTTTTGGTTGTAGCAGCAGAACTCTGGGCTTCCTTTTTGAGCTACTACAAGTTGTATGAGAGAAGAAAGGAGTCGTTTTGCTGCACATTACAGAGTAGAGTCTCTTGTCTTTCCCTTTTGTACTTCTTGCCATAACCTTACAGCTTCTACATTAATTAGACTGGCTTCATTCAAGCAGTTCTGCAGCATTCGAGACTGCCTTCTTACTTTTCTTCTAAGTGGTTCTTGTGTCTGTGTCTTGGAGCATTCAGGGAGGTAAATCTGAAGACTAGGGGAAATAAAATATGGCTCAGTTTTGGCCTTACCAGCCCCTTCCAAATGCATTCATGTTTCTCTCTGCATGTCTTGTTATGTGAATGGAAAAAGAAAAAAAAAAAGCATGCTTTGGTCCATCAGGTTTTTTTTTTCCCTTTGTCTCCTTCTGAGGTGCTCAAAGGCATCAGTAACAGAGCAGGAAAGCCCTGGCTGAACAAAACTTGGTATTTTCCTTTGATACCTTCCATTGGGAGGCTTCATACAATGCACTTTGTCAGCAAGCCCCTGCTTCAGGCAAACATTGAGAAAACTATTGAGGAGGCTTCAATGGAAAGGATCTGATCTGCCCTAGAAACTGCCCTAGTTCTCTATCAGGGGAGCCACCAGCCCTGGAAGAGAAGATTGCCCCACCCCCCAACAGTCTTTTTTCCTTTCTCCTTTTTAATCTCCTTTCTATTGTAAGAATTGTGGGAACTCTCTTTAAATGAAAATAACTCTCAAGCTGGGCTTTGTTTTCCAACATGGATAAATGCCTAGATATCTCCTATCTACTCTGTAAATCTGGAGTCTCAACTTCAGATTATAACAAACTTATCTGGGACAAATGTTTGAGTTAAGGTGAAATAAGCACTAGATGTTGTGAGTGTGGTTTTCTAAAGCACCTGAATATTAAAAACTTGTTCATCAACCTCCTGCTAGGGAACCTCTATTCCCTCCTCCTGGTCTGTCTGTGCGTCTGCTTGAAGCTGGCTCCATTACTGTATTAATGGCAACCTGCTCCAGTATTCTTGTCTGGAATATCCCATGGACAGAGGAGCCTGGCAGGCTATAGTCCATGGGGTCCCAAAGAGTCGAGCGCAAGTGAGCACACACACATCCAGTCTCTTGCCACCCTGCCTGCTGTTTGATTTTAGTTGATTTTAGGTGTTTCTAAACCCCAAAAACATCAATTACTTTAAAAAAACTATGCTATGTCACTTTCTATTTTCAATTGCAGCTTAAAGTATAAAGCAAATACTTGAGGTAGTGATGTCAAGCGAAATAAAATATCTTTTTAACGCCTTTCCCCAGTTATTGTGATGAACCCGATTGCATACAAATGGAAGAATATTCCAGAAGTGAGAGAGCATGAACACAGCCCAGAGCACTTATTCATGGTGTCTGCAGTTCTATTCTGGCTGGACCCCTGGGGCTCAGTAGAGGTCTTGCAGCCCTTCCTTGGGGCCCTTGGAAAACATGGCTGCCCAGGCCAGGAAGGAGTATGGTCACTCAGGAGTGTGACCATCACTTAATCTCTTCCCGACTATAAAAATGAAGATCCTTTCTGGGTCTCAGTTTTCATAATTATCTGATAATTTGTGTTTTCTTCTAATTATAAAACAGGGCTATTGAAACATACATCAGGTTATGAAGAAATAAGACACCCATGATCACAGGAGCAGAGATAATCACTAGTGACTTTTTAGAGTATTTCTTTCAGTCTTTCTCCACTGCGTAAGTTATTTTGCTGAATTGGATTCATGCATGTATGCAGTCTTCTGCTTGCTCCACTAACATTATCTCTTGAACATTTGTCCATTTAACATAATTTGAAAAAATATGAAAATGTATATGAAGACTGAAGATTATTATATTATGTTGATAATATTTATTTAATGAATATGCTATTGTTACATGCTCAGGGGTTTTGTTATGATAGATGATGCCATAGTGAATATCTTTGCACACAAATCTTTATGCATGTCTTCCGTTATTTCCTTAGTATATCCTAGCAGGAGAATCACTGGGTCAAAGTGTGTCCAGATTTTTAAGGCCCTTGATATATAATGCCAGATTAACCACCAGCGGTGTATAAGTGCCCTATGTCCTGAAACTACACCAGTATCGAATTGTACTTTTGCCAATTTGGTAGCTTAAAGTGATATCTCATTTTAAATTTTGTTCATTTTATTGTTTATTTAGTTGAATGTTTTTCGTGTTTTCATCAGCTATTTAAATTCTGCCAGAATTTTTATATCTTTCATATTCATCCTTCCATTAGAGTATCTGAATTTTTCTTAGTGATTTTTAAATTTTTAATGAAACTGCAATAGCTGGTATCCTTATAAAAGAATATCCTTTTATAAGGATACCAGCTGTCTTCATTTTCCAACCTTTGTACTTTGAATAGAGCTGTCCATACAAGAGGTTACATAAATGTTTTTTAATGAGAGAATGATTCATTATCTAAATATGTTGTTGATGTACAATGTTGGTTAGTAAAGCTAAAATGAGAATTTTTAGTCTATTAGGAGTTGTCATGAGAAACTTATTATTTTATAATAAATTATCCCAGCAAAGAAAGATGGAAAAGAAAAAGTAAACCTATATTCATATACATGATCTCATGCTAGCAGAACATCAGAGAGAACAAATGCTACAAATCAAAACAAAAGTACAGGCAGCATTTGTTTCAACAATATTTTATGCATGCAAAATCTTAATAGAATGATATAAGAAAGACTTTTATCAAATAGGATTTTATCGTTTTTTCTTGATTATTTTTTAAAGAAATAAAACATCACAGAATAGTTGAAGCCCCCTGTATTTCCTCCTTCTATTGCATTTCTTTTCTTCTCCAGAGGCAGCTGTTATTCTGAATATGGTACTTTTAATTTGAGTACATGCTTTATACTTTTATGGCACAGGCATATGTCTGTAAGCAATATGGAATATTGCTTTACATTTTAACCCTTTTATACATGGATCATACTGTAAGTTTCATACTGCAACCCTTATTTCCTCATTCAGTATTATGTTTTGGGGATTCAAACATTTTAGTACTGTTCTATTACATGGAAATTTCACAGCATATTTATCCACTCTCCCACTGATGGTCATTCCAGAATTTTGCTCCTGCAGATGTTGCTGCAATGAATGTTGCTGATTGTGCCATTTGCGAGTTTCTCTAGGGTAGTATTGGAAGTGCTGAGTCATGAATAGGTCCATCTCCTTCTTTTCTAGAAACTGCCAAATTATTTTTCATGTTTTAAAGGTATCACATAAATACCAGAGTCTGCCCCCCATGGACACTTATATAAATAACAGTGGTAAATATTGTTGGAGTGCTTACCATGGGCTAGGAAATGTTCTGGCGGGTTTTACATGATTCAGTACATTTAGTCCTTACCTCATTTTCACACGTGAGGAAACTGAGATACAAAGATCTTGACTAAGGTCATACAGGGAGTGACAGAGCCCCTTCAAACCACAAAAGTGTAGTTTACAAGACCTGCCTCTTAACACTAGGCTATGCTCCAAGTTATAGAAAGACACTGCCTGGGCCACATTTATAGTGGTACAAAGACACCAGCCATTTAGCTGATGGGAGACCTCTGAAGAAGGGAGCAGCCTTACTAGAGTATTACTGTCTACTGATTAGGAGGAAGCAGCAGAAAGTTGCTTAATTTGTGCAAGGTCCAAGGATCAGTGACTAAACCTTTAGGCTCTGGTGCAGCATGTCATCTTGCCTGTTTAGTGTCTCTCTCCCCACCTGTGTGTCCCTAAAGGCATCAAGCTACATCTCCATGTGCTTTCAATTTCTTTCAGTCTAGGGTAGATTGCTTGTAATAGAAAGGTCAAATAATTTTTTTAGGAGTAGTAATGGATATAATCTCATACATGGAAATTTTAATTGCAGTGCTTTAATCCCATTCTGAGTGCCAAACTTTTAGGATTAATTTGTTGAATCTGTTGGTAACATGGTGCTCAGTCTTCTGACCAGAATCTTTGCCTGAGGGCTCTCATTTACTAATGAGTAATCACTGCAATTTTCAGAGAAAAAGCTACCGGTAGGATCACGTTTGAACATTCATCAAATATGACGCAAGCCCAGTTAGAAGAGATGTTAGCGTCCTTAGCCTGCAAATAAGGGCATGGAATTAAATCTCCCTACACTGTAATTTTCCTAGGGTTATTACTCCCATCAGTGTTTGGAATGGCTGATGATGAAACTATTCGTGGCCTTAGAGCTCAGTTGATAGGAACATGTCATGAGTCAGGCTTACAAAGCGGCTGGCTGAAGCCTGCCTTCCATTTGCCTGTTATTACTGAAGCCCATTTTGGAGAGCGAAGGCAGAGGTGGAAGAGGAGGTGCTCCAGGAGGAGTGCATTTCTCTTTGTACACACATCATAGACTCACAGCGCTGACAAACTAATTATAGCTTTAGGTTGAATGCTTCCTTGCTCTGCATTCTGTTTGCAAACAGCCCATTATTTCCATCCTGTGTGCAGGAAAAACACAAGACAAAGTGGGTTCATCGGTTATGTTTCTGGTTAAGTCCAGCTCTCTGCTTATCACCCCCCCCCTTTTTTTTTTTGACTAAGAAAAACAGATTTATTACTTGAAAAAAAGCTTTTGCTCAATTTCAATGTATATGCTTATTTTGATTACTTTTTAAAATTAATTATTTTAATTGGAGGCTAATTACTTTACAATATTGTGGTGGTTTTTTCCATATATTGACATGAATCAGCCAGGGGTGTACATGTGTCCCCCATCCCGAAACCCCCTGCCACCTCCCTCCCCATCCCATCCCTCTGGGTTGTCCCAGTGCACCGGCTTTGAGTGCCCTGTTTCATGCATCAATCTTGGACTGGTCATCTATTTAACATATGGTAATATCCATGTTTCAGTGCTATTCTCTCAAATCACCCCACCCTCGCCTTCTCCCACAGAGTCCAAAAGTCTGTTCTTTATACCTGTGTCTCTTTTGCTGTCTTGCATATAAGGTTGTCATTACCATCTTTCTAAAGTCCATATATATGTGTTAATATTACTGTATTGGTGTTTTTCTTTCTGACTTACTTCACTCTGTATAATAGGCTCCAGTGTCATCCACCTCATTAGAACTGATTCAAATCTGTTCTTTTTTTTTTTTTTTTTCATGTGATTAGCTTTATTTATTTATTTTTTAATTTTATTTTATTTTTAAACTTTACATAATTGTATTAGTTTTGCCATTTCTCCAAAGAAGACATACAGATGGCTAACAAATCTGTTCTTTTTAATAGCTGAGTAATATTCCATTATGTATATGTACCATAACTTTCTTATCCATTCGTCTGCCAATGGACATCTAGGTTGCTTCCATGTTCTAGCTATTGTAAACAGTGCTGCAATGAACACTGGGGTACATGTGTCTCTTTCAATTCTGGTTTCCTCAGTATCATCCCTCTTTTTCCTTTCAGATTGACTTTCTAACTCCTCTTCCATCCCTACCAACCTTTTTTTTTTTTTTTTTAATCTTTCTAAGCTGCTTTTAGAGCAGTGGTTGAAATTCCAGGTTTATGTCATCTTTCTTGTGTTCAGCCTTATCTGCTTTGGAATATCCTGAGAGCCAACAAAGCCACATGTCTTATACCTTCCTTAGGATGGCAGTGACACCTCCTTCACTGACTGAGTCGCCCATCCTCTATATGTGAGGTGCTGCCAGTCCCTAGGAGGATGGGGTGAAATACAGAAGAGAATATGACCTTGCTGTGAAGGGCCTTCGGATTGACTGAGTCAATAAAAGAGTGACTGGGTACTTTGGGGTCACCTGAACTGTAAAAGAACTAAAGAAAGCAGCAAAGCCAGGAAGAGATGCGAGAGTGGGATAAAACCAAGTGCTACAGATCTGGGGCTGGGTTCCCATGCTCCGTTACAGCACATAAAAGGATGAAAACCTCTGAAATATGGATCTGTGATCAAATTTGCAGCCTACCATAAAGTCTAGGATTCAAGAGCTCTGTTCCTCCACTCATTCTTTTTTCTGCAGGTGACCTATGGTAGAATGAGAAAGTTAAGAAATGCCCCAGAATTAATTTTCTCCAGCGTTGCCTTCAAAGTTTCCTTAAAGCAGAATGAGTTTATCATGTTCTCCCTGGATGATTTTTCTCTTAGATCAGGAGTTAGCAAAGTATGGTCCAAGGGCCAACCCAGCCTAAAGCCTCCTGGTTTTGAAAATAAAGATGCCTTGTAACACAGCTGCCCCATTTGTTTATGGGTTGTCTGTGGCTGATTTGGCACTAATACACTGAAACTGAATCCCTGGAGAAGGAAATGGCAACCTGCTCTAGTATTCTTGCCTAAAAATGCCATGGACAGAGGAGCCTGGTGGGCTGTAGTCCATGGGGTCACAAAGAGTCAGACACGACTGAACAATTGAGCACGTGTGCACGCATGATGCACACTGGAATTATGTAGCTGGACAGAAACCATTTAACTTAAAATATTTACCACTTAGTTCTTTGCTGAAGGAGTAGAAAGAAGCAGCCCTCAGAGAACACCAGTGTAGGAAGGTTCTTGAAAAGTCATTTGGTAAAGGAAAGTTGTGAGAAAAAGATGTATATTTTGTAAAAGACAGGCAGACAGTACGGACAGCCCGCCTTTTCTTCCAGCGGCAGGACCAGGGGCCATGGTGTCCGTGTGGGGGCTTATGCACACTCCCAAGTGATGCCACCCATCCTAGAGTTGTTTTGGCCATCATGGCTCCTATCTGTTCAACAGACTTTTCGTGAAAACTTCTGCACTCACAACAGAAGATACAAAGAGAAGGCAGAAGCGGTCCCCTGCTTCTGGGCAGTGGAGGAGGCAGAGAGGCAAACAAATCTTGAAAACAAAGTTACCAGAATCAAAGATCCCAGAAGAGCCCTTATAGAGACAGGAGCAAGGTTGACGGGAAGCCAACGAAAGAGCTCTCTCTGCCGGGAAGATTTGGAGAAGACCCAAACCCACAGTTCAAAGGTCTAGTCCCTTTCATTCTCATGAAAGATCCTAAATGGAAACCAAGAACCTGTCCATTCACTGAGGACATGAAGCATCCAATAGCCATCTTCCCTGTCACGGCTAAGCTGACATCCAGGAAAACGGTTTCTCATCTCAGTTGTCCAACAACATTTGGGGACCCATTAGAAGCCTGTATTGCTTAGGGGTGATGTGCTAAAGCCCGGGTTGACTCTTCAGTTCTGTTTTCTCACGCTCTGGCCGATAGTGGTCAGTGGCGATACACTGAGAGAAACTCACTGAGGAGGAAAGAAATTAATATCCATCCAGTTACCATGAGCTGCTTGATCCTTGACTAGAGCTGATGGGAGCCTCCTGGGAACACTGCCCCATGACTTTCAGGAAGCAGAGGGCTCTGGGCTCCATCTTCCACTTATAACCGTGGTCTCAGATGTATTGTACTCCAAGTGGTGTACTCTCTCCAGACAAGGAAGTATTAGTAGAGATACAATGCAGAAGTTCATATCATTTTATTCTTGCCTCAGGAATTTGATTTTAGGTGTTTTGCAGACAGGAAATCTTAACTGGTAATGGTGGTGGAAGAATTTTGCAAAACTCCACGCAAGCTACCTTGTTTCTCAGGAGAGCCATTGAGAATGGAGTGCATTACATCAAAATCTGAGCAGATGGAATGGCTTCAAGACATACTGAAAGAATGCTATGACACAGGCATGCTTATGCTTTTCCCTAGATAATATTTTTTTTAAGTTAATCTCCAAAATATCTTCAAGTTTTGTGGTATCTTCATAAAACTTATCGGCTAGGCATATTTCACATTATGGAGTATTTCAGTCAACAAATCAAAGCCAGAGATGGACTCCTGCTTTGAAGAAGAAGGAGAAAGTGATGGTCATGGCAGTGGCCCTTCGGTAGCATCTTCACTGTGTATTCATCATGCACCCACAGTGTGAGTGATAAGCCCCAATATTTACTGAGTGGCTTTCACATGTCATTCTCTTTTCTAGCAAGTGCTTTACAGACATCATCTTCCTTTGTGCTCACAACATCCATACGAGGAGGCTGAGGCTCAGAAAGTGAAGTTAGTGACACCAAGTCCTTTAGGGCTGGGATTTGGACTCCAGTGGGCCTAAGTTAGAGACTGCCCTCTCAGTCCTTACCCTGCTGCGTCTGTGAAAGAATCGATGTGAATAAACTAATGAGTCACACAGACTGAGATGAGCAGGTTCTAGGGGCACGGAGAGACAGCTCCTGCCAAAGCTTATGGCCAGGCTGGGGAGACAAGGCTAGATACAAAACACAGGTAAGTGAAATAGGAGGGATAACTGGACGGCATGTGGTGTAACTGGGGTCACATAACACAGGACACGCCCTCTGTCCTGCACCCATATTCCCCAATGGTGCCTTTCTCACAAGGACCCACAGCTTCTGGATGCCAGTGTGAGTCAACAGGATGACATCTTGCTACAACTAAAGATCCCTCATGCCACAACCAAGACTCAGTGCAGCCAAATAAATAATAATGAATAAGTGTTGGTTGGTTTTTTTTTTTTTTAAAGAGAGTGACATCAGCTCATATTTATTCCTTGTACTCATCGCATTGGTAAAGAATCCACCTGCAATGTAAGAGACCAGGATTTGATCCCTGGGTTGGGAAGATCCCCTGGAGAAGGGAAAGGCTACCCACTCCAGTATTCTGGCCTGGAGAATTCCATGGAGTGTATAGTTCATGGGGTCACAAAGAGTCAGAAATGACTGAGCAACTTTCACAGAAACACAGGACTAAGTTTAAAATAAATTTAGTTAAGTTTACCTTTAAATGAATTTAAAAGTAAGCTGGTACAAAAACTTGAATTTGGCTTTTCTTTCTGTTAAGAAGACACACTTTCTTCAGATGTTGAACTGCCTTTGATAATAAATATAAATTTATTTGCCTCTTGAATGAGACATTCTATATTTGCCTCAATCTGTCTGCAATGCAGGAGACCCTGGTTTGATTACTGGGTCAGGAAGAACCCCTGGAGAAGGGATAGGCTACCCACTCCAGTATTCTTGGACTTCCCTTGTGGCTCAGCTGGTAAAGAATCCACCTGCCATGTGGGAGATGTGGATTCAATCCCTGGGTTGGGAAGATTCCCTGGAGAAGGGAAAGGCTACCCACTCCAGTATTGTGGCCTGGAGAATTCCATGGACTGTATAGTTCATGGGGTCGCAAAGAGTTGGACACGACTGAGTGACTTTCATTTACTTCCACTCATCCTATTACATACATGACGGTATCTAGTCCTCACACCAATCCCATAAGGTAGGGATTATTATTCTCATTTTATAGAGGAGACAACCAAGGCTTAGAGAGGTTAAGCAACTTGCCAGATCTCACAGTGAGTAGCAGTGAAGTCAGGATCCAAGCAGTGGTGTGGCTGACCATAAAAGCCTGAAGACTCCCATGATATCTTGTGTGTCTCATGTATGTATATGCCAGTACTGGGGTGGGTTTTATATCTTCCCATCTGGAATGGGCAGATGAGGGCTAGAGGGCTCAGGAAGGTAACAGTAGCCAAGTCATAGACCTGAAGGTATTTTCATTATCAGGAAGTTCATGGACTTCCTAGGACTATGCAATCAAGTGGTTACAGAATTACTCTAGATTGGCTTGTTCCAGGACCTGGGAGTCCAGCATATTCCCTGCTTGTGTGGTGCAGCTACTGTTGGACCAGCTCTGGGGACCAACTGTCTGGATTGTGATTAAAGGGAGAAGAAGAGGTAGACAGAGGATTGTGCTGTATGTTTTGAGTGTGAAGTGAAAGTGATAGTTGCTTAGTCATGTCCGACTGTTTGTGACCCCCTGGACTGTAACCTGCCAGGCTCCTCTGTACATGGAATTCTCCAGGCAAGAATACTTGAGTGGGTCACCATGCCCTTCTCCAGGGGATCTTCCCGACCCAAGGATCAAACCTGGGTCTCCTGCGTTGCAGGCAGATTTTTTACTGCCTGAGCCACCAGGGACTTCCTAAGAATACTGGAGTGGGTTGCCATGCCCTCTTCCAGGGGATCTTCCCAACCCAGGGACTGAACCCACATCTCTTACATTTCTTGCATTGGCAGGTGGGTTCTTTACCAATAGCACCATGTGACTCTATTATAGGAAATTGGTGGTGGCTGAGTAGGATTCCATGTACACTCAGCTCAGAGACGAATCCCTCTTGCTCATTTTCTACTTGGGAATATTGTGCTGTGAGGTCTGTTGCCTAAGGCTTCCCTGTAATGATTTTTGTAAATGATTCATTCCTCAATTAGTGATGTTTTATTGCTGTACCACAGAGCTTTCTAAATCATTACCTACCCCTCCTCTGGAAAACATGCACAGACTTACATTTAATCACGCCATCCCCACCCTTTCTAGCCTTTCCTCAAACTTCCGCCAGTGCCTGTCTCTCTGGCACAAGTCGGATGAAAGGAGCATATCATAGTAGGAAACATAAAAAGCTAAATGCATATTCAAAATAGGGTACTGGTTTCTGGTTCCAAATATGCTATGGTTGATCCATTGCCCACAACACTGGGTTGTTTTTAAAGTACTGAGAAGGGAGGGATCGATGCCTTAGGAGATGGTGGGCCAGACAGAGCCATGTGGGACCATTTCCCCCACCTGTGAGTGCACGTGTGTGCAGGTATGTACACGTGCATGCTCAGGACAGGGTATTTCTTTTGTGGTGCCAATATTCATAAGACAAGAACCCAAAGCTGTATACTAGGGAGGGCATGAGTATCAAATCTAGAAAGTGAAATCCACAGCAGTTCACTGATCAAGGGGGTGGCAGGTGAACAGAGGGCAGCACCGGGGTACAGAGCAATTGGGTGGGACTGGCTGACTGACAGAGCCCAGCACATGACACGGGTCTGTCAGCTGCCCAGGCGCCAGCCCACACTTTACCTGCAGGACCATCTCTCTCCCTGCAGCATGCAAGGGGTTGTGGACTGTTGTAGTTTTGCAGGAGAGACCCAAGGGAACTACCTGTGAGCAGTTGTTACCCCTCATAGTCAGATGAGAAGGGGAAGCAGCATTGATGTTCTGGCAGGAGCTCCCACACCTAGTGCTTGGGGCTCATATGAAGGCACTCGGGGCAGAGAGATGGCATCAAAGGATGAGAAGGAGCCACAGAGCAAATGTCTTTTGGGTTTTCTGTCCAGTTACCTGGAGATGCGCTTTCTAGTTTTTTTCTAATTTCAATTTACATAAAATTTATACAGATCCCTCATAGCGTATAAATATTCATAACCCTTTAGGATCATCAGCCTCTTAAATATTCTTTGGGTCCTGGCAGAAAAGAGATGGCACAGACTGTTGGGGCTTCCTAGGTGGCACCTGTGATAAAGAACCCGCCTGCCAATGCAGGACACATAAGAGACAAGAGTTTGATCCCTGAGTCAGGAAGATCCCCTGGAGGAGAGCATGGCAACCCACTCCAGTAATCTTGCCTGGAGAATCCTATGGACAGAGGAGCCTGGCGGGCTCTACAGTCCATGGGATCATGAAGAGTCAGACACGACTGAAGCCACTTAGCATGCACACATGTACGTGTACTAAGCAGTTTTAAAGGGGGCTGTTTACAAAGCTGTGGCTGGGGTAGAGAAACCACGAGGGATGCTCCATAGGCTGGGTAGCCAGCGCTCCTGCCACAGGCAGCCCTGAAGGCAAGGAGAGGCTGCTGCTGGCACCACCTAAAAAGGGAGGACACCTGGCAAGAGCTGGGGCCATCAGCTGAGAGACACAACCAGCCTTCAGCGGCCCTAAATGCCCTGTCCTCTCCCATCTCCTTCTGAGTGTTCCATCGTCCTGAAACCAGAAGGTCATCTATCTGTTCATGCAGCATGCATCAGGCCACCCCTGGCACTGAAGGAGTGGATGCTGGAGAGGGACCTAGAGGGCAAAATGGAAGACCCCCAGCACGAGCATCTACTGAGGACAGTAGGTCTGCTCCTCAGAAAAATGCCCAAACATGCAAAGTGTTGCGTATGTTTTCGGGAAGTTTCAGCACTCCTTTCAGCTCATCTCTGGACCTCAGGGTCAGAGTTCTTGACTGAGATTGACGGGAATAGCTTTTTTTTCTCGATAAAAAACCTTGTGTTCTTCCTAAAGCCTGTAAAGGCTGAATGAACAAAATGGCCTGCACTTGGTACACAGGTCAAATGAACAGTAAGGAGACGCTTCTTTTCTTGTTTCTACATAACAAAAGAATAAATAAGCCCTTCAGAAGGAAGGATCAGGTGAATAGAATAAGAGTATGACCCTCCATTATTTCAAGGGAGTGTTTAAAGTGACAGCAGTTTAAAGGAAAATTTGTGGCTGGGATTTACAAGTAAATAAAATCAGCCATAGGAAGGAAGGGTAAGATATAAAGCAAAGTCATTTTCCTCCACTTGGTTTACGGAATGAAAACCAAATGTGTAGGCAGACAGTTGTGAGGATCTTGATTTAATGCTTGATTGCCTTTTCTCATAAATGCTTTAAAAATCCTCTGGCTCCTTAAATTATTGGCATTCACTTAAAGAAGAAGGCTTACCTAACCCTCAGTTTTAGTTTTGCATTCACTGAGATGATAAAGTCACTTGGGGTCTTGGGGCCAATAGCGTAGTATTCTGCTTAAAATGGTAAAAATGAATGGTTTTTCAATTTTTTTTTTTAATTTATTTGTTTTTTTATTTTTGGCTGCACTGGGCCTTTATTGCGGAGCACGGGCTCTTCGTTGCTGCACGCGGGCTTTCTCTGGTCTTCTCTTTGCAGTGGCTTCTCTTGTTCTGGCTCAGTAGTTGTGGCACGTGGGCCTAGGTGCTCTGTGGCACGTGGGCTCTAACTTCGTGGCCCAGGGACTAAACCTGTGTCCCCTGCATTGGCAGGAGGATTCTTAACCACTGGACCACCAGGGAAGTCCTTAAATTTTTATTTTATATTGTAGTAATGTATGTTTTGTTAGTTTCAGGTGAACAGCAGAGTGATTCAGTTGTACATGTACATGTATCTATTCTTTCTCAAATGCTTTTCCCATTTAGGTTATTACAGAATGTTTTTATTTTTCTTTTTGGAATATAGTTGTGTTACAATGTTGTGTTAGTTTCTCCCGCACAACAAAGTGAATCAGCTGTATGTAAACATATATCCCCTCACTCTTGAACCTCCTTCCCACTGCCCGCCCCCTGCCCATTACAGAATATTGAGAAGAATTCCCTGTACTTTACAGTGGGTCCTTGTTGGTTATCTATTTAAAATATAACAGTGTGTACATATCCATCCCAGACTCCCTAACTATCCCTTCCCCGCTTCCCTTTCCCCTCATAACTTTGTTCTCTAAGTCTATGGGTCTGTTTCTATTTTTAAATGACTGGTTTCATTCAAAAGATGTAAGACTGGAAGTTATTAAGCTTTGGACCTAGGACAGTTGTAGTTATTTGAGAATTCACCTAGATACCAACATTTTGGACATTGCATAATAAAATAAATTCTCCTAGATACAAAATATTTACACTACCTGATGGGTGGTATGAAAGAATGAAGGAAAAAGCAGTGATCAAGCTACAGAACAAAACAAACAACATTGACTAATAACTTACTGAATGGGAAAAAATGTTTGCAAATTATATATCTGATAAGAGGTTAATACCAAAGTATATTAGGAGCCCATACAACTCTAAAGGAAAAAAAACTGAACAATCTACTGAAAAAAGGGCAGAAGATCTGAATAAACATTTTTCCAAAGAAGACATGCAGATGATCAACAGGTAAATGAAGAGATGCTCAATATCACCAAATCTTTAGGGAAATGGAAATCAAAACTACAGTTGAGATATCACCTCACACCTGCTAGAAAGGCTATTACCAAAAAGGCAAAAAATACCAAGTGCTGGCAAGGATGTGGAGAAAAAGTATCCCGTGTGCACTGTTGGTGGAAGTGCAAAGTGGTGTGGCCACCGTGAAAAACAATATGGAGTGTCCTCCAGAAATTAAAAATAGAACTACCATATCATCTAGCGGTTTCACTCCTGGGTATTTATCCAAACAGAATGAAAACACTAACTCAGATATGTGTACCCCCATGTCCATTGCAGCATTTGTACAATAGCCAAAATATGGAAACAATCTAAGTGTTCATTAATGGATTAATGGACAAAGAAGATGTGATGTGTGTGTGTGTGTGTAGTGTATATATACAATGGAATATTACTGAGTCATACAATAGAAGGAAATCTTGCCATTTTGCAACCTGGTTGGACCTTCAGGGCATTATGCTAAGTGAAATAAGTCAGATAAGGGAGACAAATACTATATGATCTCACTTACATGTGGAATCTATTAATGAAAAAAAAAGACCTCAGAGATAACAGAGAACAGACGGGTGGTTGCTAGAGGCAAGGAGGTGGGGGTAGCCAAAATGGGTAAAGGGGGTTAAAAAGGTAAAATAAGTCACGGGAATGTAATTTACAACGTGATGACTATAGTTAATAATACTGTATTGCATATTTAAAAGTTACTAAGAGAATAAACTGTAAAAGTTCTCATCACAAGAAAAAAATCATGTATGGTGATGGATTTAACTAGACTTATTGGAGTGATGATTTTGCAATATGTACAAATATTGAATCACTGTTTACACTGAAACTTATATGAATTATACCTCAATTTAAAAATGTAAAAGGATGATGCAAGCTATTTATTCTGTGTTTTCAGTTTAAGCATTAGGATGATGCTTCATGGAGTTTTGTGTAGGTGGTCATGCTTGTTGTGCATCATTTCTTAAAATACTGCTTTTGGTTGCTGTGGGAGTTTGAGATAAAAATCCGGTTTTCCATTATTGCTGGAACACCTCAGTGTTTGGTACTTGAGTGTTTGCAAAGGAAAGGAGGCCTTGGGACTTCCCTGGTGGCCCAGTGGTAAAGAATCCGCCTTCCATTGTAGAGCAGGTGGGTTCAATCCCTGGTCAGGGAGCTAAGATCTCACGTGCCACAGGGCAACTAAGCCCATGCGAGGCAACAAAAAGCCCATGTGCCACAATGAAGACCCAGTACGGCCAAAACAAAAAGAGGCCTCTGTTCCCCAGTCCTTTCTCCCTCTTCTGGGTCCAAGATGCAAACCACTGGATCTGAATTCCTAAGAGGTCCTGTGTATGTTGTGTGCATTAGGTTGCTTCAGTCGTGTCCAACTCTTTGCCACCCCATGGACTGTGGCCCACCAGACTCCTCTGTCCATGGGATTTCCCAGGTAAGAATACTGGAGTGGGTCGCCATACCCTCTTCCAGGGCATCTACCCAACCCAGAGATCGAACTCGAGTCTCTTGCATCTCCTGCATTGGCAGGCATATTCTTTACCACTACACCACCTGGGAAAGCCCTAACAATGGCTTAAATCATGTGTTAGATGATTTATAAGTGAGAACCAGGTCGAATACTCCTGAATTGTGTGTCCTTTGACCTATAGAGTCACCTGTACCTTTGAACTTTCCTAGGAGGAGGGGTGGGGGGGGGATGAGTAGCACCAACCTAGAATTCTTTAAATTCCTTTCTAAGGATTTGGAACTACCAGAAACACCAACTTTATTTCTGCTTTTCACCCTCCCTAACCCACCATCATGAGGATATTTTCATCCTCCATAGAGAATCAGCCCTGGGGAGTTAACATAAACCACCTTCCCTGGGTTACTGATGGAGGACCCAGCAGACATGGTCCTTGATCTGAGAAGGTGAAGGAGGGAGAGCATCTCTCTGTGCCCTTACCCAGACCTCACTGCTTCTGCAGATCCCCTTCTCTGAACTCTCATCACAAAAGAAGGTAATTACCTTCATCCAGGCTCCTTTTATAGAGCAGGTGGCAGCCCATCAGGGTGGCAGTATTTCATTCTCCTGAGAGTGGAACTTGAATGCAAAATGTCCCAGGAGTCATATGCCATTTGTATGAAAACCCAAAGAGGTTAGAGAAAAGAATGAAAAAAATAAGAAGGCTTTTGCTGGAAAGAAGAGAGCTGTTTGCCAAAAGAGGGAACTCAGGCTTAGAAAGTTACTGTTTGAAATTCTTATATCTTAAAGAGACAGAGAAAGAAAGGGGGAGCCCTTGTTATTGAGTTAAGTGACATTTCTCTTTATTAAAAAGTTATAAAGTCTGGGAGTAGAACTGCTGATAGAAAGCTCAGTTGTACACAATGGCTTGGTTTTGGTTTTTTGCTAACTCTGCTTTTTTTTTTTTTTTTTTAGCAGTTTGCACTAGACTGTTAAGGGTTTTTGCAGGGGAAATACTTTTTATTGCTTTAACAAGTAACACTACTTGCTAAACTAGTTACTTTTAAATATGAATATATACTAAAAATATGTGTATTTTAATATATACATACACCATATATATGTGTGTGGGCTTCCCAGGTTGTGCTAGTGCTAAAGAACCCAAGAGAGGTGGGTTCGATCCCTGGGTCAGGAAGATCCCCCGGAGGAGGAAATGGTACCCAGTCCAGTACTCTTGCCTGGAGAATCCCATGGACAGAGGCACCTACAGGCCATAGGGTTGCAAAGAGTCGGATACAACCTAAGTGACTCAGCACACACACACATCATATATATGTAGTATGTGTGTGTGATTGATTGGCATTGTCACCATTCATGTTTAATGAAATAGACAATCTATAGCCCTGTTGCAACACATCCCAAACACAGTTGACTTAAGCAATTGATTAAAACTTATTTTACTATCTGCCTGCAATGTGTATAGTACTTCACCCTGTGGGGAGAGATAATCTACTCTCTGCTTTTTAGGAGTTCAAGATGTATGTGTGTGTGTGTGTGTGTGTGTGTGTATTGTTTTGTCTTTTAAGATCAGCTAGGGTAGAAAGAGAAGGGTGTCCATGCTGTATGCCTTTCCCCAGCTGGGTCATAAAGAAGAGACTCTGGCTCCATCCCGCTCCTACCAGCATGGCCCCCCAGTTTAACACCAACACCAGGTTCCAATGTAGGAAGATCTCACACACACACACACACACACACACACACAGATACATTATGGCACACAGAGAAACATGGTCCTCAGGGGAGAGTGTCTGAAAGGGATGGCCTACCTAGACTTGAAAATACCTTTCCTCTCATCTCGGTTGTAATCAAGCCATTAACTTGGCTTTAATGTGAAGGTTTTGTGGTTCAATTTCCTTTGGTGGTATCCATTAAAAAGGGGGGGTAGGTGGGTAACAGAACTGATTGGCATAGTCTTCGGGCATTTAGTATATATTATTAATACTTTGTATGTATTATTAATATTTCCTACCTGTAGCAAGAACTATCATGATTTAATCAGTGTTATCCTTTCCTCCAGAATTAGACCATGTGTTCTGTGGTTCCCTGACTTGCAGATGGGGCTAGGCACACCAAAGAGTATCTATTAGCACCTTTAAGTGACTTTTGTATTAGCCAAGCCCTTAAAAAATCTGTAAAAGCTTATACTTGTCTTTATCCTTGTTTGATTGTTGTTGTCACCATTCATGCTTAATGGAATAGACAACTTACAGCCATATTGCAACACACCCCAAACGCAGTTGCCTTAAACAATTGATTAAAACTTTTTTTTTACTGTCTGCCTGCAGTGTACTGTGCTTCACCCTGTGATGGGGAGATGATCTGCTCCCTGTTGTTTAGGAATTCAAGATCTCATTGAAAAGAATAAAATGTACATTTAAAGCTTCCCAGGTGGTTCAGTGGTAAAGAATCCGCCTTCCAGTGCAGGAGATGCAGGAGATGTGGGTTCAGTTTCCGGGTGGGGAAGATCCCCTGGAGGAGGAATGGCAATCCACTCCGATATTCTTGCCTGGAAAATCTCATGGACAGATGATCCTGGTAGGCTACAGTCCAGAGGGTTGCAAAGAGTCAGACACAACTGAGCATGCACGTGTACATGCAAAAGGTAGTCTATGAATATATGCCAAATAAATAGTACCAGAAGGGAATTCTATAGCTGTGCAAAGAAAGTGGAGGTCATGGTGGATTAGTGTTGGGGGAGAGACTTCAGGAGTTTGACTTAAGCCTGAAAAGAGGATTCAGATGAATGAGAGGAGCTAGAGGGTATTTCCTACCATGCATGTTGATAGTTGAGAGTTTGGGTTGCTAAGCCCAGGGACTGTGTTAAGAAGGTGGGTCTCATTGGAAGGGTCCTCGACACCCAGGCTTGTATCTTATCGACAGAGGGAACTTACCGATGATCTTGCAGTCCTAATGGATTAGGCAGAAGGCAAATGAACTGGGCTATTGCAGTAGTCAGGACTGGGGTTACTGAGAATCTGAATCAGGCAGACATGAAAAGAAAGCAATGGGTTCAAATTATGGAGGAAGAATTGGCAAGGGTTGGCCAAAGAGTTCATGCTTAGAAGAGCACTCTGGTCTGAAGCATAGTGCCGCTGTAACTCCAGCCTCCATCCCCGACCTCCTGATGGACAGGATGGCCTTCTGTGTTGGATAATTTCCTGCCTATTGGTGCGTAATTTGAAATCTGGTCTGTGTAACTTTCAGATGCCCATTTCCTCCTGAATTTCCCAGCACAATTTCACATCTGATCTCTCACTCTTTCCTTCTCTCTTCCTCTCACACATGAATAGATATATAAGATATATTTGATTTGATAACTGGCTCAAGAATTTCAAGATACATTCCATTCCTGGTTAACTGGAAGCATTTTCAAGAGAACTGAAGCCCATTCTTATATTGGCTTTTAATATTATGGTTTCTATTCTCAAGTAAGACAATGTAAAAGTGATTATTAAAGTTGTCTATCATTCAGCTTTTGATA
Organism: Bos grunniens; assembly: GCF_055505025.1. Classification (NCBI taxonomy): domain Eukaryota; kingdom Metazoa; phylum Chordata; class Mammalia; order Artiodactyla; family Bovidae; genus Bos; species Bos grunniens. Next base: position 49,265,935 of record NC_141180.1, read on the forward strand.
GTTGTTTTTTAACTCTTGCCAGTCAAAAGCACCTATGTAGATACAGAAGCGAGACAAAAGTCAATAGTCTGTTGATAAACACCTTTATAGTGCTTTTGCTATCTATTTATATGACAAAAGTTTTTTTTCCTGCATTGAAATATGTTATCTCTATTAATAAAAGTTCATACTCGTTAGTGAATTCTTGTCATATAAGGCTGTGTATCTCTTCAGGCTATGTATAGACATTTTCTGTCTAGATATATGATATTTATATTCATGAATTAATTAGCTATATCAGCAAACACTCATTGAGCTCATGCCTGGTGTAGTTCTAGGTGACTGAATACAATGGGACCACAAAGATAAGCTTCCTGCTCTCATAAATCTTCCATTCTGATCAGAGGAGACAGACAATAAATAAACCAGAAAATATTGGACGGTCAAAGAACTATGATGAAATCAACCAGGCAAAAATCTAGGGGGAAGCATTGTAGCCCCACCTCTACTCATGTAAGATATACATACAAGCACATGTGCCTTGCACATGGCAAGTATTATTGGTGCACTTATTGAGTGAGTAAAGGAATGAATGGATGCATTTATTTTCCTGCTTATAAAACTTTCACCAGTAGACTGTTGGCTCTTAGAAGTTTATTGTGCTAATAAAAGTAATCTTGAATAGTATTTTCTTTCCAAAGAGACTGGAGAGAGAAGTGAGCAGCTGCCTTAGTTGGCCCTCTGTCTCTGGGCTCACTATGCTCTCTTGTCCTCAGATAATGGAAAAGAATAACTGATCTTTACCTTTCAAGGCTATAGTTCCTTCCGGGAGCCTTCCTGAGCCCTATATTGAAATTATAGTTTTTGTGCCTGTCTGATTCTCGAAACTAGACTCCTCCAATGTGGACGCAGAAAGTTACTTTCCTAGTGCAACCAAGAAGTAGAGGCAGAGGGACCGTTTCTGTTGAGATGGAAGGCGCCGAGCCTGGCCATTTGCCTCTGTGTGTATAGCACTGTGGGCTTCCCTGGTGGCTCAGTGGTAAAGAACCCGCCTGCCAGTGCAGGAGACATGGGTTCGATCCCAGGGTCAGGAAGTCCCCTGCAGAAAGAAATGGCATCCTACTCCAGTATTCTTGCCTGAGAAATCCCATGAACAGAGGAGACTGGCAGGCTACAGTCCATGGGGTCCCAAAAGCGTTGGAATGCAACTTAGTGACTAAACACCACCAACAACGTAGCACTGTGTTGTTCCTTTAAATCTCTTCTTCCTGCCCTTATGCAACTTAACCTTTTATTTAGGGAAAGTGAATAAATCATACACAGTAAGAGAACACTTACAAACCAAAATAGTAAAGACTTGTGGAGAAATGCAGAGGGGATGAGAGCAAGAGAATCTGTTGAATGAGTGGGTGGGCATCACCATGGCCTCCTTGATTTGCTTAGTATGGATCACGGGACCAGTCCCGTGATCCTTATGGAGCAAGTCTTTACTATTAGATGAAAAGCAGTTGTTTTGGAGGGCTAGTGTGCAGTGGTTTTACGATGTATCTTTTATATGATAGTTCTTGTTGTTTTCTGTATTTTAATTGATGTCTTTGATTTCCCTGAAAGCCTTAAATATTTTATGATCTTGAAATGGCACGAATCAGGATTTATAACTGATGCATATCATTGTCATTTGAGTGAGGTGGTGGTGCTGCTGCTGGGGCAGTGGTCATCTGGCTGCGTGTGCCCTGTCAATCAAGGAGACGGAAGAGCTTTTTAAAATCTGCAGTTTGCAAGCACTTCCTCTCTCATTCACGTGCTTGTTTTAAATTACAAAATTAATCCATCCTTAATGAGAGGGATGGAAAGAAAGGGAAAAGAAAAGTAAGACAAGAAGAAAAAAGTTAAACAATCATAATCCCAGCAACCACTGTTGCTATCTCAGTATAACGCTCTAAATACTTTGAGAAAATATTTCTTTTTAAAATAGAACAACAGACACAATTACAATGCCAATTTTCTCACTAACAGGGAACTTACAGGTGAATACATGGTTTTCAGGCTGTGTTCCAAGAGGTGACAAGGACTGCCCAGCTCAAGAGAACAGGTACCCTGCAGAGTGCCAGGGGCCCATCTAGTCTCTCCTCCTCAGTGTAGCTTTACTCTTATTAGAACATACTGTATAAGAAACAGTTCTTTTTGGTAAAAGGGTTTCATTGCTCATATAAACGACACTTTGTAAATGAGTGTTCTTAGCCACATTAGCATTGATTGACTGGGGTATTGTGAGCCCATTCAAAGTTAAAAACTCTGATAAACACCTCTGTTCACGTGTCCTCCTTCCCTGGATGGTGAGCTTTTGACTGGCCCTGGAGCAGCCAGCTACTGTGCCCTGCAGAGACTGTGGCCACCTCAGCCTCTTGGACTGTGCTGCACAGACAGTTGGCCTGATGGATGGCAATCAGATCATACTTGTCCACGTTTGTCAAGGGTGCTGCTGCTGGCCCCAGTTCTGTTGAGAATGTGTTAGTTGACCAACAGTTGAGGAGGAGGAACTTCCTGGTGCCAGTTGCTGAGAAGGCGGCAAGGGCAACCTGAGATATCCTGGATTGGGTCCAGGCTGGGAGTCAGAAGGTCACTGGGTGGGTAGGAATGAAAATCAGCAAGAAGAATGGGAGATATATTTACAAATCACATATCCTAGGAGGCTGTAGTATCTGGACTATAAAAAGAACTCTTACAACCCAAAGACAAAAATGCAACAACTCAATTTTTCAAAGGGTAAAAGGTTTGAATAGACGTTTTCCCAAAGATTTATAAATAGCTAAAAGCATATGAAAAGATGCTTGAACTCATTAGTCATTAGGCAAATGCAAACCAAAACCACAGCGAGCTACTGTTTCACACCTAGGAGAGCTATAAGGAAAAAGACACAGTGCTTTTGTGGTGGTTTGAGTGTTGGCAAGGAAGTGGAGAAATCAGAGCTTCAGACAGTACCATAATGTTTTCAGGGCTCATGCACTTGCCGCATGTATCAACATTTCACCCTTTGTACAGCCAAATAACATTCCACTGCAAGAATATGTCACGTTTTGTTTTTCTGTTCATCAGTTGATGAACATTTGAGTTGGTTCTACTTTTTGGCTTTTATGAATAATGCTGCCATGAATATGTTGTACAAGGTTTGGTGTGGGTAAATTTAAATTTAAATAAAATTTGAATTTTATTTATTTGCTTGTGTATTTTATTTTTGGTCTCACTAGGTCTTTGTTGCTGCATAAGGGCTTTCTCTAGCTGTGGCGAGCAGGGGCTGCTCTCTAGTTGTGGTCCGAGGGCTTCTCATTGCGGTGGCTTCTCTTGTTGCAAAGCACAGGCTTCAGGCGTGCGGGCTCAGTAGTTGTGGGGTGCCAGCTTAGTTGCCCCACAATATGTAGAATCTCCCTGGACCAAGGATTGAACCCTGTTCCCTGCCTTGGCAGGCAGATTCTTAACCACTGGACCATCAGGGAAGTCCCTGCATATGTATTTTTATTTCAGTACATGCCTACAAGTGGGGGGCTTCCCAGGTGGCTCAGTGGGTAAAGAATCTGCCTGCAACGCAAGAGACTCAAGTTCAATCCCTGGGTCAGGAAGATCTCCTGGAGGAGAGCATGGCAACCCACTTCAGTATTCTTGCCTGGAGAATCTCATGGACAGAGGAGCCTGGTGGGCAACAGTCCATGGGGTCACAAAGAGTCAGACATAACTGAAGCAACTGAGCGTGCATGCCTGCAAGTGGAAGGACTTTGTTTTGTTTTGTCCTGGGTAAATGGGGAGCCACAGCAAGGTTTTAACATATCTGAAGATCACTGTGACTGCCTTGTTGAGAAAAGACTATACGGTGCACACAAGGGAGCCTAGTCAGAAGGCTATTTTATTGACTTAGATGAGAAGTAATGATGGCTCAGATCAGGGCAGAAACAGTGATGGTAGAGAAGTGATCAGATTCTGGATGTATTTTGAAGGTAGCCAGTAGAATTTCTCTTAAGATTGAGACAAAGTGAGGATATAAAGATTAATCCAAAGATTTTTAGTTTGATCAACCATAAGGATGGAATTGCCATGAAGTGAGATAAAAAGGTTTGTGAAGGAAGACGAGGAGTTTAGTTTGGATGTACGCTGAGGTCGAGATGTCCATTAGACATTTAAGAGGAGCTGTCAAGCAGGCAGTTGGATAAATGAGTCTGGAGTTCAGGAAATAGTCTGGTCTGAAGATATAAATTTGGGAGTCATTGGCATATAGATGGCATTTAGAATCATGAAATTGAGCAAGATCACCATGGTTCCCATTTATTTTAAGGACAAAATAACATGAATGTGGATAGATTGTGGTAATATTTTTTGCTTATTGAGTTTCAACAATGAGCTCATGTTATAACTAAAGACACATATTATACAGAAACTTCTCTAGAAACATGGATTTAATGTGGTGACACTACAGGCACCCAGGGTATACGTAACAAGTCATTCATTAATGACCTCAGGGGCCCATGCATCACGATTGTGTGCAATCTCTCTTGTTCTAATCATGCTGTCCGGGTTTTGGTTGTTTTCCTATTCTTGCACATGTACCTCAGCTTCTGATCGGTGTGAGGGGGTAAGCATGGTTGTGTTGTTGAGATGTTACCGCCCCAAAAGTGAGTGGTAACCTTACCTAACTTGACTAATTTGCTTCATTCCCTTGTAGAGAAAGCAGTTTGACAGCGGAAGGCAGAGGATGGTAAAAAGCACCAACACATTGTTAGATCACTGACCAAATATTGTGTCCATCTGTCAGAGGCAAGTGGGTTGCTGACTAGTCTAGAAATCACCTTGGGGAGGAATAATTTTAGATCTGAGGGGGTTGAGCCTGGAGGAAACGGAGAGGAGGAAGGAAGGAGTTACACTGAAATGTTTGAAAGGACACAGACTTTCGGTCTTCGCTCTAGGTAGAACTAGGATCGGTGGTTAAGGATTGCAAATTGACACCTTTCATTTAAATACAAAGGGACTTTCAAATCATTAAAGTTGCAGTATTATATGCAGGGTAGGTTTGGGCGCGGTGCTGCAGCCTTCTCTTGGCCTGCTACGTAGATCGTTTGTCGGGGTGTGACCAGAGGGATGCCGCGCTGGGTGCAGACCTCTGAGCGCTCTGCCAACTTACAAATCCTATGATTCTCGGGTAGCAAGACTTAAAAAAGAGGGGATGGACTTGGAGCGGGCCTCTGAGAGTGTCTACATTTCTGTGATACAAATAGGCCCTGGTCCTTCAGAGGATTATATTCCAGCCTGATATTATTTAACCAGCGAATCCCAGGTTGAAGTGAATGGTTGGGTTGCAACTATACATTGCAAGAGTTAGAGCTGCTGAGTGGTTGGCCAGACGGACCTTTTTGGGGCTGGTTTTTTTGGAACTACGCTGCACTTGGGTACATGGACTGTCCTTCTTTCTATAGAGACCTTGGGATTCTTTGTTCTGTTTAATTTATGTGTTCCAAGTGCTAATGTAGTTTAATCCTAACACTTTTAGAAGGTTGAGAATAGAAATGTTTAAAGTTTGGATACAAACCCTTGGAGTCATTAAATGTTCCCAGTGAAAGAGACCCCACGATCATGTGGGCCCATCTCCTTATTTTATAGAAGTGAAGACATAAGGTCCCGTTGGCAGTTTATCCCAGAGCAGTTAGTTGATTCAAATCTCTTCTTATCCCCGCTATAGTTATTTAACCACAGTTACTTCGTATTTAAGATTTGGCAACAACTACCATGTGAAATGGAGAAGGCAGTGGCACCCCACTCCAGTGTTCTTGCCTGGAGAATCCCATGGATGGAGGAGCCTGGTAGGCTGCAGTCCATGGGGTCACTAAGAGTTGGACACGACTGAGCGACTTCCCTTTCACTTTTCACTTTCATGCATTGGAGAAGGAAATGGCAACCCACTCCAGTGTTCTTGCCTGGAGAATCCCAGGGACTGGGGAGCCTGGTGGGCTGCCGTCTATGGGGTCGCACAGAGTCGGACACAACTGAAGTGACTTAGCACCATGTGAGAAGTACTTATACTGTGTTGTGCAGGCCATGCAGCGCACGTGCATTTTCTTATTTAAAATATCACCTGTAAGTGCTGTCTTGGAATATTTGTGCTTCAGGAAGATGCATCTGCTTAGAATCAGTGGTGGACCAAATAGCTTTTCTCTTGTCTTTCCCTCTGTGTGGGTTGCTCCATAAATGATAACTGGCAAAGTCTCTCTTCACAGCTCCGTGGCCCTCCCTTTGCTTAGAGAATGCCCACTGCCACCAGCTCAGCTGGCACGAGAACTGTGTCAGGTCCTGTTCCCATGTTTCAGTCAATCTGTCTAGAGAACAATGGAACTCCTGAAACATTCTAATGCTCAAATGTAGTATAAAAAGGACAAGAGAAAATTTCAGGTTTCCATGTTTGAACTGCTCCCCCGGTGGTGACTGGAGACTCATCATTCAACGGGAAAACTCAATGCATACCCCATCATCTCTCAGCGTTATGGTCTCTGGTAGAGAGATGTAACTCTCCTTCCTAGTCCCAGATCTTTGATCTTTTTACATAAGGCTAATATTGGAATACTCTTTTCTTTCCCTGGAGTGTCAGACCTCCTGTCAATTCACCATAAAAACAAGGAATAGATTTTCTTTTTCAACAAGTGAGGACAGTTGTGGGCAAGTGTTGATGATTACTGTAAGGGAGGAATACAAATGTTACCATTACTGAGCGCTAAGCTTTGTTTATTTCTCCAGAAGTCCCCCAGAGTCTCTAGGCTGGGAATCTCACCCACAGACCTGATAAATATTCTCTGCCTCCTTGAGGAGCCTCTCATTTGATGTGACAGGGTGCTGCAGTGTCCTCTCCTAGCAGTGGCGTAGTGGCTTCGAACCAAATTGCTTTTCTCTAAGAGCTGTGCGTGTTTTTACTCTCCTCACTAATGAGGCCCATATCAAAGGAGGAGAGAGATAACAAGTGGGCAGCGAATTTGATTCTAGGAGAACTGCAGACCACGAGTGGAGATTGTCAAGAAGGCAGTTCCACAGGGAGAGATACTTCTTTTTAAGTAAGAACTTCCAGTGAGTAATCCTTTATAACCAACATTAGAGCTAGGTGTCAAACTAGATGGATGTATATTCAGAGATGCATATTGTCTTCTATGAAAACCCAGAAGGCTGAATGTAAACATCATTAACCAGGCTCTTCTCAGGGCTTGGGGAGAGATTGCCCGAGGGCACCCTGTTTTCAGTGTCCGTGATACATTCCGTCTGCCTGACGTCTTCCTTTGCAACGAGAAAAGAAGACACTGGTGGAATTGAGACGGGAACAGGTCCAGTGGAAAACTTACCTTACTGGTGGGCTGTGGAGCCTTAATTAATATGTTCCTCATGTGCTTCCTATCAGGGGTGGTTGATAATTACTACTGGTGTTCCCACCAATGAATGGTTCATCCAGGGGAACATATGGATTTCGGAGGAAAGTGTGTGCCATGAAATCCAGTTCTAAGAGATGAATGAACCTGCATGTAGTCTCCAGTGTTGGAGGCTTGGAGTCTGGAAAGTGTGGTGTGATGATGCGGGGTACCAGGGGCATAGTTTCTGGGAATATGAAGCATTGAGTCCAAGTTGTTGAAGAAAGCCTCACCTTCAGGTCTGAGAAGGCTCAAGAGACAAGTGCTAGATTACACTCTGGGGCATTGTTTCCTTTGGAAGATGGGGTGCTAAGTGCTGACCAGAGCTCTGGCTCACCTTCCTTTTTGTCCCTTCCAGTCAGTTCTCAGGGGGTTTCATAAGTGCCTGGGGTCTACAGGCACACTGATGTTTCATGTAGAATCCAAGAGCCTGGTGGAGAAAGGCTGTCTTAGAATCAATTGTAATAAAAATAATATTTATCGTGCATCGAACCTGGACTGGCGACTCGTTTCATACATGATATTATACATGTTTCAATGCCATTCTCCCAAATCTCCCCACCCTCTCCCACAGAGTCCATAAGACTGATCTATACATCAGTGTCTCTTTTGCTGTCTCGTACACAGGGTTATTGTTACCATCTTTCTAAATTCCATATATATTTGGTGCACTGGGACGACCCAGAGGGAGGGTACAGGGAGGGAGGAGGGAGGAGGGTTCAGGATGGGGAACACAGGTATACCTGTGGTGGATTCATTTCGATATTTGGCAAAACTAATACAATATTGTAAAGTTTAAAAATAAAATAAAATAAAAAAAAAGAAACCATTGAACAACAACAACAAAAATTTAATAGCTGACATTATACAACATTATAGAACACCTGGGAGCTTCCCAGGCAGCGCAGTGGTAAAGAATCCCCTGCCAGTGCAGGAATTACCCGGAGACAAGGGTTAGATCCCTGGGTTGTGGGGATCCCCTGGAAGAGAAAATGACAACCCACTCCAGTATTCTTGTCTAGAGAATCCCATGGACAGAGAAGCCAGGCAGGCTACAGTCCGTGGAGCCACAAGGAGCTGGACAGGAGTGAGCGACTGAGCGTCTTACAGAGCGATTGCTGCTGCTGCTGCTTAGTTACTTCAGTCATGGCCGACGCTGTGCAATCCTATGGGCTGCAACCTGCCAGGCTCTTCTGTCCATGGGATTCTCTAGGCAAGAGGACTAAGTGAGTTGTTGTGCCCTCCTCCAGGGGATCTTCCTGACCCTGGGATTGAACCCAGGTCTCCTGCATTGCAGGCAGATTCTTTACCCCTGAGCCACTTTGTCTCAAACAGTGTGCTCAAGGCATCATTTCTTTTAGTCCTCACAGGTTCTATTAGTGTTCCCTTTCATAGGTGAGAAAATGAAGTTTAGAGAGATCAAGAGAGTTATCCAAGGCCACCCTAAGCTGGCATGGAAATCCAGACCCCTAGAGCTCAAGCCCTGAGCCGCTCTGCCTTGTTCCAGAACTGGCTGAAGTGCCTGGGCTGTCGCGGTCTCTTCCTTTCATATTGAAATGTAGTTGATTTACAGTGCTGTGTGTCACAGTCTCTTTACCACAGATACTTACACCTGTCTTGCAGAGAGCCGGGCAGGTGTAGGAGGAAAGTTTAAATCATTGAGAAGAAATTTCACGGATTAATTTTGGGAGGATGTGCTGAGCAAGTCCCAGCATGTGGCTACAGGTGCAGTTGCAGGCAGGCACAGATGAAGCACCGGGAGTGGTTGCAACAGTGGAGCGAGCAGAAGGTTAAAAAGGAGAAGGTAACTTGCAGAGCTGGAACATTAATTTTGCAACTTTTGTCAGGTTTGGTGTAGAAACCCCAAATTCTTGTTACAAAAAAACAACTCCTTGGAACTGAATCAGAAAGAGTATTTCTTTGGGGCTTCTCCGGTGGTCTGCAACTCCAGGTGCAGGGGTCATGGGTTTGATGCTGGGTTGGGAAAGATCCCACATGCTATGTGGCAAGGCCAAAAAAAAGAATGTATCTTTTTTTTTTTTAATTAATTAATTTATTTCTGGCTGTGCTGGGTCTTTGTTGCTGCGCAGGCTTTTCTCTAGTTGCAGCGAGTGGGGCTACTCTTCATTGCGTTGCACAGGTTTCTTATTGTGGTGGCTTCTTTTGTTGCAGAGCACAGGCTCAAGGGCACCCAGCGTCAGTAGTCACAGGACATGGGCTCAGTAGTTGCACAGGGCTCTAGAGCGCAGGCTCAGTAGTTGTGGCCAATGGGCTGAGTTGCTCCATTGCATGTGGGATCTTCCTGGATCAGGGATAGAACTCGAGTTTCCTGCATTGGTGGGTGGATTCTTTACCATTGAGCCACTAGGGAAGCCCCAAGAATGTATCTTTTTTATATTAGTTTGTAAAATCTTTTTCTCTTCTTTTTCAACTTTTCATAATATATTAGCAAAATATTAATATAAAAATCCATTAGTTTCCTCACTTCCTCTTTATATTTTTTCCTTCATTCTAATACATTCTCCAATAAACTGTGGAAAATTCTGAAAGAGATGGGAATACCAGACCACCTGATTTGCCTCTTGAGAAACCTATATGCAGGTCAGGAAGCAACAGTTAGAACTGGACATGGAACAACAGACTGGTTCCAAATAGGAAAAGGAGTACATCAAGGCTGTATATTGTCACCCTGCTTATTTAACTTATATGCAGAATACTTCATGAGAAATGCTGGGCTGGAAGAAGTACAAGCTGAAATCAAAATTGCCAGGAGAAATATCAATAACCTCAGATATGCAGATGACACCACCCTTATGGCAGAAAGTGAAGAGGAACTCAAAAGCCTCTTGATGAAAGTGAAAGAGGAGAGTAGAAAAGTTGGCTTAAAGCTCAACATTCAGAAAACAAAGATCATGGCATCTGGCCCCATCACTTCATGGGAAATAGATGGGGAAACAGTGGAAACAGTGTCAGACTTTATTTTTTGGGGCTCCAAAATCACTGCAGTTGGTGATTTTAGCCATGAAATTAAAAGACGCTTCCTCCTTGGAAGGAAAGTTATGACCAACCTAGATAGCATATTCAAAAGCAGAGACATTCCTTTGCCAACAAAGGTCCATCTAGTCAAGGCTATGGTTTTTCCAGTGGTCATGTATGGATGTGAGAGTTGGACTGTGAAGAAAGCTGAGTGCCGAAGAATTGATGCTTTTGAACTGTGGTGCTGGAGAAGACTCTTGAGAGTCCCTTGGACTGCAAGGAGATCCAACCAGTCCATTCTAAAGGAGATCAGTCCTGGGATTTCTTTGGAAAGAATGATGCTAAAGCTGAAACTCCAGTACTTTGGCCACCTCATGCGAAGAGTTGACTCATTGGAAAAGACTCTGATGCTGAGAGGGATTGGGGGCAGGAGGAGAAGGGGACGACAGAGGATGAGATGGCTGGATGGCATCACCAACTCGATGCACATGAGTTTAGGTGAACTCTGGGATTTGGTGATTGACAAGGAGGCCTGGTGTGCTGTGATTCGTGGGGTCACAAAGAGTCAGACACGACTGAGCGACTGAACTGAATACATTCTCCTGAACGGAAGCTCTTCACTGGAATGGTGCTTTGTCAAGAGGGACAGCCAGTAGTCTGCTTTTTATAATATTTCTCCTTGTTTTATTTCTACTTCCACTCCAAAGATTTCCATTTCCATAGCTTTTCTCTCTTTCCCTTCACTTCTGACTCCTCTGTGCTCACTTATTAAGTGTTCATCATTCTGGGTTGTAATTTTGCTTATTCTGGGCAATATTCTGAATCTTAGCTCACCAAAGAAAGTGCTAGTGAAGTATTGCCCTTTATATACCTGTTCCATCCTACAGGTGCTGATCAGCTCAAAGCACCTGATGGAGCCATGTTGCTGCATTCACCCAAAGTCCAGAAACAGTGAATGAAGATATCTGACCTTGGTCATCTGTTAGATACACCTCATAATGCTAAAACCAGATACCATGTAGTTTCTCTGATACAGTTTTATGTAGACCAGTCCCTCTACTATTCCATGTAGTTTCTGGGATGGATTCCTCTCTGGAGTATTTGGTTTACAAATTGGACTGATGAAAAAGAAATTTTGTTGCACAATGAAACATTTTGAAGCAGTGTTCAAAGACTGGAGATTATTCTAGCTATTTAGAACTTTATTATTATTTTTTTTTCCTTTTTACTATGAGCCATTAACTTTCTTACTTCTTCCCTCCTCCCTCCCTTCCTTCCTTTCTCTTTCCTCCAAAAAAAGCTTCCAACAGAGTAGATTTGTGTGACAGAGGGCCCTGAGACTTACTTTTCTTCTCTGGATTAAGTGGGATGACAAAAAAGCAATGCTTTTTTTGCTGGGTATTTTAAGTCTATTTTTACAACAGTAGCCAAGAAATTAAAACAATGCTAACCAAGTATCCATCAATAGAGGCATGAATGGATAAGCAAAAATATGGTGTATCCATACAATGGAACAATATTTGTCTGTAAAAAGTAATGAAATTCTGACACATGCCCCAACGTGGATGAACCTTGAAAACATATGCTAAGTGAAATATGCCAGCCACAAAGGAAAAATACTGTACGATTCCACTTATATGAGGTACCTAATGAAAGTGAAAGTGAAGTTGCTCAATCGTGTCCAACTCCTTGGGACCCCATGGACTATAGCCCACCAGGCTCTGCTGTCCATGGGATTCTTCAGGCAAGAATACTGGAGTGGGTTGCCATTTCCCTTTCCAGGGGATCTTCCCAACCCAGAGATGGAAACTGGGTCTCCCACACTGTGGCAGACTTTTTACCTTCTGAGCCACTGTTGCTGCTGCTGCTAAGTCACTTCAGTCGTGTCCGACTCTGTGCGACCCTACAGATGGCAGCCCACCAGGCTCCCCCATCCCTGGGATTCTCCAGGCAAGAACACTGGAGTGGGTTGCCATTTCCCTTTCCAGGGGATCTTCCCAACCCAGAGATGGAACCTGAGTCTCCCGCACTGTGGCAGACTTTTTACCCTCTGAGCCACTCAGATCAGATCAGACGCTCAGTCCTGTCCGACTCTTTGTGACCCCGTGAATCGCAGCATGCCAGGCCTCCCTGTCCATCACCAACTCCAGGAGTTCACTCAGACTCACATCCATCGAGTCAGTGATGCCATCCAGCCATCTCATCCTCTGTTGTCCCCTTCTCCTCCTGCCCCCAATCCCTCCCAGCATCAGTCTTTTCCAATGAGTCAACTCTTCACATGAGGTGGCCAAAGTACTGGAGTTTCAGCTTTAGCATCATTCCTTCCAAAGAAATCCCAGGGCTGATCTCCTTCAGAATGGACTGGTTGGATCTCCTTGCAGTCCAAGGGACTCTCAAGAGTCTTCTCCAATACCACAGTTCAAAAGCATCAATTCTTCGGCGCTCAGCCTTCTTCACAGTCCAACTCTCACATCCATACATGACCACAGGAAATACCATAACCTTGACTAGACGAACCTTTGTTGGCAAAGTAATGCCTCTGCTTTTGAATATGCTATCTAGGTTGGTCATAACTTTCCTTCCAAGGAGGAAGCGTCTTTTAATTTCATGGCTAAAATCACCATCTGCAGTGATTTTGGAGCTCCAAAAAATAAAGTCTGACACTGTTTCCACTGTTTCCCCATCTATTTCCCATGAAGTGATGGGACCGGATGCCATGATCTTCGTTTTCTGAATGTTGAGCTTTAAGCCAACATTTTCATTCTCCTCTTTCACTTTCATCAAGAGGCTTTTGAGTTCCTCTTCACTTTCTGCCATAAGGGTGGTGTCATCTGCATCTCTGAGGTGATTGATATTTCTCCCGGCAATCTTGATTCCAGCTTGTGCTTCTTCCAGTCCAGCGTTTCTCATGAAGTACTCTGCATATAAGTTAAATAAACAGGGTGACAATATACAGCCTTGATGTACTCCTTTTCCTATTTGGAACCAGTCTGTTGTTCCATGTCCAGTTCTAACTGTTGCTTCCTGACCTGCATACATATTTCTCAAGAGGCAGGTCAGGTGGTCTGCTATTCCCATCTCTTTCAGAATTGTCCACAGTTTATTGTGATCCACACAGTCAAAGGCTTTGGTATAGTCAATAAAGCAGAAATAGATGTTTTTTCTGGAACTCTCTTGCTTTTTCCATGATCCAGCGGATGTTGGCAATTTGATCTCTGGTTCCTCTGCCTCTTCTAAAACCAGCTTGAACATCAGGAAGTTCACGGTTCACGTATTGCTGAAGCCTGGCTTGGAGAATTTTGAGCATTACTTGGGAAGCCTAATAAGCAAATTGATAAAGACTGAGAGTAGAAAAGTGGTTGCCAGGAGTTGGGGGAGGAATGACGGGGACTTGCTGCTTAATGAGTTTTAGTCTGGGAAGATGAAAGGTTTGAAAGTAGATGCTGGTATGGGTTGTTCAACATTATGAGTGTTTAATGCTACTAAAATGCACACTTAAAATGGTAAAGATGGCAAATTTTATGTTATATACATGCTTTACCACAATGAAAAATTTTATTAAAAAAAAAAACAAACAACTCTGTATGTGAAGGTGGCCTTAGGAGAAATTTCTGCAGCTTCTTATAAATTGGTGACCCTGTGTAGCCTTTCTCTGGGATCACAGACCCTGTGAAACAAGATTCGAAGGTGACAATGCTTTGTGGCCCTTCCACATGAGTGGTGGTGACATTTTTTTTCTATTGCAGTGATGAATAAATGAATGAAGGAAGGAGGGAAGATTCCATACTGCTTTGCATCCTGATCAATACTCATCCTACCTTCTAGTTAAATATGAACATTTTTCTTTGCAGCAACCTCCTCGTAGCTGTTCTTCTTAAATATACTGGCATTTACTTAGACATGACCTTTGCTAAGGGAGGTTTAAAGAAATCCATATACCTTGATTAAAAATAGAAGACGGTATGCTTTCTCAAGGGTTAATGTAGGCAAAGTGTAGAAAGGTTGGTTCTAATTTAAGTGCCTATTTCCCAGTCTCTTTTTGTAACACATTCTAATTTTATCCTGTCTGTCTATTTGGTCTAACACTGTTTCATTGAGCATTTTGTAAAATTATTGAGAAATTTCAGAAAAAGATTCCTGCCTTTTTTAAAATGAGGGTCATATTTGAAGCAAAAGAAGCATCTGTTGATTTGATGAATCTTTTCTAGGAAAAAAGTTGTCCCAGTGTATATAATTGAGCAGATAATTCAAGGGGAAAAAAGAAAGGACATTACATACAGTACTACAGAAATGGTTTTATACAGAACTTTAAAATACATAAAGTAATTTAATTCTTGTGTGTGTGTGTTCAGTCATTTCAGTTGTGTCTGACTTTTTTGCAACTTCCACGGACTGTAGCCCTCTAGGCTCCTCTGTCCATGGGGATTCTCCAGGCAAGAATACTGGAGTGGGTTGCCATGCCCTTCTCCAGGGGATCTTCCTGGAATTGAACCTGCATCTCATGTTTTGTAGGCATGTTCTTTACCGCTGAGCCACTGGCGAAGCCCAATTTAATTCTCAGTATCTCATTAATACTCACAACAACACAGCAAAGTAGTTATTATTTCGTTCTGAAGTTTTAGCTTTCATAAACAGCTCACTAAGGTCATACCAGAGTCTGAGTTCATATCTCAAAGTCTACAGTCCCGGGCCTGAGGACTGGGTTAGTTGCAGAGGGTTGGAACCCCATGGTCTCCATCCATGTATACGCAGCCCGAACCTTTACCTGTAAAAACTGAACCAGGGGAGTGTTTTGAGTCCCTTGAAACGTTTCACCAGTGCAACTCGTATTATACCACCTCTTTGTTTGTGAACTTGTAAATATGATCCACCATGTATTTCCTAAGTGGTCTTTAGCATATGAATTTGAGATTTTAAATTTGACAGATTTAAATCCCTCAGATTTAAATATGTGCCTTAAACATGGGCTTCCCTGGTGGCTCAGATGGTAAAGAATCTACTGCAATGCAGGAGACCCGGGTTTGATCCCTGAGTCAAGAAGATCCCCTGGGGAAGGGAATGGCAACCCACTCCCGTATTCTTGCCTGGAGAATCCCATGGATAGAGGAGCCTGAGGCTACAGTCCATGGGGTAGCAAAGAGCTGGACACAACTAAGTGACTAGCACTTTTACTTTCAAAGGAGAAAAGTGCCACTGCTAGGACCCACTGTATAATTTGTGGGGCCCAGTGCAAAAGGAAATATGAAGTTCCTCATTCAAAAATGATTAAAAATTTCAGGGTGGTGAGAACACAATGTTAAACCCAGCACAGGGCTCGGAGTAACTGTGGCCAGTCTTGCAGGCCTGTTGGCTCCTTCACATGGACCTCGGGGGCTGCTGTGGCCTCTCCTCACCCTTTTAGGAGCACCCTGGTTGCCTGCCTTTCTCCTTTACATCCTACAAAGTGAAACCTCAAAGGAACAGTAGTAAGTAGTCCTCAGACCTGAACACTCCTCTAATCCATATTGTAAAATTGGATGTTTGTGAGTTTTGTCTCCTTTGAGCGTGGAAACCTTCCCGTGGTGGAGTGCTTTCTTCTTTCATTGCTTTGGTGGCAACTCTCAGACTCTCTTGAAAGAAAGTGAAAGTGTTAGTCACTCATTTGTGTCTGATTCTTTGCAACCCCATGGACGGTAGCCCACCAGGTTCCTCTGTCCTTGAAATTCTCCAGACAAGGACACTGGAGTGGGTTGCCCTGCCCTTCTCCAGGGGATCTTCCCCACCTAGGGACTGAACCCGGGTCTCCTGCATTGCAGGCAGATTCTTTACTGTCTAAGCCACCAGGGAAGCCAACTTAGGCTCACTAAGAGCAGAAGGCTTCTTACCCACCTGACATTTGACCTCAATTTTGGCAATAGACCCTAATAGTAGGTACACTTTTTGAAAACACTACCAAATAAACACTCCTCCTTATGGTGTGGGATGGTATCAGGAGTGAGAGGAGACAGGATCTGGTTGTGGCATCTGTCACAGCTTCGTCTGAGCAGTGCCACACAGCCCGATTCCTGAAGGAACAGCCTCTACAGAATGAATCACCCTCGCAGCCTGAGAGGCTGGCGCCTCCTGGTCTGTCCATTCCTGGGATTAGATGTGAACCACAGATCATGTCACTCCTCTGCTGCGGCCCCATCTGTCCCCCGTCTGGATTTTGATGAATGGAAGACTCAGGTCTGGGCTGTAATGGAGACTTAGAGGAGAGTGAAGCATTTTAGCTTTAAGAAGATTATTATAATTATCTCAAGGCACTGAAGTGGTGCTCCATTTGCATTTCAGACACTAAAATCAGAGGGCAGATCTACAAGAGGTTAATTTTGTGAGTGAGTCCTTAATAACAGAGGCACCAAGACTTGATTCTTTATGCCTTAGCCTGGGTTTGCAGTTGGAAGATGCAAAATATACTGATAAGATTAAAGCTCCTCTAGTGACTCTTGAGCATTCCCAATGTCTCAGTGGGTAAAGAATTTGCTTGCAATGCAGGGGACACAGGAGACGCGGATTGGATCCCTGGGTTGGGAAGATCCTCTGGAGGAGGAAATGGTAACCCACTCCAGTATTCTTGCCTGAAAAATCCCCTGGACAGAGGAGTCCAGCGGGCTATGGTCCAAAGGGTCTCAAAGAGTCAGACATAACTGAGCAGCAGCAGTGACTCTTAAGGGAGCCTCATGCACTTTTATTTGCAAATGACCTGGACCCTCCATCTCAGAGGACTCCCTGGACTTCAGCACCCCAGAATCCCTTGCAGTGGGTCCTGTGGATTTGTATGGGCAGGAAAGCAGATTCTTACCTCCTACAAATCACTGTCAGACATGGTACAGCTAGTCTAGCTTCCACACTCTGGCAGCTAAACCTCTTTGCTGATCATCTAGGTAAAAACCCCTTACTGATCGTTTTAAACACATTCACCATAAAGCAGTCCGTTGGCATTGTAGGCATTTTCTTGAACAAACTCCTTGAAATAACAGCCTCAGGAGGACTAATGCATCCTTTTCAACCCTCCAGAGCAGATATGAGAATGCAGTATCGTTTGTTAAATTGCAATTGTGTGTCACTTATGAATAAACATGGACTGGATTCGCGATGCAAATATAGAAAAGATATTAATATCTCATGGAAGTAAACTTGATGGCTCATTTCATTTTAAAATTATCCAATCTATGATCAAGTCCTGAGGTAGAAATCTAAGAGATGTCAGGCCCCAGTATGGACAGAAGTGATTTTGGGATAGCCCCCCGAGTGTTAGCCATTTTCCAAGACAGTCAGATCCAGTACATTTTAAACATAGCACCCCTCCCTCTTGAAAGAGTTCATTTTAATGTTTGCTAAGTTTGAAGTTTTTTAAAGCAGTGATTTATTTTCCATTTCTGATTCTTCTTTGGGATGTGAGTATGTAATGTCAAAGGTTATTAAGGGAAGAAGCAAACTTGATGCCCAGAAGGTAGCATATGATATAACATAGTGTGACTTGGTTTAATATAGACCAGGACTCTGGTTTTTTTAGATACTGCTAATGCTATTTATATTATTCTATTACTATTAATAATAGCTAACATTCACTGGATGCTTACAATGTGCCTGGCACTTTGCTAAGAACTTTATACTAATTACCTTACTCAGTTTTTATAGAAACATTTTGAGGCAGATACTGTTAATATCCTAACTCAAAGGAAAAGACAGAGGGTCAGAGAGGTTAAGGAACATACCTAAGAACAGCTTGCTAATCAATGACTGACCTATGTATAAAGCCCATGTGTGCATGCTCAGTCGCTTCAGTTGTGTCTGACTCTTTGCAAACCTATGGACTATAGCTGGTCAGGCTCCTCTGTTCATGGGATTCTCCAGGCAAGAACACTGTAATGGGTTGCCGTGCCCTCCTCCATGGGATCTTCCTGACCCAGGGATCAAACCCATGTCTCTTATGTCTCCTGCATTGGCAGATGGGTTGTTTACCCATAAATCCGTATTTATGACAATTGCACTGCTGTCTGTAGAATTGTTTGACCACCTGGAATAGTTAGTCAGTTTCAGCTTACTTGCCCACAATAATCAAATGTTGGCCTGCACCTTGAGTATTGAACTTGGCAGAACACAGTGCTGTCTGTGATTGATTTGTGATATCTGTAATGGGTAGATCCAGGGAGAGCAAAGATGAAATTCAAGTAGCCATTCCCATGTTGGTGGTGGTGGTTTAGTCCCTAAGTCACGTCCAACTCTTGCAACCTCATGGACTGTAGCCCTCCAGGCTCCTCTGTCCATGGGATTTCCCAGGCAAGAATACTGAAGTGGGTTGCTATTTCCTTCTCCAGGGATCTTATTATTCACAAACACGAGGGACTTCTGTGTGGACCACATGCCATCTGGATTTCTGTAGAACACATTATTATTACACAGTCATTTGTATTTCTAGCCTGTTAGTGGGCTGCTGCTGCTGCTGCTGCATCACGTCAGTCGTGTCCGACTCTGTGCGACCCCAGAGATGGCAGCCCACCAGGCTCCCCCATCCCTGGGATTCTCCAGGCAAGAACACTGGAGTGGGTTGCCATTTCCTTCTCCAGTGCAGGAAAGTGAAAAGTGAAAGTGAAGTTGCTCAGTCGTGTCCGACTCTTATCGACCCCATGGATTGCAGCCTACCAGGCTCCTCTGTCCATGGGATTTTTCAGGCAAGAGTACTGGAGTGGGTCGCCAGTGCCTTCTCCAGTTAGTGGGCTACTTGCTAATAAAAAGTAGACATTTCAAATGAGTGTCTTATCAAAAGCAATGCCCATTTTCCATTAATCCTACTTTTGGATTTGTTTTCTTCCTCAGTATTGAATCCTTGGAAAATGGTATTTACAATGAAAAATATTTGAGCGGTTTATTGCTATATGTGAAGCTTTCTATCAAGAGTCCCAGGTGCTTGTGGTTTCCCTGTTTGTGAAGTACATTGCTAGCTCCAATTGAAGGTGGAGAAATAAAAACAGAACAAGTAAATGCTGTTTCAAAATATCTGTAATATTGGCAAATAAATCGGATCCTCATCATTTTTCATTTTTATGGGAAATTCAAACACATATTCACCTCTTCAGTGATGAAGAATTTTTTCTCTTTCATTTTGTTGCTTAGATTGGCATTTGTCCCATGAGAAATCACTGAACAGATTTAATTTTGTTTATTCTTTCTTTTGAGACAGCATATTTATGCTCTGCCAGAATTATCCAAAGAATGAAATGAATTTTCAACCAGAGATGTAAAGACCTAAAAAATTTAGGTCAAAGCTAACATATAAGTCGCTCTGTCTTGCTGACATCAGTCTTTTCACAGTTCTCCTCTGAAAAGAAAGAGCTATATATTGGTATTTCAAAATTAAAAGTAGCCCACATTACTGACTGCGGTTATTTCCTGTTACTCTGATAGAAAAAAACATCCATTTCCTTTGTGTAGGGCATTTCGCTCATATCCAAGACAGCTGAATAGACACAGGTTACCTAAAGTTCCGTGCTGGAATCAGCGTATGGTGACCTGACTTGGGATAGATCGGAAGAGTCGGCCTGGGGAAAATGTTACTATAGCCTGAGGAGGAGCCACTGGCCTCCAGGAGTTCTTTATGGAGGACAGATGACAGGGAACCCTAAGCAGGACAATGGATTTTAAAACTAGTTAATTGAATTCTGGATCAGGCCTTTACCTCCTGAGTAATGTTGGCTAAATTATGAAATTTCTCTTGACCTGTTTCCTTAATTATAAACTGGAAATAATAGACCAGAAAATCTCAAAGTTCCTGCCAAGTCTAGGAGTGTGAGGATCCTGTGATCCTCTGTACCCAGGACCCTCCTGGTGTCTGGGCTCCCAGGAGGGCAATGAAACAGCAATCCCGTTTCACTCTCTGCATATTTGGGGGAGGGGGTCATTCCCACTAAGCCCCATGAAGACAAGGGCTGAGCACTGCCAGCTGTTTTCCAGGAAGCAGTTTTTAAACCCTTCACAAATGTCAGAAATGCCACTTCAGTGGTTTCTCTAGAGTCTTGAGGTGTTACCTTGAAGCAGCATTCAGGATTTGTAATATTTCCTTTGCTTAAGGTGATATTATAAGCTTTGTATACTTTCTTCTGATGCGGAGGGGGAGGAGTTCAGTTCTCTTGGATATGGTTCACCTGTCAACTTAGACCTTTCAGAACCTCAGTTCTTCTTGTGTGCAACTAATAAGAGAACGTGGTTAAATGGAGCCATAAAAACGCCAAGATTACCATATTTCACGTGATATTTTTAAAGAAAAACAAAGATGAAAAGCCAGAGCAAAGGATAAAGCCATCATGGCCACTAAAGTTCTGCACTGACTTGTGAAGCAAAGGATGTTTTCCAAACTGACCTAGGCCGATTTGGTTAACTGTAGTTATTTTTGGTAGATATGTTAGCCTCCCATAGTTCAAGGTAAGTGGGTCCATAGCTTTCCTTCCACAAACCATTTCCAGGTGATGTTATGAAGAAAATAAATCTTAAACTAGATTCTGCCATAGTTATAAACATGTGTTAGCAAGCCAGCAAAAGGTGATTCAGTCTATTCTGTAAATGTAATAAAGAGCTACATCTTTGTCCATTTAGGTACAGACTCCTACCGCACCTTGCATATAAAATACGCTAGAGGCAGGTGTATTTCTTGGCTGACGGTGTGATACATCTAGTTAAAGTTGGGCAAAAAAAATACATGTGTAAGGATCTGAATAGTAGACCAATTGGAGTTCTAATCTATAGGCTATTTTGGCTTGCTGTATTCCTACATACTGTTTGTGTAAGAGTACCTACATACTATTTCTAGCCAATCCACATATTTTGAACACAATCATTTTCACCAAAGATAAACCACTTCTAACTTGCATTACTTTAATTATCAGTGTCTCTGCAGTTGACCAGTAATAAAGATAGCCAAACCAATTTTAGTAACTGCTTCAGGACTGTTACCTTCCAATTAGAGCCTCTCAGATAATAACTTGGACTGTCATAGGCACTGGCCAATCAGGACAGATTCTGGTCTCAGCTTATGCTAAGTTGAGGAAGGCCCCTACTGAGCCAGAGTTGTGTCAGAGAGCTGCCAAGGCAATAGGACTTGAGTAACTAAGATCTGAGAGAGAAGGGAACTACAGAGAGTTGAGAAGATGCTTTTTTCTCTCAGGTCATCTGCTGAGAATGTAGCAGACCTTTTGACAATATCATGGGAATTTGAGTTCAGAATTTTCAAGGTAGACAGGACTTGAAAGGTCAAAAGCCTGAGAGAAGGAAATTACAGAAAAGTTAGCTAGATACTCCAGTATATTTCCTTTATATTATATTTGAGAAATATTACTGTACAGAAAGGAGAGACTAAGGAGCTAGGTAAAAAAAGAAAAACAACAAAAACTGAATAGAAGAGTTTTCAGCACACAATGCTGACTAAAAAATATTGCCATGCAAAGCCCTTCAAGGAGAAGAGGCCCCAGCAGATACCATTTTGGGATCTTTAGAGAGCTACACCCTAGGAGTAAAGGTAAACTCAAATTAGACCAAGCCATACAAAAACTAATGTGAGTCTTTGATTGGGTTGTGGTGTTCACCTCTCATTCTGCCTGCTAGATGATAGGGTCACTGAGTTCAGTTCAGTTCAGTTCAGTCGCTCAGTCGTGTCCGACTCTGTGCGACCCCATGAATCACAGCATGCCAGGCCTCCCTGTCCATCACCAACTCCCGGAGTTCACTGAGACTCACATCCATCGAGTCAGTGATGCCATCCAGCCATCTCATCCTCTGTTGTCCCCTTCTCCTCCTGCCTCCAATCCCTCCCAGCATCAGAGTCTTTTCCAGTGAGTCAACTCTTCACATGAGGTGGCCAAAGTACTGGAGTTTCAGCTTTAGCATCATTCCTTTCAAAGAAATCCCAGGGCCAATCTCCTTCAGAATGGACTGGTTGGATCTCCTTGCAGTCCAAGGGATTCTCAAGAGTCTTCTCCAACACCACAGTTCAAAAGCATCAATTCTTCGGCGCTCAGCCTTCTTCACAGTCCAACTCTCACATCCATACATGACCACAGGAAAAACCATAGCCTTGACTAGAGGGTCGCTGAAAGAAGGGAGTATATTTAAAAGTCTCTAAAGTTCTCATAAATTTTTTCAATAAAGAATGACCAGGCATACCAGGAAACAAGTAAAAGAAAAAAAATGCTATGGAAAAAACTCCCAACCATAAATGACTCATTTATTGGTGTTATCATTCATAGACTTTAAAATAACTCTGATTGGTATGTTTAGAAAATAGATGACATGATGAAGAATTTCATTAGAAAACTGGAATTTTTTAAATTTCATTAGAAAACTGGAATTGTTAAATAACAAATTGAAAATTCTGAAGCTTAAAAAATGAAATATTAAGAGCTCAATAGATGTATTTAACTGCAGATTAGATGTATGACAAGAAATATTTAGTGAAAATGGAAGACAGATCAGTAGAAAATATTCAAGTGGATGTATGATGTACAGAGAGCAAAAGGATGAAAGTACAAAAAAAAAAGAAAAAAGCGCAAGAGACATATATATAACGTGTTATTCTACATCATGTGTGATAGGCCTCGCAGAAGAGAAGGAATAGGGCAGGAATGGTATTTTCTGAAAATGATCAAAAACATGGATTCAATAAGCCTGCAGATCCCAACTAGGATAAAATGTAAAACTGCTGAAAATGAAATCAAAGGGAAAAATTGTTAAAATAGCCAGGAAAAAAAAAAAATCATTAATTTCAAAGGAGCAACAGTAAGACCAATAGCTCACTTCTCAGAAGAAAACAATGGACTCCAGAAGACAGTGGGATTCATATTAACAGGTTGAAAGAATATGACTGCCAAGCTAAAGTTTCATAAATGCAACAAAAATAGTCATGAGAAGTTGATGTGAAATAAAGACATTTTAAAACAAACAGAACTTGAAAGAATCAATCACCAGTACTCTAACCTTAAAATAAATACTAAAAGTATTTCTACAGGTAGAAAGAGAATGATCCCAGAAATGCAGGAGGAAATAGAGAGTGACAGAAAGGGTGAATATGTGCTTAAGTTGAAATATATTAAAAATATAAAATGAGTTGATGGCTGGATAGAGAGTGAATAGATAAGTGGTAAAGCAAATATAGAAAAATGTTGGTTACAAAATCTGAATGAGGTTGTTCACTATGTAATTCTTCCATTTTTATTTTTGAAAAATATTATTTTAGAATAAAATGTTGAGAAAAATATATGGACAAATATAAATGAATGTTTATCACAGAAAACAACAAAAATGGAATCTTATGGAGTCTGAAATATATGTAGAACTAAATGTATGGCCAAAATAATGCAAAAAGTGGAAGAGGGCTAAATGGAGTTCATGTGTTATAAGGTGACAGCAACATCTGGAAGTATTAAAAGTCATAATTTTACTATACTATAATAAGTCAAGGACATGCATTGTAATCTCTAGAGTAACTAGTAGAATAATACATAGAAGGGGAAATAGAATGAAAGATTCTTGGTTAATCTAAGAAAAGGGAGAGAAAGGGGAACTTAATAACAGCGGGTGGACCAATAGAAAACAATTGTAAGATGCTAGCTGTAGAAACAAACATATCGGTAAATGGAAATTGACTAACTACTCCAACTAAATGATAATCATTGGCACACCACATTAACAAAGAACAAAAAAGCCTAACTATATACTGCTTGTGAAAGCCACTTCTTAAATATAAGGACACAGAGAAGTTGAAAATAAAAGAAACGGTAGAGAAGGCAATAGCAACCCACTCCAGTACTCTTGCCTGGAAAATCCCATGGATGGAGGAGCCTGGTGGGCTGCAGTCCATGGGGTCGCGAAGAGTCCGACACGACTGAGCGACTTCACTTTGACTTTTCACTTTCATGCATTGGAGAAGGAAATGGCAACCCACTCCAGTGTTCTTGCCTGGAGAATCCCAGGGACAGAGGAGCCTGGTGGGTTGCTGTCTATGGGGTTGGGCATGATTTAAGCAACTTAGCAGCAGCAGCAGAGATACATCTTATAAATACTAACCAAAATAAAATAGTATAGTTTACTAAGGTCAGAGAAAATAGACTTTAAGCGAAGAATCATCATTAAAGATACATAGAAACATTTTATAACAATTAAAGGATGAAGCCACAGGAAAGTTACAAATCTAAATTTGTATATATCTAAAAACATGGCTCCAAATGTAAAAAGCAAACATATGACAAAATAAAGAAGATAAATACATCAATCCATAGTCATGGTGGGAGACATAATCACCACTGTCTCAAGAAATAACAGAACACACAGACAAAAATTCAGTAAGACTAAAGATCTGAACAATTGCCATTAATTTATTTTACCTTATTGATATATACTGACCATTGCACTCAGTATTGACACAGTACAGTCTTTTCCCATATTACCAAAATTGACCCATTTGTTGGCTTATAAGGCAGATCTTGGCAAATTTCAAAGACGAAATTCATTCAGGGTATGTTTCTTTGACCAAAGAGAAGCTAAGCTAGAAATCAATAACAAAGAAAACAGAAAAATTCCCAAATGTTTGGCAGTTAAGCAATCCACCTGTAAATAACCCATGGGTTGAAGAAGAAATTTCAGTGAAAATTAGATATTTTGAAATTCAATGATAATGAAAATTCAACAGATGAAGTGCTAACCAATCATCCTTGAAGTGTGTATTCCTGATTAAGACAGTTTTAATGTTAACTGACTTTCCCTATAGTGTAAATTAATGTTAACTCACATGTATATCACACCATGTATGCTGAAGGACTATATTTTAAAGCAAATTGCTGGCAGGGACAAGAATGGAGATGATTACAGTAATGCCAGTGCTTTATGTGAAATTTCCAATTATTAAATAAAAAGCAATGCTTAGTTGATTCTATTTTAAAACATACTTGTTCTATCATATTCTATTCATCCATCTAAAACATACAAAAATATGAAAATAATGCATATATAATTTCCAAAGTGACTTCTCAACATTCAGACATCATTTATTATCCATCAAATTGCCACGTTCTCTCATTTCCCCGTGTATCTCTTTTCCCACGTGGAAGTCTTCCTAGAAGCCGAGTGAGGTAGGAGGGATGAGAACCTGGGCTGCCCTGCTATATATTCTAATGTTTTCAACCCGATGGCTTTAGTGTGATTGGAGAAGCTGGAAATTGAATCAGAAACCTCAGGGGCAACCCAAGTGATGAGTCAGCCTGGCTGTGAAGGTTATCACTGTTGGCTCCTTGTGCTTAATTAGAAGCCAGTGGAATACCATCATGTACTCCACCAACAAAAACCTTCACTCGAGAAGCAACTGGGTTGAGGAAGAAGATGCCGAAAACAGAGTTTGTGAACCATAACTGAAAACGGTTTATCCACAGCAGCCACCAGCAAAAGCGAGGGTGGGAGAAAGTGCAGCCGTGGGCAGTCTTCTCACAGAGCCCGTGTGTGGGCAGGGGGCAGCTTCTTTGAAGCTATATCTGACAGCGTTCAGTTTTGTTCACTGCACTTTCTTCTGGAAGAGATATTAATAGTTTAAATCTGTGTGGATTGTCAAGTTTTCTTCCTCTCAGTAATATACTCATTAATATTTGACTTCCTTTCAGCCTGGAATTTTCAATAATTTAATAGCTGCCCTCGCCAGCTGCCTGTGAGGAAGGCCCGTCTTGCCCGTTGCCTAGAGGTTCTGTGCGTCCACGGGGCAGCTCTGAGAGCAGCGGGCAGAAAAAGCAGAGCAAGTCTGGTCTCTCCTCACTCCTCTCTCTTGCCTACCAACGTTTCCTTTTCCGGCTCACATTCTTCTTTGCCTCCATATTTCTGGGTCCCTGGGGATGTAATATCACTAAGTCCTAGGCTTAGCTCCAGGAAGAAAGGAGACAGAGCTGGTTGAAGGAAATGAGTTTCACCTTTATCTTCCCCCTGACTCTTGTGTAAGTTACAAATCAGTGAATTCATCCTCTTCTTATGCAGCATCTTGCCACCCTGAGGCCCCTTCCCAACTCTTCAGAATTCCTTCTGTAATTAAGTGCGGTGGTGGAAAAGTCAAAGTTTTGTGTGTTTGTGTGTGTGAGGGAAGAGGGAAGAGGAGGCTAAGCAGGTGCTTGAAGGGAAGCAGACTCAGTCACATTCACAAGATGGCAGGTTGCCAAACTTGTATGACTACTGCAAAAAGAACTCGCACTGCATTTTTGTACCAGGTTTTATCGATATCAAGTATCTTGTATCAGTGCTAGCAGTGGCTCTTGTTACCTGTGCTCAGAGAGAAAGATGTATGGAAGCTCTAAACTGCAGACAATTCTCAGTCAGTGTCCTCAGTAGTGACGCATATTGCAAAGGTAAGAAAGCACTAAATAATAGTAACATGTGTGTGTGTAAAGGTGGGGAGTGTATCCTTTCTGGGAGAAGGTTCTAACACTTTACAAAAATAATCTAGATTAATCCAACATCATCAGAGTATCATGAGGTTAAATAAATCAGCCTAGATAGACTAAGTGATATAGCCAAGGCTGCACAGTGAATTTAGAAGTAAAGTCAGATGAAGATACAATCCCTTCTTCATACTGACTTTTTCTTGCCATATTCCATGGGAACTAAGAATAATAGAGATTGTTTTCTGATTTTATTTTCTTTGGACAAGTTAAGCTGGCTAAATTAGCTGGGGGTACATGCCTGACTCATAGATAAATAGGTAACTGTCAGTGGTATAATTTTTGTAATCCAAAAAGTTTCCACTCACAGATTTTCTATAATTTACTGACAAATAAATCCATGACCCCAGGAGGCAGAGACGATAGCATTGCTTCAGAAAGCACATGTTTCTTGGAAATAGCTTGTTAGTACATATGGCTTTCAGATTAACCAGTTGATGTCCTGGGCCTGCGGGAATGGAAGACTGGGCAGAAGCCTTGTTTTGTTGGGGTTTTGCTCTTGGTGTTCAGGCTGGTTGGTCTGATGCCCGGTAAAGCATGGAGTCCATAATGCACACCAGGTAAGCAGTGTGGAATGTGTGACCAGGCCATTTTCCTTGAAGGAATTCTCCCTCCCTCAAGATTCTGCCGAGGCTTAGCCACGGCAGGAACATCACTATTTCCCCTGTTTGATTTTTCAATGCTGTTTCCGCCTGGGTGGCTGCACGCCATTAAGTAGACTGTAGATAGATGGCTCCCCCTCTTGCTAAGAATATGGCAGTTTGGGGGACTACATGTCTTAGACATCCATTCTCTAAGCCCCAGAGCAGAACATTCAGAAACATTCCTTCCAGTTCTGAAATTCCTTAGGATGAAGTTGTATGAGGTTTACTTTGGGGAACTGAGAAAGTAGGGCATTTCCCCAGGGTGCTGACCTTACACCTGTGAGCCTGACCAGCTCAGCCCTGAGAGTGACATTTGTCCCAGTCTTCAGCTTTCTAAAGTGATTATTTGACTTGAAGAAAGAGTATTGATCATTTGGTCCACATCCTGATTCCTAACTAAGACTCTCTTGCCATAAATATATCTCACATTTGAGGACTGAGTTCTTCACACATTCTAAGCTTTCTGAGTTGGAAAAAATACATTGCTTTCCTAAGTACAAAAACTGTAACACTCTATAACCCCAACAATAGGTTGAACACTGGGTTTCTTGTAAATAACATATTAATAACACCTGGTATGATACCTGTGAACATGCTCGGTGCCTGAAGCAAATTGGCAGGAGCGTCTTCTTCTTTTGCCAGTAACTTGTCAAAAACTCCCAAACTCTCAGAAGAACATCCAAGACAAGGTAGCTTACGTAGCATTCAGACTTCACACAGGCGAGGGCTGGCTCCTGGCCAACTTGAAAAGCCAAGTTGAATTAGAGAGGGAATTCTGAAGAGTTGGGAAGGGACCTCAGGATGGCAAGATGCTGAATAAGAATGGGATGAATTAATTGATTTGTATCTTAAGGAGATCAAAGCAGTCAATCCTAAAGGAAATCAACCCTGAATATTCATTGGAAGGGCTGATGCTGAAACTCCAATATTTTGGCCACCTGATGTGAAGAACTGACTTATTGGAAAAGACCCTGATGCTGGGAAAGATTAAAGGCAGGAGGAGAAGGGGACAACAGAGGATGAGATAGTTGGATGGCATCACCGACTTGATGGATATGAGTCTGAGCAAACTCTGGGAGAAGGTGAAGGACAGGAAGCCTGGCATGCTGTAGTCCTTGAGGTCTGAAAAAGTTGGACATGACTGAGTGACTGAACAACAGTCTTACACAAAAGTCAGGGTGAGGATAAAGGTGAAATTCATTTCCTTCAACAGCTTGGGCTTCTTTCTTTCTGGAGCTGAAATGCCACCTCCTCCCCTTGATGACTGAAGAGGAATCTTTACATCCAGCCTAGGACTTTGTGATTTCATATCTCCAGAGCCCAGAAAGGACGGCAGGCAATGTCAGATCACTTATAGATATTCCTAGAGGAAGAATGAACTACTTAGCCCACTGGAGGCAAGGTGTTGAGGAGGGATTGGGCACTGCCCAACAATTAAAATAGAGACTAGGCATATGTGATGTGCCTGCCAGGCACTTTTAGTTGCTTTATCTTAGACATCCTGGCAATCCTTGAGGTCAGTACCGTTATTCACAGATAAAACAGTAGCTTAGAGGACTTCAATAATTTATACAAAGCAATCTAGTGCAATGTTTGATGGAGGGGACTCTAAAACCACATCGAGTGTGTCTGCATCTTGGCTTTGCCACTTAGCTGTGTGACCTGGAGAAAAGCTTTTAGCTTATTTATGTTTCCATTTCCACATTTGTGGAATACAGATAATAATGTTATGTACTACACAGAGCTCTGCATGTGTGCGTGCTCAGTCCCTCAGTTGCACCTGACTCTTTGTGACCCCATAGACTGCAGCCCGCCAGGCTGCTCTGTCCATGGAATCTTCCAGGCAAGAATCCTGGAGTGGGTTGCCATTTCCTCCTCCAGAGGATCTTCCCAACCCAGAAACGGAACCTGAGTCTCCTGTGTCTCCTGCATTGGCAGTCAGATTCTTTACCACTGAGCCACCTGCATGGTAGGTACATAGCTGTTGTGATGAGGATTAAATAAACGGACACACATAAAGCCCTTGGACAGGGCCTGGCACATGGCAAGTGCTGTTCAGTATCTGTTGTGGGGGTTGCTTGTTTTTAGCTGTACTGAGAGATTTGAACCTAGATTAGTTTGATGCTAGAGTTCTTCGTCACTTGTTTTATGATTTTATAAATGCAAGTGGAGTAAATTTCTTCTTTTTCTGGCATCTAAAATGAGGTGATAATCCTGCTTTAGCATACAAAGATTTTGTGGCGATTCATATTTATCTATAGAGAACTTTTTAAAGAGAGGATAATTGCCATACTGCGCTAGGAGTTAGAATTCATATCAGAATTAGATTTTGTGAACTGAAGTATCAACGATTGTCTTTTTTTCCTAAGACTAGCCAGATATTTAGAGGCATCTAGCAGTCCAAAATAATGCTGTTCCTTTACCAACGCACAAATGGAGGATTGTTGAGCCTTTTGCTAAATTTGGCCCAGCTACAATTCTCTCTTTAGAACGAGCAATTGCTTCATCACGCACACATTGTGTTTCCCTGATATTTTGGTAGCTGCTGCCCTGCACGTGCATAGGATGCCAGCTGTACCTCGATACAGTCCTCCGAGCATCTAACCATTGAGGATCCAACTAAGGTAGCATGCACTTCAGAGGAGAAGAACTCCAGACCCAGGACAGATAACTGCATTTTGCTTTCCTCATAAGAAGGTCATTTTGTCTATTGTTTTATAATATTGTTTTATACTTGATATGAAAGGTCATTATAGGATGATTTCTTCCAACAAGAGATTTTAAAGTTAATAAAAAACTAGATAAAACATGTACTTTCTTACATTTTTTTCGAGAACAAGGTAGAGTATGGGGCTGTTATGTTTAAAAAGAAGGAGCAAAAATTATTCTGGAAACCATGAGCTTAGTTTATGTTGGACTGCAGAAGATCAAAACTAGGTCGGTCTTGTTCCAGGCCCTTTGTGCATACTTGTTTAATTGAATGAGTGAATGAATGAAAATAGTAGTTATGATTATAGACATTTGGGTTTCCCAGGTGGCGCTAGTGGTAAAGAAACTCTCTGCCAGTGAAGACATGGGTTCGATCCCTAAGTCAGGAAGATTCCCTGTAGTGAGGCTTGGCAACCCACTCCAGTATTCTTGACTATTGAATCCCATGGACAGAGGACCCTGGCAAACTACAGTCCATAGGGTTGCAAAGAGTCGGGCACGACTGAAGTGAGTTAGCACACACATAACCTGAGCATGCAGAAATGCCTCTGGATAAGGAAAGAGAAGTGAAATGACAGAGGGAGGAAAGAACACAGGACGTTCAGTTCAGTTCAGTTCAGTTCAGTTGCTCAGTCACGTCCGACTCTTTGCTACCCCATGAATCGAAGCATGCCAGGCCTCCCTGTCCATCACCAACTCCTGGAGTTCGCCCAGACAAACGTCCATCGAGTCAGTGATGCCATCCAGCCATCTCATCCTCTGTCGTCCCCTTCTCCTCCTGCCCCCAATCCCTCCCAGCATCAGAGTCTTTTCCAATGAGTCAACTCTTCACATGAGGTGGCCAAAGTACTGGAGTTTCAGCATCATTCCTTCCAAAGAAATCCCAGGGCTGATCTCCTTCAGGATGGACTGGTTGGATCTCCTTGCAGTCCAAGGGACTCTCAAGAGTCTTCTCCAACACCACAGTTCAAAGGCATCAATTCTTCGGCACTCAGCCTTCTTCACAGTCCAACTCTCACATCCATACATGACCACAGGAAAAACCATATCCTTGACTAGACGAACCTTTGTTGGCAAAGTAATGTCTCTGCTTTTCAATATGCTGTCTAGGTTGGTCATAACTTTCCTTCCAAGGAGTAAGCATCTTTTGGTACCAAATCCTTCCTTGTCCTCAGGGAGGTCTCCCTGAAAACCTATCTGTATTAATTGGAAAAGAACTTCATGCTAAGCTCTTTTCAAACTACACATGCATTATTCTAATTTGTCTTTTAAACATTACATCTAGATTTTCATGTATCATTTTCCCTCATGCGTATATCTAATTAACACACAGCTTTCATGACTATTTGGCTGTGTATGGTATGAATTAGATTTTAATTTTTGTAAGGTGCCAAAATTTGCATGCTCTCTTTGGGTGGTGCTGACCACCCCATATATACCACATGTCGAGTGAATTTTTAAGATACTGGCTTTTCCCAAATTCAGCACCTACATTCTTGAAAGCACTTCCTTTCCCCTCCCCCCCCACAGATCTAACTAAATATCAGAGGTATTTGACCTTTCATTTTAAAAAATGTTTGATGTTCTGACTATTTTCAACAAAAGATCTCTGTTCTCAAATCCATTCTATGGAGAGAATTCCTCAGTTCTTTTGAGGGATGAAAATCCTCTCTTAAGTCCACCAAACTGAAGATCAAAGCCTCAGAGCCCCACTCATCTGCAGAGCAATCATTGTCCAGGAGAGAAGGCTCCCTGGTGATAGGGCTGCTTCAACCCCTGGATGGATGGGTGGATTTGGAGTGAGGACTGGGGAGCTTTACTCTTGGGTTTGCTGCAAGGTGGCTGTCTTGCCTTGTGAAGGTTTGAACGTCGATCTCTTCTCCTATGGCTTTCCAGATGGCTCAGTAGTAAAAGAATCTGCCAATGAAGGAGCCACAAGAGATGAGAGTTCGATCCCTGGGTCAGGAAGATCCCCTAGAGGAGGAAATGGCAACCTGCAATATTCTTGCCCAGAAAATCCCGTGGACAGAGGAGCCTGGCAGGCTACAGACCATGGGGTTGCAAAAGAGTTGGATGTGACTGAGCACAGCACAGCTCTTCTGTACAGCTCTTGTAGTTTTCCTAGGCCGATTCAGCTGTTATACTGTGGGATTTGACATCATGTGACTCTACCTGGGCCCACCCCACGCATTCGCCAGAGGTGTGTCCAAAGGTTTTCTACAGAGGATTGCCAGTGGTCCTCTCCTGAGTGGCCAAATGCAGCCGGTATAAGAGCTTCCCAGGGAAAGGAACCTGGCCCTGCTCTGGTCATTTTCTTCTATCCCTGCTGCTGCTGCTGCTAAGTCACTTCAGTCATATCCGACTCTGGGCGACCCCATAGAAGGCAGCCCACCAGGCTTCCCCGTCCCTGGGATTCTCCAGGCAAGAACACTGGAATGGGTTGCCATTTCCTTCTCCAATGCATAAAAGTGAAAAGTGAAAGTGAAGTCGCTCAGTCGTGTCTGAGCCTCAGCAACCCTATGGACTGCAGCCCTCCAGGCTTCTCCGTCCACAGGACTCTCCAGGCAAGAGTACTGGAGTGGGTTTCTATTGCCTTCTCCCTTCTATCCCTAGAGGTTCCTTAATAAAAGAGCAATATTCAAGCTTTCAGAGCTGTCCCGTCCCGTCTGCACACTGTCTGAGCATGGCTGGTGAGGACAGGCCAAGAAGGCAGGGCTTCAGCCATGGGGAGACAGGAGGCCCTGAGCCTGGTCTTTTGGGGAGCTTCTGCCCACCGTGGCTTCTCTGCTTTTCTGGGCACAGACGGCTGGTGCTAGGGCTTCCTCTCCAACTCCCCATCTGCCTCCCTGTGCACTGCCCTCTCCCTACCTTTCTCTCTGCTCTTTCCCTCCCTCCTCTCCTCAGTTGAAATTATACCTGTGGTCTGGGCTGTCCCCATCTCATGATGAGGGGGCTTGGAAAACATGGAGCACAAAAGACTACAGGAGGCTACAGAAGAAATTGTAAAATTTAAATATCTTAAATGAGCCAATCCTTAACTTCCTACTGAAGGGTGAACTGCATAATGTTTTAACCTTGGGAAATTAAGCAATAACTCATAGTATTGTTTAAAAAAGAAAAAGCTATACCCGCGCCTACCTGCCTGACTGCTCCACACGGTAAGATGTGCATGCATGCTATGTTGTTTCGGTCGGGTCTGACTCTTTGTGACCCTATGGACTGTAGCCCATCAGGCTCCTCTGTCCGTGGGATTCTCCAGGCAAGAATCCTGGAATGGGTTGCCAGGCAAGCATGGTCGTGTCTAAGCCTATGAGAGGGGATCTACCCGACCCAGGGATTGGACCCACATTGTGTGCAGATTCTTTACTGCTGGGTCGCCAGGGAAGCCCAAATAGTGAGGTAGAGTTTTCTCATTAGCAGACTCAGGATCCACACTTGTGGGCAATTGAAGTTTTGAATGTGGAGAGGACTGTACACAAGGCTCTATGTACAACTCTCATCATATATTATAATGTCCCTTGATTTGTATGTCACTTTCTTTTCCAGATATGAATAACAGGGATCTTGAAAATAATAACCAAATAAAAACTCAGAAAAGGTGTAGATTTTGTGGCACAGCATGTCCAGGAACATAACTTACTTTTTAACCATCACTTCATCACATTTCCAGAATGCATATGCTTTATATTAGCATGAGTGTCTTTGAATGATTAAGGATTTTCATATGTTTGGTATTTCCCACAGGGAAATTCACAGGTAATTTAGGTATAATTCTCTTTTTAGACTTGTTTCCACCCCCCTCCCCGCATAGTTTATAATGATTTGATAACCATTAAACCCTCTTCCTGGCATGTGAACATATACATTTTTATACAGAATATGTCACTAGAGTTTTAACAGCTTAGATTTCCTTTTCTTTTCAGTTATTTTCATTGGAATGGTATTACCTTATAAGAGGGAATAAGGAAATCACTCTCTCAGGCCTACTGCAGAAACAGTGGGGCCTAATTTCTTGAGTCCTCCAAGATGGCCTTCGTCACACATTTGACTTATTGTGTTTGGGGCTCAGAAGGAGGAGATGCCTGCACACTACAGGCAGGGAATCTGGTGCACTTAAATGAAAGCTGTTTCCTTTACTTTGCTGTCTTAAATCCTTCTGATAGCCCCATAAACTAATACATTTTCCAAATCCCTGGGGAAACTCTTTATTCCATCACCACTTTATAGTTCCCGATCTGTCCAGTAAACTAGAATTCAGACTTATTTGGTGTCTGTCTCTTAATCTATATCTTGGCTTTATATGTGTGTTGATTTGTTTTTCCAAATCACTGGAGCATCTTAGGTACCATGTTGTTGGGATTCCCTGGTGGCTCATACGGTAAGGAATCTACCTCCAGTGAGGGACACGTGGGTTTGATTCCTGGGTCAGGAAGATCCCCTCGAGAAGTGAATATCTACCCACTCCAGTTTCTTTTCTGGAGTACTCTGTGGACAGAGGAGCCTGGCAGGCTACAGTCCATGGGGTTGCAAAGAGTCAGACATGACTGAGCAGATAGGCTACCCATCCTTTCTCCAGCGGATCTTCCCAACCCAGGAATCAAACCAGGGTCTCCTGCATTGCAGGCAGATTCTTTACCTGCTGAGCTACTAGGGAAGCCCTAACACACACACACACACACACACACACACACACACACACACACACACACACACACGCGTTATTATCCTACTTATTTGGTTGTCTCGGAGGATAATCAAAGCATCATAGAATGTTACAAATGGGAGGTATCTGTGGGATCAGCTGAACCAGTGTTTTTCAAAAATATGTGTAACTGTGAAGCTCCAATTTTAAATAAAATCCTCAACATATAAAACATAAAAGCAGAGTTACTCTGATTAAAGGCTTCCCAGGTGGCTCAGTGGCAAAGGATCTGCCTGCCAGTCCAGGAATGTGGGTTTGATCCTTGGGTCAGAAAGATCCCCTGGAGAGGGACATGGTAACCCACTCCAGTATTCTTGCCTGGGAAATCCCATGAACAAAGGGGCCTGGCGGGCTACAGCCCATGCAGTACCAAAGAGTCGGACACAACTTAGAAATGGAAGACCACCACCACCAGCTTTGGGTGAAGGGGCTCTGACTTGCCTTATGCCACTCAGTCGGCTCCAGGGTCCACAGCCTCTGATTTCCTCTAGATAAGGGAACTGAGACCTGGAGATAAAATCAGTTGCTTGACATTTTTGTGAGGACATAAGAGTCAGCTGTCACTGCCTTGAAGCTTTGACATCACTAAAGGAGAGTACGTAAAGACCACTGGGAGTAAAGCCCAAACGGAGCACAAGGACAGCGCTGCTTCCCCCTCTGGCCTTGCAGGTTGGGGTCTCTGGGAGGCCAACATGGAGATGGATGTGCCCATGCAGGATGCTTATTAGAGATTAAAGGCTGTGGAAATGAGGAGGAGGATGCAGGACTATATGGAGGAAAATGTCAAGCTGCCAAACAAAACCTCAGTCAACACCACAGGGGAGCTCTGGAGCATAAATGGCCATCATGAAGACCTGTACTGGACTTGATGGCTGGGTCCTTGAACCCCCATCAACCATGGAATGTGGGTGACCCAGAGAAGGCCATGCATTTGGGTAAAGCAGCGTTCTGCAGCTAGGCAAATCCTAAAAGAGCTGACAGCTAGAGGCTAACTGCTCACAGCTAGGGCAACAAGACCTCCCTTGAAGAAAGATCTAGAGAACACATCTCCATGTCCAGTACCCATGGTCACTAGCCTTCTGGTGAACTAAGAGATAGTGAAGAGGCAAGTGGTGACGGCAGCTTTCCCAACCATCTGCCAGGCCGTCTCAAACTTCTGGTTAGAGAGTCCCAACTCTGTAATACTGAATATGATGCTTGCTGAACAGATGTTTTGACAGATAGACCAGTCCTCAAGATAGCTTCTCCACTGTGCTTCAAGATGGAGTCTTGGGAGTAATTTTCATTTCCATTTCTGTTTACCAAGTTTAATGATCACATTCACCTGTTGGGGCTTAATTCAGTATAAGGGGAAATGCAGCAGATTACCTGTGGAAAGGTTTGGATTCTAGATCTCCCTCTAGAAGTTATTAGTTGTGTACTAAGAGCAAGTCATTTAACTTTTCTGATCTATGATTCCTCAGCTATACATGGGATCTTGTTACCAAATGAAACACTTTAAAAACTATTAAACAGCATTTAAAATGCCCCTTAGATAGTGATGTTACCCAGAGTTGTTGTGGGCCCTTTTGCCTTAGCACCCCATCCATCCATCCATCCATCCATTCATCCATCCATCCATTCATCCAACCATGTATTCATTCATATATCCATTCATTCATTCATTATTATTATAATTCCTAACTTTCAATTTATAATTCCTCCAAACCTTTTAAGTCAAGTAAATGAGAGATTTTGTTCTCTGTTAATTTAAGTGGTCCTTCTCGAGGAGACTTAGTGCAAGCTCTGTTCCCACTTCGTGTAACCCATCTCTGTAAGAACACCCCTTTGCCACCACTGCTTACAAGTGTGACACCTTTCTGAGCCCCAAAGCCATCAGTTTATCAAAACCCACCTCCACTCTATTGCTTATTCTACTGGGTTCACTCACTCTGGTGCTTTCTTTGGGTTTTTTTTTTTTCCCCCCTCCTATTAACTTTTGTTTTAGGTTAGCTCTTTGCAATTTTTTCTCTTTAT
The DNA here is from genome assembly GCF_055505025.1 of Bos grunniens. Taxonomy (NCBI): domain Eukaryota; kingdom Metazoa; phylum Chordata; class Mammalia; order Artiodactyla; family Bovidae; genus Bos; species Bos grunniens. The sequence continues at coordinate 49,302,869 of NC_141180.1, forward strand.
TATTCATTAAGACCTAACTTTTGGACCAAATCCCAGCTGTTACGACTCATTTAAAAATGTTATCGTTAAGTGTATCTTGCATACAAAATAATATGTGAAATGTGGATAGATGCTCAGTTTAAAGACCAATAGAGCAAACATCTGTGTAACAACCACCCAGGTTAAGAAATACTCTTATGATATGTTTAGCCATTTAATGAATGCACATTTATTGGGTACCTACTTTGTATCCAAAAGTTAGGGATGTATATAATGATTGAGAGATCATTGGTTTCCATAAAACAACTCACCATCATCTACTAAGAAAGAAGCTGATGCATAACGTCAAGATATGAAGGTACTTACAGTAAGAAGTATAAACAAAATGTGATGGGATTATTACCTACCTCTGGGCAAGAGCGGAGAAGGTGATGGCACCCCACTCCAGTACTCTTGCCTGGAAACTCCCATGGACGGAGAAGCCTGGTAGGCTGCAGTCCATGGGGTCACGAAGAGTCAGACATGACTTCACGTTCACTTTCACTTTCACTTTTCACTTTCATGCATTGGAGAAGGAAATGGCAATCCACTCCAGTGTTCTTGCCTGGAGAATCCCAGGGATGGGGGAGCCCGGTGGGCTGCCATCTATGGGGTCACACAGAGTCAGACACCACTGAAGCGACTTAGTAGCAGCAGCTGGGCAAGAGAGAAAAGATGAGATGCGGACCGGGTTTGAAGGGATGGTTGGTCTGTGGATGAAGCGAATTCTTGGCAAAGGCAACAGCGTGTGTAGTCGCAGAGCTGTGAAAAGCATGGGGCATCTGGAAAGGAAGCAAGTCGCTCCTTCTCCTGGCTCACATTTTGTTTCCCTGGCACCGCTCTCTCCTGGGTGCCCTCTCACCACTCCCGCTGCACACTGTTTCCTTTGTCCCCAGCCCTCCATCAGTGTTCGAGTTCTCACAGGTCTCCCATCCGGACCTCTTCTCATTTCGTTCACTTTTCCATTCACTCATGTACTCACTCTACACTGACGAAGAAATGAATCCTCAGTAAGTCTGGTCCGCATCAGGATCAGCTGTGGGCTTGTTAGGATGCAGATTCTGCAGGTATGTGTTAATATATGATATTTGTTTTGAGGACATACTGTATAGCACAGGGAACTCTACTTATACACTGGGGTGTTGCTTTACAATATTGTGTTACTTTCTACTGAATAGCAAAGTGAATCAGCTATACATATACTTACACTACGCTTTGCCGTGCAGCTGAAAGTAATACAACATTGTAAAGCGACTACGTTGTTGTCGTTGTTCAGTGGCCAAGTCGTGTCCAACTCTTCACAACCCCATGGCCTGCAGCACGCCAGGCTTCCCTGTCCCTCATCATCTCCCAGAGTTTGCCCAAGTTCATGTCCATCGAATCAGTGATGCCATCCAACCATCTCCTCCTCTGTTGCCTCTTCTCTTTCTGCCTTCAGTCTTTGCCAGCATCAAGGTCTTTTCCAATGAGTCAGCCGTTTGCATCAGGTGGCCAAAGTATACTATACGCCAACAAAAATTAATTTTAAAAAAGGTAGATTCTGGTCCCCAGCTGCTCAATCGGAACCTTCAGGATAGAGTCCCAGGATCTGCATTTTAACATTGTCACCAGGTATTTCTAATGCAGGTGATTGGGACTCTCGGAGAAACATGGCGAAGGGATTTCTTGAGTGGAGAGGGGAGGTTTGTAGAGAAATTCAGGAAGTGGTTGGAGATGGTCTTGTGCGTCCACCTTCAGGCTGCCCCTTCCTCACGTCTACCGCCTGCTTCAGCTCCCCGCTTGCTATTGCTTCTTCCTCCTCATACGTCTCCTCCTGTCCCTGGCCGTCTGCAGAGCCCCACGTGTGTGTCACGCCCCTGCTCCGTGCCGCTCCCCGCCTGAGGCACAGTGTGTCTGGACTCTGTCTGCAGAGTGCCCCCAAACAAAGGAACCACCACACGAAGTTGACAGTCAAGCTGAAAACCCCTGCCTCGCCTCCTGTCCTCTTCCTTTTGGGGGCTTCTTTCCTGAAGCAGGAAAAAAGAAACAGAAACCACCCCTAAAAACCTGGGGAAGGTGTGCTCAGGGATGCCATCAGAGGCAAAGAGTACTGTTGGTCTGATTTGCACTTCCATCACTGAGAATATTTGAATAGTTTCAAGACATGTAAACTGTGAGACTAGACATTTTCACTGAAATATATGCATGGAAATATGATTCTCGTGGGGACGCATGCTTGCATCTGTTTGTCTACAAGTGTTTACTTGCACAGTCACACTTGCAGACCCAGAACCTTGGTTCTCCCGGCTTTGTCTGCATCAAATGTGTGTATGGATGTATAATTAAAGATTTTAAACACTTGATTTTGAGAGTCTGTTTTGCAGCTGCTGTGCTCAGAAAATTCCTCAGCTACTGCGGGTTAATGGGAGTTCTAGCAAGTGTCTCTCTCTGTGCTGCTCTCTTTTTGTAAAGCTCCTGTCTTTCCTCCCTCTCTCTCTCCCTCTCTCTCTCTCTCTCTCTCTCCCCCTCCCTCCCTGCCTGCCTCTGCTCTTCCCTCCCTCCCTCCCTCTCTCTGAGATAGCAGACAAGAGAGAAACTGGAGCGGCTTGCCCTGAGAAGCGTGCTTGTGTTTGTGGATTGGCAGGATCCCGTGGGTTCCTCGTCCATCAATGCAGTGTTCTTGGAGGGAAATGCAATGTTGGAGCAGGGGTTAAGCTGGACCAGGAAGGTGGCTGGACGCTCAGAGAGGCTGGGATCCTGGTTTAGCCAAAGGCTGGAATCACAGGAATGTTTCACCGGGGTCTGCTCTGAGAATTCCCAGACCCCCATGGATTTTAGAATTTCCCAGCCTTTCCTCCTTCACCTTCGCACTCTCTTACTTCCTCCTGAGATGGCCCCCGATCTGCGAGAGACATTTGAGAGAAGCTATTTATTAACAGATATGAAGAAATGGATTCTGCACTTGATTATTTAGCCATGATTTATCAATGATGATGGATTGGAAAGCGGTGTAAGTAACAGTTATATTCCTGTAGTTAGATGGTCTGTCTTAGTTGCTCTTTTCTTTTTTGCTTTAGCTTTTCCGGTGAATTTCCTTTTGAGAAAAGTGAAGAATAAAATGTATCAAGTATAGAGAAGTTAGAAGTTAGGAGGGTCCAGCTTATATGAGCTTTCTTCTTGTTCAGTCGACTTGCAGAATACGTCAGCTATATCAAGTGAGACACGCAAACTGCCCACAGAGAATCTACAAACATCCCCCAGAGGGTGAGGCTAAAATGGGAAATAAATGAACCAGGGATTTGAACTGACAATCATTGCTATAATCAGACTTGTTCAGAGGTGCTAAAAAAATTGACATTGGCTCATTTTAGAATCAAAGACGAAATTGACATGTGCTGTCTTCACGGGATCATAAAAATGAAGTTAGCCTGTGGCTCTCAGAATAGCTTCTTTCTGGCTACATAAATGTGAGATGGATTTTTTTCCCCCCTAATGTTAATTGTTGACTGTATTTACCTTCCATTTCAGCTTTTCTTGAGACAGAACCCCTCCCAGTCTGGAACGTAATGTCTGGTCACCCTGTGGCTGTATGACATTGGCAATTTGAAAGGCACTCACTGCCAGTCAATGCCAGTCAGAAGATATTCCATTTTTCTGTGCCAGGGCTTGATTTAAGCACTTAACTCCCAGTATTTGGGGTGGGAAGGTGGGAACAACAAGTAAGTTTAAGACCAAAACCCATCCATTTCACAGGACAGAGTAACAGCTCTCTAGAAGATTAGAAATGGAAATTAAAGATGATGATTTGCTTTTGCTTCAGGATTTGTAACGAGGCTAGTTTTGTATAGAAAGAGTAACTTAAACTTTCTTGATTTAAGAAAACAGCATTTTAAAGGAAACTTTTAAGATCATAAACCACTTAGGTAAGAACATCAAAACAGATTGCTAACATTTTTATGACCAGTTGAAACTTTTTCTCTTGGAGTCTATACAGTAGTGTTATTACAAATATGTCTGGCTTAAAACTTGCTTAGTTATTTGGAAGAGGGGTTTCTACCAGGGACACTGTAAAGAGCTTTTCTGAGTGATCTTTTGCCTTTCTCATCCATCACATCCACACTGTAGCCCTTGCCCCTGCCTGTCTCCCAGCGCCCGTCCTGCCTCTGAGTCTTGGAACCTCATGAAAGACCTTTCTAAAGATTCCCTTTAGCATGCCCTGCCCAGCTCTGGACAGAGGAAGTACTGTAATGCAACACACAAGGCTGCCAAATTTGGAATTGAATGAGCTCAGTTGATTCCTGAATATTAAATCAGTTCTATGAGCCATTGAATGAGATCATATCTTGTAAACCTGACCCAGAGTGTTGCTAACTTTATTGACGGGCATTTTGCAGCCTCAAGGGCTGCAGTACTGGGCACCTGAGGGGATCGGCCTAAAACCAAAGGAAATCCTCCCACTCTTCTCGGATTCCTGCTGGCCACATATACCTAGGGCCACGCCTTTTAAAATGTGTCCTTTGTTATCAAGGGAAATCTGAGACAGAAAACACATGTTGGCAGCGTCACGTGAGTGCCTCTGCACATGAAGGGGTAGTATCATAGGGGAAATGCTTTCGATCTGGTGCTGTTTTGTTTGGGTTTCTTGTTTATAAGGATTCTGGCAGGCTTGTGCATCTGGAAGAGGTTTGGGGTAGGGGGAGACTGAAAAAACCTAAAGCAAAACCTGAAGGGAAAAGGAAAATCATTGAAAAGCAAGGTCAGACTCGAAATGGAATAGCTCTCTTACCCCAATTCCAGTTCTCATCCTTAGTTTTAGTTTCCTGTTAAAGCAGACACTGATCATTGCCTTCCTGGGCTTGTAGAGATCGATTCTTTCCCACTGCTTTTAGATTTTGAGCAAAGGAGGGGCAATTTCTCCAGAAACAGAAAAGCCAATAAGAAACCATCTTCTGCGTTTCTGTTCCCTTAGGGCCAGCAGCTCTGTCCCATCCCCATGTCCCCCTCCTGCCTTCCTCCTCTCTGCCAGTCCAGGCTCTCTGCACCTCAGAAGTGTCCCCCTTGAATCTCACCTGTATCCTGTTAAAAGGACCTGCTGCCGAGGGCAGGGTTTTCGGGGCGGGTGGAGAGAGCTTTATAGTGGTGAGTGAGCAAGGGGGCTAGTAACGCTGACACCTGCAAAGAGTCTTTGAGAGAGGCGGCTGATTGGCATCAGTAAAACTGCTGAGCAATTAAAAACAAAACAAAACAAAAAACCTGGAAGTCAAGGTGAAAGAAGAGAAAGGAAAGGAGCTGTTGTCTCTGAGGAGTCAGGCAAAGTTCTGTTAAGTGCCCAGAAGGTCTAAATTGATAACGCCAGATGGCTAAGATCAGCTTGAACTGATCCCTACCTTGCAGATGGAGCTGAGCCTTCACTGTGGCCCTGGGGTTCTGCTGCAAAGCTTTGCTGAGGACACACTGTCTGTCCTCTCTCTCTGCTCGGCTCCCCCATTCTCTAACTCTAGGTCCCCATCTTCCATGGCCACGGCTTCTGCTTTACAAGTGGAAGCTAAGGAAGATTCTAAAACCACCTCCTCACCGTCACTACGGGAAAAAACTTCTGTTAGGGTCCTCATCGCTCTTCTCCTGGATCTAGTTTGTGCTCTTGCACTGTCTTAATGTCTTAAGACTTAGCTAATGCACTGATTAAGACTTAGCTTTATACCTGATGCTTCTCTTCAGGAACTTGCTCCTCTCCTGTCTCGCCTGTACTGCAGGGGGTGTTCACCTCTGTGGTGCGTTTCGCTGCAGAACCATGACCCCTTCATATACCGTGCCCATCCTTAACCTCCCCTGCCCACCCAAGGCCTGGGAGAGACTGCAGGGGAGAAATGTGTCTATAATAAATGTGGTAAAGAAAGCTGTCCGGTGAAAGCTGTCTCTGCAAGCTTTCCTGGTGCCGGGAAGGAGCTGCCTTCTCTCGCTGCCTTCCGAGTCCTCGGAAGACCCACTCTTAGTTTACATCTGCCTTCAGTAGAACCCACAGTTACTCTGTACCTGTGAGCCCTTGGCCGGTAAATTGCTCAGCTTCTCTAAACTTCTGTTCTTTGCACCAATAAAATGCATGCACAACTTATCTCATCAGGTTTTGCGAGAATTAAATGAAGACACGTGGTACTTAGCGTGGCATCTGGTCACGTCCTTGAGAGGATGCTGTCCTCACGTTTTGCTGTCAGCTGTGGGCCTGTCGGTCAGACGTTTTCAATAGAGTTCCCGTGACCTAAGTGATGGGGATGTTGAGGAAGACAGTATGATAGAACATAAAGAGAAGTGGGTAAGAGTCAAGACCTGGGTGTTTTCTTCCAGCTCTGTTAGTAATCGCTGTGTAAACTCGAGGACATTATCACCCCTTCCCATCACCCTGGCCCTACTGACACTCTTCCCTGTCCCTAAACAGGTTGCTCCGTTGCTCACCACACCTCAATTCATGCTGCTTCAGGCAGCCGCCGTCCTCCCCTCCTACTCTTGGCTAATTCCTTTCTTCTCTTCTTCTATGAGATCTGCCCTGATCCCTCATGCCAGGTCAGGACCCCCGACTCTGTGCAGTTCCCATGAACCCGTGGACGAGGCTTCACCCCCCTCCACCCCCTTGCAGCCCTGTCATTGCCTGGAGAGGGACGCTGCTGCCTGAAGCTCCTCGTTTGGTGTCGAGACCATGTCGCTGCTTGATAAACACTTGCAGAGTGGATGCGCAAGTGAAAGGATGAGTGAAGGGTCCTGCTGCCTCCATGGCTGGTCTTGAGGGAAGAAAAAAAAAAATGAAAGAATGTATGTGAAAGGCTTTGATGAGCAGAGATGGCATTGGGCTTTAGGTTTGTAGGAGGCACAGTGTACCTTGAGTACCAGTGTTTCAAGTTGGTCTCTCAGATCCTAGAATTCCTAAGTTTTAGTGACACAAAACAGTGTTCTTTTTTGTACTGTCCTCGTAGTATGGGACCCATTCTTTGTCTAGAAACAGGACGGGCTTTATGTGGGCCAGAGGCTCTGATGTTTGAGACTGTGAGCAACCAGGCTTCTCATTCCACAGGGAGAGATAAGGCTCTGAAAGCCCCTGGCCCCTGGGGGCAGCCCAGTGTGGCTTCACTCTCCTGGGCATGAATAGCGGGTGGTGGCAGGTCCCCGCCAGAGAGGATGCAAGAGGGGTTCTCAGAGCAGAGGCGGGGAGAGAGAGGAAGAAAAGGGCCCTCAGCATGAAAAATCCACATCACTTATTTTATCAGCTTCATCACTGAGGCAGCTCAGGCAAGGAAGGAGTAGGGACTTTGGAGCCTGACAAACTTGAGTTTGGATTCCAGCCTTACCGGCGGGACTTTGCTGTATTTCTTGAGCCCTCTCGCCGAAGGTTACAGTTTCCCATAGCAGTGCTTGAACTCTGGCCCAACATGAAGCAGCTCTGCCTTAGTGTTAGGTCTGTTTCTTCTTCAGAATTTTTTTTTTTTTTTGGCAGGAGGAAAAGAAAGCATGTTTAACAGAAATAGTTATTCTTAACGACCAGTCCTGATGCAGAGCCATAAGATGGCTAGAGGTGATGAGATCATGTCCATAAGTGTGCTTTGTTAACAGACAACTCTACAGAGATGTATATATTCATACTATGTGTGTGTACACACACACACACACGTACATATATCTGTGGAAAAGCCCCACTGCAGCTGCCTTTGCCATTAGACTGAGTGCACTGTGGGTCTATTATTCACCTTCACCTCTTCAGGTCCAGCCCAGGAGTTGTGCAAGCTCATTTTTCACTTTCCGCTGACCCTCGATGTCTCCACAAATGAGCCACTGGCTGTATCTTGGTGCTGGGCTGGAGATGTAGGGTGAAGTAATGAGCCTGCAGGCCTCCCTACACCTATTGGCTATTCTAGAGGGAAATTGAGGAATACTGCAAAGCCACAAATCTGAGCTGTCAGCTCATAAATATGTAAGCTCCTCGCTTAGGTAATAAGCTCCTTGACAGCCAAAACTGTCATTTGCACATGCTCGTCAGCTGAACACAAAGTTCCAGTTGCCAGACTGTCCCTGGATACTGAGGACTAAAAGCTGGCGAGTGGAGAGTGGGGAGGGGGAGCTGGGCTGATGGCTCTTTAAAGGTCTCTGGCTGCTCTCCAAGGCTGCTGGCTTTGCTCCCCACCCCACCATGGGTGGGGGGTAGGGAGCTTTCTCCCTTGGTATTTTGATTACGAAATGTGGGCAAGAATTTTACAGTGCAGCACTTGAGATAGGAAGAGGGTTAAATATATAAATGGTGACAGGAAAAAACAGTGCCCAGCATTTAGCTTTTGGCAACAATGACTAAATCTGTCCAAATTTCAAACTCTTGTATTTGTGTTTAAAACTCTACTAGGAGTTTTGATGGAGAAGGCAATGGCACCCCACTCCAGTACTCTTGCCTGGAAAATCCCATGGACAGAGGAGCCTGGTGGGCTGCAGTCCATGGGGTCGCTAAGAGTCGGACACGACTGAGTGACTTCACTTTCACTTTTCACTTTCATGCATTGGAGAAGGAAATGGCAACCCACTCTAGTGTTTTTGCCTGGAGAGTCCCAGGGATGGGGGAACCTGGTGGGCTGCCATCTATGGGGTCGCACAGAGTCGGACACGACTGAAGCAACTTAGCAGCAGCAGCTGCAGGAGTTTTGATAAAAAATCAGCAGTTTATGATATGTATATCTAATTTTAAAATATAGACCTGCAGGTCAGATTCAGGGCAGGAAGCAGATATTTGGTGCACAAACATTTATCAAGCACCTAATATGTTACAAGCAGTTTGTAAGTTTGGGGGATTCAAAAGTGTATTAAGGAGAGATGTGCTTAAAACACAAATTAATTCTAGTGTAATACACTATGATAAGCCACAAAATAGCTCTACTGACAAAATATTATCGGAACATGTGGAAGAAAAGGATAAATTCTCCTTTGGGTGGTAGGAAAGGAGTGCCAGGCATTAGAGCTGGGTCTAGAAGGATGAGTAGGGAAGGTGGCAGGGAGGGGAGGGCATTTTAGATAGGAATTGGCTTAAGTTTCTATTTATACACAGAAGCATGAAAGTGTGTGGGTGTTATGAATTTATCTTCATATTGCACAATTAGAACAAAATCGTTTTTGAATTCTCAAAATAGGCAGTGATTACTAATGTGTGTGTGCGTGCTTAGTCACTCAGTCATGTCCAACTCTTTGCAACCCTCTTGGTGTAGCCTGCCAGGCTCCTCTGTCCATGGGGATTCTCCAGGCAAGAATACTGGAGTGGGTTGCCATGCCCTCCTCCTGGGGATCTTCCTGACCAGGGATCGAACCTGTGTCTCTTATGTCTCCTGCATTGGCAGGCGGGTTCTTTATTACTAGCTCCACCTGGTAAGCCCACTTTTACTAAAGGTATAATGTCCCAAGTTCATGATAGTGGAAAAGGTACTAATGAGCCTTCTAAGGGTAGAGTAAGGTTTTAGATGCTTTTAATAGTAAGTCAAAATGTCAGAGTGGTTGCCTCTGCTGCTGATGCTAAGTCGCTTCAGTTGTGTCCGACTGTGCAACCCCATAGACGGCAGCCCACCAGGCTCCCCCATCCCTGGGATTCTCCAGGCAAGAACACTGGAGTGGGTTGCCATTTCCTTTTCCAATGCATGAAAGTGTAAAGTGAAAGTGAAGTTGCTCAGTCGTGTCCGACTCCTAGCGACCCCATGGACTGCAGCCTACCAGGCTCCTCCATCCATGGGATTTTCCAGGCAAGAGTACTGGAGTGGGGTGCCATTACCTTCTTTGTCAGAGTGGTTACAGAAGCATTTTTGCCTAGGGAGAGCCCTTAGGGATCAGGTGTTCTGTTGGCTTTTGACTCTTTGAAGAACGGTGTTTTGGATAAGGAAACTGTGCCAGGTGTCTGGGAGCAGAGTTAGTGAGAAGCATCACACTCTCACATACTCACTTTTGGGTCCACATGTGCATTCATTCTTTCATCTACAAATGTTCCTAACGCCCTTGCCACATGGAGACTAAGTATTGGGATAAGATACTGGCTGTACCCTCCAGGAGCTTACAGCTTTGTAAGGGCATAAGACGTGGATGTAAAGAATATATAATGGGAAATTATTTTTAAAATAAAATGAAAGGGAGTTATTAAAATTCAGACGATGGAAAACTATTTCCTAGTAAAATGGACGACTGTGTCCTGATAGAGAATTCGCTGTATTAACGCACTTATATAGTCACAGTTGCTTTATTTAAGAAGTTTTGAGCATCCAATAAGTGGGGAAAGTTGTTTGACTTAGCCATATTTTTATTCTGGGGAAATGTAGAGCAGGATTAAAATTGAATTGTTGAATTGTCATTTGTTGACAGCCTAATAAGAACATATTGTTCAAGTATAAGAACATTATTGATTTAATTACCTTGAAAATATGATTGTGACAAATATCTATTTTTCTAAAAAAAAAATCAAAGATTCATCAGTTAATTAACGATTTATGTGCACAGTATCTAAAGACATCTCTCATCAGAACTACCCCAAGGATAAGTCAAGGAAATGTGGGCTTTGAGCCCCCTCTGGAGGAAAGAGGAAGAGCCCTCCCTGGCTGGTCTGGGAGCAAATGGTTTCTTTTCTAAAGGTCAGAAATGGAAAAAAGAATCATCAAATGACTTTTGGAATGAACCTTCTGAAACAGAAGTCTACGACTTTTAACCCATGGAGAACCCAGTGCGGATATTTGCTTCAACAGGCAACTTCAAAAACATCCCTCCCCCAAAGGCTTGCTACAGCAAATGCTGGGCACAGACTAATAATGAGCACAATAATTATATTAGTTTTATGAACATAATAGCCAACAAAATCCCATAACACAAAGTGTTTTATGGATTACTATCATTTAAGGAGATAGCAAAATGTAAAAACAACCCCTCCCAAAGAGTTTTTATTCATTTCTGCATTCTACTAGTGTTTATTGAGTACTTGAGTACCTGTGGATGTACCAGGCACCATTCTTGGTGAGAAATGAAGTAAACAAAAGCCTTGCATGAAACTTACATGGGAGCAGGAGATAATAAGCACCAGCTCTGATCATATGCCTTTCCTTAGGGAACACAGCACAATGAGTGAGGCTGTGGGTATAGAGTCAGACTGACAAAGATACTGGTGAATCTGGGAATTCTTGGGTTAGATTGTGCCAAACTCTTTAAAAAGATTTAGATGGAATCTTATTTTAGTTCTCCTAAAAATAAAATAACCACCTTTCCCACAGATGATGAAGAACCTGTTAATATAAATGGACAGGCTTGGTTTATATTTAGAAATTTAATTTCTGAAGAACCTCTGGGCTAGAGGAACCCTTAAATGTAAATTGCCTCCAGCTCAACAGATGTTTCCAAAGTCTTCTATTGGGAAGCATGTGAGGACCATAGGGTTGTTTCTATTAGAAAGACAGGCAGCCAGACTTTCTTCTTCAGTGTCATTGATAAGTGCAAGTCACTCAGTTATGTCTGACTCTTTGCAACCCCATGGAGTATACAGTCCTTGGAATTCTCCAGGCCAGAATACTGGAGTGGGCAGCCATTCCCTTCTCCAGGGAATCTTCCCAACCCAGGGATTGAATCCAGGTGTCCTGCATGGCAGGTGAATTCTTACCAACTGAGCCACCAGGGAAGCCCAAGAATACTGGAGTAGGTAGCCTATCCCTTCTCTAGCAGATCTTCCCGACCCAAGAATTGAACTGGGGTCTCCTGCATTCTTTTTTTTTTTTTTTTACCAGCTGAGCTACCAGGGAAACCCATGTCCTTGATCTGGGGCCTACTCCATCCATTCATCCATCTATCCATCCATGTCTATGAAGTGCTCACTATGTTGAGGCAATGCTGAGAACGTACTTGCAGGAAAGACAGATATGACTCCTGACGTTATGGAACGTTTAGTATTGGAAGGAAGACACAGTCACGGTCAGTTTTAAGAAGCAGTACCGGCAAGTCACACTTTTGGTCCGTTCCTCATCGTGACCAGGGACCACACTGGCAGGTGCCTGGCAGGTGTGAAAGCGTAGCAGTCAGGTTCTATCAGTCTCTGTGCAGCAGAGACAACTCATTTCCTGTACATGAAGGAAAATGATACTGTCTACACCCAAGTTAACTCGTGGGCCAGTTTAAACAACCGTGTTAGTTTGCTTAAGAGCATTTTGATTTTGCATATGTATTGATTTTTCTAAGTGCTCCGGGACACTGCCTGATGAGTGAGGATGAAAACTGGTTATCCTACACAGTCATTCTGGAATGAGGACTCCTTGTCAGAGGAGCAACTACCAAATAATTGCCTCCAGCACATAAAAGCTGCAGACACATGGTTGATGTAAGAATCTAGTTTCAACTGGTGGTTTTCAGGCCAAAGCAACTGCATCAGCAGAGACTTCCCTGACATCTGATTTAAGGTTGTAGAAGACCCCAATTTATTTACTGACATTTTCTGATCTTTTCTGACCTTTCTTTGCTATAAATGCCACCTCCACTACCCACCCCACCCCCACCAACAGCACAACCAGAATTCTCATTCACGATGCCCAGGACTTGAACACATCAGATTCAATATCATAGAGTCAGTTGCAATAAGCCCTGGTGAGCCATGTTCAGAGTTGACCCAGAATGGCTTAACAGGGCTTAAAGGAAAGGCATCTCTTTTACCTTTCTTCTTATGATTATATTTTAAGAAGCTTATGGGAAAGAATCTCTGAAAAGAAACATTTAGGATATAGGTTTCATATTAATATTTTATTATAACAATAATTGTAGCAAACAAACATTTACTGGGTATGTACTATGTATCAGGAACTGTTCTAAGACATCTGTTCGTTTAAATCTCATGACAACCCCACACAGTGGCCATCCTGTTTTGCAGCTGAGGAAACTGTGGCATGGAAAGGGTAAGGAACTCAACAAAGGTCACAGAGCTGTGCGTGTCAGACAGAAGATCTGAACCCAGAGCACTTGGCTCCACAATCTGTAAACTCCAGGCTGTTTCTCCTTTCTGCCTCTTGAGGGAACTCTGAAACACTGGAGTACTTAAAGGTAAATCATTGTTTGCTGGAGCATGTATTGAATCACACGGCTTCATTTACAGAGCTCTTCTCTCCACCCAGAGACTCCTTGAGCCCTGCTGAAATCATAGGCATGGAAGAGGCTGGAATGTTCTATTCTAGATCCCAACCCAGGGATCAAACGTGGGTCTCCTGCTTTGCAGGCAGATTCTTTACCTACTGAGATACCAGGGAAGTCCCAGATTTAACAGAGCATTGATCATCTAATAATCTAAAATTACAGATACAACCTTACCAGTTTTGGCCCACCTAACTAACTTTAAAAGAACTACAAGAATTGATCAATGCAATATTGTTACATAGTGCATTAGGTAGGAGTTCCTTTTAGCAGCCTTGATAAAAATGTGTGAAAAATCACCTAGAAGATCAATAAATAGCAGAATAGTCATATATAACACTAAGAATTTATACCCTAAGTGATTTTAAGTGACTTACAAAATTATGTATTTATAAAATAAATTAGATCCATACACATGTATACATATTGTGTGTGTGTGTGTATGTGTGTGTGTATGTATATATATAGAGAGAGAGACAGAAGTGTGTGAGAGAAAGATACCAGTTCCTGGACCAATTTGATTATTGCTATTGGACATTAACTAGACTTTGGCTAAGTTCGTAAAGAGTTTGCCGGCAATGCGGGAGACCCAGGTTCAATCTCTGGGTGGGGAAGATCCTCTGGAGAAGGAAATGGCAACACACTCCAGTATTCTTACCTGGGAAATCCCATGAACAGAGGAGGCTGGTGGGCTAGAGTCCATGGGGTCACAGAGAGTCAGACACAACTGAGTGACTAACTTTCACTTTCAAGGTAAATGAATCAGAAGGAGAATGAAAAAATGCAGAAGGGAACAAAGCACACATTGAGCTCACTGGATCCTAATGGCCACTGTTCACCCATCTTGCCCTTTATCTTCACACAGACCTTCTCGGTGGGCATTATTATCTTTATACAGATCCAAGAATGGCAAAGCCAGGATTTGACCAGGACTCTCTGACTCCAAGACTTCCCAGGTGGCTCACTGGTAAAGAATCTGCCTACCATTGCAGGAGATGCAGGAGACTTGGGTTTGATCCCAGGGTTGGGAATCCCCGATAGAGGAAATGGCAAGCCACTCCAGTGTTCTTGTAAGGAAAATTCCATGGACAGAGGAGCCTGGTGGGCTATAACCTGTGGGGTCACAAAGAGTCGGACTGAGTAACTGAGTGCACACACACTCTGACTCCAAAGCCTGGGTTTTTCATATTGAGTTATTATTTTTACCCAATAAAGTGGTACAGAGTTTGTCTGGAGACTCCTAGTCTTCCTTGGAGATTTTTTAGGGAATTTTAATGTAGGGAACAGTGGGTAATAGCATAGTTCCCTGTAAATAGCAAGTATTCAATAAGTATTTGTAAAATAACATGAATAATAAGTGTATAGATAATAAGATGAAAGCCATTTACTTTTTACAAGCTATAGAAATGTTTAAGGATGCTTTTATGTTAGCCTCTATAAAAACAAAGCTATACATAGCATCGTAATTCAGCTCAAGGCATTTAGGTGAAGCCTAAAAATATAATTTTTTATTATTTTTCCTTCTATAGTTTCTTAAAACAATGGTGTAGACCTCCTTATATTTATTTCTTTTTAGCCCCCATTTATTTCTCAATCTGTTGGAATGTACTCCACCTCTCCTCTGATTCTGGTCAAAGTTGATGATGAATTTATTAATTCTAATCCAGTGGACACTTTTCACTCTGTCTTTTTTGGTCTCTTAGTAACATTAACATTATCGACGTCTTGTTCCATCTTTCCCCTCATCTCTCTGGCTGCTCTTTTTCAGGCTCCTTTGATACCTCCTATTGCATCCACTCGTTAAATGCTGAGATTTCCGATGGTTCTGTTATGAGCCACTTTCAGTTCTCATTCTTCTCTGCACCTCCCTGGGCCATCTCACATCCATTCACACAACTTCAGTTGCCAACTTCATGCTGAAGATTCTCCAATCTGAAAAACTAAGCCAAGTAGTTTTTGTATCCAAATACTATAAATGAAGCTCTAAACATAAACTATGTATCTTGAAAATAAGTGGTTTCTGTCTATGGAGTCAAAGGCAAGTATAAAAATTAAGAGACTCTTAAATATTTCTCAGCCATTTATTGGCAATTAATCATGCATTAGGAGTCACTTTTGTGCACCTTTGAATACAGCACTGAATGGCTCTTTGCATTGGTTGCTAGTGATTTGTTTGACAGAGTAGAGGGAAAGCATAGAAATTTAAAGAGTTTCCAGCCACTTTCAATTGAATATCATTTGTAAAGATAAAGTAGCTCTGAAATTTTAATGGAGATCAATGTGAAATAAGATTCAATTTGTAAAAACTTAAATTGCAAGCAATTTGTAGAAGTATATTGTGTAAATGCAAGAATTCACAGGAGGAGAAGGTGATTGATTGGTTATATAATATGCATTACATTCTGTCCAATGGCATGTGACTTTGTTCGCAGACACAGCTGGATGGCATCTGGGGCTAGAGAACAGGATCACATCATCTGTCCCTAGGTGCTCTATCAGTATATAAATATTGTGCTCAGTTGTGTCTGACTCTGCTACCCCGTGGACTGTAGCCCACCAGGCTCCTCTGTCCATGGGATTTCCCAGGCTAGAATACTGGAGTAGGTTGCTATTTCGTCTTCCAGGGGATCTTCCCGACCCACGGATCAAACCTGGGTCTCCTGCAGTAAATTCTTTACTGCTGAGCCATCTGCGAAGTCCAATGTAATTATTATCTTTATAATAATATCAGAGCTAGGAATTTTATTCTTAGCCAAGGATTGAGTGTCAGGAAACTATAGTTATAATTAATGGTGTGTAAGTAAATTGAGATAGTATTTGAAACCTATATGGGTGTTCCAAATTCTGCAAAAATGGTGATCCTTGAACTTAGGATTCTAATACCTAAGAGTAACTACAGCATATAAAATTTAATTTACCCATTTTAGATTTCACCTGCCTAAAAAATAATAGGCCCACTAAAGTAAACAATAGTAAAATGTGCAGTTTAACATGGCTCAAGTTTCTTTATGGAGTTAACCAGGAAATTTGAACTAAATCCTCGTTGTATTTTGACAAATTTCTCCATTGCCTGTAATTTATTTCAAAATAGTTTTTTCTTTATACCAGTTTAATTATTAATTGTTTGATCATTGTTCTCAAAAACACTTTTTAACTATAAGACAAAAAAGTAACAAGAATGTAATTAAGACTATTTTTTAATTAACTGACTTTTGGGCTGCTCTGGGTCTTTGTTGCTGCATGCAGGTTTTTCCAGTTACAGTGAGTGGAGGCTGTGCTCTAGTTTCAGTGCATGGGTTTCTCGTTGTGGAGGCTTCTCTCGTTGTGGAGCACAGGCTCTAGGGCGTGCAGGCTTCAGTAACTGTGGCTCCTGGGCTCAGTTGCCGTGTGGCATGTAGGATCTCGCTGGACCAGGGATCAAACTCGTGTTCGCAGCACTGGCAGGCAGATTTTTAACCACTGGACCACCAGGGAAGTCCCAATAAAGACTTGAGCTGAGAGAGATGGGAATTACTTGGGAGGAATCCACTGCATTATCTTGTTTATTATTCTATATTATTTAATTTCTTTATTATTCTCCCTGCCTCCTCCCTCCATACTCATGCTACACACACACACACACACACACACAACATGCACACACATGTACATGTCCAGATTTCAACAACCCCAGATGCAGTGTGCAAAGGGAGGGGTGGAGAGCATCCATCCTTGGTGGTCAAGTCCATGTCCTGGCAGTGGAGACAGGCACCCAGGCCTACCTCCTGTTTCCCTGCCTTGCTCATGTAGACTCATCAAATAAGCAAGAACATGCAACAAAAAGTAAAGCACAGGTCTTTGTTAGCAGCCTTGATGCAAAGTCACAAAAAGAACTGCCCCATAGTTTGTTGTTGTCGTTTTCTGACGCTGAAACCTGGAAACAAACCACAAACTAAAATTTTATTGTGGTAAAATATACATAGCTTTACCCATCCTTGAAGAAGGGAATGGCAACCCACTCCAGTGCTCTTGCCTGGAGAAGTCTATGGACAGAGGAGCTTGTGGGCTAGAGTCCATGGGGTTGCAAAGAGTCGGACACGACTGAGCAACCAACACTTACCCATCCTAACGATTTTTAAGTGTACAGTTCAGTAGTAGTAAGTCAACTCATGTTGTTGTGCAGCATCTCCACCACCCATCTCCAGACCTCTTCATCTTATCAGACTGAAACTCCATCCCCATGAAACAGTAACTCCTCATTCCCTGCCTCCCTTAGTCCCTGGTAACCACAATGCTGCTTTTTGTCTCTCTGGTTTTGACTACTCTAGGTACCACATACAAGAAGAATCATGCAGTATTTGTCTTTTTGTGCCTGACTTATTTGACTAAGCATAATGTCCTTAAAGTTCATCCATGTTGTATCATGTGTGAGAATTTCCTTCCTTTCTGCCAACCCCTGTAGTCCTAATTGGCCATGATTATTATAGATTCTTCCTCCTTTCACAAGTTATTTTGCTCTGGAGTAATCTCTTCTCTATGCTATCTGCTCCATGGAGATGGCTTCTCAACTTCATTGAAAACAAAAGCTGCCTCCTTTCCTCTGCTTTGGAGCCTTTGAACATGCCTACGATGAGTTCACCCATATATTTTTTAATTGGAGTATAATTGCTTTACAATGCTGTGTTAGTTTCTGCTGTACAACATCATGAATCAGTCGTGTGTATACATGTGTCTCTTCCCTCTTGGACCTTCCTCCCACCCCTCCAGGTCATCACAGAGCACCAAGCTGAGCTCCCTGTGCTATACAGCAGCTTCCCGCTAACTGCCTATTTTACACATGGTACTGTATATCTGCAACGTGATTTTGCCATGTTTTTCAACAATCTGCATAGACTCCCTTCCAAGTGACCTGGCAGTAGAATAAATACGAGAGGAAGGGATGCGAGTTTCCTTCTACCTCTCTCCCTCAAGTGGGGCTGCTGAAGTATCAGCAGTCTAAAAGATTGCCCCGAATCTGGGGTTGCCTGACCTTGCAACAGAGGTGGAGGGCAGGCATTCTGAACCACTGCTGTGTGTGGTTCCTACTTTTTTTTAAATGCAGAGACCCCTAGCAAATTGTTTTTCTTTGAAATAACTTACTTAATGATTTCCTCAGATTTCAACTATACCAAATAATTTGTTAAATAAAAAGAACATTGATATTAAAGGGGAAAAAAGAAATTACTTCCATTAGCAAACAAAACTAGCATATATTCACATTTAATTAACCAAGAAGCCCCCAAACCACAGAGTGTGTCACCCAGCATTGACAATTAATTATCTTTGCTGTGAGAGAGCTACAGGTATTGAGCAAAGAGTTACAGATTAAAGGCTTTGTTTTCTCTGCAATTGCTGTCCATTTCTAGCTATCACACCTTGATAGCAGCTTGCTGCTTCAGGCAGCAAATTATATCTGAAGTATGTAATTTCATGTCAGTTTTTAATTTCACATGATCAAAATAGGGGGAAAGTGAGGATAAAGCACTGTTTCTTTTAAAATAAAGACATTAAATGAACAACAACTGCTTTTCAGTTTCTTATGCTTTTTAAGATAATTTTCTACCAAATAGCTAAGTAAGATAAATATTAAGGGAAACTAGGGAATTAGTGGTCACTCTTGACTTTTAAATGGGCTCTCTGTTTATGGTAGATCATGTGGTTTCTTCCTTTGAACATTGCATTAGCATATATAAAAATGATTTAACTAGAAACTACTGGAGTTAGCATCTAAAAGGCTGCATGATGTAATGAAAAGAACATTAGATTCATTAGTCTTGAAATCAAATTATCTGGAATATGCTTATTCCTTGAAGGAACCTTAATTTTAGCTATTTCTTGCAATGTAGTCAATATCCATACATATATTATGGACAATTGTTTCTCTGCAGAAAAATCAAACACAGGCATTCCTAAGGAATAGGCTTTAATTAGCCTATGATTGTCTTTTTCTCTGTCTATATTTATAAGCAGCTGAAATAGCTAGTTGTAGATACATGTTTATCAGTTCCAATCAAGAAGACCAGCTAGTCCTCAATTATTCATGTTTGTGAAAGATAGCAATACTGGCAATTAACTACAATCGTATATACCTAGTTTGGGATGGATTTTTCAACTACAGTTGTACTGACTAGGGTCCGATGGCCTCAGTGTTTATAGTTCTTTTATTTGCTGAGCCCGGTTTGCAAAGGCCTGACTCTTTGGAGGAGGCTAGAAACTAGCTGGTTTCCTAGGTACTAATGAGGAGGCTTGGTTGGGCAGATCAGGCCAGGGACCTAAAGATCTGCTGAAGCAGAAGGTTTCTAAGCTGAAGCCAAGTTGGCAAGCAGAAGGCAAGATGCAGATCAGGAAGCCAGGTTAGGAGTCTGAGAAGACCAAGACCTAGGCTTGGCACAGGCTGTAGAGCAGGAGCAGGGAGATTTGGAGTGCAGCTGGGGCTGCGTCCTCAAACCCAGGTACGTGGCTACTGTCACTGGTCAGAGAGTGGGCAAGGCTGTGTCCCCCCTGGATGGGGCAGTGGGCTTGCCTTGTGCTGTCCCCTCACGTGGCCTCGTCCAGGACATCTGTAGTGAACATCTTTGGAGCAGAGGATCCTGGAGGCACACCTCCAGACTTCTGTGCCCGTTAGACTTTTTCCATCCCTGGTAAAGTTCTTAGGTATGTTCTCTGGCCGGTTGGAGTCTACTGAGTCAGGTCAGCAGGTGAGAAGAAAATGTAGCTTTGTGCATCTGCATGGAGTGAAGCAGTGAAATAAAGAAGCTAACAGCTGTGGAGTCACAAACTGATATGTATGTCATACATGCTCATACATGTCATACATGTTGCTAAGTTGTGTCCACCTCTTTGCAACCCCATGGACTATAGCCCGCCAGGCTCCTCTGTCCATGGAAAATTCTCTAGGCACGTGTACTGAAATGGGTGGCCATTTCCTCTTCCACGTGGTATCAAAGGCAGCCTACAAATTGGCAGTATGTTCTTTAGACCTCCAGGATCTAATGCCTGAAGATCTGAAGTGGAGCTGATGTAGTAATAATAGAAATGAAGTGCAAGTAAGTGTAACGTGCTTGAATCATTCCAAAAATATCCTCTGGCCCCCCGATCTGTGGAAAAATTGTCTTCCATGAAACTGGTCCCTGGTGCCAAAAAGGTTGGGGACCACTGCTGTAGATCTTCATATTACACATCAGTTTAGGACCATTTTTGGTTTATTCAGTCTTCCAGTGTCCTTGAAAGAGTGGGGAGCCCTCTCAAAATGTGAAAGATTCATGAGGCCTGAAGCGAGTTGCATCTTTCTGAGGTCACTGAGTCTTGGACACAGAAATTCCCTCTTTCTAACGCGTTTTCCTCTAGGTTTGACCTGGAGCTGGTTGTCTCAGCAGTGTTCTGGTCTAACCAACTGGGTTTGCTGGACACACAGAAATAGAAAAGTGTAATAAGAAAGCCCACATGTCCCCAAGCTGCCAAAAGAGTATGGCACCAACTGTCAAGTTCCAGATGAGATTAAGTTCATTAGAGCAGAGGTTCCCAGCTTTCTTTTGGGCCCTGGAACCTAGCCTCCCAAAGATGGCATCTCGGCTTTTAGTGAAGGCGCTCCCTCAAAGCCCCGTCACATGAAATATTAAGGAAGCTGCCAAGATCGGCCGCCATGCCTGGTATCCCGCTGCCGGGCGCCTGAGGCAAGCGGAGCTTGGGGGCCCACACAGAACAAGCAGCAGCTGCTGTATAATGAGCTGAAAGGGCTTAACTCCCAGCAAGACGAGTGGGAGAGTCTTTCTTAAAATGCTCCAAATCCCTGTGGACACCAAGGAAGCTTACCTGAGCCCTGAGAACACGGAGCATCAGAAATACGGAGGCAAAGGGTCTCAGCAGGATGTAAATTCTGCCACTGCCACAGTGTGTATCTGTGTTCCTACAGTCCACGTTTCCTCAGCCAGGAAATAACAGATTCATGCTTTGTACTCCTGTTTAGCCTTCCATGAGTGCGTGCTTGGTTGTTCAGCCATGTCCGACTCGTTGCAACCTCATGGACTGTAGCCCGTCAGGCTCCTCTGTTCATGGAATTCTCCAGGCAAAAATACTGGAGTGGGTTGCCATTCCTTTCTGCAGAGTATCTTCCCAACCCAGGGATCTAACCCAAGTCTTCTGCATTGTAGGTGGATCATTTTACCATCTGAGCCATCAGGGAAGCCCTTAGCCTTCCATGTCAATGGCTAATTCTTTTATTATTAAACATTTCCTGCTTTATTTGAGCATATGGAAACATTTCTATTTTCACATAAGGATCTTGGCTCAGCAAACACTTTCTTAGGTACCTGGCTTCCAGCAAAGGAGATTTTTACTTTGAATAGCTTTCGTAAAAGAAAAGTTAGTTTATGAAAGGGCTTCTTTTCATCCCATTGTTTTTGCCTTTAGTTGTATTTTCATTCACCTCTATTATTCTCACTTTGACCATAAAAAAATCCAGACAGGAATGGCTTAGCAGTATTCACCAACAGAATGGTTTTCAAATTTTGCTTTTTCCCCCGTTTTGTACCTCTAGGCATGAGTGAATGATGTGCAGTTCAGGTAAGGCTTCTACCTCCTCCGAGCTTCTAGGGAGCCAGTGGAAGTTCTCAGTAATAGTGGGTGGTGTGGATTCCTCTCATAGCCACAACTTAGGAGTAGACTCTTGAACACAGAGCACCTGTGGGGTGACTCAGCGATGACTTGACTGACATGCATAGCCTATTAATTGCATAGTTCTTTGAAAGTGAAATTGTTAGTCACTCAGTCGTGCCTGACTCTTTGCAACCCTGTGGACTGCAGCCCACCAGGCTCCTCTGTCCATGGGATTTTCCAGGCAAGGAAAATGGAGTGGGTTGCCTTCTCCAGGGGATCTTCCTGACCCAGGGATCGAACTCGGGTCTCCTGCCCTGCAGGCAGATTCTTTATTGACTGAGCTACCAGGGAAGCATAGTTCTTTAGTATATAGTTGTCATTGATTGATTGATTCAGTTTCCAGAGCACTGAGATGCATTCTAAGCAGCTTCCAGCATTCTTTTTGTGTCTGTAGAAGGAGAGGTATGAGGCAGTGGAGAAGAGCACGGAAGAATGGTTTGTGGTGGTGGTGGTGGTGGTTGTTGTGGTGTTGTTACTGTCGTGCAAGGACTCCCTCTGGGTTGGGATTGCAGGAGTTGAGAAACCATTTTCATAAAATTTGCCTTTCATATCCTAATTCTGGGCATGACCTGACTCACTCAGCTGAGACATTTTCCCCCCTGAGATGAGAAGGTATGTTGCCTAGCAACTAGATCAGTAATTGGTAAATGCTTATATATGATTTGATTTGAGTTACATACAAAACTATGTAACTGCTTTTTTTTTCTGTCTTCATTATTAGGCACATAATTATCATTTGGTTTTATATTGCCCAAATGAAGTAAAATAAGTGCTTCTATTTATCACATTGCAAAACAGCATGAAGTGGTAGACTGACCCTAAGTCTAAAGCAGAAAATGCAAATCCTCGTCTCAGTTGTAAGAGTCACTAGTCCTATGAGTGTAGATAAAATCAGGTAACTTCTGTGCCTCCCTGGCTTTTTATGTCTGTACTTTGTGGTACAAACACCTTCTCTGCTTGTCTCACAGGACTGAGTGTGATGGATGTGACAGTATGTGAAAAAGGCTTTAGAAAGAGTGAAACATTCCAAGGTCTAAGCATTTCTGGAACTTCAGATATATAGTCTTGGGACTTTGCATATGTTCCTTTAATTCCAAAGGCTGGATCAATTAAGAAGCCCTGAGTTGGGTACACACCAGTGGTCCCCAACCCTTTTGGCATCAGAAACTGGTTTCATGGCAGACAATTTTTCCATGGACCGGGGGTCATGGAGATTATTTTGGGATGATTCAAGTGTATTACATTTATTGTATACTTTATTTCTGCTATTATTACGTCAGTAATAATGCAGTGATAAAGTCAATACTAATGGCATCCAGAAGGAAAGACCACGCTGCACAGCAGCATCTCATTAAGTGTTAAGACATAGGCTCTCAATTGCCTCTTAATTGCTGAAGCCTTAAGGAGTTGATAAGGGCAACTTGTAGAAGCCTTGAATGGGTAAAGTTTTAAGAGAAGAATGGGGGTAAATTCATAGAGATTATCACTCTGGGGTAATGCTGTGCAGCAAGTTGCAAAAATCAATCTATTTTCAAATTATAATAGTGTCTGGCTGCCGTGTCTTAATACAATATTGTTTGAGGTTAACCGTCAGCCATGTTTTGCCTCCTAGCAGTAAACATTTTATTTGAAGTCATGTCATGAATTATCTTCCTACACTAATGAAATGGATCATTTACATAAAAATCTGAAAAACCCCAAGACCCATATGCTTTTTGGTCTCCGGAGGCATGGAAATGACCTCAGTGACAGCCAATTAGAAAATGGAAAGGTAAAGGAGGACGCTTTTTATTCCCTGTTTGGAGAATTTCCAGAATGAGAAATGGCAGTGCCGGAATACTTTTAAATAGGCATTATTTCAAAATGAAGGCTAACTGATTTTTTTTTTTAACACGTAGATGGATATCTTAACTATTTCCAGAGGGCTTTGCCTCAGACCACTGGTTCTTGTCACACACCCTCCCTATTTATAATCTGTTCTATTTTCTTCTACCCCTGTGTCTCTGACCCCATGGATTTCCTGGGAGCTGCTGTGATCTGTCATGTCATTGCTCATTTACCAGACAGTCTTAATCCTCAGAGCATTGAAATATTTTATAATGGCACATAAGCCATCAGAGCCTATGACAGCCCTGGCCATTTCACTTTAAATTGCCACGTGGATTGTCTTTTTACCTGCTGACGCTGGCGATTTTACCACTCTCATCTCCCTCCTGGGTCAGGACCCTCTCTGGGCAACAGATGGGGCAGTTCTAAGGGCCTCACCCTGCCCTCCTCTTGAGCAGTTTTTCAGATGATGTCTCACCAGTCAATTGCTTGGCTTCAATTTATTTGAACCCAGTTTGAATGACCTCTTAATTTTCATGAAGCTGTCACCCACCTATATGATCATCTCACAGTTGAACACCCCCTTCAGACAGGATGAAATGCTCTGAGTATTGTTAGCAAACACAGTACTTAGAATTTTTTAAAGGATGAAGAATCCTTAGAAAAACAACTGTACTACCTGATATTCCTGCTTGATATTCTCTAAGGAGAGTTCTATTCTTCACGAAGCTAACGATTCTTACAATATTGTTAGGGCAATATTTTAGTAAACTCTAGACACTAAGCGGGGTAGACCCCAACTTAATTCTCATGGGATGCGTTTAGAATGAAGGGCTTGCCATTTAAACACTCCGTAATTCTGAAAATCCAAGGTCAAATAGTCTATCACATAAATGCAAAAAAGGTACCCTATAAGTTCCCCCCTCTGATCTGTATAATCTAAAGCTCTCCCCCACCTAAACCAATTAAATTAACTAGATAATTATTTACCTCTTTCTTTTTGATCTGGGTAGATCTGGCCAGGGGGAACAAGGAACCATCCCCTTTGAAGGTCATCTCAATTCTAAACTGATTCCTGAATTCGGATGGCATCACACTGATGTGTTAGGATAATTGTCCCCTGTGTGAGACGAGTAAGGATGGAGAGAAAGAGTAGAGCCCAGAGGGAAGCACTGAGCTCGCTAGGTTTAAATTCTTGCCAAGTTCACATTATTGCTCCTCTCCTCAGACTGATAATGCTTGGTGTGGCGTCACTTTCTTTATAGCTGTTCAGTGAATATTAATTTCATCCTGCTGGAGAGGCCACTTTTTTTTTTAATTGAAATAAGGTTCAGAGAATTAAGTGAAGCCCAGGGATAGTTAAAGATGTGTGCAGGGCTGAATAGCTGTAGGAAATATGTGATACAGTCCATGCCAAGAATGAGTCAAGTAAATATTACTTCTCACAGTTTTTAGGTTAACTTTTTGTTGTTTAAAGTCTTATCAAACGACATACTCGTCTGTTCCTCTCCCTTAAAAAAAAAAAAAACAACCTGTGAGGCATTAATTACACAAAATAATTGCTAGCCAAAATGTCTTTACCTTTTCAATTCTTTCATGACTGCTGCTCCTTTATGCCACTGAATAATACAAGTGTATATGAACGATTTCTGTCTCTTAAACTTGGCCCATCTGTGTGTCATTGAAGTGCTCTGTAAAAACAGCAGAAGCTGCTGGCTTCCAAGAAATTGAAACATATAAAATAGAGATCAAATAGCTGGTTAGGATGATGTCGAAATGAAAATAAAATGTTCTTATGCAATATATGGCTCTAAACTGTGATTTCTAAGCTCTAGAATACTTCTTATTTCATATATATGCTTTAGGTTTTGTATTATTTTTTTGTAACTGTGATGTGAGCAAAGTTTCCCCCTTGAAATTTCATATATGTTTTAAGAAGGAAGTAGTTTTTATGTATTCTCAAATAATTTTCTGCATTACAGTTTTTCTGCATTGAAGCCAACAGAGGCTTCCCTGAATGGAATAGAGATTTCAGGGATCATTTCAGTGTCTTTGCATTGGAAGAAATTTTGGAAATCATACCATGTTCCCAGTGCCTGCTTTCATCTCCCTGGTATTCCCTGTAAATGGCTTTCTAGCCACTACTTGGACACTTTGGATGATAAAAGCTATTTCAAGAAGCAGACCCATCACTAATGGGTTACTCCAATTTTTAGAAAGATGCCCCCTTTACTTATATCCCACAAATGCCCTTACATTTCAGCTGCCTGTTTTTCTACCTGTTCAGAGATGATCTGATGCAATATGGGGAACAGAGACCTAGATTCAGTCTCAGTTCCACTGTTTATTATTATATTCCTTCAAAGTACCATCTATTAAGTACTTCCTGTATACTAAACCCTTTACCTGTGCTCTTATTTAATTTCATAAACGTCTATAAAATAAATAATTTTTTTGTTCTGTCTTACTATGCAGAACTGAGGCTCGATAATATGTGTAATAATGATAATGATGATGATAATACTACTAAGTACCAACTATATGCTCGGGTGCTATGCTGGACCCTTTATATAAACATTATCAGAATTTAAGTAACTTACCTATCACCTACCTAGTGGCTGAAGAAGCTAGATGTTCAAATAAAGTCAGATACTCAAAGGACTTTGGATTTAACTCTTTAAGACTCATTTATTTGTCTGTTAAATGGGAGTACTGTTAGTATCTTCTTCACAAAGTTTGCTGAGATTCAAAATATTGGCCTGAGTAGGATATCAGAAGGACCTCTGATAGGTCAAGTAAAATGGGGCTGAGGACCATGACATTTAGCAATCATGAGGTCATTTGTGGCCTTGAAAAGAGCTGTGTCAGAGGAGATATGGGATGGATGCCTGGTAGGGAAGAGTTTATAGGCAATGGGAGGAGGTGAACTGGAGAAAACAACACTTTCCATGAATTCTGCTGCAAAGATGAGCAAGAAAACAGAACGGTAGCTGGCTGGGTAAGAAGGATGAAGAGAAAGACCTGTGTTTTATTTCTGAAGACAGAAGAAATAGCAGCATGTTTGTCTACTTTTGGGATTGATCTAGTAATAGAGCAAAATTTTGATATTATATTAATATCAAATATCAAACATTATATTAATATCAGGAGAGAGACAGAGGAATGAAACCTTGGCTCCTTGGGAATGCCCTTTATACACTGTAATTTCAAGGACCCTCTCTTTCCTCCTCTGCAGGGTCTGTGTGGGGGGAGTAAGTGGGTGTGGGTAGTACAGATAAGAGAAATGACAAAAAGCGTCTCTTCCGAGCTGCCTTTCAAAGTGTCACTCCCTTCTCCTCTCTGTCTCCACTTTTGGACTAGGAACCCCCAACTGGTGGGGAAGTGTGAACCACAGCAATTCCTTGGTCCTTTTACCACTATCTGAAAGAATCCTAACGTGAATGGATAAGCACATGATCCATTCAGTTCAGATCATCATCTTCGCCCTTCTTCCTAACGCTCCTGTGTCTGTGGGCACCCTGACTTGAAAGCAGTGAGAGGTTGCTGTCAGTAGAACGTGATGTCCACACACACACCTCTGGATGAGTCACTGTTTGTTCAAGGAGAAAATCCCACAGAGTAATGAAAACTCCCAAGAGATGCGCCAGACCGGTCACCGAACAATCCCACTTCACCTTTAATTTTAGAGGGGCAGTATCAGAAAGAGTGGCAATGAAAGCATGAGAAAAAATTACTCCTATGTGGTTTTTTGTTTTTTTTTTTTTTGCTGATTGGGGAAAGAAAGCACTGTGGAAATGTCTTTCTAGTGCCCTTCATTTTTCATCATCTTACATAGATTCACTATAGAGGTCCCTAAGTTTGGCCTTGGGACTGTTAGGGTATCATTCCATCAAAATCTGTCATTCCTCATGCATCAGTCCTCTGAAAATCACTCTTGTGAAAAAGATGTTCAATTTCACATCTAAGAAAAAAATTAAGCTTTGAAGTGGTAATTCTATTTGCTGTATTTGTGCAGTAGCCATTTTGTAGCTCAGGGGATTTGTCAAAAGCATGCCAGTTACTGATACAAAATTAAAATTAACCAGTCCAGAGCTTTAAGATTCATACATGAAGAGGGAAGGTGGTGGGAAGTGGGGAGGGGTGGAAACAATGCTGATTTAATCTTTTTGAGCTACTTTGCTTGTGACTTGTTATGCAGTTGGTAAAAACACAGGATGGATTATAAGGTTTTGATGTGTAGAATACATCAAAACAAAATACCATTTGTTTTAAGCAGCAGCTAAAATGTTTCTTCACCTTTGGTAAGGAAACTGAAATTCTTAGAACAAGAATATAGTGTGAGAACACCAAGAATGAATCTAGAAGTAAGTGTGTTATAGTCTGTGCCTTTGCCTTATTTTCCCCTCTCCTCTATGTTAAGATTGTCATATTTCAGATGTTGTAGGACACTACGGAGAAGGCAACGGCACCCCACTCCAGTACTCTTGCCTGGAAAATCCCATGGACGGAGAAGCCTGGTAGGCTGCAGTCCATGGGGTCGCTAAGAGTCGGGCACAACTGAGCGACTTCACTTTCACTTTTCACTTTCCTGCATTGGAGAAGGAAATGGCAACCCACTCCAGTGTTCTTGCCTGGAGAATCCCAGGGACAGGGGAGCCTAATGGGCTGCCATCTCTGGGGTCGCACAGAGTCGGCCACGACTGAAGCGACTTAGCAGCAGCAGCAGGAGGACATTCTAATGAGGGAAGATGTGATGAGAACAACAAATGTTATTAACGACCGCAGCGCCCTCCCTCCCACCTTTTCGTTTGCATCCTCTGCCACCTTTGTGAGTTCTGACTCTGTCACCCCTTGCTCTTGCCCATGAATTGCATTTTGTAGTGAAAGAGCACCCTGCACAAAAGCCTGCTTTCCTCATGAGCTGCCCCTAGTCTCAGGACCCTTCCTAATTCTGATTATGTGTTATGTTTCTTTAGCAGCTTGATTTATATTTCCCCACTGCACTGGGGTCTGTGTTTTTCTTCCACAATCACATCCATAGCATACCTTGAATGGTCACCACGTGGTTCTTCCTCAGACCAGTCTGGATTTTACAACGTGTTAGAGTTTCTAAGAAACTCATAAGGTCTCTCACACTTGAGTTTATACCAGAAGTTATGAAATGATTAACCTAATTGGTACTGCTTATCCCCAAAGATGGCCAGCTTTATTCATGCTTAAGCTGAATGTTCGTGGATAATAAGCAGTTCTTTGTGGATGGAGGCTGCAGAACCATGTGAGGTCATGGCGTTGCTCTGCCATGTGAAGGATCGGGCAGCTCCCTGGGTTCACTCATGGTGCTACTGGCAAAGAACCTGCCTTTCAGTGCAGGAAACGCAAGAGATGTGGGTTTGATCCTTGGGTCAGGAAGATTTCCCCCTGGCAGAGGAAATGGCAACCCATTCCAGTATTGTTACCTGGAGAATTCCATGGACAGAGGGCCCTGGCAGGCTGCAGTCCATAGGGTCACACCGTCGGACATGACTGAAGCGGTGGCACAGCATGGCATGCACAACATGGTCACAATTAGGGGCTACCACCTGGCCCTCGGAGGAAGAGAGAGAACTGTTTACTGCAGTAAGAACTAGGGGCTTCTTAAGGGAAAGGACACAAAGTGACCCTAGCATGTCTGATTGTGCCATACTTTTTCCTTTATGGTCTTTTTTCTTTTTCCCTCCAGAGCTGCCCAGAAGTTAAATCTCTCATCTAAGAAGAAGAAACATCGGCCTTCCACTTCTTCTGTTGCTGAACCACCTCTCTTTGCCACCAGCTTCAGCGGGATTCTCCAGACGTCCCCACCCCCGGCCCCGCCCTGCCTGCTGAGGGCCGTCAACAAGGTGAAGGACACCCCAGGCCTGGGCAAGGTAGGCACCTGGGCCGTATCCACTCAGGTTTCGACTGTGGGGTTCTGTGTCAAAGGCAGGGAAGAGAATGGGGGCTCAGTTGGATAATTAAAACAAGAAGGTGACAGGGAGAGAAGGACACAAAATGAAATTCATTGGGAAGGACTGTAAAATTTTCCTTTATAAGTGGTAAATTAAGACATTCCATCTATTGGAGATGTGGTTTGATTTTGGCAGAAAAAAAAAAAAACCACCTCAGCCTTGTATTGATTGACAGAAGCGTAACCAATTAAAGAAAAGACCCCAAAGCACAAAAGATGGAAGGCAGAAGCAGGAGAGACCAAGAGACCGTACAGGAATAAGACATAAAGATGCTCTGTCATTTCCCTGCAACACTTTCATTGTTCCTCCCCGTTAGAGAAATCACAAGTTCTTCTTTTGAACCAGACCACTGATGGGATTTCTGGGGAGCATTTGCTGTGTGCCGTTCTAGCCAAGAAACGCAATTTTGAATTGTTACAGTTACTTAGAGATGAGGCACATAATGAGATGTAGGGACACCATTTCAAGACCTGGCTCAGCTGTGTTTAGGATAACTTTGTTTTTATATGTCATCTCTTAACTCTCTCTTCTGAGATGAACGTCTGGGTGAAGTGACTTACAGTTTACTCTTCAATGGATAAATAACCTAGGACTTATTAAAAACATTTAGCTGAAGAAAGGGGTGGTTGTTTTCTTTCTTTTGCTTTCATCACAAGTAGGCTGGTCCATGCCACCTCGCCAGTCTCTCACCAGACTCAACAGCACTCATTTTGGAATCTGTAGGTCTTGCTGAGGGGAGTGACTGCTCAACTATGTGGACTAAGATTTATTTGTTGTTGCTGTGGTTCAGTCGCTTAGTCTTGTCTGACTCTCTGCGACTGCATGGACTGCAGCACGCCGGGCTTCCCTGTCCTTCACTACCTCCAAGAGTTTGCTTAAACTCTTGAGTCGATGATGCCATCCAACCCTCTCATCCCCTGTCACCCTCTTCTCCTCCTGCCCTCAATCTTTCTCAGCATCACGTTCTTTTCCAGTAAGTGGGCTCTTTGCATCAGATGGCCAAAGTATTGGAGCTTCAGCTTCAATGTCAGTCCTTCCAATGAATATTCAGGGTTGATATCCTTTAGGATTGACAGGTTTGATCTCCTTGCAGTCCAAGGGACTCTCAAGAGTCTTCTCCGGCACCACAGTTTGAAAACATCAATTCTTCAGCACTCAGCATTCTTTATGGTCCAACTCTCACATCCATACATAACTCCTGGAAGATTTTCCTCATTTGGGTCACTGATTCCCTTTCCCCTTGACCCTCAATGAGGTTATTCCCAGGTTCACGGTCTTCAGTGGCCTCAGCCTGATTTGTGGTCCTTCTGGAATTTACCCCACGTCCTCTGCCCTTCTTCCTTCCTGCTTTTCTCTCTTCTCATGCTTCCTCCCATATCTTACCAACCTCAATTTCACCACCCACTGGGAAAGTACTAACTTGCTAATCTACTCTGCTACTCTTGCCAACAAAGTTTACATTTTAAGATTATGTTGAATAGAGCAATATTCTTTTTTTTTTTTTTTTTTATCACTCTATTTCCAACTAACCAACTACACCAAACTCCTCTCCAAGTATCAAGCATGCCATACTCTTTCTGGTCTTTGCACACAGTAATTTTTACTTCAGGTATTCCCTCCATCTCTGTCAGACACATGGTCCAACTTTTAAAAATCAGTTTGAAAGTGAAAGTCACTCAGTTGTGTCCAACTCTTTGGGACCCCATGGACTATACAGTCCATGGAATTAATTCTTCAGGCCAGAATACTGGAGTGGGTTGCCTTTCCCTTCTTCAGGGGATCTTCCCAATTCAGGGATCAAACCCAGATCTCCCACATAGCAGGCAGATTCTTTACCAACTGAGCTATGAGGGAAAGCCCAAAAATCAGTTTAGTACCTTCTTTAAGAAAGTGAAATCAGTTATTGAATGAATTTCTACTGTGCCCTCTTCCTTCTTTAGTCCCAAGAAATGCTTATTCTGGGCTTCCCAGGTGACTCATCAGTAAAGAATTTGCCTGCCAATGTAGGAGACTCAGGAGATGCAGGTTCAATCCCTTGATCGGGAAGATCCCTGGAGAAGGAAATAGCAGCTCACTCCAGTATTCTTACCTGGAAAATCACACAGACAGAGGAGCCTGGTGGGTTACAGTCCATAATGCTTATTCTAAGGGAAGGCATTCAATCCTGGAATGCTCCATGACATTGGATAGGACTTTACTAAGCCCAGAGGTAAAGCAGGAAGCGAGGAAGCAGGGCAGTGGCCTGGGCTCAGCCTACAAGGGCTGCTGAGCATCACCAGCCATGGAAGGAAATGGAGGAAACCGCATGAGCAGGACTCACATGGGTGGTAGTGGCACCCCTTTGGGGGCACACGGAGGTCATACTGGATGGCTGATAGACTGCCTTCTAAGAAGGATGGATACAAGTAACAGCAGGGCTTAAAAAAATGTTTTTTTTAATTTAATTGTGGTAAGGTACACATAACAGAAAATTTACCGTCTGAATTATTTTTAAGTGTGCATGGACTTTGGTTTAGCTAAGAGGAGTTTGGAACTTTAATGCCAAAGCTGAACCACCCTGAACAAAGTGACATCAAATTCCCACTGCAGTGTCCTTTTCCTCTCCTGCTCTCCTTCCTACTTCTCTTCTGAGTATATGTGAACCAGTATTTAACTGCTGTCACTCTAAAGAGGTAGCCAACTATTAGCCAACCTGGGGTACCCATGTACCCTCACTATGACCCTGTCCAGGATGCGTCAAAATGAACCACATAAGAAACCATCCTCGTCCGTCTGTGACAGTGGCCCAGTCTGTGGTTTCTAAAATGGTTGTTGCAGATATACATTCAGGTGGACCTGGGCCCCGAGCATAGGACCTTCCGTCCCCGCTTCCCCAATCCCGGTGCCCCTTCCTGGAATTCTGAGACAAAGGGATCAGGGCATCAGGAGGGGCCTTAACCATCAGAAGGACTGTTTGCAGCCACGATGAGCCAGGGCTTGAATGAAAATAATCTGGGGGGCACTGGTTTGATCTTGATTCCAAGATGTACTATATGTAGTGATCAGATAGACATATAAGTAAGATAAGCAGCATAAGACCAGGTATACCTACAACTAATATTAAAGTCATTCATAACCTAAAGCTCACAAATGATACCCTTACTTTTTTTAAAAGCAAAATACTGTCCGTCTCACTCATTTGCAGTCCAATGTGCTCTTTTGAATGGGAGAGAAAGGGTGACATTACCAGCCAGGAATGCAGGAAGCCAGAGTTTGTCCATGGGAGTGGGGTTATCAGGCTGAGTGTCTCAGAAGATGACAGGTGTGACTTCTGCCTGACGATCGACCTCGCGGCAGCTTTCCAGCTGAGCATGGAGACGTAGGCACTGGTGGAGAGGAAGTGACAGCCGGAGGGGGTATGGTTTCTGGAAGGCAGTGTCATTATATACTTTAACTTGAAAACGTGTGTGATTGAAACCAGAGGTAGAGAAGTACACCTCCTCCTGCCTCCTCCCTCGGAGGCGTGTGCTTCTCAGAGTGCGAGATGCCCATGACTCTGCCACACTGGCACCAGTGGCCTGAACTTAGCGGAGGTCCATTTACCAGCTCGTGCTTTTCTCACCCCCTGATAGTCCACCACTATGAGGAACTGCATTCTTGTGCTGAGTCGCTCAGCTGTGTCCAACTCTTCGAGACCCCAGGGGTTGTAGCCCATCTGTCCGTGGGATTTCCCAGGCATATTCCCAGGCAGAAATACCCGAGTGCATTGCCAGTTCCTTCTCCAGCATTCTTGTTGTTGTTGTTCAGTTGCTCAGTCGTGT
This sequence comes from Bos grunniens, assembly GCF_055505025.1. Taxonomy (NCBI): domain Eukaryota; kingdom Metazoa; phylum Chordata; class Mammalia; order Artiodactyla; family Bovidae; genus Bos; species Bos grunniens. The sequence continues at coordinate 49,336,305 of NC_141180.1, forward strand.
CCAACTCTTTGCAACCCCATGGACTGCAGCATGCCAGGCTGCCCTGTCCTTCACCATCTCCCGAAACGTACTCAAGCTCATGTCCATCGAGTCAGTGATGCCATCCACCCATCTCGTCCTCTGTCATCCCCTTCTCGTCCTGCCTTCTATCTTTCCCAGCATCAGCATTCTTCTTACCTATATGGAAAAATCCCTGTCAATTTATCTCTGTTGCACAATTTACATATTAACATTTCAAAGAAATACAGTGGAGTTTCATATAGAACATAAAGAATTGCCACTATTACATTTGAAGTATAAAAGTTTCATAGAATTGCCAAATTCTCAATTTGGCAATTTGGTAACTCAGTTATTTAACCTGGGGGTGGGGTGGGGCTGGGGTTTTTGAGGCCCAGTGAGGAGTAAGCCCAGCCCAGCCCCAATTCTCATCTTCAACCACCGAGGACTTCCTCAGGAGACCCGAAGACACCTTTTGTGGGTTCGTTTACAGTTACCCCCAGGAAAACTGAGGCCCTGAGGGAGCAGGAGATTTCCCAGTGCCCCCTGAGTTAAACCCAGGGGTCAGGACCTATGAGACATTTTATTCCCTTCTGTTTCACGTGACCTTTAAAAACTTGAGTGGAGACAATAAAGTAACGGGACCATAAGGGCAGCAGAATGAACTGGGAACCAGTCACCTTCATCCTGTAGAGGACAGGCTTCCCTTTTCAGAATCGTGGTTGAGAGGGAAAGGGCAGTGATGGGCCAGGGTAGACACATAGCAAGTCAGGAGTGCCCCACCCTCCCCTCCTCTCATCCCACTGCCGTCTGTCTCCAGCAAGAACTTTCCTCCCTCACCCTACCAGGCCCTCCACCCAGAGTTATTGCTGGCTGCCAAGTGCTTCTTGAGGCAGAAGCTTTTCTGGAGACCACAGTGATGGACAGACTTGGGTAACTTCAGTGTACCTGGAGCTGAAGCACAGTACATACACACACAGGAAATATCTCAGAATCCCCAGCACCTAGAGTAATATACTTGGCACACAGCAAATGTTTATTGAGCATCTTCTATGGCTCAGATGGTAAAGAATCTGCCTGCAGTGTGGAAGACCAGAGTTCGATTCCTGGGTCAGGAAGATCCCCTGGAGAAGGAAATGGCTACCTGCTCTAGTATTCTTGCGCGGAGAATTCCATGGACAGAGGAGCCTGGTGGACTACAGTCCATGGGGTCGCAGAGTCCGACATGACTGAGCTGGTAACATTTTCACTTTTCTATGTGTCAGGCCCTGTGCTGAGCACTAGGCTTGCCACGATGGACATACAGGCAGAATCCCTGCCCTGACAGCACTTACAGTCTCATCATTTTAATAGTCAGTCTTAGACATCTCACTGACTTGGACCAAGATGAAGGATGTTTGACTTAAGGAAAACTTGGAATCACAGACTTCAAGTAATTCTGTCTAACTTTCAAGTTATATAAAGAAGCTATAGTACTAAGTGGTTGTGCAGAGACATTCTTAATGAACAGATAAAGATGATTAGTGGATCAAAGCAGCTTAGTCCCTGTTTATATTTCATGGGTTTGACTTTATGTAAATGATATTTCTAATCTGTTTGAAAATGGTTCCTTCTCCTAAGTCAGTAAAAGCTCTTCATGAAATTTGTTTGCACAATTAATTAACATCCATGTTTAAGGTTCATTTGTTAGTATGTCACAGATTAATGTCAGAGCTCTTAGTGTTGGATTACAAGCTTCGAGAGCAAAGCGTATATTATCTGTTTAACTCACTCAGTATTTGGCTCTGCAGCCCCACCATGGGGGCATATATGCTTTCAAGGGTGAGAGTGGTGATAGTGACTGTTACATTGCTGCTGCTGCTACTGCTGCTGCTAAGTCGTTTCAGTCGTGTTCGACTCTGTGCGACCCCAGAGACGGCAGCCCACCAGCCTCCCCCATCCCTGGGATTCTCCAGGCAAGAACACTGGAGTGGGTTGCCATTTCCTTCTCCAATGCAGGAAAGTGAAAAGTGAAAGTGAAGTCGCTCAGTCGTGTCTGGCTCTCAGCGACCCCATGGACTGCAGGCCACCAGGCTCCTCCGTCCATGGGATTTTCCAGGCAAGAGTACTGGAGTGGGGTGCCATTGCCTTCTCCGGACAGTTACATTAGGGATGGTTAATTCTCCTCTTCCTAGAAGAATTCCTGAAAGGAAATGCATGAAGCATGAAGGGAAAAGAGACCTTCTCTTCCTCCATGATTTCCAAGAATGCCTTTAAAGAATGGAATCACCAACTCTCTGCCTTTGTTCCCTCAAATATGCTTTGTGAATACAAGAAAACTCCTATAGTTGTGTGCTAGCAACAGGGAAGATTTCCCAGGTGGCTCAGTGGTAAAGAGCCCGTCTGCCAATGTAGGAGATGTTAAGAGATGCGGGTTCAATCCCTGAGTTGGGAAGATCCCCTGGAGTGGGGCATGGCAACCCACTCCAGTATTCTTGTCTGGAGAATTCCATGAACGAAGGAGCCTGGCGGGCTACAGTCCATGGGGTCGCAAAAGAGCCAGATATGACTGAGCAACTGAACAACAATAGCAGCAAGGGAACAGACTCTTTAGAATTTGAAAAGATCATAAAAATTGGATGAAAGAAACATGAAGAATTATGGAAAATTGAACTGGAACCAGGTTGAGGTGGGCTTGTCATACTCGGTTTGCTCAGTGAGTATCTGTAGACATACTGTGTTCCAGGTACTGCAGGAGGCGCCACCGCTGGGGACAGTACACAGAAGCTGATGGGCTGCTCTGGGCCACATGCCTGCGAAGGGGAGAAGGGGTGTATATCCTGGTCTCCAGGGACCCCAGCCTCCTGTGAAAATGCTTGCCTGGCGTTCAGCCTCAGCCACCTCTCCTGAGCTACAAATGCTGTTTTCTCCTCCTGGGGACCCCCCTTTGCCTAGTTTCTGGGTAGAAGAAGAGTTGTGGTTCCCGTCATGCTGGATCCCGACCACCACTCATGCCCGTACATCTGTGTGTTTCTGAAGCATTTCACTAAGATTTCTCTGTAGACAGTGCAGCCCCAAGGCAGGCAGTTCTGAGGAGTCCTCAGAGTTGTGGTTTAGAAACAGACTTACTTGTCTGGCTAGATTATTTTTCTTAGGGAATATAGGTGGGAGCCACTATTCTTCTTCACTTTGAAGTGCGAAGCTGCTTCAGTTGTGTCCTACTCTGCGACCCTATGGACTGTAGTCTGCCAGGCTGCTCTGTCCATGGGTTTCTCCTTTCAAGAATACTGGAGTGGGTTGCCATTTCCTTCTCCAGAAAATCTTCCCAACTCAGGGATCAAACCTGTATCTTTTATGTTTCCTGCACTGGCAAGCAGTTTTTGTTTTGTTTTGTTTTGTTTTGTTTTTTTACCACTAGTGCCACCTGGGAAGCCCTTCTTCACAGTGCTTGATTTTCAGTCATCTGCCTCTTATTTAGCACTACTTTTCAAACTCTGTTACAGCATATTTTGACCCTATTTTTAAAAAATCTATGACAAACCTAGACAGTGTGTTAAAAGCAGAGATATCACCTTACTAACAAAGGTCCATATAGTCAAAGCTGTGGTTTTTCCAGTAGTCATGTACGGATGTGAGAGTTGGACCTTAAAGAAGGCTGAGTGCTGAAGAATTGATGCTTTCGAACTGTGGTGCAGGAGAAGACTCTTGAGTGTCTCTTGGACTGCAAGGAGATCAAACCAGATCAATCCTAAAGTAAATCAACCCTGGATATTCATTGGAAGAACTGATACTGAAGCTCCAATAATTTGGCCACTTGATACGAAGAACTGATTTATTGGAAAAGACCCTGATGCTGGGAAAGATTGAAGTCAAAAAGAAAATGGGGGATGGCAGAGGATGAGATAGTTAGATAGCATCACTGACTCAAAGAACATAAATTTGCACAAACTCTGGGAGACAGTGGAGAACAGAGGAGCCTGGCGTGCTACAGTCCATGGGATCACAAGGAGTTGGATGTGACTTAGCAACTGAACAACAACAAAACATAAAGCATATTCTCTAAATAACATCTCCCCCTCTGCACACAAACACGCACTCACTCTCACTCACTGCTTGGCTCATGTTACCAGGTCCTATATTGTCTAGACTTAGTTTAATTCTAAACTTCCCCTTATTTGGTGTGTAGACTATAGGATAGAAAAAAATAAATGAACCATGTGTGGTTTTCAGTAGAGATTCTTTCCCTTTACAGATTTATTAACATTTTAGAGCAGAAGTCATTCAATTACTAAGCCCTTGTGACACTATAAGGAAGAAGAAGCCAAGATTCCCATTCAGTTTATGTTCTGATTACAAGAGGATAACAATAAAACTGAAAATTTGATTAAAATTTTAAATAAGATCTTTTTTAAAGTTCTAACGAAGCTCTTATTCATTTGTTCAACAAGTAGAAGTGGCCAATATAGCTCTTGCTTGTTCAGGAAGTGATGCCAGGCAATACCAAGGAGAAAATTTCATGCCTTCCAACTCACCAAGGTCAGAGTTATTGAAATAGTATGCAAATGATCAAATTAATCATTTCTTCCTTTCCTCATCCTAAAACTTTACCAAAGCAAAGAGAAAAGATTTGAGTCAGCCTTTAACATTCATTTCCAGTGTCCTAATGTGATGGAAAATTTTGGATCTCACTGCTCACTCACCAGGGATTACTCTCCCCACTCCCTTAAACATGCCAGACAGTAGAAAGGAATCTGAGCTTTCTATTTTGGTGTGCTTTTGTGGGTTGGGGAGAAATAGACTGCCTAAATAAAACATGCTCATTCATCAGGATAGCTGGCTTGATAGCTTTGAAAATTGAATTGTTAGCTCTTCTGGGAAATAAACTCATGTGAACTTCCACTCCCTAATTACAGTTCTTTTCTATGCTCTGTTGGTTTTGGTTGAGTCGGCTAAGCTCCTGTAGTTAGTTTGGGTTTTTTTCTCCTTTCTTTCTTTCTTGTTTTGACCCCTTCTCCAACCTGTATCTCCAGAGAAAGGAGACTTGAAGAAAATGTCCTGACTCATTAATCTTCGTGGTTTCTTCACCATCACCACTCTGCCTCTCCTCCAGCAGATGCAGAGTGGTCCGCATCTCTCCTGGAGCCCGCCCTCCCTTGCGCATGCACAGTATGCTGCTGCAACACCAGACCCCCAAGCTCAGGAACTGTGGGTGCCCTGCTGGGAGGGCCCCACTGGTCCTGGAGCCAACCTGAACGGCTAAGTAATGAGGCAGGACTTTTCTCTACAGCTGCTGCCATGTCATTCTTGAGTTTAGCAGGCTTATTCTTGCAAAGACAGAAAGTGTTGGGAAGATGTTCTCCTTTAAAGGCTACTGGACAGGAAAGTCATAGTAAACCACGTGGAAAAGAAAGCATGAGGGCCATTTTTGTTCTTCATTATTGATATGACTGCCTTTAGGATGGCTGATCAAGTTGTATGGATATATTTTTCTGTTGGCTTCATTATTAAGTGCAGACAGAGAAGGGTAAGCAGCACATTTCAGTTTAATTACATCAGATTTCTGATAGGATGGCACATTAACATTATATATAGAACACTAATTTTCTGGTTTTCTTTGCCTGAAATATCTACACAGAGCTAACTGCATGAAATGATTCATGGGTAAGCAGGGAGGAAGTTTGTACTCTTTCAGTGCCAGCTTACATAAAGAACACTCAAAAGATGTTGAGTATTTTATGGTAATTCTGTTTAGTACTAGGCATCCTAACTAGGCATTCAGTGCAGCGTAGGAGCCATCCTGCATGATATCATAAGAAGGCAAAAGCACCAACAACATCTAAAGGACGAGACCCTAGTGGGGCTTCCCTAGTGGCTTGGTGGTAGAGAATCCACCTGCCAGTGCAGGAAACACAGGTTCGATCCCTGTTCCAGGAAGATCCTGCATGCTGGAGAGCAACGAAGCCTATGGGTCACAACTATTGAGCCTGTGCTCTAGAGCCCAGGAACCACAGCTGCTGAGCCCACAGTGCCGCAACTACTGAAGTCCACATGGCCGAGAGCCCGTGATCTGCAACAAGGGAAACCACCACGATGAGAAGCCCAAGCACCTCAACTAGAGAGTGGCCCCAGTTCACCGCAAGCCCAAGCAGCAGTGAAACCCAGCACGGCCAAGAAGGACCCTGGTGGTCTTTGGCCCTGCTTACTCCTCGGCACTGAGTTGCCCTGGGAGGGTGACGCTGGGGAGAAGATGCTGCCTGGTGCTGGCACTGTGGCATTGTGCAAGTGCCAGCAGCATCCCTCCCTGAGAGATTTTCCCAAAGACCATCTTGTCCAGTCCTCTCACTTTGCATATGAAAAAACTAAGGCCCAACAAGATGAAGTAACTTGTCAACCCATTTTTGTGGGAGAAGTCAGAAGTTTAAGCTTTGGAGTGTAAACGATTGTGAGTCGTGAAGACTTTAAGGCAGAATTGAGTGAGTAGTTCATTTTTTTACCTGTTTTTGTTTATTGGACTGTACTGGGCCTTAGATGTGGCATGCAAGCTCTTGGTGGCAGCATGTGCGACCTAGTTCCCTGACCAGGGATCAGATCCAGGCCCCCTTCATTGCGAGCTCAGAGTGTCAGCCGCTGGATCACCAGGGAAGTCCCTGAGTGAGTGATTCTTAAACTTTCCCCAATTTTGTGACTTCAGCTTCGAGTCTGTGACTTTTTAAAGGAATTGAGATGATGGGAGAGGGGTGTGTGTGTATGTACACATATGCACACACTTGTGTGGCAGGAGGTGGAAGGTGATTTTTCTATGGGTTTTTTTTTAAAGGCTATAAACCTTTAGCATAATTGGAGGATGGGTGTGGGGCTTCTTGGAATACCTGTAATCCCTAATTAGCACCCTGACTTATGGAATGGAAACACAAGATAAAATAAGGGAATTCTCTCTGGAATAAATGCCACTTTCTCAATTAAACAAAGGGCAATAAGATGGATTGTAATGCCAAAATAAGGCTTTTGATCATTCTTTGTCCAAAAACCACATTTTAGTCAGGGTCAACTCAATTTAACAATTACTGATATTAAGAGTATGGGAAGCGTAGGTATGTTTTAAACTAACATTTCTAACGTCTTATCTTTCTATGTCTCTCTCTTGCTAATGGCCGAAAGAAAAGTTAATCATGATTTGCTATAATTATCCCATTAAAATAGGATTGATAGTAATGTTTTATATTAAAAAAAAATGGTGAGTCCAAACTGCTGAGTTAATTAGAAAGGTGTCCTCTGTGCCTCAGAGGAGGAAATGCTATTCTTGCCTACTCAGTGACTGGCATAACAAAACATTTGAATTCCTTTCTCCTGCTTCATTGAGCTGAAATGTATCATTATGGAGGGGAAATCATTCCGATACATTCTTAAAAGCAAAACATATTTTGCTTAGATTGTTAAATAGTTTCTGAAATAAAAATTGTCTAGCTTCTGAGAGGCACAACACTCCCTGTGTTCTTTCATAATCCTTTACAAGTTCAGTTTAGCTTTGTTCTGTAATGCTGTCTTAGTCTGTTCCAGCTACTATGACAAAAATACCATAGACTGAGTGGCTGAAACAACAAAAACGTGTTTCTCTCACTTCTGAAGGCTGAGCAGTCCAAGGTCAAGGTTCTGGCAAGGCCTGTATTGGATCAGAGCGCTCTTCTTGATTTGCCCGCAGTCATTTCTTCACATGATAGAAGGCAGAGAAAGACCACAAACAAGCTCTCTTGTCTCTTCTTATAAAGACACTAATCTCATTCATGAGGGCTCCACCCTAATGACCTAACCACCTCCCAAAGTCCCCGCCTCGAAATTCCATCACCTTGGGGGGTAGGATTTCATTACATGATATCGGGAGTGGGGGGGATGGGGGTGGGACACTAACATATCATCCACAAACCATGGCAGGGACAAAATTCCTTCCAAGTTTCTTTTCCTGTTCCCTTGGTCTTGCCTGTGTGTTCCACACTATAGCCAACTATTCATATAAAAATTTTGTCCATGTGCAGCTTAGTTGAGATCTCTTTACCACCAACAATGAATATCTGGTGGATTCATTAGTGGAGCAGTATACCAGCTGTAGTTAATCAGAGGTTTTGTTCTTACTGAAACCACTGATGATAAAACCATTTGTTTCCAGTGCTAGCTTCTTAGGTTTGTAGGTTCAGTTCTGCACGTTCAGGAGTGTGAACTCACAACAGTATGCCTGCCAAGGGTAAGAGCACTCTTGCTTGCTCCATCGCTGTTCCCAGATAGCCCAACTTAATCCCTGGTCCCCCGCCCACCCCCAGAGCAGCACCACCTACACTGTGTTTATGACCCTTGTCTGTATCTGACAACTTACAGCATCGCTGTTGGGCTGGAGCAGCTCAGGCCAGCTTGGGCAAAAGGCAGAGGATTGAGACCATGTAGTGAGTTTGGTTCAGCGGGTACAGGTGGAGAAGCTGCTGGGGGCCAGGCATGGCTCTCTGGAGGCTTATGTGTGTTGTGGCACGTGGGGGGATCATGGGACCAGGCAGTGTGGAATCAGTTAGCAAATTCCTAACCTACAACCATCATCATTAAGCAGTCTGCTCCTGGCTCTTTCTGACCCTCAAACAGTAAGTCCAGAGAGGTTGAAAGTGAAAGTGTTTGTCGCTCAGTCATGTCCTACTCTTTGTGACGCTATGGACTGTAGCCCGCCAGGCTCCTCTGTCCATGGGATTCTCCAGGCAAGAATACTGGAGTGGGTAGCCATTCCTTCTGTGGAATCTTTTGGGCTTTTTTTTCTTCAGCAGCCACCTGCCCCACCCCATCCCACACCTTGAATTTGGGAAGGAGGACAAAGGGCCTTTGGGAATGTCTTACCCCATAAATGAGCTGAGGGACAGTTAACCCTGCCATTGTGAACCTGATCTATTCTGTGATTTGACTATTTTGAGAAAAGCATTTCACCATATTTGTATCAGAGGGTTTTCAGTGAAGGGTACAGTTTTAAAAACCTGATCAATACAATACTGCCTGCACCGTGTTGTCAAGTAAAGCAGTTGTTTTTGTTTGTCAGTGCTGCTGCTGCTGCTGCTGCTAAGTCGCTTCAGTCGTGTCCGACTCTGTGCGACCCATAGACGGCAGCCCACCAGGCTCCCCCGTCCCTGGGATTCTCCAGGCAAGAACACTGGAGTGGGTTGCCTTCCTTCTCCAGGGGATCTTCCTGACCCAGGGATCGAACCCACGTGTCCTGCATTGGCAGGCAGGTTATTTACCATTGAGCCACCAGGGAAGTCCCATATAAAGCAGTGGAAAGCTAAAAATCATAGGAAATGGGGAGGTCAGAGAACAGGGATTGTTAATCTACCTTCAGCTACTCCATCCCGTATTCTATAGAATGTGGTAAAAATTAGCACCCTACAGGGGCCCCAAAGGACTCCAGGACTAAGAAAACACCAATCAGGCTACCACCAGCTACACTGTGCTGAAATCAGGCTATCCACTCTGGTTCCCAGTACAAGTGGCCAAAGCGTGGGCAAAAATGGCATCCAGCCTGGAATACTTGCTCTTGTCTGGAGGTTCTGCTGTTCTCTGCTCAACTTCTGCTTGGCTGGTTCCTTCCAAGCAGGAATGCCACTTCCTTGAGGAAGATTTCCCTGCTTAGGTGCCCCATTAGGGTGCTTTCATAGCACCCCAAGCTTCCCTTCATTGCATTCGTTACCCTATAGATAACTGATCTCCTTAATTCCGTGTTGAATGGTTCTCACTATTGGCTGTAAGCTTCCTGAGGGCAGGGCCACGTCTCTTTTGCCGCCTTTTGAATCCTACATATGTGCTCAGTAAATCGTAGGTGTATCATTCAGGGCTTTCTAGAGAGGAACTAACAGGATGTGTGTGTGTATGTGTGTGCGTGCGTGCATGCGCGTGCAGAAGAAGGGATAGGAGAACACAGACAATCATGGAAGCTGGAAAGTCCAAAATGTATGGGAAGGCTGGCAGGTTGGAAACCCAGGGGAGAGTCTGCTAGCAGAATTCTGTTTTCTTCCATGGAGGTTAGTTTTTTCCTATTAAGACCTTCAACTGTTTGGATGAGGTCCATTCATGTTATGGAGGGTAATCTGCTTTTCTCCAAGCCTGCTGACTTAAATGTCAATCTCATCTAAAAATACCTTCCAAGAAACATCTAATACAATGCTTGACCACATAAATATCTGGGTACTGTGGTTCAGCCAAATTGACATACAGAATTAGCTATCACAGGAGGTAAATGAAAGGATGATGGGAATCATGACCTGGGTCTCAGTTATGCATTGATGATCTGTGTGAGACTTATGGCTCACACCTCCTTTCATCCATATCATCTCCCTTGATCTTTCATACAGCTCTGGGAAGTGGGCAGTGTGGGAGAGGGGGCTGTGTTAGGCCCTGCTGATAGATGAAGTTCAGAGAAGGTAAGAGACATCCCAGAGGTGTCACAGCTTTTCAGAGTGGATGGGAACATTCTCCAGCTTTGTTTTCAGTATTTATTTCTTGATCTTGCAACATATATTGGCCGTTTCTTCGTGCCACTGGAACACTGTTCTGAGAGTTTCACATGTATTAACTTGTTAAATCCTCATTACAAGTCTGTTGGAAGGATCTGATATAATCACCCCCATTTTACATCCAGAGAAGCTGAAACAGGTGTGAGAAAGCTGCCCAAGGTCATGTTGCCCGGTCGCGGTGCAACTGGGATATACAGGAGCCCCAGTTCTGGGACTTGTTCTCTGGACGGCTACGTGACACCATCTCTCTGCACCCTTCACATGCAGGCATTTGGCTTCCAGAAGGGCGCAGTAAGCAAATGTCCCTGGCTCTCGTGTTGCAGCTACATTTGCAGGGTAGTGAACACGGGGAGCGAGGCAGGGGCTGGGTCTCCCTCCTCTGCTGCCAGCTTCCCGCTGCTCTCCTCTCCCCTCATCATCTTAAAGAGCTCTGTTACTGTCCCTGTGGTGTTTTATCACCTGTATTAAAAGCTCTAATGGTCTGAGTTGCCTGTGTGGCTCCTGTTTCCATGCAGGAGTAGAAGTAAATTAATCTTCAGGGACTTCCCTGGTGGTCCAGTGGTTAAGTGAAATGCAGGGGATACAGGTTGGATCCCTAGTTAGGGAACTCAGATCCCACATGCAACTGGGCCTGCGTGTCGCAACTGAGACCTAATGCAGCCACACAAATATTTTTTAAAATACTGTGCTTAAAAAAAGAAAGTAAACGAAGATTCAAAATGATTTTTTAAAGGCGAAAACAAACCCCCCAAGTGTCCTAAATTCCATGAGAGAAAAGGCCCTTGTACTCTAGCCCAGAATAGTGACAACCCTGAATCAGAGCTGGGTGGGACCTGGAGCTGACCTAACAGTGGATCCCATCCTAGACTGTAGTCAACCATGTGGACAATTCAGTGCCATTAAAATTCTCTGTCTGGAACACCAGCTCAGTGACAATAGGGATGTTTGAATGTCAACTCTTGTTTCAGGAGGTATGTTGTGAGGATTTATTGAGCTGTGGTCTATGGAGACAGTGGAGAAGCATTGCTCCCGGAACCCCTTTTGCTTGCCCTCCACGGCTGGCTTCTGCTCTTAATTTTCTCTCATGATGGATCACTCTATCCCCCTGTCCACACCCACCCCCTCGTCCTAATCTGGCTAAGCGACTCCTTTTGTCAACATCCCGTATCTATTCCCCAAATCTGGTTTCTCTGGTGTTTTGCACCTTGTCCTACCCCTAAGCAAAGATTCTGCACAATAACCATTTACTGTTTTATGTTGCTCTCATTGACTTATGGGTATAATTTATCTCCTCCGCTGAGTGTTTAGTCTGTGAGAGCGGGGGTCTTGGTTTATATCGCCTTCATATCCCCACAAATGTTTAGCCATATGCCAGGCAGATAGAGCTCCCTGAATTGAATGACATTAAAGTAAAGAGTATACCAGTCATTTGGTGATTATTTTTCCTGCTTTTGCCCACTCCATCCCTCATTCATTTATCCCTCATCCGTCCATGCATGTGTCTGTGCATTGATTGGTTCATAAGACATGTGTGATGTACTTGCTATGTGCTAGTAACTTTGGGAATACACAGATGAGTTCAGAATGCTCTCTGTCCTTAAGAGTTCTAAAAATTGCTATTCAAAAGAGTTAAAAATCATTCTTTAGGTAGACAACTCAAACTAAAAATACCTATTATTGTTGTCATCACTCTGGCTTATCACGGCAGATAAAGCTGAAATTTGTGCAAGATAATTGGCTTCCTGGTGAGTTTTCTCCCTCTTTCCTTTTTTACTGAGCACACTATCATATTCCTAAAGTATTCAGATTACATTGTGATGACAGCTGATAGTGCAGCAGGCAAGGGATGATGTATCAATACTTCTGTTTCGTTTTTAACACTTTGATGTACTACCCACAGTTCCCCTGCAATTAGTTCATATGAATGAATCACGGCGGCCTGCAGAGCATCTGTGTTCCTGCAGACTCTCTCTTAAGAGAACTCACATGTCCTGTACTGAGAGATAGAATTCCCCTGAACGTATGTGATAAGGAAGTTGTTCTCTTTGAGGTGGGCTGAAGCAAGGGGCTTTTCTTTTAAGGTTGTATAGAAAGCCGTCTACCCTTGGGGGTTATGCTCCTCCACCCCCTCTACATTCTCCTTCTGTTATCACGGAGGCACACACTTCCTACCTTTCAAACTTTCCGTGTTGCCTGGTTTCCTGTGAGATGCTCCTGTTAAGATATGAGACTGGTTTCAGTGGTCAGTGTGATTCTGAAGTTATCTTGATAAATAAGTGTAGTTGAAGGTGGTACAGTCTGGAGTGGAGATGAGCGGAGGGACCTAAAGGAGAATGAGAGGGGTTTGTCTTAATTAGAAGTCTTTTTAGTTTCAAACAACTGTCAGAAACTTTTCTGACTAAAACCTGAAACTTTTTAGTTTTAAGCTGTCAGAAGTGGGAAATGACTGGAAGGATGTTTGTATTGGTGGACCCAGAGCAGGGAAAGTCAGGGAGGCCTGGGGCAGGGTTCACTGAGGCTCCAGGACTTTGTTTCTCTCTCTGCCTCTTAGCTGTGCTTTCTCCACATTTTGGCTTCAGTCTTCAGTTCAGACCAGCCTTTGCCCTCACATACCTGCTGACAGCTCTGAAGTCTATCTTGCAGCTTCCACTAGCAGGCCCCACAGACTCCTCTCTTGCCCTGAAAATTCCAGAGAAGGGCTGGGGTTGGCCCCGATTGGGTGTGGGATGTAAATAAGTGTCTGTTCCCATCAGAACATCAGGGTTGGAGTGAGGAGAACATGTCCAAGGAGGAGACGATGCTGCCCCCAGAAAGGCTGAACAGACAAAGGAAAGCTATCCTCGGGATTCGCAGGAATCCCTTTAGTGAGCCTTTAGGAAAAAAGACTAATACAGGGGATGATGGGCCTCCAGTTCAAATGCAACCTAATCAGTATTTACTGAGCTATTGAAATAAAGGTTTCTTTGGGAATTCATTTAGGGATTACTCATTTAGCAGTTTCTAAGGAAGAGTAGCATGCCTATGCAAGAGAGCTTAGAGAAAAGATGGAGGACCAACCGCCTAGATGCAGGGCCAGCAGGTGATCACCTGCAACTTGTTAGACTCCTCTTGTGAAGAACAAGAATGGGTCCCAGACCAGCAGGGGGACTGAGCCTGGATTGTGCCAGCAGCTGTCCAAATTCTTCACCCCACTCCTGTCCAGCTGATCACATGGCTTCCCTTTCGAGTTGACCCTTGCCCTCAACTGAAAATCCAAAATCTGCAGCTGGGGGCTGCCAGAGATTGCTCCTGTTCTCCGGCCCCACCTTCCCCCATTGGCCCCTTGAACCCAAGGAACAGTTTTCAGCACTTGAGGAGGAACCTTCCTCTTGCTTCCAGGACTTCAGCCATGCTCCTGCATCTTCCTCCTTGACTCTTCATCTTTCTTGTTTGGGATTGAATTTGGGTGCTATTCTCTCCTAGAAGTTTCCCTTGGGCCTCCAAGCCTCACGCTGTCCTCACAGCAGCCCTGCGGGCCCCCAATTCAGTGTTTATTTTGCTGTGTTGGGTTTGGCCCACTTCCCCTCCCTGGAATCTCTGAAGGCAGGAACTTCATCTGACCATGCCCATGCCCGGCGCTCCCTGCATACATAGGTGCTGGATAAACATTCATTCACTGAGGATCAGAAAGCAGAGAGCTGCGGGGACAGGGTGCCCACCATGTCACTGTCCTGCCTGCCCTCTCAGAGCGTTCAGGTTGAACGATTTTGGTCACCATTTACTTGCACAGCAACATAACAACTTGCGAAGGGTGCGTTTATTTGCAAGGCAAAATGCCTGACATTGTCACTCAGAAGACCTCAGTTCCAGGGTCTCACTTACCCAGGCTCAGGAAGAGGTGACAGGGGAGAGGGTTAGTTGTTGCATTTTGTGTCTAGGCGATGATGTCGTGTTACATAGGATGCTCTCAAATCTTTGACAGGAGTCGAGGCAGAATTCTTGTCAGATTATATAAGAGAAACAACTCATCATTCTGCTACACATACTGGGATCTATTATGTATTTTCTTAAAGCCTTTGTGTGTGCTGGCTCATATTACTTAAATTGAAATTTAAGGAAATCTGCTTTTACTACCAAATGGACAGCAAGTAATGAGGGTTTTTGACTTGCTCTTCAGTAAGTCTGTTCTTTTCAATTAATATTTTCAACATTTTGGCTGCAGGTTTCATGCCACATTATATTAATATGTTACCGACATGCCAGGCCCCTTTGCGGTACCTCCCTGTCTGTTCACCTGCCCTCCTCTCTGCCAGGGATGCTTGTCTCCCCATCATTTGTTGGCCTGGAAAAAGCCGTTCTTCCCTCCAGGCCCAGCTCCCTCCTTCGTTACCTGCCATCTGCAGCCCCTCCCCTTTGTCACACCTCCATGCACTGCGCATGTGGCTCCATGCAGACCGTGAATGTGGAAGCAATGGGTGTATCTTATTCATCCTTTTCTTTTCTGGTTTTTTTTTTTTGGTGTTTATTCATTTGAAGACACAGACACCCATTAAAGAGCTTTCCTTCTGCTAAGGCAGGAGAGACTTGTTGCACTACACATGTGATGCTGGGCCTGGAGACTCACTATTTTATTTCTTTCCTATGAAATAAAAATGTAGCTTATGCTATTACTTCATTTTAACTCTGCCATGATATTTGTTTTAAAACAAATCACTGGATATTAATCCTCTTATTATATTCTGTCCCTAATTCTATTAGAAGAACAAAGAGGGAATTTGGATTTGGGATTGCTTTCACAGAGCACAGAGGTTTTAAGCATCTCACTTGACTTCATGGGGGTTCTTGGGGACCCCATAGGTTTCTGGGAACAGAGAAGTGCAGACCTGACGAGCTGGCAGCCCCGCCCCACCCGAGGAGGTCTGACTGGGAATCTCAGGTTGTTACGCCCGCGGCCAGGTGTGCTGCCTCCCCTGGAGCCGTCCTTCCTTCCAGCTGCCAGCTCCCTCTCACCACCAAGCACTCCCCATCCCTTCAGAGCTTTCTTTAGACGGTGGTGACAGACAGACCAGGTCTCCACCCAGGCAACCTCCCCGAGACTCCTCTGTGCTCTGGAGAGGACAGATTCTGGACTTCAGGGTCTCACCTTCAGAATCACAGCCCCCAAGGGAAGCCTGGCCCAGGAATGAGCAGGCTGTACCTTCTGGTCCCATGGGAAGTCTGGTTCATAGCAGCCTGCACAGATGTGATGTATGGTGGCCCTAGTCCCTTTAGGGGAAACCAAAGCACCTTGGTTGGCGGGGCGGGCAAGTGCTGCCCCCAGAGGCTGGTCACCCAGTACCCAGTGCTGGGAATCGTTCTAGCTCATGGCAGCTGTTTACCATGAGGGGCATCAGGAAGACAGGAGGCAGTGCTGAAACCCAACAGCACAGAGCTATTTCCAGCTTGATCTTGGCCTGTTAATAATGAAACAGCAATGATGTAGGCACAGGCTGACAGTGCGGGCGTGGTGGAGGAGGAGGTGGACATGTGGGGAACAGCCTGAGCGGCTGCAGATACAGAAAGAAGCCATGTGGCGTGTGGAACGCTCCCCTTCGGGGGAGAAGAGCAGACCTGGAATGAGAAAGGCAGGGTCATGTGCACAGGCAAACCAAGTGAGTGAAATGCTTTCACATCGATAACTAAGGGGCTGGTGTATGCACTGTGGGGAGAACTACTTGACCCATTCTCTGGGATTCTGACTCAGCATCGGTTTTTGAATCCCAGCTAAAAAGGGAGTAGCATTCTCATCTCCAATGTAATAATAATTTAGCTAATCCTTACATGGTGCTAAGTGCTGAGTACTGTTCTCAGTGTTTTGCAAACATTAGCTCATTTACATACATGATACACACAGTACACTTACATGTACTAACTCATTTAGGTGCATAGTACATACACTAACTCATTTGTATACATAGTACACTTACATGCTGTCTTAGTCCATTGGGGCTGCCATAACAGAATGCCATAGCCTGGATGGCTTAAGTAATGTTGGCTTCTCACAGTTCGCTGATGAAGATGCTGGCAGATCTGGTGTCTGGTGAGAGCCTGCTTCCAGGTGCATAGATGACCATCTCCTCGCTATGTCCTCACATGGTGGAAAGCATTAGGGAGCTCTCTGGAGCCTCTTTTGTAAGGGCACTAATCCCACTTATGAGGGCCGCCATCCTCATGACCTAAACACCTCACAAAGGCTGCACCTCCAAACACCGTCACACTGGGGGTTAGGTTTCAACGTATGAATTCTGAGGGACTCAAAGTTTCAGTACCTAACACACATGCTAGCTCATGTTAGACATGTATGATTTACGTACATCATATACTTACATGCATTAGCTAATTTAAAGAATCTATTTTACTGATGAGCAACAGGCACAGAGAGTCACATGCCTGGGGTCAAGCAGGTCAACTCTGGCTCCAGTCTTAGCTCCTGCTGGCTCTGCTTGCAGCTCCTGCTGCCTGTGATGGTGTAATTAGGATCAGCAGCATATCAGTGTGCATCTTACCAACTACTGCACACACAGCGTTTCGTCAGCCCACCAGACCCTCTCAACAGACCTACAGAGCATTTTACAAGTGAGGCAGAAACCAAGGTTTCCTAGTCATGGAGGGATTTAGTGGGGATGTGGAGACTTGTCCAGCTCTGCAGCCTCATCCTTGTGTGTGGCCCGTGCTTCACAGCACCCCTCCGGCTGTTTCTCCTGGGGCCAGTGTGGTCACTGCTGCACGCCTGGAGGCTCATGGGGCAACCTGAGGGACCGCATCCCATGGACAACTTAGTTCTCTCTGCCGCAGTTGGCCATGAATCCACCTTCCAGCCGTGTGAGTGGCCACCTTTAAGAACAAAGCCCAGAGGTGAGGCAGGGCGGAGGAGTTGAGGAGGCAAGGGTCGAGGGTGGGGTGTCAGGGATCCTACAGAGAGGATGAGATGTGAGAGGGTAACTTGGTTTGTGACTTTAACCTTTTGCACTTAGTATGACAGACTTTTTGAAAAGCATAACCTGGTGGCAAAAAAAATGGCAATTTTTAGGTTTTACCCTTACAATAGGAATGAGCTGGGGTGGCCTCGGCCTGCAGTGGCTTGAAGTAGAGCTTTGGTTCCTGGCCAGAGGTTGAGGCCAGGTCATGGTATGAGAGCACAGAGGACTGACTGCTAGACCAGTGGTCAGTGACAGGGGCCCCAGCCCATCAGTTTTGCAGGAAAAGAATTCCCACAAACGTGGAAAGTAGTGAAGCAAGAGGAGCATTTTCCCTGTCTGTGCTCCTTGTGTGTACACTTATCCAGTTAGTTATGTTGCCTTATTGGTCCAACTTCCCCGTCCAACGGCAAATTCCTTGTGAGAATTGAGAAAATCATCGCCTTGGCCATCTTGGCATCTGCTGCCTTCCCTCCTCCCAGCACAGGAGCTGGTGCTTAGTGCTTGTGTGTTCAGGGAATGAATGTGAGCTTATAAGCAATGGATTCTGAAAAGAGCCTATTAAAAGCGGAAATCAACAAAATTCAAATGCTTTGAGTCAAATGCCTTGAGTCAAATGCCACTTTTTCCAAAGATCCTGCCACTTCCACCCCAACTTGCAAAGTTGAACCTGTCCTTACTCCTTCTCACCCTCCAGCATTCTTCCCAGGACCTTCCCACAGGTTCCTGCTTTCTCTCCTGGTCAGTGCATCCTTCCGTTTCTGCCCCTTCTTTAATGTGTCCCCCAACAGCAGAATTATGTATCTGAACTCCAAGTGTGATCATTAAACTTAATTACACTTTGTTGTTGTTGTATTGGAGTTTCAGCATCAGTTCTTCCAGTCAATATTCAGGCTTTATTTCCTTAAGGATTGACTGGTTTGATCTCCTTGCTGTCCAAGGGACTCTCAAAGAAGAGTCTTCTCTGTTGAGGTCCTTTAATGGACTGGAACCTGGTGGTTTGGAGTTGACTGATAAGAAAGTAAAGGAGAGAGAAAGAGGCTGATATTCCTTGGTTTACACAGAAAACCAATAAACCCCCTGCATGGGGCTTGCTCTGTTCATGGAGGCCTCAGGCACCCTCTTGATGGGGTTAAGGCGCAGAGCGCCTTCTGGAGAGGGTCTTAGAAGCCTGGGCAGGAAAGTGAACTCAGAGAGCCTCTGTACTCCAGGGAATCAGCCTGAAAAAGAGAGAGAGAGAGAGAGAGAGAGAAAGAAAGAAAGAGAAAGAAAGACATGGGGACCAGATCTCTGATGGAGCAGAGGTGTTTTATTCAACATTGTGTGAGTATTTATACTGTCTTACAAGGCAGCTATTTTCAGCAGAGATAAAATCAAAACTTACAAGTTATCAAGGAAACATGAGGTCATCCATATGAAAGAGAGAGGGTTGTAAAATAATCACTTTTACCATATGGTTCATAAGAAGGAAGAGGGTACTTATCACTGTATAGAAAAACTAATGAAGGAAATGCCTGGATTCCTCAGCCCCCAGGAGAGGCTTGCCTCTCCTCTTAATTCCTGAGTATTCAGGAATTAATAAGGAACAGAGAATTCCTGACAGCACACAGGAAGCCTCCTGTTAAATGCTTCCTGACACTTCTCCAGCATCATAATTACACTGGACTATGTTAAACATTTGAGCAAGTCACGCTAGGCTCTGCACAATCCAATCCCAATAGATGGGTCAGACTCCTGCCTTCGCTGCTATTCCCAAATGCCACCACCTGCGCAGCAGCCACACTGAAGCCTCAGTGTCCACTGAGGGACGTGTTTGTGTCCTGGAGTCTTTGTACCTCTTCTCTCTGCTTGAGTGAGCTTCCCCCCATCCTCGGTCACACGAACTGCTCATCCCCTCCACCCCTCATCCCCAGGCAGTGGGCTTGCACTTCCCTCCTGTCTCTGCGGGGACTGCTTTCTGCCTCTCTTTCTTCTTCTATGCTGAGACCTCCTCCAGGGCAGAGGCTGGTCACCATTGCATTTCCTCCTCCCAGCACAGTGCTGGAGTTGCTTCCCTTTTCCTTTTTTTCCTTAAATGTTATTGATTGATTAGCTGTGCAGAGTCTTTGTTGCTGCACTGGTTTCCTCTAGTTGCACTGAGCAGGGGCTGCTCTCTAGTTATGGTGCACGGGCTTCTCACTGAGGTGGCTTCTCTTGGTGCAGAGCACGGGTTCTAGGGTATGCAAGCTTCAGGAGTTTCAGTTCCTGGGCTCTGGAACACAGGCTCAATAGTTGTGGCTCCTGGGCTCTAGAGCACAGGCTCAATAGTTGTGGTACTCAGGCTTAGTTGCTCCTCTGCACATGGGATCTTCCTGGACCAGGGATTGACCCATGTCTCCTGCATTGGCAGGCAGATTCTTTACCACTGAGCCACCAGGGATGACCCCTCTCCGCACTCCCCGGCCCTTTTAAATGTGAGCAGCAGACAGCATTTTGAAAGCATGGGATTAAGTCTTGTCTGCAGGACTCAGAAAGATAGGAAAAGGCCCACTTCAACTGTGCGTCTTTAGATGAGACATCCACAAGGCTTTTTCAACAAAACCCAGACCGCAAGATACACATAGGTCCCCTCCCATTGGGGCACAGGTCACAGACTCCAGGAAATGATCTCCTTTCCAAAATAACATTATAAAGAACAAAATTTGAATGCCAACAGTTTTTGGAGTTCACTGTGGTGAAATACTATACTAATTCAGACATCACTGTGAAGGCTGTGGAGAATGACAGACCTCGGCAAGCCATTTGCACGGTGTTCCTTCTTTAAGATTTTTTTTTTTTTTTTTTTTAGTTATTTGGCTGCTCTAGGTCTTCGCTGTTGCTCATGGGTTTTCTCTAGCTGTGGTGAGTGGGGGCTATTCTCCATTGTACTGCGCAGGCTCCTCACTGTGGTGGTTTCTCTTGTTTGGAGCACAGGCTCTAGGGCACATGGGCTCAGTAGTCTCAGCTCACAGGCTCCAGAGCACAGACTCAGTAGCTGTGGTGCATGGGTTTAGTTACCCCACAACATGTGGAATCTTCCCTGACCGGGGATCAAACCCATCTCCCTTGTACTGGCCAGCGGATTCTTTACCACTGCACCACCAGGAAAGTCCCACAGTGTTCCTTATCCATTAAGGTTTTTGCTCAGGTGAAACATTAAGGGCATGACATCAGTTCTGCCAACAGTCTTGCACCTCTGAAACAGATCTACGTAGACAAAGGAGGTAATTTTCTTTGCCTCTATGGCCCTGCTTTAACGATGCTCAGTGTTAGTTCTTGCAGGTTATTTTTGCAGTGTCCACAGGAAGTTATCGAGCCCTTTTCACATGACGCATGAAACATGTAAGTTGGCTGTGGAGCCTCTTTTCAATTCAGCTTTACCCCACTTGC
The DNA here is from genome assembly GCF_055505025.1 of Bos grunniens. Lineage (NCBI taxonomy): Eukaryota > Metazoa > Chordata > Mammalia > Artiodactyla > Bovidae > Bos > Bos grunniens. Next base: position 49,357,156 of record NC_141180.1, read on the forward strand.
TCCCGACCCCCCGCTTCCAGGTAGCTCCTCCACCCTAAGAGCCCCGCGTTCTGCCCATCAACTTGCATTCCTTCAGGGTCCTGGAGGTTAAAGGCATGTTAGATGACAATTGTGCAGCCTGTACAAAATATTTTCTGAAATAAGATAGAATATAAGTGAGTGAATGAATGAATGAATGACTACCAAACAAATAAATACAATTGCTTGTGCTAAGATGTAAACAAAAAAAAAAGGAAAAAAAAAATTAAGGGCAAGAGTAATGATTCTTTCTCTTCCCCACAAAGCGGAAGCTTTCAAGTGCAACATACTGCTGTCTAAAACTTGCTTCTGTGGCCACACTTGAGCCAAGAGCACAAGGTCAAAGCTAACGTGGCTGTGCTGTGCCCGTCCCCCCCTCCATATTCCTTGTCCTCAGAGCGCATAGCCCTGTCCCCCCAGCCAGAGCACAGGGTCAGAAATAGCAAATGATGATTGATCAGGTGCCTCCTGTCTTCAGACACAGTCAGCGTTTACTGTCTCTGCGGACCAGACTGTAGAAATAAGCAGACCCATAAAGACCTGCAATTACTATTTCCCCGGAGATATCCCAGATGCTGCTGGGTAGACGGCAGCATGGCAGCGCGCTTCCTGCTCCTGATTTATTCCATCCTGGAAGAGCTTTCCTTACATGGGCTTCTCTTTAGAAGTGACTGCTTTTGGCTTTTCAGGAGCTGTTTCAGGTGTTCTTATTTGGCCACCCTTTCAGTGTCCAGCGGTGCACGGGGTTGTGCCCCGGGGTCCTGCCTTCCCAAGTGGTGGAGAGGCAGACTTGCCTTCTCCAGTTCCGTTCCCACCCAGAGCTCGCTTCTTCCTTGCCCTCCTCAAGATCTGCTGAGTAGGTCTGGTGGGAGAGAGATGCTGGCTCGAAGGGACTCTCCCACCCCCAACCAGATGTTGCATTTTATTGTGACCTCCAGGGCATACAGGGATGACTGGTGGCAAGAATACAAGTTTGGGGTGGGAGGGCTCTCTTACATTCTTCAAACCAAACCACACTGATCATTCAGTGGTCCACCATGACAAACTCTGAAAAAAAATGGCCGATTTGCTGAATGGTTCTCACTAGCTGAGCTCTGCAGAATTTGGGGCTGTTAGGTAGCCGGATCTCAGGACCAAACTCTCCTTTAAATACTAAGAGTGCAAGCAGGATGAGGTTGTGTGGGAGCACGATGCTGTCTCTGTTCTCTGTTGTCATTCTCTGTTCGAGTTTTCATCTAAATTACCAGTCTCGGGTTAAGAATTCAAAGGGGAAAAGGGCTCTCAAAGTCTTGTTTGAAAGGCTTGAAGGCATGTGAAACATCGCATGGTTGTAGGCATTTCCCTTGCTGTGTGCAACGGCATGAAAGGGAACAGGGAGCTAGAGGGAGCATTTACTGACTCGCTGCAGGTGTGGACCAGCATCATCACACTCTAGCCCTGGGGTCACACGGTCTCCTGGGGGTTCCTAAAAAAAAGTTCTTAAAAGAAACTGAAGGCATGGAGAACTCATTCATTTTGTGTTTTCAGTTGTAGGTTTTGACTCATCACTCAGTGTCACAGCATGGATGTGGGGAAAAGAGTTTCATGGTCTCTGAGGCTTTAAGATTCGTTGTGCTTTATCCAAGCTGTGCTTTTCGATTGAGCCAGTATAAGAGGAATGATTTTTTTGTTTATTGGAATATAATTACTTTACAGTATTGTGTTAGTTTCTGCTGTACAACGAAGTGAATCAGCTATATGTATACCTGTATCCCCTTCTTCTTGAGCCTCCCACACCACATCCCACCCCACTAGGTCATCACAGAGCACAGGGCCAAGCTTCCTCTGCTACACAGCAGCTTCCCATTTGCTATCTATTTACACATGATAGTGTATATATGGAGAAGGCAATGGCACCCCACTCCAGTACTCTTGCCTGGAAAATCCCATGGACGGAGGAGCCTGGTAGGCTGCAGTCCATGGGGTTGCTAAGAGTTGGACATGACTGAGCGACTTCAATTTTCACTTTCATTTATTGGAGAAGGAAATGGCAACCCACTCCAATGTTTTTCCCTGGAGAATCCCAGGGACGGGGGAGCCTGGTGGGCTGCCGTCTATGGGGTCGCACAGAGTTGGACACGACTGAAGCGACTTAGCAGCAGCAGTGTATATATATTAGTGCTACTCTCAATTCGGCCCGCCCTCTCCTTCCTCCTCTGTGTCCACAAGCCAGTTCTAAGGATTTTAAAACTGAAGATAAGGTTCTGTGATTTTCCTACTCTGAGCCAGAGGAAGTTAGATGTTATTACCAGGTTTAAAATGAGGAAGATGATTGGTTTTGCTTCATGCTCACTGGGCTAAGATGAGAAATAGGTTTAAAGGGCATTATGAGAGTTTGGTTGGGTGTGAAGAATATTCCTTATAATCAGTGAATAAATGTTGTGTTAGGCTATCAGGGAAGGTGTGGCGCTTTATCACTGGGAATTGAGTCTGGTTTTTGGTCCTAGAGGATTAAGGAAATGACCACTTAAGTTCTTGTTCTTTTTCTGTATATTATTCACTCTGCTTTATATCGACTCTCTTCCCAAAGTATCCCATGTGTGAACGCTCAGTCATTTCAGTTGTGTCTGAGTCTTTGCAACCCTATGGACTGTAGCCCTCCAGGCTCTTCTGTGCATGGGATTCTCCAGGCAAGAATACTGGACTGGGTTGCCATTCTCTGTCCTCCAAGGGATCTTCCAGAACCAGGAATCGAATCCGTGTCTCCTGTGTCTCCTACATTGCAGGCAGATTCTTTATCGCTGAGCCACTGGGGAAGCCCTCAAAAGTATCCCACTGGGCCTTAGGGAAACTTTGCCTCAGACAAAATGAAGAATCCAGCTAGGGGCTTCTTGCATGGTCAAGAGTTCTTTTTGTCTTTTCCTGAGCACTTTTTCAGTTCAATTCAGTTGATCAGTCATGTTCAACTCTTTGCGACCCTGTGGACCGCAGCACACCAGGTTTCCCTGTCCCTTACCAACTCCTGGAGCTTGGTCAAACTCATGTCCATCGAGTCGGTGATGCCATCCAACCATCTTATCCTCTGTCGTCCCCTTCTCCTCCTGCCTTCAATCTTTCCCAGCATCAAGGTCTTTTTCATGGGTCAGTTCTAATGATCAACTATCTTTCCCTTGAGGCAAAGTTAGGAGTTAAATAGGGACAGATGTGTGTGTTTGTTTTTTTAATCACTTCTTTTTTTCTCTTAAATGTTATTATTTTTTATTGTTCATTTTTTGGCTGTTCTGGGTCTTGGTTACTGTGTACGGACTTTATTTGGGGGCTACTCTGCATTTCAGCAAGTGGGCTTCTCATCGTGGTAGTTTCTCTTATAGAGCACAGGCTCTAGGCCATGAGAGCTTCGGTAGTTACTGCGTGCAGACTCTAAAGAGCACAGACTCAGTAGCTGCGGTGCACAGGCTTAGTCGCTCTGTGGCATGTGGGACTTTTCTGGACCTGGGATTGAACCTGTATCTCCTTCATTGGCGAAGTGGACCGCTAACCCCTGGACCACCAGAGAAGTCCCCAGACAGATGGTTTTAATTTCCACTTTATAGATGAGAAAATTAGAATGAAAGGATGTCAAGTGGTAATTCCACACAGGTTTGAAACTTCAGCATCATTTTTGTGTTTCTTCTACATATGACCCATCACCAAATTCTGCTAAATTTCCCCTTGTAATGTTATCTGCACCTGATGCTTTCTCTTCACATCCACTGTCCCCCTTTAAGGCTATCATCACGCCATGCCTGGACCATTATATTGGTTTCTTGCATCCCCTTTCAGAGGCCAGTTTTGCCTCCTCCTCAATGCCTTCCCTGAGTTTTGGAATCTTGGGAATATGAATCCACCTTTGTTCACTTGGCAGTTCCCATGTGTTGCAGGCAGAGAGCCAAGGAGGCACTGGGATGCTTGTGGTAGGAAATGTTTCTCAGAGATTTGCTAACATGCTGTGCCCCTTGTGCCTTGATACTAACTCACAGCAGTGCTCAGTATTGGCTTCCGGTCTATGGACCTCTGTTTATGTTAGACACACAGTTGCATGAATCTATATTTCTCCCCCAGGGTTACACAGTCACTAAATGTCAGGTCACAAAAGTCAGGGAAAGCTCAAACTGAAATGTTTTGTTTTCCCAGAATGAGGATTCACTGATTTTGCTGCGGACTGGGGATTGAGGCAACCTGTTCATACTTGTAATTTCATGGTCACGTTTCACAAAAATTACAAGTCATTTTTAGCCTCTTAGTTACATCTAAAATTTTAAAACCTATCATGTTAATATATATCAGTTAGAATGATAATACTGCCTGCTTTATTACTCACATTTTCATAGTTTGAAGTAATTGCATTACATCCTATCTGGTTTCCCTCATGCCCCCTTCTCCGGTTGGGTTGTAGGTCTCTCAGTGACAAAGAACTGTGCTTGTTTATGTGTTCAGGTATTAATAAGACATTAGTAAGTGCCCATCACGTGGAAAGCCCTGTACCTACCTGTGGTCCTAGAGGAGTTGTGTTGCTTGATATCAGCAATGCACCAGGCCAGGGAGGTGATGGCATTGGGACTAAAGGGGCTTCTGCTCCCAGCTCCCACATGTGTCTACACCAGGACACTGCACTGCTTCCAAGTAAACATGTTGACTGAGAGATCAACATGTGTGAAGTTATTTGATCCGTAGATCGAGGTGCAGGTAAGTCTGATTTCCAGTGAATAGAGCCTCTCTGTCCTGCCATCTGTGTTCTTCCTCCCCACGTGAGAAAGTGGTCAGAGGCTTTGCAGCGTGCACTGCTCTGTACTCATCGGCTCTTCTTGAGAGTTGCTTGTCCATTAGCTTTGACTTCCTTTTGTCGGGCTCTCTAAACACTTCCTGTAATGGAATTAATGAAGCCTTTCTCTTGATTTTAGAAAAATAAGCAGGGGCTTAGGAGAGGCATCATTCTGACATGCTCTCTGTGTACACAATGGAGTCTCTAGCATGGCCTCTGCCTCTCAAAGTCTTGTGTTCTGTTTGGTCAGAGGTTACCAGGGTGTCTCCCGTGTATTTACACGGATTCCATTGTGAGCCTCCAGATCCCACGCTGTAAGGACGCCCATTCTTACTGCCCTTGATAGACGCAGGAAAATTATTTCCTGGTGAGAATCAGGTGCTTGTAAAAGCCAGTCTCTCAGAGAGGAATCTACCGTCAAAAGGGCTAATCATCCAAATGACAGATACGCATGGCTGGCTTCCCTCTTTATGCTACCTTGATTGAGATGAGAGGAGTGTGCTTCTGGCCTTGGCAATGGAGGATTCTGTGGGAACAACATCCTCAGGGAATAGCTTTTCTCTGTTAAGTATGACAAGTATGGCAAATGCACGCAGAGCTGAGATCTCTTGGCTGCAAGGCCAAGGGCCTGCTTCCCTGCTCCAGAAGACAGGCCCTCTTCCTGCAGGAGTGCTTCATCCTGGGGCAGGTGGGATTTAGTTACTTTTTGTCATTCGGCCTGGAATGTTGCATATCGGCCTTTCACAGACACCTGGCTGTGGCTCCCACGGCAGGAGTCACTTTTGGAAACGGAAGGAGATAGACGACATTTTCATATTTGGACACCAAGAGTGCCAAGGTTCTGGGGTTTCATCACTTGCTTTGCTCCTGGCTTTTCATGGGAACAGAGGGGCTGTCTGACCAGGGAGTCAGTTTTGAGGGTGAGGTCCTGAAAAGGAGGCTGGGCACACTTCTGTTCTCAGGCATGAGCTCCTATACGCTGAGACCTCAGCCATCTCTAAGTGCACAGAGGACCCTCTCACTGGCCCAAAGCGCAGAAACAGTCTGCCATCCTGCCTCTCCTGCACCTGTCACCGTCCCTGGGACAAATGGGGATGTTGTTGGGAATTCTCTCTGAAGAGTCGTTCTCAGACAGAACCACAGAAACAGGAAGCGGGTTAGTGGTTGCCAGGGAGTTAGAAGAGGAGAAATCCCGGATGGCTCAGCAGGTAAAGAATCAGCCTGCAGTGAAGGAGACACAGAAGACATAGGCTCCATCCCGGGGTCGGGAAGATCCCCTGGAGGAGGGCATGGCAACCCACTCCAGTATTCTTGCCTGTAGAATCCCACGGACAAAGCAGCCTGGCGGGCAACAGTCCAAAGGATGACAAAAAGTCGGACATGACTGAGTAACTACTCAGTGTACACACACACACACAGTAAACAGATGTAGGGTTTCTCTGGGGACGGTAGAAGTATTCTGGGATTAGATAGCGATGATGGTTGTGCAATATTGTAAATTATATATTTTTTTAAAAATCCACTGATTTGTCCTGGATAAGATGGAAAATTTTATGTTATATGAATTTTATCTCAAAAAAAATTAGAAATAAAAATTTAAAACTAAAATATTCAATATATTCAATAAATATAAATATTCAATAAATATTCAATATTATCCTCAGAAGGAATCATCCTAGTAACACCCTTCCTTACTTCTCACATTCATCCCAATTCTCATGTTCTATTGCTCACGTTTATTTCGAGATATGTCACATACGTGGGCTTCCCTGGTGGCTCAGACAGTAAAGAATCTGCCAGTAATGCAGGTGATCCAGGTTTGATCCCTGGGTCAATAAAATACCCTGGAGGAGGGAGTGAACACTCCAGTATTCTTGCCTGGAGAATTTCATGGACAGAGGAGGCTGGCAGGCTATAGTCCATGGGGTCACAAAGAGCCAGATTCAACTGAGCAACTAACACACATGTCACATACCTATATTACATGTTTGTTTTTATTTAGTGTGATCCTATGAAATGCCTATCTGACGAAAAGTAATCAAGTTATAAGGCCTTTTAGTGGCTCAGATATGTTTGTTGTTGCCCCGTCTGTTGGAAAGCTTAATAGAGAAACAGAGAAACACACCCTCATTCTTCCTGTTCCTGCTCTGAGCACTTGATTCTGTATATAAAATTCTTATAAATACACATATCAACAGAGTTCTTGATTTTTTGCCCAGTATATGAGAAGGAATAAAAGCGTTCTATCCCAGTTGAAATGCACACAGAATAAAATGCAAAAACAGAAGAAGAAATCCCAGGAACACAGATTTCAAACACAAGGATATTTTGCTCTGCCGCATCCTGAGATGATTATAAGTGGGACTTCTAGATGCAAATTTTATCTAAATTAAAATATTTTTTTTCACATTAAAGCTCCAGTATTTGCCTAGGCCATGATGCTTTTTAAATGAATGAAGTTTACTTTTCCCCTAAAATCAGTTCTTTCTGTATCATCCTTTAGCCTTGTTTCCCTTTCAAGTTATTTGATATCTCCCTGACCCCTCCCCATGTGGAGGTTTGTTCTTGCTTATTGAAAAGTGGCTTAAAAAACAAAAAAGAATCAATTGACATGCTTTGGTTTGGGGTCAATTTTACATCAAACCTCCATAGTTCTTAGAGATCATTTAATTTGAGTAAGTATCCAGACAAGTAGGGGCTGAGGCTGGGGAGATGCCCCTGAAGCATCAGAGCACGGGCCTGGGGGGACAATGGGGTAGCAGGCAGGCTGGGCAGCTCACTCCCAGCTGTCCTGCTTTAGGGTTGGGGTTTCCCAGCTGAGGTTTTGAGGGTCAGTCTGCTTTGTGGCCCACTTTTTACCTCTCTTTGTTTAGTGGTAGGGCCATCAACTTCTCTAGCCTTAGTTTCTCTGGTGCCAACGGCCTGGGGAGGTACCGTCTACACCAGCACCGTAGGCTTGGGAAGGTTGGGGGAGGGTAAGGGAGGCTGCTGTTGCTCCAAACATGCCTTTCCCTAGTTCTTGCACATCACCATCCTCCTCTTCAAAAAAGAGTAATGATGGGACTTCTTTGGTGGTCCAGTGGCTAAGACTCCATGCTCCCAATTCAGGGACCCAAGTTGGATCCCTGGTTAGGAAACGAGATTCCACATGCCACAACTAAGATCCAGCACAACCAAATAAATACAACTTTAAAAGGGTGATGGGCTTCCCAGGTGGCTCTGGTAGTAAAGAATCTGCCTGAGACCCAGGTTCGATCCCTGGCTTGGGAAGATCCCCTGGAGGAGGGCATGGCAGCCCACCCCAGTACTCTTGCCTGGAGAATCCCATGGACAGAGGAGCCTGGTGCCCTGCAGTCCATGGGGTCGCAAAGAGTCGGACACAACTGAGAGACTAACACACATAGCTGGGAAGATTATCTTTCCTGTATCTTTTTGAAAGTATAAAGCAAACATAAAGCAAGTGTCCTCACTGACACGCCTTTGCCCCAGATATGTCAGGTTCCTGGAGTGGGTGACTGTGCTACCCGCCCCCCCCCCACCCCCCACCCCCCAAACTAACCCTAACCCTAACCCCACCTGCCCCACCCGCCAAACTGCTGCCTTCTCTAACTCCCTCCTCAGAGGGTGACTTTGTTCATATCACAGGGCTTCCATCATGTGGGTAGGGATGTCGGGGAAATGAAGATTTAAAATCCATAACATTATTAGCACTGTCAATACAATAATTTAATAAATGTTCCCAGGAGGAAAACAGGCGTTGACAGAGACTACCTCTTCTCTCACTTTTCTTTCTGTGTGACATTTTCCCTGAATTATGGGAAGGAGGCCTTTGTGGAGGAGAGTCTAGGGCCTGAACTCTTTCTTGCCACGCCTCAGCCGCTTCCTTAGTCTTGCCTGGGGCCGTTCATGACCTGGAGCTGAGGGAGCATCCTCCACGCACATCTGGTCGCCTCCGCGCGGTGGGGAGGGTCAGGATTGTGCTCACCTTCTCAGAGTCAGTCTTTTCAGGCTCAGATATGTGAAGAGTCCACTTGGCTATGACTTGCTGCATTTTCTTCAGTCGGAACATTAGAAAATAAAATATAAAAATTCGCCCTCAAGAATCTGGTGAAGAATTCCCTGGTGAAGAACCTCCTGCCTATGCAGGAGACACGGGTTTGATCCCTGGTCAGGGAGGATCCCACATGCCACAGAGCAACTAAGCCCATGCACCACAACAATTGAACCTGAGCTCTAGAGCCTGGGAGCTGCAACTGCTGAAGCCCACGTGCCCTAGAGCCCATGCTCCACAACAAGAGAAACCAGTGGAACAAGAAGCCTGTGCGCCACAGAGAGTAGCCCCGGCTTGCTGGAACTAGAGAAAAAGCCCGCACCAGCAACGAAGACCCAGCACAGACAAAAATAAATAAACAATACAATTTTTGAAAAATAATTCACCCTCAGAAGTACCTGTGGTTTTATCTCTTAGTTGTGTCCAACTCTGTGCGACCCCATGGACTATAGCCCTCCAGGCTCCTCTGTCCATGGGATTCTCCCGGCAAGAATACTGGAGTGGGTTGCCGTTCCCTTTTCCATGGGATCTTCCCAACCCAGGGATCAAACCCTGGTCTCCTGCACTGCAAGCAGATTCTTTCCTGTTTGAGCCACCATGGATGTCCTAGAATAGTCATATTCATAGAGTCAGAAAGTACATTGGTAGATGCCAGGGTTTGGGGGTGGGAAGGGGTTTTGGTTTCATAAAGTGAGAAACTCAAGAGATGAATAATGGCGAGATTTTCACAACAATGTAAATGTACTTAGTGCTGCTGAACTGTAAATTAAACATAGCGAAAATAGTATGTTTTATACTATAGTGACTTTTACCACAATAAAAAAAAAATTAAAAAAAGAAATAAAAGCAAAAATAAACAAATGGGACCTAATTAAAATTAAAAGCTTCTGCAGAACAAAGGAAACTATAAGCAAGGTGAAAAGACAGCCTTCAGAATGGGAGAAAATAATAGCAAATGAAGCAACTGACAAACAACTAATCTCAATAATATACAAGCAACTCCTGCAGCTCAATTCCAGAAAAATAAACGACCCAATCAAAAAATGAGCCAAAGAACTAAATAGACATTTCTCCAAAGAAGACATACAGATGGCTAACAAACATACGAAAAGATGCTCAACATCACTCATTATCAGAGAAATGCAAATCAAAACCACAATGAGGTACCATTTCACGCCAGTCAGAATGGCTGCAATCCAAAAGTCTACAAGCAATAAATGAGGAGAGGGTGTGGAGAAAAGGGAACCCTCTTACACTGTTGGTGGGAATGCAAACTAGTACAGCCACTATGGAAAACAGTGTGGAGATTCCTTAAAAAACTGGAAATAGAACTGCCTTATGATCCAGCAATCCCACTGCTGGGCATACACACTGAGGAAACCAGAATTGAAAGAGACACGTGTACCCCAATGTTCATCTCAGCACTGTTTATAATAGCCAGGACATGGAAACAACCTAGATGTCCATCAGCAGAAGAATGGATGAGAAAGCTGTGGTACATATACACAATGGAGTATTACTTGGCCATTAAAAAGAATACATTTGAATCAGTTCTAATGAGGTGGATGAAACTGGAGCCTATTATACAGAGTGAAGTAAGCCAGAAAGAAAAACACCAATACAGTATACTAACGCATATATATGGAATTTAGAAAGATGGTAACGATAACCCTGTATATGAGACAGCAAAAGGGACACAGATGTATAGAACAGTCTTTTGGACTCTGTGGGAGAGGGAGAGGGTGGGATGATTTGGGAGAATGGCATTGAAACATGTATAATATCATATAAGAAACGAATCGCCAGTCCAGGTTCGATGCATGATACAGGATGCTCGGGGCTGGTGCACCGGGATGACCCAGAGGGATGGTATGGGGAGGGAGGTGGGAGGAGGGTTCAGGATGGGGAACACGTGTATACCCGTGGCGGATTCATGTTGATGTATGGCAAAACCAATACAATATTGTAAAGTAATTAGCCTCCAATTAAAATAAATAAATTTAAATTAAAAAAAAAATCCAGCCTCAGAAACTCATAAGCACAGATTATCACTGAGGAGACCACACAGATGTTTCTAGGTAACCCAGACCTTCCTTGAAAACAAGCCTGGAGTTTCCAGGCGCCCATCTCTATGTGGAGTGTCGATTGTTGTCGTTGCTGGAGTTTTTCTCCATCCTAAGACTTTTCCTTGTTCCTTGGCTCCCCCATCCTCCCAGTAATTATATTGACTGTCAGCTGTCTTTGTGGGGATTTAGTGACATTTTTCTGAATCCCTGCAAATGGACCTGTGACTTTGGCCTTTGTGTGTGGACAGCCGGACGGGAGAAGCGCCCTGAGCTACCAGCATGAGCTGATTGCTGCTGTGTCGTGGCCACCCCTGAACCTGCACCTCGAATGTCTGGGCATCAGGCAGCTTTCCCTGGTGCCTTCTCAGGTGTTTTCTGCTGTGTTTCATCGATTTTATAGCTAACATTCTTTAGGGCTTGGGAAGGGGGGTGCTTTACTGCAACTCCTCTGAAAAACCATTTCCACATGAATCACCTCTGGCCTTTTTCTGTTTGGCACGTTGTTTAGACAAAGAGGAGTTTGTATGTATCACTTCCCACCAGACTCTCCTAAGTGGAAGCCTGGGATTTGGAACTTGGGATTTTTTTTTTTTCCTGCCCTCTAAATGAATGCCTTGTTGGCTAGGTTGTTGACACAGCGCAGTTTCTTACAATTTTATAGCCTAAGGGACTGCCTTAGCTACAGGCCACATTCACGTATTATATTATTGATATGAGCTACCATATTTCTACCTATATATTTCAGGGGATTAATTTTACTTCTCAGCATCATTTATGAGGTGATTCACATCTAAATTTAATGTAAGATTATTTACTTCCCCGAATACTTCATCTACACTGCAGAATTTTGTCTCCAAAAGTGGGTTTTTTTAGATGATCTAATCAAAACCTCTCATTTTACAAATGAGAAAGCAGAACTCTAAAGCAAGTTTTCTTCCGAGCAGCACTATGGTATTTATTGCACTGATGTGCTCAGTCGTGTCTGACTCTTTGCAGACCCCATGGACTGTAGCCCACAGACTCCTCTGTCCATGGACTTCTCCAGGCAAGAATACTGGAATGGGTTGCCATGGGTCTTCCCGACCCAGGGGTCGAACCTGAGTCTCCAACATTGCAGGTAGATTCTTTACCCTCTGAGCCACCAGGGAAGGCCTCTTGGGGGCTGGCTAATTCTGGATTGTAGGAGGCTGCCTGGTGCACTCTGAGGTGTTTAGAGCATCCCTGACATCTCCCCTTCAGATGCTGAGTGTGTGCGTGCTCAGTTGCTCAACTGTGTCCACCTGTTTGCAACCCCATGGACTATAACCCTCTGGGCTTCTCTGTCCATGGGATTTCCCAAGCAATAATACTGGAGTGGGTAGCTGGTCCCTTCTACTGGGGCTCTTCCCAACCCAGGGGTCGAACCTGATCTCTGGCATCTACTGCACTGGCAGCTGGATTCTTTACCACTGAGCTACCAGGGAAGCCCACTCAGATGCCGAGAGGACTCTCCAAACGAATACGTCCCCAGACATTGCCAAATGTTCCCTGGTCAAGAACCACTGTTCTAGAGGTAAATGCACAGTTGGGTTGTGACAGAGTCAAGAGTAAGAGCCAGGTGTCCTGACTGCAGGTCCACCCTATCCAGACTGGACAACAGAATTAAGTTCTGGGCGGAGCTCAAGGTCATGGTCAGAAGAGCTTCCCCAGTTCTCCAGGGAGAGAGGAGGGCTCAGGGGGCTAAGGAAGCAGGAGCAAAGAAGAGTGTCACAAATTCTGGGCAGATGTGTTCTCTTTAATCAGTGTCCCAGCTGCTCATAGAACCTGACCCAGTGGCTCATTGACTCAACTCTTGTGGATGAACTTCTACTGGACAATATGTCAGAAAATCATAAGATGGGTGTCCAGAGAGAACAGAATTAGGGGAAAGAATACTAGAGGTAGAGGAATGTCTCTCCTGCCCATCCACACATCCAGAGCCTGGGGCCAGCCCAGGGGAAGAGGCCCCCTGAGCCTCACACAGTAAACCCCTGTGCATTCCCAACCAGGTGGGTGGCAGCTGGGCCCTGGTCTCCATCCTCTGGTGGAAGTCCTGACTCACACAGTTTCTTTGGCATTTTTCCCTAAGCTCTAACAAGGATCCAATTTCTATGGATCTCCATTCTTTCCCTTTAAATCTGCGTCACTTTTCTCTCCTGGCCATGAACTTGGAGAACACAGATAGCACTGTGAGGCATGTGGCAGCTAATGCCCACCCTGGAGTATTTCTGATGGAAGCAGGCAATGTGATCACCAAGGAGGGAATTCATAGGTGAGAGATCAGAAGTTTTCTTGCTGCCTGATCCTGGGATCTATTAGGAACCTGGGTTCCACTATGAAAAGATAAGAAAACTCTATTGTCAAGGCTCTGGATCCTAAGCCTCTAGCTTTCCTGTTCCGGGCTCTGTCCTTTGCTCACTGGGCTCCTTGCAGCTGGTCTGAGATGACTTTCCTCTAAAAACAAGACTTCTTTAGGTAGCTGTGCCTACAGGCAAATTGAAAAATCCACTCAACTCACTGAGACTTTTGTTTAGATGATGCTAGAAATGCCAACATAGAAACAGAACTTTTGCATGAAATTACTTTTGGGGTAGTTAAATAGGCTCAAAGAGCAGAGTTAATGAACTGAGGGGAAATAGGTTCTGTTACACTACCAGAAATTGTGGTTTTCTTCTCATAAATCATTGCTTTCTCAACTTTTCCTGTCCTAGTTCTTTTTTTTCATTCTTTGAATGAACAGTAGGGCATTCTCTGTGTTTCTGAATTATTCCCTTCCCAGCCACCTGGTCATAATCCAAAGGAAAAAACAAACCAGACTGATTCTGTGAGCTGTATTTCACTGCCCTTGGCATGTGGACCACAGTGCTCCATTTTCCACCAAATAGAGGAGGAACATTCTGGAACCTTTGCACAAAGGAAAAAAATCCATGTTTATCTCTACAGTTGAAGTTTCCTAAGGGGAAAATAGCAGCAAATCAAATAAAAAGGAGCCTCAGTTTTCACTAGTACCAGTCTGTGTTTGCGTCTCATCCTGCTCCGTGAGCACACTGTGTGATTAAGGGAAGCGTTTGCTCTCTCCGCTGTGTTTCTCCAGCTCTAGAATGGGGATGAGAGCTGTAGCAGCTGTCACGACAGCGATGCTCTGAGCACAAGTGTGCACCGGTGGGGAAGAATCTCAGAGCACAGAAAGCCCCCAGCACACCCAGTATTTAACATTAAGTGGCCTCTTCCCACAGGGCTTCCCCGGTAGTTCAGCGGTAAGGAATCGCCTGCCCTGCAGGAGATGAAGGTTTAAGCCCTGGGTCAGGAAGTTCCCCTGGAAAAGGAAATGGCAACCCACTGCAGTATTCTTACCTGAGAAATCCCATGGACAGAGGAGCCTGGTGGGCTACAATCCATAGGGTGGCAAGGAGTCAGATACAACTTAGCGATGAAGAATACACGCACAGCCTCTTCCCACTCTATGACTTACAAATGTCAGAACTAGAGTCTTCTCTCTCCTCCCCTTTCTCAAAGAGCAGCCATTGCCTGCAAACTGAGGGGAAAAAGATACCACCTGAGCAAGCGGGTATATCAGCAGGATCCTACTAGGAGAACAGTGTCACACTCAAATAGGTTATTTTGAGAAGACTGTAATAGAGGGATTGTTTACAGAAGTATGGGTCATTTGCAGAAAACTAGAAAAGCTAATACAGTAGCCCAGGGATAGTAACAGCAGAGTGCCCACATCCCTGGTCTGAAATAACGAAGAGAGAGAGCAGCTTTCAAAGAATAGGAAGAGTAGAAGGGTTTCCCGACATACCCTCCTCCCTTTGGAATGTGAGAGCATCTGTGGATGTGGTCCAGGCAGGCTGCCTCCCTGGCACAGAGCAGGATGAGGAAGGGTGAAGAGTGCATCTGGAGGGCAGAGAGGAAAATTGGCCCAGCATGGATTGGAATAACTCCTTCAAAATGGCCCTCCTCACTCCTGGAGACTGAAAGGCTTCCACTCGCACCACCCCTCCTTGTCCCTGGCTGGATGAGGCTCACACCTCTCACCCCCTGTCTCACTTGTCATTTTCTATCCTGTGTCTTGCCCTCATTTTTTCTTCTGCCAATACTGACAATGGTCAGGAAAACTAAAGGCTATTTCAGATCATCTCTTTTGCTGTTAACAGCGTGAGGTTTGTTCTGCCAGTAGAGTGATACAGACCTAGGATGGAGGGTGAGGAGTTACTCTGCGCTTCTTGCATTCACTTTACTCAGTACAGACCATCTTTCTCAATTGCCACCACTTGACCAGTTTCTGAGTGTGTGGTACACAGAGCATAGCGACAGCTTTGGCCCACCCACCAGCCAGGTGGCTACAATGTGGAGCCCACACTGCACGCCCTTTGGATGGCAACCCTTCTGGACCTCTCATGAGCATTTAGAGGATTATTTCTTTAGCTATGTTGGCAGTACCCAAGAGACCTACAAGAGTTGATGCTACGAGGTTCTCGACCTCTAATTTTATCCCAAGTTCAAACCCAGAACTATTGATGAGAGCTTTGCCCTTGGTCAGAATAGCATTGAGTTTTGTTGCAAATACCTTAGTGAGCATTATAATGAGATAGGCTGCCGGGGACCAGCCGCGGCTGATCCAGGGAATTCGAAGCGGGGACGGCGTTGGTGAGGATCAGGAAACAACTGCTTAATTAAACGTTTATTAAGGATATAAAGAGTGGTGAAATAAGGATAGCTCAGTGAAGAAATTCAGTGAAGAAAAGAGGCTGAATAATTCAGCCAGAAGGTAAGAGAAAGAACGACATGGTGAGACCAAGTTTCGGTGAACAAGGCCCGCACTTTTTTCCAAAGTAGTTTCTATACCTTAAGTTATGCATAGAGGATAATGGGGGAAGGGGTAGAGTCAGGCAGTAAGCCAGGCTTTCTTCCTGCAAACTTATCATATGCAAAAGTTTAGGTGATTTGCATCATCTTCTGGCCCGGAGGCCTTTTTCTCTAAAGCTGATTATTCTAAAGTCAGGCGCCAGCCTCCAAAAAGCATTAGATAAAGTTGCATTCCTACAGAGCAAAGGTGTGGTGGGCTATAACAAGAAAAAGAATTAATTCAAGGGTCCCAGGTTACAAACATTAAAGCTACTACTTACACCAATTATATTAATCAATACACTGCCAGGGACACAGCAGGTAAGGGATATGGAGACTTAGCAGCAAATATTGGCCCAACAAGTGAAAATCCCTTCACCAATACAATTTCTAATCAATCTTTTGACTGCTCAAAGGAATCTGTATTTAGACAGTTTAGAACATCTCATGCCTCTCACAGTTTGGAGGCTCTGAGCAATCACATGTGGCCGGAAAAACCTATTCAGGCAGGCTAGAGGACTTCCAAGGGAGTTTGTAGGTTGAAACACTGTCACACCCAGGAATTATTAACTGGAGCTGTAAGCTAACTCTTTTTTCAGAGAGGTAGTGGGGGACAGCCCCCCGTAAAGTCAGAGGTGTAGGTGAAAGCACAAAGCAGAAAGTAGGCAGACTCTGGTTTGGGGGGTAGATTGCTCGAGAATTTCCAGGGAGACTCCTGAGGCTTGATCCCGCCTTTGCGTATGCCAAACCTCCTTCCTCATGACCTTTGCCAGGGGCGGAGCTCGCTCCCCGCAATAGGCAGGGGTGTGTGTGTGTGTGTGTGTGTGTGTGTGTGTGTTTTGAAGACTGGGGTCAGTTTCCTTCTGTGAGCCATCCATTTTCCTGCCTTGACCTAAATTCAGATAGCTGACTGGGGTTTCAGTCCTAGGCGTCTTCACTTCCTCTAAAGTCCACAACCACTGACTTATTAACACCTCATTTCCAGGTAGAAAGCTATTAAATGAGAGGCGAGAAGCATGGACTCTATACTGAGTTCACTGCATCTAACTGTTGAACTTGGGTACGTCACTGTACCTCTTTGCTTTTAACTAATTCTTTTTATTTATTTATGGCTGAGCTGAGCCTGCATTGCTCTTAGCGGCTTTCACTAGTTGCAGGGAGCAGGGTCTTCTCTAGTTGTGATGTCCGGGCCTCTCATTGCAGCGGCTTCTCGTTGCAGAGCACAGGCTCTGGGAGACGTGGGCCTCAGTAGTTATAACACGCAGGCTCAGTAGTTGTAGCACATGGACTTAGTTGCCCCACAGCACGGGGAATCTTCCCGAACTAGGGATCAAACCTGTGTCCCCTGCATTGGCAGGCAGATTCCTCACCACTGGACCACCAGGGAAGTCCCACTTCTCGTCTTCGGATCTCAGCTATTTTACCTGTAAATACAGTAAGCATGAAGTGACAGGTACTCTCTGGGTGAGCACCGTGGAATAACTTAGCCATTTTACTAGCTCTGGATGTCAAGTGTTACACCCAGGCAACCACTGAGACTTGAGCAAAGGTCTTTATGGCCTTTGGAACTCAGATCTATTGGAAGGAAGAAGGATACTAAACTTAACTTCACCATGGAACCATCTCTAGTCCCGCCGATGCATCTGCAGAGTGGTCAGCAGATTCTCTTAATGCAGGTCTATAGGGGCTGAGAGTCTCCGGGGAGTCCACCAAGGGGGTCTTTGTGTTCCTCAACCTGTCCCTAAATTACAGAGTACAGATTTGAGTAATAAAGCAGAACAGGTTCAAAGGACTTGTTACAATCTATCGAGTCAGTAACTAACAATTTTAGAAAATCCCTGAATACAAATTTATACAGTTTTGAGCTATTTCACAACTTATCAGACCATTAATCGAAGTTTTAAAAGTCCCTTAATATACTTAATCACAGCTTGTGCTTTTTTAAAGTGCTGAAATACGTTTCAGCATGCTGAACCACTGCAGCACGAGGGGAAAAAAATGACTTTAGGGAGTTCCACAAAAGCTGCCCAAAAAAGCGAATGTAAATATACTCAGCGTGAGGTCTGTTTTGTGTACAGTTTACATATTCTAGGTTGGACTTGATCTAAAGGGTTTGTGTTAGTTCTCTCACCGTATCTGCCCAGTGAGACTGTCGTGATGGAGAGGACAGTGTGCCTGACCTTCACCCAGAGCTGGGTTTGAATCCTGTTTCTGTTTCTTACTTTCTGCGAGAGCTCAGGAAAGCCATTCTGTGCTGTTGAACCTATTTCTTCTATGACAGTAAAAGGCCTACCTTAATAGGGTAGCTGGGAGGTTTAGCAAAGAACATGGCAAAGTGAAGCCCTCAAGAGTCCACCATCTCTTGAGGTGTTTGTGAGACTTCTCTGGCTGTCCAATGGTTGAGAATCTGCCTTGGTGGGGGTTTGATCCCTGGTCTGGGAACTAAGATCCCACATGCTGCAGGTCAGCTAAGCCCACACCACAGCTAGAAAGTCCATGTCCTGCAACAAAAATCCCGTATGACTCAGTGAAGATTCCCAAGTGCCTCAACTAAGACCTGAGGCCAATAAATTTAAAAAAGAGAGAGAGATGCTTGTTAAATTGAAACCATGTGCAAGAGCTGACACGGAGCAAAAGGGTCAACAGCATTCTCCACCAGCACCTTCCAAAAAACCCTACATGCCCCCACTGTCCTTCAGAGAGGCCGGCATTTGAAATGCACTTATCTCCACGCATGCCTACGTGCTAAGTCGCTTCAGTCCTGCCCAACTCTTTGCAGCCCTATGAAATGTAGCCCACCAGGCTCCTCTGTCCATGAGATTCTCCAGACAAGAATACTAGAGTGGGTTGCCATGCCCTCCTTCAGGGAATCTTCCCAACCCAGGGGTGGAACCCTTGTCTCTTAGGTCTCTTGTTTTGGCAGGCGAGTTCTTTACCACTAGCCCCACCTGGGAAGCCCCACTTACCTCCATATCTTCTATAAATTCAGACACAGCCCCTACCTCACCTTCAGTTTAACTACCACCACCTTACCTACCCCCTAGAAATAGAAGAAGAAAAAGTTTAGAATCTGGGTGGTTTGCTTTAAAAACATTTCCAAACCCTGATGATCTAGTTTGTTATTATTAATAGAATGATCTTCCTCCTCATTCCTATCTCTTTCATGTCCCTCTGTGCCTGCATCCAGAACCTTCCTAGGAGAGATTCCATTTGCAAATTACTTCCATCTCTACTTTCTAAATCTCAGATTAAGACTTTACCGATCCTGTAGAACTGAGCTCCAAATGGGTGAAAGACACCATCAGTGATACTGGGACTGTGAAGATAAATAAGACGCAGGCTCTGCTTCAAGGCACCCATAGTCTTACAAATGTGAAAATGAAATTTTTTTTTTTTTTTTTTGCCTGGAGCATAACTGCCATGTGTAACTGCCAGATCTGGGTACTAGCCCCTGGACTCGGCCAGCCCAGCTGCAGGTCTCTCCTTAGCTGCCACTATCATGACCCCACCCAGACACCTCTATCCCAGACTCAATCTTCTGGGGGAAATTCATCATAGTCTTGTTTACTCTGTTTTTATAGATGAATGTTTTTTGTCATGCATGAGAGTTTATTAAATCAGTTCATTCTGAGTTGAGTTCACCAAAGCTTTCTCTCATGTTGCTCGAGGGCCCTTTGCCATCTGGCCTGTGTTACAGGTAGACAGTATCATAATACGATTTTCTGGTACCTAAATGGGATTCAAGTTGGATCTGGGTTATATCATCATCCTCACATTTGGTATGTCAAAGCTGGACACACTGGCTGGAAAGTTGCCGGCTTTCAACTGCCCAACAAACCAGCATTTGCATGTCCTCTGCCCTACCCAGTGAGTGTTACATGTTTCTAGTGACTGGTTTATTCTGAAACACTTCCACTAAATTCAAGCATCATTCTGGAATGATGGCCCAGAGCAAAGGATCCTTCCCTGGTGAAATGATCCCAAATCTCCTGGTTTTAATAACTGTTTTCCACGTGAAATAAATATTGGCCATTCTACCCAAACACGCATGCTTATTGATGCTGGAAATTGTTCAGTGAAAGTGCTCAACGTTAATCTCAAATATGCCCACTTGTCTACACCCGTGCCCCTAGAGTCACACACCTTGCAGAGCCAGGACCATGTTCTCCAGGAGGAAAAATGGTCTTGGAACAATTGCTGACTTCCTTTAATGTTGATTTCCTGGTGAGTATAACTTTTCAACACTGATTTTTGGCCGTGGTGTGTCTTCACTGATGCATGTGGGCTTTCTCCAGTTGTGGTGAGCAGGGGCTCCTCTTTAGTGGCTGTGAGGGGGCTTCTCATTGTGGCGGCTTCTCTTGTTGCAGAGCACAGACTCTAGGGCATGTGGGCTTCAGTAGTTATGGCTCCCAGGCTCTAGAGCACAGGCTTAGTCATCCTGAGGCATGTGGGATCTTCATCTTCTTGACCAGGGAAAAGACCCTGATGCTGGGAGAGATTGAGGGCAAGAGGATGAGGTTGTTGGATGGCATCACTGACTCGATGGACATGAGTTTGCACAAACTCTGGGAGACAGTGAATGACAGGGAAGCCTAGTGTGCTGCACTTCATAGGGTCACAAAGAGTCAGATACAACTTAGCGACTGAATAACAATACATGATCCCCAGGGTAGAGGAGCCAAGACTGTGAATTCTCCTCCACTAGGGAGAAAAGAGATGTTCCTCTGTCAGGCAGCACCCCAAGTACCACCAGCATAGTTTGTTCCATGGTTATGAGCAGTCTAGGTCCTGTGGATTTATGTATAGCTACCGTACAACGAATGTTCTGTTCTTGAGAGTTCTGAAGCATATCTGTCTTGCTCTTTCCTTGAATGGAAATGTTTTGGCATACTTTGGTTTCCTAGGTAAAGAGTGTGCATTGCTCATTGGCATTTTAATAAATATTTATTTTTTGGTTGACTGGCTCATTATTCTCCTTGTCAGGTCATGTGGCTGCTTTTAGTACCAAGTTCACTCACATACAGCAGACTTCTAACTCTGCAGAGTTGTCAGCTACACAAGTCCCACAGTAGACTCATTGACTCAGCATGTCTAAAATGCTATGCTATGAAAGTGCTAGTTGCACACACACTCTCATCTTTAACTTTATAATAGCCCAAGTTGAAAGAAAGTTGGTTGTATTGTTAGCACCCACTGGTTTATGGATGGAGAAATCATGACCCCGAAGCTGCTCTATTGCAGAATGATGGGAACGTCTCAGTTACTTTCCTCCTTTGTCCTTTAATTCAGGGGTCCTCAACCTCTGGGATCTAATGCCTGATGAACTGAGGTGTTGTTGTTGTTGAGTCGCTAAGTTGTGTCTCACTCTTTTGCAACCCCATGGACTGTACGCTGCCAGGCTTTTCTGTCCGTGGGATTTCCCAGGCAAGAATACTGGAGTGGGTTGTCATTTCCTTCTCCAGGCGATCTTCCTGGCCCAGGAATCGAACCCCCATCTCCTGCATTGGCTGGCAGATTCTTTATCAGTGAGCCACCTGGGAAGCAATTGATGTAATAATAATAGAAATCAAGTGCGCAGAAAATGTAATTTGCTTGAATCATCCCCCACCCATCTGCCCTCCCAGCCCATGAAGAAAACTGTCTTCCATGAAACTAGTCCCTGGTGCCAAAAAGGTTGGGGACCACTGGTTTAATGTCTCCCCATTTTCCAAATTAAGTACAGAGTTTTTAATTTGGAAGGCAAGTCTCTACACAATCTGACATCCAGTTACTTTTCCAGTCTAATTTCTTACCCCTCCTCCACCCTGCCCACCCTAAGGAATATCAGAGTAAAGTCATGAAGCAATACTCATTGAGCCCTTGCCCTGTGCCAGGCTCTTTGCTGAGAGTTTCACGTGCATCAGCTCATGTAATCCTCTTAACAACTTCCTTGAGGTGTAGGCATTATTTCCACCTCCACTTTATAGTTGAGGAAACTGAGGTGCAGGGAGGCTGAGAAACTTGACTCAAGACCCCATGGCTACGTGCAGGTTCCCAGACCCCAGTTAGCCTCTGCCTACCTGCTCACTCTGCCCAGGTACCCGTGCCCTGCCTTAGGTGCCTGGCTGACCCTGACTCCTCTCACTGATCATCATCTTCCTGAAACCTTTCCTAGCCCCACTCCCCTAGTGGAAATGTCCCCTCTCACCTGGACCCTCACTGTTCCCCAGTATACCATGTGTTACACATTTTATCTCACCTGATGCACTAAGTTCCTTGAAGACAACATCTGCTCTTTAAGTTCTCCGTAAACACAGACCCTGGCACGGTACCCTGGCTCAGATTGAGACATGCTCCACAGATGCTGAAGGAATGAATGGATGAAGGTTTCTTGATTCCTGCTCTGGGTGTTCACCCACTCAACTAGTTGGGGGAGTGGCCAGGAGTCTCGGAGAGTCACTGGCCATTGTTTTCAATCCACATCCCTTGGGCAAGTTTCTTCTTAGCTGAGGTTTCTAAGTCTAAACAAGATGAACCGGGTACCATGGTCGGATGAGAGGACAGCCGCTCAGGCTCTTTGAAAAGACAAGGAGGGCAATTCATGTGTTCACCTGGAAGGCAAGAGAAAACACTCATTTATAAGCTGGAGCCCAGGAACAAAGCTCCATGATGGGGACACTTCCCAGTAATGGAGCCTGTTGGCGGTCTCCATTCTGCGGAGCCATGATCAAGCGTCCTCATGCATTCTGATCTTTGAGGAAAGCTGATTCCATGTGATACAAAAGGGCCTGTCAAGGGTATTTGTGTGGGACCTAAGCAAAGTTCACTTTCACAGGTTGGCAAGCTGGAGCTGCATGCCATCCATCCCAACACATAATAAATGCTTCTGACATTTGCTTCAGACATGGCATGCTAGGAGGGCTTTTAAATTCTCAAATGCAGTAGTACACCTTATTGATCAAGCGCCTTGCATTAAAGGTTTCCAAAGCCTCTCAGCTACTGGTAGAATTCCCCCCTCCCAGGTCCTCTCCCTAGCCCCAGCCTTCCAGGCAAAGAGGATTATCGTTGTTGGATTATGGGTGCATGCATGCATGCTCAGTCACTTCAGTCATGTCCTACCTGATGGTCTGTAGCCCATCGGGTCCTCAGGCCATGGGCACGAATACTGGACTGGGTTGCCATTCCCTTCTCCAGGGGGTCTTCCCTACACAAGGATTGAAACATTGTCTCCTGCATTGCAGTCAGGTTCTTTACTGCTAAGCCACTGGGGAAGCCCCTGGATTATGAGTCTCTACCTTAATTTGACAGTTTTTCTTTTTCAGTTCTTACCATAAGCACACAGGAGAAGACTGCAGTTAGGTAAATCTCACATTTATTTGGTAATTCTCTCCCTCAACTCGATCTGATTCTTCACACAGATATTTTAAGAAAGTAAAGAGAAAACATGTCTTCCAAATAATCCTCCATATTAGAATTCACCCTTCTGCTTTGAACTTGTGTCTTGCTGCCAGTGAGGGCTTCCCTTCCAAGATCCAGTCAGTGAAGGAAATTGGAGGTGGTCAGCGGTTTGCCTCTGCCCAGAGGTGGCCGGAGCTTTTCATTAGCATTTGCTCCTTTACTCCCCACTGGGCTTCACTCATCCCTGCCTCTTATCAGCATGCCTTTCACCTTGGGGGCTACCCAGGTTTATCAGATCCCTTCTAGTTCTTCCAACCAGCAGGCAGCTTTGAACTTCAGGCTCTTTGGAGCTAAGCAGAGAATTAAGTTGCTTTGGTTCTAAAACTTGAAAATAAAGTGATCTGAAATGGAAATGCCACCTTCTCCCTTTTCTGTTATCATAGGTCTGACTTTCTTTACCACTCCCTCCAGCCAGGGCTCTATGAACATTGTGTTTTTCATGTGTGTTTAGTGGAATTGGAGACAGGCACTCTCAAATAGGTAGAAAAATGAAAGTGAAAGTCACTCAGTCGTGTCTGACTCTTTGCGACCCCATGGACTACTGTACTCCATGGAATTCTCCAGGCCAGAATGCTAGAGTAGGTAGATCTTCCCTTCTCCAAGGATCTTCCCAACCCAGGGATCGAACCCTTGTCTCCCACATTGCAGGTGGATTCTTTACCAGCTGAGCTGCAAGGGAAGCCCAAGAATACTGGAATGGGTAGCCTATCCCTTCTCCAGCAGATCTTCCCAACCCAGGAATCGAACCAGGGTCTCCTGCATTGCAGGCGGATTCTTTACCAGCTGAGCCACCAGTGCTCTGTGCATACTGTGTGTTTCATGCATGTTTAGTGGAATTAGAGGGAGGCACTCTCAAATAGTGAGGCCTTTTGGAGGAACTGACACTGAAAGCATTGGAGTAATTGTGGCTAGAGTTGCTGGTATTGAACTTTCCTCATCTTTTTTCATTGAATGAGAATGAAAGTCTCTAAGACTATGAAGGGCCCAGGGATTGAGATGTGGGATGATGTCTTCCTCCCCCTCCCTCCCTCTCCCCACCTCTTTTAGTCTGAGGAGGTCCCAAGAACGTGGAGTAGGGCATGGCGATCCATGGGGTGCATCAGTTTTTGATGAAATGTTTATTTACCCTAAGTGTTAGCCAAGACTGTTACAGATTTCAGCCTCTTGGCCCTAAAGATCCCTCAGGTGCTTTTTGTCACTAGGACAAGAATCTTCTTCTTCTCTTTCCTGGAACTAAAGCTGCAGAGTTCCAGCTGGAGAAACAGCCTCATCCTGGAGTGTGCACCCCAATGGCTTGTCCAGGAGGGGACTCCCCAACCTTGCATCAGATCCCACCTCATCAGGATGCTTTCTCTCCCAACACCAAGCATGTGGGCCTAGAAAAACCTCAGTGCTGAGCATGAGGGGGTTCTGTACTGGCTTACCTAACGTCTGGCCCCAGGAAGCACTGAGAACTCAGGCTAATGCTGACACCGCTAGATTCTACCCAGGCCTCATTCATATGAGGTGTTGCCAGGAACAAAATGATCGACCCATGAGAGATGCACATATTTAATAGAACTTGGGAGCAGCTCGGACAGTGTTCCTAACTGACAGTTTTGTAAAGAAAATGGATGGAAGTGATGAATACCAGAGAAATACACAGCTAATTATTAGATGATCATGGCTGTTGCCTTTTTGATTTAGAGAACTACACTGTTTATTGTGGTGCTATACTAAATTCCATGGTGGGCCTGGTAGCTAGTATTTCTAGACAGTCCCCTGACAGGGTCACTTGACTTATTTTCAGAGTTCGGGTGTTTATTTATCTAGGTCAAAGGCCAGAAACAGTGGGATATTGAAATTCCTGGGACCAAGGAGAATCCAGCAGTGAGGTACAGAAGACACTAAATCAAGTGTCAGGTTAGCAAGCTGAAGTCTTCATATTTATGATAAACTGGGCTGCAGAAAAGAAAAACAGTTTCCCTTGGCCCTGTTGGTGGCCAAGCTGAACAGCATCTTTGATGACAGCCAGCACCAGCAGACACAGAATTTCTTGAATGCTCACTATTTAAAGACAGATCTGTTAGTTACCTCTCTAGTCAGAATCCATGAGTGAGCTTGAGCAGTAAATGGGCCTTTTATAAATAACGAGAGTCACTCAGTCGTGTCTGACTTCTTTGCGACCCCATGGCCTATAGCCTGCCAGGCTCCTCTGTCCATGGAATTCTCCAGGCAAGAATATTGGAGTGGGTTGCCTATTCCCTTCTCCAGGGGATCTTCCTGACCCAGGTATTGAACCTGGGTCTCCTGCACTGCAGGCAGATTCTTTACCATCTGAGCCACCAGGGAACCCTAGTAAGTTCCCAAATCCAAACTGAGTCCCTTTGAAAGAATTCTAATTTAAGGAGTTCCCACTACTGCTTTAGCTCAGTTGGTAAAGAATCCGCCTGCAATGCAGGCAACCCCGGTTCTATTCCTGGGTTGGGAAAATCTGCTGAAGAAGGGATAGGCCACCCCACTCCAGTATTCTTGGGCTTCCCCTGTGGCTCAGCGGGTAAAGAATCTGCCTGCAATGTGGGAGACCTGGGTTCAATCCCTGGGTTAGGAAGACCCCCTGGAGAAGGGAAAGGCTACCCACTCCGGTATTCTGGCCTGGAGAATTCCATGGACTAAGCCCGTGGGGTTGCAAAGAGTCAGACACGACTGAGAGACCTTTACTTTCATTACTGCTTTTCTCGAAAATGTCTTCCATGCTGTGTTTTATCTGTTGAATGGGTATTTCCAAAGATAAAATAACCACAGTCACCTTCTGGTGACTGACTACAATGGTTTTCCTACTCAGTATTTGGAAAAATCTCCAATTGTCACTTACCCAGGATTTATAAAAAATCAGGCAACAGAGAGAGTGGGTGGCAGTTGGAAGGCATGAGCTAACCTAGCATCTATGCAGATTGGGCAGCCTTGGATAAGCATGGAGTTCTGTACTGTATGTTGATGTAACATTTTCTCTCTTTAGATCTCTCCTACAGGTAAAAACTATTAAGAATCTAGTGACTAGATCTCCTGAATTCGTGGTCTAAGGTGTTTACAGGGAGAGCAGAAATCATCTGCTCTCTAGGACACCAGCTTGTACAGCAGTGTCATGAATGAGGGTTCAGTGGGATGGTCACTATTATTTATTGAAGACCTACTTTGTGCTAAGTACTTAGCATGTGCGTGCATGCTAAGTCACTTCAATAGTGTCCAACTCTTTGCAACCCTATGGACTGTAGCTTGTCAGGCTCCTCCGTACATGGAATTCTCCAGGTAGGAATACTGAAGTTGGTTGCCATTTCCTACTCCAAGGGGATCTTCCGACCCAGGGATGGAACCCAGGTCTCCCGCATTGCAGGCAGACGCTTTAACCTCTGAGCCACCAGGGATAATAATCCCTCTAGATTGGGATTATTATCTCCATTTTATTCATGAGGAAACTGTTAAAATATGTTGATAGTCACATAATTTGTAGAAGCCAGGACATTCTGACTTCAGAGTTCATGATTTTTCTAGATGTGGCTTGCAGAAGGTGAAGCCTCATCCACAGATATGCATTAGAAAAAGGTACAACTAGAACTCAAACCCAGGCACCGGGTCTCCAGAGCTTGTGCTGCCAAGCTCCGGGCTGTGCTCCACATGGTCAGAGGGAGGACCTGTGGACAGTGAGCATTCTAAACGTTGGAGAGAAAATTCCACATCCCGCTTTCCTTCAGACCCAAGAATACCTGTGTCTTAGGATGTATCTCTAAATAGCTCATCCATTTCAAATAAGTATCCTAGCACTGAGCTAAGAGATGAAGCCTTTGCTAACAGGCGGCTGTCAGAGTCACCATCCTTGTGACAGACCAGCCCCTGAAACATGCCCGTCTCCTTTCTTGAAGCCTGGCCAGGCTTTTCCCAGCCTGCTAGTTGGGGTGAGGGGCCCTGGTCCCAGGGACTGTCTGGTCATGAGCTTCATGGGAAGGACTTTTCCCCTGGCTTCATTCTCCCTCCTTCCAGCCCTGCAGTCCCCTGCTGGCTGCCTGGTGACAGATGCTAGGGATGGAGGGCATCGGGGAATGCTCCTCCCCCGCTCCCTGAGCACCTCTCTTATTGCTCTGTTTTCTGGTCTCACACGCGTTCTCCCACACTTAGCTCTAGTGTACCACCACCCGTCTCTCTTCCCAGCCTGGCTTTTAATAATGTAAATCTTTCCTCTCTGACGGCATCGCTGCTCGTTATTTGCTGTATGGCACCATCTGAGCTTGGGCTGCCCCTGATGGCTAAGTGGTAAAGAATCTGCCTGCCAATGCAGGAGTCGTGGCTTTGATTACTGGGTCAGGAAGATCCCCTGGAGAAGGAAATGGCAACCCACTCCAGTATTCTTGCCTGGGAAATCCCATGGACAGAGGAGTCTGGAGGGTTACAGTCCATGGGATTGCAAAAGAGTCAGACAGGACGGACTAAACAACAACAGCCATAGGCACCTCTGAGAAGCCAGCTGCCCCCAATACAGCATCAGCACCCCCATCTCTGTAAAGGTAGTTCAGAATGGGCCCAGCCCAAAGTGAGACAAGTTCAAGCCCCACTGGGTTCAGTGGGAGGACAGGGCTCCTTCTCTGGCTCTGACCCAGGACACTCACTGTAGGAGGAGCTGGTCGGGCCCACAGGCTTCTCACCTTTGCCAGGGAACTGGCTTCGGACGAGTCACTTGAATACCCTGCACCTCAGTCTCCTGGGCCTTACGGTATGGATGATGGCTGTAATAACTGTAATAAACTAACTTAACAAAGCTGTTGTGGGGCACCAAATGGAAATGAGATAGTCCTTTGCAGATGAAAGTTTGTAAAAGAAGTTATGGTGGTAGTGTAGATGGCTGACTGACCGGGTGATTGATTTTGTCAACACCGAGGAGACACTGCCTCAAAACAGGCCTGGAGCGCCCTCAGCCTCCTGAAATCTGCCCTCCGCCCCTCAAACTCGGCACTGGATTCTATTGTCCTGGACCTCCTCTAGGCGAAGAGAGCCTCCTGGCCTACGAATGTGTCATGGAGGACTACCACTGTGGTTTTATGCAAAGAAATTTAATCCAGTTTTGATCTGTAACTAACAACTAAACTACCTGGAATCTCTGGAGTCCCTTCAGTGTGACTCTGTGATTCTGTGACAGCAACTCTGTGCAGATGGAATAATGGCTTGGTAACCTTATGTTCGAAAGCCCTGTCTGTAAATGTAGGGAACCTGTTTGGTTCTCCCTGGACATCCTAGCATCAGAGTTATTTGAGACCTCCATTGGCATATGATTCCATGGTCTCCTTAAAAACTCCTGGATGGACTTATGTGACGGTCCAGTGGTTAAGAATCTGCCTGCCAATGCAGGGGACACGGGTTCGATCCCTGGACTGAGAAGATCCCACATGCCGCAGGGCAGCTAAGCCTGTGCTCCACCGCTACTGAAGCCTGCTCTCCCTGGAGCCCGTGCCCCACAACAGGAGAAGCCCACGAAATGAGACGCCTGTACACTGCAACAATGAGTAGCCCCCACTCACCGCACACAGCAGCAAGGACCCAGAGCAGCCCAAAATAATTAACTAATTATTTTTTTAAAAGGTAATTTCAGATATTTCTAGAAATTTTATCAGAAAAATGTCTAAACCTTCTTCTGTTCTAAAACCCAATTTTAATTTGCTTCTTTACAAAACATCTTTGGCCCTCTCTCCTATCACGCACATTTGGTAACTCAAAAGGGTGAAGGAAAGTCAACCTTGTGGGTTTCAGTGTGCCAGTGATTGATCAGCAAGAGACTCTTACGTTAGGCTCTAAGTAGGAAGTGGATGTTAGTCGCTCAGTCGTGTCCAACTCTTTGCGACCCCTTGGACTGCAGCCCACCAGGCTCCCTGTCCGTGGGATTCTCTAGGCAAAAATACTGGGCTGGGTTGCCATTTCCTTCTCCATCTAAGTAGGAAAGCACTCTTTAAATAATGGCTGGAAAATCACACCCTTAATCCTTTGCAGCGTGTTTTAGAAATTGGTACTTCATCAAAATCTTTTATAATAGATTTGACAGAATGTCCAAAGCATAGAAGAATATGGAAGATTGCTCAATTTCTTGGTAGATCAGAAAAGTGAGTGTGTTGAGAAGAATACACTTTGAGAAATATATACTGTTTAAGGTGCCTGTCTCTTCAATCATCTTACTTAGAATGGCTGGAGAATTTTTCTGAAGTGGCTAATGTACCATAAGTAGACATTGTGAGTATATTATCTTGTGTGATCAAGACAGAAAAGAAAGGATAAAATAAGAGAAATAGCTCATTTAGCTTTTAGAGCCTCAGACCCAATTTTACACAGATTACTCACCTTTACAGAAGACATAAGCAGACTGTATATGCCTTAATTTAATTTGAGGGGGAAGAAGAAGGAGGATATTTTATTCTTGTCTCTCTTGTCATTGTGTGTATTCATTAAATAAGTTTTTGCCTTAATTTTTTAAATTAAGCCTAAGAGAAGGGCTTCTAATGCCATTAATTTGATGCAGAAAGTCTATTTTGTACTAATTAGTTTGAAGAATGCAAATCAATTCCTTTTTTCCTTCAAAGAATGATATTTCACATTCGTATGCCCTTCTAGAGTATGTCTTTGGTTTTTTTTGTTTGTTTGTTTGTTTGTTTTTTATCTCTTCACGCCTGTCCTGCAAGGGAGGTAACACAACAAGCCCGCATTAGGGATAAGGAAGCCAAGCCCCCCCCTCCCATACCCACCCCAATGGGTGGCACTTTAGGTGAACAGTTGCGCCTGGTGGTGATGTTTGCCTAAGAACCCAGTCCCCTGGCTCCTAGTTCACTGCAGTCAGTGCCCATCACACCTAGAACCTGTAAGAATGGAGATATACTTCGGATACGATAGAGCCTGTTGTTATTCTCCCATGTTTTTTCCTCAAGAGCCGAATCCCATCCAGACACACACAGAAACCAGGCAAGGCTTCCTGGTGTGCTGTGGGCAGCCCAGCAATGCTTCCTGCCTGCCCATCGGCTCGATCAGGCAGGGGCTGGATGTCAGCTCACTCTCTGGTCCAGGTCTGGTCCAAGCCTCTCTCTCTCTCTCTCATCTGAGCTGAGAAAGTCACCCATGAGCGATGGCAA
Source organism: Bos grunniens (assembly GCF_055505025.1). Classification (NCBI taxonomy): domain Eukaryota; kingdom Metazoa; phylum Chordata; class Mammalia; order Artiodactyla; family Bovidae; genus Bos; species Bos grunniens. The sequence continues at coordinate 49,387,513 of NC_141180.1, forward strand.
GGTGGATATTTCCATGGCTTACATGCATCACAGTCCGCCCTAGCGTCACTGCGTGCCTCAGTGGGACAGAAACTGACCCTGGGCTGGAGTTGTCAGTGCTCCCGGTTCTGCAGTTTGGAGGTTCTGTCTCAGGAGATGGCTCCTTTGGGTCTAGAATCCCCTCTGATGGTCTCACCTGCTCTTCTCACCCCACCATGCTTCTGGTTGGTGGGTTCTGATGCACCCATCTTATGTGACTCTGCATGCCTCAAAGAACCACTTCCAGACGTATTTTAGGAACTTAAGAATATATGTGGAAGGTGAAGATCATTCTAATACTGCTGGAATTGAGACAGAAATGATGCTATCCAGTGTTCATGGTTAGGTTGATCTGACATCACCATGACCAGCTTCTATTGAGCTGATTCTTAAAACTCTGTGAACTTAGACACCAGGATAAAGAACCAAAATATAGAAATAGAACGCAGCTGAAAGATGGTGGTGGTTAATTTACTCTGCCGTCTAACCTTGTAGGGAAAACTGTCCTTGCCAGCACACTCTCATTGCACCGACGGGGGCCAAGACACCTGCCAGGGACTGATCCCTGTTACATGTGTGTTGGTCCAGAGCCTTCATTGTGAGGCTCCACAAAGGAGCTGAAACAAAGTCACACCTGTGCAGGACTGCTGTGCCCTCTCCACATCCCACCACCTCACCATTGCCTGTAGTCTTTCTCTGACTGATGAGCGACCCTTTGAATGGTCAAATTGGCCCCCAGCCCTCCTGAGCCCTATAGTCTGAGGACAGCCTGTGACCAGACAGCTTGTGGGTGGAGATATAGGCGGTGAGGAACCTTTCTGGTCGGTCCTCAGCCTCAGTATAGGCGGGGGTCTGGGTGATCACATGGATGGAGCAGTGAGCACCGTGCCTGTCGTGGGCTCCCCAGAAGGCTGAGGCAGTCGGCGCTGCTTCACATTGATGGAGAGTCTGTCCAGTTCAGAGTCAAGGCTCTGTGAGTCTCACAAACCCGCCTCTCCATTAGTCCCGCCAGGCCATCCAGGAGGAGGCGCTGGAATGATTAATGAGCAGGACAGCAAGATACATGCTGTTGGGAGCAACACCTGTCCTGCACCAGCCACTGAAAACTTCAATGAATGAGACAAAGTGGAGTCTCTGCCAGGGAGCACTTCGGTAGGTGAGGTGCTCAGCTCCTCTCAGGGAGTCAGGGCACTGGCTGGCATTCCCCCACTCTGGGCCTTTCTAGATCCTCAGTTGCTGGGCCTAAAATACTCCCCTTGACCCTGAGAGCTGGGGAGAAGGCTGTGCATGTCGACAGCTGTGGGGACCCTCTTCTCAGGGCAGTGGTGAGAAGGAGGGTTGTAGGAGATGTTGCCAAGAACCTACCAGTGTTTGCAACAAAAGCACAAACTCCTGGCAAGAAGTTGGGGGACTTTCTTGATCACAAGTGGTATCTCCTTAGCACTTTAATTACAGAGGATTAGTAGGAAGTGGAATGCTGGGCTCAAGGAATAATGACACAAAGAAATGAAGCAGAGAAACCCAATTTCCTTCCTTTAAGGGTGAAAAAAATATATATCCATTTATTTAAATGAATTGCAAAGAAGAGAATGGAGGGTGGCATTTACCTCAGCCCAGAATTCAGTGAGTTTTTAAAGAGCTGTGGATCTCCTTGGTCAGACCAGCGGCTGAGATCTGCAGCTTGTCTGGGAAAATTGAACCGCAGGCCTGGAACTTCATTAAGATTCAGAAGCCTTCCTCCTGAACAAATGACTCGCCGATCCAGTCCCTTCTCTCCTGCTTCTCCTTGTGGGCCCTTGCCTGGCTTAGCTCATATTTTACATTCAGCACCTCTAGTTACCCAGAGATTGCATGTGAAATTGTGAAATGGAAAAGCAGTCGGCCATGTGACTCCATCAGTTCTGCCTGGGGTTGCATCATCCCTGACTTGTAGCACTCAGGGGCTGGGCCAGGAGGTTGTCTGACAGAAAGCCCAGAGGCCCCAGGCACCTACCCAAAGTTGCAATTTGAATACATGCTCTTAGCACACCTGCTGTGTAAGTGGGGCAAATCTACAGACATGAGTGGAACTGAAAGAAGATTGGAGACATTCACAGTGAACAAGAAAATTGCCAGAATGAAATGTAGACAGATGTGATGGTTATTGTCATATATGCAGTGACTGTGTATGAGACTAGACGGTGTTTTACTTATGGGAGCCTTGTAAGTCCCAGCACTTCATATCCAGCTCCATCTGCAGTGATTCCCCCATGGCATCCTGTTTGAGTCCAGGGCAAAGTGTTCTAAAACCTTATCATTCACACTGTGATTGGAAAATGCTAGAATATCGTGATTCAGAGAGAGGCAAGTTCAGGCAGGAGGAGGAGGGGAGGCAGAAGATGGGGGAGGAGGAGGGGGAGAAGAGGAAGGAGGGGGAGAAATAGGAATCAAGAGGCCCCTACTCTGTGTTCAGTACTTCACATGTCAATTCATTCTCACAACAATCCCATGAGATAGGCATTGTTCCTAATATACAGATGAGAAAACTGAGGCTCTGAGAAGTTTGACTGTGTATGGAAGGCAGTAGTTGGCATAATGGAAAATGTATGGGTTGGATACTTTTCGGGGTTTTGGAGTCAGAGGTGGGATCAGAGCCCAGCTGTACCACCCACAAGTTCTGTAACATCTGTTTTCTCATCTTTAAAATCTGGACAGTCCACCTATGCACAGGCTTATTGAGAGGGTTAAGTAAGATACCATTGGTAATAGCACAGCTTTAGCATACCATAGACCCTCAGCAAAAGACAGGTACCATTACTTGACCTCCCAGTGAGTTGGTTCTTCCCATCACATAGCAAAGCATTGGAGCTTCAGCATCAGTCCTTCCAATGAATCTTCAGGGTTGATTACCTTTAGGATTGACTGGTTTGATCTCCTTGCTGTCCAAGGGATGCTCAAGAGTCTTCTCCAGCACTACAGTTTGAAAGCACTCAATCTTCAGTGCTCAGGTGACTCTTTGGAAAAGACCCTGATGCTGGGAAAGACTGAAGGCAAAAGGAGAAGAGGGTGGCAGAGGATGAGAGGGTTAGGTTGCATCACTGACTCAATGAACATGAATCTGAGCAAACTCTGGGACATCGTGGAGAACAGAGGAGGCTGGCTTGCTGCAGTCCATGGGGTTGCAAAGAGTCAGCTTAGTGACTGAACAACAAGAGCAGCAAAATATGACCTCAGTGGGAGAACAGAGATTTGACTGTGAGAGGTCAGCTTCATCCCAACCTTGCCCTCTTCCACTATGACCAGCCTCTGTATCCGCACTAGAGTACTATTCTTAAGTGATAACAACAAGCCAGCCAGGACAGGATGCAGGACATCCGATGAGTCCAGTGCCCTAAGAGTTCTTGACGTTTCAGCTTTGCCCTCTGCAGATGAGTTCCTGTGCCTCAGCAGACAGGCTGAGATAAGCAGGAGGATGACCTCACTCACTAGGCACAGTGGAGAGTATTCTCTGAGCATTTCTGTGTGCTTGAAATCTTTGATGTAAAATTTTACAGTCTTTTTCCCCAAAATTGATGATTGAGATTTCATCAGGCCTGAACATTGATTAGATGAAGAGGGCATGATGTAGAGAGGAGTTCAAAAATAACCCTATGTGGGACTTCCCTGGTGATCCAGTGGTTAAGACTCTGAGCTTCCAATTGCAACAAAGCTAATGTGTGTATGTGGGGTGAGGGGTGGCGTGGGTTTGATCCCTGGTCGGGGAATGAAGATCCCACATTCCACACAGCACGGCCAATTAAATAAATATATAAATTTAAATAATAAAAGTAACCCTATTTATAACATCAGAATTTGCCTCCTTGTATTAAAAAAGTCCCCTGCCTTTGTGTCTGTCTGCCCTGCTGGTCTTTGCAAAGAGACCGTATTATGGTCTTTGCAGCCCCAGTGCCTGGCGCCTAGGTTAGGTGCTTACACATTTGGACTGAACTAGCTCCACGGTAACAAGAGCTGGTAAGGGAGCAAATGCTGCCATTTTCTCAGGACTTGAGCCTCCAGAACTGTGCGTGAGGCTTCAGCTCGACTCCTACTCAACTCAAAGAGTCCAGGGCAAGCAGTCCATTCCCACAAGTGCCCTGCTCAGCCCTGGGATGGGGCTGGGCTGGATTGAGCACTAGAAATGTCCACGTTCGATGACTTAAGAGGCAGGTTAAAGGGGTGCTGCCTCCTGTTTCCCGCAGAGATGTGCTTTCATCCCCTGAAATGACCATTTCTATGCACTCACTTAATAGGATCCCAAATAACATGTTTCAAACAAATCTTGTATCACTTTTGCCCCTTGGAACACATTTCAAATGCTGGTCATTAAAAACAAGCCATTTTCCCAGGCCTCTAATGATGACACTAATAACTGTGGGTTTTTGTCTCTAAGAGTCCTGATGTGCAAGAGGCAAGGAGTAAATTACGGAGCTAACTTTTATGTCCAGGGTTTATTGATCTGCGAGCTTCAAGGGAACTACGCTAGCCCCCAAAGCGTGGCAGTCCAGATTACCTTTTCATCTAAGTAATTGGGCCACCTGGGTACAGTTAACTTTCTATTTATATTAATAGGAAGACAAAGAGCGTAATGTGCCAGTACTGTAATAAAGTAACGGACCTATCAAAATATTCTACCTGGTAATTATAAATAAGTCAGTTTTCCCATGACCTGCTGAGGATTATGTTGCTAATTCATTGTGCATTTTATCGTAATTTGTCATGAGATGATTCCACACTGCCATATACACTTGTATCTCCAAAGGACATAAAAGTGCTCCGTCATAAAGTATCCAAGTGTCTTGCTGCTGCTGCTGCTGCTGCTAAGTCCCTTCAGTCGTGTCCGACTCTGTGCGACCCCATAGACGGCAGCCCACCTTAATGCCTGTCATTTCCTGCCTTTGTTTCTTAACAGGTGAAAGTCATGCTTCGCATCTGTTCCACGCTGGCTCGCGATACCTCAGAATCCAGCTCTTTCTTAAAGGTGGACCCGCGGAAGAAGCAGATCACCTTGTATGACCCCCTGGCGTGTGGAGGTCTAAATGCCTTCCAAAAGAGAGGGAACCAAGTTCCTCCCAAGATGTTTGCCTTCGATGCGGTTTTTCCACAGGATGCTTCTCAGGTGGGTATAACGCCTCCTCAGGTTCAGGCAATATTGATTAGTTTCAAGAATCTGTAATTCACTAGGACCCAAGAGCTGCCTTCCAAAACAGTCTGTTGGGTCAGTTCCACTGTCCACATAGCAACGTTTGCAAGGCAGTTTGAGTTCCATTGACTAGTTCAGTCCTTTTGAATGGTTGGTGTCACACCTTGGGCAGGCTGTGCCAGGATTTCAGCAGAACGTACTCTTGGAGAGAAGGAAGAGTGAGCCAATCAGTGGATGGCAAACAGGAGCAGGAAGGGAGCAGGCCAAATTGGAAGCTTCAGGAACAGCTGCATCAAGGTGCTGGCAACTGGTCCACTGGGACCCCACTTCTGCCTGGACATCTGCAGTGGACCACCAGGGACGTGTCTCTGCCTGGGCTTCTGGGTGTGAACCTATAAGAAGAGAAAAGGTGTTTCAAGGAGCTGGGTTAGAATTAGGCAGGGTTCTCCAGCTCCATCAGAGAAGGCAATGGCACCCCACTCCAGTACTCTTGCCTGGAAAATCCCATGGATGGAGGAGCCTGGTAGTCTGCAGTCCATGGGGTCACAGAGAGTCAGACACGACTGCGTGACTTCACTTTCACTTTTCACTTTCATGCATTGGAGAAGGAAATGGCAACACACTCCAGTGTTCTTGCCTGGAGAATCCCAGGGACAGGGGAGCCTGGTGGGCCGCCGTCTCTGGGGTCGCACAGAGTTGGACACGACTGAAGCGACTTAGCAGTAGCAGCTCCAGCTCCATAGAGGGTAGTCCTAGTGAGGACCTGGAGTGTTAGGCAGAGAAATTGAGGCTGTCATGCAGTCCTGTGGCCTGGGTCAGGCTAGGGATAGCTCTTGCTGCTTTACAAACTGCTCTAAACCTAGTGGATTAAAACAGGAATCATTTATTATCACTCATGAGTCTGTGGGTCAGCTGAGCATTCCTCTACACCCAGCTTGGCACACCTGTGCATAAGTGATCAGCTCTGGTTTGGGTCAGGACCTCCATTGATCTTAGCTGGATGCTATCACATGTTTGAGGGTTGGCCAGCTGTAGGCTGGTCCAGAGTGGCATTGGCCAGCTCACTTGGTCTGTCTTCCACGTTGTCTCTTATCAACCTGCAGGCTATCTTGGGCTTGCTGTCATGGCAGTGACAGGATCCAAGCTTGCAGGCCTCTTGTGGTCTTAAGCTCAGAACTGACACATCGTCCCTTTTGCTGAATTTGATTGGTCAAAATTTGAGGGGTGGGAAGAGGCTCTGCCTCTTGATTGGAGGAGCTGCAGAGTCACATTGCAAGGGGAAAACACATGGGGCGGGGGGAGAATTGTGGCCATTTTTGTTGTTCTGTTATGAGTGTAATTTGGAGGCTTCTTGGGGGCCCAGGATGCCAAGATTCCTTAACCAAAGCTCCTGGAACCCATCCCAGTAGGAACAGATGTCTACTAGAAGATCCACTTACACCATCTGGTGCAATTCATCTGCCATGAATTGGTGCACTGGATCGTGTAGCAGACATCTGTAACCCAGGTTATAGGTGTACAGTGGCCTACTTTGCCTGCATTTTGGCATCAGACACCTGCATCTTCCTGATAAATTTCCAGTACTTCCCAAGATTTATACAAAACAATGTACAATCAGGTAACTAATAGCCTAGAGCAGAACCTGCAGACAGGGTGCTGATGGCTGCCATTTGCAGCTCCTGTTAATTTCCTCCACGTGGCATCTGAGTGTAGGAAGTGGTGATAGTCACATGGGCACCTATATTACACCATAGGCACTTAGCACATATTATAGGCTCCATTCATCAACAAGCCGAGCATGTGGTTTCCCCAAAGAGTTTTACCATGAAAAGATGAAGTACTTTATGAATAAGTTCTATAGTTTCTCTCTTCATTACATTTTTTGTGTGTTGTACCACCCAATGGGCTCACTAATCTAAACCTGATATTGGGTCTAATAAATGACCTACAAATAATTTAATTAAGCTAAAACTTTTCAAAAGCAAATCTCCCTAAGTCATAAGAATTCCAAAGCAAACCCTAAATTAAGTGTGGCCTATTAATGAGTTTTAGATTTATTCTGGAAAAGGGAGCCATCTTTATTGCTAGTCTTTGCTTACATTTCACACTTGGTTCCAGGGCTCATGTGCTCACTCTGTCAGTTGCACTCACTTCAGAGTGCTTTGATTTTGCTACAATTCTAATATAGTAAATGACAGTTCTATAAATTAGTAAATTTGCAGTTTTCAAGAAGTTTCATGTGCATTAACCCACTTGGACTCTTCTTGGAATCCAGTGGTATTGGAAAGGGAGTTATTGCTATTTTCACATTACAGACAAGGAAACTGAGACTCAAAAATTCAGTCTCTCATTCATAGACCCTTTCCTGGGTGGACATCCGTCCTGGATTCTTCCTAGGAAGCAATTTGTGTCCTGCTCAGTATGGTGTTGTATCTTTGTCCTCCCGCCATTTTATCCACTATTTACTAGCAATGTGTCCTTGGGCAAGTCACTTCACCTCTCTGGGCCTCAGCGTGCTCAACCATAAAATGAAAACAAGATCAAAATATGCCTCATGCGGTTGCTGTGATTCACTGCATGGATACATATGAGGTGCTTAGAGCAGAGCCTGGATGTAGTGAGTGTCCGATAAATGCTATTTTTACTATTCTGTTGTCATTGTTAATAGTGATATCAGGCTGCTGGCATGGCCAGCCTCAGCCCCTTTGAGGGAACACGCTTTGAGCCTCCCAAACGGGAAAGTAGGGACATGTGCCGAAGGGGCCTCTGCTCTCAGGCCCTGTGGTTGTCCTGTGAAGCAGCAGCCACCACAGTGGCCCAAAGCAGTCATGAGCTTCGCTTTCACTGGGTCTCTAAGGACATCAGATTCCTGAAGCTAAGCAGTGATTAGAACAGCCCTTGCTCCTCCTTATAAGCTACCCTCAGTACCCTCAAGTGGGCTTGGCAGTCATCAGCTGCCCATTGCTGGGGCAGACCTCTGCTGGGTCCAGCTTTTGGGAGGTGTCTTAGTCCATTTGCACCCTCTTAATGAAACAGCACAAACTGGGTGTCTTACAGGCAAGAGAAATTTATTTCTTACAGTTCTGAAGGTTGGAAGTCCAAGATCAAGGAGCTGGCAGTTTCAGTGTGTGGTGAGGGGTGCTTCTTGATTCATAGACAGCTGTCTTCTCCATACATCCTTACATTGTGGGATGAGCAGGAGAGTTCTCTGGGGCCTCTTTTGTAAGGGCGCTAATCTCATCCACGAGGGTTCCACCCTCATGACTTATCACCTCCCAAAGGCTCCACCTCCAAATACCATCACATTGAACATTCAACATATGAACTTGGGTGGAGGAAGGGGAACACAAACATTCTGTCATCACCAGGAAGGGTGGGTGGGAGAACTGAGGCCTGCCTGTGGGGAGCCCAGCCCTGCCCATGGAGTCTGCTTGGGAAGGCTCCTGTCCCTCAGTTCAAGGGGAAAGACAGCAAAGGGCCTCCAGGGACCACAGTTAGCTCCTAACAAACACCAGATGGACATGTTGCTGAGCATTCTCTTCTCAGTGAACACTGAGCAGGAATTCTGCACCTGCCCACCCACCTGCCCACCCACCCTGTGCCCTGTGAGGCCGCTCCTGTATCTCTCTGACCTCGGGCCTTTGGACAGGGGAGTCAGGGATGTGTGTGGATTTGGCTCACATTCAAGCATCTTTCTCTTTGCTGACCTTGAACCTAATATGGTTTTTTTATGTATGGCTCTAGATGGGCTCTCAACCTCCTAGATCCCATCTCACTTCATATCCAAGGAAGGCAGGATTCATTTGTTGATAACTTCTCCCGGTCCTGCAGAGGCACGTTAGCAAATTCCATCAAGTTTCCACTGCCTCCATCTCAGGGTTTGGCACTGGGCTCTCGTTGCTTAGGCTCTGGGGGTGAGACAGAGCCTGTGGTCCCCACCACAGCCTTGTCCAGCTACCGCCTTCGTTGAGTGGGAGCCCCCAGTAGAGCTGCCGAGCTGACCACCAGAACAGCTGACAATTGTTGGGAGTGTGGTTTTTCTGTTTCAGTTCAGGGGAGAAAATTGATTTTTGAACACTTAGGTTCATTGTGTTGCTGCAACCTGGAGTTGAATAACTGCATTCATTGCCGAGGCTGCAGTTCTCAGATTCCCACTAGGAGGCACATTGCTCCGATGCCCGTGGAGCTATCAGTTTGCACATCCTCCGACTGCTTCAGATCCGCCACGATGCTGAGGCAGAAAAGAAGGTGCAGCACATGGCGAGTGATTTGCCCTCTCGCTGCCGTGAAAGCCTTGGATGCTAACCAGAGGGACTTCCCAGATCCCCAAATCCATTCATAAAATATACTTTCTTATCATTTGCAGAGCGCCGTATTACTGGGTGTTAACGGGGAAATACCAAAAGTCACCAAGAGCCTGACCTCTGTCCAAAGATTTAATAGTCACATTGGAGATGAGACATATAACAGGCTGAAGAAAACCCATTGTAATGTACTGACCGATGGTGATTAATAGTGTATATGTTGAGTGTATCTATAGAGAAAGAAAGAAAAAGCTGGGTTTGAAAAGGGAAGGTTGGAGATGGAGAAAGAGGAGGGAGTTAGGAAGACAAAGCAGACATCCATCATTAACCTCCCGCTTATATTAGAACTATAATGTATCTCAAGGTCACTTTTTCCTGAAATGGCACATCACCTTTTACTCTCTAATAAAGCCTAATCTATTTCATAAACTCGTGTGTGTGTGTGTGTGTGTGTGTGTGTGTGTGAAAGGATCTAGTTAGCAGAGGGTGAATGGAAAATTTAAATATTTGTACAAGGAGGCCAGAATGGCAAATCAGAGAAGGGTGTGAGGTCCGTGAAGGCACCCTGGATTCCTATTCCAGCCTGTTCCTGCCTCGCCTGCAGAGACAGCAACTGAAATGTACGATTAGCAGAAGGGTGGATTGCATGTAATGAGTGTAACGCTCAGGCTTGCAAGGGACTGGGAAGTATTAAGGGTTCTGAAGACCTCCAGGGCTCCATTAGAGCCGAGCTGTCTGAAAATGCCAAGGCTTTGTGACCCTGAGCCCCAGGAAAGCAGGCACGAGTTTCCATTGTTAATGGTCCACTCACAGCTTGTGTCTCCTCTTGTGTGTGCCAGGCTGAAGTGTGTGCTGGAACCGTGGCAGAAGTGATCCAGTCTGTGGTCAACGGGGCAGATGGCTGTGTGTTCTGTTTCGGCCACGCCAAGCTGGGTCAGTGAGAACTTCGCTTCTTCATGCTGCTTGCTGGATTCCCCATTACTTCATCCTTTCTTCTGTACTGTCCTCAGATGAAGGGGAAGGTGTTTTCCTGCAGTGCTGAACTGAGTAATCATGAATAACCGTTTCTGCTTCTGAAATGTAGATGTTTACCCTAAGTGGATCCCTAGTCATCTAGTAAAGCCTTAAAGTCCAGAAGATGAACAAAGAGTAATGGGGTTGTTCACACTTGGTCTGGGTCAGGGTCATGCCCAGAAAGCCAGCAGGAAAATTACATTTCCTGAGCAGGGGTTGTTGGGGAGCAGAGAGGGCCCCCCTTTCCTCTCGGATTCTACATAAAGCCAGAGGAGCAGCCACTGGAGCAGCAAGCAAAGCCCAGACCCCATTAGCCCCTGTCTGGGGGGATCAGTCTGGCAGCACCCCTACTTCCCACCACCCAGTGGTCGGGAACCCACCTGAGCTGAAGCACCTGGGAAAAGAGGCCTCCACACAGCTCTGTGAGGGCCTGATGACCGAATCCCCCTGAAGCGCATTCTTAATCCTGACCTATGGCCATCTGCTCACCAGGCCTTACCTGGCATGCTTGATAAGTTAGTAATTTGGGGCGTTCCAAAAAATGGCCCTGGGCAGAGCTCGCAGCAGCAACTTTGCTATGATGGAGCCAGTTCTAGGCCAGGATAGAAAGCCCATTTCATCTCACTACCACTTCTTGATCTCTGATCAAAGCAGTGATCCAGATTTTAAAGGGAATTTGCTCATGCTATAAAAGTATACACAGCATTTAACTTGAGAAAGGATACAAAGTGTAAGCATGTGGCGTGAACCTGTGGGGTGTGATAAAAAGACCCGTAACAGTGATGAAACACCTCTAGCCTTTGCACCGTGAGGAAAACAGTGCGGAAACTGGACAGCTTGTGATATTGTGGGATCTTCCTCGAGGTCAATTGTGATTTAACCTTGACATCAGTCTGGGTTCTCACATTCTTTATTATAGCCCTTCCATCAGTAGTACTTGGAAATGTCTGCTTTGTCGTTGCTGTCAAATTTTGTTTTGTTGTTGAACATTTTTCACCTTTTCGTTTCCTTTCTTCCCATTCCCCACTCCCCAGGCCTTTCTCCTGAATCCTTGGCATCTATTCTTGAGACTGCAGAATGATGTCCAGACACTCAAGCTGCTATTCTTTCTTCCCTCACCCTCCCAGGAAAGTCCTACACCATGATTGGCAAAGATGACTCCATGCAAAACCTGGGCATCATCCCCTGTGCCATCTCTTGGCTCTTCAAGCTGATCAACGAACGGAAAGAAAAGACTGGAGCACGTTTCTCAGTGCGGATCTCAGCCGTGGAGGTGTGGGGTAAAGAAGAGAACCTTCGGGACCTGCTGTCGGAGGTGGCCACAGGCAGCCTGCAGGACGGCCAGTCCCCAGGCGTGTACCTGTGCGAGGACCCCATCTGTGGCACACAGGTGATTGCTTCCAGGGGCTTGGTCAGTTCCGGGTGGCTCATCCCTCCCTCAGCGGCTGGGGCACTTCACCTCGTGACTCACTCAACATGTAAACTGGGAAGGCTTGCAAGTGTTTACTTTAAAGTGGACTGGAACTTTATGGCCTGCAGCTGCAGGGCCAGCTGCTCGCCCAACCTAAATATTTGTACCTTGAATCTAATTGACAATGAGCAGGAGCCACAATTGTTGTAGCAATCGGGGGAAATTGAATTCACTTTTCTTTACGCCCCTTTTCAAAAAAAAAAAAAAGAGTACAATCTTTCTTTTGTTTAACAACAAGCCGAAATATTTACTGCTTTGCACAAATAGCTCCAGCCATTACTGGGACTGTTTATGGCTCTATAAACTGTGTTTCTGGCACTGGTTTACAGCCGGATTAGTGGTGCTGTAGGAAAAACTAATAACCACTTTCTAATTAGAACCATGATATAATTGCTAAGCCAAGAGAAGTTCCAGTTGGCCTCTTCAGGATGTCTTGCCTGTTGAAAGTGTTTCTACCTCGCTGTTTGATGGTAGATGCAGGAATGACCTGGGAGGTCCCTGGTTCACACCCAGAATAATCACCTCTTTCAGTCTCTAGCAGTAGGCTTTAGTTTCTAGTTTTTTCAGATGCCTCCATTTTAGATGTGTTCATTTTGATAAGTAGAATACCTGTCTCATCAAGTGGGATTATTTTCTCAGGTGAAGGTACCCCCTCCATTACCCCATCTACTCATACCTGTCCATGTTCTTGCCCTGCTTAAAGCATCTCAGATCCTCCTTCCATTGTGCATCCTCATGATCCACAGCCTTACGTGGCCTTCCAGGATTGCCTGTTCCCACTTCCCTCCTTGCCACTCTTCTTAAATTACATTTAGATCACCTCAGAAAGCAGTGACTCTCAAACTTTAATGTGTATAAGAAGCCCTGAGGATCTTGTTAAAAATGCAGATTCTGGTTCCGAAGGCCTGGGATTGGGCCCCTGATCATGCATTTCTAACAAGCTTCCCAGTGACTGACCGCACTCTCAGGAGCAAGACTCTAAGCATCCACCATCCTCCTTCTTACCCTGGGCCTTTGCAAATTCTATTCCCTGTGCGTGGAACAGTGCCTGCTCCTCTCCTCTAGCTCTTCATCTGGCTAACTCCTTATTTGGGTGTATTGGCTAGATGTCACTTCTTCCAGGAAGCCCTCTTGGATGTTTCTGCCGACTGTCACTTGTGATAGCCTGGTTAGTTCTCAGCAATGCCCAAAGGTCTGTACCATGTCTGACTAAAATTGGCTTTTCATAGTTTTAATGATGCATCAGATATTATTTGTATATGAAACCTAAATAGAATGCAAGCTAAGTGGTCATACAAACCTTAATACAGTGGTTCTCAAACTTCAGTCTTCATCAGAGTTGTCTGGAAGATTTGCTAAAACACAGACTGCTGGGCTCCACCTCTAGAATTTCTGATTCAGTAGGCCTGGGATAGAGCCCTGAAATATGCATTTGTAACAAGTTCCTATGTCATACTGATGTTGCTGGTCTGGGGACTGCACTTTGAGAACCACCAGTTGGAAGCATAAGACCGTGCTCAGACCTCGTCTACACAGCACCTGTGATGGAGTTGGTGTGACCCTACCCACTGTTCCCACTCTAAGCACCACCTAGACATTCAACTATGCCATAACCTCCATTCACTTTGATAACATCAATAATGGAGTTCCACAGAGGTGAAAGCTCCGAATAACTGAAACCGAAGAAGAGGACAGAATATTAAACATTCTTTGGGTTGTTTTTCTGCCATAATAAATATAAAACAATGAGCACAAGAAAATCTGTCTTTGAAGTTTGAGGATTGTGGTGGCCTTAAGTTCTAAATATCAACTCTCCCAGTTCAGAATTATGGGTGCAGTTAGAGTCAGAATCAGTTCAATTCAGTTCAGTTGCTCAGTCGTGTCTGACTCTTTTTGACCCCGTAGACTATATCATGCCAGGCTTCCCTGTTCTTCACTATCTCCTGGAGCTTGCTCAAACTCATGTTCATTGAGTCAGTGATGCCATCCAACCATCTCATCCTCTGTTGTCCCCTCCTCCTCGTGCCTTCAATCTTTCCCAGCATCAGGGACTTTTCTAGTGAGTTAGTTCTTCACATCAGGTGGCCAAGGTATTGGGCTTCAGCTTCAGCATCAGTCCTTCCAATGAATATTCAGGACTGATTTCTTTAGGATTGACTGGTTGGATCTCCTTGCAGTCCAAGGGACTCTCAAGAGTCTTCTCCAAATACCACAGTTGAAAAGCACCAATTCTTCAACACTCAGCTTTCTTTGTGGTCCAACTCTCACAACCATACATGACTACTGGAAAAAACATAGCTTTGACTCTATGGACCTTTGTCAGCAAAACTGTCAAAATTTTTACTGACCCTAAGGCTCGTACTGCAAATCATTTCCTTGAACAAATCAGAAATATTAGTTTCCTTTTCTTCCCCTCCCCTGATAAAGAAATGCAGGTCAAATGCTGATAATATTGCTCTGAATCAGGTTTACTGTCAACGTAATTGCCAAGGCATCTCATAGGATTTAGATACATTCCCCCTGATGCTTCTTTAATCAATTAATGAGTATGCCTTGAACATAATTTAGAAACTAAAGATAAAGTAGATATCCCTTTAGATGAGACAAATGATATAGATGAGACATTCAAGTATCTTGGGGTTGTTTTTTTTTTTTTTTCATGTCTTTTACATTTACTTCTTTAGAACTATTCTAGTAAATGTGGCCTAAAATTGACTTTAATTAAATAGCTGGAAAAATTGAGAGTTGAGTTAAAGCCAAGTAAGTTTTTTCACTTCTTTGAGATATAGTACCCTGGATTACCTGCTTCTATACAGTCTAATCTTTGACCTCAAGATGCAGTCACATCCCACATGGTCCCTTAGGTACATGGATTGCCCAGGATGTTGGGTTTTCTGAGCTCTGCAGAGGTCAGGGTGGGACACCTGCTCCCACTGAACACTGAGATAAAACCATTTGCTTTTCACATCTGCCACTTACAGATTCTGGGCTTCCCTGGTGGCTCAGCAGTAAAGAATCCACTGCCAATACAGGAGATTCAGGTTCAATCCTTGGGTCAGGAAGATCCCCTGGAGGAGGAAATGGCAACCCACTCCAATATTCTTGCCTGGAAAATCCCAAGGACAGAGGAGCCTGGTGGGCTACAGTCCATGGGGTCACAGAAGGGCAGACACGACTTAGCAACCAAACAACAAGAACAACTTACAGATTCTACTTCCATTGTAAAATGGGTAAAAATATTCTTCTCCAATAAGCATGCTTAGGGTTAATTTTCAGATATGAATAAATTAAGCTGAGAATTTGCACATGGGCGTGGGCCCTGGTTCCAGAAGGACATCAGCCTTGGAGAGTGGGGAAAGGACAGCCAGCCTGAGTGGCAGGCGAGCCCTCTTGCCCGCAGCATCAACCGTTCCCTTATGTCTTGCAGCTGCAGAACCAGAGCGAGCTGCGGGCACCCACTGCGGAGAAGGCTGCCTTCTTCCTGGATGCGGCCATCGCCTCCCGGCGGGGCAATCAGCAAGACTGTGACGAGGATGATCTTCGCAACTCACACATGCTCTTCACGCTGCACATCTACCAGTACCGCATGGAGAAGAGCGGCAAGGGGGGAAGTAAGTCCGCCTCGACTCCCGCTCCTCCTTGCCCTCCCTGGGAAGAAGGCTCTCCTCCAGGGCAGCCTGGGACCCTTTAAAACATAGCACAATCTAAGCCCTTCCCTGGTGGTCCAGTGGTTAAGACTCTGCACTTCCAGTGCAGGGAGCATGGGATTTGATCCCTGGTGGGAGAACCAAGATTTCACATGCCTTGGGGCTCGGCCAAAAAGAAGATATCAAGTAAATGAATTTTTTAAAAGAAATGTAGTACAATCTCACCAGTCTGGGCTGACCTTTGCTTTTGAACATCCAAGAGAAAAGGGCTCGCTTGATAAAGATAATTTACACATGTAATTGTCATGGGAACGTAACAGAACAAACTTTAGCAAAGAAAAACAACCGCTTCATAGTATATTTTTGTTCATAAACCATAGAAGTGCTCATCATGAAAGACCAATGTGTCTTATCAAAGCACCCTGGCCATGTTACTAATCATTAGCTTGAATCCACTCTATGAACCCAGAAGAAACAAAATCATGTTTTTAAAATAGACTGTGAATCAGACTTTTGAATAGCTAACCAGATCTTGGCTGCCTCCCTCCCTCAGGTAATGCCCAGCGGTGACATTTCTCTGTGAACACCTATGCCTGGGATGTGCTCTGTGAGCAAGCTGCCCTGCCAGGAACCCAACTCAGTACTTACAGGGTCCCCTCTTGACTGTTTTCAAAGCCAGCACTGCATCACTCCAATCTTTGTCTGCCAAGTAGTATATACTCCATGCTCAGAAGTTGAGTGCCAGCCCTCAGCTGAGTGTCTTAGGTGGGACCCTGGGCTGTGGGCAAAGTCGTCCATTAACCTCACTGGGCTTTTCTAAAGCAAGTGTGGCCCCCAACACTTGGCTGGTCAAGTAGCAGCAGCTCTCTGTCCACTTCTACAGGGCTTTTCAAAACCTAGGCAGTTGGCCCTCAGCACTCTCCGACTGGATGCCAGAAAGACAAACAAAAGCCCTGAGTTAGGAGCCTAATCCTGGTGTCTGAAGTTGTGGAGCTAATTGACTATAATGGGAGGCAACCAACTAACCAAATTCCACAGAACCTGGAATTAAGACATGCAGCCTCAGCCTGTGGGTGGGCCCCCCAGTTTGGCTCCTTGTTGCCCAAAGAGTTGGAAACTGGTTCTCCTGGAGGCAGCTGTGGGGGGCTTCCATTCCCCCTTTCCGCTTAAGGGAAGTGGAAGCTCCCTCCTCCCCCCATCTCAATGCCTTTGTTTGTCCAGTCTTCTGTTATTGTTCCTATCCCTTAATTGTTGTTGTTTAGTTCAGGTTTATGAGGTATAATTTAAATTTAGTAAAAATTACCCTCTTTCTATATTGTTAAATAAATGTTTGCAAATCTGTTCAGTCATGTAACCACCACCACCACTATCAAGATAGAGAACAAAGCCATGGGTACAGAAAAGTCCCTCTCGCCCTAGCCCTCAGGCCCCTCTCCAGCCCTTGACAACCACTGATCAGATTCTTGTCCTTATAGTCTTGCCTTCCTCCAGAATATCTCCTAAATGGAATCATGTGGTCCATGTGTGGCCCTTTTGTGTCTGGCTTCTTTCATTTAATATAATGCGTTGGAGGGGCTCACCAGATAGCTCAACAGTAAGGAATCCGCCTGCCAATGCAGGAGACGCAAGAGATGGGGGTCGATCCCTGGGTTTGGAAGATCCCCCGGAGAAGGAAATGGCAACCCACTCCAGTATTTGTGCCTGGAGAATTTCATGGACAGAGGAGCCTGGCGGGCTACAGCACATGGGGCTGCAAAGGAGTCAGAAAAGACTGAGTGACTAAGCATGCTGCAGTGCATTTGAGATGCATCCTTGTAGCCGCATGGATCAGTCATTCACTTTTCTTGCTGCCTGCTCCTTTAGTTTTAACTGGGCCCAGAGATGTGCCCCGCCCTTCTCCCCTATTATGGGATTGTGTAGTCCCGGGACTAAAATCTTGCTAGATACCGTTGCTGGGGTCAGAATTCCACTAATCCAGGCTTGGACCCACAGCCTTGACTACTTATACTGGCTGCTGCCCAGGAATCCAGAGGTACTGGCCCTCACTTGCACCCGAGGAGATATGTCATCTGTCAGCTGATCAGATCACTCTGACAACCAGTGATGGTGATACAGGTCTGGCTGGGGATGAGCAAAACCTTTTGAATGCGAGTCTTTCAGGGGAGATTGATTTTCAGTGGAGGGCTCACATTATGTGTAGCATTTCCATTTAGAATAACTTGCTAGTAGAGAAGGAGACAAGGAATTAGGATAGGGATGAAATGATCCAGACCTTTAAATTCTCTAACAGAGCTTTATCCACAGTTCTCCTAACAATCTGAGAGCTGGCTTTAGATCCTGCCCTCACTGATTTTTCTGGGTTCTATCTTAGCAGCATGAATGTGGGGAGTCTGAAAAAAATATTTATTTTATTCTTTTAAGCAGCCGGTAATCATTGTAATCAAAGCTTACAGTGGATTCTTGTACTGTCAGCAAAGGGTGACTTACTGAAGATCTGAATCTGGAGCCAAATAGCTTCCACATGTTTCTGAGCCGAAAAGCTCTGGAGGAAGGATAATCTCCTCCTCCTAGGTTTCAAACCAAGTTAAAGCAACTTTGTTGTCAGTTTTTCACTTCCTTTCATGGGTCTGCTCTCAATCTGGAATCTGAAAGTAGGTAGGAATCTTGATAACAAAGAAACGGTTGATTAAATTATTTCAACTCTAAGAACTTAGCGTTCAACTTCCAAAAAATGTAGGCTAGGAGAAGGAACAGGGAAGGCAATGGCAACCCACTCCAGTACTCTTGCCTGGAAAATCCCATGGATGGAGGAGCCTGGTGGGCTGCCGTCTATGGGGTCACACACAGTCGGACATGACTGAAGCGACTTAGCAGCAGCAACAGCAGGACATTCCTTAAACCCCACCATCCACCCAAGTCAGCCCTTCACCAATCCTGGGCACTTATTAAATATTTAACATCAAATTCATTTTCTTCCTATTTGTAAAGTGTGGAAGTGAATGGCTTTTAAATAATAAATTCAGGTTTAAAGAAAAGGCAGATACCATTAATGGCTTCCAGAACCTCGATAGTTACTTTCTAACATGGCTGTGGATGAGAACAAAGACAGTGCAGGCCTCGAGGCTGATGATGGGGTGAGCCCTGAAGGATCTGGGGGCGTCACCTGCCTGCCACAGCACCTGGCTTCCTGTGAGGAAGAGAATTTAGGCCAGAAGGCACATAGCCTCCTAGCCTGCGGCTTGCTTGACCTCAGTGAATTTATATCTGTTTAAAGTATAATGAGATTTGGAGCATTGTTTAAAATGGAAATTTTGTTTACTTATATATAAGTAATAATCCCCTTGGACCTGGGAGCCAGAACTCAATTAAGGAAAAGTTTATTAATTAGTCACCCTACAGGGAAGCAGAGCAAAGCAAACTGCTGGTAACGGGCCATTAGACGTGAAGATGATGGATCCAAAGAGTTCAAATTAGTTGTCTGCTGTAAGAACTAAACACACCATGTGTGCATAGGCACCTGGATCTTATACACATATATGCATTTTATAAACACACACATACATACACATACGCACATGAGTGGACCGACGAAAATGTTTTCAACATGTCCAATCAAGATAGAAAAGAACATTCTGTGTTGATATATCACTGCTTTGCAGATAGCACTGGGTTAAGCTTAAAATATTTCCTGGTTTAAACGTTGTTGGAGAATTAGTGAGGCTGATTCTTCACCCAGCACAGAGTCTTCCCCCGCTTTGCTAAGCTACCTCTGTAAAGGCTTGAGATTCCCCTTGGAAACGGCACTATTGAGGAAGAGACCCTAAAACCATAGCAGTCAGGAGTTGCTCCCCATAAAGATGAGTGAATTAGGAGTTCAAAGCCAGATGGTACTGGTGATACTTGAGTGGAATAAGTTCACCGTATAGATTTTTACAAGTCCTACTGATTAAGATGATCTTTAAAAGCATTATTTTGATGAGTAATCTCAGTTTGCAAGCAACCTCTACCCAGGGTTAAGAATGACACTAGGTCTCTGATTTGTTCATTCACTTTATGCCTCCAGGGGAAGAAGTGTGGAGGCTGAGTGGAGGCTGGGCTGGCTGTGTGTGCAATTGTGTACAGCACACAGGCCTCCATCTGTGTGTGTGCACATGAACCAGTGGACGAGGACACGGACACTCCCTGCCTGCACTCATCTGCTTACAAGTCTCATCAGACTATTCCCTTAATCTTGGTTTCCTTTTGACCACCAGCCGCTCTTTCCTGTGTGTCTTGGAATGGCTTGAATCAGCTGATGTTCTATCCAGGGCTATGCAGTCCATAGGATTCTAGAGATCTGTTATTCGGGTGTTGAGTGTGGGAAAAAGGGATCTGGGAAATGTTGCTTTTAAAAGAGGCAGACCTGGGCCTCTGCTGTCCATCATTGCAAAGCCCTGTGAAGCAAGGATGGCCACACATGAGGGCCACTGCAGGCTCTCACGTTCTCCTTGGTCAACAGCGAAATGACAGTTCCGTGTTTTGAGGTTTTTATAATATGATTTTTAAAATCTTGGGCCAGGAGACAATTTTCCAAACTCTGCAGTCTGGGATTCCTACAGTGATGCCTCTTGGCCTCCCCATCACCTCCTCCAGGGCAGCTGTTTCCAATCTTCTCTTGGAGCCTGAGGCCCCTGCTCTCTCTCTTTCAGTGGATAACCAGCCTCCTGTTTAAGGAGGAGAACAAATCAGTCTGGCTATGGCCTCAGCTTCTCTCCTCTTAGCATCCAAACCTCCTTGTCCGTGTACCTCGCTTTCCCCCACTCCTTTCCCATAGACCTGCTCCCTCCCATCTCTTTGTTCTTCATCCTGTCCCCTTCTGCCTCTTCTGGGACCTCACCAACTGGGACCCCCATCAATCATCTTTTTGTGCTTTTATTTTCAATCTCTTCTACCACTAGAGTCAGGGCTGCCTCCTCTTGGAAGGAAAAGAAGGGAAGGAACAATAACATTGATTAAAAAAAAAAAAAAAAAAACTTGTCTGGGGACTTCCCTCCGTGGTCCAGTGGCAATCTGCCTTGTAATTCAGGGAACTCGGGTTCAAACTCTGGTTGGGGAACTAAGATTCCAGGGTTAAGAAAGCAGCAACTAAGCCCATGAGCCTCAACTGCTGAGTCCGTGTGTCACACCTAGAGAGTCCATAAACCACAACAAAAGGTCTCGAGTGACCCAGTGAAGATCCATGTGCCTCACCTAAGACCCAATGTAGCCAAATAAATAAATAAATATTTTTTAAAAGCCTTGTCTGAACCCCACTTCTCCCTTGAGCTGCCTCTCCATAAGCCTTTCAGATTCTCCCCTCTGGAATATCTTTCTCCTTTAAGTCCCATAGCATTTCGGGGGATGTTAAGCCACTGCCTTATATCTCAGTCATTCTGGGCTTGTCTCAGCCCCCTCAGACAGACTACAAGCTCCCTGAGGACAGAGCCTCCTATCACCTGGCACATTGTCCTCTGCAGCCCAGGAAGGTGCCTGGACATCAGTTCTTACGTGTCCTGCCAGATGGCATGTGTGCTGTATATTAAACAGTGAGTGAATTTCTTCCTTACCTCATTTAGCTGATTCATAGAGAGGTGATGGTAGTGGTGGTTTAGTTGTTGAGTTGTGTATGACTGTGATCCCTTGGACTGCAGCCCGCCAGACTCCTCTATCCATGGGATTCTCCAGGCAAGAATATTGGATCGGGTTGCCATGCCCTCCTTCAGGGAATCTTCCCAACCCAGGGATTGAATTCGGGTCTCCTGCATTGCAGGCAGTCTCCTGCGTTGCAAACAGATTCTTTACCCACTGAGCCACCAGGGAAATTTTCAGAAAGACCATCCTCTTACCCTTTGTGGAAGCAGGTGATGTGAGTCCAGAGAAGCCGTTTCATGCAACACAGTCAGACAGAACTGATTAGTTAACTGAGAAAGTTAAGTTAAAAAGGAAAATCATATTAAAGGATACATTCATGTCATAAACATTTTCAACTTAAAACATACAATTATGTGTTTATTCTTTGTCTTCTGATACAGGGCCATGGTTTTCTCTTTGAGATGAGTTTTCAACTTTAGATTCTGACTTTTATAAACCACACTCAATATTAATAATAGTCTGGCTTTTGCTTTCAATTTCTTCTGAATGATTCAAGGACTTAAGAGACACTTGTGCAGCTAACTGGGTATAGACTTTTTCTAGATTCTTGAAATTTTTTCCACACTGTAATTTCTCATTCACACCAAAGTCAGTATCTTTTTTCAAAAGCTAACTCATTTTAATCACACCTTTCCAAAGCATTGATTTCAGTGTTTTAGAAACATTAACTCTTTACATAAACATATTTTATTGATTTACATAATATTTTATTATTTTTATTTAAAATATTAAGTACAAGTGGCATAGTTAGGTTTAGGAGGAAACCCAGCTGACCTGTTGATAAGTGTACAGTTCATGTTTTTGGAGCAGAAGTGTGAAGACAAGCTAAGGAACAGTCACCACACATCACAAGCCTGCAGTGTGCTGTGGGCATCAGACATTGTGCCTGACACAGCTGATGGAGGGCGTGGGTTAACCTGGTCAGGTGGCAAGGCCATTGTTCCAAAAGTGTGCTGCACAAGAGATTCACCTATGGAGGCTTCCAGTGAATCCTGATGCCCATGCCATACTCCAGACTGGTTAAATTAGAAAGCCTGGGAGTAGGAGCCAGGCGTCCATATTTTGTAAATACCCCAGGGTGATTCTGATGTGCAGCCAAGTTTGGGAACCACTAAGTTATGGGAAAGTGAGTTAAAAGAGTATAACTGTAAAAGTTAGCTCTGGATTTTCATCTTAGATTGAGTTTTAATTTTATATGAGACCTTGAGTGATTTGTTTAACATCTGTGAACCTCAGTTTCCCAATTCTTGCCCGACAGGATTATTGTAGGAATTAAATGTTTTGGGGAGAATTTAGCATATCCTGGCTCCATGAACATGAGTTGGAAGAATCACTCGGGAGTGGGGTTAATTAGTATATTGCTTCCTGTGGGAGAATAAGGCACATGGGTAATTTCAATTGGTCAAAGTCTAGACTTGAAATATACGTATTCAAATATAAACAGTCTCAAAGCAGACTGGGTTATATTCCTAAACCTTGCAGCTCAGACCTCAAAAATCTGAAAAGTCCACAAGGAACCTGCTTCTGACCTGCTATTATCACCTATTGTTCATTGATTCTAGAACTACTTTCTCTCCAACCATGGGAATTCTTGGTAATAGCTGATGGCCTGTGCTCACTCACAGTGTACCATTCCGGATTCAGTACTGTGTGTGAAATTCAGAATTCTGTGACTACTGAAACTCTGGTGGTTATAGAGCAAAGTTGATTTTACATTGTTTAAAATATGACTCTCATTTTGAGTCATGCAGGTATAATTACAGGTATTTTATAATATTATTCTTTAGCACAGTCTAAACTATGCTTTTGTTCTCTGTGTTCTATTTTACTACATGTACATTACGAATTTTATTCCATTACATCAAATGGACTATTAGAGTCTGAAAGTCCAAATTGGTCCCTGTCTTTGCCCTTTAATCTGCAGAGCGCATGAAATATCTGAGCTTCTTCTGTCTATATAATTAGATTGCAAAACAGATGATACTTTGCTTCAAAAATAACTGTTTCCCTTGCACACTGCCAGTGGCTTGATCCTGCATAATACAAAATAGGATTAAAGAAAAGTAATGTATTATATCTGTCCTATTAAGGATTTTTACTGGAGATAGTGGGAGATAAAGAAAATATAACATCCTTAATGTGGAAAGCTTTTTGCCACTGGAGAACCTGAATTGAAATTTTATGTTTTCTATAAACCTTCATCACCTTTTTTGTTAGTGCTAGATGTAAAGTTGAGATGGGATGAGCAGAGACAAGGCTGGGGTCAGGACAGTGGTTCCTGGATGTTTTCCTTGCTCTCCTGCATCACACTTCTCTCATTTTTTCAAGTGTTTATTAATTTTTCTCAGGTATGTTTTGTAATTTTCAGTGCATGTATCTTTTGTCAGATTTATCTGTAAGTATTTAATATTCTTGAAGTTCCTGTAAAAGTTATTTTTAAATTTCAATTTCCAGTTGTTTGGCACTACAGTTTAAAAATACAATTATCTCGATCCATGAACCTAGTATTCCATAACTTACTAAACTCAATTATTAGTTCTAGTTGCTTTTTTTGTGGCATCTGTTAGATTTTCTACATAATCATGTAATCTGTCAAGAAAGACAGTTTAATTTCTTTCTTTCCAATCTGGATACATTTTCTTTTTCTTGTCTGTTACTCTGGCTGCTGCTGCTGCTGCTAAGTCACTTCAGTCGTGTCTGACTCTGTGCGACCCCATAGATGGCAGCCCACCAGGCTCCTCCATCCCTGGGATTCTCCAGGCAAGAACACTGGAGTGGGTTGCCATTTCCTTCTCCAATGCATGAAAGTGAAAAGTGAAAGTGAAGTCTCTCAGTCGTGTCCAACTCTTAGCGACCCCATGGACTGCAGCCTACCAGGCTCCTCCATCCATGGGATTTTCCAGGCAAGAGTACTGAAGTGGGGTGCCACTGCCTTCTCCGGTTACTCTGGCTAGAACCTCCCATATAATGTTGAATAGAAAGAGTGAACATCCTTGTCTTGTTTTTTATCTTGGAAAGCTTTAGTCTTTTACTATTAAGAATACTATTATCTGCAGGTTTTTCCTAGACACTTTTTATCAAACTGAGATTATCACCTTTAATTTATATTTTGCCAGCCATTTTTATCAATAATGGATTTTGGAGTTTGTTAAATGCTTTGTCTGCATCTACTGAGACTCTTTCTTTTTAGTCTGCTAATATGGTGAATTATAATGATAGATGAATTTTTTGTTAACCAACCCTGCATTCCTTGGATTGATTCATTTATTAAGTCGTTAATTAATTTATTCATGGTATAAAAATCCTTTTAATATGTTCCTAGCTATAATTTTCTAGTATGACTCACTAGTATTTTGTTTAGAACTTTTGCCTATTTGTTCATGAGGCATAATTGGTCTTCAACTTTTTCCTTAGAATATCTTTGTTTTTGCTATCAGGGTAATCCTGGTCTCAAAGAATTAATTGGGATGTAGTCTCTCCTATCTGGGGCTTCCCAGGTGGCACTAGTGGTAAAGAACGCTCCTGCCAATGCAGGAGATGTAAGAGACACGGGTTCGATCCCTGGGTCAGGAAGATCCCCTGGAGGAGGAAATGATAACCTACTCCAGTATCCTTGCCTGGAGAAAACCAAGGACAGAGGATCTTGGTGGGCTACAATCCATGAGATCGCAAAGTATTGGACACAACTGAAGTGATTTAGCATGCACGCACTCTCCTATTTAATTTTCAGGAAGAATTTGTGAAAACTGATATTATTTCTTCCTTTATAGTTTGGTAGAATTCACCAGTGTGGTTAAGTACACTGCTTTCTCTGTAGAAAGGTTGTTAACTACAGATTCTATTTCTTTAATGGATGTAGGGTTAGTCACATTATCCATTACTTCTTGAGGGAGCTCTGGTACTTTGTATCTATCGAGAAATGTGTTCATTCTTCCAAGTTGTGCTAACTTACCAGCATCATGTTTCTTTATTATCCTTTTTTTATTTGTAGAAACTGTAGTGAGGCTGCTACCTCTTTTGTTCCTGACATGGGAAATTTGTGTCTTCGCTCTTTGCTGATCAGTCATGCTAGAGAAATATGAATTTTATTGATCTTAAAGAATCCACTTTAGACGGTATTGATTTTTCTCTATTGTTCTTTAAATTTTATATTTCCTTGATTTCTGATTTTGTGTTAATTATTTCCTTTATGCGAGTTAATCTTTAATTTGCTCATCTTTTTCTAGTTTATTAAAGTGGAAGCTGAAGTAACTGACTGGAGACCTCTGTTGTTTTCTGATATAGGCATTTAATGGGGTGTCTTACTAATTTGGATATGTTGTTTTTCATTTTCATTCACTTAAAAACACTTTCTAATTTCCATTTTGGTTTCTTCTTTGACCCTAAGTTATTTGGAGCTGTGTTGTTGAGCTTCAAAATATTTAGGGATTTTCCAGGTGTCTTTCTGGATTGACTTCGAATTTAACTCTACTGTGGCAGAGTGTAGTTGGAATGATGTGAAGCCTTTAAAATTTACTTAGACTTGTTTCATGTCAGAATATGGTCTATCTTGGTAAATATTTTATGTGCATTTCAAAAGAAAGTGTATTCTGCTGTTGTTGGTTGAATGTTCTATAAATGTCAGGTAGAATGAATTGATAGTTGTTCAAATCTTCTATATCCTTACGGTTTTCTGTCTACTTTTCTGTTATATCAGTTATTGAGAAAGGGGTATTTGAAATCTCCAACTGTAAGTCTGGAGTTTTCTGTTCATTATTGCATTTCTATCAGATTTTACCTCATATGTTTCAACTTCCATTATTAAAGCATAAACATTTTTGATTGTTCGGACCTCCTGATGAATTTTATCCTTTATCATTATAAAATGTCTCTCTTTCCCTCTAGTAATATTTTTGTCTTAAGTCTCTTTTGTTTGATACTATTGTAACTACCTCAGCTTTCTTATGGCAACTATTTGTATGGTATATCCTTTTCCATACTTAAATTTGCAACCTATTGTTTCTTTATATTTGAAGTGCACTGCCCATAAGCAGCATGTAGAAGAGTCTTGCTTTTTATCAAATCCAACAATATCGAGTTTTAATAAGGATCTTCAGACTGCTCCATTTAATGGGATAATTCATATGGTGTGGCCCAAAGTATTATTTTTCTGTATGGTTTCTATTCAACACATGTGTTCTTTGTTCTCCTTTTTATTTTATTTGCTTTCCTTTGAACTTACTGAGCATTTTATATGACTCCACTTAATATTCTTTGCTGGCTTTTTAGCTCTAAATCTCTGTTATGTAGTTGATTGCTGTAGGGTTTATTGTATACATCTTTAAGTTATCACAGTCTACTTTTAAGTGATATTATACCACTTCATGTCTAGAATAAGAACCTTACAGTAGAGTATTTTCATTTCTCCACTCCTAAACTTGTGCTATTGTTGTCAAACATTTTAATTTTGTGTGTGTTATACCCACATATTACATTGTTGTTATTTTTGCTTTCACAGTCAATTAACTTTTAAGGAGGTTTAAATAAGAGAAAAACATAAATTTATTCACATGGTTGTCATTTCCAAAACTCTTCATTCTTTTCTGTATATCCTTTGTGATGCATTCTTAAAGCTTTTTTAAGTCTGAAAAAGTCTTTATTTTCCTTTTATCTGAGAATGATACTCTGGTTGGGTGTATAACTGTAGGTTGGAAGTTTTCAGTACTTTAAGAATGTTGCTCCATTGTCTTCTCACCTGTATTATTTCTGAGAAACATCATTTTATCATTGTTCCTTTACTTGTAACATAATTTTCCCCTTCCGGCTATTTTCAAGATTTTTCTCATCATTACTGGTTTTAACCCATTTGATTATTATTTGAGTTATTAACCTGATTCCTGGCTGAGCTTTAGGTCACTGGTCTCTATAACACTCAACCAAAGCAGATAATCACTTATGAGCTATTCATGTTTTAATATGATCAATTTCAGAATTCTGTTACACAAAGGCAGAAATTTCTGTAGGCACAAATCTTTTTCTATTTTAATAGAAATTTGCCTTCTCTGTTAAATCTCATCTAATTCAACCAAAAGGAATTATTCCCTTATTTACAGTAGGAATGTCCATAGCTTTCAGAAGGCCAGTGGTGTGTGATGGACGGAATCTAAGAGGACTGTGCTATTTGTTACTGCTGTATGATTTGGTTGGGCTCTTGTGCTAGATCATGAGCTTCAACCTTTTACTTCCTCTTTCTCCCCCTCAGATTTCCCACAGAGCCACATGAAGGACAGATGAGGGTTTGCCAGACTTAACCAGTCCTTTCTTCTCTTGTCTTCTCTCCTGTGGCAGTGTCTGGAGGCCGCAGCCGCCTGCACCTCATCGATCTTGGCAGCTGTGTAAAAGCTCTTAGCAAGAATCGGGAAGGAGGCTCAGGGCTGTGCCTCTCACTGTCTGCCCTGGGCAATGTCATCCTGGCTCTCGTCAATGGCAGCAAGCACATCCCATACAAGTAAGTGACTCTTCTACTTGAAGCATGGGATGCAGTAAACATGGTGCCAGGGCTAGGTGAGGGTCTAGTGACCCTGGGGGGTCACTAGTGACTGAGACTAGACATTTCAGTCTAGTGACATCTGGGGAGAGTCGTACTGCAGAGGTATGGACCACACTGTCCGTTCAGTGCCGGAAACTGGCCTTCGCTGGCAATTATGTAATGCATGATCTGCCAAATTCAAAAGCTGTGGAAATACATAAATTGGCCTCAATCCTAACATTAGGCTGCTCAAGTCAGAAATAATAGGAAGCTACTTCAGTTGAGGGCTTTAATAACAATTGCCATTGGTAGATTATAGCTGAGGCCTCCCTAGTGGCACTAGTGATAAAGAATTTGCCCGCCACGCAGGGGCTGCAGGAGATGTGGGTTCGATCCCTGGGTCAGGAAGATCCACTGGAGGAGGGCATGGCAACCCACTCCAGTATTCTTGCCTGGAGAATCCCATAGACAGAGGAGCCTGGGGCTAAGGTCCATAGGATCACAGAGTTGGACACAACTTAAATGACTTAGCGTGCATGTACTCACATTTTTACCACCACTGTATGAATGCTTTACAGAGATAAGAGCAAGGGTCCTAAGATTGAATTACCATTCCCTTAGGAGTAGAGCTGCCATATCTAACCAATAAAAATATGGGATGCCCAGTTAAATTTTAATTTCAGATAAAAACCAAATATTTTCAGTGTAAGTATATCCCCAGTATTGCATAAGCTATAGGGGCACCCTGTATTTTATCTGGCAATCCTATTTAGGAGAACTGAAAAGCTTGGGGAATTACCACCCACTATCCCATGCAAATGTTTGTTTCACTTCCAAGATCCTTTTCCTCTTTTCAGTTATGCTCCAGAAAGATGAAATTAGAACTGCTCCTATGTCTGGAATAGCCAAAAACTTGCCATATCATCTGGCCATGAATGACCCAGCCCTGGAGCCACCCCTCACCACCATCGCTCCAGTTCAGCTTTTCCAATGGACAATGTGGTGATGGGATGAGGGGAACTCTCTCATTTTTCAGGCTCTGCCAAGGTCCAGCTGTACTTTTCACTAGCTATCTGAACATTCACATCTCATGAACTGAGGGCTATAGCTATATATCTTATTTACACAACCAGGATAAAAGGCTCAAAATGATATGTGTGTGACAGTTTTTTGTAAAGTGTGTAACACTGTATTCAATAACCAATAATGATAATGTGGTTGAGCCTATACCCACCTATTGAAATGGAAATAACACATACCTTTCAGAGTTGCCATGAGGATTAAGCAAATATATGGTATATGGAATCATTTTTTAATCTGTAGGACTTGACAAAATAAAAGTTTCTGTTGTGTAGGTAAGTCAGGCAGTTTTTTCTACAATAACTGAGATTCAGTACGAGATCTGGAGTTGTGCTTTGCCTATACCGTAAGTTGATGCCAACACTGTGATTTTGTTCTCCGCCAGGAAGCCCGTTACTAGCCTACTTTGGAGTTTAAATAGAGATTATAAGCCGGTCTGTCTCAGTTCTTGAAATCTGGAATTCTAGGGTACACCCAGAAGTGGCTTTTCCAGCCCTTGTGTGATTCTTTTCTATGAGGAAGAAAAAGTTCAATTTGAAGGTTTATGAAGTTTCATTCAGTATCATTTCTGCAGCTGAATAAAGTCAACTTGTGAATACAAGAAAGAGAGGAAGGAAGGGAGGGAGGGAGGAAGGAAAGAGAGAAGAAGAGGGACAAAAAGGTCTGGAGAGGTACTGTCAAGGTTGAAGATCTCAGAAAGAAAAGAGTTATCAGCCCTTGTTGGCTTCCCTGTCCATAAAAAGGGAAACATGTATTAGTATGATAACTTGACAGATCATGATGTAGACGAAATTCAAAATACCACCTTATGAGGTCACTGATTATGTATTTTGCTTGTATATTTACATCTCATATATATATATATATATCTCACATTGTTTCTGTGGGGCAACATGCTTTTATGGATTTCAATAAATATTTGTTGAATTGATGGTGGGGGGATGGATAAAAGTAAGCATATGAAATTACTTTTACTTTAGATAAAGTAACTTCCTTTTGGTTCAAGTTGGGTTTTACTATCAACATTAAAAATTGTTTTTGTTCATAGTTCAAGGTCTCTTGTTAAATTAAACCTACCATACACCAGTTAGCCACAACGACCAGCCACCTGCTCGCTTGCGAGGGCTGACAAAATGTGGAAACTCCACTCACCGTTCTCTTCAGACATCTGTCCGCTTCAGCTCCCTTCTTTCCCTTCTGGCTCTGAGGGAGTGATGATTAAAGACACTCCATGTCTGAAGTAGACTGCTGTTCAGTCGCTAAGTTGTGTCCGACTCTTTGCGACACCGTGGACTGCAGCACGCCAGTCTTCCCTGTGCTTCACCGTCGCCTGTAGTTTGCTCAAACTCATATCCACTGAGTCAGTGATGCCATCCAACCGTCTCACTCTCTGTTGAAGTAGGCTTATGCTGCTGCTGCTGCTGCTAAGTCGCTTCAGTCATGTCCGACTCTGTGCGACCCCATAGACGTCAGCCCACCAGGTTCCCACATCCCTGGGATTCTCCAGGCAAGAACACTGGAGTGGAATTTCCTTCTCCAATGCGTGAAAGTGAAAAGTGAAAGTGAAGCCGCTCAGTCGTGTCCGGCTCTTAGCAACCCCATGGACTGCAGCCCACCAGGCTCCTCCGCCCATGGGACCCTCCAGGCAAGAGTACTGGAGTGGATTGCCATATAACTACAGTGTCGACATAAGACACAGGCATAGTGTTGTCCCCCACCATTAGGATCCTCCTGATGGGGATTTTGCAGAGCTGCCCACTGCTTGGTGTCAGAAAACATGGTGGCCTGACCACCCAGCCAGCTCTGTCCTCCCCAAACCTTCACTGGCAGTGCACTTGTATAGCCAGTTGTATCATCCCTCAGTCCTTAATGCCCATCGTAATGTGTAAGCTTTTGAAGATCGTTGCTATAATATTGTTTCAGATTCTCAGCCACAGCAGATAGTCAATATTTGGTTCTGAGAATGCATTTGCAAAGTGATTAATCAATGACAAACTACCCTCTTTCAAGGTGCAGGAAGATAAGGCCAAGATTTACTCAAATCACCCAGCCAGTTGGTGGCAGGATCAAACCGCATCACGTTTTACAGCCTCAGAGACCTTGGCAGTTCCTTACCGATCCACTCGCCCAGCCTCATCAAGCTCTGTAATATATTAGCTGCCTTTGCTCTGCACAGCGTGAGGTCTTCAGCACAGCAGGGTGGCCCAGATTTCTTTTATCAATTCAGCACGTGCTCCAAACCCCCATCACACGGCATTTTGTTAGCATACTAAACACCTTTCCCATGTCAAACCCTGTCTCTGCAGTAAGTTCCTGAGATAGGTTTTGTACCCTTGCAGTTTTCCTCTTATTCTTGTTCACTTAAAGGAAAAAAAAAAAAAGGAAAACCAGACTCCACTCTCATGACCCTCCCCCTACTCCCTCCAAAACACACAAAAAAACGCACTTCATTTGTCACCCTGGACACTTCTGTGCTTGGAACTCACATCACTTGTGTTTGCTTCTGGGAAATTAACTGGAATGTGCACAGAAGGGATAAAGCCTGTCCTCGTTTCTCTTCATCATCGTGCCAGACAGACTCTCTGTCATGTGAGCAAGCCCGAAAGCAAGTTTGGATTCATTACCCATCCCAGGCGCTCCCATGGGCACCCTAGGTGTGCCCTGAATGGTTTTTGACTTTGCAAATGATATTGCCTTTATAAGTGATAAATGCAAGCGCAGAATAGTTTCTCAGCCACAGCCGTGACATAGCTCAGGCTCGCTGGGCAATCCAAGTTCCATCAATCAATCCCAAGTGGTGACACCATTCAGAAAAGCACCTGGGGACAGGAAGGAGACCGCCAAAGGCTCCAGCCCCCTTGTCAGACAGGCTACACAGAACTCCCTAAGTGTGGGGAACCTCTTGTCTCGGGGAAGCTGTCATAGTCCTAAGCTTTTTGACAGTGCATTTTGCCTGTTTCCTTCCATTGCTCAGCCATTTGCTGTTCCTCATCATAGCCTTCCCCTTGGATAGATGAGAAAAAATGTATAGTGGCATCAAAATGAATTCCCATGCCAGGAACCAGCATGGCAGGCACACATCACTAAACTGGTACCCAGAAGGGCCACCACAAGGATCTGTCAGTGTGTACTTGGCTTTGGCTAAAGTCCTGTTATGTCCCAGCTGATCTGCAGGACTAGTCTCTCCAAAGACTTGGAAATTCTAACCACCACCCAGTTCTCTCAAAATAGAATTTTTGGTACCTTCTAGATGAAGGGGAAGCATACCCTTCACACAGTGATACTTAAAGCCTGAAACATTTTTCCTTCATTTATAACTGTGACTCCATTTGGAGAAATAATGACTTCAATAGGTCAAACAGTCTATTTGATTATTTGCCAACAATATGCTGTCCTCTATTTCTAAACAACAGAGATGTTATAATGTCCCGGCTTCCACAGAATAAGAGGTCATGGAAAGTCATTCTGTGACCCTCTAGTGCTGTGTCTGTCTGAGAGCCTCTTCCCAAGTCAACATGAAGCCTGGTTCTGCATGAACAGCCCCATGATGGAACTGGTGCTTTGTGCTCTTCTTTTATGGGTTTGGTCTGTGATTCAGACCAAGACCTAATCCTTGTGTGTGAGAATCCATCACAGACACTCTCTGGGGCTCAGGCATCTGACTCTCTGGTGCCCTTCTTCTCTCTGGGGACGAAAGGTGGAGCCCAAGGCCGTCTGCTGTCATGAGCTTCAGTGGCAAGCAAATACCGCCTCGGGCCACTTTGTGCGCATGCGTGCTGAGTCGCTTCAGGCACGTCCGACTCTGTGACTCCATGGATTGTAGCCCATCAGGCTACTCTGTCCACGGAGATTCTCCAGGCAAGAATACTGGAGTGTGTTGTCAGGCCCTCCTCCAGGGGATCTTCCCGACCCAGGGACTGAACCTGCATCTCTTATGTCTCCTCATTGGCAGGCAGGTTCTTTACCACTAGCTCCATCTGGGAAGCCCCAGGGGCCACTTCAGACGAGATTATCCTACAGAAGTTAGGGATGCTCATCATCAGGGTCTGGATGATGTGAAAGAAAGGGAGTCTTTCTCCTCCTAAAGCCCTACAGAGGAGTCAGGAACCAAGGTCACATTCAAGAGAATGTGGAGAGATTGTGGAGAAATGACATTTTATAAATAAAGCCAACTTTTTTAAAATGTGAATACCTCATCCATGCTGGAACCCATAGGCAGGATCTCTGGGAGTACCCCAAGATTTCATCAGGCCTTCATAAGAGTCACATCTCTGAAGAAGGTGGACATTCCTTTGCCTTGTCTTGAGAAATAATTTTCTCCCAGTAGCCAGATAGATGTTGGATTTGTCTTTGCTTTCTCAGAACTGGAAATCCACACAGTGTCTGGGAAGCTAGAGAAAGGAGCTCATGACTGATATGAGCCACAATACTCAATTTCCCTGATTCACACAGGAGGTAAAAGATTTGTTCCTTGGGACCCAAATGCATATTATTGACAAAGGGAAATTAAATAGATATTTTCCAGGAAAAATGCAAAGGGATATTAATTCTCCAGATTTAGTTAAGATAGCATATAATGGAGAGAAACTCTGAGGAAGAATCTTTGTGTGCGTGTGGTATGAGACACACACATATGCAAATTTAGCAACCTTTAAATGTACGTTAATGCTGTATTATCTCTTCCTGATTTACAGAGAGAACATCAATTTAAAACTATATTCACAAACGCCAGATACCAGTTTATAGCATTCCCTGTTTAGAAATAAAATAACCAAAGTCTCAGGTTGCCAAGCAACTGCAGCAATGATAATTCTTAGT
The DNA here is from genome assembly GCF_055505025.1 of Bos grunniens. Taxonomy (NCBI): domain Eukaryota; kingdom Metazoa; phylum Chordata; class Mammalia; order Artiodactyla; family Bovidae; genus Bos; species Bos grunniens. The sequence continues at coordinate 49,421,201 of NC_141180.1, forward strand.
GTTGCTGCTTCAGAATATCCAGTTTTATACATTTTAATGACTGTTAGGATGCAGAGAAAGTGAGTTCAGAAAATCAGTGGTACATGGATATTTAGTATGAAATTCTAGCATCTTACTTCCTTTCATTCTTCCTGCCTACCTCCGTTTGCTTCCCTGGCCAGTAGTATCTTCACATTTAATTTTGAAAATTCTCAGAGATCGGTATTATTTTCTTAAGAGTTGGGGCATCACCTACCAGTAAATGAATTCTACCAGGATTATCACAGAACCATACAGGTCACTCAGGAAGAAATGAGGCTGCCTGGGGCTCAGTTGGGATCATAAGCCATGGGTTCAAACAGTGGTCTTTCTGTCACTGTCTAACACATAAACTATAAACACATAAAGCTATAGGGACTTCCCTATAGCTCAAATGGTAAAGAATCTGCCTGCGATGCAGGAGACCCGGGTTTGATCCCTGGGTCAGGAAGATCCCCTGGAGAAGGAAGTGACAACCACTCCAGTATTCTTGCCTGGAGAATCCCCATGGACAGAGGAGCCTGGTGGGCTACATGGGGTCACAAAGCGTCAGACGCGACTGAGTGACTAACACACACACAGCACACAAACTCTGTGTCATCCTTTCTGTCCCAGGAGAACTGCTTTCTGTCCCCTCACAGAACCTCACTGAACTGGGAGCAGACTGTTAGGCCCCCAACTCAATCCTGATCCTTGGCAGCAAAGCCATAGTATATAGTTTTCTTGGTCCCTCTCAGATAATGAGCCTACGGTTTGAGGACTGAGCAGAAATCAGGAGGCTTCTTCATTTCTCTTTTGGTTTTTCAAGAGGTTCTCTTTGATGTTCAATTTCTGAGACTACTAATCAGACCCTTTTCTCTCTGTATTCCAAACCAGTTGGCAAATAGATGCAAGAGTATGATTAGGGGCTTCCCTGGTGGCTCAGTGGTAAAGAACTGACCTGCCAATGCAGGAGGCACGGGCTCGATCCCTAGTCCGGGAAGATCCCATATGCCTCAGGGGAGCTAAGCCCACACACCACAACTATTGAGCCTGTGCTGTAGAGCCCGGAAGACACAAGTACTGAGCCCACACTCCCTAGAGCCTGTGCTTCAGAACAAGAGAAGCCACCACAGTGAGAAGCCTGCACGCTACAGCTAGAGAGTAGCTCCCGCTAACCGAAACCAGAGAAAAGTCTACACAGCAGCGGAGACCCAATGCAGTCAAAGATAAATAAATAAATAAATAAAATTACGTAAAAAATCGTATGATTGGGAATTGAATTCTCCATCTGCTGAATCCTAGCAGAGTGGAAGGAGATCTCCTGTCGCTCCACAGACTTAGACCCCAGGACTCAGGAAGGGGCAGAAACGGGGTCAGCAGAGCAATCCCTTTCCCAGACAACCACATGGCTCAAGTGGAGGGATGTGTGACCTGCAGAGGAGCAGACAGACAGACAGCATTGGGCTGCACGTGCCCATGGCCATATTTAACAGCCTCACCAGTCAGGCCTTTTTCCTCCTGTTGTTCATTCGTGTAGTCATGTCCCACTCTTTGCAACCCCATGAATGGCAGCACACCGGGCTTCCCTATCCTTCACTATCTCCTGGAGTTCGCTCAAACTCATGCTCTTTGATTCAGTGATGCCATCCAACCATCTCATCCTCTGTTGCCCCCTTCTCCTCCTGCCTTCAATCTTTCCCAGCAAGACAGTCTTTTCCAATGAGTCGGCTCTTCCTACCAGGTGGCCATTGATGCTGAAGCTGATGCTTTGACTATATGGACCTTTGTCAGCAAAGTGATGTCTCTGCTTCTTAATACACTGTCTAGATTTGTCACAGCTTTTATTCCAAGGAGCAGGTATCTTTTAATTTCGGAGCTGCAGTCACCATCCACAGTGATTTTGAAGCCCAAGAAAAGAAAGTCTGTCACTGTTTCCATTGTTTCCCCATCTATTTGCCATGAAATGATGGGACCAGATGCCATGATCTTAGTTTTTGAATGTTGAGTTTTAAGCCAGCTTTCTCACGCTTCTCTTTCACCTTTATCAAGAGGCTTTTAGTTTCTCTTCAATTTTTGCCATTAGGGTGGTGTACTCTACATATCTGAAATTATTGATATTTCTCCCAACAATCTTGATTCCAGCTCAGCATTTCACATGAAATAGAAGTTAAATAAGCAGAGTGACAATATACAGCCTTGACATACTCCTTTCTCAATTTTGAATCAGTCCATTGTTCCATATCCATTTCTAACTGTTGCTTCTTGGCCTGCATACAGGTTTCTCAGGAGGCACGTATGGTGGTCTGGTATTCCCATCTCTTCCAGAATTTTCCATTTTGTTGTGATCCACACAGTAAAAGGCTTTAGTGTAGTTGATGAAGCAGAGTAGATGTTTTTCTGGAGTTCTCTTGCTTTTTCTATGATCCAGTGGATGTTGGCAATTTGATTTCTGATTCCTCTGCCTTTTCTAAATGTAGCTTGTATATCTGGAAGTTCTCAGTTCATGTACTGTTGAAGCCTAGCTTGAAGGATTTTGAGCATTACCTTGCTAGCATTTGAAATGAGTGCAATTTTATGGTACTTTGAACATTCTTTAGCATTGCCCTTTTTGTATTGGAATGAAAACTGATCTTTTCCTCCTGTGGCAATTTCTGAGTTTTCCAAATTTGCTGGCATATTGAGTGTAGCACTTTAACAGCACCATCTTTTAGGATTTGAAATAGCTCAGCTGAAATCACTAGCTTTGTTTTTAGTAATGCTTCCTAAGGCCCACTTGACTTACCACTCTAGTATGTATGGCTCTAGAAGAGAGGCCATACCATCGTGGTTATCCAGGTCATTAGGACCTTTTTTGTACAGTTCTTCTCTGTATTCTTGCAATCTCTTCTTAATCTCTTCTGCTTCTGTTAGGTCCTTGCTGTTTCTGTACTTTATCATGCCCATCTTTGCATGACAAAGTAAATAAAAGGACAAAAAGTAGAGTGGGAACTTTGTTTTCATTTTTTCCAAGGGCTTACAGATTCCTAGGGGCTTCCCTGGTACATCAGCTGGTAAAGAACCCGCCTGGAATGCAGGAGACTCCTGTTGGATTCCTGGGTCAGGAAGATCTCCTGTTGAAGGTATAGGCTACCCACTCCAGTATTCTTGGGCTTCCCTGGTGGCTCAGATAGTAAAAAATCCACCTGCAATGTGGGAGACCTGGGTTCGATCCCTGAGTTGAGAGGATCCCCTCGAGGAGGGCATGCTTGGGGTATTCTTGCTTGGAGAATCCCATGGACAGAGCAGCCTGGTGGGCTGTAGACCATGGGGTCCCAAAGAGTCATACACAACTGAGCGACTAAGCACAGCACAGCACAGCTGTGAGATTCCTAATTTATGGACTTGCTGAGTCCTAGGAAGAAGGAGGAAATTGCTTCCAGTACTTGTCTCCTGGATTTCCACTCCAATCCAGGTGGTTGGCGTGTGCAAGCGTGAGCCGTGGCTGAGGGGCGTTCCATGGTGTGGGTGTGATGACAACAGCTCATAGTCACCCTTCCTTTGCTGTGCATCAAGAACTGCGCTAAAGGCTTGCTGAGGATTTAATTCTCCCAACAGCCTCCTAGCATAGGTACTGCTGTGGTCATACTGGTATTACAGATGGGGAAACTGTGACCAGAGGAGTAAGTGGCTTGTTCTTATCTATAGGACTGGTAGGTGACAGAACTACTCCACTGCCTCTGGTATATCACCTCTTCCTGACACAGTGTCCAGAATGGCATGGTGCTCAATCAGTACTTGTTGAAATAAGGCCAGACAATGGATCAAATGTATCTACAAAGCTTGAATACGTGCAGCTGGTTGTAAGTGAAAATGTGAGTCCCAGGCAGGGGACCAGCTGTGGTTAACTGTCCATTCAGGGTCATCTCCTGGCCTCACCTTTTCCACGATGTGGCAGTGAGGAAAGTAGAATAAGAAAGATGAGGCTGGGAAACAATTCCCCCTCCCCAAATCTCAATCCAGTGGCCGGGCTGAATAAGAAATACCACGTGAGATTGTTCGAGTTAGCAAGTGAAAGAACCTTGTTCAGGGTTGGCGAGAACTCGGGCTGACCTTGTTAAATGGCTCTTGAGGAAACTCAACCATCCTGATGGTTCTGGGCACCACCAGCAGATGAACTCAGCAAATCTCAGCTATTTCACAGTCTTCTACTGTTTCTTAATTTCTGTAATCTTTCTTGTGTAAGAGCCTGGAAGTTCCTATAGCCATTTCTTGTACCCTGAAGAGCTTCAGGATGCTCTAATGCTCTCTAAGGACTCAGGACTCCCAGACAGCCCTCCTGCCTGGCTGGGTGGCCCCCTGCATGAGAAGTGTCACCCTCTCCCATTCTGGAGACTGCAGAGGGGCACAGCCTCCCGATAAGACAGTTTCCAGCCCTCTTCCCCCTTAGCAGCAGCTTCTGTAGGTGCATTAAGACACTCCTGAGTGAATAGATTCCTGTCAGAAGAGAGAGGTCATCACCCAGTCTGGGTCTGGAAGTTGTGCTGAGCACAAGAAAGGTAAGGTGGGGAGAGGCAAGAGGTGAGAACGATGGCAGGACTGAGGATAACGGGGCGTGCGGTGATGAGCTTCCTCCAACACCTGGCTAATAATCGCAGTTCGGGGCATTTCCACAGTTGGTAGATGAGACTGTCATCTATCAATGGGAATTTGTGAAGTTTCTTCAGGTTCTACTCCCAGAGAAGTATGTGAAACCAAATACCTGTGGTTTCCAAAAGAGAAAGATTGTGTGACATGGGCTTAGGAGGTGATGCTGAGCTGAGACCAGGGAGATGTGGGTCCTCATGCCAGGCCCAGTGCCCACCTCCAGACACTCAGGCTCTCTTCCTGCAGTTTCTTTTTTTCTTTTAATGTTATTTATTTTGAGGGGGTGCACCCCATAGCATGCAGGATCTTAGTTCCCTGACCAGAGATTAAATCCTTGCCCCCTGCTTTGGAAACGTAAAGTCTTAACCACTGGACTGCCTGGGAAGTCCCGTTTCCTGTGCTTTTCTTCTCCACCAGCTAACTCAGAATGACCATTCGCCTCTATCTCAGAAGTGTGATACAGTCCTTTGAGACAATGTTCCTGATGGCCCTTTAAAGAAACACGTTTCGAAGGTAAAAATGGGCGTTTGCATATATTTCAGAACGTTGTAACCCAGACTGATCTGGCAGCATTGTATCTTTGTATCTGTTTCTTGATTTTAAAAGTATGCATCCCTTTTGGCCAAGTGGATTATAATTACCTTTTGTTAAAATGGAAGCTTCATGCATTTTTCAGCAGGAGTTTGTGTGCCTGATGTATCGGGTTGCTGCCAGATACAGACATTTAATTTAAGAGACTCCAACCTGGAGTACTCTGCACAAAGGGAGAAATAACAGATTCTCTAAGGAGTGAATGACTCCACCTGCCGCCTGCCTCAGAGGGACCACTGCAGAGAGGGGGCAGTAGGTGAGCAGAGGGTGCTGCACCCGCACTGTGTCTGTCTGGCCATCCAAATCGTTAAAGACAAATTTTCCCCATAATATGGCCTTTGAATACAAGCCATAGCCTTCTGGGGCTCAGCCAGAGACATGTTCCAACCCTGAAGCAAAATCTGAATGTGTTAGATTTCACGAGACAAGGATTTTTCTTTCAAAGAGATTTTTAAGGCTGACCTTGATGATACAAATTTCACCTTACACTTTATATCCCAAGTGATACACCAAGTTTAACTCCATTATTCATGGAGCATGGTGCTATTCTGATAAGCAAGGTGAACTCTGGCCCAAAGCCCCCTACTGAGGGAGGAGTTTAAGTGCCTGATTTTGTTACAAGTCTGATGGAGGCTACCAAACACGTTGTCACTGTCCTTTAGTAACTAAGACGTGTCTGACTGTTTTGCTACCCCCAGACAAAGCCTGCCAGGCTCCTCCTTCTAGGATTTTTCCAGACAAGAATACTAGAGTGGGTAGGTAGCCATTTCCTCTTCCAGGAGGTCTCCCCAAGCCACGGATCACACCCAAGTCTCCTGCATTGGCAGGCAGGTTCTTTATCACTGAGCCAACAAGGGAAGCCCATAACAAACATACACAAGAAATAATTTGAGCAATATGTAGCAGAATATCTGTAAGTTCTTTTTTGCATCGAGTCATTATCTTTTAGTCAGCCATTCACTATTAAAAAATACTTACTGGACCCCTACAATACTCAAGACACTGGAAATATGATAGAGAAACATAGACGATTTCCACTCCTTGGACAATTTACAGTATAGGGGAGATAGAGACATAAACGGCAAGTCTCACACTTGGTAATGTGTGAACACCAGTGCTTAACCGCCAGTGAGGAAAGTTACTCAAGTAAGGCCGAGGGAATCAGAAAATCTGCAGTAAAGGCTGTCTGGGCAGATCTTTCCTCATGTGCTCCCACTCGTTCTCCATTCTCACTCATCTGTTTTGCAAAGTTTCCCACTGTCCATCCATAAATGCCTGAGCCGAAGATTCACAGCTGTTCTGTCTTTTTGCTAGAATGATGCTGACATAGCCTGACACAAATCATGATAAACTAGTGGGCCAAAGGCAAGACTCCGAGTCCACAGCTAATTGTTATCTTTAATGATAACTAATCATCATATCACAAGTTATGTTGCTGTTAGAAGAAAACAGCCCAAGGGGGAGGGCTTTAGGTTAGTTTGGGGCCAATACACAGAGAGCCCAAGGTGCCCTCAGGTACGCGCAGGGCTCTGTGACTATTCAAGGATGGCTTGATTTAGGCACCATTAGACGTGAGGAGGGATGGAGCATACAAATGAGTTGGGGCTTAATTCATTTAAAAACTGTCTTGAACATTAATAGAGCTTCAATCAGAGTATCCAACCATAAATTCTCACCTGTTTCACAACTGGTTCAGGCTCAATTGAGCATTAATAGATTTTTTTTGTCCATGCAAATGAGGTGATAATTCATTTCATGTATAATTGAACAAATTTCAGTTATATTCATGGAGCAGTTAAGTTGTACCAAATTGTCTAATGTGTCTAGTTTTTTTTAAATAAAAATATAGCTGAAGTTTTATTTTGATATAATAAAGAAAGAACTCAAGAAACAGAGGTTATGGTACATTTGTTACTGCTTTGAAGAATAGTAGACTTGAAGAGACTTTACGATATTCCTTTGGGGCAGCAACCACAATTGCTATTTATTTCTGTTTTTCCTTACCGTTCTGTAGATACTGTAAGGAGTACCTTAGCAGTGAAATCAGTAAAAATTTTGGGAGTTTCTAGGTTTGGCTAACGGAGAAGGCAATGGCACCCCACTCCAGTACTCTTGCCTGGAAAATCCCATGGACCGAGAAGCCTGGAAGGCTGCAGTCCATGGGGTCGCTGGGAGTCGGACACGACTGAGCGACTTGACTTTCACTTTTCACTCTCTTGCATTGGAGAAGGAAATGGCAACCCACTCCAGTGTTCTTGCCTGGAGAATCCCAGGGACGGGGGAGCCTGGTGGGCTGCCGTCTATGGGGTCGCACAGAGTCGGACACGACTGAAGCGACTTAGCAGCAGCAGCAGCAGCAGGTTTGGCTAAAAGGAAGTATTATCAGGGCCCAGTTTATAAGCATGCATTTCCCAATTCCATGTCCCAATGTGCCAATAGAGAGTATTAAACATGTCTGTCCTAAAAGTTCTGTGTGAGCTCTTTCCTTCAAACCATTTATCTCATGTCTCCCATGAACCTTGCCTTCCGTAAGCATAAAATCCTACACTGAGGACTAACTGTAATTGTTTGTATTGAGAAGATGTTTATGTATGTAGTTTCTCGAACAGAGTCCAGAGGAGGCCCTAAGGGCATGTGATATATCCACTGTTTTCTTCTGAGAATTCTTTTTGGTGAAGGGAGAAAAGGTTTTAGTTTCATCTACGTCCACACAGGGCTTCTCAGGTGATTCATTGGTAAAGAATCCACCTGCCAATGGAGGAGATGCAAGTTTAATCCCTGTGTCGGGAAAGATCGGCTGGAGTAGGAAATGGTAACCCAGTCCAGTATTCTTGCCTGGGAAGCCCCATGGACAGAGGAGCCTAGTGGGCTACAGTCTGTGGGGTCACAGAAGAGTCGGACATGACTTAACGACGAAACAACAACAACCCTCCACACAGCTGCCAGAATGTGCTTTTAAAATGTAATCCTGATGTTACCCACCTCTTTAAATCCTTCAATGGCTTCTTGTTGGCTACAGGTTCAAACCCTTTTATGGCCTATGAAGCTCTTTATAATTTGGGCCAGGCTCACCTTTCTGATCATAGAAACTGTGCACAATCTCTTGAAGCCCCCATGCCCTCTCACACCCACATGCTTTGTAGATGCTGTTTCTTCTGCTTACAATAACCTGTCTATTCATTCATTCAGTGAATAGTTCCCAGGAACACTCTATATTCCAGGATTGAGCTGGATCCCCTTCTTCTGCCTATTTCTTGTACGGTTTAATTGTGAACTGTGTCATATATACAGATGGAGAGACACATCTGCTCAGTCTATAAAATAACAAGTCAAATACCTGTGTGCCCACTGGCCCGATGAGGAAACAGATTTCAATGCCTTGAGAGGCCCCCATGTGCTCTTCTCTGATTGCACTGACCTCCCACCTTTTCCAGAGGGGGCCACTGTGCTGAAAAAAGTCTTATATCTAAAATCCCCTTGCTTGCTTTACAATGTTACCGCCTAAATTGTGTCCCTAAAAACTACATTGTTTAGTTTCCTCTGTTTTTCAACTTTACATAACATAGAATCATGCTCTCCCTGGTCCTTCTGTAACTTACTTATTTCAATCAGTATTTCGTTTTTGATACCCATATTGATGTGTGTAGCTATAGTCTATTCATTTTCATTAATGTATGATTTTTCATTGTGAGAGGATATCAAGAGTTTTTGATCTCCTGTTGATGGATTTCTAAGCAGTTTAACAAAATAGCCAAATTTTGTCTAATTCATTTCTGCCTCTGAAGAGATCTTCTCCTCCTTTAATTCTTTAATGTGGTAAATTACATAAATCAACCTCCTAATATTAAAAAATGTTGCATTCTTTCCTGTGTACCCTTCAAGGCTTATCTCAAATACTATATTGTCTTTGAATCCTTCTCTGATCTTCTTTCCTCCCTCCCAATTCTTTGGTCCAGAAAAGTGCTTTCTCTCCCCTAACCCCCTGTGGCATTCTGTAGGTATTTCATTGTGGGCACTGATATTACATTTTAATTATTTCTTTATAAACATATCTCTCCTATCACATGAGCTCATCAAGATGACAAACTTTTTCTCCAGATTCCTTATTATTTTTGCACTAATTTAAATTAAACCAACCTGCTCTAAACCCTACCTCTTGGTTACAGATATGAATCAGACATCTGCCTTCAACTTTGGACAGCCTGTCTCATTACCTGGAGGATCCTTTGGGCCCCCAGACTTGCACTGTGGCCATCAGAGCCCCATTCTCAGCTAGGACAAAGTAGTGATGCCAGCCATTTAGAAGGTGGAGAAGGAATGAAGCTATGGCCCTAGTTTCTGAATCAGATATATGGCAAAAATATATTCATTTTGTGATTAGTCAGTCATGTTTGACTCTTTGTGACCCCATGGACTGTAGCCCTCCAGGCTCCTCTGTCCATGGGGATTCTCCAGGCAAGGATACTGAAGTGGGTTGCCATGCCCTCCTCCAGGGGATCTTCCCAACCCAGGGATTGAACCCAGGTCTGCATTGCAGGCGGATTCTTTACCAGCTGAGCTACCAGGGAAGCCAGTATTCATTCTACTAGGTTATTTTGACAATTCATCAAGCACCTAAAGTGTACTAAGTGATATTCTATGCATTGAGGCTGTACACTATTTATGATAGTATATCAGTTAAAGTGTGCACGCTAAGTCCCTTCAGTCATGCCTGACTCTGCAATTCTATGGACTGTAGCCTGCCAGGCTGCTCTGTCCATGGGATTCTCCAGGTAAGAATGCTGGAGTGGGTTGCCATGCCCTCCTCCAGGGGGTCTGCTTGACCCAGGGATTGAACCCATGTCTCTTGCATCTTCTGCGTTGGCATGTGGGTTCTTTACCACTAGTGCCACTAAAAGCCATATTATAAAATACATTTAAGAAAGAGCTAAGAAGTTCCAGTCAGTTGTCTGAATATGCCTTCTCTGTCATAGATTCTTATTTACTGCCAAAACTCTCCAAATGTCTAGAATTTGGCAGAAACAAATATATCATATAATTCATCTAAGAGGTTTAGTTACCCAAACTACATCTTTATAATAGTCATTTATTGCATGGCTTTGAAGTTGGTGCCCTAAGGATTTAGTATAGAGAAGTTCCAGGAATGCGTTAGAAACCTAAGGAAGAACTCCCATTTCGACTTGTTAATGTCCTCAGTTTGGGCAATAGCAGCCCATCTTTCGGAGAAGGCAATGGCAACCCACTCCAGTACTCTTGCCTGGAAAATCCCATGGATGGAGGAGCCTGGTAGGCTGCAGTCCATGGGGTCGTGAAGAGTCGGGCACGGCTGAGCAACTTCACTTTCACTTTTCACTTTCATGCATTGGAGAAGGAAATGGCAACCCACTCCAGTGTTCTTGCCTGGAGAATCCCAGGGACAGAGGAGCCTGGTAGGAGGCCGTCTATGGGGTCACGCAGAGTCGGACATGACTGAAGCGACTTAGCAGCAGCAGCCCATCTTTTGACCATAATATAAAATTTGAGCTGCATGTTGAAAACCATGTGCCAAGAAGTACCATTAGGCTCCGTGTGGATGAGGCTTCGTCAGCTCTCGTGATTAACTTTTTGCAGTCAAGGAGATGGTAGTGTCTCCTTTGTATAGCCCGGGAAATGCCTGCAAGCCTTCCAACTTCTGGCTAATTCAACCTCTACCTACTCTGGGAAAATGGACAAATCCACAGCCTACATCTCTTCCCACTGTGGTCTCCTTGACAATCAAATTCTGAAAAAGCAAACCTCCCTGCATGATTTCTTGCTGGAATAATGAAACCCATCTCAGCCCCTGCTTGACAGTTTTCTTCAGAAAAGGAGAATAGCCACATTCAAAAACCTGTACAATTTGACCTTTCCAAAAGCGAGAGCTTTTTCCTCACCAAAATGATTCATTTGAGCCTATAATTTGTAAATGAAAAGCCCCAGTGAAAAGAACCAAGTGACTATTCCTCTGAAAGCTTTTTGGATGAGCTGGAATTGCCCTTTGGCATTAAATCCCCTCTTCCAGACCCATTTAAAGACCCATTTCACATGGTCTTGGAACCATGGGTAGTGTGCAAAAGCAATAAACTTAGCAAAGCTACCAATTTTGGAGTATTTGCTAGGTATAAGCCTAGTCTGTACAAGTATTCGTTTTTCATCTTCACACCAGCCCTAGAAGTAGATGCTATTATTTTTACCATTTTATAGATGAAGACCCTGAGAACACAGAAAAATGAAGCGAATTGGCCCCTACCCCTCCACATCCTTTTCCATTACCACCACCACCATCATTATTATCACCACCAACATCATCTAGTGCCAACTCTGTGCCTATATTCAGTTCTTTATTTTTTTGAAGCTCATTTCATCTTCACGACAGTTCCATGGAGCCAGCACTACTAATTGACCAAAGGAGGTTTACTCCAGATTTCCTTTGTCATGGCAGCCAGGAACATGCAGAAGCAGATAACAGAAATCTCTGCAGCCACATTTGACTCAGCACTGCTAGTGGAGCTGCTAAAGGACAAAATTATAAAGAGGCAAAGTTTCTGAGTGCCTCACTACCACTTCACTCAGTGTTGGTGCCTCTTCCTCCCAGTGAATGCCTTCCTCACCCCCTCCACAGGTACCCAGGGCCTTTGTGATATCCGAGAATGCCCAGTGTCTGCCACCCCACCCCCATCCTCGTGACTGTACCAGTGTTAAAAGTCCCCAGTACCTTGGGCCTCGTTCAACTCTATACCTACATCAAAACCAACCTACATCAAAACCAATCATCAGAACTCTATACCTACATCAAAACTGTGGGTTCTCCCTTCACACTTGCTCTGTGGTAAGGTAATGTGCTCTCTTAGGTCAAATTTGTTGTGGGTGTGTGTTTAGTCACTAAGTCGTGTTCGACTCTCTGCGACCCTGTGGACAGTAGCCCACCAGGCTCCTCTGTCCATAAGATTTCCCAGGCAAGAATACTGGAGTGGGTTGCCATTTCCTTCTCCATTAGGTCAAATTAGAATAGTAGTATCTAGTAATGGTTTAACAATAGACCAGAGTTCTCTCTCCATCCAACATTTCCAATAGTTGAATTGTCTGGTTTAAAAACTTTGGCCATCTGCTGGGTACTTAATGGCATATTAGTACAATTTTAATTTGCATCTTCCTGATTACTAATAAGGTTGAATATCTTCTCATGTTTGTTAGTTATTTCTTCCTTTTTGTATAAGTCATTCATATTCTTTGCTTATTTTTCTATAGAGTTGTTGAGCTTTTGCTTATCAATTCCTATGGATACTTTGTGAACTCTGGGTTCTTCTATTTTGCAAATAATTTCTCCTTGGATCATTTATTGAATCCCCACCCATCTGCAGTGCTCCTTTGGTCATACAACACGTGTCAAATATGTAGGCGTCTATCTCTGGGCTCTCTATCCTCTGCCAAGACCAGACTGTCTTAATTATTTGGACTTTTGAAATTTTTTTATAGTGTGTTCTTCATTGTATGGATTTCTACTCTTTATTATTTCTTTCCTTCTACTTTATTTTTTAATTATTTTTCTATTCTTCATCTTCCATCTTAAGATGGCTACTTAGCTTAACAATTTTCACTCTTATTTTATGATATAAGCATTTAATTCTTTACATCATCCACTCAGTACTGCTTTGTCTTTTTCCTCAAGTTTTGATAGTGATGATTATTTTCACTGTTATTAGTTCAACATGTTTTCTGTTTTTTATTATCATTACTTTTTTGACCTGTGAGTTATTTAAAATTATTTACTAATTTACACAGTTATTTGGAATTAGTTTGTTCCTTTTGAGGCTTGCTTTTAATCATCTCTAGGGCAGGTGCAGAGCATTTGGGCTCATTTGACCATTAGTCGAGGACCCTAGGGCTTACTGGGGGGCGTTATTGGTAAAGAACACTCCTGCCAATGCAGGGGATGTAAGAGATGCAAGTTCAATGCCTGGGTTGGGAAGATCCCCTGGAGGAGGGCACAGCAACCCACTCCAGTATTCTTGCTTGCAGAATCCCATGGACAGAGGAGCCTGGTCAGGGTGGGGGCGCTACAGTCCGTAGCATCACACAGAGTCGGCCACAAGTGAAGCAACGCAGCAGCGCAGAGGACCCTAACGTTCTTCTCGTTGGCCCTTTCTGAGCAGTCTGTCCAGTGCTCCATGCATTAGTAGATCCTCCCACTCTGCTTAAACACAAATTATTCCCAACGTCATATGAGAAACTCTTCTCTCTTTCCAGCACTCCTCTTTCTTTCTTTCTTTCTTTCTGTATTTTGCCCTGAAAATTTTAGCTGCCTTGTCCTCCCCAAATTCCAAATTTTGTCTCCTCAGTTCAGCAAGGTCACTGCCTGGTTCTGTCTGAGCCCCTCTGTTCTGCGGCCTGAAAGTTCTCTGGACAATGAACTGGGCAAGTTCAGGTCCTACCTTGTTTGTTTCCCTTCTCTCAAAACTCCCTTTCTGCTGTTGCCCGTTGCCTGGTATCCAAAATAAATTTTTTCCTAATATTCTGTTTGATTTTCTCATTGTTAAGAGTAGAGGATAAATCCAGGTCATATTTTTCCAACATGGCCAGAAGTGGAAATTGGTCATTCCTCATCTTTCTTTTTTTTTGCTTTATTTATTTTATTTCATTAAACATCTTAATCCATCTTTTGTTGTTTGTTTGTAACCTACGTTTGAATATCTCCTTCTGCCATATGTTGTTTCTGCTGCATCTTTCTCAAGATGCCTTGTTTCTTTGTATGTTTATTTTTGCCCAGGGGCAACTCATTTTCTTTGGCATTTTATTTGTGAGAACTCTTTGAGACCTGGGATAAAGATGGTTTACTTTAGCATTTGTATTTATTTCTACTCAATGCCTGGGATTACTACCAGTTGAGGATACTCTAAATAATATTCTCAGCTTGAAACATTTTGGGCCACCCAGGTACTGAGAATTAAGACTGCAAACCTACGTTAATTCTGCCTTTGGTTCCAAATTCTGGGGATAATTTCTTTCTTCTTTTCTCAGTGTCGTATTTCAAGAATTATTTCTTATGTATGTAATGGGGCAGTTGTTGTGGATGGAGATAAAATCTTCAAGTTGGGCAGACATTGGGCTTTATATTGTTATCCATGCCCTTTGAGGCCATATAAAGCTAAGCTTGAATGTCACTTAGTTTGGTAGATATCTTCAGGGTAAAAGCAAACTCCAGTTCTGCCTATTTCTCTTGAGTCCGCAAATTTGTATATACTTTTTTGCCTAAAAATTTTTTACTCTTTTACAAGCTCACCAATGCATTTAGTAAGATTTGTGAAAATATCTTATCCATAATGTTTAATTATACTTGATAGGAAGGTCTTTTCAGATTACCATATTGCTTTTGGGGGGCTACTTTTCTATGTTTTTCTGTTACACATCTCTTACTGTTCTAAATTATAAATAATAGAACCACAAAATTTACTATCCAAACTGAGACACTTCTGAGAGTGAAAAATGGGTACTCAGTGCTATTAACTATCTGAAGTTATATTAGTGAACCCATAAAATATTTCTATTGAAAAATCACCCTCAAAAATAAAATATTTTCTGATAAAAAATTTAATGTGCACCAAAGTAAAAAAAAAATCTTTCTGTTGTTTGCCAAGACATTAAAATAAGCAGAATAACTGTTCTTGATACAGCTTTTTGTGTTTAGGTCACCTTCACCAAGTCTATGCCTAATATTATGTCAATGGTATTTTTCTTAAGATTCTTTCTTTTTTTTCCTAGCATTATCTTAGAGCCTCAGCATTTTGCTTCTTCAGTTATCTAACTGCATACCTATATATTTATGTATGTATATTTCTTAACATAAAACTATCTATACATCACAGATTCTATTTCTCTTGATAGAATATCATAGTCAAGTGCAAAATTATTACATAACAACCAACTATAAGTTCATTTCAGTAGAATGAGTTTCTCAGTTCAGTAAGAATTTTGGTGTTAAAGTTTCAGAAGATCTGTCTCAAAATCGATTTTGGAGCACAATTATAGAATTTTAAAGGTATATCTTTTTTTTTTCCCCATCCATATCCAACCAGAATTTTTATTTCAAGAGAAAAGGTGTAAATATTGCTTGTTTCTTGCTGTCAGATATTCATTTAGTTCCTTCCTTGCTTTGGCAGGGATGTATTTCATGTCCTCCCTGTTTGCGAGTGTTGTCTTATTTAGTAATTGCAGCTCTCTACAAATTTCAGAGGCTGAGATTTCTGTATTCGTTTGTTGAACACTTGATTATGGATTTATGACTTTATTTTGAACAAAGTATAATCAGAATTTAGAAGACCTGTTTCTAAAACTCCTACGCTTTTTTGTAGGACACTTAGGTAGATTTATAAAGCATGAAAAATCTGCCTGATGTCAGCAATTTCATATCGTTTAAGCCAGTTCTTTAAAGTCACAAACATTTCTCAAATCCAGTCGGTCACAGGCAGCAAAAGACAAAACTACTTACTTCCCTGATGTAATCATTGTTTTTTTTTTTTCCATATAAGCTTTTCTTGTTGTTATTGTTTAGCCACTAAATTGTGTTGACCTCTTTGAGACCCCATGAATTGTGGCCCGCCAGGAGACCTGGTGTGCTGCAATTCATGGGGTCGCAAAGAGTCAGACACGACTGAGCGACTGAACTGAACTGAGGCTTCTCTGTCCATGGGATTTCCCAAGCAAGAATCCTGGAGTGGGTTGCCATTTCCTTCTCCAGGGGATCTTCCTGACCGAGGGACTGAACCCTGGACGTCTGCATTGCAAGCAGATTCTTTACCACTGAGCCACCAGGGAAACCCCATGTAAGATTTATCACAACATTTTTGTAGCTCAGTTACTCTAACTCTTCATATGTAAATTTTGCTAATTTTGACATCTACAGCTTATATTTCTCTGGGTATAAATAGAAGTCTGTTTGAGCACAGTCACAAATTATGTGTGTGCAATAACCAATCACAGTTGCCTTTCAGCCTAGTCTCTCCATTTGCTAGGCACATTATGTCTTAAAGTGTAAAAACTCTGTTCACTGCATGTATCAAACACGTTGCAAGATGGAACCAAGGGAGTAGAGAGGGAAGGTCTGCCCAACTCTTCCTATCTCCTTTTTTTACAGTCTTTATAATATTGCTATGTTTTTTTTAACATGAAAAATTGAGGACAAAATAAACCAGACACATGCAGGATAATAGAGATAACCTGAGACATTCTGGGTAAACCAGAACCTATGTTCAGCCTAGGGCTTCCCTGGTGGCTCAGGGGTAAAAAATCTGCCTGCCAATCCAGGAGGTAGTGGTTGGATCCCAGGGTCAGGAAGATCCCTTGAAATAGAAAGAAGTAACCAATTCCAGTATTCTGGGAAATCCAATGGACAGAGGAGCCTGGCAGGCTGCAGTCCATGGGTTCCCAAGAGGGGGACACAACTTAGCAACTAAACAACAAAAATGTTCAGCCTAATTACAGCCCTACAGATATGTCTCATCTATGTTTGCAATTCCAGGGCTAGCTGAAGGCCTCCTTGTATCCTAGGTTCTTTTTTAAAAAAAATTTTTTTTTGGTTGTGCTGAGCAGCATGTAGAATCTTAATCCCCTGACCAGGGATCAAACCTGTACCTCCTGCAGTGGAAGCACAAAGTCTTAACCACTAGACCACCAAGGAAGTCCCTATCCTCGGTTCTTAATACATGCTTGTTGGGTAAACTACCCCAAAATAGCCTGTTTGCTTGGCGAGGACTTTCTTTGTATTAGTGCAGAGGAATGAGGATGGGCAGGTTCTTTGTAACAAGACCCTCTGACCTCCTACCACACAGGACGCTGCTTCCTCTGCTAAGACTTAACTGCAAGCAGATGACCCCTTGCTGCTATTTTGGAGCATTTTGTTCTACAGACCACATGTATTGAACTCTACAAGCTGGCTCTATCAGTTCTTTTAACCCATACACACTACTGAGACCAAACTTTTTTTTTTTCTGAGACCTTCAAACTATGTGGACTCAGTCTAAGAAGAACCCTGAGGTGGTAACACAGACATAGTTTGCAGACTGACCTGGCTTGACTTGGCCACAGTCTTGACTGAAATCGAAGGCATATTGGTGGTCCCAACTGTTCCTCTCTGGGGACTATTGTTGTCCATATTTCTCAAGATGGGCCTGACAGCGACTTTGGTATAAATGTCTTTCCTGTGATCTATCCTTGAAGACTGTGAGCTGTGCACACCCATGTAGGCCATGGCTTGTGCTCTAGAACACTTGGAGGGGCTGGAGGAGTCTCTCTGCTGTTATGCAAGTGAGAGTGTGAGCCTCATACTCAGCATTTGGCACCTGTTCTAGGTCAAGGCAGTGTCTACCTTGGTTTTATTCTGACTGTGGCTCCTATGAGTTGTTTGTTGTTTTTTTTTTTCTTAAATGTAATGCTTTGGAAGTTAGGAAGTTAAGGAGGTAGGAAGCTGGGGGAGATTTCTTTTGATGGAGAAGTACCCGTTATATAGTTATTTAAATATTCATAGAAAGGCAGATCTCTGCTGGGCACTGATTTAGAAATGATTTCTGCCCATCTTAGGCAGTTCTCCAGGAAACAGGAATCATTAATGTCATTTGGACCATCCATCTAGCCCACCAGGAGTGTTTCCTAGCACTTTGGAAAAACTCTGAGATGTTTTCAAAATAAAAAAAGTGGAGATAGGGGGGCCGACAAAGAAGTGTCATAGGACATTGTGATTGATTCCTCATTTACAAGCCTCTTGTCACTGGCAGGACTTTGAGAAACTGCCCACTCAGAGATCTTACAGGAATGACAGTGACTAGACAGTGACTGAACTCAGACCACATTTGTGCCATTAAAAAATGAACATCTATTTGAGATTGAACTTACCAACTTAAACGGTGCAGAATTTGTGCTGCAATAGCCTTTTATAAACAAAATGTCACTAGAAAACTCAAATGTTTCTTAATTCTTTTTCAAGAAATGCATAATTCTTTCATGGCTTTCGTGTTGTTCCCCAATAAGATTTCATGTATGAATTGTGACCTTGTGTAACATTTTTTCTCAGACTTGGACCAGTAATAGAAACCATTTTTAAACTTAATTTCCTTTTAATTCCTTCCAATTACTAGGCACTGGTCTTTGTGCCAAAAGCCAATCCAATTGGTACATTTTGTGAAGACTGTGGAATCATATTTCTTTAAACCACACATGATACCCAGAAGGCATTCTAACAGAGCTGCCCTCATCACTGTCCTTAAAATTAGTTATTCTTGATTTCAAAAGAAGTTTATCCCAGGGCAGTCCATGGCACATGTACATAACAATAGTCTTTCAAGTTTTCCCCATCTGCTGGCTGGTTAGTGGTCTCCAAGTAACAAGGACCATATTGGATTAAGTATTTTAAGCACAAAATAGCATAAGAAATCATTGGTAAATCTTATTGGCAGGCTTATCACAGGAATACCAAATATGGGAAGGCTTTTGAATCACAGATGCCAAAAGAATGTTAAGTTAAAATCTAAGACTTATAAAGGGTTAGCAACTTTTGTACATCAAAGGATACTCTCAAAAGATTGAAAAACATCCTGGAAGATGGGAGAAACTATTTGCAAATCATATATCTAATAAAGGCTTAATTTCCAAAATATATAAAGAATTCCTAGAGTTTCCTGGTAGCTTCCCTGGTAGCTCAGTCGGTAAAGAATCTGCCTGCAATGCAGGAGACCAGGGTTTGATCCCTGGGTTGGGAAGATCCCCTCGAGAAGGAAAATATTCCAATACTCCAATATTCTTGCCTAGAGAATCCCGTGGACAGAGGAGCCTGGTGGGCTACTGTCCACGGGGTCACACAGAGTTGGACACGACTGAAGCGACTTAGCATGCGTGCATGCATTGGAGAAGGAAATGGCAACCCACTCCAGTATTTTTGCCTGGAGAATCCCAGGGACAGAGGAGCCTGGTGGGCTGCCATCTATGGGGTCACACAGAGTCGGACATGACTGAAGCGACTTAGCAGCAGCAGCAGCCAGTATTCTTCTTGGAAAATCCAATGGCCAGAGGAGCCTGGCAGGCTACAGTCCATGGGGTCGCGAGAGTCGGACACAACTAAGCAACTAAACCACCAGAGTTCAACAACAAAAATCCAATTCAATTCAAAAATGGACAAGAGGCTTGAATAGATATTTCTCCAAAGAAGATATACAGATGACCAATAAGGGCACGAAAACATGCTCTATATCAGTGGTCCCCAGTCTTTCTGGCACCAGGGACTGGTTTTGTGGAAGACGATTTTTCCATGGACTAGGATGGGAGTAGGGGGAATGGTTTCAGAATGATTCAAGCACATTATAATTAGTGTGCACTTTATTCCTATTATTGTTACATCAGCTCCATCTCAGATCATCAGGCATTAGATCACGAAGGTTAGGGACCCCTGCTCTACATCATTAGTCGTTAGACAAGTGCAAATAAAACCATGATGAAATACCAGTTCACATCTGTTAGGAAGTTCAATTCAGTTCAGTCGCTCAGTCGTGTCTGACTCTTTGCAACCCCAAAGAGTTGAGTGCAGCACACCAGGCCTCCCTGTCCATCACCAATTCCTGGAGTTTACTCAAGTTCATGTCCATTGAGTCGGTGATGCTATCCAACCATCTAATCCTCTGTTGTCCCCTTCTCCTCCCGCCTTCAGTTTTTCCCAGCATCAGGATCTTTTCAAATGAGTCCATTCAGGAAGGACTATTATCAAAAAATGGAATATGAGTATTGGTAGGAATGTGGAGAAAGTGAAACCTCTGTGCATTGCTGGGAGAAATGTAAAATGGTTCAGCCACTGCGGAAAACAGTTTGGCAGTTCCTCAAAAAGTTAAACATAAAATTGCCATATTATCCAGCACTTCCACTCCTAGGTATATACTCAAGAAAATTGAAAGCAGACTGGAACAGACACTTGTACACCCATGTTCCTGGCAACATTCTTCATAATAAGCAACAGATAGCAACAGTGCAAGTGTTCAGCAAGAGAGGAATAGAAAATATGGTATATCCACACAATGGAATATTATTCAACTGAACCATACACTGAATTTAAACTGTATGGTTAAAATAAAGTTAAAATAGTGACTTTTATACTAAGTATATTTAACCACAGTTTAAAAAACAAGGAAAAGGAAAGGCCAGCAGTTTTCAAGGACACAAGTCCTTGAGGGTTTCTACTACCATTAGATCTTCCTTTTTTTCCTTAATAATTAATAGGGTAATAATTAGTGGATTGAGTTGTATATGGAAGAATTTCCATGGACAGGAATGAAGTAAAGGTCTTTGCAGGCTGACAGCTGGGATGAACACAGATGCAGGAGAGACACAAACGTCTGCCCTTGTTCCAGAAATAGTGACTGGAGTGGGACAGACAGTGTCCACAGTGCAGAAAGGCACCTTAGAATATTTTGCAGCTTCCTCCTCAGGGGGCTGCCCAACCCATATTCAAAGCCCCCAAGTTATCTTTATTGTAATCTTTTATATGATAAGGAGGAAGCCTCCTAGATTTTCAGTCAGTAAAGTAACAAATGGATTAGAACTTTGGTCATGCCAGTCAGCAACTCGCAGGGTAAGCACCTAAGGGCTATTTGGTGAGTGATGAACTTTGTGGCAGTGGCACTTCACTCTTCCTCCTGAAGCCACTTTCAGCATTCCCGAGACTTAGAAAGGCCATTGGCTAGGATTAGGGAGCAAGCTTGGAAGAAGAGGGCACAAATGGCTTAGCCTGACCTTGGCAATCAGAATCCTGTTTTAAGCTCCATGCTACTGCCTTTAAAGAAAAGCCGTTGCACAGGGAGAGAGATGAGCTTGAGATCACAGGGAGGACATGTTTCATCATCTAATCCATCCTCCCAAGTACTGGTGTGAATCCTTCCCAACAGGGGGATGTTCTGTACCCCTGGCTTCACATAATGATCCAGCTTATGTCACCTCTCTTGGAAGGTTACCCTACAACACAAGGGGTGCCCACTGGCATGCAGTCTGATGAGCAGAGAGAGATTGGACCTTCCTTTCTTTGTGTGCACATGATCAGAACACAGTCAGGTGAAGGCAAACGAAATGACAGCTAGGGCTCAAATTTGCATTTTCTCTGTTCATTTTATTTTGATAGAAAGAAAGCATGGAATTGCCTAAATTGAACTTAGGAGACTGGAAACAGTCATGATTGTAATGCAGTGTAATTGTCAAGCCCAGATTCTTTGTCTCATGTTATTTAACCTCTTTTTGGCCTTTCCAAGGAATGTGGTAGAAGAGGGGTTCATATGGGTTTCCAGAGCTGGAAAGTAAAAGCCCCATAATTCACCTAGCACCCACATTGCTCTGTCATCTTCGTGTTTTGTTAGAGAGTCAGTTTAAAAAAGTAGATGAGACCCTTCCAGATGTTTCCCTGACTTTAAAACTTTTTTTTTGGTAAACACATTTCTTTTGAAAGAACTCTAAATACACTTGCAGATTTTCAAAGCCCAGATTTTGCTCAGTTCTAATGTCAACCCTGAAGGGTGATCACAGACTGAGTCATAGAAAGAAGCACCATCAAAATACCACATCAAACAAACATAAGCTTCATGTAAGTTTCTTACCTGAAATAAACATTAAAACCTCATGAAAAAGCATAAGAATGTTCTAAAAATATAGGTTTATCACTAAGGTGATATAGGAAGCTTAGGGATGGTATAGTGGGAAGGCAGTAGAAAAGATTTGATAGAAGGCACTAGACAAAAATAGGATTTTATTATATCAAGAATTCCGTTTGTAACTTTCATTTTCTTTCTTCTTGAGAATTCTTTGAGAATCCATGGAAAAGAACAAGGGTGAGCAAAAATCAGGGGAGAAGCTCTGGGTTACCATGACAACGTGACTCTTGACTCCATCTCTATCATCCATCATTGCCTTTTGGATTACTGCAGAAGAGATCTTTGACATTGGAATTAACACCTCCTTCTAAATCTGAGGATAATTTAAAGCTGAAGAATAGCAAAGTCTCTAAATAGTACAATGAGCTCATCTTTACTCAAAAGATGTGTAATGGTCATAATGCAACATAATTGAGGTAGTTCCTTATCTCTCCCCCAGTAAAGCTGTCATAAACCACTGCAAAGGCTCTATAAAAAGTGACAGGGCTATAGAAATATCTATTGTAAAGTATCGATAATTAATGATAATGGTTTGGGCCAAATAAATTTGTAAAAGAAAGTAAAACTTCAGATAATGTGAAGAATGTCAGAGTAGTATTTATAATCTAAATTTCAGTAACAATATAAACATGATTATTACTCCTATTCTGGTCCTGCAGGTGGAATAAATAATGAGCATGCATCTATACAGACCAGTCTGCAGAGTTCAGTAACTGCTTAATGAGCCATTAAGCACTTCTTTATAATATCTTAAACTTCACTACCACACTCTATTTTTGCTGGTCTGCTAATTCATGGGAAATCTATGGACCTGTTATTTTCTATTTGTCTGTTCATGCCTGAATGTGTGCCCAGTCACTCCATCGTTGTCTGACTCTTTACAACCCCATGGACTGCAGCCCACTAGGCTTCTCTGTCCATGGGATTTTCCAGGCAAGAATATTAGAGTGGGTTGCCATTTCCTACTCCAATAGATCTTCCTGACCCAGGGATCAAACCTGTATATCCTGCATCTCCTACATTGGGCAGGCAGACTGTTTACCACTGAGAATCCTATTTGTCTGTAAGGTCTACTAATTTGCCTTCTATAAGTTATTGTTTTTGTTTTTCAACAAAGTGATGACATTCCTAGCTCTTGATTATGCTAAACTAAGTAAAAATAAATATAGGCTCTTTCCCTTCTGTCCTGGAGCTAATAAGTCATAAACATTGTTTGAATTACTGTGAAGAAAAATCGAAATAAAAAGAAAGATCAAATTGAAAGCCTAATTCCTGCCCTCGATGGTCTTGGGATCCTGTTGAAAAGAGCTACCTGGCATTGACCAAACTGTGAGGTTTGAGGACACAGTCCTTGAACTGCCAAGTCTGCCAAAGACTTCTGACACCAACTGTAAGGAGTTAGGGTCCAACTACAAAATTAGAGGAAGAGTCCAGAAAAGACTACTCTCACCTCTGACAACCAACTGCACATTTAGGGGGTTCCCAAAATCACCTCCAGGTCTGGTAATTCACTAGAAGGACTCAAAGCCTCGCTGAAAGTACTCAAGGCTACATCTTGTTATAGAGGATACAGATTAAAAGCATACAAAGGAAGAGATGCAGAGGGCAGAGTCTGGGGAGAGAGGGGTTCCAAACATGAAGCCTCCATTGTCTTCCCCTGCGGAGACAGAATGTGTTACCCTCCCAGTTGTCAATGTGTGACAATATGCACTGAGTTTCGGTATGCAGTTTTACCTGGGGCTTCATTGCAGAGACATGATGGATTAATTTCCAGCCTGGCTGAATTTGGTCTCTAAGTTGACTGATACCGTGTGACCCAAGGCCCCTGAAGTAAATCACGTGATTGATCTTCCAGGCATGGCCAACTCCCACTTTAAGACTATTGGGTGTGCCCCTATGGTCTGGTGTGACCAGTCGCCACTCTCCACAAAGACATGCCCAGCAGATACAATACAGATTACTTTCCAGAAGCTGAGGTTAAAGCTAGATCTCTTTGGGTGAGACCATATTCTTTATTGCATAGGAGTCAAGACAAGTCTGAGTGAAGAGGAGGTACTAAATTATATGGTAGGTAGAGGAGGGCTTAGTATGAGCTTGGATGACCAAAGAAATACTTGACAAGCAATAGAAGGAACATGGACTACTCCCAAGCAAGAGAACATTTAAGGACATGATAAGTGTCTTTTAAAATGTGAAGGGCTAGTGTGCACAAAAAGATGATTCTTACCCTGTATGCCCCTTGGAAATAGAGTTGAATGTCTGTGGGTTAGAAATATAAAAAATATATAAGTTCAATATAAGAAAGAACTTTTTAATAATTGAGGCTACTTAAAAATATTACCCAGGCTGCCTTGAAGTTTTCAGTCATTAAAAATATTCTGGCAGTAAGCAGATCACCTATAATAATGGCAGTCCTCTTATTAGGAAATAAAATGACCCTTAAGAATCTTTTCAGCTCTAATACTCTTTGGTTCTAAAATTATTTTTCTATTTTTTCTTTTGTTCTCAATTAAAGAGTTTTTATTGAAGTGTAAGTTACATAGCATTATATTAGTTTCAGGTATCAGTCAGTTCAGTCACTCAGTTGTGTCCAACTCTGTGACCCCATGGACTGCAGCACACCAGGCTTCCCTGTCCACCACCAACTCCCAGGGCTTGCTCAAACTCATGTCCATTGAGTCAGTGATGCCATCCAATCATCTCATCCTCTCTTGTCCCCTTCTCCTCCTGCTTTCAATCTTTCCCAGCATCGGGGTATTTTCCAATAAATCAGTTCTTCGTATCAAGTGGCCAGAACATTGGAGCTTCAGCATCAATCCTTCCAATGAGTATTCAGGACTGATTTCCTTTAGGATTGACTGGTTTGATCTCCTTGCAGTCCAAGGGACTCTCAAGAGTCTTCTCCAACACCACAGTTCAAAAGCATCAATTCTTCGGCACTCAACCTTCTTTATGGTCCAACTCTCACATCCATACATAACTACTAGAAAAACCATAACTTTGACTAAACCAACTTTTGTTGGCAAAGTAATGTCTCTGCTTTTTAATATGCTGTCTAGGTTGGTCGCAGCTTTTCTTCCAAGGAGCAAGTGTCTTTTAATTTCATGGCTGGTGTCACCATCTCCAATGATTTTGGAGCCCAAGAAAATAGTCTGTCACTGTTTCCATTTTTTCCCCATCTATTTGCTGTGAAGTGGCATGATCTTCATTTTTTGAATGCTATGTTTTAAGCCAGCTTTTTCATTCTTCTCTCTCATTTTCATTAGGAGGCTCCTTAGTTCCTCTTCGCTTTCTGCCTTATGGGTAGTGTCATCTGCATATCTGAGGTTATTGATATTTCTTCCTGCAATCTTGATTCCAGCTTGTGCCTCTTCCAATCCAGCATTTTGCATGATGTGCTCTGTATATAAGTTAAATAAGCAAGGTGACAATATAATAGGTATACAACACAATGATTCAATATTTGTATATAATTCAAAATTATCACCATAATAAGTCTAGTTAATGTCCACCATCATAAGTTACAAAACATTTTTTTCTTGTGATAAGAACTTTTAATATCTTCTCTCTGGTTGTTGTTTAGTTACTAAGTCATTTCTGACTCTTCTGAAACTCCATGGACTGTAGCCCACCAGGCTTCTCTGTTCCTGGGATTTCCCAGGCAAGAATACTGGCATGGGTTGCCATTTCCTTCTCCAGGGGATCTTCCCAACTCAGGGATCAAACCTGGGTCCTCCTGCATTCCAGGTGGATTCTTTACTTCTGAGCCACCAGGGAAGCCTCAATCTACTCTCTTAGCAACTTTCAAATATGCAATGCAGTATTATTACTAGTTATAGTCACCATGCTGTATATTACATCCACAAAGCTTACTTATTTTGTAACTGGAAGTTTGTATCTATTTTTCAACCTTGTATCCTAGAATTAGTGAGTTTTCTAAATTGTGTTCTTATTACATGAATTACCTTTAAAATGTCTTATGTCATACCCGCATGCTACAGTCTTGAAATGAATATATGTTTTCCTGAGCAGAACTTAGATTTAGAATATCTAGAGTAATTCAGATTCTAGTAACTGAGTGATCAATGACTAGACCAGGATGGAAGTTTTTTTCTTGTTCTAGATAAGAAGGAATGAATTGTTAAGCAAAAGAATAAAGTAAGAAAGTTTTCATGAAACACATTTAATTTATATGTGAACCTATATTTTATAGCCACTTCAGAAATTGCAAATATATCTCATTAAGTGAGATTGAAGCAGATACGTTAGGATTTTAACTTGAAACCTTCTGTTAACTCTAAATTCAAGTTACATGATATACTTCTTTTGAAAGATTCTGAGCCTGTTCCCTGTTTACAGCTGGTCTTTGTCATGAAGTGGACTGGATTAATGTGAATTGTATCTTATTCAGATAAACAGTGGAGAAGGCAATGGCAACCCACTCCAGTACTCTTGCCTGGAAAATCCCATGGATGGAGGAGCCTGGTAGGCTGCAGTCCATGGGGTCACTAAGAGTCGAGCACGACTGAGCGACTTCACATTCACTTTTCACTTTCATGCATTGGAGAAGGAAATGGCAACCCACTCCAGTATTCTTGCCTGGAGAATCCCAGGGACGGGGGAGCCTGGTGGGCTGCCGTCTATGGGGTCGCACAGAGTCGGACACAACTGAAGCGACTTAGCAGCAGATAAACAGAACACTGATATCCAGGATCAAATAGATTCATGCAGCCCAAATTTCCTTAGATTTCATCTTCCTATGTTTATAAGGGTAGATGACTAAAGTCATAACTCCAATTTCCTTGGCCTTAATGCATACCCACAATGTAAACCCTCCAGTTTATATAAACTGTCTTTCTATCCAGATCATTTTTGATGTACCTCAGGGAGCTCTCATGAATGCTCATCATGTAGTCCTGCTGGAGACAACTACTGCTTCATCTGGAATAGCCCTGTTTGGGCATGATCACTGCTCTCCTTCCTCTCACTGGGCACAGTCACCAAAGCTGTTGAGCCACCATGATGCCAGCCCTGGCTAAACAGAATGGCAATGGGAAGAACACATCTCTCCCTGCATCAGAGGCATCCCCAAATGGTGATATTTGTGCTAAGGGTTCTATGTTGATGTTGTCTTTGCTGTTGTTCAGTCACTAAGTTGTGTCTGACTCTTTGCAACCTCATGAACTGCAGCACACAAGGCTTCCCTGTCCTTCACTATCTCCCAGAGTTTGCTCAGACTCATGGTCATTGAGTCAGTGATGCCATCCAACCATCTCATCCTCTGTCTGCCCCTTCTCTTCCTTTCCTCAATCTTTCCCAGCATCAGGTTCTTTTCCAATGAGTCAGCTCTTTGCATCAGGTGGTCAAAGTATTGGAGCTTCAGCTTCAGCATCAGTCCTTCTAGTGAATATTCAGGGTTGATTTTCTTTAGGATTGACTGGTTTGGTCTCCTTGCTGTCCAAGGGACTCTCAAAAGTCTTCTCCAGCAATACAGTTTGAAAGTATCATAAAATTAGTGCAGAAATAAATGCAAAAGAAACAAAGGAGACCATAGCCAAAATCAACAAAGCTAAAAGCTGGTTCTTTGAGATAATAAATAAAATAGACAAACCATTAGCCTTCATCAAGAAAACAAGGGAGAAGAATCAAATCAACAAAATTAGAAATGAAAATGGAGAAATCACAACAGACAACACAGAAATACAAAGGATCATAAGAGAGTACTATCAGCAACTATGTGCCAATAAAATGGACAACTTGGAAGAAATGGGGAAATTCTTAGAAAAGTATAACTTTCCAAAACTGAACCAGGAAGAAATAGAAAATCTTAACAGACCCATCACAAGCACAGAAATGGAAACTGTAATCAGAAATCTTCCAACAAACAAAAGCCCAGGACCAGATGGCTTCACAGCTGAATTCTACCAAAACTTTAGAGAAGAGCTAACACCTATCCTCAGAGAAGGCAATGGCACCCCACTCCAGTACTCTTGCCTGGAAAATCCCATGGACATAGGAGCCTGGTGGGCTGCAGTCCATGGGGTCGCGAAGAGTCAGACACAACTGAGCGACTTCACTTTCACTTTTCACTCTCATGCTTTGGAGAAGGAAATGGCAACCCACTCCAATGTTCTTGCCTGGAGAATCCCAGGGACAGAAGAGCCTGGTAGGCTGCCATCTCTGGGGTCACACAGAGTCAGACATGACTGAAGCGACTTAGCAGCAGCAGCAGCAACACCTGTCCTACTCAAACTCTTCCAGAAAATTGCAGAGGAAGGTAAACTTCCAAACTCATTCTATGAGGCCACCATCACCCTAATACCAAAACCAGACAAAGATGCCACACACAAAAAAAGAAAACTATAGGCCAATATCATTGATGAACAAAGATGAAAAAATCCTTAACAAAATTCTAGCAAACAGAATCCAACAACATATTAAAAATATGACCACGTGGGCTTTATCCCAGGGATGCAAGAATTCTTCAATATCCACAAATCAACAAATGTAATATACCACATTAGCAAATTGAAAGATAAAAACCATATGATTATCTCAATAGATGCAGAGAAAGCCTTTGACAAAATTCAACATCCATTTATGATAAAAACCCTCCAGAAAGCAGGCATTGAAGGAACATACCTCAACATAATAAAAACTATATATGATAAACCCACAGCAAACATTATCCTCAATGGTGAAAAATTGAAAGCATTTCCCCTAAAGTCAGGAACAGGACAAGGATGGCCACTCTCACCACTACTATTCAACATAGTTTTGGAAGTTTTAGCCACAGCAGTCAGAGAAGAAATATAAACAAAAAGAATCCAGATTGGGAAAGAAGAAGTAAAACTCTCACTGTTGCAGATGACATGATCCTCTACATAAAGGAGAGGATCTGCAACCCTAAAGACTCCACCAGAAAATTACTAGAGCTAATCAATGAATATAGTAAATTTGCAGGATATAAAATTAACACACAGAAATCCCTTGTATTCCTATACACTAACAATGAGAAAACAGAAAGAGAAATTAAGGAAATAATTCCATTCACTATTGCAACAAAAAGAATAAAATACTTAGGAATAAATCTACCTAAAGAAACAAAAGACCTATATATATAAAACTATAAAACACTGATGAAAGAAATCAAAGATGACACAAATAGATGGAGAAATATACCATGTTCATGGATCAGAAGAATCAATATACTGAAAATGAGTATACTACCCAAATACCCATATAGATTCAATGCAATCTCTATCAAGCTACCAATGGTATTTTTCAGAGAACTAGAACAAATAATTTCGCAATTTGTATGGAAATACAAGAAACTTCGAATAGCCAAAGCAATCTTGAGAAAGAAGAATGGAACTGGAGGAATCAACCTGCCTGACTTCAGGCTCTACTACAAAGCCACAGTCATCAAGACAGTATGGTACTGGCACAAAGACAGAAACATAGATCAATGGAACTAAATAGAAAGCCCAGAGATAAATCCATGCACCGATGGACACCTTATCTTTGACAAAGGAGGCAAGAATATAAAATGAAGAAAAGACAATCTCTTTAACAAGTGGTGCTGGGAAAACTGGTCAACCACTTGTAAAATAATGAAACTAGAACACTTTCTAACACCATACACAAAAATAAACCCAAAATGGATTAAAGATCTAAATGTAAGACCAAAAACTATAAAACTCCTAGAGGAAAACATAGGCAAAGCACTCTCTGATGTAAATCTTAGCAGGATCCTCTATGACCCACCTCCCAGAGTAATGGAAATAAAAGCAAAAATAAATGGGACCTAATTAAACTTAAAAGCTTTTGCACAACAAAGGAAACTATAAGCAAGGTGAAAAGACAGCCTTCAGAATGGGAGAAAATAATAGCAAATGAAGCAACTGACAAACAACTAATCTCAATAATATACAAGCAACTCCTGCAGCTCAATTTCAGAAAAATAAGCAACCCAATAAAAAAATGGGCCAAAGAACTAAACAGACATTTCTCCGAAGAAGACATACAGATGGCTAACAAACACATGAAAAGATGCTCAACATCACTCATTATCAGAGAAATGCAAATCAAAACCACAATGAGGTACCATCTCACGCCAGTCAGAATGGCTGCTATCAAAATGTCTACAAACAGTAAATGCTAGAGAGAGTGCGGAGAAAAAGGAACCCTCTTACACTGTTGGTGGGAATGCAATCTAGTACAGCCACTATGGATAACAGTGTGGAGATTCCTTAAAAAACTGGAAATAGAACTGCCATACAACCTAGCAATCCCACTGCTGGGTATACACACCGAGGAAACCAGAATTGAATGAGACACATGTAGCCCAATGTTCATCGCAGCACTGTTTATAATAGCCAGGACATGGAAGCAACCTAGATGTCCATCGGCAGACAAATGGATAAGAAAGCTGTGGTACATATAAACAGTGGAATATTACTTGGCTATTAAAAATAATGCATTTGAATCAGTTCTAATGAGGTGGATGAAACTGGAGCCTATTATACAGAGTGAAGTAAGTCAGAAATAAAAACACCAATACAGTATATTAATGCATATATATGGAATTTAGAAAGATGGTATTGATAACCCTTCATGTGAGATAGCAAAAGAGACACAGATGTAAAAACAGACTTTTGGACTCTGTGGGAGAAGGCGAAGGTGGGATGATTTGAGAGAATAGCATTGAAAAATGTATATTACCATATGTGAAATAGATTGCCAGTCCAGGTTCAATGCATGAGACAGAGTGCTCAGGGCTGGTGCACTGGGATGACCTTGAGGGATAGGATGGGGAGGGAGGTGGGAGGGAGGGTCAGGATGGGGAACACATGTACACCCATGGCTGATTCATGTGAATATATGGAAAAAACCATCACAATATTGTAGAGTAATTGCCCTCCAATTAAAATAACTTTTTTAAAAAAGAAAGTATCGATTCTTCAGTTCTCAGCCTTCTTTATGGTCTAACTCTCACACTGGTACTTGACTACTGGAAAAACTATAGCTTTGACTAGATGGACCTTTGTCAGCAAAGTGATGTCTCTGCTTTTTAATATGCTGTCTAGGTTTGTCATAGCTTTTCTTCCAAGGAGCAAGTAGCTTTTAATTTCATGGCTGTCACCATACATACATGCATAATATGCACTCACCATACACAATGATTTTGGAGCCCAAGAAAATAAAATCTGGCACTATTCTACAGTATTTAAAATAGAGTTCTATAGTATTTAATAAAGAGCTCTATGGAGAACAGTTAGGCTAACTGTGACTCCTCTCAGCACCTCCACCAACAGATGGTCTCAGGTTAGGTAAGGCATGAACTCATATCAGGCACCATATTGGTTGGATCATAAAGGCTGGTCCATCAGTTGGCAGTGGGTGATTCTTCATATGGTCCTCTTCTAAGCTCTCCTCTGATGAACAGTCTCACCATCTCCCACACTGCTGCATGCCAATGATGGCAGAGGTACCTCAAACACCCATGCCAGATGCAGGCAGCTATTCTAGCCAATGGTTTATTCTGAAAGCTAAAGTCACCCTCATTGGAAGACCTGAGAACCATGCTTCTCTATCAAGGTTGCCAGGATTACGCACTCTTGTTCTTAGCATCCCACAGCACAGACCTGCTCACACCGTTTGCAGTACAAATGGAGTAGTATCTGAAACTGAGTCAAAAGCCCTTTAACTTCATGAACTCCTTTTGGGTATGCCAGTAGGATAGCTTGGCCTGTACCAAGCTTTGGGCTGTTCTGTAGTACCAGAAACCGGAAAATTCATGCCCTGAAATGTTGGCATCCTTGAAGGGAACATTGCTGAGAAATGGCCATTCCTGTGGAGCAGACAGCTTCCCGTGCAAAAAGGCGTGTGAAGTCTTCTCCCAAACGTGTAAATGTCTGTGAAGCAACCCTGAACAGGGGACTACCCATCCCTTACAGGGAAATAAACTCAAGTGAAGTGATTTTTTCCTTGTGGACATATGTGTTTCAGCGTCACAGCTCAGTAGTCTCACAAATAAAGACAAGCAGAGGCATGAGAGCTGCCCTCACCTGGGGGCCTGGCGACTCAATCTACCCTCTGCACAATGAACACTCTTTCTAGTGAGAGATAAAGAACCACTCAGATGTGGACCACCTGGGCCGGGAGCACTGGGTTATAGGTCCTGGTGTCTTGGGACCCTTGTCCTCAATACTTGAGCTGGGCTCAGGAGGACACCGGTGACTCTTCAGACAATAGTAGAAAAGGATGTTCACAGACCAGTAGGATGTGAATGGGAAGGAGGCAGGGTCAGCGGGAGAGAGGCTGTAGCAGAGCCAGAAACTTGTGCAAGTTCATGACTTTAGCCTATCTCTGGTCCTTCTTTTCCTTTCTGTTCTTTCTTCCTATTTTTTTTCCTCTTCCTGGTGGTCAGTGGGTAGATGAAGGGGCCTGGTGTTTGGGGTCTAAGGCTGGGAGATTAGAATCTTGGAGCTGCATCCATCCTTGGCATCTCTTGCCCACATCTCAAGCTCTGTTTGGGGCTCTACAATACATTCTGGCAGTTTACAGGTAAAATGGGTAGAAAATGGGAGAGTTTCTAGAATGCAATGTAGTTCCAGAGTCATATCCTTAACAACATGAGGGATACCAGAATTTTCCTGGCATATAAACCCTGGTTGTTATCTTGATCTGACATCTGTAAGAATTCTGTGTGTATGGTTTCCATTCTTCAACACCAATGTGGTATTGCTTAAAAATAAACAAGCACTGTCTCCTTTTTCTAAAAAAGAGCATGCCTGTGTATATGTCTGGGAGGTCACATGTGTGTATGTCTTTGTGATTTTTATGTCTGCTGCCCACAGGAATCTTTCTCTTGCACATTGTTCTGGAGATTAATTTTCTAGGTTAACTAAGTTCCTTTCCTTTTGTTTCATTAGGAATTAATATAAGTCACTTTACTTTTTTTTGTGCCCTCATTGTGTTTGCATTGAAGGAGGCATATTTTTTAAAACAGATCCATGTCTATAAGTGGACATTTATGGCTCTCTCCCACAAGAATCAGGCCTTGAAGAAGGGCTGGCCCATCCATGGTGCTGTATTTGAGTTGCTCAACTTGGTGATTCAGAGCTCACTACTCTTCAAAAGAACATGGTCAGTAGATGCCTTTCTTCCTACGTCCAGAGTTCTTCACCTCCTTTCTGGGGAAGAAATATATTTAACAGCTGTCATGAAAGGAACATCTATTTTCTTATGAGATTACCTGGCCAACATTGCAAATGTGTGACCCTGGCGGCCCTGTACCAACTTACCAGTTGGGACAGTTTCCCAACTCTCAGGGTCAGTGAACAATGATCTTGAGATTCCAGATTGTCCTTTCAGAAAGGAATTTAGAGTTCTGTTGGGTTCAGGGGGAGCCTCAAGCAGATACATCCCTGGACGCCAGGCCACATAGGAGAATCTCAGCCAAGGAGAGAACTGTGCTATACCCACTGAAGTCTGGGTGCTCCCAGCCATCAGGGAGTTACGGTGATGGTGGGGGCGCTCCCAGTCTTGAGGGTCTTTCTTTATCATGTGCTGTTTTAGATTTGCTCTTCTGTCATTGGCTTTAATGGATGGTATGATAATGTGTTGGGTTTTTAACATTTTATTTATTTTGGGCTGGGCTGGGTCTTCATTGCTGCTCTCAGGCTTTCTCTAGTTGTGGGGATTACTCTAGAGAGTTGCAGTGCACAGGCTTCTCATTTCAGTGACTTCTCTTATTGTGGAGCATAAACTCTAGGCTCCTGGGCTTCAGTAGTTGCAGCATGCAGGCTCAGTAGTTGTGGAGCACAGGTTTAGTTGCTCTGTGGCATGTGGAATCTTCCCAGACCAGGGATCGAACCTGTGTCCCCTGCACTGGCAGGTGGATCCTTAACCACTGGACCACCAGCAAAGTCAGATAACATGTGTTTACCTGTGTGTCTCCCTCACTGGGTAGTAGGCTCTAGGGCCTCTGCTCTGCACATCCTCAGAGTCTGCAGGATGGCCTCCTGAGGGCCCACATTCACCAAATGCTATTTGAGTGAGCCGCTGTAGACATTCACAAGTTAACGAGTTGGAGGGTGAGCAGCCTCATCGCCCCTTAAGGACAGCCTCTGCTTCTGTATCACACAGGAAATGAAAGGGCAGTCGCTGATGACTGTGTCCTGGTGCTTGAGTGATTTCTAAAACCAGCGCTTGTTCCTCTGCCTATTTCCATGCTGCTGATTTTTAAAGCTCTCCCTTCAGGAAACATCTGAAAGAAAGACAGATGAACTGAAAGAAAGACAACAGGAACAACTGTCAAGTCAGAAAGAGACTGTTGAATAGGAAGGAAATGGCAGCCCACTCCTGTATTCTTGCCTGAAGAATTGCATCTACAGAAGAGCCTGATGGGCTATAGTCCATAGGGTCACAAAGAGTTGGACATGACTGAAGCGACCAAGCACATATACAAGGAAATTAAGACATACCTCTGTGTTCTTGTTGATAAATTTTTGGCACTCTGTCTAAAATGAAACCACTTTTTGTCAATACTTTAGAGCACGGGTCAATGGACTTTTTCTGTAAAAGACCAGATAGCAAATATATGGACTCTGCTGTTGTCGTGTGAAAGCAGCCAGAGACAATATGTTAACAAATTAGTGTGGCCATGTCTCAATAAAACTTTATTTACAAAAACAGGCAGGGGGCTGGATTGGGCTGGCGGGCCTCAGTTGGTCAGCTCGTGTCCTAGAGTACTATGTGCTCTGTCATGTTCTTATAAAATTAATGAAAATTTACTCGTTATGCTATTTTTTTGGTGTTCTCTTGCTATGGCTAATAAAAGGTTGACTTATTTTGAAAAGCAAGACATTTTTCTAAAAAACTGTTTTAAAAAATGTGTGCAGTGGGGTGGGAGGGAAGTGGAATGTGTGTGCATAGAACGTGACTGTCTGAAAGAAGAGCAGCACGGTCCTTCCCAGACCCCAGTCAACCCTACTCTGTCGCCCATCCTTTCCCGTCCCGCCCAACCCATCCTTCTCGCACGGGTCCCCAGGTCTAAGTTCTCACCCACCCTGGCCCTGGGGCTCGGTGGCCAGCAGTTCTGCACCTGTGCTCTCCTGTTCCTCTTGCCTCGGTGTCTATGCAGAGGTGCAGACTGAGTTTGAACTGATCACTGCCCTAGAAACTTTTCACTCTTTTTATTTTCCTGCCAAAGACAGTGAGTCAAACCTACAGTTTGTCCCTTCTTTCACCTTCTCTTCCCAACTTAATTGTCTTTGTTCCAAGTTAAAGGGTCATGATGAGGTAGAAAAAAACAAAAACTTTATAGCCACCATCTTTCACTCTCATCAGGTATGTTTTAGAGTCTAGAGAGGCCCATGTGAAACAATCTTCCTGGCAGTTTTACTGGCTTTCCAAAGGAGAGCTAAAATGCTTGTTGCCAAGCAACGCATAGGCCCTGGCTTCCTCCAACAATGTGGACTTAAAAATAAAAAATTGTCCCATGATTGACTTATGAATGGGGGAATCATGTGGAAACACACAGGGCAAACAGTTTGATACAACAATGCTGTATCTGTTTGTTTTGTCTTTGGTATCTTTTCCTGGGGCCTTTACAGGGCCATGTGGATAAATAACTGGGGTGTGCCTTCAGCAGAGCAACTGATGAACAAGACTCATCAGTAGGAACTTCATAGTACAGTTGATTCTCAGAATCATTTTCAGATTCAATGTTGTGAATTATGTTCAAAATCCATAGTTTTATTGTAATTTGCAGACATGCTTAGTAATAAAAAGTTTGAGCCACCCAATGCACATGTTCCCAGCTGAGACTGGACAAGCCAACAGCTTTGTCTTCTTGTTTCATCTCTCATCATGTAAACAAGGGTGTTTTTTGCAGTCTATTTAGTGACACTTTTTTGTATTTCTCTGCTTTTTGTTGGTGATTTCACTGTGTAAAGTAGCCCCCAGGTATAGTGCTGCAGTTGTGTAGTGCAAGAAGGCTGTGGTTTACAGAAAAAATACATGTGTGAGAGAAGCTTCATTCAGGCACAATATAGTGCTGTTGGTGTGAGTTCAGTGTTAATGAATCAACAATATGGTACATCCAGGAAGAGGAAATTCACTGATGTATATGCATCAAAGTTCTGGAAAGTACTCAAGTAACATCGAAGTGCATGATGATACTGTGGAAACAGGCTGTACTGGTGGATTCATAATATGCTCATTTTTTTTTTTCTTTTAAAGCATAGTGGAAAATATTGTAAGGCTGAAAGCCAAAGAAATTTATGGTCATGTTACCCAGGGTCAAGGAAATGTTAAATCCTTCTCAGCTAGTGTTTTATTATATAGAAGGTACATATAATTCATTATTTATAAGAAATAGAAATTAGGATGTCTTTAAATAGATATGCACATAAAACAAGGTTATGTGTTGATCAATTGATGAAATATTGTGACCCAGGGGTCTCAGGAACATAAACGCACATATTTCCCCTAGGGGCACAGCTCAGCATTCACTAGCTCAGTGTTCCCGGAGACTTAATAAAAATAACTGTCATAACTAATAAGAATTAACCATACATGATCACAACTTAACTCTGATGGGATGTATCTCCCACTTCCCATATGGAAGACAAAGGCTTAGAGTTATCCATGTACAGTGTCTGTACTGAGAATGTGTGCCAGGAAGGAAACTTGACTTCCCCATCTGGTTGTCAGCTCTGGGGGTTTCCATGATGTTCCTGATAGACATTTTGAAGGAAGATAAATGTTTAGAGCCAGGAGCTAGGGCTGGAGGGCTCCTCCTCCATACCCACTTACTTTTCTGTCCAAGTCAGTTCAAGCTGCTATAACAGAATCCCATAGACTGAGGGACTTAAGTGAATTCCTCACAGTTCTAGAGGCTGGAAATCTGAGATCCAGGTGTTGGAAGATTTGTGCCTGGTGGGGCCCTGCCTCCTGGCTCATAGGTAGCTATCTTCTCACTGTTCCCGCACA
The DNA here is from genome assembly GCF_055505025.1 of Bos grunniens. Lineage (NCBI taxonomy): Eukaryota > Metazoa > Chordata > Mammalia > Artiodactyla > Bovidae > Bos > Bos grunniens. The sequence continues at coordinate 49,458,106 of NC_141180.1, forward strand.
TGGCAGAAAGGACAAGGAAGCTCTCTAGGCTCTTTTGTATAGGGGTAAAAATTTCACTCATGTGGGCTCCACGCTCATGACCTAATCACCTCCCAAAGGTTCAACCTCCAGATACTATCACATGGGACGTTAGGCTGCAACACATGAATTTGGGGGAGATGTAAACATTCAGTCCATAGCATTCTCGTTCCACCGCTTTTATCACTGAGTGTTTTCCTTGAAGGGAAACTATGATATATTTTTAAATTGTACTGGCACTGAGCCATAGTGAGCCCAGTATCTCCGAACTGACACCTTAATTGGTCCCAGATGGAAAGGGGAAGCTATTGCTCTTACACAAGTCTGTTCTCCCTGAAGGTCTGATGCAGGTCACATGTGAAGTGGTTTTCTGTCTCTGAGGTCTAATCTCTGCTGACAGTGGCCTGCATGTCACACGGGGTCTCCTGAGCTGGATAGTCTCTCTCCAGAGAGCTGACTGGGGTGGGGGAGGGTGGGGGGCAGAGAGGGGGGCAATGGCTGACTGCTGAAAGTAGTGAAAGTGTTAGTTACTCAGTCGTGTCTGACTCTTTGTGACTCCATGGACTGTAGCCTGCCAGGCTCCTCTGTCCATGGAATTCTCCAAGAATACTGGAGTGGGTAGCCAATCTCTTCTCCAGGGAATCTTCCTGACCCAGGGATCAAACTTGAGTCTCCTGCATTGCAGGCAGATTCTTTACCATCTGAGCCACAAGGGAGGCCCTGACAACCGGATTACAAGCCTGAGGACAAATCCCCTCTCCTCTGGCAAAACAAACTCAACACAGGGCATGGGAAGCAAAGAGGCTCCCTCAGACTTTAGGATCAGGGACGGCTCCAGAGACAAAATGACATTTGGCAGCAGTTAAGAGGCAAGAGTTGATGATGACGTAAGCAGAAGCCTCTTAAAAGCAAGGCAGGAAGAATGTCAAGACAAGTTCAGGAATGAAAGAAAAAACATGAGTCGTTCCTTCAGATCACTTTTTAAAGAGCCTAGAAACACCATCTCTAAACTCCTGGGCCTCATTACCCAGGACACTGGCCCCACACAGCACCTGCAAAATCCCCAGAGGAGTCCTTCTAGAAAGTTCTGCCTTCTGTTGCTGATTGAGTGCTTGGGTCTATGTCTGTGTGTCCCCGGTTTTAATCAGGAATATGAATATCTTTTCCTTTGTCACTACCATGTGCAAATATATGTTAAGAGACAATGGCACTAAAGTGGGTGCAACTCCTTGGCCAAAGAAACCTTGCATGTATTATAAACACATAGCTCTTCAATACAAGTTCATGGCTGGAAAAGTGCTTTTTTTATTGCAGGGATTGCCTGGTATGGAAATTTGCAGAGAAAGGCCCGATATGCAGATAGCATGCCCAATCACGGGTCACAGAGTTGCTTTCTCCCCATCCCTGCCTCTCATTTCTATTCCCAGGCCTCATTTTGGGCAGTGTCATATGCATAGACACACAGGAATGCCCCATCACAGCCAGGACAGTGGTGCCAAGGGAGGTGCTATCCATCCTTGGGGTTAGAAGCACTTGCTCAGCTGCCAACTACAAATAGCTTCATGTAGAAGATGATGTTAATTAGTACGCATTAAAAAAAAAAAGGAGGGGGGAACCCCACTGCCCACAGCAAGCCATGTAGGGGCCTGAAGTCCTACCCTGACAGCCAGAGTGAAGCATGGCCCACTAATACAGCCTTAATTCACTTTGTTGGCAGAGAAAGCAAGCTCACCATGCTGCTGCGGGAGTCCCTGGGGAACGTGAACTGCCGCACCACCATGATCGCTCACATCTCTGCCGCCGCTGGGAACTACGCCGAAACCCTGTCCACCATCCAGATCGCTTCGCGAGTCTTGAGGATGAAGAAAAAGAAAACGAAGGTAAGGGGTTTGCTGGGTGCGGAGGATGTAGCAGCTTTCGAAGCCCTGCCCTGGAACTGAGTCAGAAAGAGCGGAATCACTGTTTCTAACCCCCCAGCACCAGGGGCCTGGTGAGCTTGGCTGCCGAAGGCCTGGCTCAGCATCCACCTCGGGGTAGGACTACCTCCTGGCGGATACAGAAGTCCCGTCCCCTCCCCACTGCTGGTGATTTCCTCAGTCATCCAGCCTGGACTCCTAATGGGGAGTGCTTGGTTCACGTTAGAGAGTTTAAACGATTGCGACTTTGAGGTGAAAATTTTTAAGAGCGATGGGAAATATCCATAGTTTGTATCTTGCCTACCTTGGTCCTTCAACTGATTGATCCCAAAGGAGACTGTTAGTTTACTCCTTGCTCAGGGGACCCTACTTCCTGTGCATTTCCAGGAAGCACTTTTCAGGCCAAGGGGTGTTGTCCTGTTAATTCAGTGGTTGATTCTGGCTGATGAAACCACTGGGCTCATTTTCTCAGGCAGAGGCAAAGCCAGGACAGTGGCGGTATGACAAGAATGTCTGAGAAAATCATTATGATTGTGGTCAGTCTGGTCTGTGGCCAGCTGGTGATTTGTGGGGGCTTTTTCCCCTCCTATATATATATATATATATATATATATATATAAAAGAAATATATAAACACACATATATTTGGTCAAAAGCACATCTTTCCAACCAGTGTCCCATGGCACAAACTGTCATACATGGTTGGGTGTGCAAACTAGTGACCCCCTCAAGTCCTTAGGAGGTCACATGGGACCTGGGCTGGTCACCCCATTTCATGAGCAGCCTCTGCTTCCCCAGTGAGCCTCACAGTAGTATGAGGGCATGACATGCAGAGCTGGGGCACCTGGCCTGGCACACTCGGGTAATGGCCCGGGGTCTGGATGGCCTGCGTGGAGCCAATGGCCTCTGCCAGTCACCTGGCCAGTTGCCCCACGACACCACACTAACTGTTTCCCTCTCACTCACAGTACACATCGAGCTCCTCTGGGGGAGAGAGCTCCTGTGAGGAAGGCAGAATGCGCAGGCCCACCCAGCTAAGACCCTTCCACGCCAGGGCCGCCGTCGAGTCAGACTTCCCCATCCCTCACCTGTCCAGCGACCCTGACTACTCCTCCAGCAGCGAGCAGTCCTGCGACACGGTCATCTATATCGGGCCAAATGGCACAGCCCTCTCTGACAAGGAGCTCACTGACAACGAGGGGCCCCCAGATTTTGTCCCTATCGTGCCAGCCCTGCAAAAGGCCAGGGGTGACAGCCGGTCCACGGAGGCTGGAGAGGCCGGTGCCAGCAAATCGGAAGGGGACTGCTTGAAGTGCAACACGTTCGCCGAGCTGCAGGAGAGGTTGGATTGCATCGATGGCAGCGAGGAGCCCAGCAAGTTCCCCTTCGAAGAGCTGCCAGCCCAGTTTGGGGCGGAGCAGACAGGCAAGAGTGTCCCATTGAGCCAGGCAGCCGGAGCAAGTCCGCTCTGTGAGTCTGATAAGGAAGACGATGGTTCAGACGGCCAGCTGACAGACAGAGAAGGTGTGGAGCCCCCGGCCTCCAAGGTGCAGAGGAATCACTCCCCGGTCCCTGCCTCATTGCTCACCAACAGCCCCACCCCTGCCTCACCCCGGAGCATCCCCGGCAGCAGCAGCCAGCACAGTTCTTCCCAGCTCGCGCAGAGCCCCAGCCTCCGGAGCAGCCGGGAAAGCCTGAACTCCTGCGGCTTTGTGGAAGGCAAGCCCAGGCCCATGGGCTCCCCCAGGCTGGGCATTGCCAGTCTGTCCAAGACCTCAGAGTACAAGCCGGCCAGCTCTCCTTCCCAGAGATGCAAAGTCTACACCCAGAAGGGGGTCCTGCCTTCTCCGGCCCCACTGCCCACCTTGAGCAAGGATTCAGGCATAGTGTCTAGTGAGTCCCTGCTGCAGCCCGAGGTACGCACGCCCCCGGTTGGAATGAGTCCCCAGGTTTTGAAGAAATCCATGTCTACTGGGAGTGAAGGGTTCCCAGAAACCCCTGTGGATGACGATCATCAGGCAGCAACTTCCCCAGATTCCAAGAAGGAGATTCTGAGCACCACGATGGTGACAGTACAGCAGCCTCTGGAGCTGAATGGTGAGGATGAGCTGGTGTTCACGCTGGTGGAGGAACTGACCATCAGCGGGGTGCTAGACAGTGGCCGCCCCACCAGCATCATCAGCTTCAACAGCGACTGCTCGGTGCAGGCCTTGGCCTCAGGCTCCCGGCCCGTCAGCATCATCGGCAGCATCAGCGAGGACCTGGAGTGCTACTCGAACGTGGCTCCTGTGTCCGAGGTCAGCATCACGCAGTTCCTGCCCCTCCCAAAGCTGAACCTGGACGAGAAGGCCCGGGAGGCGGGGAGCAGACGTTCCTCCATCAGCTCCTGGCTGAGTGAGATGAGCACAGGCAGTGACGGTGAGCAGCCGTGCCACAGTTTCATAGCACAGGCATGTTTTGGGCACGGGGAAGCAATGGCAGATCCTCCTGCCTCGGAGTTTGTCAGCAGCATCCAGAACACTGCGGTGGTGTGCCGGGAGAAGCCCAAGGCAGGCCCCGACAACCTGCTCATCTTGTCTGAAATGGGGGAAGACTCCTTCAATAAGGCAGCCCCCATCAAAGGCTGCAAGATATCCACCCTGGGCAAAGCCATGGTCACCATCTCTAATACGGCCAGTCTGAGCAACTGCGAAGGGTACATCCCCATGAAGACCAACATTACAGTATACCCCTGCATCTCCATGAGCCCCCGAAACGTCCAAGAGCCTGAGGTGTCCCTGGCCACCGTCAGCTCAGTCCCCAAAGCAGCCCAGTCCCAGGAGAGCAAGGAAAGTGGTGCAAAGAAAGAGATGAAATTTGAGGACCCCTGGCTGAAACGAGAAGAGGAGGTAAAAAAAGAGAATGCTTATCCCAATGAAGAAGGGAGTAGGTTTGAGACAGCCATGGGCCCCCCAAAGCCTGAGGCCAGAGCAGAACAGGACAAGAAGGCCAGCCCCAGTGACAGGCTGAGCAACAGTAGTGGTGAGGTGTCTGCCTCCCCAGGGGCCGACAACTTCAGGAGAGTGGTGGATGGCTGTGAGATGGCCCTGCCCAGTGTGGCTGCCCAGAGCCCCGTGCATCTCAACAAAAGCCTGAAGTCCAGCAGTCTTCCCAGGGCTTTTCAGAAAGCCAGCAGGCAGGAGGAGCTAGACAGCCTCTTCTACCATTGCGCCTCAGAGACCAACGGCATTGGCTCGGCTTCCAGCACCCAGCCCTCCAAGGCCACCCTGGAGAAGAAGGTAGCGTCCCCCAAGCACTGTGTCCTGGCTCGGCCCAAAGGGACTCCCCCGCTGCCCCCTGTCCGGAAGTCCAGCCTGGACCAGAAGAACCGGGCTAGCCCACAGCACAGTGCCTGCAGCAGCAGCTCCAGCAGCCCCTTGAACCAACCTGCACCCTTCTTGGCCAGCTTCCCCGACGAGCCCAGCAGCAAGATGAAGGATGCCAGCAGCAGCAGCAAGCTCTTCAGCGCCAAGCTGGAGCAGCTGGCAAGCCGGACCAACTCTCTGGGTAGGACCACAGTCAGCCACTACGAATGCCTCTCACTGGAGAGGGCCGAGAGCCTGTCCTCCATGAGCTCCCGGCTGCACACGGGCAAGGACAGCACAATGCCCCGCACAGGGAGGAGCCCGGGCCGCAGCGCCGGGGCCTCGCCCACCAACCCGGGCCCCACGCAGTCCGCCGGGGCCTCGCCCAAGGCCAGCCAGTCCAAGATCTCCGCCGTGAGCAAGCTGCTCCTGGCCAGCCCCAAGGCCCGCAGCCTGTCCACCTCCACCACCAAGACCCTGAGCTTCTCCACCAAGTCCCTGCCGCAGGCCGTGGGCCAGAGCTCCGGGCCGCCCCCCGGCGGGAAGCACATGTCCTGGTCCACCCAGTCGCTGAGCCGGAGCCGGGGTTCCGGCCTGGCATCCAAGCTGCCCCTGCGGGCGGTGAACGGGCGCATCTCGGAGCTGCTGCAGGGCGGCGCGGGCGGGCGAGGGCCGCCTGGGCGCGCGGGCCCCGAGGCGGAGGACCGCGCCATACCCACCGACGAGCGCCCGCCGCCCACCGCCCCGCTGCCCTCGCCCTACAGCAAGATCACACCGCCGCGCCGGCCCCACCGCTGCAGCAGCGGCCACGGCAGCGACAACAGCAGCGTGCTAAGCGGGGAGCTGCCGCCCGCCATGGGCAAGACGGCGCTCTTCTACCACAGCGGCGGCAGCAGTGGCTATGAGAGCATGATGCGCGACAGCGAGGCCACTGGCAGTGCATCGTCCACCCAGGACTCCATGAGTGAGAACAGCAGCTCCGTGGGCGGGCGCTGCCGCAGCCTCAAAGCCCCAAAGAAGCGCGCCAACTCAGGTAGACGTGGGTACCTGGTGGGCGTGGGGTGGGCCCTGGGATGCAGGGATGGGAGCCAAGGCACCCCTGTCCCGGCCACCTGTCACCTGCTGGGGACAGAGCCATCACTGTCAAAACCAACCTTCCGTCAGGGCATCACTCAGGCTTCAGGCAGTGATGCTGGTCAGTCTCAGCCCAGAGAGAAGGCAGGCCCCCAGGGCACCACTCCTCACTCACCAGCCATGGGTTGTGGAGGGTGGGGGTGTGGGGGGCGGGAAGAGGCCTCTTCCTGCATGAGATCTCCCCATTCTGACCCCAGACACCTGGTTTCTCTGCTCAAGGACCAAGAATACTGCAGTTTAGAACCACTCAAGGGATCAGGTCATTGTAGCTACACTTGCGTGGAGAAGGAAATGGCAACCCACTCTAGTATTCTTGCCTAGAGAATCCTGTGGACAGAGGAGCTTGGTGGACTGCTGTCCATAGGGTCGCACAGAGTCAGACACAACTGAAGCGACTTAGCATGCATGTATGCATGCATTCGGAGAAGGCAATGGCATCCCACTCCAGTACTCTTGCCTGGAAAATCCCATGGACGGAGGAGCCTGGTAGGCTGCAGTCCATGGGGTCGCTAAGAATCGAACACGACTGAGCGATTTCACTTTAACTTTTCACTTTCATGCATTGGAGAAGGAAATGGCAACCCACTCCAGTGTTCTTGCCTGGAGAATCCCAGGGACGGGGGAGCCTGATGGGCTGCTGTCTATGGGGTCGCACAGAGTCGGACACGACTGAAGTGACTTAGCAGCAGCAGCAGCATGCATGCATTGGAGAAGGAAATGGCAACCCACTCCAGTGTTCTTGCCTGGAAAATCCCAGGGACGGGGGAGCCTGGTGGGCTGCTGTCTATGGGGTCGCACAGAGTCAGACACGACTGAAGTGACTTAGCAGCAGCAGCAGCAGCTACCCTTATGACCCAGTGGTTCCCAGAGCCTAGCAGCCGTTCTCTGGGGTGGAATGAAGCCCACTGTCTTATGGAAGGTGCAGTGGGGGCAACCCCACCTCCACCCCACTGCCCCCTCCACACACACTGGTGGAATAGTCAGGCCTGAAATATCCAACATTCACACACACACACACACACACACACACACACACACACAGCACACCACCCCCTCACTATGGAACCAAAATGCATGCTTTTGGAGGAAGTCTTTGCTATGTCCAGGAATCTCCTATCAAAAGACAAATAAGTCCTCTGGAGGAACTGCTGTGTATAAAGCCCACTGATTTGTCTCTTTGGAGTTTGGGGAAACATGTGATAGTAAGTTGTGATGGGCAAGGAGAAGAGGACCTAGGTCAGAGCTGATGGCTCAGGTGGCCATAGGGTAGGCGAGGTGAAAGGTCAGTAAAAAGAGAAAGGGACAAAGAGAGAAGACAGAAGAAACCAAGGACATCTTTAGCTACTTGAGAATTTTGCTGACTCATCTTTGCTCTTAAACGGCCTTCAGAGAACTTGCCGCCACTCATGTTTAGCACAGGACTCATTTGTAAGAAAGCTGTCTCCTGCAGAGCCTCACATGCAGTTCTGCACCTTGGTTGATGTGTGAGTGGCCTGTTGTCCAGCCCTCCTAGCCTGTCCTTAGCTACACTGTGCTCCTTCTGTAGAACCTGGAGCTCTCAGAAACCATTGCTCAATGGAATATTGATGCCACCAGCACATTTGGAATTAAAAGATGAGATGAGACCCAAAAGAAAGGTTTCCTTTTTCCTGCAGCTGCTCCAGCCAGCAACTGCTTCTCAAGTTTTTTTCTCTCAACCCCAGGGTTGCTTTTTCCTATTCTCACACTACAGACAGGCACAAACTCTGGAATATTCTAATTCAGATGTAAGGACTGTGGTCAGTGCACACGATAAACCATTTGTCTGCCTCAAAAAAAAAAAAAAAACTTCAGGGGACAACAGAGTCATGCTGTAATTCTAGATGTTATGAGGTATTAATAGATTGCCCCATCCACCCATCCCATCACAGATTATGAAATACCATGAGGATGTTAGCCTCCCTGCATGTTTGGGAGTCATCGTGGCTGTCAGAATCTCGACGTTTTTATTTCCCAGGTGTTGTGTGCATCAGGCCTTGATTCACTTTGATGGTGCCCCACATCAGGCCCTGGGCCCTGAATCTCACCACCAGACCTGGGAGCAGAATCCCATATAATACAAGTGGAGAACAGAAATCTATTCAGCATGACATGACAACTGCTGAGTCCTATTTTCAGAGTCAAGGGCATTAAAATGTACTGATAGTGGTTACTAAAAATAACAAGAAAGTTTAAGCCAGAGCCTTTGGCAAAAAAAAAAAAAAAAAAAAAAAGGTCTGGCCTTCCCAATACTTGTTCGATAAACCTTATTCATTACAATCTACCCAATCTTTGTCTTCAAAATCCAGATTATTGTGAGACATTTGTTATGTGCTCATGTACATTTGAGTGTTACAGAGTGCTTTCACATACTCTAATTTAGCATCTTGAATCTACCTATCCAGTTTATTCTTTCAATAGCTTGACTCCTTTTTTTTTTTATTTGAATTGTTTGGTTTGGCTGTTGCACTGGAGTAGAGGGGAAGAAAAACTAAGGCAACTACTTGGAAAATGGACCACAGACCCTGCACATGTCCTTGCTTGGTGCTGCCTCTGTTTGGAAATGTGTTCTCTGAAGGTCCCTCGTTAGGTTTGGCTGTTGGTGTACAATCAAAGCACCGGGCTTGGTGCCAGAGATGGGATTTCATAGGGAGTGCTGAGGGCATCGAACCTTTGTGAGCAGCTGCTGTAGATCCTGGGCTCCCTAATGGATATGGCAGTGGAGATACGCTCCTTGCATGCGAGGTGACCTTGTCTCACTTATTTATGATTATTATTAAGAGAAATGCTGACTGTCAGACATGATCAGCATAAATCAAAGGCAACTTCTTTAAGAGAAGCCATAAAGCTCCTCAAAGGAAACTCCTAGCTCGATGGCTGGATTTTACAGTTACTGGAGATGTTGGGAACTGCAGGGGAGGCAAGCAGTCATCTGTTAGTGGAGGTTGCTTTCGAATTTGGAAAACTTAAATTCTTTTGTTATCTCCTTAGTGAAAACGAACTAGAAATATATTACTAGGAAGAGAACCTTGAGCTCTGTGAGTGCTTTATAGTACACGTAGAGAAACCAAACATCCTGATGGTTCACCTTTCCAGTCCCATTCCTGGAGATCCGTGCTGGTGGAGAGTGAGCAGATTGGGCTTTTCCTATGGGCGTGGTGCAGTGGGAAGACTGAGCTAGAAAGGCAGGAGACTTGGGGTCTTGGGTTGTGTGACATTTAGGGAGTAGCTATACTCTCTGGGCTTCAGTTTTCTCACATAGAAGTAAAAAGAAGGGGTTGGTAGAGGTGGTTCCTACACTGTATAAGATGATGCGAATAACATAAAGAATATTGGTGTTAATATGCCTTCCTTTCCATAAGATGATGCATAGTCAATGGGATTTATTTTTAAGTTGTTAAACATCGATCAGACCTCTTCTGTGCTGTTAGAGCTTGGTGATATGAAAGTCGCAAGTGTGTCTGGGAAGGGCCAGGCAGCATAGAAAACCAAGCCACTGTGAAAAGTATGTAATCTCATTGGAGAGCAAGGACAAAGAACATGAAACAGAGAACAGTGAACCAGGAACCAAGATGCATTGCCAAGTGCTGAGTGAGGAAGTGAGGGCTAAGTGGAGGAAATATTTAGACAAAGATGGCCCAGAGCAGTTGAAGAAGGCTATAGGGAAACACTGGAATTGAGCCAGGCCTTGAAGGATGCTGGGACAAAGGGCATTGTCGGCTGAGGCAGCTTGGGGCATTAAGAGCGTGGTTTATGGACAACAGAGTGGGATTAACTCAATAACGGTAATATTCTTAATGGATGTGATGATAAACAGAAAACGTAAGCCCAGATCAAGTTATTCCTTGAGCATCTGGCAACTATGAAAGGAATTATTGCAGTTGGCAATGGGGAGTCATTTATAGGTTCTTGGTTGAGAGTGTCATAAGATGACAGAAGCTGTGGGTTGCTTTCTGTTGATGGATTTTCATCTGCCCCTCCACCGTTCCTTGCCAGCCCCGCTATGATAGGTGCACGGACATGTAGGTGTAACTGTTAGGCATGAAGTAAAGTTATGACAGCCAGTCCAGGTAGGGAGCAGATGTTCAACCTGTCCATAGGTTAGCAACTGAAAATCAGTTGCTAAAAGTATATGAATCAGTGATGGGCAGTGTGTTGTGTGGCTGCATCAGCTGGGCCCCACCTGAGGCCCCAGCTTTCCACTGATAGCTCATTTATATCACCCATCGCGTGGGCCCTCCCTGACTCTCTCTCTCTTCTTCCTCATGTTCCTGACACTTGACCCCACACCTGGTGTGTTACCCCCTTGGCTTCTTTCTTTCTCCCCACTTGTCTCTCAGGCTGGCCAGGGAAATATGAAAATTAGATTAGGTTTGAGTGAAGTTCATTTCCATTGCAGCAAGCCCCGGTGTGGTGTGACCCTGCATCCAGAAAGCCCAGGAGAGAAGCCAGCCGGGGAGCATGTCGGTTCCGAAATGCACCCAGGGCTCAACCTGCCTGGCAGGAGCTTCTCTGAGGCCTGTTCGGCACTTGACTCAGCCTGTCGAGTCCCCGGCGCTGGGCTGGTGCAGGTTACCATGAATCAGGTGGACACTGTTGATTGATTCATTGGTTGGTTGGCTGGCTGGTAGTGTGGTCCTACAAGTTAGCTGAGTTCTTTTCTATGTACTTCTGATCGCTTGCCCTGCTGGTGACCCGTGTTTTACACACTGAACCTAACTTTTTATTATCTTTCCCACTGTAAGCACCAGACACTGTGCCTTCCCTTCTCTGGGAGCTGAGTAAACATTACTGACTGATGGGTTCAGTTTACAGATCTTCTGCCCCGGAATCTGTGACTGGTCACTCCTCCAAGGGCCTAGAGCACCATGCTTCACTCTGTCCCCTCCCCGTGGTCCATTCGGTTCTCAGGTGCAATCTTATTTTGTTTTAATGAATTTCAGGAAACACAGTGGTCTCTGGCTTAATGAAAACAGGGCTAAGGCGAGTGGCTTGCTGGCTGATTTTAAATTACTAGAGTGTTTCTAAGAGACTTCATCTAGAAACAGATGAGAAAGTGTTCCAAATAAGACAGGCTTTTTGACAATAAGTTGGGAAAAAATAGAAAAGTCTGGCTCCCTGAGACACTGAGGAAGCTCCTTAGAGTGCAGTGTGGGTGGAGGTGGGTGCGGGGCTGAGAGGCACTGAGTGAGCATGTGAGGGGCCTGGGCTCTGCCCAGAGGACAGGTCCATGGCCGGCCATCTCCCCATCTCCTCTGCAGCCTGGGACAAGCTCACTCATCAGTTCGAGCCCGACAGCTGCCCATGCGGCCACATCTGCATCCATCTGGGAGGCCTGGGGCTGGCTGGCTCTCGTTGGTCAGTAAATCCACTCACTGATCTTTCCCCTCCCCCTCCTCATCGCTCATGCCTGGGTGGCCTTTGAGCATTGGTGCTTTCTGCTTTCTGACTCACTGTCTTCCTAGTGATGCTTCCCTGGGTCAGAATGAAGATGGAGGGTGATGGCCGGAAAGCTGATATGGCGGGCTCCCCGCGGGCGGCCGGGGTGGGCATGTGTATGTCCCTCAAGGTGTGCTGTGGGCCTCTGTGCTCGGAATGCCTGTGTTTTCTGACACTTGACCTAAGAAGCAGCATCTTCAGATTCAGTGTGGACACTGTTATCTGCACTCGGTGATGGTAAAGATGGAAGGCCTGACATCAGACTCCTTGCTGGAGTCATCAGCGCTGTGGAGAATAGGGTGGGATGGGCCATGACAGGTTGGGGGCCCCTCCAAACATATGCAACTGGCAGCCAAGCCTGGAGTGGCTGGGAGAGCAAGGGATTCAGGTCAAATTGGGGCCATTTCATGCAGCAAAACTGTTGGCACTTATCAACTTTAGGTTTTTTGTTTAACACTTGACATCTCCATGTCCATACAGAGTGCTGGGCTGATGAGTAGGGAGTGATAGAGAAGAAGGAATCCTTCTGATGACCCACTGGCATCAGGGGGGAGGCTGGTTCAGGACGAGTGGTCTCCAACCAGACAGCTGCATCTGGCAGGTCCCACACCACTGCCCGACCAAGGCGCTTCCCCACCCTTCCAGGAGCCTGGAATAGAGCGGTCCCTGGCAGGGCCTGGGCTCAGAGGAGAGCAGGAAGCATCTTCTTGAGAGCATGCTGGAAATCCAAGAGCTCATATTTCTATGGGAGCCAGACCAAAGTCCTGTGGTCAGTTCTCTCCGAGTGATGATATGGCATTTTGGCACCGTTGTTTCCTATGCCGTTTCCAGCAGAGCGAGGGCACCATCTCTCCCTCTGAAATTCCCTCATAGCATTAAACTCCATTTCCTCTGGTCTGACCACATTCCCCTGGCCCCTGCCCTCAATTTTCCCCATCACACCCAAGTAAGACTCCCAGTGTACTTCTGGAGGAGACGTGAGGGGCAGGGAGGCCCCTCAATAGTGGGTGCAAGTTCTGGATGATATCAGTTCATTCGTGGACCTGATTTACCAGTGACCAAGTTCAGAACGAACCTCCGTCCATAGTTCTTCAGGCGGTCTGTCTATCAGATGTAACCCCTTGAATCTATTTCTCACTTCCACTGTATAATCATAAGGGATTTGATTTAGGTCATACCTGAATGGTCTAGTGGTTTTCCCTACTTTCTTCAATTTAAGTCTGAATTTGGCAATAAGGAGTTCATGACCTGAGCCACAGTCAGCTCCTGGTCTTGTTTTTGCTGACTGTATACAGCTTCTCCATCTTCAGCTGCAAAGAATATAATCAATCTGATTTCAGTGTTGACCATCTGGTGATGTCCATGTGTAGAATTTTCTCTTGTGTTGCTGGAAGAGGGTGTTTGCTATGACCAGTGCGTTCTCTTGGCAAAACTCTATTAGCCTTTGCCCTGCTTCATTCTGTACTCCAAGGCCAAATTTGCCTTGATTTAGTTTTCTGGGTGTGACTCAGAAAACTAAGATCATGGCATCTGGTCCCATCACTTTATGGAAAATAGATGGGAAAATAGTGGAAACAGTGACAGACTTTATTTTGGGGGGGCTCCAAAATCACTGCAGATGGTGACTGCAGCCATGAAATTAAAAGACGCTTGCTCCTTGAAAGAAAAGTTATGACCAACCTAGACAACATATTAAAGAACAGAGACATTACTTTGTCAATAAAGGTCCATCTAGTCAAAGCTATGGTTTTTCCGGTAGTCATGTATGGATGTGAGAGTTGGACTATAAAGAAAGTTGAGCACCAAAGAATTGATGCTTTTGAACTGTGGTGTTGCAGAAGACTTTTGAGAGTCCCTTGGACAGCAAGGAGATCCAAGGAGTCAATTGTAAAGGAAATCAGTTCTGAATATTCATTGACTGATGCTGTAGCTGAAACTCCAATACTTTGGCCACCTGATGCTGGGAAAGATTGAAGGCAAGAGGAGAAGGGGATAACAGAGGATGAGATGGTTGGATGGCATCACCGACTTGGTGGGCATGAGTTTGAGTAAACTCCAGGAGTTGGTGATGGACAGGGAGGCCTGGCATGCTGCCGTCCATGGGGTCGCAAAGAGTCAGACACAACTGAGCAACTAAACTGAACTGAAATTCAGAACTCTGAGAAAATCCAAGATAGCCAGTCACTACACACAGGAGAAGCCCTTAGACTGCAATTCACTTGACATTGGACACTCACTTCTCACCCTGGCAGGGCTTGATTGACATGGTGAGGAAGTTGAGAAGATTGCAAAAAAGCATAGAAAAAAGATAACAGAAATTAGCCTTCAGAATATCTCTATCAGGATATTGTAGCCCTGTAAAATGTCATTCTCCTTTCAGGCTTCTTTACTTTTCTCTCACCAATCAGGGTGATCTCTGCTCTCATCTCATAGGGTGCCCTGGAGAGATGAGGAGGCTAATAGAGAGTGACCCTAATTCCTGATATTTTCCCATCTGTGGTAACGAGACTCCTCAGTGTTCCCCAATGGGCCCTGCCTCCTGGCATCGCCCTTGATTCATCCCCTCCCATACTCTACTATGGTTGGTCTTTGCGTCCAGTTGAATAAGGTAGATGAAAGTGATGGTTATGTCACTTTCAAGATTAGGTTGTGAAAGACACTGGAGCTGCTCTTTCTTGCTCTGGGTAGATTAGCTGCCATGCCATAAATAGCCCTGTGCAGAGGCCCACCAGGCAGTGCACTGAAACTCCTGCCAACAGCCACAACAGTGAGCTTAGAAGTGGATGCTCCAGCCACAGTCAAGCCTTCAGAGGATGGCAGCCCCATTTCGTGAGCTGAAAACTTGACTGCAGATCACAAGAGACCCTCAGCCAAAACTACCTGCTCCATCAGCCTCTCCCAGATCCCTGCCTCATAGGAATGTGTGGGAGAACCAACATTTGTTATTTTTAGCTGCTGGGTTTAGGGTAATTGGTCACACAATGATAGATAAGTGATACACCACCCATCCCATGAGCCTCCTCAGTTCTTCCCCTTTTTCTCACATAAACAGATGCTTAGAGTCATCCCAGAAATGTCTGGACCCATGCACCCAGTGAGATGGGTGCACTGAGATGCCCATATAGCTTCCCAGATGGTGCTAGTGGTAAAAAATCCACCTGCAGTACAGGAGCCACAGGAGACATGGGTTCAAACCCTGGGTCAGGAAGATCCCCCTGGAGGAGAGCATGGCAAGCTACTCCAGTGTTCTTATCTGGAGAATCCCTATGGACAGAGGAGCTTGGCAGACTACAGTCCATAGGGTCGCAAAGAGTTGGGCATGACTGAAGCGACTTAGCACTTGCAGCATGCACAATGCCCATACATATACCTCCCTAGGGGCTGAGTATATATTATCCAACTGAGAAAATAGGGCTTACCAGGAGTCCCATCACAAGTGTTTGCAGCCTGAGGAACGAGGGCCAAGTCTCCACCTGAAGGATGCTCAGACTCTCCTTGTCTCTGAGAGCTGAACATCTTCCCACTGATGCTCGGTGTTCTTTGGCCTCCACACATGTTCTGCAGCAGCCAAGTCTCACTGGAGCTGAGCTCCAAAGGCAGAACTGCGTGCTCAGAGTCAGCTGGCATGATCAGACCAATTAAATAAAAAACCCAAACTACTGGATGATTCGTTTCCATTGTAAGGGAGACAGATATTTACTTCAGTGGTTGACATCTTCAGTGATTGACATCTTCAGTGGTTGACACTTCCTAGTTTCATAAGTTAGTGTGTGTGTGTATGCATGTGTGTTTGCACACGCATACATACACAAGATAAAGATCTGGCCCCCCAAAATGAGATTTGACACGAAACCAAGGGAGCCTAGAGACAGAGTACGCTCTGTAGGGAAAGTTGACTTTGTGTTTCGAGTCCCTTGTTGTCTCCTGAAGGAAAGACCACTCACCCGCACTCTGAACAGGCACACACTGCCCTGAATGCTGTGCCAGCACCGCTGCCACCACCTGGAGCTGCAGGTAGTGGCTTTTCACACTCCTAGCTCCCTAGGTTGGGGAGAAGGTTGTCCTGTGCCTTGGCCCCCTGGTTCTGTTTCAAAGAGTTCTGGCTCTTTTTCTCTCTGAGCTTATGGTATTTTAAGCTTTTCTTAGCAGTCATTGCATCTCTTGAAGTTGGACAAAAGTACAGTGTCTTTCTCTTTGGAAGGGTCATCACGTCACACAGGCCACACTGGCCCAGCATGCAACAAGCAGAACTAACTGGAATCGGGGAGGAAGATGGAGGGAGAGTGGGGGAGAGAGGGCACTGACTCCTCCAGAGTTCCCCAAACACCGCAGGGGTGGTGCTGTAAGGACCAGCACTTCCCCCAACAGCAGCCCACTGACCAATATAGCCCATCTCCCGGAGCCTCCAGAAGAGTCTCAGTGCTTTGTATCCTTCGTATTCTCAGGGCTGCCATATAATGGTGTGTACGTTCTCTTGCCCTCCTTCACTCTCACTCAAATCTGACTTTAATGAAGTCCATTCTGGTAGCTCAGGCGGTAAAGAATCTGCCTATAATGCAGGAGACCTGGGTTCAATCCCTGGGTTGGGAAGATCTGCTGGAGAAGGAACTGGCAACCCAATCCAATATTCTTGCCTGAAGAATTCCATGAACAGAGGAGCCAGTGGGCTACACAGTTCATGGGGGTTGCAAAGAGTCGGTCACTACAAATGACTGGGCACAGACACACATTCTATCTCAAAGCACAATCAGTTCAGACTCTATTTGCAGCTAGCCAAGGCTTCCCACAGATGCCATTGTCTTCCCTCAGATGCAGGAGGGACCACATATCTATTCTGAGTTAAATTAGATCAGGCTCCCTTCAGCTTCAAGGTAAACCTGTTGGGATGGTGTCATGTTTCCCAACCATCCTCCTTCCAGGAGAAAGCAAGCTTCCTAATGTCTGGTCCTGGCGAAAGAAGGTGCCAGGTGGGTGTGTGTGCCTCAGGAGATGCAGCTGTTTGAGGCAGCACCAGGCTTCCCTACCAGGAGGCCAGGCCTGCAGCCTCCTACCAGGAGAGGGGCCAGAGCCAGGGGGACAAACCTGGTAGTCACCCAAAGCAGGAGGCTAGATCCACTTCAGATGTGGGTGAAAAGATTAGACCCCATCCTCAGAAGCCAGGCCATGGTTTCACTCACTCATGTCACCAGTCACCAAAAAAAGTGGTGCTTGGTGCATTGGGGCCCCCCGTCCTGACAGCCCTTTGGTGAGTGCTTCTTATAATCCTCTAGAGACCTGCCTCTTAGGGCTCAAATCTGCATGGTATGTGTTGGGCTGCACCCCACAGGCCTGCAAACCTTGTAGTTGGGCCAGACTGAAGAAAGAGCTGGGAGACAGCAACAGAGACATCAATGGTTTAGGGACAGGGGATATCACACAAGGGGTCCTGGAGTGACACCCCACCTTGTGGAGCAGGCAGGACACGGCAGCAGTTTTCGCTACTTGAGGGAGAAGGAGGCTACCATTTACAGGCCCAATTGATGTCAGGTAGTCTCATTGGTTACCAGGGATTGATTAAGCCCTAGAATTAAGAGGATTGGATAGGCATGTGAATGCAGCCGGGACTGGTTAAGCAGGGGAATGCATAGAAAGCAAGAGAACAGCCATCTTAAATGGCATAACAGTACACTTCACCCCTACATATTCTGCTCGACCCTTACCGTGTTGGCCCACCCCTCTTCCCAGATATCTCTGGGGTCCCAGATATCGAGGGGCACTGCAACCAAATACCACAAACGCAATACAGACACCAGCAGCAAAGAGTATCAAGAATCCAAGAGGTGGGCAAACTTTGGAGGCAGATGCTTACAGGGTCAATTTTTCAAGAAAGTCCCAAGGACGACAGAGGCATCTCGCTGCAGACCCAGCAATCAGACTCATTTCCCAGGGAGGCTACCGTTGGCTTCCCAGTTTGCAAACAGATTCCCTCCACTCAGACTAGGGGTAAAATATAAGATGTTTAACAGACACGATGCAGGTAAGATCCTGACCATGAAGCAGGATACAGGCAGTGACAGCCTCCTGAGAGATCACCACCCCCACCTGTCTTCATCCTGGTCTGCAGTACCACTCGCCTGTCCATCCTCAGTCGCCGCAGCCTACTATGTGCCATGTTCTGTAGTGTTTAATCATAACCCATTCTTTGGGAAGATCATTTATCATCTGATATTTTTTATTTTGGTGGAGAATGTGGGCAATGGATTTTTTTTTTAAACACGGTAATGCTAAGACTTTGGACAAGTTATGGAAGTCTTTTGTACCTTTCTGCTTCTGTGAGAATTACATACTAGGCTTGTCTGTGACAGAAAACCCAATAACAATATAAGATTAATTTCTCATGTAAAAGTCTGTGTAGGGGGTTTTCAGGGCAATGAAAATACTCTATGTGATACTATCATGGCAGATACATATTGTTACACATTTATCCAAACCATAGGCCGTAAACACCAAGAGTGAACCCTGATGTGAACTATGGACTCTGGGTGTCCATATGCATAATGACGTGTCAGCGCAGGTTCATAGGTGGTAACACATGTACCTCTGTGATGGGGATGTTGATGGTGGGGGAGGCTGTGGGTCTGTGGGGCCTGATGGTATATGGGAACTCGCTGTACCTTCCTCTTAATTTAGCAGCCAACCTAAACCTTCTCTAGAAAAAGTAAATCTTTTTTAAAAAGAAAAAAACTGCATAGGCAATCATGTGAAGGTCTCCTGGGTACCAGGAATCCTGGCTACTTGTCTCGTTTATCTGTTATTTACAATCTTCACATCATGGACCGGGCAGCAGCCCGTATTCCATCCGAGACAAAGGAGAGAGGACAAGGAGGGCAGACCTCACCTTTTCAGGACACTTTCTATTACAGCTGTTGCAAAGGGCACTTCTACTGCACTGGTGGAGCTTAAGTCACATGTACTACATAGGGTACACCTGGTACCCTGTGCATCCAGCACCCACTTGGATCTCTTGCTGAGGTTGAAGAAGACGGTAGGTATTGGGGGACAGCTAGCAGTCTCCATCACAGTATGTAGAGCATGTCCAGCAGGGCCTGGCATAAGCAGTGCTGATTCCAGTGTTATTGTTAGAAGCAAATAAACTCCTCCTACTACAGTATCAAATCCTAGCATCTATTTTCCCCTAACACTGAACATCTCTAATTTCATGCTAACACGGGTCCATGCTGAGGGTATAGCCAGAGTGGCTCTCAGTTCTAGTGTCCTCCAGCCTGTGTGTTTTAAGGGGGAGACCACTGGTAGGGGGTGGGAGTTGAACTTGTGGAAATGAAGGCAAGTGCCAGTGAAAGGGAGTGGATGCTGAGGTGGTGGGAGGTTGGAGCCTTTCAAACACAGCTCTGCCGCAGGTCTGGGTAGGGATGGGGGGGCAGGGCGCTGTCATGCCCCCACCCCTTGCATTTAAAAATATGTTCAAAAGAAATTCAAAACTATTAACTGTGGACTTAATTCCCTACCTAGGTTCCCAGAGACGGAGGCTCATCCCGGCGCTGTCCCTTGACACCCCCTCCCCCGTGAGAAAACCTACCAATAGCGCGGGCGTTCGCTGGGTGGATGGCCCCTTGCGCAGCACCCAGAGGGGCCTCGGGGAACCTTTTGAGATTAAAGTCTATGAAATCGACGACGTGGAGCGGCTGCAGCAGCGACGAGGGGGCAGCAGCAAGGTGAGCCTCCTCCACCCCGCGTCCCTGCAGGTCCCCTTGTCGGCCCCCCGGGGGCAGTGCTTGAGAAGGGGCGCAGGCCCCGGAGATCCCCAGTGGCTTCCGCGCGGGTGGGAGGCGAGGGCTCCGGCCGGCACCCAGGCCTGTGCACCCAGCTCCTTGGGAGAGCCGCTTATTTCTCCACCTGGAGACGTGGAAGGTTCAAAGACTGGGAGAGCTGGTGGGCTCCCCGGGCTTTTCTGGCTCCAGCTTGGGACACCAACCGCCTTCTAAATTTGGGATAAGCCTGTGATAGTCCTGTCCTGTGCGTGGGCATCAGAGCTGAGCCCCCTGCGCCCTGCTTGCACAGATGTATAAGCAGAAGTATTCCTTTCCAGAAGAGGTTGCGTGGGCTGGATTGGAGCTGAAGGTCCCCGTTTCCTCCCCTCTTCACCTCCCGTCTCTTTCTCATCTGCATCCTAGGAGGTCATGTGTTTTAACGCAAAACTGAAAATTCTGGAGCATCGCCAGCAGAGAATTGCGGAGGTCAGAGCCAAGTACGAATGGCTGATGAAGGAGCTGGAGACGACCAAACAGTATCTGATGCTGGACCCTAACAAGTGGCTCAGTGAATGTAAGGCCCATCACTGCGATTCCCAGGTTCACCCACTAAACAGACCAGGCCGAGGGACTCAGATGCTGTCTGAACCCCACCTGTGCCCATCGGCTAGAGGCAGCTTCCCTGAGCTCGATCCCACTCTCCTGGGAGCAGATGGGGAGGAGGGGGCAGCAGGTGGTGACCATGGCTCTTGCCGGATTATTTCTTGTGTGTCTCAGTCCAGAGCATCTGAAAATGAGATATTTTTTTCTCCCCCTGCATGTGGTGGACAATCACCCAGACATGAAGGCTATATTACAAATCTGCTCCCAGGCCACAAAATCACATTGCATATCTAGCCTGAAATAGACAAGAATTTATAGAGCTCTTAATAGGGTAGAATGTGCAATCCTAGAAAAGCCTCACAAAGAACCCAGAAAGCAAAAAAAAAAAAAAAAACAACCACATTTTTGAGTGAAAAGAATAACATTCGCAGTGTTATTTCCATTTAATAGAAAGCCCAGGATGACAGCGACCATCTAGTAACAATTCAGAACAATTTTGCTCTCTTTGAAAGATGGATTCAATTGTCTCTTATTTATTTGTTCCTAACCATTCCATTTACCACAAAATAAAGCTCAGATCTGGTCCCAACTGTTTCAATGATATGGGGCCCAATGCTGGACAACTTAGCCTCTGGAATAAAATGCGTTACTTCCACTAGAATTCCTTTCCCTCCTTTCCTGTCCTGCACTCACCAGCTTTTCCTTGTGCCTCCCTCTCTTCACAACTGACCCCTGAAGGTCACAGCACCTCTTCCCGGCTTTCCCAGGTCAGTGCAGGGAGCATGACAGGCAGAGTCTGGAGCTGAGGTTTAAGAAAAATACTGGGTGAAATGATCCTGAGCAAAGAGGAAAGGACGGAATTTTCCAGCCTCCGAGCTGTGCCCTGCCCTTTTCACAGCATGTCTTCAGGTGGCTTCCTTTCCACAAAGATGCAGTAATAACATCACCCTTGAGTGCCTCATTGGTTCATGTGAGGATCAAACAGACCAGTAGGAGGACAGGACACTGGGGCCAGTTATCACGGTGCATCTTACCATGTTGAGTTATACCGTGTGTGGTGTCAGCTGCAGTCATGCAGAGCCGCTCTGGGTGTGGCTGTGAGACCTCAGGTAAGACGCTTCACCTCTCTGGGCCTTGATTTCCCTAACCATCAGATGGGAAAGTTTGCCCATCTCATAGAGCTTTGGGAGAGTGAATGAGCTACTGTTGGTCGAGTGCTCTTTACACTGCCTGCCAGTGATGAAAGCTCAGTATTTAGTAGTAATTAGTGTTTGTATTATCAGAGTTAATGAAAATAGCCGTTCTCAAAGGGCTGAGGAATTTTATTTCCTCAGTGCCTGGTTGCCTGATGCACCAACAGGGGCCCCTTGTTAGAAATCCTGACAGAGACACAAATTCCTGCTCTCCAGGGTATTTCCCTCTAAGCTGTGATGGGGCAGACAAGACACGAACAAGGGCATTAGCTGAAGTCTGGCCATGGCATAAACATGGAGCCTAATGCTGGTCTCTCCCACCTGTACACACCCTTTTCCTTCTTCCATGAATCCTCTGGCACTTCAGAATCCCAGGGGCACCCATTCAGCAGCTCCTCTTCTTCCTTTTTTATCCTTTTAACAACATTTTTGAGAGCTGTTTATGCCTGAGGCGGCCTTGACAATTGTCTTCATCTTACAAAGTCACACTTTTCCCAGGAAGTGAGCTGCTTAAACATCGGTACAAATGTAGATGCTTCCAGGAAACAATTGCT
Source organism: Bos grunniens (assembly GCF_055505025.1). Lineage (NCBI taxonomy): Eukaryota > Metazoa > Chordata > Mammalia > Artiodactyla > Bovidae > Bos > Bos grunniens. The sequence goes on from NC_141180.1 coordinate 49,480,073, forward strand.
TCCTTCTTGCCTTTGTCAGAAATCAGTGATTTTTTTTTTTTTTTTATGCTAAGGAAGGTAATGAACAGAAGGCCACATGAAAGGAGAAGCACAGAGATTGGCCCTTCAAGATGAATTAAAATCAAGAATGACAAAAAAAATCAATGAGGCTGTATGCTGACTAGTCCCTGGATAACAGGCAGGGTGTTGGCATAGAAATATATGTGCTGGGATCCTTTTTTTTTTTTTTTTCAAATTTCCTAATTCTGATGCCACTTTCAAGGTGATCCAATAACATAGCCTGATGTGGATATGGTATGGGGAGGGTTTTTTGTTTGTTTGTTTTAGACTGGTATTCAGGAGCCTCCACCCTATTCCAAGCCCCTGTCCTTATTAACTATGTAACCCTGAACAGGACACATCCCTTCTCTGAGCTCTGTTAACTCCCCTACAAAAGAAGTCAGCCCTGATTTCCACCCCAGATTTTCAGATAGCTCGTAGCAGTTCTAAACCACATTCACATTCGTTGTTTCTTTTTGGTTTTACTTTCCATAGCAACTCTAGTTAGGAAAGTAGGCAGACTAGGGATGACTCTTCAGTGTTACTTTTAAGGACCGTGTGCCAGCACAGGTTAGGTGTGGCCTTCTTGGGAGTCAAGTGCAGGCCTCCTGCCTTGGATTCCAGGGCTGGAATCCCCACTGCTCTGGCTGCTGTCCACACCTGTCCTCCCCACGCTGGATACTCTGCAGCAGCCCACCATCCTACCCAGTCACGACTGGACCAACTAGTGGCCAGTGGCGCAGGAGAGGTGGCCACAGATGATTGCCCTTGAGGAACTGAAGGAAACAGACTTTTAACTCTGTGCAGGTCTGAACTTTAGGGACAGAATCTGGGTCCTAAATCTTGCTTGTCTTCTGAGCAAAGAATTGTAATTATTTTTTATCAAAGTATAGTTGATTTACAAAGTGGTGCTAATTTCTGCAGTATAGCAAGATAATTCAGTTGCATGCACATATATATTTATATATACATTTATATAACATATATATACATTTTTCCATATGGCTTATCACAAGATATTGAATAAAATTCCCTGTGCTATACAGTACGATCTTGCTGTTTATTCATCCTATATATAATACTTTGGATCTGCTAATCCCAAACTCCCAGTTTCCTCCCTCACTGCCCTGCCCCTTAGCAAATACAAGTCTGTTCTCTGTGTCTGTGAGTCTAAGAATCTAGTTATTAACCTGTGCGTGCATGCTAAGTTGTTCAACTCTTTGTGCCCCTATGGACAGTAGCCTGTTAGGCGCCTCTGTCCATGGGGATTCTCCAGGCAAGAATGCTGGAGTGGGTTGCCATGCCCTCCTCCAGGAGATCTTCCCCACCCAGGGATTGAACCCTCATCTCTAATGTCTCCTGCATTGCAGGTGGGCTCTTTACCACTGAGGAACCGCAGAGTTCAGATTGCTGGATGGGGAAGATCCCCTGGAGAAGGAACTGGCAACCCACTTCAGTATTCTTGCCTGGAAAATTCCATGGACAGAGAAGCCTGGTGGGCTATAGTCCATGGGGTAGCAAAGAGTCGGATATGACTGAAGCAACTTAGCACACACAGAGCCTCAATTAAATGTCGGGGATTTAGTGTTATCATTAGAATGGAGGGCCCCAGTACAGTTGCAAGTAACAAAGGGTTCTGCTCCTGACTTGAGAGCTGCAGAAGGTCGAGAGCACGGTGGTGCTAAGACCTCCGGGCACAGGCGCAGCAGCCTCGGGGCCGGGGCCGACCCGTCGGGTCACCCTTCCCCGTAGGCGGCGCGTCTCCATCGGGCTTCTCCTTCTTTGCAGTTGACTTGGAGCAGGTTCTGGAGCTGGATTCCCTGGAGTACCTGGAAGCGCTGGAGTGCGTGACGGAGCGCCTGGAGAGCCGTGTCAACTTCTGTAAGGCGCACCTCATGATGATCACCTGCTTCGACATCACCTCCCGGCGCCGCTGACGGGATCCGCCCGGCCCGGCCCTCGCTCCCGAGCCGCAGGCAGCCGCGCTGCGCCGGCTCTTAGTGCCGGCGCCGCTCAGAGATCACGGAAGGAGGACGAAGGTTGATGGCAAGTCTGGAGTGAGCGTGGAGCGGAAGGCGAGTTTTTCTTTTGTTTTCTGTAGGAACGGTGCAGAACCAGACCCGCAGGAGAGGAGCGAATGATGGGAAGCCCAAGGGACGTGGAAGCCCCCGTGAGACTGAAAAAGCACTTTGAGGAACTTTCAAGAACTTGTTTGTACATAAGAACTGCTGGCAAAAGAGACCTCCCTCTTCTCCTGGTTTGTGAGAAAGGGCGAGAGTGGACGTGGGATTGTTGTGGAAAGCTAAAACAAAACAACAGGTTTCCCCGAATGACTGATTAAGTGCCTTGCAAATCTTTGTTATTATCCAAACGTTTATGTTCATACTTTCTTGTGTACAGATGGTGCTAGTCAAGATGAAAACAACATGAACAACAACAAAAAAATCAAACACATTTTTGCAATGTATTTACAGCTCGTTTTCTCTTGGTGTTTTAGCCTATTTCTGACTTGCTATTTCTAAGTAAGTTGTGTTTGTAGAGCTCTTTCCTAATCAGTATTGCATATGAATAAATGTTAACTGTCTGCTATGGTTCTGCTGGGAAGGCCACTCGAACAGAAGCTAGAGACTTCTGGGCCCAAGCCAGTGTGTTTCCAGGGACGGTTGGAACCACAGGTGATGCTCATTGCCACCTCCCACCAGTGGCAGGGTCAGAGGGCAGACTTGGAGGTCGATTATGGAGCACGCGCACGTGAGCTTGAGAGAAACGGGTGTGTCTTCAGGGGGAAAGGCGCCTCTATGACCCTGGCCCTCCTTACCCTTTGAGTGGGATGTTTGTGCTGAATAGTTGCCCCTCCAAGTCCTGAGGCACGTCAGTTCAGCTCAGTTACTCAGTCATATCTGACTCTTTACATGTCCTGAGGCACGTAAGACTGGTTCCTTTTTACCCACGAAGCTGGGGTCTTCAAAAACATTTTTCATATTCATTTTTATTCCAAAGATTCTGGATCTAAAGAACACTTGAACCAGTTCAACGGAGCCATATTTTTTGTTCCCCAGTTTTGCAAATTTATTAGAGCAGAGGATCTTCCCCAGTCTGGAGACCTTCTTGGACTTGTAGATGCTTAGAGACGGAAGTAGTTTTGGTCCAGAACAAGGAAGGATGGTGGGGAGGGGCGGGGTTACACAACTTTTCTGCTGTCCGGAGTGCTGTTTAATGCAAGAAGTTCCAGTCCTTTTGAACGAAAGCCTCCATACCAAGAAAGGACCAGGCCTGTCTGCTCAACCTTGACACCTGAAGGCAGAGAAAGGTTTCCTGTCATACATCACACACCTGTGGGGCCCAGGGTTTCATCCATGTGGGTGTACAAGGCTTGACTCCAGGAACTTTGGACTTTATTCTCAAATTGAGATGTCCATCTCTGCCACAATTCCCTTAGGGATTAGTATACCCATTTTAGTGATAGAAACCCAAAGCATAGAGTGGTCCAGGGATTATCTAATAACAGCTGTGCAACAGCAGAGTGTTTACCTACCTTCCAGTCAGGACCTTCTCCCAGGCCTCTCTAGCCAGGCCATTGATAGAGGTGCCCAGGATTTTCCAGAGTATTATTCTTTTTGACCTCAAATGCAGCATAACTTCATGAATTTATTTCCAGGCGAGGCAGTCCTGGCTAACTGACTCCTCAGCCCCAACTGCTCCCCAAGGAAAAAGAACAATTGAATTTGTCAATGCTTCTTTGTACACATGCAGCCCAGCAGAGCTGGCTAAACAACTGGCAAAGCTCAGTTGAACCCAGTAAGTGGGAACCGAACTCTTGTGAGCTTCATAGTGCAGCCCTTTACTGGTCAGAACAGGGCACAGACAACCCCCTAGGCTAGGAGCCAGCTTCTGTCTGGCTTTATGTTCGATTCAAACTTGCTCCTATGGCATTGTGCACACAGAAGCTGTGCTCCATCTGATAGCTAACACGGGCTAAAATATGATGAAATGTTAATCCAGAACGGGTGGTTTCCCCCTCTAGTTTAACAACTCACCTTGGGAGAGGCAGGCCTCCCCCACCCTAACCCCATTCTGCAGGGCAGCTCCATGGTTCTGGGGCTGGGTGTGCTCTGGTCTCTGCTCTTGTGTAAATGAACTTGTTAAAAAGCAGCCTAATGGAAATGGCTGGAGAGATGTCAATCTGTTGAATTTGTTTGGGTTTTCCACTTGGCATCCCTTTGGTTGCTGGCTTGAAATATACCATTTCATGGAAAGCCTTTGATTGAAGAACTGTCAAAGGTATCTTTCTCTTTGTTGGAAACATACACACTTGATTAGTAATCAGTGTCCTTAGCTTTTGCCCTGGCCGTATCTTCCCCACAGGTTACTTCACTGAGCTGAGTTCCTTAACAGGCCAGCAAGGGCCCTCGTGCCTTTCCTGGAATGAGACTAAGTAGAAACATCTACAGGAATTTCAAATCTTGATCAGTGAAATCTTTCCTAGGGATAATGGCCTTCAGTTTGCATCCTGCCTAAACCTGCTTTATATGTAACAACTTTGTGAGATAGCAAAGGGTTGAATAAAACCAAGAGCTCTCTTGCCAAGTCAGATTGGCCTCTTAAAATGCCACACCATTGAACTTCTCGCAGGCTGCCATGGTGTAGGAGAACAACTTGGCATGGAGGTTCTTCATTCTGACTTTTTCCTTTTTTTTTTTCTTTTCTGGCCTAAGTGAGCTACAAACAACATACCAAGTATTGATGAACTCTGTGAAGAAATCATGAATTTTATGCTATCGTGTGATTGTTCCTGGTTCTATCAGTTGATTGTACAGCTGATCAGCTGTCGTGCAGCAGTTCTAGTAACCGAAGAACAGCTTCATTCAACAACCAAATGTGAAGTGGTCCAGGTCCCCTTGTGGTTTTGATGACAGATAACCTAGGAAGGCAAAGAGAATGTCAAAGAGCCCATTATTCCACTCTATTATCCACAAATGAAAGGCCCAGAAAAATATTTACTTGAAATTAACATTTAGAAGCCTTGACTCTTTGTCTGAAATCATCTTCCCTCTCCAAAGTTCAGCTCAGTGTGAGGTGGAAGCATTATCACAAAACTCAGAGCCCAAAAGGGGAATAGTGAGGTTGTTCCCCAGGAGTAAATCCGTAGTGCATCTCACGATGGTGTTTCATGTTGCCACAGAGTGAGAGTTTGCTTTATCCTGGGCTTTCAAGCCCCACCTGAGAGCTGGAACCTTTGATCTTCTCATCCTTGAATTCCCCTCTACATCATGGGGAAGCTGTCGCTAACTTTCATCTCTTCCAGACTTGAAATTGAAAACACCCCACCTGTTGTTTTCTCTGCAGTTGCTGTTCTGAAGGTGGGGAGCTTGAGATGCAGAAGCAGAGGTCGGTCCTGTGTTGACTCAGGTGGGGTTCATACAAGAGATCCCAAACTGGAAAGAGAAGAAAGCTGCGATAAAACGCTATGTAGCCCAGAGTGGGGAATTCAGCAGGCAGGAATCTGGCCATTTGTCATAAAATTAGTCTTAAACTTGAAGTCTGTGTTCCTGGAAGGTGGCAGTGGCTTCATTGTAGCCACAGAAACCATCCAGGACTGTGGTTCAAATAGTCTGGCACAAACATATGTACCTTATACTGGTGCTCAGATTTCTGTTCATTTTGAGCAAGAGACCGTTTATGGGCTTCAGGTGCTGATCATGAATTTTGGTTACTCCATCAGCCTTCATCACAGGTGTTTCTATTCAAAAGCAGCTGTCTGACCTGGGTTTCTTGGGATGGAGGTAGAGCTTGCAGGAGCCTGGGCTTTTGTTAAGCTCTCTCTCCACACAGTTGTCTGTGTCATTGGCCACTGCTGATGTGTAACCAAGGCTCCCACCACGAATAACGATGTGATGAATGTTTCTAAATTCCCTATTCCCTAAAGGGTTTGGGCCGTAACAGACATTACTAAAGATGAGTTAATTTCAAAATGGAAACCAGAAGAATTCGTGAAATTACTCATTGTGCTTTTCCTGCTGGAATATTAGCCCCACTTTTAGAGCACATATTAAAAGGTTTCCTCACTTTTAAAGGCAATGTATTTTAAACCCTGAAACCATGCCTGTGAGAAACATGTTGAAAGCCCCATTCTTGACGAGTTGATGCTGGATAAACCATCCATGGGCACTGGTCCTGGGGCCTGCCTGCTGCCCCCACCCAGGCAGTATGCCCATCTTCCCTCATAGAGGATGCTCTTCAGCACTGCCACACTGAAGCAGGACTGCCTAAGGGGGGCCTGTGCAGCCCACTTTCCTCTGCACCCAGTGAAGCAAAACCGACACTCAGTCTCACTGACAACTGCTAGCAAATGGTCTAAGTTTTTTTTGGGGGGTGGGGGTGGGGGGCTAGTGGTAGGACAGGTGATAGAATATAGCGTTCCTTTGGATTCTAACCTCTCTTTCTCTTCCTCCAGCAAAGATCTGTCAACATTTCTGGGTAAAATCTCGCAACTTGTGTCACTTAACGGTCTTCCTGAAAAAATACATACCTGTTCCAAAGTGTTTGTCATATCCAGATAAAAGCATCATTCCAATCCAGGAGAGGCTCATCTTCTCAAAAAACAAACAAACAAACACAAAACTTTTTTGCAAAATTTTAGAAGCTACTTATCCCATCCCTAAACAAACACATTCTGCTTTTGGGTGGCCCCCCTCAGAACCAGAGATGATGTCATAATATCAGAGACATAGTGGTGCTTGAGGTGGTATGAAGGCTTCAGTGCATATAATTAATATTCTCTAAATGCATTTCCCAGTGTCTGTATGTGTATTGGAGTGAGTCCTGAAGTGCGGGCCCAGGCACATCTATTTTATATAGAGAAATTACCTTCAAAACGAAAGGTTTTGTTCCCCATACTGCTCACCAGCACCCCACATTGTCATATTCACTTTATGAAGAAGTTATAATTTATTTGTAAACTCAGGCCATTGTTTTGTAGCATTGCTCATGTTTTATATTATTTATACATCATGGTTGGAAATGCTATCCAAGTGCTGTGCATCAAAGTGTAAGTTTGGTGGATCCGCCTATGGCTGTTTGTTCACCTCACTCTAGAAAGCTCCATTAACAGAGACACAAGTACCAGAAGGGAAAGAGAAGTCAATCAGGAGAATAGGGACGAGGGTCCATCCTCAAAGTACAGGACTTAGTTCAAAATGTAGTTTGTTTCTATAATAAGTAAGTAGCTGAAAGGGAAAAGATCCTTTCCTTTTGAACTTGATGGTAATGGACTTGGAAAGCAGCCTCCACAGGCCTTAGAGAGGATCCAGCCTCTTCCTGCTGGTCCCACACTAAATTTCTGAAAAGTGCAGACAATATTAGGTTCCCACATTTCCCTGAGAAACCCCAGCACCCCCGGTGTTCCTGAAGGGGGTTTGGAAAAGGAACCTGAAATTCCTTACCTTGGAGAGAGAGAGAGAGAGAGAGAGAGATATATATAGTACATGTTCTTTTCTGGAGAAACCAAAGCACTTTAGTGTGAGTCTTAAAACCCATAATACTTAAGGCATCTTGTCCCCTCCCTGGATCCCTGAAAGGCTGGGAGGGGCTGGGGGGTCAGTAGTCTCATTTGAGAGGCAGCTAAACCTAGGAGAAAAAGCCTTGAGCTTGGGGTAAGGAAGCCGGGCTCCAGGTCTGGTTTCCTCACTCGCTATGCAACCTTGGGCAAATCGCTTCACTTGGCTGGGCCTGTGGCTCGCCGATGCAAGATCGGGGGTTATATTAGCTGCCCTTCTGGGATAGTGTAAAGAGAAAGGTATGGGAAGTGCTTTGAAGAGATGAAAGCTCTGTATTGGAGCTGGGGATAATCATTTTAGATGAAGAAACTGAAGTCAATAGCCAACGACTGGCCCAAGTTCACAGAGTAGTTTTATAGCAGAACCGGGATCTGAGTCCGGCGTCTTGGACTCTGCCCACAAGGTGCTGTTGTACCAGGTGTGTGATATGTGGACACCCACCACACCGAGGGACTGACGTGTGTGTGTGCACGGGGGCGTATACGGATGCATGTGTACAGAAGGTATGTGACATGGTGGAAGAACATAAGACAGAAAACCTGAGTTCGAACTCCAGCTTTGACCATAGTCCTATGGCCTTGGATATATTACCCAACTTTTCTGGAACACAGTTTTCTAATCTGTAAAATGAAGACAGTGTGCTAAATGATCTTTGTGGTTCCTTCAGCTCTAGTCATGTATGTATGTGTATATAAATATGCTAATCTGTAGAAATGGGCCAATTTGAAAATTGGAGACAAGACCTGCCCAAGTGCATTTATTGTGTCAGAAGCAGCAAATTCATAAACAAATTCATAAAATCTTTTTTTAAAATTCAATGGTGGTATTTGATGTCATTGTGTTAAATTCACTATTTGGATAAAAGTTGGTGCCATTTTAAAAATGAAGTTCTTAGCTTACAAGTGTTTGCTGTTAAAAACTTTTAATAAAATTTGTTAAAAGTCAGAAATTCAACTATTCTGTACTTGGGTAGGTCCCAGCAGCCTATTTGCAAACAGGCTGGTTTTGTGTATGGGCCTTCACATAGCGATAAGAGAGTTAACTGTTGGCTTGATCTTGATAAAATGTGAGCAGGCTACCTGGAGAACAGTCTGGAAATGAAAGTTATAGTTCTCAAAAACTGGTGACATGATTTCATTAAGCTGTGTGCCATTTCCAGTGTGAAGACATTGTTTGCTGGCTACGATCTCTGACTTTTTGTGGCATATGAGGTGTAAAATGTTGTCGGAAAAGAATCTGGTGTTTAAAAAGAATCAACCTATGGTGGCATTAAATGTTCACTTTTCTCCTACTCAGAGTCATGAATTCCTCTCTCCAGTTTATCCTTCTGAACAGAGGAGGGAACAATTCAAGGTCAAGGGCAAGGGCATCTCACTAGAGCAACACCTTGGCTGAGGACTTCCTCCCAGGCCCCAAGGCCTTCCTAGGATGAGGCCTGTCTCCTCCCACTGTGGGGCTGGCCCCCAACAAGCTCAGAAGCTCAGGCAGGGGTGGTGGATGTGGGGCTGAGTCCTGCATCCCTGAAAGTCCTCAGGTTGGTGATCACACATGAAACATGTCAAGAAGTTAGGTGTTGATGTGGTGATGGCTTTGTTGGCCTAGGGACTCCCTCTCAGTCCAGGGCCTCTGGGGCTGATACAGAATAGAGGCCTTGACAGTCATGAAGACTGCTTGGGCCTGGACACACAGCCCCTTGTCACAACTGGGCTGGTCTCACCTGTAACTGGGTATACTCAGGTAAGAAAGCAGGAACAGGTCAGAAACTGGAAGGCCTCCTAGGTGTCCCCCATCCTCAAGAACAGTCTGGTGCCTTCCACTGAAGGTATTCCCCTGGGCAGCAGGAGACCCTTCTCGATGGTGGTACCTCATCCATCCAATGAATGAGTGCTCTGAGTCTGAGAGAGAGGGCAGCAACCACTTGTAGCAAATCACACTCATTGTTCCTGGCATGGCATGCTCTGAATCCATGTCTCCTACTTTACTGAGCCAGTCTGGACACACACAGCTCCCATCCACCCCCTCCTCTTGTCTCCACATCCTACACTGGACCCTCGTGGGCTCACTTTGGGCCACTGTAGCAGAAGTCATAAGTTCTTAAGAAGCCAGGAGCCATAAGGGTTTTCTAGACAAAATGCCTTCAATAGAAGAGCTGGTGGAGGGGATACCTAGCCCTGGCCATCCCCTGGGAGTGGAGAGACCATAAAGATGGCACCTAGAACTGCTTCTAACCCCTTGCTCTTCCCTCAAGGGAGGACTACCAAATATGTGATCTTACTTGTTGTTTAGTCTCTAAGTCATGTCCAACTATTTCATGACCCCACGGACTGTAGCCCACCAGGCTCCTCTGTCCGTGGGATTTCCCAGGCAAGAATACTAGAATGGGTTGCCATTTCCTACTCCAGGGGATCTTCCCCAAACCCAGAGATTGAACCTTCCATCTCCTGCACTGGCAGGTGGATTCTTTACCACTGAGCCACCAGGGAAGCCCATGATCTTATGTGGATTTGTCTCCTAAACCATTAAGCTCTCCAAATTGTTACTAACATAACTGTTACGTTTTTCATCCTTTCCATCCTGTCTTTTGGTCTCAGGGAGGACATAATGACTCTGTCTATCATGGGACCATGGCACACTCCTGCAGACACGGGGACAGGAGGACATAAAAACCAAAGCAAGGTGACACTGCCTTCCAGCAGCAGCAGACCAGGCCATTCCTACATCTGCGTGGAGAAAATGCTGCCCTGTCTCACTTAGGGCCCACTGCAATGTCTGATCTTCCAGCTGAAGGTTTTGTTTCCAGAAAACCTTTATACACATGCAGAGCACTTGAATGTAAACACATTGGCCTGTCAGCGGCCAGTGTACCCAGCACCAATGGGTGTCTCTTGTTCTTCTATATCCCCAGGGTCTAGAACAGAGTCTTGAATGTGGTACTCAAACAATACTAGTTGAATGTATGAGTGAATGAATGAAAGGATCACCTTTGGAAGAAGAAGAGGGTTCAGAAAAATCCTGGGCAGAAGTGTGTGGAAATGTCAGACTTCTTTAACAAAAGAACTGAAGGTCTGCAAACGCCTCTTTGGGCATGAAGTCCATAATTACACTCGGCACCAGGCCTGCACCAGGCAAACTGGAGCTCTTGCTTAGCAGACACACAGCCTTGATTTCCCCACCACTGAGCAGCCTTGGCCTTCGGGCCTCCTAGAGATAGAAGAGTAGCATTCAAGCACATGGATGCCTTCTCACCATTTACAAAGTAACCATGGAACAAATCTTCAGTGAGGGCTTGCTGAGGCTAAAACAAAACAGACTCCAGCCTCCAAAAGCTCAGTAAGTTGGCAACACCAGCTGGCAAACAGAAACCCCATTATAAACAGGCAAACACAGTTCCCCTCAAGGGAGATGACGGTTTCTCCTGCCAGTCCCCACCACGTGCCCCAAGGTTCCATCTATTTGGAACCTCGGGCCAGACCTCACCTCCAAAAGAATCTTCTTGGGCCCAAGATTGGGAGGGCAAGGAGCAGGGAAGGAGGGAGAGAAGAAAAGTATGGATCACCCTGCAAGTCACCTTATTTCTGCTATGGAAGTTCACTCCCCATGGGGTCCCAGGCTGGCCCAGCCCTAAATCTGTCTGCTGAGGCTTGTCATCCCCAGGGCTGCTCAGCTGAGTCCTCTAGCCCTTGTTTGGAAGCCTTCTCCCTGCACTTACCAAGGGTCTGAAAAGAATCCAGGAGGCTGAGGGGTTTAGGAGTGAGGGGTAGATTGTCCTCCCAAGCCAACAAGGCCTCTCCATCTGGGGAAGTGACCTGGAGGTCACCCGAGGAAGTTGCTCTGGGAGCTCCCGGTCCTGTGTGCTGGGTAATCCACTTATTTTTTGAGTTGCTTCCCTGGTGGCTCAGATGGTAAAGAGTCTGCCTGCAGTGCCAGAGACCCGGGTTCGATACCTGGGTTGGGAAGATCCCCTGGAGAAGGAAATGGCAACCTACTTCAGTATTTTTGCTTGGGAAATTCCATGGATGGAGGAGCCTGGCAGGCTACAGTTCATGGCGTCACAAAGAATCCGACATGACTGAGCAACTTCACTCTCTCTCTCCCGCTTATTTTTTTGTTTGTAATTGTTAAATTGCCCCCAATCTACCCATCCTTGGGCACCTTCCTTCCATAGCAGTCCCAAGTCCAGATGTGTATGTTACATTGTCTTGTGTGTGCTCAGAAGAAAAACTCGAAATAAAGGCTTTCCGCCAAACCACAGAACTTCATCCACAAACCCCAAGTTCCCTGAAGAGCCAGCAAGAAAAATCTTAAAAAAAAAAAAAAAAAACAAACTAGGATTTTGAAAAGCTGGAAATAGAAAATAAAAATTATCTTTACTCTCACTTCAGAGAACCACTGTGATAATAGACACACAAAAACACCTGTACAAATACTGGATAATCATAGACTTAACTCTTTTTCAAAATTTGCTTTCCTCCCCCTTAATAATCTTACCTTGTAGCTCAAGCAGTAAAGAATCTGCCTGTGATGCAGGAGACCTAGGTTCAATCCCTGGGTCAGGAAGATCCTCTGGAGAAGGGAATGGCAATCCACTCCAGTATTCTTGTCTGGAGAATCCATGGATAGAGGATCCTGGTGGGCTACAGTCCGTGAGGTCGCAAAGAGTCAGACACAACCGAGCGAACAGCACTACTACCACTAATAATCCTACAATGCACATTTATTTCCCCAGTCAAGAACATGTGTTCTTACAACTAATGTATAATGGCTCCTGGATATTCCATCGGGTGGATTGACCATCATTTCGGTACTACAGTTCCTTGCTGCTGCTAAGTCACTTCAGTCGTGTTCAACTCTGTGCAACCCCATAGACCGCAGCCCTCCAGGCTCTCCCGTCCCTGGGATTCTCCAGGCAAGAACACTGGAGTGGGTTGCCATTTCCTTCTCCAATGCAGTTGCCGTTTCCTTCTCCAATGCATGAAAGTGAAAAGTGAAAGTGAAGTCGCTCAGTCGTGTCCCACTCTTAGTGACCCCATGGACTGCAGCCTACTAGGCTCCTCCATCCATGGGCTTTTTCAGGCAAGAGTACTGGAGTGGGGTGCCATTGCCTTCTCCAACAGTTCCTTGCTATTGGACCTTAAAATTGTTTCCACTTTTTTGGTATAAATTACATTACAATAAACATATTGAACATAAATCTCTTTTTTGCATCTCTGGCAAGTCTCTTAGGATAAATCCCTAGAAGTGATTCCTCCCAAGAGGAATCCAAGATTACAAGGCGTTTTATACACAGAGAGCAGCCATGTTTTAAACCAACATTACAGGGCATTTTATACACATGGAGAGTGACCTGAACAACTTAAAGGCCTCCTCCAGTGGCCCCATTTACAGTCATCTCTTCCTCTCTAAATTCCTATTTCATTGACTCACTTACTTGTTCACCCCACTAATGTATATCAAGGAGTTCCAAAGTGGGATGTGTTCTTGCTCTAAGATGCAACAAGTCCTTATACATTCCTTTGTATCTAATGGAAGAAAAATGTATCTGCCTCTGTATTAGGCTCTGGAGGTGTAGCAGAGACAAGACGTAACTCCAACCTTCTTAGGTCTTCTGCTGTACCTTAGAATTAAATTGACACAAGACAGATTTACAGAAGAAACACATACATATTTAATATAAGCTTTATGTGCCATGAGAGCCTTCATTAAAAAAAAAAAAAAATGAAGATCCAAAGAAGTGGCAAAGCCTAAATGCTTTTAAACTCAGCTGAAGAGAAGCAGCTGTGAAAACGGAACTAAAATATGTGGGGAGGCTAAAGGAAGATGAGTTATTTTAACAAGGCTCTGTGTGCAGTGTTCTCTCAGCCTTGACTCCCCATCCCTGATGATAAGAACATTTTTCTTCTCAGCACTGGGAGGGCATCTTTCATAGGGGAGTTATATCTCCTGTTTTCAGGAAGAAAAGGGGGAGATCAGAACATACTTCTTACATCTGTGGCTTTTCAAGTGCCTTTAGCTCAAAATAACCTTCATGCTAAACTGGCATGTTGTGGGTGGCAGGTTCTTCAACTTTTCCAAGCACAGATCTTTCTATGACCCATAGTGTCTAGCACAGAGCTGGGCACACAAGTGTTAGCACACAGAGGTTTTGGGTCATCACTCTCAGAAAGGAACTTTTATACACATTATAAATATATACGTTTTGGGAACACTTCCCTGAGAATTCTGACATGTGTCTTCACTCCTAGCCAAGAAGTCACAAACCTGGGTGCTAGTTTGAGAACAGCATTCTGCACTCGATTTTGAGGGGGTGAAGGGAGATCTTTGGGTTCAGATTCCTTGTCTGTGTAGAAGCGAATGTGTGGCCGAGGTCCCTCGGGCTGGTTCTGACAGTGAAAGGAGACACTGTATGCAGAAGGATGTCAGAATCTGCTAATGCTCACCGGGCGTAAGATAGTAGAGCGCCAGACACTTAATAATTAGAACAAAAACTCTTCAGACATACTTTCACTTCTCCCACGGAATGTGCCTGTCATCCAGTGGCCTCATTCAGCACTGGTCCATTCGTTTATAACCCTCAGGGGCCTCTTCCTGCTGGACGTAGATGGGCTGTCTGTCCTTCACTCCCCACATCCCGCTCCCAAGTGGGATGACTGATGAAGGCCCAGGTGGTGGGGTTCTGCTGCACGTGGAACTTTTCTTCCCAGGTTCATAGCATCCTGTGACCCTGCCTCCCGGTCCTCAGTCACTCCGAGGAGAACCCCGTTCAAGGGGTGCAGGCAGCTGCTCCAGGGGGCATAGCTGCCAGCGCTTCCCTGAGCGATGGGGACACAGGATCAAGTGGAACCCCAGACCCAAGGCCTCGCTCCAAACTCCTTGCTGGATGCAGGTAAACCCCCCTGCCCGCACCAAGGATGGTTTAGTTTGTTTCTCAAGTCGACCACATGTCTTCAATCTCTCTAATATTACTAAGAAAAACAATTTCAAAATGCCTTAGCTATTAATTCACAAGCCCCCTGGTTTGATTCAGGTGATGAGGTTTAAACTGATTACTGCTATGTGGCTCTGAGTCCTTCACGTGCTGGCTAGCCATTCCTGGCGGATGGTTCCAGACTTTGCTGCAGAATCTGACTACCCCTGAGGTGTTCCCTGCAGCTCCCGCGAACCGCCGTTCACAAAGAACGCTTTAATGTACTGGAGCAGCCCAGGAGGGCACGGTCTGCAGGCGCCTCCCCCGGGCGGCCAGGCCACTCTGCGCACGCGCAGCCTTCTCTTGACGGTGCGGGGGAGCTGCCAGGCCCGCACCGCGCGCTTCTCCTGCGGCCACCGCCCCCGGGGTGACTAGAGGTGGTAATGGAATCTTTGTGAAAAATGAAGAATTACGGCTTGAGTCCGCACTGTGCACGCGCACGTGCCTGTCAGAGGAGAGGCAACCCTACCCTGAACGAATGTGTGGCCGCCGGGGATTCCGCCGCGGTTCACAGAAGTGATAGGTGCGCGGCGCCAGGGTCCCGGCTCAGCCGGGCAGGGGGCGGGGCGGGGCGGGGAAGAATGATGCGATCCTCCGCGCCCGCAGTCTGCACGTGGACGCCGGGCTGCTGGGGGCCGGGACTGCGCTTCGCAGAGCACAGCTATCCACCGTGTGCCTCGGCACCCTCGGAGGTGCTGGTCACCCAGACCCCGTGGGACGGTGCAGATGCCCTCGGCTTGAGCAACTTCAGTGCTGGGTTACCAAGACACACCAGCTTCCAGGCTGCTGATCTTTCTGGAAAGTTTTTTAACTGTGGAGGAGAAAGGAAACCTTTTAGTTTTAGAAGCTGGAACTGCCTCGAGGGCGAGGCGAAAAGGTGGAGGGGACTGGAGGTAAGAAAGGTTCAGAGACTGAGGGGAGATCAGTTTTACCTTCTGCACAGCCTCTCTCAGCCCCCTAGGCCCTGCCTCTTGAGTTTCCTTTTTTGGACACCTGAAAACCTGAACTGATGTTACCGTTTTCCCCGGCTCCGTCTCCCCGCCTTTGCCAACTGTTTTCACCTGGTGGCTGTATCTGAGGCGGCAGGAGTAGGCAATAATTTCATCATCCCCGTCCTTCTCCACTTAACTCAGCTGTGTGCTGAGTGGCTTCAGTCATGTCCGACTCTGTGGGATCCCATGGGCTGTAGCTCTGTAGGCTCCTCTGTCCATGGGAATCTCCAGGCAAAGATACTGGAGTGGGTTGCCATTTCCTCCTCCGGTGATCTTCCCGACCAAGGGACTGAACTTGTGGCTCTTATGTCTCCTGCACTGGCAGGAGGGTTTTTTTTTTAATCATTCGCGCCACCTGGGAAATCCACTTCACTCAGCGTCACATGCTTTTTTTTAATAGACAAGGAAGGCCGTTCTGTAAAAGGCCAAAATGAGCGCCTTAGACGCGCTAGGCCAGCCTGGAGAAGGAGGAGGGAGCGACTTGAACCCTCAGGCATCTCGCACTTCGCATGAGGTCACCTGGTTTGTCCCTGTCTCCCTCTGGCTGCGCCCCAGCAGTTAACTGGGGACTTTTCGGTTCAGGAGTTCTTGGCAGGGAAGGAGGCTTCTCCTTGTCCCTGATGGAGTGTTTGAATTCACTCAGGCACAGACAGGCGGAGGGGCTTTGCTCCACGATACACCTCCCTGTAGCCTCCTGAGCCATCTCAGGCTCCAGGCGGGTGGCAGCCCCTCTTACCGGCCCCAGCTCATGATTTAAGCATGGCTCAACCCCTGCGTACTCCTGTGTGGCCCACACCAGTGAACAGACATCCTTTCCCCGTATGTACACACATCGTATTGGTTCTGTTTCTCTGGAGAGCCCTGACTAATACAGGCTGCCTCCCACCATGACTGTGGAACTCCTTTCTCTCTAATAAGAGCTCCCTTTGGGAGAGCTCAATAAGAAAAAAGAAAAACCCTCATTAGGACTGTCCACAGGAGCAGTGACTGCATGAACCGTAATTACTGCACCCAAATTATTCTTTTCTGGTTGCAAAGGAAGGAATCTCTAAGGTCCTTATTAAAACGAAGGACACTTCTAAAGAATGGTAAATTGAGAAGGCTTGAGTCTTTTTTTTTTTTTTTTTTCTTTTGCATTGACAGGAACATATAAGGTCCTAAGGGCTTCTGAACCCCAACCAGGTCAGCCCAAAATGGCTTCAGCCAACATGCCCCATGGAAGGGAAGAAGCAGTAAGTAGTAACTCATGTTTATAGAGCACTTTATACTGTACTAAGTGCTTTCATATTTGTTAATGTCTTTGATCTTCATCACCACCTCCTTTAGGTTAAGTATTAGCTCACGTCTTTGGACAAGGACAAGTCAGAAGGTGAGAGGGAAGGTAGGAAAAACATTTGAAAATAACAGGAAGGAGGACCTGCTTGTTGGTTCATTCATGCACTCATTGCACAAATATTTATTGGCTACCACAGTGTGTCAGCTGGGGAGACAACAGTTAATGAGGGCAGTCATGGTCTTAAGTCCTTTATGAGCTTAGAGTCTAGCAAACATTTCTTCACTACCTGCCCCTGGCAAAGCACTATTGGTGAAATCCAAGTGTGCATCAGCCTGCTTACTGGAAGGTTTTCCAGGTCTGAAAGGTACCCTCCAGTGAACTTCCTTGTCCCCTCTAGCGTACCTCCGCCACAGTGATGGTCACTCTGTCTTCTGTTGTGGTTACCTCTTTTATTATCTTTCTCCCCAAGAGCAGGACCATTCTCTGCCCAGCCCAGCACAGTGTCTAGCCCGCAGTTCCTAAGGCATGTTTATCCACTGATGACCTATTGTGAGCCATGCTTGGCAGCAGTAACTGAGGCTGCAGGAAAGGAAGAAACCCAGGTCCTTTCCTCTAGGGATCTGGAGTCTAATGGGGAGAATGACAAATAGAGAAGCAATTATGTTGCTGTGATAAGGTTTGAGGGGAGTGAATAGATGCCTAAGCAGCACAGAGGTCTGCTTGGAACGGTCAGAGTGAGTGAGCAGAAAGTTTCCAGGGGCATGGGGGCGGGGGGAGGCAGAAGGGCATTTGGCACAGAGTGAGTAACATGAGCATAGGGGCACGAGGGACAGACTGCCAGGAGCTGGGCTTGGCTGCAGGGCAGGAGGCTTCTGGTAAGTTGGAGGAAGGTGAGGCTGGGCACCCTGTCAAAGGCCACAGGCTGACAGGCACAGGGACAAATGGTGGGCAGGGGCACTTGGCGCTGGTGGACAGCACTGAATCATTTTTGCCTTTTAACCCTCATGGAAGAAAAAAATAAGCAAACTCAGAAGTTATTTAGCCCAGTTGTCACTGGATGCAGAGGTAATTTACCCAAAGTCACAGAGCTTATGGTAGAGACAGGACACAAGAAATCTCATAGTCTTTGTCACTAACATCCCACATCCTCAGGCAACACCTGCAAAAATCTTTGTATCATTTATAGAAAACTCTCCGGAACTTTCTGGTGTGTCAACAATTTAGTCTGAAATAATTCAGGAAAAAACAATTTTTTTTTGTCCTGTACTTGCAACTCTTCTGGAATTTTGTGATTGTTTTTTCTTAAAAATCCCAACAGAATGGTTAACATATTAGTTTGCTAGGGCTGCAATAACAAAAGACCACAGGCTTAAACAACTTACTCTCCTGAAGACTGGGAGACCAGTATTGAAGTGCTGGAGGGTAGGTTTCTCTGAAGGCCTCTCCCCTTGGCTTGCCAATGCCCGCCCTCTTGCTGTGTCCTCACATGATCTTTTCTCCATGCACACACCTCTCTGGTATTTCTTTGTATGTTCAAATTTCCTCTTCTTTTAAGAACAACAGTCAGATTGGATTAGGACCCATCCCTAATAACCTCATTTTAACTTAGTCACCTCTGTAAAAGCCCTGTGTCCAAATGCAGTCATATTTTGAGGTACTGGGGGTTAGGATTTCAACAAACTTGGGGAAGGAAGACAGAATTCATCCCATAATAGTTAACTTCGTCACTTTCCTAACTCCTCTCGCGCGCGTGCTCGCTTGCACTCACTTGCTCTCTCTTGGGTCTATACCCCCTATTTTCTGGGAATTGGCAGTGAATCTCTAGAACGCTCATCCTATGTCTTCAGCACCCAGGAGATGAGTACTTAGTGACTGAAAATCACACATCATTGGTTTGTCTGTTCTATGTCTTCACTACTGGGCAGTGATTTCTGATGGGCTCTGCAGTGACTGTTTCCCAGAACAGAGCCTTGCACAAAATAGACATATTCTCAGTGGTTAAATGCATTCAATAGTCACATATCACATAGCAGTTAATTTGAAGTTTTTTAAGAAAAGCAGAACAGCAAAAAACTGAATAATATTCTTTTAGATTAGTTAGAAATGTATATTCTATACATAAGAAATATGAACCAATAGAATGAAATCCCAGAGTATAGTTTTTACATGTGCTTGCAATGTGATAAGTCCATGTTCCCTGAAGAATCATAAAAATGCACTAATCGTCCAATATTTAATGTATGAGAAAACTACCTAAATCATGGGGGAATGTTGCTTGATGGGGCACAATCAACTTTTTTATCTCTTATATGTTTCATATTTGTGATTGTAAATGCATGTGCAGCCATGTGAAATCAGTGTAAATATCTGGTTTCTATAGGAGGTTCTGAAAAGGTAGGAAACCTGTCTTACTAGGATATTGCAAAACTCAGCACATTGCTGTGTACAGAGGATTCACATCATGAAATACCTAAGAAACTAGTCTGTGGATGATGCTTGTTATTTTTTACAGGTTTTGCTTAGTAACCCAGTCAGAGTTTCTCATACTCTGTTATTCTAATGACACTCCTTATCAAATGTAAGGAGTAAAATGCCTACAGTAGAACTAAAACAATCAGAGTGGTTAATGAAAGAGAGAGAGGAGAGGAGAGGAAAAGAATAGGAAGGGTGAGTAATTCCTGTTCTCTCATAGTGGGTCATGTTTCTTAACTCAGCTATGAGGAAATCCCAATTCATGCAAAAATAATTCTGTCTTTATTATTCCGTGTCTATGGTGATTTGAGCCCTCCTTTTCTGAAGGGAAAAGAAAAGCATGTGTCTTAACAATACATTCCTCTTGTTCCCACTGAAATGTTACGTTAGTGACTGCATTTGATCTCAATATAACCTGTCTCAGACCCCCTGCTGGGCTCTTACAGACCATTGTTAATGCAGACTCCTTCAGGGGCTGTAATTTGGGATTCAATTTGCCATAAAATTGTCCTGAGTGTCACCTTGGTAATCGAAGATCATGTGACCCGTGAAACACATTGAACTGAAAGATGGCACCTCTTGAAAATTAATGTCAAATTGTTTCCAGTAGTAAAAAGGCCTTAGCCATTTTATGTGAAATGAATGTCGCTTTATTTTAGAGCTGGTAAGGGGTTAAGAGGAGGATGCTCCACCCACATCCCTTGAGCTGGGCCTCCAGGGTCTCAGAGCAGAACCTTCACCATAAATATCTCAAGGCTCAGCACACAGACTGGTCAACCCAGCAGCCCCTCTGGGTTTGATGGTCCTTCTTTTTAACCAAAAATCTGCATGTGGTTTAGTAAAGGGTTTTTATTTTGATTGTACATATAAAGGCAGTTTAAATGTAAAGTCTGGGCAAACAAAAGTCATAAATGGATGTTGGATATTGTCAGAAGCTTTTCCTGCATCTGCTGAGATGTTCATATGGTTTTTTTCGTGTTTGTTTATATGGTACATCACATTGGTTGATTTGTGAAGAATCCTTGTATCCCTGGGATAAATCCCACTTGATCATGGTGTTCAGTTCAGTTCAGTTGCTCAATCATGTCTGACCCTTTGTGACCCCATGGACTGCAGCAGGCCAGGCTTCCCTGTCCATCACCAACTGCTGGAGCTTGCTGAAACTCATGTCCATTGAGTCAGTGATACCATCTAACCCTCTCATCCTCTGTCATCCCCTTATCTGCCTGCCTTCAGTCTTTCCCAGAATCAGGGTCTTTTCCAATGAGTCAGTTCTTACTATCAAGTGGCCAGAATATTGGAGTTTCAGCTTCAGCATCGGTCCTTCCAATGAATATTCAGTACTGATTTCCTTTAGGGTCAACTGGTTAGATCTCCTTGCAGTCCAAGGGACTCTCAAGAGTCTTCTCCAACACCACAGTTCAGAAGCATTAATTCTTTGGTGCTCAGCTTTCTTTATAGTCCAATTCTCACATCCATACATGACTACTAGAAAAACCATAGCTTTGACTAGAGGGGACTTTGTTGGCAACTTAATGTCTCTGCTTTTTAATATGCTGTCTAGGTTGGTCATAACTTTGCTTCCAATGGAGCAAGTGTCTTTTAATTTCATGGCTGCAGTCACCATCTGCAGTGATTTTGGAGGCCCCCCCCCAAATAAAGTCTGTCATGGTTTCCATATTTCCCTATCTGTTTGCCATGAAATGATGGGACCAGATGCCATGATCTTAGTTTTCGAAATGTTGAGTAAAACTCAAAAAAAAAAAAAAAAAAAAGCCAACTTTTTCACTTTCCTCTTTCACTTTCATCAAGAGGCTCTTTAGTTCTTCTTTGCTTTCTGCCATAAGGGTTGTGCCATCTGCATATCTGAGGTTATTGATATTTCTCCCAGCAATCTTGATTCCAGCTTGTGCTTCATCCAGCCCAGCATTTCTCATGATGTACTCTGCATGTAAGTTAAATAAGCAGGGTGACGATGTACAGCCTTGACATACTCTTTTCCCAATTTGGAACCAGTCTGTTGTTCCACGTCTAGTTCTAACTGTTGCTTCTTGACCTGCATACAGATTTCTCAGGAGGCAGGTCAGGTGGTCTGGTATTCCCGTCTCTTTAAGAGTTTTCCACAGTTTGTTGTGATCCACACAGTAAAAGGGTTTGATATATAGTCAGTAAAGCAGAAGTAGATGTTTTTCTGGAACTTTCTTGCTTTTTTGATGATCCAACGGATGTTGGCAATTTGATCTTGGGTTCCTCTGCCCTTTCTAAATCCATCTTGAACATCTTGAAGTTCATGGATCACATACTGTTGAAGCCTGGCTTGAAGAATTTTGAGCATTATTTTGCTAGTGTGTGAGATGAATGCATTGTGCATTAGTTTGAGCATTATTTGGCATTGCTTTTCTTTGGGATTGGAATGAAAACTGACCTTTTCCAGTCCTGTGGCCACTGCTGAGTTTTCCCAATTTGCTGGCATACTGAGTGCATCACTTTAACACCATCATCTTTTAGGATTTGAAGTAGCTCAACTGGAATTCCATCACTTCCACTAGCTTGTACATAGTGATGCTTCCTAAAGCCCACTTGACTTCGCATTCCAGGATGTCTGGCTCTAGGTGAGTGAGCACACCATTGTGGTTATCTGAGTCCTGAAGATCTTTTTTGTATAGTTCTTCCGTGTATTCTTGCCACCTCTTCTTAATATCTTCTGCTTTTGTTCATGAATCATGGATCATGGTGTATGATCCTTTTGTTGTGTTGTTGGATTTTGTTTGCTAGTATTTTCTTGATGACTTTTGCATCTGTGTTCATCAGTGATATTGGCCTGTAATTTTCTTTCTCTGTGATATCTTTGGTTTTTGTATCAGGGTGATAGTGGCCTCGTAGAATGAGCTTGGGAGTATTTCTTCCTCTGCAAGTTTTTGGAAGAGTTTGAGAAGGATGGGTGTTCAGTTCAGTTCAGTCACTCAGTTGTGTCCGACTCTGCAACCCCATGAACTGCAACACGCCAGGCCTCCCTGTCCATCACCAACTCCCGGAGTTCACTCAGACTCATGTCCATCGAGTCGGTGATGCCATCCAGCCATCTCATCCTCTGTCATCCCCTTCTCCTCCTGCCCCCAATCCCTCCCGCATCAGAGTCTTTTCCAATGAGTCAACTCTTCACATCAGGTGGCCAAAGTACTGGAGTTTCAGCTTTAGCATCATTCCTTCCAAAGAATACCCAGGACTGATCTCCTTTAGAATGGACTGGTTGGATCTCCTTGCAGTCCAAAGGACTCTCAAGAGTCTTCTCCAACACCACAGTTCAAAAGCATCAATTCTTTGGCACTCAGCTTTCTTCACAGTCCAACTCTCACATCCATACATAACCACTGGAAAAACCATAGCCTTGACTAGACAGACCTTTGTTGGCAAAGTAATGTCTCTGCTTTTTTTTTTTTTTGTCTCTGCTTTTAAATATGCTGTCCAGGTTGGTCATAATTTTCCTTCCAAGGAGTAAACATCTTTTAATTTCATGGCTGCAATCACCATCTGCAGTGATTTTGGAGCCCCCCAAAATAAAGTCTGACACTATTTCCACTGTTTCCCCATCTATTTCCCATGAAGTGATGGGACCAGATACCATTATCTTAGTTTTCTGAATGTTGAGCTTTAAGCCAACTTTTTCACTCTAGCTCTTTTCAAAATGCTTGATAGAATTCACCTGTGGGAGACTTTTTTTCTTTTTTAATATTTATTTATTTTTAATTGGTTGATTGCTTTACAATAGTTTGATTTCTGTCATACATCAACATGAATTAAACATAGGTGTACATATGCCCCCTTCCTCTGGAATCTCCCTTCCACCTCCTGCCCATTCCCACACCTCTAGGTTATTACAGAGCCCCAGTTTGAATTCCCTGAGTCATACAGCAAATTCCCATGGGCTATCTATTTACCTATGTTTATGTATATCCTTCCATGCTACTCTCTCCTTTTGTCTCACCCTCTTGCTCCT
Organism: Bos grunniens; assembly: GCF_055505025.1. Classification (NCBI taxonomy): domain Eukaryota; kingdom Metazoa; phylum Chordata; class Mammalia; order Artiodactyla; family Bovidae; genus Bos; species Bos grunniens. The sequence goes on from NC_141180.1 coordinate 49,503,369, forward strand.
CTCCCCCATCCTTGTCTATAACTCTGTTCTCTATGTTTGTTTCCATTGCTGCTCTGTGAATAGGTTCATCAGGTTCATCTTTCTAGATTCCATTTATACGTGTTAACATACGATATTTGTTTCTCTCTTTATGACTGACTTCACTCTGTATAATAGGCTCTAGGTTCATCCACCTCATTAGAACTGACTCAAGTGTGTTCCTTGTATTGCTGACTAGTATCAAAGAACATCATGAGAAACGCTGGACTGGAAGAAACACAAGCTGGAATCAAGATTGCCGGGAGAAATATCAATAACCTCAGATATGCAGATGACACCACCCTTATGGCAGAAAGTGAAGAGGAACTCAAAAGCCTCTTGATGAAAGTGACAGTGGAGAGTGAAAAAGTTGGCTTAAAGCTCAACATTCAGAAAACAAAGATCATGGCATCTGGTCCCATCACTTCATGGGAAATAGATGGGGAAACAGTGGAAACAGTGGCTGATTTTATTTTTCTGGGCTCCAAAATCACTGCAGATGGTGACTGCAGCCATGAAATTAAAAGACGCTTACTCCTTGGAAGGAAAGTGATGACCAACCTAGAGAGCATATTCAAAAGCAGAGACATTACTTTGCCAACAAAGGTCCGTCTAGTCAAGGCTATGGTTTTTCCTGTGGTAATGTATGGATGTGAGAGTTGGACTATGAAGAAGGCTGAGCGCCGAAGAATTGATGCTTTTGAACTGTGGTGTTGGAGAAGACTCTTGAGAGTCCCTTGGACTGCAAAGAGATCCAACTAGTCCATTCTGAAGGAGATCAGCCCTGGGATTTCTTTGGAAGGAATGATGCTAAAGTTGAAACTCCAGTACCTTGGCCACCTCATGCGAAGAGTTGACTCATTGGAAAAGACTCTAATGCTGGGAGGGATTGGGGGCAGGAGGAGAAGGGGGTGACAGAGGATGAGATGGCTGGATGGCATGACTGACTCGATGGACGTGAGTCTGGGTGAACTCCAGGAGTTGGTGATGGACAGGGAGGCCTGGCGTGCTGCGATTCATGGGGTCGCAAAGAGGTGGACACAACTGAGTGGCTGATCTGATCTGATCCCATTGTATATATGTACCACAGCTTCTTTATCCATTCATCTGTCAATGGACATCTAAGTGCTGCAGTGAGCATTGGGGTATATGTGTGTTTTTCAGTTTTGGTTTCTTCAGGGTGTATGCCTAAAAGTGGTATTGCTGGGTCACATGGTGGTTTTACTCCTGGTTTTTTAAGGAATCTCCATACTCTTTCACAGTGGCTGTATCAATTTACATTCCCACCAGCAGTGCAAGAGGGCTCCCTTTTCTCCACACCCTCTCCAGCACTTGTTGTTTTGTGGATTTTTTTGATGATGGCTATTCTGACTGGTGTGAGGTGATACCTCATTGTAGTTTTGATATGCATTTCTCTAATAATGAGTGATATTGAGCATTTCTTCATGTGTTTCTTAGCCATCTGTATGTCTTCTTTGGAGAAATGTCTGTTTTGGTCTTTGGTCCACTTTTTGATTAGATTGTTTTTCTGTTATTGAGTTGTTTGAGCTGCTTGTATATTTTGGGAATTAATCCTTTGTTAGTTGTTTCATTCGTTATTGTTTTCTCCCATTCTGAGGGTTGTATTTTCAGCTTGTTTTTTAGTTTGTTGTGCAAAAGTTTTAAGTTTAATTAGGCCCCACTTATTTTTTTGTTTCCATTATTCCAGGAGGGAGGTCATTAACGATCTTGCTATGATTTATGTCATACAAAGTTCTGAAAGTTTTCTTCTGAGAGGTTTATAGTTTCTGGTCTTACATTTAAGTCTTTAATCTATTTCAAGTTTATCTTTGTGTATGGTGTTAGGAGATGTTCTAATTTCATTCTTTTACATGTAGTTGTCCAGTTCTTTCAGCAGCACTTATTAAAAAGATTACCTTTTTCCCATTGTATATTCTGGTTTCCTTTGTCACAGATAAGGTGCGCATATGTATGTGGGCTTTCTGTCTTGTTCCATTGGTCTATATTTCTTTCTTTTGTTCCAGTACCATTCTGTCTTGATGACTGTAGCTTTGTTGCATAGTCTGAAATCCAGTAAGTTGATTCTTCCAGCTCCATTCTTTTCTCAAGATTGCTTTGGTTATTTGGCATCGTTGGTGTTTGCATACGAATTCGAGGTTTTTTGTTCTGGTTGTGTGAAAAATGCCATTGTAATTTGATAGGGATTGCATCAAATCTGTAGATGGCTTTTGGTATCTACAAAAATGACCGTGAAAACAGTCATTTTCAGAATATTGATTCTTCCAGCCCAGGGGCATGGAATGTTCTTCCATCTGCTTATGTCGTCTTTGATTTCTTTCATCAGTGTCTTATAGTTTTCTGAATACAACTCTTTTGTCTCCTTAGGTAGGTTTATTCCTAGGTCTTTTGTTTTTTTGTTGCAATGGTAAATGGGATTGATTCCTTAATTTCTCTTTTTGATTTTTCATTGTTAGTGTATAGGGATGCAGGTGATTTCTATGTATTGATTTTGTAATTCACTGGTTAGTTCTAGTAATTTTATGATAGTATCTTTAGGGTTTTCTATGTTCAGTATCATGTCATCTGCAAAGAGTGAGAGTTTTACTTCTTCCTTTCCAATCTGGATTTCTTTTATTTCTTTCTCTTCTCTGATTGCTGTAGCTAGGAATTCCAAGAGTGGGCACCCTTGTCTTGTTCCTGATTGTAGAGGGAATGCTTTGCTTCTCACCATTGAAAGTAATGTTTGCTGTGGGTTTGTTGTATGTGACCTTTATTATGTTAAGATAGGTTCCTTCTATGCCCATTTTTCAAAGAGTTTTTTGTATCATAAATCGGTGCTGAATTTTGTCCAAAGTTTTTTCTGCATGTGTTGAAATTATCCTATGGTTTTTATCTTTCAATTTGTTAATATGAGGTATCACATTGATTGATTTGCATATATTGAAGAATGTGTTGCATCCCTGGGATAAACCTGACTTGATCACGGTGTATAATCTTTTTAATGTCTTGCTGAATTCTGTTTGCTAGAATTTTGTTGAGGATTTTTGCATCTATGTTCATCAGTGATACTGGCCTATAATTTTCTTTTTATGATATCTTTGTCTGGTTTTAGTATCAGGTTGATTGTGGCCTCGTAGAATGAGTTTGGAAGTGTTCTTTCCTCTGCAATTTTTTGAAAGAGTTTCAGAAGGATAGGCATTAACTTTTCTGTATTTGATAGAATTCACCTATAAAGCCATCTAGTCCTGGGCTTTTGTCTTTTTTTCTTGGGAGATTTTTTATCACTGTTATTTCATTGTTTGTAATTGCCTGTTCATAATTTCTATTTCTTCCTGGTTCAGTCTTGGAAGGTTGAACTTTCCTATGAATATGTCCATTTCCTCTAGGTTGTCCATTTTATTATAGTTGTTCATAGTAGTCTCTTCTGAGCATTTGTGTTTCTACATTGTCTACTGTAACCTCTCCTTTTTCATTCCTAATTTTGTTGATTTTTTTCCGCATTTTTCTTGATGAGTCTGGCTAATGGTTTGCCGTTTTGTTTATCTTATCAAAGAACCAGCTTTTAGTTTTATTAACCTTTACTGTACTATTGTTTCCTTCATTTCTTTTTCAGTTATGCTCTGATCTTTATGATTTCTTTCCTTCTACTAACTTTGGGGTTTTTCTGTTCTTTTTCCAGCTGCTTTAGGTGTAGTTAGGTTGTCTATTCAGTGTTTTTCTTGTTTCTTGAGGTAGGATTGTATTGCTATAAACTTCCCTCTTGGAACTGCTTTTGCTGCATCCCATAGGTTTTGGGTCATTGTGTTTTATTTGTCATTTGTTTCTAGCAATCTTTTGAGTTCCATTATTTCTTCAGTAACCTTTTTGTTACTTAGAAATTTATTGTTTAATCTCCATGTGTTTGTGTTTTTTGCAGTTTTTTTTCCCCCTGTAATTGATATCTAGTCTCATAGAATTATGGTCAAAGAAAATGCTTGATACAATTTCAATTTTCTTAAATTTACTGAGGCTTGATTTGCGACCCAAGATATGGTCTGTCCTGGAGGATGTTCCATATGCACTTGAGAAGAAAGTGTATTCTGCATTTGGATGGAAGTCCTCAAGATATCAGATCCATTTGGTCTAGTGTTTCATGTACCATTTGACTTTCTGTTTTGATGATGTGTCCACTGGTGTAAGTGGGGTGTTACTTACTTACAACAATAGTTACCTACTATTGTTGTGTTACTGTCAATTTCCCCTTTTATGTCTGTCTGTGTTTGCCTTATGTACTGAGGTGCTCCTGTGTTGGGTGCATAAATATTTACAATTATTGTCTTCTGGGTTGATCCCTTGTTCGTTATGTAGTATCCTCCCTTATCTCTTACAATATTCTTAGTCTATTTTGTCTGAAACGAGAATCACCACTCTTGCTTTCGTTTGACTTCTATTTGCATGAAATATCTTTTTCCGTCTTTTTACTTTCAGTCTATATGTATCTGTAGGTCTGAAGTGGCTTTCTTGTAGACAACATATATATGGGTCTTGTTTTTTTTTAATCCATTCAGCCAGTATGTCTTTTGATTGGAGTGTTTAATCCGTTTACATTTTTTTATTTTTTTAATATATATTTATTTATTTTAATTGGAGGCTAATTACTTTACAATATTGTATTGGTTTTTCCATTTACATTTAAAGTAATTATTGATATATATGTTTCTATTGCCAAATTCTTAATTGTTTTGGATTTGTTTGTGTAGTCTTTCCTGTCTCTTGTGTTTAATGCCTATATAAGTACCTTTAGTATTTGTTATAAAGCTAGTTTGTTGGGTGCTAAATTCTCTTAACTTTTGCTTATCTGTAAAGCTTTAGATTTCTCCATCAATTTTGAATGAGATCTTTGCTGAGTAGAGTAATCTTGGTTGTAGATTTTTTTTTTCCCCAGTACTTTAAATATATCCTGCCATTTCCTTCTGGTCTGCAGAGTTTCTGCTGAAAGATCAGCTGTTAATTGTATGGATTTTCCTCTTGTATGTTACTTGTTGCTTTTCCGTTGCTGCTTTTAATATTCTTTCTTTGTGTTTAAACTCTGTTAGCTTATTTAGTATGTGTCCCAACGTGTTTCTCCTTGGGTTTATCCTGTATGGGACTCTTTTAGCTTCTTGGACTTGACTGACTATTTCCTTTCTCATGTTGGGGAAGTTTTCTACTACAATCACTTCAAAATTTTTCTCAGTGCCTTTTTTTGTCTCTTCTTCCTCTGGGACCCCTGTAACTTGAGGGTGTGTTTAATATTGTCCCAGAGGTCTCTGAGGATATCCTCAATTCTTTCCATTCTTTTGCCTTTATTCTGCTCTTCAGCAGTTATTTCCATCGTTCTATCTTCCGTCTCACTTATCCTTTGTTCTGCCTTAGTTATTCTGCTATTGGTTCCTCCTATTTTTAATTTCAGTAATTGGGTTATTCATCTCTGTTTGTTTTTTACTTCTTATACGTCCTTGATAGTTGATTGCTTCTTATATTTTCTCCATTCTGTTTCCGAGGGTTTGGAACATCTTTACTATCATTATTCTGAATTATTTTTTCAGGTAGCTTGCCTGTTTCCTCTTTGTTTATTTGGTCTTGTGAGTTTCTACCTTGTTCCATCATTTGTGCTGTATTTCTCTGTTTCCTCTTTTTTTCCCCCCTAATTTACTCCATTTGAGGTCTCCTTTGCCAAGGCTTTTTAGGGTCATATTCCTTCTTCCTTTTGGTTTTTGCCCTTGGTGGGAAAGGTTGGTTCAGTTGTTTGTGTTGACTTCTTGTTGAATATGACTTGTGTTTGCATTCTACTGGGAGCAGGTGAGTTTTGTTTTTTTTTTTTTCCTTTTTTTCCTCTAATGGGCAGGGCTGTGTGAAGTGGTATGTTTTGGAGTGTCTGTGGGAATCCTGATGATTGCTGATGATTGTTTTTGTGTTTTTGTCTTGCTTGTTGTTTGGGTAAAGTGTCCTGCACTGGATGCCATCGGCAGCTGGGTGTTACCAGACTTTGTGCACAAGTGTAGGCCTTCCTGAAAGTTCTCAGTAATTAATACCCCTGGGGTTTGGAGTTCTCTGGCTAAGATACTGGACTCAGTGCTCCCATTTCAGCAGTTCAGGCCCAGTCCTTGGATGGAGGATAGAGACTCCATAAGTTGTTTGTTACGGGATTAAAGGGGATTAAAACAAACACACCAAGACAAGAAGCAAAACATAACATGAAATAAAAGACAAACCCAGATAAATGGAAAATACAGGATCAGGCAGGTAATTAGAATAACAATGGGACACATATACACACACACAAACATAACCAAAGTATTCCAAAGGAAGTATAAGAGACTGACTTGGTGAGCAAAGGAAACCAAAATGATATTGACCAGTTAAAAACAGAGCTAACTTAACACTCAGACCAGAAAACTCAGCCAGAGCAGAGTGCCAACTGGGGAATATAGCAGAGGAAACATAACAAATTAACGTACATGGTGAAAAAAGAGAGTGAAGGGGATAAAAAAGAAGGGAGAGAAAAGAGAAAAGGAAGGGGTGAGAGAAAGGATTAAAAGAAAAAATAGAAAAGCAAAGATAAATAGACATGTGAAAAAGATTTGTATATATTAAGGAATAGCTACAGCAGGAAAAGAACAATAAAAAAAAACAGAACAAAAAATAAAATAACAAAAAAGGAAGAAAAAAAATCTTAAAAAAAAAAAGGAAAAATCCACAATTCCACAAAAAGCCAGTGTAAAGTTCGAAGTATGTAGGGGGAATAAAAACTGTGATTTAAAAGAAAGAAAAAAGTTCTCAAGGTGCCGGTTCTTCTTAGTTGTGGAGTTTGCCCCCAGTGGATGGGGTTGGACGAGTGTCCTGTGATGGCTTCCTGGCTGGGGGACTTGTGCCTGTGTGCAGTTTGACGGAGCTGGATCTCATCTCTCTGAAAGGCAGCACAGTCTCCAGTAGTAGGTTTTGGGGTGTCTGTGGGTGGGCAGTCCACAGGCCTTGGGCAGTCCTTGGCTTTGGCAGCGGCTCAGGCAGTGACACTTCCACGTCTGCGTCAGAGTAGCCCTCTTAGCGCATCCTCACTGCTGCCAGCCCCCTGCTTCTCCCTGGGGTCTTTGCTGTAGCTTCTGCCCACAGCCCCACCTGTGCTGCAGGGCAAAGCTTGCTAGGCAGAGGCTCCTGTGTGTTCCCTGACCCCACCCTCTGCTCTGCCGAGATTTGTGTGCGCGTCTCTCAGCACCCCGGGCGGCCCTCTGTTGGGAGGTTTTTAATTACAGTTTCATTACTTGTGATAAGCCTATCCATATTTTCTATTTATTCCTCGGTCAGTGTTGGAAGGTGTTTCCTTCAGTTAAGGAAAGTGTACCTTTCTAAGAATTTGTCCATTTCTTCCAGGTTGTCTGTTTTATTGGCATATAGTTGCTTATAGTAGTCTCTTATGACCCTTTGTATTTCTGCAGTGTCGGTTGGAATTTTTCATTTCTTATTTTATTGATTTGAGTCCTCTCCCTTTTTTTTTCTTAATGAGTCTGGCTAAAGGTTTATCATTTTTACCAGAAAACTGCTGGTACTAATCAGTGAATTTAGTAATGTTACGGGATATAAAAATTAATGCATAGAAATCTCATGCACTCTTATACACTGACAGTGAAAGATCAAAAAGAAAAATTAAGGAAACAATCCCATTTACCATTGCAACAAAAATAGCAAAATACCTAGGAATAAAGCTACCTAGCAAGGCAAAAAAAACCTCTATTCAGAAAATTTTACTGATGAAAGAAATCAAAGATGACACAAACGGAGCAATATACGATGTTCTTGAATTGCAAGAATATTGTGAAAGTGACTATACTACCAAAAGCAGTCTAAAGACTCAATGCAATCCCTGTCCCAGTGGCATTTTTCACATAGCTAGAACAAAAGTTTTATAATTTGTATGGAAACACAAAACACTTCGAATAGCCAAGGCAATTTTGAGAAAGGAAAACAAAGCTGGAGGAATCGGGCTCCCTGACTTCAGACTATAGTACAAAGATATTAATTAAGACAGCATGGTACAGGCACAAAAACCATTAATATAGATCAATGGAAAAGGATAGAAAGCCCAGAGGTAAACCCGCACAACTTTGGTCATCTAATCTATGACACAGGAGGCAATGGAAAAGAGACAATATCTTCAATAACTGAGCAGCTACATGTAAAATAACAAAATTAAAACACTCCCTAACTTTGACCACCTCATGCAAAGAGTTGACTCATTGGAAAAGACCCTGATGCTGGGAGGGATTGGGGGCAGGAGGAGAAGGGGATGACAGAGGATGAGATGGCTAGATGGCATCACCAACTTGATGCACATGAGTTTGGGTGAACTCCGGGAGTTGGTGATGGACAGGGAGGCCTGGTGTGCTGCGATTCTTGGGGTTGCAAAGAGTTGGACACGACTGAGTGACTGAACTGAACACCATACACAAAAATAAACTCAAAATGGATTAAAGACCTAAATGTAAGGCCAGACACTGTAAAACTCCTTGAGAAAAACATAGGCAGAACACTCTTTGACATAAATGGCAGCAAAATCTGTTTTGATTCACCTCCTAGAGTAATGAAAATAAAAACAAAAACAAATGGGACCTAATTAAACTTAAAAGCTTTTGCATAGCAAAGGAAACCATAAACAAGATGAAAAGACAAGCCTCACATTGGGAGAAAATATTTACAAATGAAGCAACTGACAAGAGATTAGTCTCCAAAACATAAACAGCTCATGCCACTTAATATTTTTTAAAAAGCCCAATCAAAAAATGGGCAGATGATCTAATAGACATTTCTCCAAAGAAGACATACAGATGGCCAACAAAAACATGAAAAGATGCTCAACATCACTAATTATTAGAGAAATGTAAATCAAAAGTATAATGTTTCATTTCACATTGGTCAGGATGGCCATCACCATAAAATCTACAAACCATAAATTCTGGAGAGGGTATGGAGTAAAGGGAACCCTCTTACACTGATGATGGAAATATAAAGTGATACAGCCCCTATGGAGAATAGTATGGAGATTACTTAAAAAACTAAAAATAGAACTACTCCATGACCTAGCTATCTCACTACTAGACATATATATACCTGAAGAAAACCATAATTCAAAAAGATACATGCACTGCAGTGATCATTGCAGCACTGTTTACAATAGCCAGGACAAGGAAGCAACCTAAATGTCCATCAACAGAGGAATGATAAAGATGTGGTACATATACACAATGGCATATTTACTCAGCTGTAACGATAATTGTGTCCTTTACAGAGATGTGAATGGAACTAGAAACTACCATACAGAGTGAAGTAAGTCAAAAGAGAAAAACTAGTATCTTATATCCCTTTTATGTGGAATCTAGAAAAAATGATACAGATTAACCTATTTGCCAAGCAGAAATAGAGACACAAACTTAGAGAACAAATATGTGCACACTGAGTTGGGGAGGGGAGTGGGCGGGATGAATCGGGAGGTTGGGAAGGACATATATACACTACTATGGATAAAATGGTTAATTAGAATCTATTGTATTGCACAGGGAACTCTACTAAATGCTCTGTGGTGACCTGAAGTGGGAAGGAAATATAAAGAAGAGTGGATGGATATATGTATGTATATAGCTGATTACTTTGCTGTAGAGCAGAAACTAACACAACATTATAAAGAAACCATTGTTCAGTCACTAAAGTGTGCCTGATGCTTTGTGACCCCAGGACTGCAGCACGCCAGGCTTCAAAATTTAATTATTATTCTGGAAAAAAATGATTAAAATGGTTAATGATTATAATTATATTATGATTATTTTGCTTGTTTACATATTGTATTTAGTACATATTATATGTATACTATATAATATAATGATTACTATATAATTATATCAATTATAGTTATATAGTGATTATAATGATTAATATTTATTCTTAAATCTTTTCTTTTTCTTATGACGCTGGCTAGGAACTCCTGTATAATGCTGAGAAAATATTTCTTGATAGAATATTTCTTTTTTTTAAATAAAATATATCTGGTGTGTAATATTATTGTAAGTTCAAGGTGTGTACCAAATGTTGATTTGATATGTTTTTATGTGAATGCCATTGTAGTACTAGCACCTGTATCACATGATATAATAATCTTTGTGTGTGATGGGAGTGTTAGATTTAGTGTGTTAGCAAGTTTGATTATAATACAATATTCACTAATATTCAATATTCACTAAACAGTGCATTATGTCTCCAAGACTCATCTACTAAGAAAGGCAAACTTATAATGTTCACTATTAAGTGTGGTGCTTGTTATATGTTTTTGTAGATATCCTTCACCTTTTAAGGATTCTCCTTCTATGATTAAGGTTTTATTTAATCATAAAAAGATGTTGAATTTTCTTTAAATGCTTTTTCTGCACATCCTGAGATGTTCACATGATAACATCTCTCTAGTGTGTAAATGTAGTGGATTTACTGGATGTATTTATCCCTTTTATTTGTGCTTACTTTGGCTTACCAGCATATTAAGTGTTGCTAACTTTGATTTACTAATATTTGTTTAGGGTTCTTGTGTTTTCTTTGTACTTTTCCCTTCTGTACTGGCAGATTTTGGTACTGAGGTAAAATGTATAAATTAGTTGGAAAGTACTCCTTACTGTTCCCTTCCTTGGAAAAACATTGTGAAGGGTTGGATTCTTTTCTTCCTTAAATGTTTTGGTGGAATGCACTAGTGAACGGGGAGGCCAGGTGTGCTGTGATTCATGGGGTTGCAAAGAGTCAGACACAACTGAGCGACTGAACTGACTAGTGAAACCAACTCAGCTTTTCACTATCCTTTTAGAAAGAGTACTAAAGAGTATAAAGTGTTCCTTGTTTTTCATTAGTGAATTTTTTTTCAGATTTTTAAAAATTTTCTTGAGTCAACTTTGGTGAGTCACATTTTTCTAGGAATTTGTATCTATTCAAGAATTTTGGTATAAAGTTGTTAAAAATTCTCTTATTTAATGCTGAGGCATGAATGCTGTTCCCTTTTCATTTCTGATACTAGATGCTTATAGCTTCTCTTTATTTCTTCATTAATTTTGCCAGAAGTTTGTCAGTTTTATAAGTCTTTTCAAAAAATAGACTTTTTTATTGACCCACTGTATTTTGTCCTTACTTTGTGTTTTTGCAGATTTTCCCCTGGTCTGTATCATTCCCTTCCTTCTACTTTTGTTGGGTGTGTTTTCAGAGTTTTTTATAAGCTCTTGAGATAGGTTCTTAGCTGGTTTATTTTTGGCCTGTTTTTTTCTTTGAATAGTACAAGGACCTTGCAACATTTCTAGCCTATATATTTACACTGTCTATATCTGATTACTGCTGATCCTGAAAGTTTTTGTTATCAATCAGTTAGAATATGTTTGTATTTCCATTGTAGTTTTTTCTTTGATCTTTAAGTTAATATCTCATTATGATTGTTGATATGTCTGTTTCTGTTAAAAGTTCTAGTCTTTTCTACCTTATAGATACTAATTCTATATTATTATATGCCCTTTTTTATTTTATTTTTATATGTCTTTATTTCATCCTTACTATTGAACTTTCACAGGGTGTAATATTCTAGGGCAACTGTTATTTTCTTTCATCAGCTGAAAACAGTTTTCCATTTTTTCTGACTTCTATTGGGGTTGATGAGAAGTCACCTGTGAATCTAACTGGCATTCTTTTGAAGATTATCTGCCTTTTTCCTTTGGTTGCTTTTCAGATTTTGTCTTTTTTCATTCTTCTTAAATTCACAATGATATACCTGTTGTGAATTTCTTGTTATTTACCATGTTTGAAATTCACTGATCTTTGACTCTGTGGATTAGTGTTTTTATCAGTTTGGGGAAAATTTCAATCATTATGTGCTTGAATCTTTTCAACCATTGTGTGCTGCATGTTCTTACTCTTTTTTCCTTAATATATTTTATTGAAGTATAATTGATTTACAATGTTTTCACTGTGCACAGCAAGGTGATTCAACTATACGTATACACATATATTACTTTTGAAATTATTTTCCATTATAACTTATTACAAGATACTATAGTTCCCTATGCTCTACAGTAAAACTTTGTTGCTTGTTGCATATCTATTGTTTATATTAGAAATCTAGCATTCTATCCATACTAAGTCAAACAAGTAGAATAAAAATGTCATGAATTTTTTACTTAGGCAAAAATTCATAAGTTTTATAAAATACATAAATTATGTAGACACAAAAGCTTTTCTACTATGCTTGATAAAGGCTTGAGAAACTGGGAAACTGGAAAACGTAAATGAAATGGGATCATTGAGTATGAAATAGAAAAAATGAAACAACCTAGGTAAAAGTAAAAGATTGTCATATAGTCCCATTGTTTTTTTAAACATGGCTGCTCATTAAAAACATATCTGGAGCTCTGAAGAGAAAAAAAAGGAATACGTAGGTATTTGTATTTTTCAAAAAATTCCGAGGTAATTCTGATATGCATCTGGATTTTAGAAAGTGATTACAGGTTTTTCTATTAAGTTGTAGTTTTGGTGATAATAGAGTTCTATTGTTTTTCTGTTGACAAATCTTGATACAGTGGTATTAAGTGAGTAGTAGTTACGTAATCACAGTAGTAAAAGATGTTTATCAGTTTTCACAATCAGTAGCCAGACACAAATTAAAAGATAATTACAACTGTAAGCCATAATGGGAACATGATTAAATCTCACAATACAAAATAATTACATACAATTTAGGGGGTCAGGCAGAGTGATGTGATAGGTGGAAGTGCATATACATGTTTTCATCCACCCAGCCAGTTTGTGTCTTTTGGTTGGTACATTTAATCCATTTACATTTAAGGTAATTATTGATATGTATGATCCTATTACCATTTTCTTAATTAGTTTGAGTTTATTTACTGTAGATCTTTTCCTTCTCTTGTCTTTCCTGCCTTGAGAATTTGCTTTAGCGTTTGTTGTAAAACAGGTTTGGTGGTGCTGAATTCTCTTAACTTTTGCTTGCCTGGAAAGCTTTTGATTTCTCTATCAAATATGAATGAGAGTCTTGCTGGGTAGAGTGCTCTTGGTTGTAGGTTATTCCCTTTCATCACTTTAAATATATCGTGCCATTCCCATCTGGCTTGTAGAGATTCTGTTGAGAAATCAGCTGATAGCCTGATGGGAATTCCCTTGTATGCTGTCTGTCATTTTTCCCTTGTTGCTTTTTATATATTTTTTTCTTTTTTTATTTTACTTTTTTTTTTTTTTTTTGCTTTTTATATTTTATCTCTGTCTTTAATTTTTGTCAGTTTGATTACTGAGTGTCTTGGTGTGTTCCTCCTTGGATTTATCCTGTCCGGGACTCTTTGTGCTTCCTGCACTTGGTTGACTATTTCCTTTCCCATTTTAGGGAAATTTTCAGCTATTGTCTCTTCAAGTATTTTCTCAGGTCCTCTCTCTCTTCTCCTTCTGGGACCCCTACAATGTGAATGTTGGTGCAATTAATATTGTCCCAGAGGCCTCTTAGGCTGTCTTCATTTCTTTTCATTCTTTTTTTAATATTCTGTTCTGTGGCAGTAATTTCCACTATTCTGTCCTCCAGGTCATTTATCTGTTCTGCCTCAGTTATTCTGCTATGGATTCCTTCTAGTGTGTTATTCATCTGTTTGTTTGTTCTTTAGTTCTTGTAGATCTTTGGTAAACATTTTTTGCATCTTCTCCTTTGTTTTCCCAAGATCCCGGATCATATCTTCACTGTCATTATTCTGAATTCTTTTTCCTGGAAGGTTGCCTGTCTCCCCTTCATTTAGTTGTTTTTCTGGGGGTCTATCTTGTCCCTTCATCTGGGACTTAACTTTCTGCTTTTTCATCCTGATGAACTTCACGTAATGTGGGTTTTGTTTTAGCTGCTGTGGGATTGTGGTTCTCCTTGCTTCTTCTGTTTGCCCTCTGATGGAGGAGGTTAAGAGGCTTGTGTAAGCTTCCTGATAGGAGGGACTGGTGATAGGGAAAAACTGGGTCTTGCTCTGGTGGGCAGGACCTTGCTCAGTAAAGCTTTTATCCAGTTATCTGCTTCTGGGTGGGGTTGTGCTCTCTGCCTGGTAGTTGTTTGACCTGGGGTGCCCCAGCCCTTGGGTCTACAGTAGGGTTAATGATGATGTCCAAGAGGGTTTATGCCAAGGGGGACCTCCCAGGACTGCTGCTGCCAGTGCCCCCATGCCTGTGGTGAGCCCTTGCTGACCTGCGCCTCCACAGGAGACCCTGCAACAGTAGCAGATAGTTTTGGTTCAGTCTCCTGTGGGGTCATTCCTCTTTTCCTCTGGGTCTTGGTTCATGCAAGATTTTGTTTGTGCCCTCCATGTCTGGAGTCTCTGTTTTCCCCAGTCCTGTGAAAGTCCTATAATCAAATCTCTCTGGCCTGCAAGGTCAGATTCCCTGGGGATTCCCAGTCCCTTTGTCAGATCCCCAGACTGGGAAGCCTGATGTCAGGTTCAGAACCTTCACAGCAGTGGGAGAACTTCTTTGGTATTATCGCTCTCCAGTTTGTGGGTCACTCACCCAGTGGATATGGGATTTGATTTTTATCGTGATTGCACCCCTCCTACTGTCTCCCTGCAGCTTTTTTTTTTTTGGTAGGTTCCAGCATCCTCCTGTAGATGGCTGTTCAGCAGATAGTTGTAATTTTGGTGCTCTCTCAGGAGGAGATGAGCACACATCCTTCTGTTCCACCATCTTGAACTGGAAGCCTGCACGTTCTTACTCTTCTATCCTTATGGATCTTAGATCAAATTCATGGTTGACCTTATTACCATTTCCTCCTCATTCTTCACTTATTTACTGTATTGTTTTTTTCATATTTTTCTCTCTGTGATGCATTATAGATCATTTCTTCTGACCTATCTTCCAGTACATGGCTTTTTTCTATTCTGACCAATTGGCTGACAAGATTATCTATTGCAATTTTCATTTCACTTACTATATTTTTTTATCTCTAGAATCTGTGTGATTCCTTTTCAAATATATTATTTCACTTTTTATTCCTTATTCTCTACTGTTTAAAAATCTATCATTTATTATTTTAAATTGTGGACTTAATTGTTTTAAAATACGTATGAGATTTCCGTGCTTGGAATGTGAGTGTGTCGCTGCTCTTTGTTGTTTTCCTGATACAGACTCATGGCACTTCTGTTCTGGAGTTCCTGATTACCATTGACTGGTCATTAACTGGTCATGAAAAATGACTTGTGGGCATTGCCAGAGTTTTTCATTTGTTTCTGCCAGAGATTTGGGGATGTTATCAGCTGAGAATCACCCCTGAGTCAGTTCACAACCTGAGGCTCATTGGTTAACCCAGACTTTGCCTGGTTGGATAGTAAATAAACAGAAGTTCTGGTCTCTAGGCATGACTGTCACAGAGTCTTCTTTTTGCGTCCCCTTTCCTTTCATTTTCCATTTATTACTCTTTTCAATACGAAGACATTCCTGAGCCAGTCTCCTCTTAAAATAAGTATTTAGCCTTCTGGGGTCCCAGTTCAATATAAACAGAATCTCTGTTAAGTCTAACCATGTTAGAGATTTCATGAGTCTTAATTTCTGTCCCTTTTCCCCCACAAAGCCTCTGAAATCCAAATATGCAGCACTGACAAATGCCTTTAGTGGATAAGCAGCTTTGGTTACAATATCTAATAGTTCACTAGCCTGTCTGTTACAGGCTTTCATCCAAAAATTAGCCTCAAAGTACCTCAGTGTTCCTTAATCTCTTCAGTGTTTTAAAAGTTATTTTTGTGGTTTCCCCCCCAGCATTTTCCTCATGAAAGAGTTGTGCCCCAAACTTAACATTCCATAATCAGAAGCCATAAAATCTCCAAACTCTTTTATGGAATCCTATTCTAAATTATGATGAATAGCCAGTGGTCACCAGATATTGAGAAAATATATTATAAGAAGAATAGATAATAAAACAAAAAGAAAAAGGTAATTTGGTCGAAATCAGTTATGCAGAGAGAAAAATTAACCTCTCACTGTCATTAGTATCCTTAGAGAGATAAGATATTGAATCCATAAAACAAGAAGAAGATGCTATTTAAAAAGAACATTAGAATATAGAACAAGAGCTCTTGGAAGTTAAAAATGCTAGCAGAAGTGAAAAAATTCTATAAAAATTTGAGACTTAAAATGGACAGAATCTTTCATAAAGTAAAATAAAAATATAAAAGACTGAAAAATAGGGAAGAGAGACAAGAAAATTAGAGTGCTAAAATCATCTGGTAGCTTCCTAAAAAAGTATTCATGGGAAACACAATTTGGGAGACTTATAGTCCTTATTTCACATTTACTTTTAATATACTAGGTTGGCATTTATCTTTCAGATTTGGGTTGTAAACAATTTTCTCTCACAATTACTGTTAATAATGCATTTGCAGATTTTTTCTTCCTATTCCTGTGACTTTTGAATCTGCTGGCTTAAGTTCCATGGCTTAAATCTTAATTCCTCACATAGAAAAGGGAGGAAGATTCCTCCAGGAAATACAATAATGGCACCATTATTATGGGACCTGAGATTTTCATGTAGTTATTTGGGTCTTTTTTTGCCTCTGAATCAACAGAAGAAACAGATTACTGATCTGGTCGAACTGAGTGATCTCTTTCAAGTTGGATCTATACACTCGGGTAAAGGAGAACCATGTCTGAACTCGTGGGATTCTCTGAAGTGCATCTTAGGAATTGTATATCTAGTTCAGTGAAGACTGAGGCAACCCAAAGGCAAAACCACTAAGGACCCTGACAGTCAAGTATGAAAATCTGGATCATTTCACCAGGTAAAGAACCTTGACAAGGCAAGGTGCTGACTGAAGTCAAGATCATAGAGTGGATTGTAGAAGAATGAATTTTAAAATATTAACTCCTCAGGTCAGTTTATTTCTCTTCCTCAGTTCTTGTCTCATTGCAACAAAAATTTTGAACGACAGACTAAAAGGTTTAAAACAACAGACAAGTTACAGCTCAATTCAGCACAAGCAGACGGATCTTTTACTACACAGACACTCCCAAGACACGGGAGCACACCAGCAGCACAGCAGTCGTCCTCCTGTCCCTCTCGACTTCCCCCTTTTTATACTTCCTGGCTTTTCCTTTTGGTTGTGCCCTGTGCAGAATAGGTTACCCACCACCAGTCAAGAAAGGGAGTACAAATGGGCATACGCTCAAGGCCGACTGACAGCAGGTTATGTAACAGTAGCCTCTGTTGTGCATGTCTTCCCGTAATCCTGTCTGTTATAAGTAGATGTACATATGTGTAGAATATTTATGAACCATTAATGGGCTTCTAGCTGCCTAAGGTTACTTGATAAAGCCCAGTGGTTAGTTTGTATCCATTGTGTGCCTAGGGCACATGTGCAGGAGGTAGAAAAGTCTCTGTGGTTATTTTTGTAGCATATCGGTGAGTTCTCCTTAGTGTGTCTGGGATGGGGTTTAGAGATCAGGTTGAATCCTTTTTGGCAAGGCCACCCCTCTTTGCTCATGCCTAATTTCCTATCTAATATTCCCTTCCTCAAGTGTATGGACCCCAATTCTTTGGGAAATGGATGTCTTTCATTCTGGATACTTCCTGCTGAGTTGGGCCTTGAGTGTCTATCACTTGCTAGCTGTCAACAAGAGGGGCTGGGAAAGGCTGCTGATGTCCATCCAGAGGGGAGCGGTATGAGGAAGTTGTCACAGAGGTCAGGGGTTGGTATCCATGTTGCATCAGAACCAGCCTGTATCTTGTTGACATGAGTAGAAATAAACCAAGAGAGAAAGTTGAGGAAACAGGGAGTGAACAGAATTATAGGCCAGAACCACTGTAGGAGCGTATCCTTGATTGACAGAAACCAGGATGTTGCTGTGGTGACCTTGTCTTGTTATGGTCATTTGGAGGCCTGTTCCACTGAAGGCCTTTCTAGTAATCTCTGGAGGGCTTTGCCTACTAAATAAGTGGTGGCAAAGAGGGAGCTGACCAACTTTCATTCGAGGTTCTCGGGCAGCAAGAAGAGTCCCTCCTTTTGGAACCACCCCACATGATCTTGTTGAAAGCCCTCACTCTTAGCTTTGAGTGTCTCACCGTCAGTATATGAAGCAGTTTCTGGCAAGGTAGACTGTGGATCTAGGGTAGCAACCACTGCTATGTCACAGTTTTGTGCTCTCTTAGGCTCCTGATTGGCAGTTTGGTTTCCTCATGCCACCTCTGTACTTTGTTTTTGGTGTCCCCTGCAGTGGGAGATGGAAACTTCAGTCGGCAGATGGACTGATTCCAGGAGCTTAAGGATCTGGTCAGCATATTTGATTGGGGACCTTGGGTGGTCATGTGGGGCTCTCTCTTTCCAAGTGGCAGCATGTGCATATAGCACCAGAAAGGCATACATGGAGTCAGTATAAATAGCTACTGCTTTTGTTTTCCCTGGCTTTAAAGCTCCAGTCAGAGCTATGAGCTCAGCCAGTTGGGCTGAAGCTCCTGGTGGTAAAGTTTTAGCCTCTGTGGTCTCCAAATTGAAGACTACTTTACTGCATATCTTGCTTTCCTTTTTCTAGCAAAAAGCGGCTTCCATCACTGTAACAAATTTTCTCAGGATTGTTCATAGGATATTCTGACAATCCCTCTCGCAGCTTTAACCAATGGTCTGATAGTTTCTAGACATCAGTGGAAGGGGAGAGAGCCCTTGAGTGGGCAGACGGGTAGCTAGGTTAAGAACCTCACAAGGAGATATAGTCAGTCCTGGATTTTCCATCAGCGGTACTTGATATCTGAGGCTCCTTTGATCAGACATGTACAAATGTCCTCTCCTCTTCAGTTGTTCCCTCAGTGGGTGATAAAAATAGCTTGCCCCCAAGAGAGCATTTTAAGGCATCTTCTATCAGGAGTGCAAGGCCATAAGGTTTTGAAGGCAGGGAGGCCAGCCTCAGGCACTTGGGTTGAACCTCTTGGAAAAGCAAGCCACTGGCTGGGGTTCAGGTCCCAACCTTTAAGTTAATACTCCCAAGGCATCAAGTCGTGGCACTGAATGTCAGGTCAGTTTATTTCTCTTCCTCAGTTATTATCTCATTGAAACTAAAATTTGTTGATGGACTAAAACAACAGACAAGTTACAGCTCAGTTCAGCTCAACCAGACACATCTTTTATTACACAGACATTCCCAAGATATGGGAGCAAACCAACCACGAAGGAGTCATCCTCCCTGTCCCTCTTGGCTTCCTCCTTTTTATACTTCCTTTTTATACTTGCAGAATAGGGCTTGCACCCACCACCAGTCAAGAAAGGGAGTGCAAATGGGCATACGCTCAAGGCCAACTGACAGCTGTAGGTTATATGACAGCGGGCTCTGTTGTGATGTCTTCCCATAATCCTGTCTGTTATAATCAGATATATATATGTGTAGAATATTTATGAACCATTAATGGGCTTCTAGCTGCCTAAGGTTACTTTCAGTCCCTGTGGTTATTTTGTATCTACCGTGTGCTTAGGGCACATGTGCTGCTGCTGCTGCTGCTGCTGCTGGTAAGTCGCTTCAGTCGTGTCCCACTCTGTGCAACCCCATAGACGGCAGCTCCCCTGTCCCGGGGATTCTCCAGGCAAGAACAAGATGGGTTGCCATCTCCTTCTCCAACGCATGAAAGTGAAAAGTGAAAGTGAAGTTACTCAGTCGTGTCCGACTCTTAGCGACCCCATGAACTGCAGCCCACCAGGCTCCTCCATCCATGGGGTTTTCCAGCAAGAGTACTGGAGCAGGAGGTAGAAAAGTCTCGGTGGTTATTTTTGTAGCATATCTGTGAGCTCTCCTTGGTGTGTCTGGGATGGGGTTTAGAGATCAACTTGCATCCTTTTTAGCTAGGCCACTCCTCCTTCCTCATACCTAACTTCCTATGTAACAAACTTATGAATTGTTAAGTCAAGAACCATATGAGGAAAGTTGGTTGTGCTTACTAGTTTTAAAACTGGAAGCTGGCTTATCATGGAGTAGAGTTCTTATGGAATGTTTTTGAAACTTCTGTCCAAAGGAACTCAGGGCAAAAAAGTAAAGCAAAGTCAAAAAGCAAATGACAAGCTGAGAGATTATTTATTATAAAGGGAAAATCTCCCTATTATATAAAGATCATGAGGGGAAAAAAACAAAAAATCTGATAGAAAAATTGACAAAAGGCATGTAAAGATGGTTCACAAAAGATAGGCAAAAAGTCTTTAAATATTTGAAGACATCCAATTTCACTAATAAGAAGAATGCAAATTTAAACTACATTGAGATACCTACCATTTCTCACCTATCAGCTTAGAAGAATCCATTCTGTTGGAAAGGCTGAGGGGACACAGACATAATTATGTTATCCCTCTCAAGGTAAATTTGACAGTACCTATTATAAATACATTTACCACTTGATTCATAAATTCCACTTTTAGGAAATTACCCTGAGTGTACATCTCTAGCCATAGGACAATAAAAAATAGGCACACAGTTTTTCATTATGGCATTATTTATAGTAGCAAAATATAATATATATTAATATATTACTTTGATATTTATATACCAGCATACATCAATAATGGGACAAACTGTAAAATCAAATAAAAAAAAGAAACCTAATTGGATATCAAATTGATTACATAATCACATAGGAAAATTTAATTCAAAATTTTAAACATAGTATTCTGAAAATACGGTCTCTCTTGCTTAAGAACAAAAACCACTAGAAAATTTAAATTTCACTTAGTAGTTTTGCTGTTAGCGGTGGTCATAGTCATAATTTTGGAACTATTGCGTGTGTATGAGAGAAGTTCAAATATGGAAGGAGGAGGAAGACAAGAATACCCCATATGCTGGATTTCTTTAAAAAAAAAAATATATATATATATATATTTTTTTTTTTTGGCTGTGCTGGGTCTTTGTTGCTGTGCAGGCTTTTCTCTGGTTTCAGCAAGCAGGCTCTCCTCTCTAGTTGTGGTGCACGGGCTTCTCACTGCAGGGGCTCTCTTGTTGGAGAGCCTGGCTCTAGAGCACAGGCTCAATTGTTGTGGTGCTTGGGCTTAGTTGGTCTGCAGCATGTGCAGTCTTCCCAGATCAGGAATGGAACCCATGTCTCCTGCATTGGCAGGTGAATTCTTTTTAGCACTGAGCCACTAAGGGAGCCCTGCGGATGCTGAAGTTTAATCAGTGGTATCAGTGTGAGCTCATGATTTTAAAAAGGCCTAGACATTGAAATATGTATAATATCATATATGAAACGAGTCGCCAGTCCAGGTTCGATGCACAATACTGGATGCTTGGGGCTGGTGCACTGGGATGACCCAGAGGGATGGTATGGGAAGGGAGGAGGGAGGAGGGTTCAGGATGGGGAACACATGTATACCTGTGGCAGGTTCATTTTGATATACGGCAAAAACCAATACAATATTGTAAAGTTAAATAATTTTTTTTAAAAAATCAAAAAATAAAAATAAAAAAAATAAAAAGGCCTAGAAAGCTGTGCAGTAAGCAAACACAGTACCTGGATCAGGGCTTCTAATAAACCTTTCATTAGTAAAAGAAACCAGAGATCTTCAGAGAATGGTTAGTTCCAGGTCTACAGTGCAAGAGTGTAAGATAAGCCTAGAATATCTTGCTGTACCAAGTAAAAAAGTGTTCCCCAAAACATAGCAACTGATAGGAACCAGGATCCAGCTTGAAAACGATTCCAATAGCCAACTGATACAACCTGAACATCAAAAATAGTAATTCTTGTTATAGAATGTAACATGTTTGAATGATTTTTAAAACAGAAAAAAAGAGGCTTGGGCTAGACCTTTGAGAATGGATTCAATTTAAATAGATGGAGAAGAAAGGTAGTTTAGTCAGTATGAAGAAAGTAAGGAATTGGTAAAGAAGAGGGCATATTTCAGGAACTTGGAGTTGGGGTGGGGTTGATCCAGCTAGGTTGCAGGTTCACATGGGGATCAGTAAGCATAAGAGTTGATGGTTCCAGTGCCAATCTGAAGACTACATTTTGAGTGTAGTGGCAATGGGGAGCCACTGTAAGTTTCTGAGCAGAGGAGATATATGAGGAAAAGACAAAATAGGTGTTTTGGGAAGATGACTGGCAGCTAGATGGGCAACAGGAAATAGAGGGATGGCACAAGCAAGGAGATCAGTGAGGGAGTCTTTGCAGAAGTGCCGCGGCCTGCAAAGAGCCTGGGAATGGATAAGGAGAAGAAGGGCTGACATTTAAAAAAGCATTTCAGAGGATGAATAGACAGAACTTAGTCCTCTCATGAAGGACAAGGGACGAGTCAGTGACTCTTGAGTTTCTATGCTGAAGGGTAGAAAGATGATGATGGAGCTAAGCTAAATATGAGGAGCAGAGAATTGTTTTTTGATGTATTTTTTAATGGAAGATAACCTGCTTTATTTTTTCATTTTGTATTGGAGTATAGCCAATTGACAACATTGTGATAGCTTCAGGTGAACAGTGAAGGGAGTCAGCCATACGTGTACATGTATCCATTGTCCCCCAGACTCCCCTCCCATCCAGGCTGCCACATAACACTGAGCAGAGTTCCGTGTACTGTACAGTAGGTCCTTGTTGGTTATCCGTTTTAAATATAGCAATGTGTACATGTTCAGAGTTTTGATGTATTTCGAATTGGTTTTGAATATATTGACTGAGCCAATAGCATTTGGATGTTTACCGATCTCAAAAACATCAAATGGGTGTGCCACTTTAGGGATGGTGCTGCTGGGCTTCCTCAACCAGCTTGATCTCTTTCAGAGCTCAGGCGAAAGCAGGGCTCTGGTGTTTTCCTAAAGCTGCTGTCAGTGTTTGCTTTTCACGGTACTTTATGCTGCTCCACAGACAATGCTCAGAACAACCATGTCCCTGTGGAAGCCCAGTGGGCTGCTCTGAGCGAATATAACATCACCTCCTGGTTGGGCCAGAAAAACGTTTTCAAGGCACAACTCGGGAGGGCGCCCATATATGGAAATTTCTCTTTCATCCCTGCAGCGAGGCTTGACTGAGGGGCCTCTGTGGTTTGTGGCTGTCTGGCTTCATCACAGGGTGACTGCCCTTTCTAGCCGCCCCACACTCTTGCTTAGCTAAAGGAAGCCTGTGCTGAGCTCTCACAGTGAGCAGGTTTCCAGGCAGCCTTCCTCCCCTGCAGTCTTGGCATCCACATGGCATGGCTATAAATTATGCCCGGTGTGTTCATTTTCAGTTTAAATGTGTTCTCATCCCAGAGGAGCAACTAATGGAGTCAAGTTACTGATGTGAAAAAAGCCTGCCGCTACAATGACTATGGATTAATGAAATAGCAGACATGGAGGCTGGGGCAGCAATAAATTGTCAGCCACCAGTGACGTGGGTTTTAAATTATATTCTCCATTTCCTTTCAGCTTCTCCCAAATTGTTTTCCTGTAGAGTTGTTTGGTAAATGTTTACCATTGTTTAAATGTTTGCTTTCTGTTAAAAGTTGGTGCAAGCTGGGCCCCTTCCTCTTAAGAACCCTTTTCTCAGAAAACTGGAGGTGAGCTAAGAGGGATTTCAAAGCCTATCATGCTTTCTCTAGGAGGCATGAAGGCAAATCTCTTAATCCAGGATCATCACTGACTGATCACTTTCATTCAGAGAACTGGCAAACACAGGGCTCTATCAGTGAATTCTGCTCATTCAGCATGTAAGTTGGCTACCTTTACCTTCTATTATGACCTTTTTCTTTTCCTAATGAATTTAAAATTCACCATGTTTCTGACAGGCAGCGAGTCTGTTTTTCATAGATGAAGGACCCCAGGCAATCCATTGATGGGCCATAGGGAGATCAAGGATGCCTGATCCTATAAGCAAATTGCCCGTATGTGTGTTTCCCTAGAAGGAAGGTCTGTGGGTTTCATCAGATTCACCAAATGTTCTGTACCCCTGAAATAGCTTAAGGGCTACCATGGTGGACTACATAAATAGCCACAGCATCTCCCTCTCCCCAGATCTATACCCTTGCAGTGCACTTTGTATTTCTTCTGACTGAGAGGAGTCTAGCTACCCTGTATTCTGGACTGGCATTGTGATTGGCTTTGGCCTCTGTTGTTCAGTTGCTCAGTCATGTCCAACTCTTTGCGACCACATGGACTGCAGCATGTCAGGCTTCCCTGTCCTTCACTATGTTCTGGAGTTTGCTCAAACTCATGTCCATTGAGTTCGTGATACCATCCAATCATCTCATCTTCTCTTGCCCCCTTCTCCTCCTTCCCGCAATCTTTCCCAGCATCAGGATCTTTTCCAGTGAGTTGACTCTGCATTAGGTGGCCAAAGTATTGGAGCTTCAGCGTCAGTCCTTTCAATTAATATTCAGGGTTGGTTTCCTTTAGGATTGACTGGTTTGATCTCCTTGCTCTCCAAGGGACTCTCAAGAGTATTATTCTCCAGCACCACAATTCAAAAGCACCAATTCTTCAGGGCTCAGCCTTCTTTATGGTCCAACTCTCACGTCCGTACATGGCTACTGGAAAAACCATCGCTTTGAGTAGATGGACCTTTGTTGGTTTCCCCATCTGACCTGCCAGCAACTGCAGACAGTGAGTGTGCCCAGCTGAGATCAGCCACGCCAAGGTTTATGGATTTCATTAAACTCACTAAATGTGAGTTTATGCTGAAATAGTGTAGGGGCTGCCATGGTGGATTGCATATGTGGCTGCAACTTCTTCCTCTCCACACATCTATGCTCCTGCATTGTGACTTTGCAGGATCCAGGGGTGTATGGAGATTGGGCCAAACCAGAAGCAACTATTCAGTCCAGATTGCTGACATACAAAATAGTGAACAAAATTAATTTATTTTGGAGTAGTTTATTATACAGTAAAAACTGATATAAATACTGTAACTGTGCATTTTGAGACTGAGGGATACATCTCATTCAGACTTTGCATCTCTTTCTCCTAAGAACACAATAATCATTTAATATGCATGTGTGCTCAGCTGTGTCCAACTGTTTTCGACCCCATGGACTGTAGCCCTCGGGCTCCTATGTCCTTGGGGTTTTCCAGGCAAGAGGGTAGCCATTCCCTTCTCCAGGGGATCTTCATGACCCAGGGATTGAACCCACATCTTATATCTCCTGCATTGGCAGGCACATTCTTTACCATCGCCCCACGTGGCAGTTCTCCAACCATTTAATATATATTTATTGAATTGGTTAGAACTGGTCTCTCAAAAAGACTGAGACTTAGCCACTTTCTCAAGGTCACTTAATAAATCAGGAGAGATCCCTGAGCACCTAACTCTGGCCCTCCATTTCCTTATTTATAAAATGTGCTTCAAAACACCGACCTTGTGGTGCTACTGTGGCTATTAGAGATACTGTGTGCATTAGAGATGCCTAATACTTGACAGCAGCTCCAGCCAAGCACACGGATGAAATGGCTGCAGGACTCATCAGCATGCAGGAGATCAGGCATGTTTTGATGATCACAGTGACCACCATGTGTGAGGCACGTGGACTCCAGCTTCCAGGTGTCAGCTTTCTTTGCTGCAAAATGAGGTTGGTTCCTCCTGGCTCGATCATGTGTCATTCTGACATGGCTGCTGCTGCCTCATGCAACCATGTGGCCAGAGGACTCACCACTCCCTCCATGGGGGTGGGGGAGGCTCCTGAAGGAACAAGAGTTGCTGCTCTGGATTCTGCCATCACTCCCTGTATCGCATTTCCTTGCTTGTAAAATCAGGTGTGGGTGGCAGCAAGCTCTCTCAGAATCCTGTCAGCTGCAGGAATCCAAGGGCTTCAGTTACTACCAGAGTCTCCTCTAAGGACGGGGGACTAAACTGCTCACAGGATCACTGAGCCATAAGAGAAGTTACCTTGCACCTACTAGAGGAAAAGAAAAGGTTTCTGTATTTGTCTAAAGCAGAAAGAGGAAAAGCAGACCATGGAACTGGGGAATAACTAGTGAGGAAAAAAGGGAAGGGAGCAAGCCTGATTTGAGCTGGGGTGCTAGAACCCTGCTTCCTGCAGGGTAATGGTGCCTCATGCTGTGTAGATCACATGGTCAAACCTTAGACATAGAGAATTACAGAAAAAAATTCCTTCCCCCAAAGCATGACACACACCAAGAGTTATGAAATGCTTAGAATGAATTACACAAAGAGCCAAGAGACATATGCATTTTTTTTCTTTTCCATTAAGACCTCCTGTCCTTTTCTAATAAAACCTAATAAACCTAATATGACTTCTTTCTAAGATTTAGAATAAAACTTCTTGTGTTGGAGACATATTTGGAAGTGAATAATGGACACACATATCATTTACCACAAGCAGTGAGGACAGTATCTGAAAATCTTGCTTTATGCCAAAACAGACATTAACTTTTGCTTGGAAGCAAGTGTGAAAACACTGATTTCTATCCAACTCTCAACATATATCCAACAAGAAAGTTACAACTTATTCTGTTATGCTTTTAATAGGATTTTCTGTCTTTAATGTTGAGATCTTTAACATTACCAATGAAAACAAAGCAAACAATTACCAGATGGTATTGTCAACCAAATTTTTTTATATTATAATCATGCTTCTCTACAACTAAGGATTCTTGTGGTGTGCAAACCATATGTCTGATTTATTTACCTAAGTAAATATGGAACAGCATTTCCAATAGGGGAGGCCCACACAACAAATAAAATATAGTGTGTGTGACCTCAAGGCATTCAGTAAAGGTACAAGCTGGCTCTCCCTCTGCAGGGTTCTCTTAGGGTGCTCTGATGTTGGCGTCGCATTCTTCTAAGAGTAGAATCAAATCTTCAATCAGGCTGTGCTCTCTGCCATGTGTTACTCTCATAATATCAAAAGCCTGAAGGAAAAAGAAGATGGATTAGATCCCCAAGTTAGGCAGGTCCCCACCTGTTCCTCATCTTTTCTTGGGCCAGGAGCCCGGAGAAACCCGCAGCCTACAGTATGATCAGCACAGTGGTTCTCCACACTAGAAATGAAGTGACAGGGTGATTTAATGTGGTGCTTGGACTTACTGCTTGAGTCTTGCTGGAACTGGTGTCCAACAATGATCTTCAGGGATTATTAGAGCTTAGATTTGGTGTAGGTAGTTAACAGAGGTTTAAAAAGAGTTACTCAAATGATTAATATTAATGATTAAGTACCATGCTGTTATCACCTTAAAATAAGTTTTCATGCTGTATTTCTCATCTGTATGATACATATAACATATACATATGCTTTTTGTATTCTTTTCATGTTATATGGCATTATAGCATTTGCATTTTGACATTCATTGCCTTCAGTCTTCACTAAATCTTGTCAATTCTACCTCCAAAATATTTCTGAAATCTGGATGGATTTGTGACCACTACAATAATAGAATATGATGGAATTAATGCTGTTAACTTCCAAAGCTAGGTCAAAAAGACCATGCAAATCTTTGCCTGGTTTATTAGTACACCTGCTCCTGGAAACAGGAGCTTCTATGCTGTGAGGAAGCCCAAGCCACATGGGGAAGCCAAGGGTAGATGCTTCGGTTGATAGTCCTAGCTGAGCCTGTCTTTAAATTTTATTTATTTACTTTTGGCTGTGCTGGGTCTTCACTGCTGCATGCTTTTCTCTAGTTGTGCAGGTCGGGGTTACTCTCTGCTTGTGGTGTGTGGGCTTCTCACTGTGGGGGCCTGTCCTGTGGAGCACAGGAGCTAGGTCGTCTAGGCTTCAGTAGTTGCAGCTCCTGGGCTCTGGAGCACAGGCTGAATAGTTGTGGCACACAGGCTTAGCTGCTCTGAGTGAACCTATCTTTAAAATCACCTTAGCCTAAACACCAGAAAAATGTGCATAAAGAAGCCTCCAGATGATTTCAGCCAGATTTCTAAGCTACTCTTAGAACTTTGCTGCTACTGCTGCTAAGTCGCTTCAGTTGTGTCCGACTCTGTGTGACCCCAGAGATGACAGCCCACCAGGCTCCCCCGTCCCTGGGATTCTCCAGGCAAGAACACTGGAGTGGGCTTTAGATCACTACCAATTTTTTGTTATGGTGTAAGTCTTCTGGCATCGGCCAGATTCCAGTCTTCCCAGCCGACACCCAAGACATTATGGAAAAGAGGCAGGCCATTCCTCCTGTGATCTGTTTGAATTCCTGATCCAAATCATCTGTGAGCATAATAAAAGGGCGGTTGTTTCACTCTGCTAAGTTTTGGGATGGTTAGTTATAGAGCAATAAATAGTCAAAATATCCACAAAATATTTTTGCAGTAAATTATAGATAAACCATATCATCCTGAGCTTCCCAAACTGGGGGCTCTCAAACAGAAGGGCTGGTCAGCTCAGTTGGTTAGAGCATGATGCTAATAAATTACACCAGGGGTTGTCCCCTGGTGTTTGTCCCCGTATGGGCCAGGCTGTGCAGTGACTATATTTATGGGCTTCCCTGGTGGCTCAGTGGTAAAGAATTTGCCTACCAGTACAGGAAATGTGGGTTTGAGCCCTAGGTTGGGAAGATCCCTGGAGAAGGAAATGGAAACCCACTCCAGTATTCTTGGCTGGAAAATCCCACGGACAGAGGAGCCTGGTGGGCTACAGGGCATGGGGCCGCAAAGGGTTGGACACGACTAAGGGACTAAACAAAAACAAACAGAAGGGTCATCAGATCCATTGTCTTCCATGTAAATGGGCCTCAAGAGACAGGTAAACACACTTTGGGTGTTTTAAGCACCCAGAAAATTACCTGGCAGGCAGTACCATGGCTCAGCCTTGGGTGCACAGCAGTATCAGCCAGTGGGCTTCCAAAGGTGTACCAGTGCCCAGGCCCCACACATGGTCAACTGACTCCTGTTCTCTTGAGGTGAGCCTAGCCTGGGGAGATTCTCACATGTCCTCAGGGTTGAGAACAACTGATAGAATAAGCTTTCAACAAGTAATAACAACTATTGATTATTCAATGGTTACTTGTAGCCAACCATAATTACCATTTTAATGGCTGTGTACAGTTCATTTCATCAGGTTTATAGATCATTATTCACTGAGCTACTCTTAGAAATTCAGATCACTACCATGTTTTTGTTGTGATGTAGATCTTTTAGCATAGGGCTTTTTGGCCTTTGCTGACTCTGCTTAAGATGTGTTCCTAGAGGTGGGATTCCCAGGTGTGCGCATCTTTAAAGCCATAAAGACTTTAAAGCTGGGGCATACAGTCTCTTGAGGGGGAGACCTGAGAGTGGAAGAAGCAAAGTGTTAGGGCGAGGAGCACTTTCCACCCATGTTCCTGGCTTTTGGGCCTCTCTAAAAATGTTCCCTTTAGGCTGGAATGAAGGAAAATAGGCAGACAGATGGGGTCTAGATTTAGCTGCTGAGAGAAAAGAGAAAGGGAAAGAAAGGCCCGCCATCTCTGGCACTGGTGTGCCAGCCTGGAAAAGAGCTCCGCTTATGGAATCAGCTGTAATCCTGCAGACCCATCACCTGTGATACCCTAGCTGGAAAACCAGAAGGTGGCTGTGATAGAGTCAGGGTGGTGGGATTTGGTTCTTATTAACTTGAGTGGGTCTGCCCTGTGTAGTATCTGCAAGCAAATCCCGAGGGTGGTTGGAGTGAGGGGTGTCTGAGATGGAGGGGAGGCATTGGGAATAGCCCGCACCTTGGAGGCAGCCAAACTCAGTGAGATGTCTTTGGGCAGAAAATCAAAATCAAATATTTGATGCCATTCAGAGAACAAATGTCTCCTGTCTCCTCCCCATACCCCCCTTGGTGCTCCATTGTTCTGGACATCTCAGGGTCTGAGGCAGAAGCATATGGGAGAGTGTGATTGGACAGAGAGACTGGAGAGATGCTTAAAGCCCTTCACGGGAAATTCTCTCACTCAAAAGCTGCTTACATGTTCTCCCTTCTGCTCAACAGAGGGCCAGATGTACTTGTGATCTGACAAAAGGAGTGAATCCTCAGGAGCACTGCCTAAAAAGCTCTTTGCAGGAAGAGACATACTGTTCTAGCCCACCCCATGGACAGCTGGGCCAGAGAAAGGCCAGCCTGGCCTGTGGGGGCTCTCGCCTCCCCACTCCTCACAGTTCTCCTTCGCAGGGTGAGGGCCTGGCTTTGTTTCTCAGAACTCCCAGACCAGCTTCTCTTAGTCCTCCTCGTGGTATTTCTCCAGGTTCCTCCCCAGAAAATATTTCTCAGGGACTTAACTCAGAGGCTAGGACAGTCACCTTCGTACCACTGGGAAAGGGTCAGGCCCATCTGCATGTTTTTAGACCTGTTACAGCTGTAGCTTCCTTCCTCACTGCCATTCTTCCAGTCATATGCTTCGCTGTCTCCTCCCTTCCAGCTCTAAGAATAAGGCCTACTCCTCAAGAGGCAGAGCTCATGGTGGTTGATCTGGAGTCTTCCCATTCGTTCCTGCTCATGCCACAACAGGGCAGGTGCCAGCAGGAGGCTTCTGGCCCCGCAGCCCTTCAGGATCCACAGAGCCACAGCCAGGAAGGAGAGCCTCGCTTCCACGCCTCCCAGCCTGTTCCCTTGCAGAAGCGCCGTAAAGACCATGTGGTCCAACGTCCTCATGTCTGGCCTGAGAGTGGCCCCAGGGTGAACCCAGTGTTCATTCCATGCCTGTGCTATGTGGCCTTCCCCTGCTGAGAGTCTGCAGTGACCAAGGAGAGGGCCTGGAGGGGCCACGAAGGTCTTCCAGGTCAGGATGCTGCTGGTTTTGACCTTCATTCTTATTTGGTGATGAATGAAGCACTGGAAGCAAAAGTGGGGTGGGGACAATCCCTGGGTGTGTATATGTAAGATTCGAGATACTAAGATTTGAGGATCTTATCAAATCTTCTAGCCACAGGGGTGACTAGAAGCAGAGCAGAAATGGGCATAGCTGGGAGCAGAGGGCCAATATGAAGAGCCTGGGGAAAAAGTCCATATCGTTTGTCTAGAAGGTAAAACCAAATATAAATATGATGAACAAGTAAATACTGTAATTTTCTCAGAGCCATGGGTGGGATAGGAGGGAAAGAAAAAAAGAAATAGGATTTAGTAATGTGCAAAATGTGGTGATGACTATGTTCTGTGTGTGTTGAGAAATATGTCAATTTGGGTGTACAGGAAGCTAAAATTCAGACCTGGTCAGGTAGGACATCTGGTCCTTGTCGTGGATGCCACCTGGGCCTCCAGCTAAGCTGGGGCACAATTCTCAGTGATGTAAGAAGGGAGCCCTAGGGAGCTGTCAGCACAGGCTGGCTCTCTGCGGTGGCCACAACCCCTCAGCCCGGCAAGAAGAGGAGGGCTCCCCTCCCCCAAACAAAGTTACAGTCAATCTCTGACAAAGCAGAACAATTGTTTCTGGGAGCTCTGTGTCTCCCTTCTCTCAGCCCTGCCCAACTGCCACACATACCCAAGTCAGAGAGAATGGCTTTGATTTAATTTCCTGCAGCAGTATGTAAAACAGATTAAGGAAGTATAGAACCAGAGCCAGCCTGTGCTGGGAAAAGCTTATCTCTTTCCATTAAATTTTATTTTTTTAATGGTAGCATTTAAAAAGAGCCTGGCGTAATCTCCCACTGAGGACCTATTTGAAGCCTTCAAGGGGGGCTGCTGCCCCTGTGAACTGACTCTAAATGTCACAGGAGGAATGCAAGCACAGATTGTCTGCCACATGACAAGCACGTTCACTCGGGAGTAAAGATGCGGTCCTTAAAAGATAGGGTCCCCAGAACGGGTTTCAATCTCATCCCAGCGTTTTATTTTAAAGTAATTTTAGAATTGTGGTCATATATTAAATAAAATGAATTGAATCAAATTATAATTTAAAGTTGCAAACAATATAGCTTTCTTATTAATTTTTAATAAAAATATATTAAGCTTATCAAGGATCTCATATACTCTCTCCCAAAAGCCTGAGGGAATCCAATAAATGACTTCCCCAAGCAGGATTTAAATATGGATATAAATCAGAGGGAAAAGAAATGTATGCATGATAAAATCCTCTGCAGTCAGATCACAAGAGAGGGAAATGCAGGCATGTTTTCCTCTGCCCATCCAGGACGAAAGCAGAGCAGTGGGGTAGACGTGTAAGAAGACAGACCTACAACACATCAGGAAGCTCCAGAGCCATGATGGGCCCTTCACAAGGGGCAGCAGGGAATCCCAAGGCTTTTGATGACCTGCCTGAGCTCACAGCATCCTTGCAACTTCATTGTGCTCTACACTTTGTACAGGACCCACTGGAAGGACCTGTCCTCCTAGCAGGCAAAATTGCCTTAAAAGGCCTACACACTAAATATTGTCTGTGCTGTGCTTAGTGGCCCAGTCGTGTCTGACTCTTTGCGACCCCATGGACTGTAGCCCGCCAGGCCCCTTTGTCCATGGGATTTTGCAGACAAGAATACTGGAGCGGGATGCCAGGCCCTCTCCTCTAGGGGAACTTCCCAACCCAGGGATTAAACCCAGGTCTCCTGCATCGCAGGTGAAATACTGTCTAAGCAGCTGTAATGCGTAAGACTTGGCCTTAACTCTGGGAGGAGCTTTGGCACAACCAGGAGACAGGGTTATAGAAGGACAGTGTGTGACAAAGGGAGATGAGAGGTGCCGAGTGTCCAGAGGAGGGAGCCCAGAAGGGGTGACAGGTGTGCTGAGCTGAGGTGTGTGTCTTCCAGTGGGAGTAGCTGTTCCAGAAAGAGTTGACTTTGTGTTGCTGTGTTTAACTAATCAATCGATCCAAGGAATATTTATTTGTTGAGTACCTGAGAGACCCTGAAGACATCATGTCTCCTCCCTGAGCTTAGGTTTCCTCATTTGAATACGAGGAGATTGGATTAGATCAATGCTGTGGACAGTCACAGACACAGAGCTAGGAAATGCTGATTTGGTTTTGCTTCCAAATATTGTGGTGTGTGTGTATTAGTGTTTTCTAATATAACTCCATTGGAGTCAGAGAATTTACCTTGTATGACTTGAATCCTTTTACATTTATTGAGACTTGTTTTATAGCCCAGAATATGGTCCTTCTTAGTATATGTTTTGTGGGTACTTAAATAAGAACATGTATTTTGTTACTACTGGATAGAGTTTTATAAATGTCAGTTGGATCCTGTTGGTTGGTTGATGTTGTTAAATTCTTCTACATCCTTGCTGATTTTCTGTCCATTTCTTCTGTCTGTTGTTGACAGGGGGTGTTGCGTCCCCAGCTATAGTCATATCCGTTAAGTCTATTGCCTATATCTTCTTTTAGTTCTATTAGTTTTTGTTTCCCATATTTTCAACTGGGTTGTTTAGTGTATACACACATAGGATTGCTTTTAATATGTTTCCTTGATAAATTGACCTCCTTTTCCAAAATTTAATATCCTTCTCTGTCTCTAGCATCATTTTCTTTGCTATGAAGTCTACTTCATCTGATATTAATATAGCCATTTCAGCTTTTTTTTGATGAGTTGTGCTTTCATGGTATATCTTTTTCCATCCTTTTACTTTCAACCTCCCTGTATCGCTATATTTAAAGTGAGTTTCCTATAGACAGCATGTAGTTGGATCATTAAAAATCCATTCTAATAATCCCTGTCATTTAGTATATTTTAGACAAGAAATTTACACTTCTTACATAGATCACTTACATAATGTCATTCATATATTAGGGTTTTAAGTTTGCCATTTAGAAAAATTTATGTCTATTTTTGTTTTTGGTTTTTTTTTTTTGCTTTTATTTTCTTTCTTTCATTTCCAGTGGACAGCTAACTTTTTAAAAGAATTCTATTCTGTAATGTTTTTGAGTGTATTTGTGTAGATTTTAAAATGGTTACTCTAGGTCTTATATATAGACACAGACGTTGTTATTGTTCAGTTGCTAAGTTGTGTCTGACTCTTTGCAACCGCATGGACTGCAGCATGCCTGGCTCCTCTGTCCTCCCCTATCTCCTGGAGTTTGCTCAAATTCACGTCCGTTGAGTTGGTGATGCTAACTGACCATCTCATCTCATCCTTCCATCTTCTCCTTTTGCCTTCAGTCTTTTCCAGCATCAGGGTCGTTTGCAATGAGACACATACATACACAAATAGAGACATATTCAGTTGTGTATGGTATCTCTTCACACTTCTACTGGTGTCCTCATTTTACCAGTTCAAGAAACCTTACCTCCCTTTATGTCTTTTACCCTCCCCGAAACACAAGCTGGAATCAAGACTGCCGGGAGAAATATCAGTAACCTCAGGTATGCAGATGACACCACCCTTATGGCAGAAAGTGAAGAGGAACTAAAAAGCCTCTTGATGAAAGTGAAAGTGGAGAGTGAAAAAGTTGGCTTAAAGCTCAACATTCAGAAAACAAAGATCGTGGCATCTGGTCCCATCACTTCATGGGGAATAGATGGGGAAACAGTGTCAGACTTTATTTTTCTGGGCTCCAAAATCACTGCAGGTGGTGACTGCAGCCATGAAATTAAAAGACGCTTACTCCTTGGAAGGAAAGTGATGACCAACCTAGATAGCATATTCAAAAGCAGAGACATTTTTGCCAACAAAGGTCCGTCTAGTCAAGGCTATGGTTTTTCCTGTAGTCATGTATGGATGTGAGAGTTGGACTGTGAAGAAGGCTGAGCGCCGAAGAATTGATGCTTTTGGACTGTGGTGTTGGAGAAGACTCTTGAGAGTCCCTTGGACTGCAAAGAGATCCAACCAGTCCATTCTGAAGGAGATCAGCCCTGGGATTTCTTTGGAAGGAATGATGCTAAAGCTGAAACTCCAGTACTTTGGCCACCTCATGTGAAGAGTTGACTCATTGGAAAAGACTCTGATGCTGGGAGGGATTGGGGGCAAGAGGAGAGGGGGACGACAGAGAATGAGATGGCTGGATGGCATCACTGACTCAATGGACGTGAGTCTGAGTGAACTCCGGGAGTTGGTGTTGGACAGGGAGGCCTGACGTGCTACGATTCATGGGGTCGCAAAGAGTCGGACACGACTGAGCGACTGATCTGATCTGATCTGATTTTGAATATAATTGTCCTAAACATTTCCACTATATACATTTAGAACCACAGAAGATAGTGTTATACATTTTGTTTCAACTGTCAAAGATTAGCTAAAAAACTTAGGAGAACAAAAGTCTATTTAATTTACCCTTATTTTTGCTGACCATGTTCTTTCTTCCTGATGTTCAAAGATTGCTGCTTTTATTACTTCCGTTCTGTTTAGAGAAATGCTTTAGCAATTCTTTTAGAAGCGATCTGCTGGTGACAAATTCCCTTAGTTTTCCTTTATCTGAGAATGTTTTGATTTCCCCTTAACTCTTGAAGGCTATTTTGCTGAATGCAGGTTTTTGGCTTAACAGTTCTTTTCTTTCAGTCTTTGAAAAATGTGCCACTGTACATTTGGCCTCCGTGGTTTCTAATGAGAAAGCCACTGTAACTCAAATTGTTTTTCTCCTATAGGCAAGGTATCATTTTTCTCTTGCTGCTTTTAAGATACTGTTGTCTTTATAGTTTTCAGAAGTTTGACTAGAATGCCTTGATGTGCATTGTCTTGGATTTTTCTTATTTGGATTCACTTAGCTTCTTGAATCTGCAGGTAGATATTTTATTTTCAGTGGCATTAATTACATTCTCATTGTTGTGCAACCACCACCACTATCCATACCTAGAACTTCTGCATTATTCCAGACTGAAGCTGTATACCCGCTAAACAAGAATTCTCCATTCCTTTCTCTCTCAATCCCTTGGTACCACTCTTCTACTTTCTGTCTCTGTTTTTGACTACTCTGGGTACCTCATATCAATGGAATCATACAACATTTGTCTTCTTGTGAGTGGCTTACTTCACTTGGGGCTTCCCTGGTGGCTCAGCAGTAAAGGATCTGCCTGCAATGCAGGAGCTACAGGAGACACAGATTTGACTCCTGGGTCAGGAAGATCCCCTAGAGAAGGGCATGGCAACCAACTAAAGTATTCTTGCCTGGAGAATCTCATGGACAGAGGAGCCTGGTGGGCTACAGTCCATGGGGTTGCAAAGAGTCAGACATGACTGAAGCGACTTAGCATGCACGCAATGTTCAACAAGTTTCATCCATGTAGTTTCACTTTTAAGGCTGAATAATATCTCATAATATGTATATTCCAGCTTTAAACTACTCATCTTCCATGGACATTTAGGTTTTTCCACCTTTTAGCTGTTGTTAATAATGCTTGCTATGAACACTGGTGTACAAATATCTGTTGAAGTCCCTGCTTTCAATACTTTTGTGTATATAACCAGAGGTGTAATTGCTGGATCAAATAGTCATTCTATGTTTCACATTTTTTAGGAACTGTTATACTGTTTTCCACAGTGGCTTTTCCATTTTGTAGTCCTGTCAGTAATATGCAAGGGTTCCAGTTTTTCCACATCTGTACCAATACTTGTTTCTCTTCTGTGTGCTTCTTTCTTTTCTAATAATAGCTATCCTAGTGGGTGAAAAGTAGTATCTCATTGATTCTGGTTTGCATTTCCCTAATGATTAGTGATAGTAAGCTTATTTTTTATGTGCTTTTTGGCTGGTTGTATATGTTTTTTGGAGAAATGGCTATTCAAATCCTTTGCCCGTTTTTGAACTGCACTGTTTTGATGTTGAAATTTAGGCATTCTCTATGTATTCTGGATATTAACCACGTACCAGAAATGTGATTTGCAAATGTTTTATTCCATTCTATGGGTTGCCTGTTGATTTTTACTATTTACTCTGCTGATTTTGTCTTTTGGTGCACATTTTTAATGTTGATGAAATTCAACTTGTCTATTTTTTCTTTGTTGCCTGTGCTTTTGGTGCCATATTCAAAGAAACCATTGCCAAATTCAGTTACCATGAAGCTTTTTCTCTGTGTATTCTTCTAAGAGTTTTGTAGTTTTAGCTCTTATACTAAGTCTAACCCACGCATCACTCTTTTTAATATAGTATTAGGTGAGGATCTATCTTCATTTTTTTGCACGTGGATATCCAGTTTCCCCAGCACCATTTGTTGACTAGACTGTCCATGCTGCATTGAGTAGTCTTGTCACTCTTGTCAACAGTCATTTGACATATACACGAGAGTGTATTTCTCAGCTCTAGTGTATCCCGTTGGCCTTTATGGCTGTCTATCCCGGTCCCACCTTGTTTCGATTACTGCAGTCCTACAGTAAATTTCAAAGTCATAAAGTATGAATCCTCCAACTTTGTTTTTCAAAATTGTTATGCTGTTAGGGTTCCTTGAGCTTTCATATGAATTTTAGGATGGACCTTTCCATTTCTAAAAAAAAAAAATGTCATTGGGTTTTTGACAAGAGATTTCAC
Organism: Bos grunniens; assembly: GCF_055505025.1. Classification (NCBI taxonomy): domain Eukaryota; kingdom Metazoa; phylum Chordata; class Mammalia; order Artiodactyla; family Bovidae; genus Bos; species Bos grunniens. Next base: position 49,540,653 of record NC_141180.1, read on the forward strand.
TGAAACTATAGGTTGCTTTAGGTACTATTAAATCTTAACAGTAATAAGTCTTTCGATCATGAACATGGGATGTTTTCTGTTTATGTCTTATTTTTTTCAGCAGTGTTTTGTACTTTTCAGTGTATAGTCTCCTACATCCTTGGTTAATTCTTCAGTATATTTTGTTTACTGTTGATGTTCCATCACCCAGTCATGTCTCACTCTTTGCGAAACCATGGACTGCAGCATGCCAGGCTTCCCTGTCCTTCACTATCTCCCAGACTTTGCTCAAACTCATGTCCATTGAGTCGATGATGCCATCCAGCCATGTCATCCTCTTTCACCCCCTTCTCCTCCTGCCTTCATTCTTTCCCAGCCTCGGGGTCTTTTCTGTGAGTCAGTTCTTTGCATCTAGCGGCCAAAGTATTGGAGCTTCAAAATCAGTCCTTCCAGTGAATATTCAGGATTGATTTCCTTTAGGATTGACTGGTTGGCTCTCCTTGATGTCCAAGGGACTCTTGAGTCTCCTCCAGCACCACAGTTCAAAAGCATCAATTCTTCAGTGCTCAGCCTTCTTTATGGTTCAACTCTCATATCCGTACATGACTGCTGGAAAAATGATAGCTTTGACTATACAGACCTTTGTCAGCAAAGTTATGTTTCTGCTTTTATAATATGCTGTCTAGGTCTGTTATAGCTTATCTTCCAAGGAGCAACCATCTTTTAATTTTGTGGCTGTTGTCACCATCTGCAGTGATTTTGGAGCCCAAGAAAATAATGAAAAAAAAAAAAAGAAAATAATGTCTGTCACTGTTTCCATTGTTTCCCCATCTGTTTGCCATGAAATTATGGGACTGGATGCCATGATCTTAGTTTTTTGAATGTTGAGTTTTAGCCATCTTTTTCACTCTCCTCTTTCACTTTCATCAAGAGGCTCTTTAGTTCCTCTTCACTTTCTGCCATTAGGGTGGTGTCATCTGCATATCTAAGGTTATTGATATTTCTGCCAACAATCTTGATTCCAGCTTGTGATTCCTCCAGCTTGGCATCTCTCATGATGTATTCTGCATGTAAGTTAAATAAGCAGGGTGACAAAAATACAGCCTTGATGTACTCCGTTCCGAATTTTGAACCAGTTCATTGTTCCATGTCCGATTCCAGCTGTTGCTTCTTGACCTGCATACAGGTTTCTCAGGAGGCAGCTAAGGTGGTCTGCTATTCCCATCTCTCTAAGAATTTTCCACACTTTGTAGTGATCCACATAGTCAAAGACTTTAGCGTAGTCAGTAAATCAGAAGTAGATGTTTTTTCTGGAATTTTCTTGCTTTTTCTATGATCCAGTGGATGTTGGTGATTTGATCTGTGGTTCCTCTGCCTTTTCTAAATCCATCTTGTACATGTGGAAGTTCTTGGTTCATGTACTGTTGAAGCCTAGCTTGAAGGATTTTGAGCATTACCTTGCTAGCATGTGAAATGAGTGCAGTTGTATGGTAATTTGAACATTGTTTGGAATTAGAATGAAAACTGACCTTTTCCCATCCTGTGGCAACTGCTGAGTTTTCCAAATTTGCTTCCATATTGAGTACAGCACTTTTACAGCATCATCGTTTAGGATTTGAACTAGCTCAGCTGGAATTCCATCACCTCCTCTGGCTTCATTCGTAGTAATGCATCCTAAGACCCACTTGGCTTCACACACAAGGATGTCTGGCTCTAGGTGCATGACCACACCATCATGGTTGTCTGGGTGATTAAGACCTTTTTTGTATAGTTCTGTGTATTCTTGCCACCTCTTCTTAATATCTTCTGCTTCTAGTAGGTTAATACCTTTCATGTCCTTTATTGTGCCCATCTTTGTATGAAATGTTCCCTTGGTATGTCTAATTTTCTTGAAGAGATCTCTAGTCTTTCCCATTCTATTGCTTTGCTCTATTTCTTTGCATTGTTCACTTAAGAAGGTTTTCTTATCTCTCCTTGCTGTTCTTTGGAACTCTGCATTCAGATGGGTGCACCTTTCCTTTTTTCTCCTTTTCTCAGCTATTTGTAAAGCCTCCTCAGACAACCATTTTGCCTTCTTGCATTTCTTTTTCTTGGCAATGGTTTTGATCACCACCTCCTGTACAGTGTTAGAAACCTCCAAACATAGTTCTTCAGGCACTCTATCAGATCTAGTTCCTTGAATCTATTTGTCACTTCCACTGTATAATCATAAGGGATTTGATTTATGTTACACCTGAATGGCCTAGTGGTTTTCCCTACTTCCTTCAATTTAAGTCTGAATTTTGAAATAAGGAGTTCATGATCTGAGCCACAGTCAGCTCCCGGTATTGTTTTTGCTGACTGTATAGAGCTTTTCCATCTTCAGCTGCAAAGTATATAATCAGTCTGATTTTGGCATTGACCATCTGGTGATGTCCATGTGTAGAGTCGTCTCTTTTGTCATTGGAAAAAGTTGTTTGCTATGACCAGTGCCTTCTCTTGGCAAAACTCTGTTAGCCTTTGCCCTGCTTCATTTTGTACTCCAAGGCCAAACTTGCCTGTTACTCTAGTTATCTCTCGCTTTCCTACTTTTGCATTCCAGTCCCCTATGATGAAAAGGACATCTTTTTTGGTGTTCTGGAAGGTCTGGTAAGTCTTCATAGAACTGTTCAACTTCAGCTTCTTCAGCATTACTGGTTGGAGCATAGACTTGGATTACCTTGATGTTGAATGGTCTGCCTTGGAAATGAACCGAGATCATTCTGATGTTTTTGAGATTGCACCCAAGTACTGCATTTTGGACTCTCTTGTTGATTGTGAGGGCCACTCCATTTCTTCTAAGGTATTCTTGCCCACAGTAGTAGTAATAATGGTCACCTGAATTAAATTCACCCATTCCCATCCATTTTAGTTCACTGATTCCTGAAATGTCCATGTTCACCTTTCCCATCTCCTGTTTGACCACTTTCAATTTACCTTGATTCATGGACCTAACATTCCAGATTTGTATGCAATATCGTTCTTTACAGCATCTGAGTTTACTTTCACCACCAGACACATCCACAACTGGGTGTCATTTCTGCTTTTGCTCAGCCTCTTCATTCCTTCTGGAGCTATTTCTCTGCTCTTCTCCAGCTGCATGTGAAACACCTATTAACCGGGGCGGGGCTGGGGGGTGGTTCATCTTTCAGTGTCATATCTTTTTGCCTCTCATACTGTTCATGTGGTTCTCAAGGCAAGAATGCTGAAGTGGTTAGATGCAATTACAAGTAGAACTGTTTTCTTAATTTTCTTTTGGCATTGTTCCCTCTCAGTGTTATTAAACACTGCTGACTTTTGTATGTTAATTTATATCCTCCCGCTTTGCTGAATTTCTTAGTCGTTTTATCTCTGTTTTTTCAATTGGACAGCTTATATTGCTCTGTCTTCAAGTTCATTAACTCATTCTTCTTTCCGTTCTGTTGTTAAGCTCCAGTCTGTTTATTTTGGCAGTGTATTTATCAGCTTTTAAATTTCTGTTTGCTTCTTCTGTGTTAATTTCTTTGCAGTAGTATTCTATTTTTTGTTTTAAGGATTTTTGTAATTACTATTTAAGCATATTTATCATGGGCTTTAAATCTTTATCAGTCTAAAATCTATTATCTCTGAGTTGGCATCTATTGATTGTCTTTTTTTTTCATCAAGATTAAAATCTTCGTCTTTCCTATGGTGAGTGATTTTCAACTGAAACCTGGACATTTTGGGTATGACATGGAGATTCTGAATTTTATGTCAACTTTCTGTTTTAGCTGGCTTTCTCCACCATTGCTCCAACAGGAGTATGGTGGATGATACCTTGTTACTGCCTGGTAGAGGTACAAGTCCAGGTTCCTCGCTTGGCTCCTTGTCACTGCTGGGATTACACTTTCTGATAGGTAAATTTCTATTTGTTTCCTTTAATGTAACTTAATCACTATGCTCTCATTTTAGGATCATTCTCTCATCTTCTCCTTTCTTGGTTCAGAAACATACTCTTGAAACTGTTGTTCCCTATTTCAGGTTAGTAGGGGCCTGTCATAAGTACCAGAGTCAGAGACTATCAAACTCCTCTTTGAAGGCATCAGTAATGATTATGGCACACCTCTGCACACCTTCTTTTCCTTCCCGTCTCCCTTCTGTCTGTCTACATGTGTGATGATACACACTTAGAGAAGAGATTTTTTAACCTAGAGACTGCTGGCCTAGAGAAAGTCCATGGAGTCTTCAGGTGGTCCCTATATCCCCTTTCCCCACTCTCTCTCTCTCTATAAAATGTTTTATGTGTGTACATTTTCTCTGGTGAGTCAGTGGTTCTCACACAACTCATAAGTAAGAACATGACCAGAGGGGTTAAGAATCATTGTAGCAGATTAAGAAATGGGAACAATAGATGTGTAGGCTCTAAATCATCCATTTAAGGAGGAGGACTTGAAATCAGGGTGCAGGCTGGAGTAGACACACACCAGCTTGTGCTTGGCGCTTTCCTTGAATGTGCTGAAATAGCGCATAACTGTGTGGGTGTGAGAGGAGCTCTGTGTGGGACTGAGCCTGGGCTCCCTATTCAGGTCCAGGAAAAGCTTAAAAGATCCTCAAAATGCTTTAACATACGAAATGAGAAGAGGAAAAGCACTACAGTGTAATTTACATCTCAATAAAAGTGGCTATTGAGGGGGATGAAGTCTGCTTTTTCTTTCTGACTTCAGTTAACAAGGTACTGCTAACAAAGCCAGGGTGAGGGAGTTGGCAGTGTGCAGAGCTCACAGGAAAGAAGCAGGCTCCCTGATAAGACAGCCCAGATGAGGACGGTTGCCCTTAAGGTCTAAGAAGTCAAATTAGTGACTAACAAAATTCTTCTTAGAAATAAATGGAAAGAAATGAAAATAGATTAGAGACAGGACAAAGCAGCAGGGGGGTACTGTGAAGGGACCCCAGGGCTGTCCTATGGCAGCAATCACAAGAATTTCAGCTGAGCCCAGTGGAGATGGGGGCCTAAACCAAATCAGAGCTGGGCTAAATGGATTCCTTTCCTGGAGGAGGCTGGGCCTAATTGAATCTGTAACGCATTTTTGTTTCTGAAGCTTTTCTCATTTTTGTTCCAAACTCAGCCTTTGGAACCGTTATTCAAACTCTTTCTTCCATCCTATTATTTCCAGAGTTTCTAAGAAAGAATATCTAGGGGTGCCAGTCTAAAAAGAACATCAGTTTATTTTTATTTTAAAAAAATATTTATTTATTTTGGTTTCACTAGGTCTTCATTGCTGTGCACGGGCTTTCTCTAGTTGCAGAGAGTGGGGACTACTCTTCGTTGCAGTGCTCAGGCTTACCATTACAGTGGCCTCTCCTGTTTGGGAGCAGTCTCTAGGCTCACAGCCTTCAATAGTTCCATCTCACAGGTTAAGTAACTGTGGCTTATGGGCCCTAGAGCATAGGCTCAGAAGTTGTGGCACATGGGCTTTGTTGCTCTATAGTATGCAAGATCTTCCCAGATCAGGGATCAAACCCGTGTCCCCTGTGTTGGCAGGCAGATTCTTATCCACTGTGCCACCAGGGAAGTCCAAGAACATAAATTTTAAACGGCAAGTATATATCTTTCTTTTCCTTTCTCTGGGTCACCTGAACCCTGAGAAACCTCAGGAGGAGAGTCTTTCTGCTGAATGAAACTGACCTGCTTCTAGACTCAGGTCCTGTGAACTTGCAAAAAGATGGATGTGTGTGGGCCATCCCTCTGTGTAACACTGTGATATATAATAAATATACACTTGGTCTTCATCCCTGTTTCTGGTACTGAGCTCCTAAAACCCTTGGAAGTTCCTAAGTGATGAGAATGATCAGGGTGTCTCTTGTTATTTTAATAAGATGACTTTTAGAAGCACCTAAATGTGGGGGCTGGTTGCTAGGATAACCATGTGATTAAAAGGTTGGAACTTTCAGTCCAACCCCTGATCTCTGAGGGAAGAGGAGCTGGAGGTTGAATCAGTCACTAGTGACCAATGATTTAATCAATCATGAGTCTGTAATGAAGTCTTCATAAAAACTCTAAAGGATAGAATTTGAAAGCTTCCGGGTTGGTGAACACATGGAGAATTGAGGAAAGTGGTATATTCGGAACGGGCCTGGCACCTCCATGCCCTCTCCCAGTGCCCTGCCCTGTATGCATCCTTTCCGTCTGGCTGCTCCTGATGTATAGCCTTTTATAATAAATAGGTGATCTAGTAAGTAAAATGTTTCTTGGAGTCCTATGAGCTGCTCTGGCAAACTAATCAAGGCCATGGTGGGATCCTGGGAACCCTCAAGCTGTAGCCAGTCAGTCTGAAGCCTATGTGACAGTCTGGGCTTGTGAGTGGCATCTGAAGTGGAAGAGGATCTTGTGGGCTGTGGAATCTGATGCCACCTCCAGGTAGATAGTGTCAGAGTTGAGTTGACTTGTGGGACACCCAGCTGGTGTCTGAGAGATGTTTGTTGATGGGGGACAACCCCTACTGCATGCTGGAATTGGGTGAACAGAATCTTACTCTGCTAGTAAATGGCCAGCACAGGTCTAATCTAATGTGTTAGATTAAATTGGACAAACTAGACCTGGCACTGCCTCAGTGGGACTCTAAGCCTTAGCTCCTTTGGTTTTCAAATGGCCATGAAAATGCCCGGCCCACTGGCCTCAGATGGCCGTCATGAGCATTCATGTACACATGAGCAGTATTAATACTTTCTAGTTCCATACAGGAGAAGGCAATGGCACCCCATTCCAGTACTCTTGCCTGGAAAATCCCATGGGCGGAGGAGACTGGTGGGCTGCAATCCGTGGGGTTGCGAAGAGTCGGACACGACTGAGTGACTTCACTTTCACTTTTCACTTTCATGCATTGGAGAAGGAAATGGCAACCCACTCCAGTGTTCTTGCCTGGAGAATCCCAGGGACGGGGGAGCCTGGTGGGCTGCTGTCTCTGGGGTCACACAGAGTCGGACACGACTGAAGTGACTTAGCAGCAGTCCCATACAACATAAAGGATTAATTTGATTACCTGTAGATTACCTACTTGGAGGTGACCCTTGGAAAATTTCCTCCAGAATGTTTTTGTGGGAGAACATTCATATGGTAGATCCTCAATAAGCGTTTTCTGCCCAGTTGATTTGACTGACTGACCACCATTCACCAGAGCAAAGTTCTTCTGAAACTGCAGGAACCTTCCAGTGTTCTTCTGTCAGTCTGGGTAAAGATGTCAGACCAGGTGAACGAAATAGGAAGTGATGAGTGCCTTCAGGAATCCTAGGATTCTTCCTGTTTACGTCACTTAGAGATTGGGAAAAGACAACAGGGCTGGTATTCAACAACCACCAGCATAAGGGAATGTCACTTTTGAGTATCCCTTTGTTGTTCTTGCTCAGTCACTAAGTTGTGTCTGCAGTGAACTGCAGCATGACCAGCTTCCCTGTCCTTCGCTGTTTTCTTGGGTTTACCCAAACTTATGTCTGCTGAGTCAGTGATGCCATCCAACCATCTCATCCTCTGTCGCCCTCTTCTCCTCCTGCCCTCAATCTTTCCCAGCATCATGGTCTTTCCCAGTGAGTCTGCTCTTCCCATCAGGTAGCCAAAGGATTGGAGTTTCAGCTTCAGCATCAGTCCTTCCAATGAATATTCAGGACTGATTTCCTTTAGGACGGACTGGTTTGATCTCCTTGCTGTCCAAGGGACCCTCAAGAGTCTTCACCAGCACCACAGTTTGAAAGCATCAATTCTTAGGCACTCAGCCTTCTTTATGGTCTAACTCTCACATCCATACATAACTACTGGAAAAACCATAGTTTGACTATATGGACAGACCTTTTTGCAGCAAAGTGATATCTCTGCTTTTTAATATGCTGTCTAGGTTTGTCATAACTTTTCTTCTAAAGAGCAAGTGTCTTTTAATTTCGTGGCTGCAGTTACCAACTGTAGTGATTTTGGAGCCCAAGAAAATAAAGTCTGTCACTATTTCCATTTTTTCCCCATCTATTTGCCATGAAGTGATGGGACTGAATGCCATGATCTTTGTTTTTTGAATGTTGAGATTTAAACCAGCTTTTTCACTCTTCTCTTCCACATTCATCAAGAAGCTCTTTAGTTCCTCTTCGATTTCTGCCATTAGAGTGGTGTTATCTGCATATCTGAGGTTATTGCTATTTCTCCTGGCAATCTTAATTCCAGCTTGTGATTTATCCAGCCCACCATTTCACATGATGTACTCTAAACAGAAGTTAAACCAGCAGGGTGACAATATACAGCCTTGTCATACTCCTTTCCCAATTTTGGAACAGTCCATTGTTTCGTGCCCAGTTCTAACTATCGCTTCTTGTCCTGCATACAGGTTTCTTAGGAGGCAGGTAAGGTGGTTTGGTACTCCCATCTCTTTTAAGAGTTTTCCACAGTTTGTAGTGATCCACACAGTCAAAGGCTTTGGTATAGTCAGTGAGGCAGAAGTAGATGTTTTTTGGGAATTTCCTTGATAGATGTTGACAATTTGTTCTGTGGTTCCTCTGGCTTTTCTAAATCCAACTTGAACATCTGGAAGTTCTCAGTTCACATACTGTTTCTCCAAGCCTGGCTTGGAGAATTTTGAGTGTTACCTTGATAGTGTGTGAAATGAGCACAGTTGTGTGGTAATTTGAACATTCTTTGGCATTGCCCTTCTTTGGGACTGGAATGAAAACTGACCTTGTCCAGTCCTGTGGCCACTGCTGAGTTTTCCAAATTTCCTGCCATATTGAGTGAGGCACGTGAACAGCGTCATCTTTTAGGATTTGAAATAGCTCAGCTGGAATTCTATCATCTCCACTAGCTTTGTTTGTAGTAGTGCTTCCTAAGGCCTGCTTGACCTCACACTTCGGGATGCCTGGCTCTAGGTGAGTGATCACACCATCATGGTTATCTGTCATTAAGATCTTTTTTGTACAGTTCTGTGTACTCGTGCCACCTCTTCTTAGTCTCATCTCTTTCTGTTTGGTCCTTGCCATTTCTTTGCTTTATTGTGCCCATCTTTGCATGAAATCTTCCCTTGGTGTCTCTAATTTTCTTGATGAGATCTCCAGTCTTCCCTCTATTTCTTTGGATTGTTCACTTCTGAAGGCTTTCTTCTTGCTATTCTCTGGAACTCTGCATTCACAGTTGGGTATCTTTCCTTTTCTCCTTTGTCTTTCTCAGCTATTTGTAAGGCCAGCGGCAGGATAACATGATGACATGGAAAGTATTCCATAGGCGTTTGTTATTTTTCTCGTCTAAATGTGGATAATCAGCCCCTAGACACTCCCCGAGAGATCCCATTTCAGGGCCCGAGTCTCTCCATTCTTCTGCAGACAAGGGCATCATGGCCCAGAGGACCTCGGGAAGGTGCTGCCCCTGAAGCCCCACACACCAGTTCTCCGTACAAGCCACCAGTCCAGTGCCTGGACCAGAGGAGCACATGAGCTCTCCTTTTGGAAGCTCTGCCAGAGTGGAGCGGTCAGGACAGCATAGAGCCCTGGGCCTTGGTGGCAGCGGAGGCGCCTTGAGAGGGTGAGCACAGGTGTCATCCTTTACATCGCATCCCAACATGAACCCAGTTCTCCCACTTGGTCTCTGCACTTATTGCAAGGATTGTACTGACCGCTCCCTTCTTCTTCCAACAGTGAACACTTCCTGAGTCTCATGTTCTTTGTGGCTATTTTGAAACCAGCTCAGCATCAAGCAGAGACCTTGCAGTATCCTGAGGGGAGGGGCCTCAGGCATTTGTGCTGCTGTGTGGTGAGGACTCAGCTGACAGAGTGAGCAGGCTGCAGAAGGTCAGGGAGCAGACAGCATTCCAGCGGGCTTTAAAGGGTCAGGAGAGTTATACCAAGCCTGAGGAAACAGCTTTGAAAGGACCTAAGTGTGAGCATGCCTTGGGCACTGGTGAGTGTCTCCGTGTACACTGTCTGTAATGTGTGGAGGTGGGAAGGGAGGCTGGAGGTGAGGAGGCTATGAAGGTGGTCCCCAGACAGGTGGTCAAGGGTCTGCAGATTTAGACTCGGTTCTGTGGGCCGAGGGTGGGGAGGCATGGAGACAGATGGGTACAGGGGTGTCTGAGGTCAGTTTGCACCAGTTAATAAGAGTTAATTGTTACTTTTTCTGAGTTTTGTGAACTGGTTGATTTGACTTTAGTAGTTTAAAACCAGTGACAGTGGGCATGTTCATACCATAGACATTGGCAAACACGCCAATGATTTTTTTTTAAACATTTATGGGCATGTGTGTGTATTAATGCATGTGTCTGCACACTGGTATAGAGTTGATAGAAATCAAAAGGAAGAGGCCTACCAACAGAAAGAACTGCATGCGATTTTGGCACACTCACCAGCCTCAGATTCTTCATCGCTTGGGGAAACATGCCTTGGTGTAACTGCAGTTTGCCAACTTTCATTATCTGCACACCTCTGACGGGATGGTTTCCTGGGTAAAAAATCCTGGAAGAAAACAAACGGCAAGCAGTGTGAGTAGCTCTCACCCATGCAGTCAGCATTTCATCAGGAGAATACAAAAGTGGGAGCGAACGCTGGCTGTGGATGTCAACGAGCCACTAAGCAGAATCAGCTTTGCAGCCTTGAGAACACGATGCTGAAGGAGGAAGCTCACTGCTGGTCTCCTGCTCCCTGGAATGCCTTCTGCATTTAGGGAAAGCGACAGGACTGGAATGCCTCTCTACTGAACGCCAAGAGAAGCTCCAGCACCCAGGAAGCCTTGGACCAGAAGCTGGCCTCTCAGTATATAATTGTTAAGTAAATCAATGATATGCCCACAGCCTCCTTTAACCACAAAGTCCTCTGAGTCTCAGCTGCAGAGTTTATCATTCATCGCAGTCCATCTTTCTTACTGCCCCTATGTATTCATTCTATCATCACTGGACTCCAGAGCTTTGGATTCAGCCACCCCCTCTGTGTTGGCCACCATGTCCTGCACGTAAGAACTCTGCACATGCTTGACCTCTTCCACACACAGCGGAATAGAACAGAGCGTTGCAGTGGACTGAAGCATGAAAACCCAGACTATGTTTCAGACCCAGTGTTATCTCACCTTGACTCAACAAGAACTTACTATATTAGATTCAACAAAATGTGAACAGTTCAGCCTCTTCCTCCTCCTACATCGTCTTATCCTGAGAGTCTCCTGGGCTCCTGCTGTATGAGTAAGATCGATCCTAGGGCTGGAGGAGATAGTACACTGTATATATGTGATCTTTCCCCTCGAGGCTCATAATCCCATTAGACACAAGACAGACATTCATACAACAGTTTAAAAATATCCCAGGATAGAGCATGACTTCGTACACAGCAATGGTCAGTTCAAGTGTGTGGCATAAACTGAGAAAGTGACACAGGAGTTACGAAGAGGAGAGTTATGATGATTGGTGGGATCAGGGAAGGTTTCCTGGAGGAGGGGAACAGGAGGACTTTAATGGGGCTCCCCGGGATCTGGGAAGGCTTGTCTTGGTCGGGCGGGGGGGAGGGGGATGGAAATGCATCCTTGCTGTTGAGCGGCTTGAGAGAAGGTGCATTCCAGATGCTGCCTGTCCAGAGACCACAGGTACTTGCCTGTAGGCCTCCAAAAGGTAATCCTAAGTCATGACTTATATGGGGCTTGCCATGTGCCAAGCACGGTTCTGCTTTTCATTTATGAACACGTCATAGAACCCACATTTAGGCTCTACTGTGAGGTGGCTTTATCAAGAGACACATATGTTCTCCAATTAGTATACTATCTGCACACCATTCCCTAGCCCTGAACCTCAGCTCTTGCCCACATGAAATGTGATATAGAAACTTTGTTCATTCAGGCTCTTAAAGAAATGGAAAGCAGTACCCAAGAGAGGGAGGTACTTAAATTAATAGAATGTTGGCTATGTTTCTTTTAAAGAACTAAAAAGGGAGGGGACGGAGGGAAACAAAGGTGACACCTGGGTCCTGGCTTTTCCTGCATCTCCTGAGCCTGCCGAGAGATCAGTCACGTCACCTCTCCCCTTTACAAAACGAACATCATTATCTACTTGTGTGGGAAAGATTTTAAGATCCCCGGACAAAAGGCTTAAGTATAGGACGCCACTTCCCTGTACTTAATTGCCTCGGACACGTTCCTTGAAAAGCACACCTGGATTTGGAACTTTATTTTATTGCTATGAATGTGACATAATTAAAGGCCAAAAAGTAATTTCATACTAATCATCATTCTATTAAGTGGATGTCTGTCATGTCAGTTAGCAGAAGCAAAGAAAATCTTTGGTTGCAGAGAAAGTGGTGCATATAATTACTCCATGACAGGGACCTGCTCTGGTTGCTTAAAGATATTAAAAAAAACGAAGTGGAGTTTACTCAGGAGAGGATAAGGAAGTGTCTGGGAGGGGGACTTCCACATAAATATTTAGGGAGCAGCCTTGCAGCTCTGGCAGGGGTGCCGTGCATGTGCCTGGGTTGTTTCTGGAGGCCTCCCAGCTGACATATGGAATAAGCATCATGATTACTTGCCAGAACAGCACCCCAAGGAAAACTGGTGAAGCTCACTCCTGCTGGGAGAAGTTCTCTACCCAAGGCACAGCTTTCATCAGCTCTCCGCATGTGACAGTGATGAGGGAGGAGGCCTGCAAGAGGTCTTCAATCACAGAATCAAGGCCAGGCTGAGGGCCTGAACCAGAGAAGGAATGAAGGATGCCCAAGGACTAAAACAGGAGTTTGAGTGGGAAGGTGAGACTCTAGAGGCAGAGAGACCTGAGGCAGGATGGTGGTAATAAGAACAGAAGAGAAGGATCTGACGTAAAAGATGTTCTACAGCTGACTGGATAGGGCCTGGAGACCCGCTGAGGTCTGGCAGTCAGAGTTGACTCCAAGATTCAGAAATCAAAATGCTGCCACAAAAACACAAGCAGACTGTATAATAACAAAATTTTCATTCACCCAGGCATTCTGCTTGTTTGGTGTTATGAATTTTCTTTTCGTGGGTATAGTGCTAGCAATCATGTGGCCCAGGATGCTGGGCCCAGAAAGGAAAAAGTTCCCTTGGTGTTTCCGTGGTGAAGTGTATAGGAAGGAAGGTGTTTAAACAAGCAAGAGAAAAGCAGCAGCACATGCTAATTTAACTAAGACCCATAAGCACCAAGATCTTTCTGCTATATTCTCCCAGAAGGCTTCAGGTCAGGGAACTGGAATGTCTCAAATTAAAAGGGGATAGAGAAAAACACACCCGATGGCAGGACCTATGTTGTTGGTCTTGCTGAGGTTTTCCCACATGATGCAATTACAGGTCACATTTCTTCACTACAGGTAGCAGTTCTAACATTTGTATGGCAGCAAAAACCACTTATCGTTAGGACTCTTTTTTAGAATGGATATAAACTGTATTTTAGTGTAACCAAGTAGCTATAATGTATTAGTATGAATTTTAGCTGATAAATGTGAAATCTAATTCTAATAACTGAATTAGAAAAATCAGCATTTTGCAACTCTTGAAGAAATAACTAATCCATGGAAAATGTATCACTATATGAAACCAGTAGATCAAAGAATGATGGAAAACTTTTACAGTGTGTAAGGTTGTTACCATCTGAACCCAGTCATCAATCTTAGCATCACTAACATGGGACAGCCAGACACTACCTGCTGTCTGAGCTGACACAGTAAGATTTTGTACCACCTATAAAGGATCCTTGACAACAACAAAAAAAGAAATTTAATCAAGCCCATAAAATTCCATTTTACAGGAAAAACAATTGGTAGAGGAACAAATAAAAGCAACCAGCTAAATTCAAAATATGGGAAGTTTTACAGAACCGTCATCACCCAGGATCTTCAGCAGATCCATGGCATGAAGAGAAAAAGGTTGCAGAGGAGGAGAAGACTAGATTAAAAGAGACTTAAGAGATAAAACAGTCAAAGGTAATTTGTAGACCTTTTTCATTTTAACTCAAAATAACTATAAAAAGACATTTCTGAGTCAATCTAGGAAATTTGAACATGAAATGGGATTCTAAGAACATGTCCACATTTTTCAGAGATACAAACTGAAATACGCATGGATGAAATGATGTAATGACTGTGATTTGATTTAAATCTCTTCAGCATAATTTCTTCTTCCAGCAATGATGAGGTTTTTTCAGACCAAACTCCATGCTAACAAGAAACGTTAGACAAAATATTTATAAAACTGTTTGAAGATGTCAAAGAATGACTGAGGGACTGGAGTCTGAATGAATCAAATGGCAGAAAGAATAGAATCTCAAGTAGGTGGTCCTTTGTTGCTATTTTTCCCTTTGTTGATTTCAAAGGAGAGACAGCTAGACTAAAGAGCTGAGCACAAGTTTTGGCAGTCTCAAAGGTATGGAGACACAGAATTTGGAGTTCAGGGCTCAGCAAAGGAGAGAAGGAGCACTAATAAACATCCTTGACTTTCATTTGTGACCCAGCACCCCCCTCAAAGGACTACAATCCAGGAATAGTGGTGGAGTAGCTTTACTTGTAATATGATGCATTTTTGTTGTTGTTAAAAAAGATCCTAACATTGGGATAAAAAACCAAAGAAAGAAAAGAATGTGTAGCAAAGAGAAGCCTGATGGGCCAGGAGAGGTTGGGAAGACCCTGGTTGAGTAGCCAGAAGCTGCCTCCTTAAGGAAAGGCTTATGATGTAGATAGAGTTAAATGTCCAATTTTGAACCTAAAAGTTTGAGTTTTAGCTTTCTTTTTGAAAAAAATGTACAGAGAAGACATTGCCTATACTTGTAACTTTCAACTAGGTGTGTTTAATTAGTTTAATTTAACCCTGGACTTGTGCACACATTTCCTCATCCCCTTGCCAGACCTGCTTCTGTGCTGCCCGGCCCACTGGCAGTATGGCTAACAGTGGGCAGTTGCCGTGGGCCAGCCAACACGACCGAATTCTACTGTGACTATAATTTAGTCATTAAGTCCTTGGGAAAAAATGGCAATGAGATTTTCACTAGAAAAGTTCCACTTGTCCTATATAAGGTCTATTTATTCACTTACATGGGCAACAAAACTCACCACTGAAGCTCTAGATGTATACTCTAAATCCCCTTAGGATCTGAATACACAGACCTCATATCACTCTGAGATCAGTTCCCAAGAAGAAGCTCTTGAGTAGAAATCTTGTTTTCATAAATTAGATTTTATTTGAACCTGTTCAGATTTATGAAAATTGTTCTGATGCTGTTTTACTGGTAATATGGCAAGTTTAGTAGCCATATTGATTATGTCACTGAAAACAATGTAAGGTGGCAGGTAGAATATTTTTAAAAGGAACAATGTGCTGGCAAGATAGTAAAGAAGCATCAGGCCAAAATCTAAATGAAGAGGTACCCTTGAGAAGTAAGGAGAATGGTGAGACCACTGCTCCACTGGTGTGCTGGGACCTCTGGCTTCATCTGCTTTGGGAGCTTGTGGGGCAGAAGAGCAAGCTCAGGGTCTACCCAGTGTGGAGGGGTCTAATAGGGGAGCCTCCCCTTTTGCCAATCATGAGAGGCAGATTACATTCAAAAGCGATGCAGTAAGGCTGACAGGGGAAGCCTGTAGAATGATACCTTCAATGTGCCTAGGAAAAGTGATTCCTAGACCAGTATTCTGTATCTTCAAAAATAACTTTCTCAAGAATCAAGATGGATAGGTGAAAGGTAAACTTCTGGAGGTGAGGAAAATGTTCTAGAATTGACTGTAGGGATGGTGGCATATCTTTGAATTAAAAAAAAAAAAAAAAACACTGACTTGTACCTTTAAATGGGTTGTATGGTGAGTGAATTGATTACAACTTAACAGAACTTTAACAAAAAGAATGAGACATTAGCACCCCACAAATGAAATAGCTATAAATCTATAACAGAATATATAGAAGATCTATACAAGAAAAACTGGAAAACTCTGATGAACAAAATCAGAATAAGTGGAAAGATATTCCACGTTCACTGATAGGGACAGTCAGTATTGTCAAAATGTCAGTTCTTCCTATTTTGATCTATAGATTCAGTGCAATCCCAAACAAAATTCTAGCAACTTACTTTGTGGCTGTCAGCAAACCCATTCTAAAGTTTTCATGGAGAGGCAAAAGATTCAGAATAGCTAGCACAATACTGAAACAGAACACAGTTGGAGGACTGACACTACCCAAATTCAAGACTTACCGTAAAAGCTACAGTAATCAAGACAGTGTGGTATTGTATTTGTGAAAGAAAAGACAAAATACTGCGTTGGTCAGTGAACTTTGTGACAACCCAGCAGATCAATGGAACAGAATAGAGAGCTCAGAAAGACCCACATAAACACAGTCAATTGATCTTTGACCAAAAAGCAAAGGCAATACAATGGAGCAAAGACAGTATTCTTTTTTACCCCCCTCAAGAAATGATTGCAGAACAACCGGCGATCCATATGCAAAAAAAAAAAAAAGACACGTATCTTAACACCCATCACAAAAAAGAACTCAAAACCAATCTTGGTTTGGTGGTGCCTTTTACTTACAACATCAAAGACACGATGAAAGTGAAGTGAAGTCGCTCAGTCGTGTCTGACTCTTTGCGACCCCGTGGACGGTAGCCTACCAGGCTCCTCCGTCCATGGGATTTTCCAGGCAAGAATACTGGAGTGGGTTGCCGTTCCCTTCTCCAGGGGATCTTCCCGACCCAGGGATCGAATCCAGGCCTCCCACATTGTAGGCAGACGCTTTTAACGTCTGAGCCACCAGGGAAGTCAAAGAAATAATTGATAAGCTGGACTTCATTAAAATAAAAAACTTCTGCTATGTAAAAGACAATGTCAAGAGAATGGGAAGATAAACCACAGATGGGAAGAAAATATTTGCAGAAGACACTTCTCATAAAAGCTTGTTATCCTAAATATACAAAGTACTCTGAAAACCCAATAATAAGCAAAAACTCCATTTAAAAAATGGGTCAAAAACCTGAACAGACATCTTACCAAAGAGGATACAAAGATGGCAAATAATGATTATGAAAATGTGCTCCATATTATATGTCATCAAGGAAATGCAAACTAAAATAACGAAGACATATCAGTACACATCTGTTGGAACAGCCACAACCCCGAACATGGGCAACATGAAGGGCTGGTGAGGAGGTAGAACAGCAGCTTTCACTCATCACTAGTGGGATGCAAAATGGTGCAGCCGCTTTGGAAGAGTTTGGCAGTTTCCTACAAAACAACACGTGCTAATCCAGTGTATCCAGTATCCAGGAATTGTGCTCCTTGGTATTTACCCAAAGGAGTTGAAACCATCTACACATGGACATTTATAGCAGCTTGTGCATGATCGTCCGAAGTTGGAAGCAACAGAAGTGTCCTTCAGTAGGTGAATGGATAAATAAACTATGTTATTGATACATCCAGACAATGGAATATTATCCAGTGCTAAAAAGAAATGACCTGTCAAGCTATGAAAAGATATGGAGGAATGAACCTTAGGTGTATAAACTGAGAAGCCAACAACCTGAAAGGGCTATATTCCAACTGTATGACATTCTGGAAAAGGCAAAACTATGGAGACAGTAAAAAGATCAGTGGTTCCCAGGAGTTCAGAGGTGAAGGAGGCATGGATAGGCAAGCACAGAGGTTTTTTCAGAGCAGTGAAATTACTCTATCTACCACCATAATGATGGAAAAATGTCATATACATTTTACGTATACATATATATACCTTTGTCCAAATACGTAAAATGTACACCACCAAGAGTGAACCCCAAGGTAAACGATGGGCTTTGGGTGGCTGTGATGTGTCATTATAGGTTTTTCAGTTGTCACAAGTGTCCCACTCTGATGAGGAATGTTGATAATGAGGCATGCATGTGTGGGATAGGGAGCATATGGAAAATCTCACTACATTCCACTCAATTTTGCTGTGAACCTAAAACTTAAAAAAAAAAACAAAAAACTAAGGTGTAATTTAAAAAAAAAGGAATGAGGTTGAAATGAAGTCGTTTTGGACAAAGAAAAACTGAATTTGTCACCACAGATCTTAACTAGAGGAATTTCTAAACCTATGTACTTCTGGTAGAAGGGAACTAAGTGAAGATGGGAAGTCAGAGGTTCAAGAAGGACTGAAAAGAATGCTTATATGGGCAAGTCTACAAATACTGACAGACAAAACAGTTTTAGGACGTTAAAAATACAGTAAAAGTAAAAAATATAATAAATACATCATATATGTCAGTAGGAAAGCAGGATTCAGGTACTTTAAAATCCTTCTATGTCCAGAAAGAACTTGGAGATATATATTTCTTTAAATAGTTCATTATAATTTATGTACTCTTTGATATATTTAATATATCAAATATTATATTTATGATATGTATTTAATAATTATTTAATAGTCTTAAATAACTGAATTAATGTTCTAATTTCTAGGTACAAAACCATTGTGTAAAGAACAATTAGATTAATTATAATTGGCATCTGGTCAATCGCCTGGAGAATCCCATGGACAGAAAAGCCTGGCAGGCCATACAGTCCATGGGGTCACGAGAGTCGGACACAACTTGGCAACTAAACCACCACTGCCCATCACTTCATGGCAAAGAGATGGGGAAGCAGTGCAAACAGTGGCAGATTTTATTTTCTTGGGCTCCAAAATGACTGCGGACTGTGACTGCAGCTGTGAAATTAAAAGACACTTGCCTCTTGGAAAAAAGGCTATGACAAACCTAGACAGCATACTAAAAAGCAGAGACATCACTTTGCTGACAAAGGTGCATATAGTCAAAGCTATGGGTTTTTCAGTAGTCATGTACATATGTGAGACGTGGACCATAAAGAAGGCTGAGTGCTGAAGAATTGATGCTTTCGAATTGGGGTGCTGGAGAAGACACTTGAGAGTCTCTTGGATGGCAAGGAGACCAAACTAGTCAATCCTAAAGGAAATCAGGCAAGGACTGCATATTCATTGCAAGGACTGATGCTGAAGCTCCAATGCTTTGGCCACCTGATGGGAAGAGCCAACTCATTGGAAAAGACCCTGATGCTGGGAAAGATTGAAGGCAAAAGGAGAAGGGGGCAACAGAGGATGAAGGAGTTGGATGGCATCACTGACTCATTAGGCACGAGTTTGAGCAAACTCCAGGAGATAGTGAAGGACAAGGAAGCCTGGCATGCTGCAGACCATTGGGTCACAAAGACGGACACAGCTACTGAACAATAATAATAATGAATTTAATGATCTCAAAATGTTGAGTATTAAATGAAGAAGGGAACATTGTGGCTTTTAAAATGTACATATACACCTTTCCTTTGTTTTGAAGGAAAAATCAGATTTATAAAAATGAACAACTAATAAAAAGTTGCACAATCTAGTTTTACATCTAAGATGAAATACAGCTTGCCATCAGTAAGGTTAACCAAGTTGTGTGTCTGTATCTGTAATACAGTGTGTTGATACCCAACAACACAGTGTTGTTGACATATATTCCAGAAGTGACATGTACTTTTACTGAAATCAGCTCATACAGATGTCAGGCACTCTTTAAGAGTGCCCTGAGCTCTTGAAGAAGTCTTAGGCTCCCAGAGCACAGGTGTTGGGAGGAGCTGGAATGTGTGCTGAGAAGCAGAGATGTTCTCTTTTTCAGTGATTTCCAAGAGAAAATATAGCCTGTTGGAGCCGAGCAAATGGCACTGCTAAGATGTAGAATCTATAAGACAATGAGTCAAAAGCAGGGGTCAGCCAACTATAGCCCGAAGGCCGTACCCCACCTGCAGCATGTTTTTGTAAACTGCTTTATTGGCATACATCCACACTTATTCATTTATATATTGTCTATGGCTACTTTCAGGCTAACTCAATAGAACTGAGTAGGTGACTGGACTGTATGACTTGCAAAGCCTAAATATTTACTGCCTGGTCCTTTACAGAAAGTTTGCAGACAGCTGGTTTATATAGTAAAGGAGTTTCTAGAAATAAGAGGCTGGAGAGAGGCTCGCATGCAAAAAAAAAAAAAACAAAAAACACTCTATAACAGATGACTATGAATATGTATTAGATATGTAACTATAGAGTTGTCTCTGTCACTAATAAGAATAATGATAATGATAGGAAATACAGTTAAGAGTCCTTGCTTCATATCAGGCACTGTTGAAGCACTTTATTCTAAAATAACCTTAGACAAGTAAACTTGGTAAAGATGATGGGATCCAAGAGTCTCCTCTGCAAAAAAGTATGAAGCGCAACAAAATTGCCAAAAGCCATCACTTCAGGGCATGATAAATTGACCAAAGGCAAAGAACAGATTGAAAAGTGTTTATTCTCAAAACAACAACAACAACAAAAATAGCTAGAACTTAGAGTAAGAAAAGCAGAAGGCTATAACCTGCTTGCCTGGATGAGCCACAGAATGACTGAGACAACCTCTCCATGTCACCTGGGTACCTGAGAAACTGGACATCCACAAGAAAATCTGGAGATAACTTGGGAGGTTGAGAACTGGCTACAACTTTGAATGCAACCTTCCCGCACATGGCAGAAGGTGGAAAGTGAAAGTGAAGTCGCTCAGTCGTGTCTGACTCTTTGCGACCCCATGGACTGTAGCCTACCAGGCTCCTCCGTCCATGGGATTCTCCAGGCAAGAGTACTGGAGTGGGTTGCCATTTTCTTCTCCAGGGGATCTTCCCGACCCAGGGAAAGAACCCAGGTCTCCTGCATTCCAGGCAGACGCTTTAACCGCTGAGCTACCAGGGAAGGAAGGAAGCCTTATAGGTTCAACGTGTTCGAGCAACACTTTTGCCCACGTCATTGGCTGGTCACTAAGCTGTGCAGCCAATAAATGGAGAAGCTGAGTTCAGAACCCAGCAACTGCTTCCTGAATCTGTTTTCTTTTCAGTCTGTATCTCTGCCTCACTAAATCTCCTCAGTCTAAGTTTTGCCTTAGATTAGCTCTGTGCACTTTGTTAACCTCTCATAGTACACCTAAAATATCTCCAGTTAATTTCAATAGCCCCTAGTACACAAATCTGATACCACTGAGCACAGGCATGCCAGCAGCCTGACATTACCTCTTGCCACCAGGTGCCTACAGGTGAAACCAAATTCATCACTTAACTGGAAAAAAAAATCACAAACTGTTGAAAAAATGCAAAACCAGTGAATCTGCCAACATGGTTCACACAGAGAACTGGGAATCCAACATCCAAAGAAATAGCAGGATACTGTTGCTACCAGCTGTGCTCCCATTTAAGATGCCATTTGTAGAAAATATTTATCACAGTCTTCCATTTTCTCTGCGCAAAATGAAAGAAAATTGAGAAATGCCAAATTACATTGTTTTAAAAAATCCTGCCATAGAGCATCTCCGCTCTTACAAGCTATTCTCTGAAGACATTATTGGTGTTCTACCAGGTTGATGGAGTAATATAATTTGCTAGCAGGAAGAAAGGCTGGCAAAGAGACCTATGTTCATTAGGGCAATATCTTTACAATGACTTATTCCATTTTCATTATTTTTCAAGATCACACATATCACAGGGAAGAACAGTTGACTTGCTATGTCCTGGATATTTCAGTATTTTTACAGTTGGAAATAGATTTTTTAACACTTCTGTAAATTACATCTATTCTGGCTAGAAAGCACTCTTATTATACTGCTGAGGAAAAGAACTCTCTGAACACCTATGTGGCTTCTGTTTACAGGCAGCTTCCCAGGATTCACTAGTGGTAAAGAACCTGCCTGCCAATACAGGAGACTGAGTCACAGGCTTAGTCCCTGGGTTGGGAAGATCCCCTGGAGGAGGGCATGGCAACCCACTCCAGTGTTCTTGCCTGGAGAATCCCATGGACAGAGGAATCTGGGGTCGCAAAGAGTCAGAGATGACTGAAGCAATTTAGCACACATGCACATCATTTTAGACTCAACAAGTTCCTGTGGGGCAGTCTTTTCCTTAAGCAGTTCATCAAGCCCATCAAGCTGGGGCTGGACCAGCTCTAGAACTGACATCAAAGTTTTGAAGTGCCATTTGTCTTCACTCGTTTCATATCTCCTCCTTTTTAAAACTCTTCCCTTCAGGTTGGGACTCACCAGTGGTCTTGTCAGTGGTGCCTCACATAAGCTGTCTTCCCCAAGAAAGAACCCACTTCACCCAATCAAAACTCCCAATCTTCCTTTCAAATAGTCTGATTTCATCAAGGTGTTAAAAAATTAAATCCTATTAAATTATATTTGTTAATGATTGATAATTTCAGAGAGCTGTTTGCATTCTGAAGAAGAAATTTTCATTAACCCAAAGGATTTCTAATGGATAAAATTCAGAACAATATAACCAGGTGATGCATTCTTATTAGTGAGAAGGAAAAGTATTTGGGGGCACAAGTACCTCTCAGGAATTTTTTTAAAACTCTGGTGAGTTGAGGTTCACAAGTGTGGTAGTTGAGCACTAGCCATGGGACAGCCTAGGTGAGCCGTGTGCTGGTCGCACCCTCAGCCTTGCTACTGAAATGTCCATTAGCTTGTTTTGTCCTGTGAGGTCATGAAAGATGCCGGGAAGGGCCTCAAACCACCTGACCAGACTCCACAACAGTGACTAGAAAGAGAGAACCCTTTAGGCCTTTTCTTCTACTTTCTAAACTGTTGGATTGAAAGACTTGTTACTATGAGGTCTGTCATCTGCCTTCCTCTCCTTCTACCAATCTTTCATGGCATTTGGCTGGCCAGATGATATTCTTGGTATGTGCTTTGCTTACAGTTGTTAGAATGAATAATAGACTGTTCAGAGTTAGAAGGAATCAGAGATCATCTACTTCAGCCCCTTGAATTTAAAGACAGTGTAAAACCCAGAAAAGTTGCTCAGAGTCCACTAACTTGTGCTAAGCCATGTAGCATTAGGGTGACACCACCCTAAAAGCAAAAAGCAAAGAGGAACTAAAGAGCCTCTTGATGATGAAGTTGAAAGAGGAAGGTGAAAAACCTGGCTTAAAACTCAACATTCAAAAAACTAAGATGGCATCCTGTCCCATCACTTTATGGCAAATAGATGGGGAAAAAATGGAAACAGTGACAGACTTTATTTTCTTGGGCTCCAAAATCACTGTGGATGGTGACTGCAGCCATGAAATTAAAAGATGCTTGCTCCTTGGAAGGAAAATTGTGACAAACCTAGACAGCATATTAAAAAGCAGAGACATCACTTTGCTGACCAAGGTCTGTATAGTCAAAGCTATGGTTTTTCCAGTAGTCATGTGTGGATTTGAAGGGTTGACCACAAAGAAGGCTGTGCACTGAAGAATTGATGTTTTCAAACTGTCATACTGGAGAAGACTCTTGAGAGTCCCTTGGACAGCAAGGAGATCAAACCAGTCAATCCTAAAGGAAATCAACCCTGAATATTCATTGGAAGGACTGATGCTGACACTGAAGCTCCAGTACTTTGGCCATCCGATGTGAAGAGTGGATTCATTGGAAAAGACCCTGATGCTGGGAAAGATTGAGGGCAGTAGGAGAGGGGAGCGACAGAGGATGAGATGGTTGGATGGCATCATTGACTCAATGGACATGAATTTGAGCAAACTCCGGGAGATGGTGAAAGGGAGTCAGAAAGAGTCAGACTTGACTGAGCAACTGAGCAAAAACAACAATGTGGCATGATAATCTGCCACTGGTTAGTGACCTTTTAGGGAAGCCTGGCGTGCTACAGTCCATGGGGTTGCAAAGAGTTGGACGTGACTGAGCAACTGAGGTAAACTGAGAGATAAATGTCACCATTACCATTTAGCTATAAATGGAAAGTTGTTGAACAGAGCGGGTGAGGGCATTCCAAACCAAACAGAGAGCAAGAATGGCACCAGAATCCAATGAAATTTAGCATAGACCTGGGATTATTAGTAGTTTGCAACTTTGCAGTCTATGGGCAAGGAAGGATTCCAAGACAAAAATAAATTTTAGGCCAGTGAAAGAACTCAACAAAGTCAACCTTTGACCACTGAATTCAATGGACAGAGAACATGTGACTAGGGTGATACAAACAGGGAATGACCCCGGATCTTTTATTGAGAGCCCAAATCCTTTAATGGCTATGGAATATTATTTACATTTGAGTAGAATTGTGTGGCCTGTGTTTTGGAAATTTCCTTCCAAAACTTAAATACTGGTGCCAGACAGGTAAGGTCTAAAGTAAAAAGACTTTCATAAGCTTCCCATCATACCTACTTCCACCATTGTCCAATTTTATTCAACACTAATAGCTGATTTCTCTTAGCCTCTCTCAAAATGTTGCTGGCACAAGGACTATATCAATTGGCTAATGGATTTCCCTGCTCAGGCATTTGAACTTTCTAGTTGAAAAGCAAAAACTCCTCACATATTCTTGATCAAAGAAAAATCCCCATCATTGATATGACATACACCCTGGGAGAGAGAAACCAGGAGAACCCATTTATCTGATCGGTCTTTTGTTAATTCATTCATTTACTTATTCATTCAATCACTATTTACTGAGCACCCGTTATATGCCAGGCATTATGGAGATACGGCTTCCCTGGTGGCTCAGATGGTAAAGCGTTTGCCTGCAATGTGGGAGACTCAGGTTCGATCCCTGGGTCAGGAAGATCCTCTGGATAAGGAAATGGCAACCCACTCCAGTACCCTTGCCTGGAATCTCCCATGGATGGAGGAGCTTGGTATGCTACA
Source organism: Bos grunniens (assembly GCF_055505025.1). Lineage (NCBI taxonomy): Eukaryota > Metazoa > Chordata > Mammalia > Artiodactyla > Bovidae > Bos > Bos grunniens. The sequence continues at coordinate 49,565,282 of NC_141180.1, forward strand.
GTCCATGGGGTCACAAAGAGTTGGACATGACTGAGCGACTTCACTTTCCTTTTTCCTTTTCATGGAGATAAAGAGGAAATAAAGCAGATAATGGTTCTTCTCTTCATGATGCTTACATCACTGGGGATGGGCCAGACATGGTGAAGTACTGACAAGTCTGGTGAGTACCAGGTAAGCTTCTGTAGGGGTCTGTAGCAGGGGCTTCCCTGATGGCTTAGTGACCAAGAAGCCGCCTGCTGGTGTAGATGTGGGTTCGATCCCTGGGTCTGGAAGATCCCCTGAAGAAGGAAATGGCAACCCACTCCAGTATTCTTGCCTGGAGAATTCCATGGACAGAGGAGCCTGGCAGGCTACAGTCCATGGGGTCGCAAAAGAGTTGGACACGACTGGGTGACTAAACAACAACAAATAGCAGGAAAAGTGAAGTCGCTCAGTCGTGTCCGACTCTTTGCGACCCCATGGACTGCAGCCTACGAGGCTCCTCCGTCCATGAGATTTTCCAGGCAATAGTCCTGGAGTGGGCTGCCATTTCCTTCTCCAGGGGATCTTCCCAACCCAGGGATCGAACCCGGGTCTCCAGCATTGTAGACAGATGCTTTACCGTCTGAGCCACCCGGGAAGCTCAGTTATCAGGAGACCTACTCTAAACTGGAAGGTCAGGAAAAACCTTCTGAGAACAGGAAACAGTTGGGGTCTGATCGATGAGTCAAAATGAGACTGATGAATATTCTGGGCAGAAGGAACGGTAAGTACAAAGGTTATTGGGCACAAGACAACACTTGTATTCAAAAAACTGATGAAAAGTCAATGTTCTGAGTATGGAATGCAGGTGACACAGATCATATTGATTTGCAGAGAGAAAGAGAGAGCACGTTACGGTACCTGCTGTATCAGCTTAGTCAACCCCAGTGGCTCATGAGGCCACATGAGCCTGCCCTCACCCACCCACTCATGTGTCACGTCCAAGCCAGAGGGAGTGCCTATAGTCAGTACAGCAAAGCTCGGACAAGGCAGGACCAGAGGCTCCAGAGCAATGGTACCTTTCACACCCAGCTACAAACAAGGCCAGCCAGCACCCAATAAATGTGAAGGCTTTAAAAAGAGGGAGGCACAAGCACAATTACAGACAGAGTGGCAGCCAAATTTTGGAAGCAGGAATTGCCACAGACAAGCCATGATGGGTGGTGAATGCGCTTACAATGTGGTACTCTGGCACCACTGCTTGAGTCATTTCCACTGAAACAGCGAACTTTAAGAAAACCATTTGAGCATCTTTATGGATCAACCAAAAATTGAAACATAGCAACAGGGCTGAATTTGAATCCAAGACTCTATGACTCTCTGTTCTGTTTAACCATCAGACCTCATTATTTTCCACTATGGAATGAAGAATTTTTTGCCTAAATCACTGTACATGTGTACTGCATCCCTACTAAGTTGCTTCAGTCATGTCTGACTCTTTGCGACCCTATGGACTGTAGCCCGCCAGGCTTCCCTGACCACGGGATTCTCCAGGCAAGAACACTGGAGTGGATTGCCATGCCCTCCTCCAGGGGATCTTCTCAAGCCAGGGATGGAACCCATGGCTCTTACAGCTCCTGCAACTGGTAGGTGGGTTCTTTACCATTGGCGCCACCTAGGAAGCCCCAATTCACTGTATATTCCTGAGTAAATCTTATTTTTCAGTTGAAAAAGTACTGGATCTACCTCAAAAGCCCAGGAAGTAGAAAGACGAGTGATACAGATGAATCCATTCTGTAATTAGACATATATTTGGTGTTTGTCATTAAGAAAAGATGCACAGGAGACAGGAAGAAAGGAGGCAGCTGCAGTGAGCTACTCAGCTCAGCTCTCTTTAGAGAGCTGTGTCATTACAAAGGGATGTCCCTATCAGACAAGCAGTTCCTCCCCAGCATCTAAGATTTCAGTCATTTTCTCAAACTGGCTTTTTTTGGCTCATTCCCAAGGGACCTCTTTATGAAACTGTTTTGGGCATTTTGCAGGGAATGAAATCAGCTGGGTAAAAGACAACTTATTTCACCTAGGCGAAGAGGTCTGGCAAGCACAGCAAGAACCTTTCCAGATCCCTCTTGGGCACCAAAGTACTTCTTGCAACACTAGTTAATGCAAGGGATCAGTTTATCCCACTGACTCCGTGACCCTGCAAGATGGCATATGGAAACGGCAGGAGTCCCAGCGTGGGGCACTGCGACACGCGTCTCTGTCGCTAACCAAGGTTTATGTGCTCACAGTCTGTGTTTTTCTTGAGTAGGGATGTGGAGCAGGGCTCAGCCAGATGGATTATCATTTTCTATAGTTAATGAGTTTATCTGTCTCTTAGGAAAGAAATGCAGAGAAAGAAGGGTGAGGGGAGGGAGGGAAACAACGTGTCCATACTCATATGAGCATCGGTGGACATTTGTCCTGTAGAAATTCAATTCATTAAACAGAAATGCTCGTCTTTTTAGCCTCCAGCCAGGTTGCGTCTGATACCCAGAAGGTCACATGTGTTTGGAAGCCAGTGAAGAAGTGACACTGAGCAGCTTCTGCAGGTCAGGCAGGCTCCTCCCCTCCCCCAACACTCCCCTCTTGCTTTTTTCCCCAGAATCACTGCCTGACTCTCTCTTCTCTGAGCCACTCCCTCCTCCCATCAGTAGCTCTTTTCTCATTTTTCCTGATTAGCTTTCATTGTCAGGCCCAATGACACACAACCACCTGATTAGATTTTTTAAAACATTCTAATCTGAAAACAAGTCTATGTGTCTGTGTTAGTGGCACATGTAAATTTCTTCCCCAAAAGGCTGCTCTGAGGAGTTCTGTTCATGTCACTGTTCTTGGCTTTTTCTCAAATATGGATCAAAGACTGCTGTGTGCCTAGGGGCTTTACATCTCTCCCTCCCCTCCACCCCCACCTTCCTCACCCCCCACCCCCACCCTGCAGCTTCCTTCAGTCCTGGAATATTTACTGAGTATTGAGAAGTAGTCAAGCACTCTTCTAGGCGCTGGGTACTGTTCTACAAAAGCATTACTTCAGTTAATCCTTACAGTATTATGAGTTTAACATTAATATTCCCATTCTATATGAGAAAACTGTATCTCATAGAAGTTGAATAATTATCCTAAATCACATAACTACTGTAGTGCAAAACTGGTCTACCTCTACCAGTTAATCTTTTTACAGTGCTGTAAGCTATGGATCACAGCCTTGTTGTGGTGAAGGAGCTTTGACACCGTGAACCATGCCGTGCAGGGCCACCCAAGATGGACGAGTCAGAGTGGAGAGTTCTGACAAAATGTGGTCCATTGGAGGAGGGAATGGCAAACTCCTACAGTATTCTTGCCGTGAGAACCCCATGAACAGTACAAAAAGGCAAAAACATAAGATCCGAAAGACGAGTACCCCAGGTCAGAAGGTGCTACTGGGGAAGATCAAAGGGCAACTACTAACAGCTCTAGAGAGAATGAAGCCGCTGAGCCAAATCAGAAACGATGTGGATCGTTGTGGATGTGTCTGGTGGTGAAAATAATGTCCACTGCTGTAAAGAACAATATTGCATAGGAATCTGTGGTGTTAAGTCCATGAATCAAGATAAATCGGATGTGGTCAAGCAGGAGATGGTGAGAGTGAACATCAATATCTTAGGAATCAGTGAACTAAAATGGATGGAATGGGTGAATTTAATTCAGATGACCATTATATCTACTACTACTATGGGCAAGAATCCCTTAGAAGAAATGTGAGTAGCCCTCAGAGTCGACAGAAGACTCCGAAATGCAGTACCTGGTTGCAATCTCAAAAAAACCCAGAATGGACTCCATTTGTTTTCAAGGCAAAACAGTCAACATCACAGTAATCCAAGTCTGTGCCCAAACCACTCATGCCAGAGAAGCTGAAGTTGACCAGGTCTACGAAGACCTGCAAGATCTTCTAGAATTAACACCAAAAAAGATGTCCTTTTCATCATAAGGGATTGGAATGCAAAAGCAGGAAAGCAAGAGCGACCTGGAGTAACAGGCAAGTTTGGACTTGGAGTACAAAATGAAGCAAGGCAAAGGCTAACAGAATTTTGTCAGGAGGATACACTGGTCATAGCAAAACATCCTTTTCCAACAACTCAAGAGACAACTCTATACATGGACATCACCAAATGGTCAATACTGAAATCAGATTGCTTATATTCTTTGCACTCAAAGATGGAGAAGCTTTATACAGTCAGCAAAAACAAGACCTGGAGTTGATTGTGACTCATATCATCAGCTCCTTACTGTAAAATTTAAGCTTAAATTGAAGAAAGTAGGGAAAACCACTAGGCCATTCAGGTATGACCTGAATCAAATCCCTTATTATTATACAATGGAAGTGACATATAGATTCAAGGAATTAGATCTGATAGAGTGCCTGAGGAACTGTGGATGGAGGTTTGTAACACTGTATAGGAGACAGTGACCAAAACCATCCCCAAGAAAAACAAATGCAGTAAGGCAAAATGTTTGTCTGAGGAGGACTTACAAATAGCTGAGAGAAGAAGAGAAGTGAAAGTCAAATGAGAAAAGGAAAGATATATCCATCTAAATGCAGAGTTCCAAAGAACAGCAAGGAGAGATAAGAAAGCCTTCTTAAGTGAACAGTGCAAAGAAACAGAGGAAAAGAATGTGAAAGACTAGAGGTCTCTTCAAGAAAATCAGAGACACCAAGGGAACATTTCATGCAAAGACAGGCAAAATAAAGGAGAGAAATGGTGTGGACCGAACAGAAGCACAATATATTGCATATCTGGAAAACTCAGCAGTGGCCACAGGACTGGAAACGGTCAGCTTTCATTGCAGTCCTGAAGAGGGGCAAGGCCAAAGAATATTCAAACTGCCGTATAACTTTGCTCATTTCACATGCTAGTAAAGTAACGTTCAAAATCCTTCAAGCTAGGCTTCAACAGTACATGAACCACAAACTTCCAGATGTACAAGCTGGATTAGAAAAGGCAGAGGGACCAGATGATCTGGTTCCAGATTTGCCAACATCTGTTGGATCATAGGAAAAACCAAGTGAATTCCAGAAAAACATCTACTTCTGCTTCACTGACTACACTAAAGCCTTTTCTGGATCATAAGACAGTGGAAACTTCTTAAAGAGATGGGAATAGCAGACCACCTTACCTGCCTCCTCAGAAACCTGTATGCAGGTCAAGAAGCAGCAGTTAGAACCAGACATGGAACAATGAACTGGTTCAAAATTGAGAAAGGAGAACGTCAAAACTGTATATTGTCACCCTGCTTATTTAACTTCTGTGCATAGTACATCATGCAAAATGCTGGACTGGATGAAGCACAAGCTGGTTTAAATACTGCTCGGAGAAATAGCAATAACCTCAGATATGCAGATAACACCGCCCTAATGGCAGAAAGTGAAAAGGAACTAAAGAGTCTTTTGATGAAAGTGAAAGAGAGTGAAAAGCTGGCTTAAAACTCAGCATTCAAAAAATGAAGATCATAGAATCCGTCCCATCATTTCATGGCAAATAGGTGGGGAAACAATGGAAACAGTGACAGACTTTATTTTCTTGGGCTCCAAAATCACTGCAGATGGTGACTGCAGCCATGAAATTAAAAGACGCTTGCTCCTTGGAAGAAAAGCTATAGGAAACCTAGATAGTGCATTAAAAAGCAGAGATATCATTTTGCCAACCAAGGTCCCATCTAGTCAAAGCTATGGTTTTTCCAGTAATCATGCATAGACGTGAGAATTGGGCCATAAAGAAGGCTGAGCGCCTAAGAATTGATGCTTTTGAATTGTGATGCTGGTGAAGACTCTTGACAGTCCCTTGAATAGCATGATGATCAAACCAGTCAATCCCAAAAGGAAATCAACCCTGAATATTCACTGGAAAAGACCCTGATGCTGGGAAAGATTGAGGGCAGGAGGAAAAGGGGGTGACAGAGGATGAGATGGTTGGATGCATCATTGACTCAATGGACATGAGTTGGAGCAAACTCCCGGGAGATACTGAAGGACAGGGAAGCCTGGTTTGCTGCAGTCCATGGGTTCACAAAGAATTAGACATGACTGAGGCACTGAACAACAACAACATGATAAGCAAAGATTCTGTTGTTTCAACATTTTCTAAAAAGAATATATAATAAGTTTATTAGGACTAATTGGGCTGATTAAACAACTTATTTAATAAAAATTTTAAATTTTGGATTCTATTAGTAAGACAGATTGATTTTTTGTTTTATATAAGTGTGTACAATAACAGAGTGTTGGCTACTAGAATCTTGCCAGATAGAGACTCTGCCAGGGCCTGCTTTAATAAATAGTGAGGAATTGTCCATGATTAGCAGTGTTTATTTGGGATAGCATGCTTAAAGGCAGTATTAATGAGTATGTCCCCTATAATTTCCTACATATTCATCATTTGCTTTTTAGAAAACATTTTTTTTTCTTCTATAGATACTGGAAATGTGAAGATCAGCCCAAGTCTTCTCTAAACTACCATACATTCAAAACCCATGAGGCCAAATCAATGGGATTTGATGTGCACAAAACTCTTGTATATTTTGATTTGAATTTGGAAGGAAACGCAGTGTAGTCACTGCATGTTCAGGCAGCTCTTTTTTCTAAATTTATTTTTTATTGAAGGATAACTGCTTTACAGAATTTTGTTTTCTGTCAAACCTCAACATGAATCAGCCATAGGTATACATATAACCCCTCCCTTTTGAAACTCCCTCTCATCTCCCTCCACATCCCACCCCTCTAGGTTGTTACAGAGCCCCTGTTTGAGATTCCTGAGCCCATACAGCAAATTCCCGTTGGCTATCTATTCTACATATGGTAGTATAAGTTTCCATGTTACTCTTTCCATACATCTCACCCTCTCCTCCCCTCTCCCCAAGCCCATAAGTCTATTCTCTATGTCTGTTTCTCCACTGCTGCCCTGTAAATAAATTCTTCAGTACCATTTTTCTAGATTCTGTATATGTGCGTTAGAATACGATATTTATCTTTCTCTTTCTGACTCATTTCACACTGTATAATAGATTCTAGGTTCATCCACCTCATCAGAACAGACTCAAATGCATTCCATTTTATGGCTGAGTAATATTCCATTGTGTGTATGTACCACAATTTCTTTATCCACTCATCTGTCAATGGACATCTAGGTTGCGTCCATGTTCTAGCTATTGTAAATAGTGCTGCAATGAACAATGGGACACGTGTGTCTTTTTCAGGTTTGGTTTCCTCAGGGTATATGCCTAGGACTGGGATTGCTGGGTCATACAGTGGTTTTATTCCTAGTTTTTTAAGGAATCTCCACACAGTCTTCCATAGTGGCTGTATCAATTTACATTCCCACCAACAGCACAAGAGGGTTCCCTTTTCTCCACACCCTCTCCAGCATTTATTGTTTGTAGACTTTTTGGTGATGGTCATTCTGACCAGTGTGAGGTGATATCTCATTGTGGTTTTGATTTGTGTTTCTCTAATAATGAGCGATGTTGAGCATCTTTTCATGTTTTTTTTTTTTTTAATTGAAGGATAATTGATTTACAGAATTGTGTTGGTTTCTGCCAAACATCAACATGAATCAGCCATAGGTATACATATGTCCCCTCCCTCTTGAACCTCCCTCCTGCCTCCCTCCCCATTCTAACCATCTAGTTTGTTACAGAGTCCCAGTTCGAGTTTCCCGAGTCATACAGCAAATTCCCACTGGTGCTGATGAAATTATTTTCAGGGCAGCAACGGAGACACAGACATAGAGAACAGATTTATGGAGGTGGGGGAGGAAGGAGAGGGTGGGATGTATGCAGAGAGTAACAGGCAGCTCTTTTACTACAACTTGATCACTGCCCTAGTCTCTCAATTCCAGTCAGGCAGCAAATAGCTGGTAAAGTGAGGAGTCTCAGTGTTTCTTTCTCCTTTCTGTCTCTCTCTCTATGGAAGGCATCACTGTTCTGATTAGTCTGTCAAAAATGAAAGGCCATGTGAAATGGTACCTCATAGTGGTTTTGATTTGCATTTCTCTGATAATGAGTGATGTTGAGCATCTTTTCATGTGTTTGTTAGCCATCTGTATGTCTTCTTTGGAGAAATGTCTATTTAGTTCTTTGGCCCATTTTTTGATTGGGTCATTTATTTTTCTGGAGTTGAGCTGTAGGAGTTGCTTGTATATTTTTGAGATTAGTTGTTCATCGCAGCACTGTTTATAATAGCCAGGACATGGAAGCAACCTAGATGTCCATCAGATAAATGGATAAGAAAGCTGTGGTACATATACACAATGGAGTATTACTCAGCCATTAAAAAGAATACATTTTAATTAGTTCTAATGAGGTGGATGAAACTGGAGCCTATTATACAGAGTGAAGTAAGCCAGAAGGAAAAACACCAATACAGTATACTAACGCATATATATGGAATTTAGAAAGATGGTAACAATAACCCTGTGTACAAGACAGCAAAAGAGACACTGATGTATAGAACAGTCTTATGGACTCTGTGGGAGAGGGAGAGGGTGGGAAGATTTGGGAGAATGGCATTGAAACATGTAAAATATCATGTATGAAACGAGATGCCAGTCCAGGTTTGATGCACGATACTGGATGCTTGGGGCTAGTGCACTGGGACGACCCAGAGGGATGGTATGGGGAGGGAGGAGGGAGGAGGGTTCAGGATGGGGAACACATGTATACCTGTGGTGGATTCATTTTGATATTTGGCAAAACTAATACAATTATGTAAAGTTTAAAAATAAAATAAAATTAAAAAAATAATAAAATGCAAACAAAGAAAAAAAATTCAAAAAGCAAAAAAAAAAAAAAAAAAAATGAAAGGCCATGATGAAAGTGCAAAGCCCCTAAGAAATCATGATGAATCTGAAAGGAGACATATCTATACTGGCTAGTACACTCAGGAGCCAGATGATGGAGGAAATTGCTTCTTTGTTAGCATGAGTGAAAGTTTTCAAAATAGTCAGTACAAGGAACTCTCTATTCAAGTACCAGATTGCTGGACACAGAATATGAGGGGATCTGGTGTATGTTTTCTTTTAAACAGGGCCTTCCTTCACTTGAAGGAAAGCTGCTAATGTCAGTACAGGAAATGGGCAACTCTGAAGAGATTTCAGGTCTGCTGCAAATGCCCACTACTGGCAGCTTTTCAAAACCATGTCAAGGTGTGTCTCCTCATTTGCTTCTGGTTTCCAAAAGAAAGCTGGACCCAGAGATTGTTGATGCGCATTACTACCTGTGTATTCTAGGGAACTCCATTTCAAAAGCTGTAAGACTTCTCACGATATGAATTCAAGGATGCTCAGTAGGTGACATGAGCAGCTTGGGGCACAGGAGACAGATTAAAGATTAGGCATAAATGTCCAGTGTTACCCTATGTGAATGAATCACAGTCCAGAAAATAGAAACAATCTTGAAAACTTTTTGGAAATTATCCTATCTTTAAAAATATATACAATTCTTAGCTATTACTGGCTACTTCAAATTCCAGGAAGTCACATGTGAGATTTCTCACACCCAGTTGTTGCCCTTGAGCATGGCAGCCCCAGCCGCCCTACCCCACCGCCTGGCCCAGGCCTTTATGTCCCTGAGTAGAGGTGGTGCCAGGCTTGGCTTCAGTCCCTCAGGCCCTCACAGAGGATGCAGTTTCCAGTGCAAGCCAGAGGGGCCCCACCTGCAGAGAACTACAGTCTGAGAAGACTTCTGAATGAGGAGCCCTGTCTATTTAGCACTTGCGCTTGCGCGCACCCATGCACGCGCGCACCCATGCACGCGCGCACACCTTGTGCCTTCTCCATGCTGAAGTGTCACCAGCTTCTCAGCCTGTCTACTCCAGAGCAAGCAAGCGAGGGACAAGTATCAAGGGTCTTAGGCTCCCTGTTTTCTCCAGGCGGGGCTTGTCCCGTATGAGGCTGAACAAGAGCCGGGGGCAGGCATCCTTAGCTCTACCATGGCTGTGCTCCCTGTATCTCCTGCCTTTCTGGCTCTGGATTAGTACTCCAAGCTGCACTCCTCACCCTCGCTGTTCGAGTCTCTTCAGATCACCATCCTGCCTTTGCTCCCTATTTTCTTCTCCCACTTCTGTCTTTCATTTCCCCCCAAGAACGCATCATCAGCCCCTCAGCCCTGTTGTTCTTTCGCTCCCTCTGCTTCCACCGTCTCTCTCTGAGGACAAACATCCTTGTGACTTTTCCACAACCCTTGTGCCCATGCCCCTCCCACTCCCTAAACTCCGCACTCTGCGGAACCGCCGCAGCCCTTCCAGGCCAGAGGCCCTGCCTCTCCTCTTAACCAGAGGCCTTCAGGAAGCAGGGCTGCATGCGAAAGCGCCCCCTGCAGGTCAGGTGCAGTGCGACCGGTCGAGGGGAGCATCCAACCACACAGACGCCCAGGAGCGCAGCAGCAAGGAGCTCACGGTGCACAGGGCGGGGCCAGCTACCGCTCCGCAGGAACGTCCACCACATCCTGCCTCATCCAAATGCCAGGTTCTACATATTCTGCTTCTTACACCCAGACCCAACCTGTTCAGGACCCCAAAACTAGTTTCTGTGAGGGATCTGCAAGCAGTTCATCCCCCAGAATCACCGGGTAGTGTGGTCATAGTCGGGGAGGCACCTACCTTCCACTCCATAAGTCCCTCTCCTCTCCTTTCCGGTGAAACGACAACTTTTGGGGCATGAGTGCATGGAGTCTGGGGTATTTATGACGAGAGGTAGATTTAGTTGCTCTGAAGCAGACTAAATGATGAGTGAGTTTATGCAAATGAGCATTTCAGGCTTGGTTGGAAAGCGTAAATAACGTTAATCACGGGGGTGAACTGCGCAGGCACATCACTCTTCCTGCATGCCCGCGGCAGCGCTGACAGAGGAGGCAGCCATCCTGCCCTGGAGTAGGTTCTCTGTGCTGTCTGCTCATGGGTTGCTGAGCCAGGAGAGGATTCTCCTGGCAACCCCAGCCACGGGCTGTGCATGCCCAACTGCCCACGGCAGGTTGCAGCTCAGGAATTCACACCAACTGCGCGAGCAGCTGGCATCACCTCCAGACACCCTGTGGGGGCCTCTGCATTTAATAACAGAAACTTGAAACCACGACCAAGGTAGCAAAGCAGCCAGCCTGAGGCATGTGCCCATTTCGCCAGCCTCCTTCAGGGCCATTCATCCTGCCGGATCCTTCACATCCTCCTCCGCCCCCTAGCACACTAGCCTTTGTGCAAATTCTTGAGTCTGTCATCCCTCCTGCCTCAGGACCTGTGTGCCAGCTTTTCTCTGAGACTGGCTCAGCCCCTCGCTAGTTCATATCACTCTCTGAGAGAAGTGTTCTCTTTCTAATGCCACTCCTCTTCACCCCAGACCATGCCAGGTCCTTCCATCTTAAGCTCTCACAACAGTGTATCTTCCCTTCATAGCTCTAACACAGTGCTTAACGACATGCTGTATTTTTAGAATCCTGTCATTAAGGTACGGGACTTCCCAGGTGGTGTGGTGCTAAAGAACCTGCCTGCCAATGCAGGAGATGCTGGTTCAGTCCCTAGGTTAGGAAGGTCCCCTGGAGGAGGAAGTGACAACCCACTCCAGTATTCTTGCCTGGAAAAGTCCATGGACAGAGGAGCCTCATGGGCTACAAGTCCATGGGTTTGCAAAGAGTTGGATACGACTAAGCACTCACATTAAGGTATGCCTCTCACACCAGGGTATGAGCTGCCTGGTGGCAGGATTCCTATATGCTTTTTAAAAAAATATTGTATCTAATAGTGCTTGGTAAGTGGGAGATAATAAATAGTTAAATTTTTAAGAAGTTGATGAATGAATGGCAGAGAATGGTGCGACAGAGAGCCCTAGCGTGCCTGTGTAAACAAGCAGCGAGGGAGCTGTTGCAGGGCACGCTAGGTCACTTCAGTCATGTCCAACTCTTTGCAACCCTATGGATTGTAGCCCGCTAGGCTCCTCTGTCCAAAATTCTCCAGGCAAGAATACTGGAGTGGGTTGTCATTTCTTTCTCCAGAGGCTGTTTCTGACCCTGGCGTCAAACCTGCGTCTCTTACATCTCCTGCACTGGCAGACGGTTTCTTTACCACTGTCGCCACCTGGGAAGCCCTGATACTGGCTGAAAAAAAAGAAACCTATTAGAACCAAATATGGAGCAACAGACTGGTTCAAAGTTGGGAAAGGAGTACATCAAGGCTGTATATTGTCACCCTGCTTATTTAACTTCTGTGCAGGATACATCATGCAAAATGCGGGGCTGGATGAATCACACGCTGGAATTAGGATTGCTGGGAGAAATATCAATAACCTCAGATATGCAGATGACACCATCCTAATGGCAGAAAGAGAAGAGGAACTACAGAGTCTTGATGAAGCTGAAAGAGGAGAGTGAAAAAGCTAGCGTAAAACTCAACATTCAAAAAATGAAGATCATGGCAATTGGTCCCACACTTCATGGCAAATAGATGGGGAAAGAATGGAAACAGTGACAGATGTTATTTTCTTGGGCTCCAAAATCACTGTGGACTATGACTGCAACCATAAAATTAAAAGAGGCCTGCTCCTTGGAAGAAAAGCTATGACCTATCTAGACAGCATATTAAAAAGCAGAGACGTTACTTTGCTAACAAAGGTCTGTGTAACCAAAGCTATGGTTTTTTCAGTAGTTGTGTACTGATGTCAGAGCTGGACAGTAAAAAAGGCTGAGCGCTGAAGAACTGATGCCTTCAAACTGTGATGCTAGAGAAGACTCTTAAGAGACCCTTGGACTGCATGGAGATCAAACCAATCAGTCCTAAAGGAAATCAACCCTGAATACTCATTGGGAGGGCTGATGCTTAAGCTGAAGCACCAGTACTTTGGCCACCTGATGGGAAGAGTGGATTCACTGGAAAAGACCTTGATGCTGGGAAAGATTGAGGGCAGGAAGAGAAGGGGGCAACAGAGGATGAGATGGTTGGATGGCATCATTGACTCAATGGGCATGAGTTTGAGCAAATTCTGGGAGATAGTAAAGGATAAGGAAGCCTAACGTGTTGCAGTCCATGGGGTTGCAAAGAGTCTGACACAACTGAGCGACTGAACAACAACAAATGGATAACAATGGATGAAAATCTTTTCTTAAAGACTACATTTTATATAAAAGCATAAGGAAAGACTAGGACTTTTTTTTTTTTTTTGCAATTAATAATAAGGATCCTAAAATAAGCAGTAGCCAACCCAGCATCACCTACAGGAGACTGAGAGGTGCTCAGGGGCAGGTGCCCAGGACCTGGAAAAAGGGTGCGGTGTGGCTGATGAAAGACACTCTTTCCTTGGACACCATGGCTGAAGATTAGCACTACCTTTCTGATGGGGAAGAAACAGAAACTGTCAGAGCGGGGCCCATTTGTGGTTAGTTGCACATAACTATGAATTTTACGTAGTTCTCATTACAGAGCATGGGACTTAGTGATTCTCAACAGCTTCTTTCTTCATCACATAAAATCCTGAGTTGACGAAGCCCGCTAGATATTATGATGTTGGGGTGCCAGAATGCACTGAGTCCAATTTGGCTTTTAAAGTCAAGTGTCTGATGGACAAACCAAATAAACAGCCCCACTTAGAGAATTCGATCTTAAATAAGTTTATTTTTTGTCTGGGTGTGCTACATATTATACCAGAACCAATCACAAGTGTTTAAAATAGCTAAACTTTAAAAGATGTGTTTGATGCTTTTATACGTAAAAGCATTTTCAAAAACAATAATAATGTCAATAAACAGAGTATCAGATGTGACAAGGTAGATCACTAAGTGGCTGAAAAACTATTCCCAGAGGATGTTGATTAACATCTCCCTCCGGCCTGGAGGGCACTGGAAATAGGCCATCCCTGGCCTGGATTTAGTCAATGTCTGTAGCCATGATCTGGATAAAGATATTTAAGACATGTTTATGAAACCTGCAGCTGCTACAAGTCCAGAGAAGGGATAATAGCTCTATAATCTTGGCCATGTTACTTAATCCACTGGACTCTCCATTTCCTCATCTATAAAATGGGGATAACGCTTCTGATCTCAGAGGGTTACTGTGAAGAATTAACGAGCTAAAAGTACATCAAGTGAGCCAATAAGGCTAGTTATCCTCCTTCTTGTGCAGAGGAGTGGAATCAGGATTTTTTTGAAAGTCTCAAGTTTGAAAGGCTGAAACTTATCAAAATAAAAGGGGAATCCTGCATTTACTTTTCAAAAAGAAAAAAATGACTTCGGGGAAGGAGCCACACAAATACAGTGGCACAAGAAAACGAGTGAGTGGCAAACAAACAAAAACAGAACATCAAAAAGCGAACTTGGAATAATGTCATCAAATCATGTTCTTCCAAAAGATAATGTCATTTACAGAGTCTTGATTAAGTCTTTGCTACACCAGTCCATTAAAGGAAGGCTGTCTGTTGTACAATTCAGTCCAGTGATTCCCAGGGACCTGAATTCAGGAATGTTATAAACACTGCTGTGAACATATTCCACTGTGTTTTATTTTATAATCATTTGATTTATTGAAAATAATTTGAGTTACTTTCAGAGTACACCTGCATATACGCAAAAAATTACTGAAAACTCACAGAATGGGAGAAATCTGACCCGACAGTGTTCCTAAGATGGAGTTTTCATGGCCACCAGCGCAGTAGGCTGCTATAAGGCTGCTGTAGGGACTATACGTGAGTCCTAGAGTGAAGAGTCAAATGTTAACCCCTCCCCTTCTCAAATCATGAGATGACTCTTTCTTCTTCATTATAAATTATAAAAATAGCTACTATAGTAAGATCAAAACTAATTTAATCTCTTGCAAGATGATTAGTTGTTTTTAAGATTAAAAAAAAAAAAATCTTATGCCTCCCAAAGCAGAAGGACTGCAGTATTAGAGATGGAATTTGCCCATGCTTTGGATACCCCAGGTCAGTGGCTGCAGGCTGTAGCCTAGGGCCTGTCTCTGGGCTTTGAAGATTTCTGGCATTTAAGGTGGTTCCAGTTTCTAATGTTCCCTCATGTGTCTGTCTGTGACCTAAAATTTCACAATTAAAAACAAGTCAAGCTATGAAGGGGGAGGGGAATGAACTTGACTCCTCACTCTGGAAGGCCAGCATTGCTCCTGGAAATGATAGAATAAGAGGAAAAAGACAGGGCCAGGAAGCCAGAGCCATAAGCCTTGCCCTAGTTCTGAGTCTGGGCGCATATCTTAACTCACTGAGATTCGACATTCTCATCTGTAGAGTGAGTGGCTAGATTGTCTTTAGAGTCCTCTCCAGCTCTGAAATTCTATTCTCTGTTAATGGTCTTAGCACATAGGTAGATTGGTCTTTTGGGGATTTATGGACACTCTCCTCACCCCACCAACAAAGGCAGAAGTGAGTTAAAAAGCATGAATGTTTCAAGACTCACAGGACTGGCAGTGAGGTGCTGCAGTTTCTAAAAATGTCTCCTATCTTTTCTCATTATCTGACTCACAGAACCTAAATTAATGGTGAAATTCTGGAACGGTATGCCAGAACCTCCAACTGTGACATGAAAGATGGTCATCTTGGGCACGGGGCTCAGTTATGAATGACTTGCCATATGCTCAAGCACTCTGTCATTTGCCTCCAGCTGTTTATACATCACACTGAGGCCAGGAGAGGTGCCAGTAACAAATCGTCAACAACAACAACCAAAAAATAGCGATTTATGCAAGGTTCCTGCTGCTGCTGCTATAAAACATTTACCACTGCAAACCTGATATTTTAGATTGAACTGTATGAACCTGCCAATTTCATAGATCAGAAATGATTGGCTATCAATAGTTCCATATGGTTAAAGCTACACAAGATCCCTGATAGATAGGGAAAGTAGAGTTCTACAGATCTGCCTCTGAGTGCAGTACAACAGAAAGAAGATAAATGACAATCCAAACACAAACCCAGGACACACAGAGGCTAAACGGTTTTTATAAAACTGAAGGACAGTTTTGGAGGGGCCTTCTGGAATACTGGAATCAGGTGAAGGTTCAAGGGAAAGAACAAATTCACTATTTCTAGAATTAAGAAATATCAATAGAAAAATGACACATTTAAACAAATTTGATGTACCTGATTATGAAGCCAACACAAGGGGAAACAGCTGGAGAGAAACAGTGTTGTATTCTTTGAGCCCTGGATCCAGCTATGACTAAAGCTAGATACCCCTGGACTTTTCAGTTCCATGAGTCTTCCCACTAGAAAACATACTCACACTTACACACAAATAATAATTATGATATACACAAAAGCTTATGACGCTAGACCAGACTGACTTAAAGTGCTGAATCACAAAGAGGCAGAATCCGTTTCTTATCAAACATTCAAAAAACCTTAGGCTTCTAGTCTGATTTACAAATCCATGGGGTCAAGGCCCAGGTAGCTGAAAACTGCAGAGATAAATTGTTTATGAGAGATTCTGAGTAAAAGAAAAAAGAATATATTTCCTGTCAAAACAGGAGAAATGAAAGAGAAACTTCTCATATCCACAGGTTCTGCTAGTGTGTTATAGTGTCTAATGCAGAGCTGAAAGTCAGGCTATTTCACGATTAAGTCTTCAGAATATAAGACAGAAGCAAGTTTGTTATGCCTTCATTCATAGGCAAGCAGCTCAAGTTTAGGTAGACTGTGTAATTTGCACAAGCCAACAGCTAAAATTTGATTAAAATGACCAAATTATTAGATTAAAACTATTAGAATATTCCCATATTATGCTAATAATAAAATATTAGAATAATACTAATAATTCTATTAGTACTAATAATTCCAAGTCAATTTTGTCTCTTTTCTGAACTGGTTAAACATTTGTGAATATGTAATACAGAAAATAATAGCCATCTGCTCATTTGTGTCCTAAGTCTTCCTGCCCACATTCTGCTCTGATAATTTATTGTTTCAGGCAAATAAAAGATAGATTTTAATTTACTGCCAAATGTGTGGCATGGGCAAAGGATAACTTGGAACCAAAAAAAAATATTTTCCTTTTTACCATCTATTAGTCACCATTTGAAAATCAGTATTCACCCCATCCATGCCTCCAGACAACCAAGTGAAAATTGTGGTCTGTTCCCAATTCCAACTGATGATGCATTGTGCCATTATCCCAGGAGCTAATATGAGATTCAGTAGCTGCTGTCTCACCTGACAAATATGCCTTCAGAATCCAGGTTCACGCACATTACTTGAAGAATCTGCAGCTAGGAGTTTAACATAATTTATACTCCCGAGTCCCTCACTAAAGCTTCTGTATGCAGCGTATGACTTGAGACAGAAGGATAAAGAGACCAGAGTGGTTCTTTTCTTTCCTGCTCCATCATCTAGTTGGTTTTGGACATTCCTTCCATCTCTATGGTCATCTATTACATATTGAGGGCCTACTGTGTGCACTGGAACAAGTTAGCTGCTGGGAATATGCTGATAAGTAAGACAGTCTTTCCAGTGGTTCAGCCCCTTTGATATTCATAGGAAGGATAAAAGGAAGAGGAGAAGAATTCTAGTCTGGAGAGGTGTTAGAAAGTATTCTAAAAGTACTTCAAAGTAAGGATGCAGAATTAAAATGCACCCCCAAAAAAATGCCAATGTCCCATACTATAGATCAATAATTAAAACATTAGCAGCTAGTATTTGTTGAGTACTTATTTTGTGCCAGGCATTTGCTAAGATTTATATCCTTTAATCCTTATTACAATCCTACGAGGCAGGTTCTATCAATACACCCACTTTAGAGATGGGAAAAGTGAGGCTCAGATACACTAAGAAACCCATATCTAAAGTAAGAGACCTCAAGGCAATGGAGTTGCAGCACAGCCTTATTTGACTCCTATCTAAACTCTTAGCTGCTATGTTACACTGCACTAATTTACTCATAAACTTACATCCTGCCAATTTAGGACAGGATATAAGTATTTCTTAAGATGAATTTTCAAAATGTATATTTTTTTTAAAAAAGCCATGTCTTCCCCTAAATTAAAAATGAATCTGATTGAGGTCAGGGCACGAAGGTGGGCCTTGCCTACAAATCACAAGTAGGTTGAGGTCCAGCTGCCACTCACGTTGAGTCCCCTCCCAACCAGCACTCCAGCGTCCCCTAGCGTTGAGGCCGGGCTGCGGGCAGGTGGGAGCTCTGCTCCTGGTGTGTTCAGCTCCACCTCGGGCCCGGCCGGCTGTCAGAGACTGGGGAGCTGACCAGGTCTGTGTGAGAACACTGACCTCAGATCCAAATTCAAGAAATCACTTATTAGCACAGCTCTGCCATGCAAAGACATTTCTACCAACAAAGAGAAAAAGCGATGAAGGGAATGAAAGGAGGAAAAAACATTTGGCTAAGGCCAGACAGGGTCAGCCAATTAAGTCTCCCAACTTCTGGCCAAATGTTAATTCCTTGTCCACTGGTGACAAGGCAGGAATGGACCCTAAATTGTGCAAAGCTATGTGAGGGAAGCGAGGCTGGCAGTGAGATGTCATTACTGGCACATGTTAGTGAGGGCAGTAACAGCCAATTTGAAAATGGCCTTTCGTTCCTGGACTGGTTACTTATTTTTTGGCCTCTGAGAAACCAAATAAAATTAAAATGCACCATTAATAACAAAACAATACTTTACTATTCCCCTTCCTTTTCAGAGACCCATCCATGACTGCATCTGATCAAAGCTGAATTATTAAATGCCTATAGATTAATCCTGTAACTCTCAAGGGCTTAGAGTTTGTAATTTCCTTGAAAAAAAAATAGTCACAATCCACACCGTGAAAAATTTAATTGCACTTTAATTACCAGTTAGGCTGACTAGCATGAGATATGGGTGCCTTCAATTTCTAATAGTCATTATGATTCCAAGAGAATTTTGAAAGGAAATAATTGAATCTCTTGGGAGTATTCTCTTCTTCTTCCACTGCCAAAATCAAAATGAGAGCAGGAAAAAAAAAAAAAAAAGTACAGGGTGATTCAAATTCTTCCAGATCATAACCCAGGACGGCCCCCAGCAATAATAAACTGGCCGTTCCCAGGCAGCTGCACTGCACATTTGGTAATATGCTAATAGAGAAACCAGTTTCCTGCAGTTGAGTTCTGGTACATTAAACAGATAAAGGCTCTGCGCTGGGGTGTTTCTTTACGAAAATCAGATCCAAAGATGTCATACTTGTTTCTTTGTTTCTAGGAGCTAGGCACTCCTGTAGGCCTGTGGACCCCACCCCAAAGCACTTATGTGCACACCGGCTCCTCTCCCACCTGTTTCCACGATGTTTCAAAAACATTATTTCTAAAGGAAAAAGGGTAGAAAATAACACCATTAGGAAAGTCTCCAGCAAAAACGGAAATCTGAAGAATTCAAGAGGATACAAGCTTAGCTCTTCACCACTTTCACTTTATCAGAGAGCCAGCTGGGAAGAGAGCAGGCCTCCTGAGCGCTGGTGCAGGGGGTGAATGGAGGCCAAGCACATGTTGGCTCCTAGGTGCCCCAAGGTTCTTGAGGTGTTTGCCGTGTGTGTGTTTCCATCTAGACTGTGGAATGCCTCAGCCTCTTTGGGGGTGTCATTTCCCCCCCCCCCCCCCGTCAGCACAGGACTTTTTATATGAAAACAAATGTGGCTGTGTTTTTTTAAAGTCAGGCTGGAGAACAAACGGGCAGATACCTGGAAGATTGGGACTGGCATATATACAACTATGTATCAAATAGGTAACTAAGGAGAACCTATTGTATAGCATAGGGAATTCTACTCAGTGCTCTGTGGTGACCTAAATGGGAAGGAAATCCAAAAAACAGGGATGTATATATATGTATAGCTGATTCATGTTGCTGTATAGCAGAAACTAACACACTGTAAAGCAACTATACTCCAATAAAATTTTTTAAAATAATAAAAAGCAAAAAAAAAAGTCAAAATACAATTTTTCATGAGGCCTCCAACCTTAGCGCTCTGTACTGGCTGCTGCTGCTCAGTGCTACCCGGTTCATCACCTTGGTATTAGAGATCATTTAGTAGCTGGACTGGGGGCTTCCCTGGTGGCTTAGACGTTAAAGCATCTGCCTGCAATGTGGAAGACCTGGGTTCGATCCCTGGGTTGGGAAGATTCCCCTGGAGAAGGAAATGGCAACCCACTCCAGTATTCTTGCCTGGAGAATCCTATGGACGGAGGAGCCTGGTGGGCTACAGTCCACGGGGTCGCAAAGAGTCGGACAGGACTGAGCGACTTTGCTTTCACTTTCAGTAGCTGGATTACAATTTCATCTGCTAGGCAAATGTTCAGAATTATCCGCACTTTTCTCCAACCCTCTGTATCCAACCTGCATCAACATACAGTACTGCACGAGGTTTGGGTGGGATTTGCCTGTCCCTCTCTCAGGGACCTAGGAGCCAATTTGGCACCAGAGCTGGTTTTGGTCTCAGCGGAGGTGAACCTAGGCAAGCAGGCTGCTGTGGGCACTGTCCATTTCCCCAGCGGAAGCCAATTTCAGCGGGTTTCTGTTCTCCCTGCTGCCTGGGCAGAAGAAAGCTTTGCCTCCCTTGATTTATGCTCTGTGCATTGAAGCCAGATAGCCAGCTCAAGAGCTAGAGCAGCTCTTATGAGCCAGCACCGCCTCCTTGCTGGGTCCTAAGCAGAGGCCTCTTGCCCAGCAAGCTGGGAGAGGCTTGTGTTCACAGAACACAGAACCATGGGTCTAGAACCCATTCCGGAGCTTCCCAAGTGAGCCAAGGACCAATGACCCGCCTCCCCCATGCAATGACCACTGCCACTGTGGTACTCTTAGTGGGAGCATCCAGTCCAAGTTTCCCCTAAATGTTCCATACTCCATTTCTAAAAGTGCAAAGTCCTCATCCAAACAGGACTGGAACTGGTAAGTGAACGTGAGTGGTCAGGAGGCCAGTCTCCAGCATCTCCTCCCCGTCATCGACTGAAAGTTGTGTCTCCACGCAAGCCCCTCCTTCCAGGCTGGGCGGGCTGGCTCCGAGCAGTGCTCCTGCTGGCCTGCTGTCTTAGGAGCCTTGAGGGGTTGCACACAGATGGACCTGAATAGCGGTTTTAGGTTTGAGGAGGCTGGAAGAGGAAAGCCATCAGGGTGCCTATGAGCCCCTGGTCTGTGTCAGAATGTGGCAGTTTGAATGACAGAAGTGAACCGAGAGCTGTGGAGAGAGGACCAGTTTCCCTAGGAGTCCTTAGTAGCAATCTGAAATATGTTGGCAGCAGGGTGCTACAAATGGATTGGCTGCTAAAACCAGGTGGCCTGGGAGACAGAGGAAATGTGGTTTCCACCTTGAGGCAGACTGGAAAAAAAAAAAAAGACTAGGAAAGATTTTTTAGTAGCTACTGAGGTTATCAGATATTCTGACCAAAGTCCCTAGTGTTCATTATCCTTCCAATATATTTTCTCATCTCCCTTCAGGCTGACTGGTGCATCTTCCAATTCAACAGGGCCTCCTGTTCTGAAAGGAGAACTAGGAGAACTAGCCCCTCTCAGAATGTAGAAGGTGAAGGCTGCTCTGCAGCTGTCGCATTCGGGCAGATCCCTGTTGCGGACTCCTCCGGCCTCCCCAGGATCCTGGTGGGATGTGAGTGAACACCCGGCAGCAGGTAAACAGAGCGCTAAAGTGCAAAGCGAAACTCTTATTTATAGATCAAACACCTGCCATCAATTTAAACAGTAGTTATCTAACTTGAAAGTTGAACGAGAGACTGAATGCCCCCTTGAAGCAAGTAATTTTGAAGCAGCAGTTCGTGTATACAGATGTGTTTAAAGCCTACTTCAGAATGCTGTAATTATCATCAAAAAGACAGATTCCATTAAATATCTGTTATGCTTTTAGGATCTGCACTTTCAGACAGATTTGAAAAATGGTGAAAGCCTTGGGTTTCTTAACACTATACTTTTAACATTATTTCTTTAAAGGACTGGCATTTAGGATCTTCAGAATTTGGAAAACCACCCGATCAGAGGTTTTGGGAACAGATAATGATACAATTTGGCTGTTCCTGTCATTTTGCCTTTTCAACCACAATTCTATTGCCAGCCCCTGCCTCTCTCATATACATAACAAACTTAATATTTGGAGAAAGCCATCTTCCTAAACACAAATCAGTGAAGAGTAAATGCATCTCTAATCACAAGCAAATAATAACGATCATTTCTTGAATGTTAAAAATAAGGTGATGTATGGTACAGTTGTACCATGAATATTATTCCATTAATACTTTTGACGAATTCTTGAAGACTGGTGTTACTACCTTCATGAGTAATAAAAAGTGAGGTTCTAAGAGGTTTAGTACACTGAGATCACCCAGCTAATAAGTGGAGGAATTTGGATTTGACCACTGGTTGGCCTGGTTCCAAAGCCCTTGTTCTCTCCACTACATCATACTAGCTTAGGAAAAAAGCACCACCACCACCCCCTCTTATTTGCATTGTTGTTTTTCAGTTGCTCGGTCATGTCTGATTCTTTGCAACCCCATGTACTACAGCACGCCAGGCTTCCCTGTCCTCCACCATTTCCCAGACTTTACTCAAACTCACGTCCATTGACTGGGTGATGCCAACCAACCATCTCATCCTCGGTCACTCTCTTCTCCTCCTCCAGTCTTTCCCAGCATCAGGGGCTTTTCCAGTGAGTCAGCTCTTCGCATCAGGTGGCAGAAGTATTGGAGCTTCAGTATCAGTCCTTTATTGTTTCAAAATTGACTTTCCATGTACAGGGATATGGCAAGTCCTTCTGGAAGTAGGTGACGACTATGTTCAGTGGCTAGAGACTGGTCTGACCTTTGGGGCCTGAGTCAGCCCAGGGACAGGACTGGGCTGCAGGCCACATCAGTCAGGCACATGTGTGGGCAGCTCATTTCCCTCCGTGACATTTCTTCTCCCCCAGGAAAATGTAAGAATGGATTGGAGAACTCTTACATTCCTTATAATTCTAAAATTCTATATGCTTCCAAGTCATGATTGCCTTACCCTGGCACTGGTGAGGGCAGGTTTGTGCTCAGAAGATCCAGTATGATTCTAGGCTCTGAAGGCACCCACCCTCCTCCAGCAGAAGCTATTCCTGCAGACTGTAACTTCCTTCAGCTCCTCCCCCTTCCTCCAGCTCCCTGAATTGCTGTGTAAAGAATGTACAAGGCAAGGCGTGAACGCAGACATGTCTTCACTGTGTTCTTTGGGAGGGTGTGCCTCTCAATTTCCTCCTTTATGACCAACATAACACCGCAACCCACCTCCTACCTGAGGGAGGGAGCTATGTTGTCCAGTAAACATGCTTGGAGTCAGATCCAGGGAACCATCCCCTCGTCAGAACAACCTGATGGAGAACATTTCCAGTCATCTGCCAAGCAGGAGAGACTCACCCAGTAACAGGAATAAAAAAAGAGACAGGCACCCACTCAAAGGGGCGGGGTGAGAGAGAAGCAGTACCTTATTTGTCAGGATATAATGATTAGTCTTTTTTTTTTTTTTTTCTTTTTTGGTATAAACTACTGTGAATATTCATTGGAAGGACTGATGCTGAAGCTGAAGCTCTAATACTTTGGCCTGCTGATGCCAAGAGCCAGCTCACTGGAAAAGACCCTGATGCTGGGAAAGATTGAAGGCAGGAGGAGAAGGCGGTGACAGAGGATGAGATGGTTGGATAGCATCACTGACTCAATGGACATAAGTCTGGGCAAACTCCGGGAGAGAGTGAAGGATGGGGAAGCCTGGTGTGCTGCAGTCCATGTGGTCGCAAAGAGTCGGACAAGACTGAGTGACAGAACAACTACGAGTGAGTGAATCTCATCCAAGGAACAAGCCAGAGAGTTCGGTTTGAGCAAGGATGGAGATGCGGCCTGGGTCCAGAGGAAGATGAAGGTAGAGACAGGCAGTGAGATGGCTTCTCTTCACTGGAAAAAATCCCTGAGATAAAATTCACAAGGGTCAGCACACAGTCTGAGAGGCACAGCCTGTCCCCTAGGTGCAGGCTCAGCAGCTGGCCTCAGAATAAGATGAAATGAATAGCCTTGAACGAGGCAGGCCGCCCAGGCAGGAGAATCACACCTTAGAGATGGCAAGAAACGAAGCTATTCCCTGGCCTAAGGGAATTTGTGAGAAGTATATGAATAGTAATTATCTGAAAAGAGATAACAACAGAGGCTCAGAAGGCCAAGTACCAGTCTAATTTACTCAACATTTACAACAGGGCTGAAGACTAGGTGAGTTAATGACCCACCCATCAAACACTTTATTGTGATTTCTAGATGCTTCACAGAAGGCATCCAAATAAGACCAGAAGTTGGGGAAAGACTCTGGAAACAGAGAAGTGGGACTAAGGGTGGTAGCTGTCTTCAGGAGAAAGGCAAAATTTAGATTTTAGATGTCATCAGCATAACAGCACCTAAACTGCTCTTTTACTAGGGTTACCTCATGGGGCCTTATCTATGCATAGATGAATCACTGGTATAAATGAGCTAAAATATTAATTGTAGTTGCATTGAGGTGATGGGGTTGTTGGGGGGGGTGTCCATTGTTGTACTTAAAAAAAAAAAAAAACAGATAGCGTAACTTTTATAATCAGAAAGGGGGAAAGGAAAATCAACAAAAGTCCAGCTGTTGTCTTTCCATAGTGTAACAACTGCAAAAAGAAACTTCAGTCAACGTCAGCACAACTACTGTATAGCAGAGGAGTAAAACATGACTATTAATGAACTATTAAGTATGATTTGAACTGCAATCCTGAAGGAAAGCACTCAAATTTCTGGTATCCTCCTGCTCTGAACAGAAACAATTTAATAATGTCATTTATAGCCGTGTCCAATTATACAAGCCATTGTTTGCATAGAAATATTAGAAAATGAAGATGGAAAAATTTGTGAGGCAGCACAAGTGTAAGAACACATACAGCTCCCCTTTTTAAAAGAATTCTTTTTTGATCTCATTTGATTGGGGGTAAAAAGAGAGCTCTGTTGTTACACACTTGTTTAGCCTTGTCCTAGTACTGAACACACAGAGAAGGCAATGGCACCCCACTCCAGTACTCTTGCCTGGAAAATCCCATGGACGGAGGAGCCTGGTAGGCTGCAGTCCAGGGAGCCTGGTGGGCTGCCATCTATGGGGTCACACAGAGTCAGACACGACTGAAGTGACTTAGCAGCAGCAGCAGCAGTACTGAACACAAGCAGCCCCAGGGACCTGTGAGATGGATGCTACTGCAGGACTTTATTAAATGACATGTTTTTATCTCCTGTGCTGTGTACCTGGAATTGCTGAGGAGCTGCTCTTGCTAAAGGATTTGAGGTCACTTATCTTGTACTTTGGCCACCTCATGCGAAGAGTTGATTCATTGGAAAAGACTCCAATGCTGGGAGGGATTGGGGGCAGGAGGAGAAGGGGACGACAGAGGATGAGATGGCTGGATGGCATCACCAACTCAATGGACGTGGGTTTGGGTGAACTCTGGAAGTTAGTGATGGACAGGGAGGCCTGGCATGCTGCAATTCATTGGGTCGCAAAAAGTCGGACATGACTGAGCGACTGAACTGAACTGAACTGATCTTGTACTGGCTCTGTCAGGAGCTCCAACAAGGAAAGCTTTGGGACCTTCCACCTGACAGAACTTTGGAATTTCCAGAAATATGTTTTCCTTAGGTTTCAGATGCTCAGGAATGACCTCATACCATGGATTCCATCATACACACATTCTCTTCAGTAAAGGCTCCCAAGACAACTTCTCACAAAAGGGCCTTGGTTAGTGCTTGAGATGAAGAGTAAACTAAGCTCACAAAAGACCCTGTTGGACAAGGCCAGCGCGGGAAATGGTCTCAATCCCTTCTCTACGTCTCCAGGTGAAACAGGAGGGAAGGGGGCAGGGCAGAACATTTGAAAGAAGGACACAGCCCGAGGACACGAGTAAACTGATTAGAACCACATGGGTCCAAGATGGCGGACAAATCGACTTCAGCTGGGCTTAGAGCCTCAGTAGATGTTCACTGTAACACATCAGTGTGCTAAGTGAGCACATGTGGCATGTGCTCCCCCACAGGAGCCATGACATTTCCAAGGCTGACCATCAAAGACCAAAAGTGGGTGCTGGCCCAATTCCTGGAAATCTCTGCCCCTTCCCTGGTAGCTCAGCCGGTAAGGAATCCGCCTGCAATGTAGGAAACCTGGGTTCGATTCCTGGGTTGGGAAGATCCCCTACAGAAGGGAAAGGTTCCCACTCCACTATTCTGGCCTGGAGAATTCCACGGACTTCTCCATGGAATTGGAGAGTTGGACACGACTGAGGGACTTTCA
Source organism: Bos grunniens (assembly GCF_055505025.1). Classification (NCBI taxonomy): domain Eukaryota; kingdom Metazoa; phylum Chordata; class Mammalia; order Artiodactyla; family Bovidae; genus Bos; species Bos grunniens. Next base: position 49,591,551 of record NC_141180.1, read on the forward strand.
CTTCACTTTCCCAGAATAGGTAGCCTATGAAATTAACCCAGCTCATAAAAGCTAACCACACCACATTTCAAGGCTGGTGTCTCCTTCTGAGACAGCCCACACTCTGTCTGTGGTGTGTGTTTCTAAATAAATCCACTTTTTACCTATCACTTTGCCTCTCACTCGAAGAAGGCAATGGCACCCCACTCCAGTACTCTTGCCTGGAAAATCCCATGGATGGAGGAGCCTGGTAGGCTGCAGTCCATGGGGTCGCTAGAGTCGGACACGACTGAGCGACTTCACTTTCACTTTTCACTTTCATGCATTGGAGAAGGAAATGGCAACCCACTCTAGTGTTCTTGCCTGGAGAATCCCAGGGACGGGGGAGCCTGGTGGGCTGCCGTCTATGGGATCGCACAGAGTCGGACACGACTGAAGCAACTTAGCAGTAGCAGTTGCCTCTCACTGAATTTTCTCTGCAATGAGACTTCAAGAACCTGAGGTTCATTAAGTTGTGAAACTAGGTGTGTGATATCAGTTGGAAGACTGTGGGTTTTGGCCACGTTCGAGTCCCAGCCATGTGGGTTCGAGTCCCAGCCAAGTCACGTGGTTTCACAGGTACAGCCTCCAAGGAAAATGACTTGAAGGCAAGCCAGGAAACTGTTGTTACCAAATAGTGGGCTCTTCAGTGTCTGAAATAGAAGGCACTCTTATGTCTGTGACACCACTATATTAGACTTCCCCACTGGCTCAGGGGTAAATAATCTGCCTACCGAGAAAGAGACCCAGGTTTGATCCCTAGGTCGGGAAGATCCCTTGGAGAAGGAAATGGGAACCCACTCCAGTAGTCTTGCCTGGGAAATCCCATGGACAGAGGAGCCTGGCGGGCTACAGTCCGTGGGGTCACAAGGCCTGGAGATGACTGGGTGACTAAGCCACTGCCACCACCATACCCCAGGGCCTCCCTCCCAGATGCTCAGGGACGAACACTCCGTGTGTGGCTAAGAATTTGCACTGACTTGGCAAGGGTTGAGGCTCTGGTTTGGGATACACTTCAGCTTTCCTTCTGAAGTTATAAATAGATTCAAAACTTAACAACGGAAATCTCGGACCCAGCGTTGCTTCTTATCCACGACTACAAGAAGTCAAACATCCCAACCAGAAGGAAACAGGAACACGCAGAGGAAGCTCTTATTGACAGATGGGACGTCATGGAGGCAGAACCAGAAGAGCTGCTGGTTAACTCAGAATGAAGTACCCCTGCCTCCCACCCAAGGGTGCACATGGACATCACACCTGTGTTCCCCTTCTACCCCATGGTCACCTAGTCCCAGCAGTGCTCACTAATTTTTCTTAAGTGAAAGTGAAGTCGCTCAGTCGTATCCGACTCTTAGTGATGCCATGGACTGCAGCCTACCAGGCTCCTCCATCCATGGGATTTTCCAGTCAAGAGTACTGGAGTGGGGTGCCATTGCCTTCTCCTAATTTTTCTTAAAGTATGGTTTATGGATAACCTGCATCAGAATAGTTGGGGAGCTAAAAACAGATGGATCCCGACCAAAGAGATTAATTAGAGGGTTGGGGCCTCGGGAATCAGTATGTTTAAACTCCAGGTGATCCTGATGCATAGTAACATTGAGGCATCACATCCAAGGAAGTACTCATATCCCATTGCCAGTGACAACCTGATGGGTGGGGCAGAAGCCACTGTGTTCTGGCAGTGCCGCCTCTGTGTGGTTGCTGTCCTGCTTGATGGCATTAGAACACCCTTCCCAGGTGAGGATGGCAATAAAGGGTAACATCTTTAGCACTTTGTAGCCTACAAAGTTTGTCCACAGCCACTGTCTCGTCACATCAACCCCTCAGAGGTGTAGGCTAGAATCTCTGTTTTCACAAACTCAGAAATGACATGCCCTAATAATACCACACAGCCTGCTGGTAAACATCTGAGTTGAGACCTTGGACTTGGGTTTGGTGATTCCAAACCCTGTGATCCAGCCATTCACTGGAGCTGCCCTTCAAGTGTCCATGTGGCTGCCCCGCAGCGTTGACTTCCTCTGGCCAAGTGGGTGAGGTGCAGCTCATGGTTCTTTTAAAAGAGCGGAGCACCTCTGTGTGGGTTCCTAGGTGGCTCAGCGATAAAGAATCCGCCTGCTAACGGAAGAGACATGGGTTCAGTCCCTGGGTGGGGGGAGATCCTCTGGAGAAGGGAATGGCAACCCACTGCAGTATCCTTGCCTGGAGAATCCCATGGACGGAGGAACCTGGTGGGCTACAGTCCATCAGGGTCACAAAGAGTCAGACATGACTTAGCAACTAAACAATACCTCTATGGAAGAAGATGGGCCAGGGTACCTCAGAGAGGTTTGGGGCAAAGCCTTGGGGTATGGGAGAGGGGTCAACATGTCCAGTGAAGCTCAATGGGAACAGAACGACAGATCCAGGAGTTCCTTCCTACCATGCTGCTGCTGCTGCTAAGTCGCTTCAGTCGTGTCCGACTCTGTGCAATCCCATAGATGGCAGCCCACCAGGCTCTCCGTCCCCGGGATTCTCCAGGCAAGAACACTGGAGTGGGTTGCCATTTCCTTCTCCAATGCATGAAAGTGGAAAGTGAAAGTGAAGTCGCTCAGTCGTGTCCGACTCTAGCGACCCCATGGACTGCAGCCTACCAGGCTCCTCAGTCCATGGGATTTTCTAGGCAAGAGTACTGGAGTGGGGTGCCATTGCCTTCTCCATTCCTACCATGAGCCTCTCCCAATTATCTGTGCCAAGAAACTGAGGTTTTCTCCAGATGGATTACAGCTGAGGAGAAGAGAAAATTTAAGTCTATTTCCATGCAGATTGCAGCAGTGGTAGACTCCCCACACAGAGTGTTCCTTGGGGGCACAACACCTTTACTCTATATCTAGACAGACCAAGGGGAGTGGGGCTCACTCTGACATTTCTGGAGTCGTGCTCAGCTGAGCAGCATCCTCAGACGCAGCTCAGAATGGGAGACTGAAGCAATGTGATATTCAGCTGAGCCACTGCAAAGCCACATATTATGCAATCCAAGGTGACCTTGACTGCAAGAGGTCCCCTTCATCTGCATAGAAAATGCCAGATGCCGTCAGCTGCTACCAGCTGTGGTCCCAGGGGCTTAGTTGTTTCCCCGGGGTGCTATACGGATGTGGCATTCTTTGCATGGTGCCCAATTTCCCAGTTGAGGTCAAGGACTCAGCAACCGAGACCCCATGACCTGCCATCCACTTCAGCCATTGCCACTCCACATGGCTCCTCCACCCTCCCACATGGCATTGATCTCAATACCTCCTGCAACTCTCCAATCAAAAGACATTTTTACACATGTGGCATAAAGCCCATTAAAAAAAAATCTTCCAATGAGACTGTCCTCAAATCTACAGAACAGGGCTGAGCCAAAGTGAATGTTTAATAAAAACAGAACTAGAGGATGATCAAGGCATGCCCTACTCCACTTGCATCAGTGTGGGCAAGTGCCCTGAAGTGGGTAGACTCTGTGAGAGCAAAGGGGCTTTCATTCTCTGCTTCCCTAGGTAGTACAGTCTCTGTCTGGCACCCCACAGGCACGGGCCCTGTGGGGGAGGAGCTCAGTTAGCCCTTTGGTGTGAAATCAAGAGTAACAGAGGGCTTCCTGGGTGGCTCGGTGGTGAAGACCCCACCTGTCAACGCAGGAGACATGAGAGACGCCACTCGATTCCTGGGTCAGGAGGATCCCCTGGAGGAGGGCCTGGCAGCCACTCCAGTATTCTTGCCTGGAGAATTCCATGGACAGAGGAGCCTGGTGGGCTACAGTCCACGGGGTCGCAAAGAGATAGACACGACTGAAGTGACTTAAAATGCTTACACACACAGTGTGACAGAGGCCTTTGGCTTTAGAAGAATGGGGATGGATAAACACACATAAAAGGGGACACAGGAAAAGCGTTTAGAGAACCGTCTTCCTATCTTCTTTCTTTCCCACCTTCTTTAGGACAGCTTTTAAATTCATTTTAAAAATTTCTTCCTCTCTCTCTAGCCCTTCCCTAAGCATTTCTGTGCTCGCCTGCCCCCTCCCTCGACAGGCGTGGGCGTGCTCCTCTTTCCAAGGCTGCGTTATCTGTGCCCGGAGAAGCTCACCTCATAAAGGCAGGGAAGAAAGGGGGTAAATAAAAGCAAGTATCCTTTAAAACTCGGTGCCACACAGCACTGCAATTTCCTGGGCCAACGGCTTTGTCCGGGCAAAGCTCCCACTCATGCCAACAGGCCCAGTAGGATTTATCAAATTCAGCCATATGGACAGTATTCATAGATGTTCATTCCTGAAGCTCTTGCTTTATTGACTCTCTTTAATGTTTTCTCCCCCTAGATCGTTCACTGAAGTAGTCGGACGACCTTTAAGAGGAGCCTGGAAGTGGGATTTCTGCTCTCCTTTTCTGTTGGAGAGAGAGAGGACAGGCGCAGTGGGGAGAATGCCAGGGGAGGAAAGAAACGTGGAGTGACCTCCCTGATTCAGTCCCGGTCTTGGTCCTGGACGAAATGACGCTGGAGCAGAATGGGGTCCCAGGCACTGTGGGGCAGGCAAGGCTCCTCTCTTTCACGCACAGGGACCCGAAAACAGGGTCGAGTCTGCACAGCCTTGGCCCTGGGGCACTCCTCACAGTCACCCAGCGCTGCACACAGCCAGCCACTAATCAAAAGTACTGTCACCATTTAATAAGCAAATAGCCTCAAAGAAGAGACACCTCATACCAAGGACTATGGACTGTAGCCCACCAGGCTCCTCTGACCATGGGATTCTCCAGGGAAGAATACTGTAGTGGGTTGCCATGCCCTTCTCCAGAGGATCTTCCCAACCCAGGGATCAAACCTGCATCTCCTGTGGCTCCTGCATTGCAGGTAGATTCTTTACTTCTGAGCCACTGGGGAAGCCCGTCTCTTCCATACTGAGTATCAATAAAGGTTAGTTGTATAAAAGAACAGGGAGATGAAGGGGTGACAGAGTGAACAAAAGTAAGGCATAAGTAAGGCACTGTTCTCTCAAGCCTTAAGCCAAGCATTCACTGAGGAACTTTGACGATGCAGACCCACCGGTGCTCAGCAGGGATCTGGATATGTCACCCTTAGGGAGGACCCCGGAGAAGCCACCAGACCCTTTAGGACATGGCTGTGCCATAAGACAGATGTTAAAAGAATAGGTTCTACCACCACTCACGGCAAACCTGTGTCCACCTTCTCCTAGACTCCAAGCTCTCGGCGGCCGCCCCCACCACCTCTGCTAGAAAACTTCACACCTGCTTGGGGTCTCAGGCTTTTCTCCAGCTGTTCCTGCCTCTCCCAGTTCCAGATCAAGGAGGAGAGTCTACCATTATTAAGTCACTGCCATGAGATTCCTAAGTGGGTATATTAGTCTGCTGGGACTGCCACACCAAGATACTATAAACTGGGGGGCTCCAACGACAGTTATTTCTCACAGTTTTGGAAGCTGGGAAGCAGAAGTTCAAAATGCAAGCAGATTCAGTTCCTGGTGAGAACCCTCTTCCTGGCTTGCAGACAGCCGTCTTCTTACTGTGTCCTCACACAGCAGAGAGGACAGAACTAACTTTCTGGTCTCTTATAATCCCATCACAAGGACCCCACTCTTATGACCTCATCTAAATCTAATATCAATACCTCCAAAGGCCTCAGCTCCCAACACCATCATGTTGGGGGTTCAGGCTTTAACATATAAAGCTGTGAGGGACACAGACATACAATCCATGACAGCGGCCCCTCCATCTAGTCTGCATCCCTATCATCAAACCAGGAGGTGTTCATAGGGTGGGATGAGGCCATCCGTGGCCTTCCCTGAACACCTTGCCTGTCCCTTCGCTTTTCTTACCACCTTTGTGACTTCTGTTGTGTGCAGGCATTTCTTTGACCTCTCCCACAAGAGTGTAAGCCCCTCTAAGAGAGGAATCGATCATAAGAGCATTTATTGAGCCTGTGCCCACTGTTCTAAATACACTGTCACTTCATTCCTATGGAGTCTGTGAGACAGACATAAATCGTTCCTATTTCACATCTATAGCAAGCTCACGATTGGAAGAAGTAAGTAACTTGCCCAAGGTCATGCCCCAGCTGTGGCTCATCTCAGACTGGAATTGAGGCCTCAAAACTGTCAGTTATTTTCTTCCCTGAAAGCAGGGACCTCCTCTTGGTTATCTTTGTATCCCTGCTCTTACCTCTGGCACCTGGCACAATGCTTTCGATGTTGTGTTTATTTAAATACCTATTAAATAAAAATGGAAGAATATGCATCTTTTATTCACTCCACCAAATTTTTAACAAGTTTACAGTTGGGTAATATTAAGTATATTCACATTGCTGTGGATTAGATCTCTGGGATGTTTTCATCTTACAAAACTGAAACTCGGTACCCACCCACCGAACAACTCTCCATTTCTCCTTTCCCCAGCCCCTGGCAACCACTATTTTATTTTCTGTTTCTATCAGTTTAATTACTTGAAATGCCTCATCTGGGTGGAATCACGCAGTATTTGCTTTTTGTGACTGTCTTATCCCACTTAGCATACTCAAGGCTCATCCATGTTGTCACAAATGCAAGATTTCCTTCGTTTTTATGGCTGAATATTATTCCAATATATATAGTCCACTAAGTTTTGTTGTTGTTTTTTTTTTTTAATAAATTATTTTCTTTTTAGTATTTTAAAGTATTTATTGAATTTGTTATAATACTCTTATGCTTTTGGTTTTTTGGCTGCAAAGCAAGTGGATTCTTAGTTCCCTGACCAGGGATTGAACCCACATCCCCTGCAATGGAAGCTGAAGTCTTAACCACTGGACCACCAGGGAAGTCCCCTATTCCACTAGGTTCTAAAAATGCCCAGTCTTATCAAATTGCTTCCTTATTCACTTCTACATTTAAAATGGATAACCAACAAGATCCCACTATATATAGCGCAGGTAACTCTGCTCAATATTATGTGGCAGGCTGAATGGGAGGGCAGTCTGGGGGAGAATGGGTATGTGAATATGTATGAGTCCCTCTGCTGTCTACCTGAAACTATCACAACATTGTTAATCGGCTATACTCCAAAAAATACAAAGTTAAAATACAAAGTTAAAAAAAAAACACCCTCAATTTCACTTCACTCACAGAAGAGCTTTGATGATATGACCACCACCCCCATCAGCTAATGAGCTCTCGCACTGTGCTAACTGATCCTCTCACTCTGTCCTCACAGTAATCCTTGATGAGCGTGGTATGACGTGCAGATGAGAAAACTGAGGCCCAGGGAGATTAAAGAACATATTCAAGGACACGGTACTGCAGAGTGCAGCAATCTGGATCTCTGACGCTCTTCCAGGGCCCCTCTGACTCTACAGCCTGCTGCCCGCCATTCATCTGTACTTCCTCCCAGTGAGTGGCATAGCAGAAGCAGGGACCAGAAGCATGAGGTGACACCCGAGGATGCACTGCCGTTTAGCTGTAGCAGTGGGGTGTAGCCCTGAATCCCTGACTCCCAGCCCAGGGCTCTCTGCCCTGCTCACCTGCCACCCACCTCCCCAGGCCACTCCTCATCTGGGTGACCTGTGCACGTGATTCTCAAGTCAAATCTCATACCCTCCTCAAGGCCCAGATCAAGACTCACTTCTTCCTGACCAAATGCTCCCACTGACTTTCCTTGTAGTTTGCTTCCCCTTTGCTTTGGGTGGCCAAATCTAGTCAGATAGACATTCTCCCAGGTGGCGTTAGAGAGTGCTTTGTGATCCTCCAAGGAAGGATGCACACGCCCCTTCCCACCTCTCCACCTAATAGCATCCTGGGGATATGGCCAGCACTTGATAAATGCTTTCTGACCAGATGCACCACGGAGCCGCGCAATGTAAGAGCTTCTTTAGGGAACATCTGCCTTAACACTCTTACTTTCCAGATGAGAAACTGAGTCCCAGGAATATGTAGTGACTTGTTTGGTTGCAGAGCTAACTAGTGAAGACTACGGCCTTGGAACCCAGTCTTCTGTCTCCTGGTTGGAGTTCTCCTGCTGCTGTGGGTGCTGGGCCCCATCTAACCAGAGTCTTTAACCCTTTCTGCATCAGAACTGTGTCCTAAGGCCCTAAGTGGGCAAACACAAGGAAAGAGAGGTTAAATCCTACATTCAGTCATTTTAAGTGAAAGAAAGTGAAGTTATTCAGTCGTGTCCGACTCTTCGTGACCCCCTGGACTGTAGCCTACCAGGCTCCTCCATCCATGGGATTTTCAAGGCAAGAGTACTGGAGTGGGTTGCCATTGCCTTCTCCATCATTACTCTCAGACATAACCAATTAGATCATGTCTTATTTTCAATAAGCAGTCAGCACTTCTCAAATAATGCAGAACATTGATTTCCAGGTATTTATCTCTGTATGCTATTTATCCAAATAGATTTATATTAGAATTGAGCACTTTAGAAATGTATTAATAGCAAAAATATATTAAACACTCATAACTGGACCACATATGGCTTTCCTTGTCTTCTATATAGATATACTTACTCATTCATTAATTCACTTATATTAATTCACTTATAGTAATACCATCCGGAGAAGGCAATGGCACTCCACTCCAGTACTCTTGCCTAGAAAATCCCATGGACGGAGGAGCCTGGTAGGCTGCAGTCCATGGGGTCGCGAAGAGTCGGACATGACTGAGCGACTTCACTTTCACTTTTCACTTTCATGCATTGGAGAAGGAAATGGCAACCCACTCCAGTGTTCTTGCCTGGAGAATCCCAGGGACGGGGGAGCCTGGTGGGCTGCCGTCTATGGGGTAGCACAGAGTCTGACACGATTGAAGTGACTTAGCAGTAGCAATACCATCCAGACCTATGAATATTAATAGCCTGAGAACAAAATCCTGAGCATTAACTTCTGTTGTACAGGCATTAACTAGGTCTGACCTCAGAGTTACAGGGTTTAACCAAATCATTTATTCACACACACCTCAGATATGCATTGGTTCAAACTTTGCACCTTTCCATTCATGCGTACCTTTGTTTACTGATCCCCTAATTAAGTCACTAATAATAATAAAGTCAATGTGTAAAATTCAAAAAACCCTAAAAACAATATCTTAGAATATTACTAAGGTCTATCTGTAGGCTTATTTTTCATAAAACTAAGATGCTATGTCTTTTTTGCAGCAGATCACAACATTATACACAAAGATTATCAGCTTACTTGCTTCATGTCAATCCCATATTTATACTTTATCTACTATGCCTGTCCTTCATTCACTTAATTTTCCCATGTTTTAAAGATGGTACATATGGTAGCCAGCCTCCAAGACTGCACCCAAGGATTCCTGGCTCCTAGTACTCGTAGCCTTGCAGTCTCCTCCCATATTAAATCATGCTTGGCCTCTATACCCAATAGAATACTTGACAGGCTGACAGTGTATGACCTCTGAATCTTAATTACACATACATTGAGCTTTCTGCCTCCCTTTCTCTTGTATTGATTGCTCTTGGGGAACTCAGCTGTCATGTTGTAAGGACACTCAAGCAGTCCGGAGGCGAGGTCCATGTATAAAGAACTGTGGTCTCCCTCCCAACAACCAGCACGAACTTTCTAGCCTTCTGAGTGACTCATGGAGGCAGATCCTCTAGACCAAGCTTTCACATATCTGCAATCCTACCTGACATCTTGACTGCAACTTCACAAAAGACCCTAAACCAAAACTGCCCGCTAATCCTCTCTAGATTCCTGCCCCATAGAAAATGTGATGAATAGCAAATATTTATTGTTGTTTTCAGTTGCTCAGTTGTAGGGTAATTTATTACACAATAAAAAAACTGATACAATGATCAACCACCAAGTGTCATATCTCACAATGAGGACATTGATTTAAGGGGATATGAAAATACTACTTTTTAATTTCTAGAGGAGAAAAAAAAGATGAAAAGGAGTTTTGAACAGAGAGAAATTCATAAAGAATAGTGAAAATTCCCAGTTCTTACAGAGCTATTAAATAGCTGAAAGACAACACAGTCTCTCTGTCCTTCCTCCTCTGCCCCCACCACCCTCGCTACAATACCGCTTGCTTTAAAGGAAGGTTTGGGAGATGCAATTGTCTCCAGGGTGAAGTGTGAAAATCTAGAAAAGGGCATTAACATTTTATGACCTCAAAATTCTTAATAAATTAACTTTATTAAAGGATCGCTGGGTTTCTAGTACCTTGAAAATGAAATTGCACCTTCTAGAAAACATATATTCACCTCATTTGCAGGTTTGCCGCATTGTTACAGCTACTCACATCTCTCCATGACAACGGAAAGAAACCATACATTTCTTTTTTTTTAATTAGCATCTTATAATTCATAAAACATTGGAACACATTGTTTTTTTAAATGCCTTTTCTTATAATAAACCTAGGGGATTGCATAATGGAGGTAATTTAATCCACAAATGGGACTTTTGAGAGCCTACTGTGTTCTGGGCACTATTCTAGGCCCTAGGTATACAAGATTACACTAAGCAGAGAAACTTTCTGTTCTCCTGGAATGTATTCTATTCCAATTAGCTCCCCTTTCATTGGATGAGACAACCGAATCTTAGACAGCCTTAAGTGATTTGCCCACGGCGCTCTGGTTAATGAGCAAGAGGACCGGGGCTTGGATCAAGGTTTCAGATTCTCTCACTCCAGAATACGCCTGCTTTATGCAAACAGGTGTTTGTTTTCTCTAAAGTCAAGGGTCTGTATGTTCTCCCAACACCTTCCCCTCAACTATGGGACACAGGTATGGGGAGCAATTGGTCTTTAACACAATCAGAGTGACTGTCCAGAGATGGATTCTGTTTTTTTTCTCTTAGAAAATGATATGTAACAATGAGGATGAGATGGCTGGATGGCATCACCAACTCGATGGACATGAGTTTGAGTGAACTCTGGGAGATGGTGATGGACAGGGAGGCCTGGCGTGCTGCGATTCATGGGGTCACAAAGAGTCGGAGATGACTGAGCGACTGAACTGAACTGAACTGAACCATAGAAAAAGAAAGCTCAGAGATTACTGATTTTCCTGGCAAAACACAGCCTCTGGTAATGTTTACAACTTTGTATGGTGGCACCACATTCACAAGTGTTTTACCTGAGAGAGCCAATGTTGTTGTTAAGTTGCTAAGTCATGTCCAACATTTTTGTGATGCCATAGACTGCAGCCCACCAGGCTCCCCTGTCCATGGGATTCCCCAGGCAAGAATATTGGAGTGGGTTGCTGTTTCTTCCTTCAGAGAATCTTCTTGACCCAGGTATCAAATCTGTGTCTCCTCATTGGCAGGCGTATTCTTTACCACTGAGCTACCAGGGAAGCCCAAGACAGACAATACCTATCTTTAAACTAGAAGAGACAGATATTTCTTTCTTCTTCCTCTCCAATGTCACCCTCCAGCTTCAAAATGCCTAGACTGAGTTTCAGAATTATCATCGAGAGTAAGATGTAGATTCTTGGTGGGTGGCCTCTCAGCCCACGTCCCTGCCCTGCCCCCTTCCCTCCTCACAAGAGTTGGCCTGGTTTCTCTCACCACAAACAGCGCTATCAACAACCACATCCAAATTCCACAGCTTCTTACCCAAACTTGAGCTAATCCCAAGTAAACAGTACTTGAACTTCACAAGTCTGGGTCCATACGTTTGTGTGAATGACACACTTCTCAGTATTTTAGCCAGGGCCCACCCTGAGTGACTGTTTTTCTGTAATGACAGTTCTCTACCTTATTGAGGCTAATAAATGCTTGTTCTTCTCAACAGAGCTACACACAGGACCTCAAATGATGAATTTGCTGCTCTATATACAGTGAGACAACTCTAGCTGTGACATATACAAAGAAACTGTCTTTACTCATCTTCACCAGTGGGAAGGAGTCAAGACGTCTATCTGGTAAGTACAGTCCCTCCATCCATGGCTATTTTGGGGCAAAGCATGTGGCTCAGTAACCTTCTCTCTCGTTTGTTATTCTGCCAGAGCAGGGGCCAACTCTGCCCTTATTGCCTTGCCCCAGAAAAGCCATTAACAACTCGAGGTTTCCATCAGCTAGAAACATACCTGCCGGACAGCTCCTTTACTGCAGCACTCACACAAAGGCTGCGCTCACACAAATGTCTGGACTGAGGTCCAACAGAGGATTTTTCACTTGGTTGACATTGTTTTCAGTGTTTTCTTGTTTTCCAGTGATTGAAGGTCAAGTCTGGAGCAGGGGACTGGATTAATAAAGTCCTTGTGCAATGACACATTAACCCTTCACTCACCAGAGAACCGAAAACTGCCAAGCAAGGCTCTGAGGACAACAACTTTCAAATGTCCCTCGATAACCCGAGGCTGATTCTGGAGGAGGCCAGGGTTTATGAACGTGTGTGTGTCTGTGATGCTGGACAACCCTGGCTCTCAAGTAGGGAGTCTTGAATTGGAAACCTTGCCAGACATCACCTAAGCTGGTGTTACAGGAGTAGAGTTTGCTTCTTCCCTAAATCAGTACCTAGCACACTCATCCCAAACTTTACAGCTACAGTTTTTATAACTGAGAATTCATCTTATAACAAAAGGATACTAGTAAGCAGGGTAGAGCACTTTCACCCAAGGATGCTCCATGGAACCCCAGGGTTCCCTGGGCAGTGAAGTTTGAAAAAATGTATTCCACTTTTGTTTTATTCTTTGATTCATCAACTGTAAGCTCTCCACTGATTTAATGGCAGCTTTTTTGAAGGGATGAGGAAGAAACACCTGATTACAATTACACAGTTTTGTTTTTAAATTATAAGAGTTTACGTTTATCTCTACGGGCACTTACAGACTTCCTTTTTCAGTATCTCAGTAATGGTTTGTATCTAATTCTTTGCCTTCAGATTCTAAAGATTTTCTGAATCACTTTTGACCTTTGGAAGTTATCTGAAATATAATAATGATAAATTGCTTTTCATAAACTTTTCATGACCTTGACTTCTTTTGCAACTTTAGGATAAAAATATAACTGAATCCTGTAAAGGAATATTAGATTCATGAGCCTTCTCTTTTTGACAAGTTTATAGCTTCCTCTCTTCCTTTACTGAGTAACATGTCACTAGATGGTATCAACTTCACTTAAGTGTGAGCTAGAAGCTTTTAATAAATGCTTGGAGACAGAGTTAGGGTTCTTAATAATGAAGGACTCATCATTTCAAGAATTAGCACACCAATTTCTCATTTTGAAATCTGTATGATGCAGTCCTTGAAATCTGGTTATTGCTATCAACTTTAACTATACTGCCTGCAGGGTGGCAGAAAATTTGCCTTTACAATGCTACTTCATAACAGGCTTTTCTTTTTAAAAACATTTCGCTTGCAGATAATTTTACATTTACAGAAAAGTTGCAAAGACAGGACAGAATTCCCATAATCCTTCTCCAGTTTTACCTGTTGTTACAATCTTACATTACCCAGGAACATTTGTCAAACTAAGAAACCAAAGTTGGCGTACTACTGATAATTAAGTTATAGACTTTATCTGGATTTACCAGTGTTTCCATCAATGTCCTCTCTCTCTTCTGGAATCCAATTCAGGGACAAAATTGCATTCAGTTGTCATGTCTCCCCCTTTTTTTTCTGGACCATGGCAGTTTCTTAATCTTTCCTAGACAGTCTCAAACAGCACTGGCCAAGTTACTCTATTCAATGTGCCCTGATCTGGGTTTTTCTCATGACTAGGGGTTATAGGTTGGTGTAAACAGTATCAGGGTTTGCCATGATAGGCACAGAGCATCACTCATGATGCTAATCTGAATACTATATGGTTAAGGTGTCATTTGCTAGGCATTTTCCACTGCAATTCATAGTCTTTTCTTTCATTCTTTCTTCCTGTTTAAAAAAATTAATTTATTTTAATTGGAGGCTAATTACTTTATAATACTGTAGTTGGTTTGCCATACATTGACATATAATAATCTTTTAAAAGGCATTTTAAGAGTCAAAGAAAGGGACCTCCCTGGTGATACAGTGGATAGGAATCTGCCTGTCAGTGCAGGGGACATGGAATCAATCCTTGGTCTGGGAAGACTCTACATGCTGAGAGGCAACTAAGCCTGTGCCTCACTACTGATCCTACGCTCTAGAGCCCGTGCACCACCACGGAGAGGAGCCCCCTGCTCGCTGCTAGAGAAAGCCTGTGTGGAGCAACAAAGACCCAGCTCAATCCAAAATAAATAAATAAAATAAATAATGAAAAAAAGAGTCAATGAAAGGGTCTAAGTTAACATTTAACCTTGGTGGGCTATTTTAAGCACTCACTCAAGTTGTCATGAGATGAGCAGACCTCTGGGAAGACTGAGCCCCAGCATTTCGTGCGGGCGGGGGAGCCTCAGCACATCCACACCCCCACTGGGTGGTGGGTGGTGGGTGGAGGAGGGTGAGGCGAGGGAGGCTCTGGGCATGCTTGCTCCCGGGGCTCACCTGTAGGAGCCTGAGAATGAGCGTCTTCTTAAACCCTGCACCTTAAACACGTCACTTACCTCACCCTGTTGCTGACACTGATTCGAACATTTACTGCACGTTCAGAAGCACCAGAATATAGACCAATGCACTCCTTATGTTACAACAGGATGAAGTGAACTGTAGAGGCTCTGGGCTGTCCTGTGGTACCTCATTTAATCTGCTGTTTCTCAAATTAATTTGACCACAGACCCCCCTGCTTTTTTTCCCCCCCATTTCAGAGCCCTTTCTTCACCTACACCTGTGACTTACTCTTTGGAACAGAGAGAAGGACAGTGGACTGGGTCCAAACCCTTGGGTTCTGGACTGGAATCTGCCTCTAGCCCCGCCTGCCTGACATGACCGCATTTCCTCATAAACAAATGCTCTTCAGAGCCTCTGCCATCCTCGGTGACATTTCTGAGGCATACAAATGGATTTCTCTGACCTCTCCCTCACCCTGGGAAGGCTGTGCTTGCACTTCTGCGAGCTGTGTATGGATATGCTGACAGTCCTCTGGGAGTGGCTGACCTCTGCCACCATGTTGGAGAGGAAAAACTCTAGCTGAGCAGCTGAGCACTCCAGTGCTGACCCCGTGAGAATCCTATCAGAACTGCTCACGCTCCACCATGAAGGCTGGTGAGCTGCAGCCAAGCCCTGCCCTTGCACCCCAGGCCCCCCATCCTACCCCCATTAACCTTTCTGTCTTTTAACCGCCAGGACTCACATAGGACTCTAATAGAATGCACTCCTGTTCTTTGATACAGGCTCTTTAACATCCTCTGAAGAGCACTGTATGGGCAGCCAAGTAGGCTGCAAATTTAGGAAGCAAATTATGATCACCAACCTCATTTCACCATCCTGAGTGGCCCCAATGGAGCAGTCTTCCTGTTCAGAAGATCACAGCAATGTCCTGGGTAACGATGGTTCAGCCCACAAGTGGAAAATCAAAGAGGGAGATCTAATGTCAGGCTCTGTCTTGGCTACTGACAAGGACATTTAGGACACAGGATTGTGTTTTTCCTACTAAATGACAGCAGCATTTAGCAGCAGGCACACATGAGTACACAGGGGTGTAGAGGGCCATCCATCAAATGAATTAACTCCTACGGGGAGTCTCTGGGGAAAAATTCCAAATTATGGGAATGGGAGCCTTTTCAGCTATTCAACAAGATGGGCTTAGAGATCAACAAGGGCAACTATTCATTTTATCTCAAAAAATGTGTCATCTTTTGTAAAAAGAACGATATGGTAGAAAAGGTATGGACTTGAAGTTGGACGGTCCATGATTCAAATCTTATCTCACGGGGCAAGTTTCTCCACTTCTCTGCGTTTCGGTTTTCTCATTCGGAAAATGGGAATAATAACACAAGGATGACTGAAAGGACGTCCTACTGGCAATGACACACGCGTGCGTGCTAAGTCGCTTCAGTCGTGTCCCACTCTTCATGACCCCATGGACTGCAGCCCGTCAGGCTCCTCTGTCCATGGGATTCCCCAGGCAAGAATACTGGAGTGGGTTGCCATATCCTTCTCCAGGTGATTTTCCTGACCCAGGGATTGAATCCAAGTCTCTTATGTCTCCTGCATTAGCAAGCGGGTTCTTTACCACTAGCGCCACCTGGCAATGATACAGTAAGAATCAAATGAGGTGATTTGTCTGAAGCGTTTTAGCCAGTGCTTGGCACAGAGAAGATGAGTAGCAAGAAATTCCCTTGCTGTGCAAACTGCCTTTACACTGGGGATTATCTCATGCTCAACACCACATGGCATGGCCTCAATTCTGCACAAGCTTGGTACGCCAACACCCCAGCTTTGAGAGGGTCTCAGGGACAATCCAGAGAGGCAGGAGCCTTTCAAAGCTGTCTCTGTCAGGACAGACGTCAGTGCCCTGAAGTGAGTCTACCTGAACAACCCGACATCGCTCAGGGCTAATCGGTCTTATTCTCTTTGGACATGATCAGAATGCTGTTTCTCCCTCCTTCTGTTTGCTCTCTGCCCACATTTTGTCAGCGTTTATACTGCCCATGCACAAGAATCATAAGGGCAGCTGAGACTTACAATCATACCCAGTCTGCTCTGATCGAGGTGAGTTTCAAGCACAAGTAAGGAGATTAACTTATTTAACTTATATGCAGAGTACACCATGAGAAATGCTGGACTGGAAGAAACACAAGCTGGAATCAAGATTGCCAGGAGAAATATCAATAACCTCAGATATACAGATGACACCACCCTTATGGCAGAAAGTGAAGAGGAACTAAAAAGCCTCTTGATAAAAGTGAAAGTGGAGAGTGAAAAAGTTGGCTTAAAGCTCAACATTCAGAAAACGAAGATCATGGCATCCGGTCCCATCACTTCATGGGAAATAGATGGGGAAACAGTGGAAACAGTGTCAGACTTTATTTTTTTGGGCTCCAAAATCACTGCAGATGGTGATTGCAGCCATGAAATTAAAAGATGCTTACTCCTTGGAAAGAAAGTGATGACCAACCTAGATAGCATATTGAAAAGCAGAGACATTACTTTGCCAACAAAGGTCCGTCTAGTCAAGGCTATGGTTTTTCCAATGGTCATGTATGGATGTGAGAGTTGGACTGTGAAGAAGGCTGAACACCAAAGAATTGATGCTTTTGAACTGTGGTGTTGGAGAAGACTCTTGAGAGTCCCTTGGACTGCAAGGAGATCCAACCAGTCCATTCTGAAGGAGATCAGCCCTGGGATTTCTTTGGAGGGAATGATGCTGAAGCTGAAACTCCAGTACTTTGGGCACCTCATGCGAAGAGCCGACTCATTGGAAAAGACTCTGATGCTGGGAGGGATTGCGGGCAGGAGGAGAAGGTGACGACAGAGGATGAGATGGCTGGATGGCATCACTGACTCGATAGACTTGAGTCTGAGTGAACTCTGGGAGATGGTGATGGACAGGGAGGCCTGGCGTGCTGCGATTCATGGGGTCGCAAAGAGTCGGACACGACTGAGCGACTGAACTGAAGGAGATTAATGTGCAGAGATTGAAAGATCCAAGACAGTCCAGGGATCGCCGCACTGGTTGGTGCCTGGTGACCAGACTGTGATCCTTACAGCTTCAACAACTTAGATTGATGCTTTTATTTATTAATATTTATTTTTGATTGTGCTGGGTCTTTGTTGTTACACAGGGGCTTTTCTCCAGTTGTGGTGAGCGGGAGCTACTCTTCATTGTGGCGCCAAGGCTTCTCATTGCGGTGACTTCTCTTATTGTGCAGCACAGGCTCTAGGTGCATGGGCTCAGTAGTTGCAGCTTGCGGGCTCTAGAGTGCAGGATCAGCAGCTATGGCCCAGCAGCTTAGCTACTCTGCAGCATATGGAATTTTCCAGAACCAGGGATTGAACCTGTGTCCCCTGCACTGGCAGGGGGATTCTTATCGACTGTACCATCAGGGAAGTCCCTACCTTAATGCTTTGATTTCTGTTAAAATGCAGGTGTCCTTGGGAAAGCCAGCTTATAACTTGCCAGTCAGGAGACACCCCGTGGGACAGAAGGATCTGAGAGTGGTTTTAGAAAGGACTACAGGGAGACAAGAGTGGGGCCTTGAGCCCTTAGGGGCTAGAGGAGTCACCACTGAGGGGAGGCAGGGAAGGGATACAAAAGGAATGGCATCAAGGAAGAGGGTGGTGATGCCACAGACCAAGCCTGCTGCACAGACACGCCCGGCACCAGGCTCAATGAAGCTAATTCCTGCATTAACTTTGGCGACAGTGACAGACCTCAGTTTCTCATCCTTTCCATTCCTCTCTCTTCAGGACTGTAGCTGCAGGTGACTTCTGGTTAGGCAGAGACAGCTCCATGTTTTCACTTGTTTGGTCCTCCACGTGTCATCTCAGAGGTGCCTCAGTAGCCCAACACCTGAGCCCAGGAGGCCAGGCTCCTTCCTGCCAGACCAGAAGTCCCTGCTCCTTTTAACGTTGTTGTTTAGTCGCCAAATCGTCTGCGACTCTTTTGTTACCTCATGGTCTTTAGCCCTCCAGGCTTCACTGTCCATGAGATTTCCAGGCAAGAACACTGGAGTGGGTTACCACTTTCTTCTCCAGGGGATCTTCCCAACCCAGGGATCGAACCCACGTCTCCTGCATTGGCAGGTGGACAGGTGAATTCATTACCCCTGAGACACTAGGGAAGCCCACTGAGAAAATATTTTTTGGCAAAAACCATTCCTGGCCAATCTGGTTAAGGGGACAAGGATGACACCCTTTGATTTATACATAAACAGACACTGCAGACCTAAGAGGTGAGACAGGATAAAGCCAGAGCAATGACTCAGTCCAGGATGGCCTGGCTTACGCTGAGCTGAGGAGTGAGGCTGGTTTCCAACAAGACTGGATGTGAGTCGCTGCTGCTACTTTCTCTCCGCTATGGGGCTTTCCCCCTGCAGCCCCCAGCCCCAGGCCGGCCACATGTACCCTGCAGCGTTCAGGGGTCGGTGCCGAGGAGGAGTGATCTTTTCTTGAAGGACATCTTGAGAGAGGAGTCTGTGTTTATGAAGGCTAATTCCAAGCTCATCCGAAGGCCACCTGAGGCACTAATGTGGGTTCTACAAGTTCAATCTGTAGCTGAGCACCTCGCTGTGGTGCACATTTCCAGTCGGTGGACTGTCCTAAACATTCTCAGCTGCTGACAGACAAAAGCTGGCCTCGCCGAAGGCACACATTCTTCAGTTTGCACACATACTCTTATAAGGAAGTGAGGCTTAGCAGGCACTCACTCGTGCACAGCTGGGGAGACTGCAACGGTGCTTACAAGGATGTCCTGATTCAAACACAGAGGTGGCTCCAGTGCCTCATTTTGTGGTTTTACTGTTACCAGTGTCGCTGAAACCTTGGCAGAGCAGAGTCAAAAGAAAGGTGTTCCTTGAGACAAGCCCTGAGAATCCATCTTTAAAGGAACAACTCTGCTTCCGATTTGCCAAGGAACTAGGGTGTCAAACGGGCTTCCCTGGTGGCTCATCAGTAAAGAATCTGCCTGCAATGCAGGAGCCACAGGTTCAATTCCTGGATCAGAAAGATCTCCTGGAGAAGGCCATGGCAACCACTTTAGTACTCTTGCCTGGAAAATCCCATGGATGGAGGAGCCTGGTAGGCTGCCATCCATGAGGTCGCTAAGAGTCGGATACGACTGAGCAACTTCACTTTCACTTTTCACTTTCATGTATTGGAGAAGGAAATGACCACCCACCAGTATTCTTGCCTGGAGAATCCCAGGGACAGGGGAGCCTGGTGGGCTGCCATCTATGGGATCGCACAGAGTTGGACACGACTGAAGTGACTTAGCAGCAGCAGCAGCAGGGTATCAAACGGGCTTCCCTGGTGGCTCATCAATAAAGAATCTGCCTGCAATGCAGGAGCCACAGGTTCGACCCCTGGATCAGGAAGATCCCCTGGAGGAGGCCATGGCAACCCACTCCAGTTTTCTTGCCTGGAAAAATCCCATGGACAGAGGAGCCTGCTGGGCTATAGTCCATGGGGTCGCACAGTCAGACACCACTGAAGTGATTTAGTACACACGCACAGGGTATCAAACAGGAGCCTATTACACAATTCAGCCCCCATCCCAAGTGATCAGACTTTGTCAGGAGCTGGGGTGATTTTTTGCAGTATGGCAGAGTTCCTCATCAATCAGAAGCTATGCCAGTTGTAGCAATGGAGCAGGTCCCAGAAGGGGTGTAGGGCACCCACCTGTTTTGGTCCCTGGATGATGGGAAAGTTTCAGGACAAAAGCCTGTGTAGCTGCACAGAGGGTTTAGGTCATGGCTGCTTGACAGCAGGGAAAAAAGTATTCTAACGCCATTACGAGCATGAGTCAATACCAAGTCGAGGGGCTTCCCTAGTGGCTCAGCGGTACAGAATCTACCTACCAACATAGGAGACACAGGTTAGATTCCTGATCTTGGGAGATCCCACATGCCGCAAAGCAACTGAGCCCACGCACCACAACTACTGAGCCTGTGCTCTGGAGCTAGGGAGTTGCAACTACTGAGCCCCTGTGCCGCGACAACTGAAGCCCGAGTGCCCTAGGGCCCGTACTCTGCAACAAGAGAAGCCATGGCAATGAGAAGCCCGCGCACCAAACTACAGAATAGCCCCACTCACCGCAACTGGAGAAAGCCCACAGGCAGCAACAAAGACCTAGCACAGTCAGAAATAAATACATAAAACTATAAAAACAAAAATACCAAGTCGAGGTGAATCCTGGGCCAGTGAAGGGTTGAGGGTGAAGATGCAAACACCGAGAGAAGCAGCGTGGAAAGAAGGAAGCCTCTGGAACCTTGGCCTTTCCGATCACACCATGGTATTACCCGCGAGTTAAGGGGACCAAATTGCCACTGGATCAATAATTTGAGAATAAGGAAGTTCTAGAAAGAATGAAACCCCCTAGAGCCAGGTCTCGTGTTAGCCTGGGGGCTGGCTGGCTATAAGAGACTGACCTGAGACATTGGGAGATTTCTTCTCTGCCTCTGAGGCATTCAGTTCAATCCTCCAACAGACTCAGACCATCTCTTCTGGGCATCAGTGGCTCAGATTTCTACTCAAAACACATATATCTGTGTCTGGGGAAAGGCAAGCATGAAATATACTTCACTGAGAAGCTGAAAAGCATAGAGGGCAAGTTAATTTTCACAGAAGAAAACGACAGCGGCACAACAATGGAATGCACGATTCGCCTCTCCAGAGCAGACATTGATTTTCCCACCTGGGAGAATCACCAAATTAGTTGGCAGTTGAAAATATGATCTCTGACTGTTTTTTTCATTCCCCTTAGACCTTACATTTTATTTGAAGACCATGAAACAACAGAAGATTAAAAGTCTTATTCAGAAACAGAAGTGGAAAGGAGAATTCAGTATTTCTGTTTAGAGAAAATACTTTCAAAGGCATTTCATAATTGAAACCTAAATATGTAGGCGGAGGTGGGGGAGGGTGTGTGGCTTTCCTTGTTTGGTTCCTGTTGGATAGAGAGACAGCCCGTGAGCTTGGGAGGCAACAGAAACCAGCCACCTATAGTCCTCACCAGCTGCCCTGGGCCCATCCCTTGCTGACAAACCCAATGGCTGCTGTCCTGGGAACAGGAACAAATCAGAAGCCACTCCTCTCGGGGGTAGGGCAGGGGCAGACAAGTAGAGGGAAAAATCATACAGTTATGACACGTTCTGTCTCTTAGTAGATGTGTGACCATGGGTGAGGCACCCAACTCTCTCAGCCACAGCTTTAATAGCTCTGCTGCTAAGTTGCTTCAGTCATGTCCAACTCTGTGCAACCCCATAGACAGCAGCCCACCAGGCTCCCCCATCCCTGGGATTCTCCAGGCAAGAATATTGGAGTGCCATTTCCTTCTGAATGCATGAAATAGCTCTAAGTTGGGGCTAATCATATCTGCTAAGATGGTTGGATGGCATCACTGACTCAGCAGACATGAATTTGACCAAACTCCGGGAGATAGTGGAGGACAGGGAAGCCTCGCGTGCTGCAGTTTAGGGGATTGCCAAGAGTTGGACACGACTTAGTGACTGAACAACAATAACAAACATCTGCTATTATCTAGAGAGGAGGACCTAGGTTCAGGTTTTCTGATGCCTGACTCTACAAAATATAATTTTGTAGGCCTTCTTTAAGGAAAAGAATGCAAATACAGGATTGAGAACAGGGTTTTAGAAAGGGTTCATGCAAGCAGAGAATCCTACAGTTTCGGTCTCATTAGTGCCATGGCGAATCCACCTTTGCACACCTGCCTATCTCAGATAAGGGATGAGGATACAAAAGGTGCTCTGCAATTGTAAGGCATTATATAAACAAATGGTACTGAATTCTTCTACAAATACATAATACTTACTGTGCTAAACAGTATGCCAAGTGCAAGAGACAAAGCTGCGAAAGAGACACACATGTCCCCCCACACCCATTCCTTATGGAACCCAGAGTCTACAGGCACTGAGTCAGCACTGTGGCAGGGTGTCCTCTGAATCCTGAACACAGAGGTAAAGCTGATCAGTACAGAAGGTCTGACTGCTCAGCTGCAACACCAGCCCCACTCAGGGCTCTCCAAGGTCCTGATTCCCACACCCAGCTTTCTAGGACTTGAGTTCTACTCAGTCTCAACCTCCAGAGAAGGCAATGGCACCCCACTCCAGTACTCTTGCCTGCAAAATCCCATGGACAGAGGAGCCTGGTAGGCTGCAGCCCATGGGGTCGCTAAGAGTCAGACACGACTGAACGACTTCCCTTTCACTTTTCACTTTCATGCATTGGAGAAGGAAATGGCAACCCACTCCAGTGTTCTTGCCTGGAGAATCCCAGGGATGGGGGAGCCTGGTGGGGTGCCATCTCTGGGGTCGCACAGAGTCGGACACGACTGAAGCGACTTAGCAGCTGCAGCAGCAGTCTCAACTTCTGCCTTTTCCTCCTTCTCAAGCACTGTCTTCTGACCGACTGCCATCTTGAAACCCACAGAGCAACAAGTCGACCTTTCTAATCGTTTATTTTCAAATATGGAGGGACAGTGGTGGCCTAAGGCATTGGGCGTGGGTGGGAGTGAGTGAGAAGATTAGGGGATAGATAACCACTAAGGAACGAGGAGTTTCCTTAGAGGGAAATAGTGAAAATGTTCTAAAATTGATGATAGAATTAGATGTACAACTCTGTGAATATACTAAAAGCGACTGTAAACTTTAAATAAGTGACATGGCATGTGAATTACACCTCAATAAAGTTGAATTATGAATCAACTATGAATCAAGATGATTCATAGATGACTAATATGAATCAAGAAGCACCTAAAATTCAAGAAAAGAGCAAAGAAAAAGATCAGAATAAACTGAAGGAAAAAAAAAAAACTTGAAGAAACAGAGATCATTCAGAAAATGGGAGAGAATTTTTTGAAAGACCAATTATCCTTAGATTCGAGAAGATGCTGAGTCTGAAAATAGAATAGAGAGCTATGAAAAAGGAAAATTTCAAGAATGGGTTCTGACCAATTCAGAAACAAAATTTTTGCTGAGATATAAAAATTCTAATAAAGGTCTGGAAGATAAAGCCAAAGATAACTCTCAGAACATAAAGCAAAAGACCCGAGATACTAGAAACATCTAACCACCAGAACTTTCAGGACAAAAGAACAGAGAAAACAGATGAAATTGAATTAAAAAGAAAAAAATAAAGAAAAAATTTCCCAGAGATAAAGGAAGACAAGAGTCTTTAAAATGAAAGGATGTAGCATAAATGAAAAAAATCTGTGCCTAGATACATCAATGTGAACTTTCAGAACATCAAAGAGAAGAATAGAGCCTAAAAACTTACAGAAAGATAAAATGATGGTCAACAAAGAAACCCAAATCCAAGTAGAATCAGAAATAAAAGATCTTAGAAGACAGGGTAGCAGGCTTTTAAAATGGCCATTGAAAGTCATTTTGATGAGAATTTTATATCTTAATTCTTCATCAAGAACAGGAGTACTAAATCTCCATCTAATAGAGTGGGAAACCAAGGGATATGCCTGAAGTGGATAGAATGAGAAATAGAAATTTTAGTATATTGCTTTAAGTTTCACAGGTATCCATTAATTAAACAATATAATTTTGTAATGGAAAGGAAGAGGAAGGATAGAGAAAAGAGGATAATATAAGGTAGAGTTTTAGTTTTTCTTAGCCAGGAGTTGATAATTTATTAGGTAATATACAAGAAACCTAAATCTAAAAACATTATTCAGAGGTATAAAAATAACCATTAGAAATACTGAAAACAGTAATGTTTTTTAAAAGTTGCTCTTAAGAAGCAAACTTGAAAGTAGGGAGGCAGAAGCCTGTTATTTAAAAAACAAGGTTTTAAAAAAAGTTTCAAAATCTAATTAATGGGACTTTTAAACACAAAGCCCCAAAGCACCAAAGCCAGGGCAACACCTGTCACCCACGTAGTGGTGTGAAACTCACTTCTTCATGGTTTGTGGCTTTTGCAGTTGTTTGAGACTGAAAACTATCATCTTATTCTAATTGCCTCTTCTAGACATTCAAAATGTACACTAGTTTATTAAAAACCTTGAGAAGTTCTGCACAAAAGAAACCAGTTTAAATCCATCTGAAAGCAGGTCAATTCAAAGATAAATTTGATGAATTATTTGCTGATTTTAACAAATTTACCAACTGTCATTTTTTTCCTTCAAGACATGACTTATAGTGGGAATGTTTTCAAAGCTTCGACAGAAATGTTCAAGTGGCAAAGAAGTATTAAACTTGCAAAAAGTTAATAAAATATAAATTAATAGAAATGGATACTTTCCCACAAATAAGATTGTTTAGGCTGCTTCTGGTTTCTTTTGGATATTTCCAAATGTCGTTTTTAAGTTTGTTTAAAATGTCAAGCATGTAAAGTTTGTCTATTCCATAATTCCTTCAGTGGCTTATCAGCCATAGTTTAGTATTTCTAGCAGTTAAATGTGTAAATTAAATATAAATTCAAAGGCCCCCTAAAGATATTAGCATTTTAAAGTAATTTAAGTTGAATTTAAATTCTAAATTGATAGAAATACAGAACTAAGGTTAATAAGCTTTTTAGGAATTGGCAAACGAACCTTAGAAATAATGTTAAAAATGCTTAAGTGTTTTTTAAAAATGACATTTTGAAAGCATAGAAAAAAATCAAATACAGCTGAAGCAATCCTCTCACATATGAAATGTCGAATCATTCGATAGAAAAAGTATACTATTTCAAGTAGGAGTTTTTCAAATAAACTGAATTTTGTTTTTGCTAGCATTTCAGAATTTGTATTTTCCCAACATCTTGGAGAACATCTCAGTATTAGTCCATATTCAGAAAAGTATCTTTCAATGTCCGTTCATCAGCCTGAACTCTTTTTTTAAAAGCTGCTAGATCATCATTGGTAAATTTGGCATATGTGGCAAACAGGTCTATCATGGAACTGGTGTTTGGTGAGCTGGCTACCAGTAATTGATTTTCAGCAAATTGACCTGAAGCCATTTTTTTTTTATTCTACCTTTTCCCAGACTCACTTGACCAGAATCGTTTTTCACATCAGATCAAGAGAATAATTGTCCCCAGGGAACATACTTTGGGAAACATAACAAGAATGGGGTCAGGTGTGTGCATCAGAGGTCCTGAGGAATAGTAGACTCTGAGTTCATTAGAAACTGATAACAAGTGAACTAATGAGAAAAGGTACTTAACGTTTACCCAGATGTTACATTCTTATAAATCTTCAAACACTTATGCTCTATTCATCCATTTCTAAGTGTGAAAAATGCCACATTTTCTAATAAATTTTAAAATTAAAGCCTTGTTTTGTCATAGAAAACTAACAGGTGAGAATGAAGTGTCAGCTTGCTTCTTCTTCCATGTTCTTTGGGTCTGAGAAGCAGCATGCCTCCACATCTTAATTCCCTCCTACTCCCAGTGGCCTCTGTGATAACTGCCAGCACAGGGCTAGGAGGGAAAAGGCAACATTCGGGGCAGAGATCACACACTGACAAGCCCACCGGGACCGAGAGGATGCGGCTGCGTGAAGCTGAAGCTGGCCTGGTCGGGGAACGGTGGGAACCTTGGCAATGGACAGAGCACAAGCCAGGTTTAAAAAGCCACTGCTGCCCTGCCCAGCGAGTAATGCTTCAGGGACAGGGATCCACTGTGAGCAGGACTTCCGACTTCCCAAGCAAAGCTAGAAATTCAGGCTTTTTAAAGTATAAAAATCTCTCACTTTCTAGAGGTTAGCAACTGTTTCAATTTAAAACAAATGCAACTGATGAGAAATGTATCCTTTAAAATATATGAATATACATGTTCATATTCATGAATATGAATATGTGTGTATATATATATCAGGGTATATGTATACATACATATAACGTAAGCAATATCACTCTGTGAAAGTGAAAGTATTAGTTGCTCAGCCATGTCTGACTCTTAGTGACCCCCATGGACTGCAGCCTGCCAGGCTCCTCTGTCCAGGGGACACTCCAGGCAAGAATACTGGAGTGGGTAGCAATTCTCCTCTCCAGGGGATCTTCCTGACCTGAGATCAGGAAGGGATCGAACCCAGGTTTCCTGCATTGCAGGCAGATTCTATACCTTCTGAGCCACCAGGGAAGCCCCACTCTGTTTTATACACAAACACACACACACACACACACACACACACACTACTTAGTACGTGGTGGGCTTCCCTGGTGGCTCAGATGGTAAAGAGTCTGCCTGCAATGCTGGAGACCTGGGTTAGATCCCTGGGTTGGGAAGATCTCCCGGAAAAGGAAATGGCAACCCACTCGAGTATTCTTGCCTGGAGAATTCCATGGACAGAAGAGCCTGGCAAGCCCCAGTCCATGGGGTCTCAAAGAGTTGGACAAGACTGAGTGGCTAACACTTAGTAGGTGGTAGAACAATAATGTATATATTATAATTATATTATTATATATAGAATGACATATATTATTCCCTCTATACATTATTATAGTTACTATTCTACCACCTACCAAGTTATAGAAAAAGATTATAAGCTATCAAAGCTACACTTACCCTCAGGATGTTCTCTTAGAGCCAGGCAGAGGAAGGAAAATTATGTATCATTCATAACTTAATGATAATTGAGGCAACAGAAAATCAGAGTTGAGTTGGTTGTTTTTGTACTTTATTTGTGACTAAAACTGAAGAGGTTTTGGAGGGTTCTTAAACTCACAATCTCAGCCAAAAGGGACATTAAAGTTCAGCTGGACAAGCTTCCCACCTAATAAGGGAATTATTTTGATAAAATTCCAAATGATGGTCACCTGTTGTGTATACACTTCCAAAGATGGGTAATTTACTACTCTTCAAAACAGAATGGACCACGATGGGACACTTGAATTGTCATGAACTGCTATATCCTGGTATGCAAAGTGTCATCTTCTAATTCCAAGTCATACATCCTAGTTCCTCCTCCTTGGGTTATGAGGAAGAGTCTACTCCCTTCCTACACTACAGCTCTTTAAAAATCTGAAAACTTGTACCGGGTCTCCTATTCGTTCACAAAGTCTCTTCATCTTTCGGCAAAACCTCTCCGTTTTTCATCTGCCATTTCCCATATAATGTCACTACAAGAGTCTTCTCATTCTGGTCACTCTCAGTGAAGAACTCTCTAGACACAATGCAGTGAATTCGTGTATTCAGTCTCTTCCAATTACCTACAATCATGCAGTATACAGGCTCAGCTGGTAAAGGACTGGCCTGCAATGTGGGAGACCTGGTTTTGATCCCTGGGTTGGGAGGATCCCCTGGAGAAGGGAAAGACTACCCACTCCAGTGTTCTAGCCTGGAGTATTCCATGGACTGTATAGTTGATGCAGTCGCAAAGAGTCGGACACAACTGACCGACTTGCACATGCAGTATAAGGCGGTGGCATCTTTCTCGGCCATTGTACTGCACTCGTCTCCTGCAACACCCCCATAGAGAGCAGTTAGGATTCTTTACATTATATGAGCCAAGAAGTCCAGTTCAAACTGGCTGATAAAAAATGACATCTATCAGCCTAAGTGTTGTGTAACTCAATATTATAGGGCTGAATTTGATTTCGGGCAATGCTGAAATAATGGGAACCAGGATCTCTCTCCACTCCTTACCTGTGCTTCCTGGATTTCATCTCCATTCTCTCTCTCAATAACCTAGCAGCCTGCATCTCCTGCGGCCATATGCTTCCTCTATCATGAGGCATAGGAAAGGGAAGTTTACTTTCTTAATATTGCAAATAAAAGTCTAAGAATAGACCATCATTGGCTTTAACTGGTCTGGCTTGAGTCAGGAGACCAGAGAAATATGATTTTCTAGCTTAAGCTAATCATTTTTCTAGCTTAAGCTTAATTGATTGTGGTCAATCAATCACGTATAAACTAAATGGCTAGGACATCTGAGGTTCCATTAAGAAAAAGAACAGAGGAATTAATGCTGGTGGGGCATCCAAAAATTATCTACTACAAAATACTTCAAAAACTCTCCAGCCTGTTACTGAATTTTTCATCACAAATGCAGACTTTTCCGTGTATCCCTGTTTAAGTTCGTGTTGTTGGTATTGGCCAAATGTTTCTAATTAAGGAGATAATTCTGAAGTTTGGTTTAGTCCTCCAAAGTATTAATTATTCTACTCAGCTTTGCATCCCTTGCAAATTTGATATACATAACTCCTATGTACTCATCTCATTAAGTCTTTAATAAAAATGTTGATTCAGAACCAAAAAAGTGGAGCTTTGAGGCACATACCATTATATGTTTGCCCAAAGGAGTCTATCAATCTGTTAATGGCTACAGTTAAGAAATGGCTGTTGAAAAGGCATAAACCAACTTTACTAGCCCATTTTTTTTCCATCTATAGGAAAAGTACCAGAAGACACTATCAAACTCCTTGATGGAGTCAAGTTGTACTCTTTCTGCAGTGCCCCCAAACTGAATGCAGGCTTCTGGTTATGTTCCTTAGTGCCTCCAGCCAGAAACAGGAAATACACACAGGGGCTGAGAAACCTGCGCGGGATGCATCACGTGGCTGCCATAGGGCGCACTTTCCTACACAAGCTTCTCGGCTCAGGAAGGGCTCCCCAGCACCCTGACCCATCCGCTGCTCTTACAGCAAACAGACTTCTTAAGCAGCTAGCTTGTGTTCTGGTCCAACTGAATCCTGCTGCTCCTTTTAAAAGTCTAGGAATCTGCTCTTGCAGAACTTCATTCCTAATTCATAACGTTAACGGTAAAATGCTATCTTTTCTTTCTCTCCCATGTCATAACTTTTTATTTATCAGCCTTTGGACTCTCTTTCCCACCTTGGGATTTTTCCTTTTTTTAAATTTATTTTTAATTGGAGGATAATTGCTTTACAATGTTGTGTTGGTTTCTGTTGTAGAACAATGTGAATCAGTCACAAGTATACATATATCCCTTCCCTGTTAAATCTCCCTCCCACCCCTACCTGCCCCCATCACCCTCCTCTAGGTTGTCACAGAGCACTGGGCTGAGCTCCCTATGCTACATCTATTTTACACAGGCTTCATAGGTGGTACAAGTGGTAAAGAATCCACCTGCAGGAGACTCAAGAGACATGGGTTTGATCCCCGGGTGGGGAAGATCCCCCGGAGGAGGAAATGGTACCCCACTCCAGTATTCTTGGCAGCAGAATCCCATGGACAGAGGAGCTTTGCAGGCTACAGACCATGGGGTCACAAAGAGTTGGACACGTGTGAGCACCATCTATTTTACACATGGTAATATAAGAATGGATGCTTTTGAACTGTGGTGTTGGAGAAAACTCTTGAGAGTCCCTTGGACTGCAAGGAGATCCAACCAGTCCATCCTGAAGGAGATCAGCCCTGGGATTTCTTTGGAAGGAATGATGCTAAAGCTGAAACTCCAGTACTTTGGCCATCTCATGCGAAGAGTTGACTCATTGGAAAAGACTCTGATGCTGGGAGGGATTGGGGGCAGGAGGAGAATGGGACGACAGAGGATGAGATGGCTGGATGGCATCACTGACTCGATGGACGTGAGTCTGAGTGAACTCCGGGAGTTGGTGATGGACAGGGAGGCCTGGAGTGAGTGATTCATGGGGTCGCAAAGAGTCAGACATGACTGAGCAACTGAACTGAACTGAAATGAATATACATGAATTTTTTTCTTTCCAAAATTTTTACTAGGTCATCTCTGAGTATACTAGTACAGTGGAGAACGTTCTACTTTGTCCATCATTCACATCAGTCATTCATCATGAATTTTGATTCACTTGGATCAAAAGTCCAAGCTTTTGAATACTTTCTGTCCATCCCACACCTTGTTACTGGAAGGGCTGCCAGCACATCATCTCCCTTGGTCCAAGAAGCAGAGGGCATGAGACCCAAAGGTGCCAAACAAGTCCACCCAAAACACATACTCTTAAATGTGGAGCTACAGGGACTTCCCTGGCAGTCCAGTGATTGTGACTTCCCACTTCCACTGCAGGGGGTGCAGGTTTGATCCCTGGCACCCCACTCCAGTACTCTTGCCTGGAGAATCCCATGGACAGAGGAGCCTGGTGGGCTGCAGTCCATGGGGTCGCTAAGAGTCAGACACGACTGAGCAACTTCCCTTTCACTTTTCACTTTCATGCATTGGAGAAGGAAATGGCACCCCACTCCAGTGCTCTTGCCTGGAGAATCCCAGGGACGGGGGAGCCTGGTGGGCTGCCGTCTCTGGAGTCACACAGAGTCGGACACGACTGAAGTGACTTAGCAGCAGGGGACTAAGATCCCACATGCTACATGGCATGCCCCCCCACCCCAAAAAACATTTAGAGCTACAGGAAATATGTCTTCTTTTGTCACAGAGCTAGGAGAACGTGAACTAGGGGCTACTGGAAGCCATCTTCTCTACTGCACTGTGGGGAGATGGCCTGTGTGGGAAAGAATGAAGGCAATAGAAGAGGGAGCAGAGAGAAACAGATGTGGGGAGAGGAGGAGGGAAGGACTGGGAGTAAGAGAGGCAGAGACCCAACTGATGACCCAGCCTGGATCCCTGACTTCTGTCACAGTAACTCTGTCCCTGGCTGAGCGGTTCTGAGGGCAGCAAACTCCCTTCAATGCTTAGGCAGCCTGAGTTGGGTTTCTGTCACTTGTAACAAAAAGAATCATGATAGATTTATGCAGCGGGAAGGCAAGGTGGTGGAGCTGGAAAGACTACTCAGCCGTCTACAGTGCAGTAACAACCCAGACTTTTACAATCAAGCAGATCTGGGGTCAAGCTGACTCAAACACTCTTCTGGAAAATTATAATCACTATAAAATAAATAAATGTAAGGTCCGAGCCTGAACCCCAGCTCTGCCACTGAGTTGGCAAGTCACGTAGGTCTCATCCTCAGCCTCTGCATGTAGAAGACAGGGCAGGCTAACTTCCTGCTCACTGTGCTGGGAGGATGAGAGGGACGAGCAAGCTGCCTGGTCCACAGGAGGCTCTTAATAAATAAGAGCAATTACTTTTCAGTTGAGGGAAGCTGAAAGGTGGAGGAGGGCTCTTAGCTTCCTCTCACCCAGTCGTCTCAAAAGATGATGCTAAAGGATAGCTGCCGGATGCTTCTGTGATGGCTGAACCCGATTTATCTCACTCTGGGAGGATATTACGGTGATAGTTCCCATTACAAGCAAGAGCAGATTTGTTTCTCTTTAATTCTGAAGGGCAGTGTAATCGTGTGATTGGAGTGCTTTGTGTAGGAAGCGCCACTTCCATCAGCCATACATTCTTTGTAGAGCCAGTGCTGTCTCCACTCCCCTCTCGGCCCCCAGGGCCCCACCATCTGCCCTGTTCAAGGCTACAGACTGCCACCCTCTTGCACTCCAGTTTCCTCGTCCCTGGCTGGGTTGCATCCCTTGAACATATCACACATTTTCTCCCCCAGGCAGTTTGCTGGTGGCTCACACAATAAAGAATCTGCCTGCAATGCAGGAGACCAAGGTTGGATCCCTGGGTTGGGAAGATCCCCTGGAGAGGGGAATGTCTACCCATTCCAGTATTCGTGCCTGGAGAATTCCATAGATGGAGGCGACTGTCCATGGGGTCCAGAGAGTCCGACAGGACTCAGCGACTAACACTTTCACTTTTCATGCTCTCATGAGCTTATGAGCTTTGAACTATCTAGGCGGAAGGATATTGTTCCAACTCAAAATAACCTGGCTCTCTCAAGAACTAGGTCCTATCATTTGGGGGGCTATTTACTCTTCATCTTTCATTTATTTCAAGGACCTCTTAGTGTTCCTTACAAATGGCATCACCATTCTCTGTAAGTGATCAAATGTATGAGGCTTGATAAATCAGCTTTACTTGTGCAATTTAATCCAAGGTCCGTTCATCTATCCTTGGAGAATTTCTGAAAACTCAGTATGGAGTTCACTCAAATACGCAGATAAATAGAATGTGAATGTGTGGATCAAAACACTTTTGTTTAATTATAAAACATGTATTTATATGAAATTAAGGTTGGTTTTCATGGATTTTTTTTGAACCTTCTGAAGCTGTATCTGTCACTTCCCATTTCTCAGGCCTGCCTGATTTTCTGTTGGCTCCCTACAGAGGAAAATGGGAGAGAGAGAGATATATATATATATATATATATTTTTTTTTCCCCCTATTTTCTCTTCCAAGAGTTGAGAAAAAGGAAAAGAGATAGCAGCTATGTGCCTGCAGGGGCAGCCAAGCAAGAGATTGATTCAACAGGAGAAATTCAAAGCATCCCAAAAGATTCCCTAGGATTTGATATCCTGCTGCTCAGGGTACAATTTGTTGTAATAAGAAACAGAAGATTTCTGTCAGCAAAGTCAAAGTACTCAGCAATGGCTTGTGAAAGTTAAAAAAAAAATGTGAAATGGAATGAGAAATGTTTTTCTTCTGGAAACGCTTTCATAAACAGGAGGACTGAACACCACATCTCAGAGGATACACACTTGTGAACGCAGAAGATGAAACGCCTTCCGGTGAGGGTACCTGATCCCAGGGTGGAGCGTGGCTTTCATCTGACGCCACAGGGAGGTTGTTGACTGAGCAACCGGCAAATGCAACAGAGGAGAGGCAGGTTCCGGATCCCCACCCGGCCTGGGGTCTCTAGAGTCAAAGTAAGAGTGGGAACAGATGAGGCTGGCCTGAGGCCGCAGGATTTTCTTGTCTGGAGGAATGTGGCTATGGTTGGTGGGCTGATCTAACAACTCAAGCATGGGATGGGATGGGGGGTAGGATGGGGGGTTGATTAAAGTTCAGCAAAGATTTCCTAGGATCCAGGATAAAGCAGAAGGTGGGGCCTCTGAAAGATGATCAGGGGTGGCCCTCCTGTAGCCAGGAGACAAACATCAGAAGCGGTACGGCCAAGAGGCAGGAGGAAGCGTGGGTTTTACGTGTGTTCTGCTATGAACAGCATGTTGGGGCAATGTGTGGGTCACCTTCTCTTCCCAGCAGGGGCTGTACATATATCAGCAGTGCCCAGTTATTTGGGAATAGCCAGGTTGGATGAAGACTTGGTTTGTGAAGCTGGCCCGTGACCTAGGCCTGTTTAGAGCTAGGAGCTCTGGCAAAATCTGCAGCCCTTGTTCAGAGGCCAGAGAGCCTGGGGTGGCAGCAATGGACAGGGGGACCACCGCATCGAGGAGAATGGGTGGGCTTGTGGTCACCCCTCGTCTCTTTCAGAGACTGCCAGAGCTTCATGCCAACTCCAAGCACAGACTGTCCTTTATTTCTTTCAGAACTAAGACCACAAAGCTGGGCGATTCTCATGTAACTGGAACCACCCAGCACACTGTCGACAAACAGGTCTTTCCCCAAACATACAGGCGACATCTTCAGCAAGAGGGTTAGAGCGAAAGGGAGCTTAGGGTACTTTTAGAGGAGTGGACCCCTGAAGGCGAGATGTTTTTTTTTCTGCTGCCCCAAGAAAAGTACAGTGAGAGAAACTGCTTATCCTGCTCTCCTTTCTTCTACCAACAGGCTCACACTAGCTCCAGGTTATGCACTCCTGGAAAACGGGATGAGCTCACATCAGTAGTTTAGGAAACACACATGCACCTGAACTGCTGCAGCTGTCGGAGGTGCTGTCCTCAGTCTTCCTTCCCCTCTCTGCCTTTGCATTTTCCTACGGTTGTATTTCCAGATTCTATATTAAAAGAGCCCCCTGGGGGCCTCCCTGACGGCTCAGTGGTGAAGAGGTCTCCTGCCAAGGCAGGAGACACAGGATCAATCCCTGAGCCAGGAACATCCCACATGCCGCAGGGCAACCAAGCCGGCACTCCACAAGTACTGAGCCCGCACTCCACAAGTACTGAGCCTATGCTCCACAACTACTGAGCCCGTGCTCAAGAGCCCGGGAGCTACAACTACTGAGCCTGGGTACCTAGAGCCTATGCTCTGCAACAAGAGAAGCCACTGCAATGAGAAGCCCGTACACAACTACAGAGTAGCTCGCACAATAACGAAGACCCAGCCTAGCCAAAAACAAATAAATAAATAATTTTTTTTTTTCAAAAAGAGAGTCTTTTGGTATTAAAGTTCTGCTATTAAATAGGTAAAATTAAGAGCACTTAGATCTCAATGGACCCCTTCCCCCATGGCCAAGCAGGCGGTCACTGCCCCAGTGTCAAGATTAAGAGGCGATGGCTAAGAAAGGAAGCTCACAGAACCAGCAGCAGAGAGAGGCCGTGATTAGAGGTATGGGGTAACTCTGTGCTTTACACAGACATGCACACAGGGCTCAAAATCTTACACAGGGGGTTGGCCACCGAAGATATTTTAATTGAAAATTACAGTGTATAAAAAAAAATGACTAAGTGGCTAAGGGATCACTGTCCACATCAGTGAGCAGAGAATAAAACATTTGTTCATTCATTGGGTGAAATAATTCTGTAAACCTCAGCATGGAAGATAGACGGCAAACACGGTAAGTGGACAGAGCATGGGGTGAAACTCAGATGCTCGTGTCCGCTCCTGGATGGAGACCTGGCTTGGCTTGATATTCTGGGTCCTCCTCTATGAGTGTGGCTGAGGGAAGTCTTCCCACACAAGACCCTGCAGTCTAGGGATGAGGGATACGGAGAGGAGCATCCTCCTGGAGCCATCTCACCAGGTCTGTGTGACACGGAGACGTGAAGGAGCAGCAGAACAGGCCCAGGGAGTGCTGAGTGAGGGACTGCACTCGGGTAACGAGCACCCACATGCCCTGCCAGCTCCCAGACCAGAACGTCATATTGATGGATGACAAAACCCCACAGAAGACCAACTGCACATCTTCAGGAGAAAAGCCAGCTTGAAAACAGTAGTAGAAGGTACTGCTCTGACGAAACCTTACATTTCATTAACTTATCTGCTGAAGCTTCTGAGGGAAAAGTTTAAAAATTACTGGCAAAATGAAAATGGAGGCGGCTGCTATGTAATTACTGGCAATGTCTGATTTACAAACTCTTACTTGTAACTATGTCATGTACACAAACCACTAGCTGCATTTTACTTCTGTTCTTCCCACTATTTTTTTTTTTTCCTGACAACAAAGCACAGAAACTGACCTAAGATGAAATCTTACTCTTTCATGCTTTCTTTCCCCTGAGGAGGATTTCATATCCCCTTACTTCTTTCTCTGATCATGGCACCATCATATACGCACTCATGCTTAAGATCCTTCATCGTGCCTGTTCTTCTGCATCTTTAAAGGTAATTTACAAAATGTCATACCCAGCACTACTTGTGGGCAAGTAAATCAGTCCAAGCAAACCTCACTCTATAAGAACAGACCTTGATCAGGGAAATGAGAAGGTCCTTATATATTTTGAAATGAATTTAAATCAGATATCAAGATCATGCCATCCATTCTTAATCCTTTGGAAGAAAGAGAGACATTTTGGTGGATGGGGGACACAAATTGGTAATAATTATCTATCGAAATGTGAAATAGTTAACATTGGAAATGAACATCACCTTTGCTAGAGCAAATTAGCATTTAAGGAATTTACCATGTGGACTCACCCTATGGATTCAGTCACATCGGAACACAAGGATACAAGTACGTGGCTGTTAATCATAGTATTGTTTGACATGGTAAACATACATGGAAACCAGAGGGATGGATGATGGTACACTCATGAGATGATATACTAGCTGT
Source organism: Bos grunniens (assembly GCF_055505025.1). Taxonomy (NCBI): domain Eukaryota; kingdom Metazoa; phylum Chordata; class Mammalia; order Artiodactyla; family Bovidae; genus Bos; species Bos grunniens. Next base: position 49,627,657 of record NC_141180.1, read on the forward strand.
CTGTTAAAGAGAATGGGTACAGAATGAGGCCCAGATGTCCACATTGGTTATAAAATGAAAAAAGTCAGTTATGGAACATGAGACAGACAGAGACCCTATTTTTTCCCCTTCTCTCTCTTCCACAGAGGAGAATTCCACTGGCTTCTATATTCTTTTTCTCCTTCTCACCTTTCTTTCCCCACCCATCATGCTAGTAGGCATATTTAATAGATCAGGATTGGGACCAAGTCTCTTCCTAAGAAAGATAAGAAGGAGAGAGAAAGTGAGGAAAGGAGGGGAAAGTAAGGAAACAATGGGATAGTGGGGCTTTGAAATATATTCAGATGAGTACCTCACACATTGAAAAGTTCAGAAAGAAACTCACTATGGCTATCATTAGGGAGTAGGACAGAAGTGTGAAATATGAGGGCGGGTTTTTACTTTTCCATTGTTTTGAAAATGTCCTTTCCTAAAAGTATACATTATTCTTACCATAAAAATTAACAGAATCTGAAAATATCTTGAAAGTGCTCCTTGAAGCCTTAAAAAGCCTATTTTCATATCATCTCCTGGTTCCTAAAGAAAATCAAGTTTCATTTCTAGTCAGCATAATTTAAATCTTAGTTTTTAAAACTATGTACAATTTTGTTTTTTGTATTTCTTTCTTTCTTTTTTTTTTTTTTTAATTTATGGCCTATATTGATGATGCTGAGCAGACTTTCACGGGCTGGTCCAAGGGACCTCAGCATGATCTGTAACACCTTCTTCAATAAGAAAATTCTTTCCAAGTTCTAAACTACCAACTGGCAAACTAACTTGCAGGACCCAATTTATCATATGGCTGAGATGTGACCGAATTAAATTTTTAAATAAAATTTGTGAAGTATCTTTAACTTACTTTCATTCTGCTTAATGTCTGCAGTGCTAAGGGACAGATGACCCTGCATATATAATCAGAGATACATGCACAGATACCCTCAGGGGACATACTATACTAAAGTATACCCTCAGGGGACAGTCAATACTAAAGATTACACATTTTGTCCTATGTGAATTAATTCTAAATTGCTTTATGGAACATAAAGAACTTAATATTTTATGTTGCATCATAAAAGGAACTTCTATTGAGTAAAAATAAGTAGAGTGGCAAGAAGGGAGTTGAGGGCAATGCATTGATTTGGACTGGATAAAAATGGAGTAATGGACACCTTCTCTCAGGTTGGCAGTTATGATTTCACCAAGGTCAGCAGTGACAAAATCTCTGAGAGTCTTGACCTCAATATAGTTGTTGAAAACGGTAACATCAACATTGTAAACCTGTTACAGCAGACAGCAATCCAGTCACCTCTCTGTAACACATGCCTAACTGCCCATGTCCTTGGCTGCTGCTGCTGCTAAGTCGCTTCAGTCATGTCCAACTCTGTGCGACCCCATAGATGGCAGGCCACCAGGCTCTCCCATCCCTGGGATTCTCCAGGCAAGAACACTGGAGTGGGTTGCCATTTACAGGTGGACAAAAAGCCCCCCCGGACCATCTGCTGGGCTTGCCTGGTGGCTCAGATGGTAAAGAATCTGCCTGCAATGCAGAAGACCCTGGTCAGAAAGATCCCCTGGAGGAGGAACTGGCAACCCCACTTCAGTATTCTTGCCTGGAGAATTCCACAGAGGAGTCTGGTGAGCTGCAGTCCATGGAGCTGCAAAGAGTTGGGCATGACTGAGGGGCTAACACAATAAAACCAAGAGCATCTGCTGGGAGATGGTGTAGACTGCTGAGTCCCACAGCATCAATTCCCTCACCTATGGGTCAAAACCCACTGCCCACTTTGGGATTCCCACCTCACAGTTTATGATTGTTAAAGGGCTTGAGGGGAAAAAAGACCAAGTCTGCCAGCATCCACCCCTCTCTCCTTTCTCTTAACTCTGTTGGCTCTGGGTTACACATCGCCTTCTCCTCTGCTACAGCTCCAAAAACAAACCGTTCAGTTCCCACTCATTTGAAGTGGATTGCTGCAGGTTTGATTTCTTGAAATACAGAACACTGCAGAGCAACTCCGTAACAAGCTCCAGGAGGAAAAATGGAGGGAAGCTTGGAAACATGTCACCCAGCCTAAGAACAGAGGGTACATTTACAGAGTGAGCATGACCTGCCAAACACCAGAGAAACATAAGCAAATGTATTCCAAACAACATGGAGTATATTCTGGTGGACTTGGCCTCACTTACAAGAAAGGCCTCTTTGTTTGATTCAAATTTAAGTTGGTGAAACTGCCAGTTAATGAAGGGGTAAGAAAGTCCTTCAGAGAAGCCTCAGTGGGTATAGAGAAAAGAGGATTCAAAAGTACGTGCAGAAGGAGCTCCCTCGAAGGCATGCTGCCTTTTTAATGAATCAGGGGACCAATGTATGTTTCTGCACTGGGGGCAGGGGTGGCTTAGCTGCAGAAAGGATGGGGAGGATGGATAGGATGGGTCAGTGTGCATCCAGCCCAGCCAGCAGCATGGGGTGACTGGCTGCCAAGGGGGTCTGGAGGAAGGAGGATTTTCTGTCTCCTGGCTGGCATCCATTCACTCATCAGGCAGCCTGCAGTTCAGCGTCCTGAGACCCAACCCTGAGTTTAGAGAGGTAACGCCAACCGTCCCCAACCTGCCTCTCATTGCAACACAGAGGCTCAGAAAGTGAACGAAGCCTTATCTCTTTGTATTCAATTCCTCTTTTCTGAGAACCCACAAGATTCATCATACTAAAAAGACATTTCACGCTCATGGGAAAGTCTACAGTCTCAGCCCTCAAGGCAATCTCCTATAAGTTTGATTAAAGCTGACTCACAGTCTGGATTCCAAAGCTGTTTAACCACAAGGCAGTGGAAGAAACCACCTAGAGAAGCTCTGAAAAACGCCCTCAGGGTCACCTGGGTGCTGTGGCTGGCCTGTGGACTTCTGCCATGCACCTGGCTGGTGGGTCTGCACCATCTTTAGGTTCTTCTCTGTCTGTACCATGCTCCTGGGTTCCTGACCAAGCATGTCATTTCCAGCTTCCTTCCTTTGCCTGAACCAATATCCTAGTCCCTGGACTTGCTTCTGTTCTTATCATGTGGATCCTGGTAACTTTCCCACTCCACTGTCTTCCGAGGCTCTTCCTCAAGTGCAGACAGGTGGCACCCTGGGCTCTACTTCCCTCTCCTCCTTCCCCCGAGGACCGCTCCCCTGCCTGTTGTCCATGTTGCACAAGTCTAGACTGGATCCTCCCTCTGCTCAGTCCCTTAGGGCTGACATCATATGGTCTTCAGAGTTGAGAAACTCAACATCTGCCTGAAACAGCGCCTCTGCTACCCTCAGGAAACTACCCCCCACCTCCAACCCCTGCAGGTCTCAGATGCTTTCAAGGCACCTTCGCCACACTCGGTGACCTTGTTGCATGCTGGAGATGGCTATTTCAACCTCAGATGGTGGTATGTATGTCTCTGTGTCCTTTCTTCTAGACTGATCTATCTCATCTTCCAAACTTAGGTTCTTCAGTTCAGTTCAGTTCAGTTGCTCAGTCTTGTCTGACTCTGCAATCCCATGGACTACAGAATGCCAGGCTTCCCTGTCCATCACCAACTCCCGGAGTTTACTCAAACTCATGACATCGGTGATGTCATCCAACCATCTCATCCTCTGTCGTCCCCTTCTCCTCCTGCCTTCAATCTTTCCCAGTATAAGGGTCTTTTCCAATGAGTCCGTTCTTCCCATCAGGTGGTCAAAGTATTGGAGCTTCAGCTTCAGCATCAGTCCTTCCAATGAGTATTCAGGACTGATTTTCTTTAGGATTGACTGGTTGGATCTCCTTGTAGTCCAAGTGACTTTCAAGAGTCTTCTCCAACACCACAGTTCAAAAGCATCAATTCTTCTGTGCTCAGCTTTCTTTATAGTCCAACTCTCACATCCATATATGACTACTGGAGAAACCATAGCTTTGACTAGACAGACCTTTGTTGGTAAAGTAATGTCTCTGCCTTCTAATATACTGTCTAGGTTGGTCATAGGTTTTCTTCCAATGGAGCAAGCTTCTTTTAACTTCATGGCTGCAGTCACCATCTGCAGTAAATTTGGAGCCCCCCCAAAATAAAGTCTCTCACCATTTTCATTGTTTCCCCATCTATTTGCCATGAGGTGATGGGACCAGATGCCATGTTCTTAGTTTTCTGAATGTTGAGTTTTAAGCCTACTTTTTCACTCTCTTCTTTCCCTTTCATCAAGAGGCTCTTTAGTTCTTCACTTTCTGCCATTAGGGTGGTGTCATCTGCATATCTGAGGTTATTGATATTTCTCCCAGCAATCTTGATTCCAGCTTGTGCTTCATCCAGTCCAGCATTTCTCATGATGTACTCTGCATGTAAGTTAAATAACTGGGGTGACCATATACAGCCTTGACATACTCCTTTCCTGATTTGGAACCAGTCTGTTGTTCCATGTCCAGTTCTAACTGTTGCTTCCTGACCTGCATACAGATTTCTCATGAGGCAGGTCAGGTGGTCTGGTATTCCCATCTCTTTCAGAATTTTCCACAGTTTGTTGTGATCCACACAGTCAAAGGCTTTGGTGTAGTCAATAAAGCAAAATTAGATGTTTCTGGAACTCTTGCTTTTTCAATGATCCAGCAGATGTTGGCAATTTGATCTCTGGTTCCTCTGCCTTTTCTAAATCCAGCTTGAATATCTGGAAGTTTACAGTTCATGTCCTGTTGAAGCCTGGCTTGGATAATTTTGAGCATGCCTTTGCTAGCATGTGAGATGAATACACTTGTGTGGTAGTTTAAATATTCTTTGGCATTGCCTTTCTTTGGGATTGGAATGAAAACTGACCTTTTCCAGTCCTATGGTCACGGCTGAGTTTTCCAGATTTGCTGGCATACTGAGTGCAGCACTTTCACAGCATCATCTTTTAGGATTTGAAATAGCTCAACTGGAATTCCATCACCTCCACAGCTTTAGGTTCTTAGCCCATTGCAAACCAGGGTCCCACACCCACCAGTGCCAAACTCCCAGCACCAGACTTTAACACTGCTATTCCTCCCAAAGTTCCTCTGATCTGGGGCAAAACACACACTGGCCTGGAGGAGCTGAGACTAGTCAAGAAACAATGACCAACAGTTCCTTCCTCTGCCTCAGTGATGTGTTTGAGAGGGCTGTCTCCCTGCTCTCCAGCTTGGGTCATAAGGCAGTTAGGTCAAATGATTCAAGTGAAGGCACCCCAAGAACCATGAAGCCCTGAGAAGTGAAAGAAACCAGCGTTGCTGTCAGCCAGACGGAGGACCCCACACCGTGCCCATCAGCAGAGCTAATGCCACAGCCCCACCGCACAAGCTACGTCTGTCCTGCACTCCTCTCTGCTCCCCTTGCCCCGGGCTCTGCACTTGCCTTTGCCACCTCGAGCAGCACACTTTATTAGAATCACTGGCTCCATATAGACAGCATCTCACTAGTCCCTGCACAGACACAACGCCTGACATATGGAAGGAACTCTATAGATGATGAATGAACGCATCAGTGAACAAAGGTTTGGCTTTACACATCAAGCGAGAAGCAGATGCAGCAGTCTTATAAAGCAGCTCTGATAAGCATGAGGTCACATCTTCGAGTCTTTGCCCCTTACTCTAGCCTGTCCCCTCGACTCACCTGTAAGGCTCCATGGTCCGGATGCCGTAGAACAGCGCCTCCTCCAGCAGCCCGAGGTTGAGGCAGGCGTCCATGGCGCAGTCGAGCACCTTCAGCTGGTAGATGTTGATATCAGGAAGCCGCTCAGCGTTACTGCTTATGATTGACTGGCACATGGCCAGAACCTGTTCCCACTCTGTTATTAACCTCAGTTAAGGATTCATTGTGTTCATCAAGAGAAAACAAAAGTGAAATGAGAGTCTCTACAAGGCTGAAGAGCTCCCAGGCACAGGAGGGAAGGAAGTGCCCATTATTTTGCACAAATGAGCTGCCTGAAAACACACTTGAGAAACAAAAACACGTAAGTGGTGTCTCAGAGAAGGAAATTCTGTTTACATCAACAAACCATCTTCCCACCAAGCCTGTGCTTTGGGGGATTAGACTTTCAGAGAGCCATTCTTTCTTCCTAGTCCTACTAGATGAATTCTCCTGAAACCTAGTCCTCAAATGAATGCAGCTACTTATTAAACTGAGCTAAAGAGTAAGTTCACTTTATAATTATTTACTCTGTTAGCTGCTGTTTCAAAACTCATCTGAAATTAAAGAAGCTTTAGAGAGATTCCTTTTAAAAAAGGAAGAGCTCATTTTTGCTTCTGCGTCATTTTAACCTTGGGCATATATGAAACCAAAAACACAACCCATGGGCACACACAAGGGGAAGCAACTGAAAGAAATCCATTCCACTGGATCTCAAATTTTTTGAGTATAAAAAAAGTGATCTAAGTCTATACTTAAACAGTGTGTGTGTGCTCAGCCAAATCTACTTCTTCCAGCATTCAGACTCTCAGGGCACTGCTTTCTGACACATAAGTAAACAGTTTAAATAAACCAATCAAGTCAACCACGTGTGTGGGAGCTCATATCTTTCTTTTTTAACTTTTTATTTTATTTTGTACTGGGGAGGGGCTTCCCTGGTGGCTCAGATGGTAAAGAATCTGCCTGCAATGCAGGAGACCTGGGTTTGATTCCTGGGTCAGAAAGATACCCTGGAGAAGGGAATGGCAGCCCTCTCCAGTAGTCTTGCCTGGAGAATTCCATGGACAGAGGAGCCTGGAGGGCTATAGTCCATGGGGTGGCAAAGAGTCAGACTCAAGAACTATCGCTAACATTACAGCCAATTAAGGTTGTGGTAGTTTCAGGTGAACAGTAAAGGGCCCCAGCATTACATATACATGTATCCATTCTCCCCTAAACTCCCAAGAGCTCATATGTTTATTAATCCTCACAAGAAATATATAATCCTCAGAGGGCGGAATGCCTGGCACTAAGGCCTGACTTCCTGGGTAGAACTTCAAGCGTCAAAATACACGGCTAACGAGCCTTTCTGTACATGATGCTCTATCATTTGAGGCCGAGTCCTGCCTCTGAGGAGTTAACTGTGGTCTTGGAAGAGGTACACTTACTGAAGAAAAGTGACTCGGCGGCTTTCTGTTTTACTCATCTGATGTGTGTGCTTGAAGTTTACTGCATGTGTTCCCTAGAGTCTGGGGGAGGCGGTGTCTTAGGCAATGCACTGGTTTTGTAACAAACGCCAGGCTAACCTCTGTGGCTTTTCATCCTGGGATTAGACATGTGATGGATTATCAGGAGGAACGACTGTCTCTTACACAATGCCCAGACATTTCTGCGGCAAGACTCTGACCCTATTTTAACACCAAGTTGTGTGACTTCCATTTTTACTTGCCTGTTCATTTATATACGCTCCAACTCATTTTAAAGAGGTTTGAGGTGACAAGCCTTGGGAGTAAAAGCCAGATGCAACCGCTGATAGGAATACATCTGCTTTACGCCCCAGCAAGCTGGCAGGAACCACATGACGACTTCCCTTCGCAACACTGGCAAGTCTCCTGGCAAACAAGGCAAACCCTTCCTGTAAAAACACCTCAGTGAGCAAAAAAATGGAATAATTTTAACTAAGCGGCTTTTCTCCCAAGCTTATGCTGACATGTATAATGTTTGCTCAAAAATTTAGTCCCTGGCATTTGCTGGGTGTTTACCACAAGTCACTCTGTTCCAGTGAGGAGAGCAGGGCAGACAGCCCACCTGAAGAGAAAAGAGTACTGATGCCAGGACAGGTACCTTTCTGCAGAGTTTACCACGACCCTGAGAGAATTGAGGGGGAAAGAGAAAGGGGAACACAGTGAATCCACCTGGGAGTTAACTTCTTAAGACTCAAAGACTGACAACCCTGGGCCCTTACAATCGTCCACTGCTTACAATCCTCCCATGGTCCCCGAGCCTATATGTAACACCTAGTCTGGTGCACGACACTGAAGCCAGGCCCGGCCATGCTCCTGTCTCTCACACTGAACAACTAAGGCACAGGCTTCTCCCTCAGGGTCTCCCCTTCTCCACCGCCTGTCTGGTGAGCTCCTCCTAACCCTCCCAGGCAGTCGCCTCCTCTGTGAAACCTTCTTTAACCTCCCAAAGTTGACTGCTGTGCTTTCAATGTCCCTCAAATATTAATCTATGTATTTACTACCTAGCTAATCATGAGGGCTGGGAGTACAGGCTTGTGTCTTCTTAATCCTGCCTGGACCATAAGATGGGTTAGAACCAGTAAGGCACCCGGCACAGTGTTCGTCGTCAGTAAAGCTCATCCCACTGAGACTGAACTGATCATCCTTCGGCCTTAATTTCTCTGCAGGGCACTACACAGAACAAGTCTTTTCTGCAGTGTAACAACAGCTCTCCGAGCCTGAGAACAGCCCTCTTGCTCTCAGATTCGACTGCTTTCCAATTGTCTCCCATCCTGTCCGCAGAGTTTCAAATACCACTTGATCCTCGTTCCATTCCTCAAAACTCATTTTCTTCTCTATCCCTTTGAATGTGGCCTACCCCAAACTGAAGAGAAAATTTTAGACATGATCGGACTAATACTATCACCTTTCTCATTTTCGATTCTCTCGTTCTTCTAATGGAGTCCAAGATCACAGGAGTATTTTGTTTTTTTTTTTCTGGGGGGGGCGGAGGGGATTATATCATACTCTTAAGTTTTATTGAATTTTGATGTTTACTAAAAATCTTAAGGTTCTTTCACAGATTCTGCTGTCAAACTTTATATATATTTATACACTTGAACTTTTTGGCCCAAACAGAAGATGTGAGATACCCTCTTGTTGAATTTCATGTTCATCTCAGGCATCATTGCATCATTCAAACCTTCAAAGATCTTTTGAGCTCTTGATTTTGTCATCCCACCTCTGCCACCCTTCCAGTCTAAATATTTTTGAGAATCTGATGAACCTGTGCCCCGCATCCTCAGACAAAGTGCTGAAGCAAAGTGGAAGAGGACTGGTCTGGGAACAGAGCACCCCACCGTGACAGCGATCCACTAAGCATCAGTTCTGCAGTTTGGCTCTTCAACCATTTAATGAGACGTCTGGTCACTCTAGCATCTAGCATAAATCTCTTGGTTACTTTTTTTTAAATCAAATCTCTTTCTGAAGTCCACATACAAACTTTACCAAAGAAAGCCATGACTCTGCGGACTCACCCGCTCTTAAGGAACCCCTGCAGCATCCTGGTGATCACAGCTTCCTTTCCATTCCTTTGGTCACCAGCTCAAGGTCACCAGTAAACTGCTAACAACAAACAAAAACCCACTGGACTATAGATTTTAGGAATTACTTATTTCACCTTTAAAAAATAGGAACATTTGTCTAACTGCCTCTCCTGCTCTTTTACAACTCTTTAAAGAACACTGTACTTTGGAAACCTCATTTATAGATTTTCTTAGTGCCTGGGATATAATTTATCTGATGATGTTTTGCAATCTTTCTTTTTTAATCTACCTTAGTCTCTTTCTCCTTACCTTGTGGTTTCCTTTTGTCACATTTTTGCTCAAGCTAATTCCACTACTAGAAGTGGCTCCCTCTCAGCCTCTGCCTATATAAACCCTGTCCCTGATCTGGGCTACTTTTCACACAGTATAACATCGGTGGAGCTTTCCCAGAGGACCTCCATCATAAACGGTCTCTCCTTACTCTAAAATGTGACCCACTCACAGTCCTTACTACTTATGCCAAGAAAATGTACTGTGCAGCATGGCTGACTACCACTGTAGTCATGGCTGACTACAGTCATTAAATTATAAGGATTTAAAGTTATACATTATAGAGATGGAGGTCATGGGAGGAAGGGAATCCAGAAATCTGTTACCGTGTACATAAGTAAAGAGAGTACTCCATACTATCCTACTAATCCTAGCTATAAATTTTGATTTTCAAAAATTGACCTTACCACAATCTTCCCTCACCATTACTGAAATTGTTGGCTGGGGACAGGGATGCAGCCTGTGATTGTGGAACAGAGTGAAGCTCTCTGGCTCACGGAGAGGTAAAACCCTGGACTTGAATTTATTAATGCCAGGCTCCAACCAGTAAGGAAGCAATCCTGTAAACAGCTCAGTCCGTAGGTAAAAGGATACTCCAATGTGCCTTCAGGTCTTCAATTTTTTTCAGGGATTCCTGGACTTCCTTCCATACCTGCTCATCACCAGTCAGCATATCAGCATCCTGTTCAGGCCACATGAAAAGAACAGAGGAAGACAAATTCCTCGATTAAAAAAATGGGCAAGAATAGACATTTCTCCAAAGATGATATTCAAATGACCAATGAGCACATGAAAAGATGCTCAACATTATTAGCCAATGGGGAAATGCAAATCAAAACCATAAGGAGATATCACTTTGCACCTACTAGGATGGTTATAATAAAAAAGATAATAAAATGTTGGTAAGGTTGTGGAGAAATTGGAATCCTCATACATTACTGGTAGGAAAGTAAAATAGTGTAGCCACTTTGGAAAACAGTCTGGCAGTTACTCTAAAAGTTAAACAGAGTTATTATATAACAATTCCACTCCTTCCATATATGTCCAAGAGAAATGAAAATATATGTTCATACAAAACTTATGCATAAATGTTCACCATTACATCATTCATAGTAACAAACAAAGTGGAAACAATCCAAATACCATCAACTGATGAATGGGTAAATAAAATGTGGCATAGTTACACAATGCAATGCTGGTTGACAATAAAAAGAACTGAAGTACAACATGTACAGCATAGATAAACATGAAGAACATGATGCTAAGTGAAAGAATTCACTAACAACCACATATTATATGATTTCACCAATATGAAATGCTCAGAACAGATAAATCCATACAGTTAAGTAGATTAGCAAAAGGCTAGGGCAGGAGGGTGGTAAGTACACAGAATTGAGGAGGGACTGCTAATGATTTTTTAGGGGTGATGAAAATGTTTAAAAGCAATCCTGGCAATAGTTTTAATCATTTTCTGATGTGATGAAAAGCTACAAATCGTTACACAAAAAGCTATCAAATTGTACACTGTAACTGAATTGTATCCTACGTGAATTATGTCTCAGTAAAGTCTACATACATTCATAAATGTATGTATGAATGTATTCCTTGGTGGCGCTAGTGGTAAAGAACTTGTGTGCCAGTGCAGGAGATAAAGGAGACTCGGGTTCAATCCCTGGGTTGGGAAGATCCCCTGGAGGTGGCCATGGCAACCCACTCCAGCATTCTTGCCTGGAGAATCCCTTGGACAGAGGAGCCTGGTTGGCTACAGTCCATAAGTTCACAAAGAGTCAGATCGGACTGAAGCACCTTAGTGCACACGCATGTATGTATTTATCAGGAGAGAGAACAGAGGCAAGAGCAAAAATCATTTGTCAGGAGACCCATGAATAACACTTTAATCAAATATTGAGTCATCAATCAGAATGAGGATAGGGAAAAGATGACTACAATTATACCCACGTGAACCAATTTGATTACTACAAAAACTAAAAAAAAGTAATAATAATTTAAAAAGTAATTCCGAACTTCACAGGTGTCTCAGTGGTAAAGAATCCACCTGCAATGCAGGAGCTGTGGGTTGGATCCCTGATCAGGGAAGATGATCCCACATGCCTCGGAACAACTGAACTATTGCGCCTGTGCTCTAGGGCCCGGGAGCTGCAAGTACTAAAGCCCGAGTGCCCTAGAGCCCTGCTCCACCACAAGACAAGCCACTGCAATGAGAAGCCTGAGTACCACGACTGAAGCTCCCACATGCTGCACGCAGCTGGGGAAAACTTTATGAAGCAACAGAGCCCTGGCCCAGCCAAAAATAAACTAAAGTATTTTTAAAAAGGCAATTCAAAACGAAAGTAGGAGCTACCATTCATTCATTGTCCATCCTCCTACTGGGTCCTCTATTTTTCCTATACGTCTACATTTTAAGAGCTCAGCCACATGTGGCTGTGGCTCCCACACTGGGCAGTACAGATATATTAGAACAATTTTGTCATCACAGAAAGTTCTACTGGATGGTGCTGCTTTAAGGAACACGTGTACACCCATGGTGGATTCATGTTGATGTATGGCAAAATCAAGACAATACTGTAAAGTAATTAGCCTCTAATTAAAATAAATAAATTTAAATTAAAAAAATAAAAATAAAGAGGTTAATCAAAGGGTAAGAAAATCTGGGGCACTTCCCTGGAGGTCCAGTGGCTAAGACTCTGCACTCCCAATGCAAAGGGCCTGGGTTCGATCCCTGGATCAGAAACTAGATTCCACATGCCAAGACTAAAGATCCCACAATGAAGACCAAAGATCCCATGTGCTACAGTGAAGACCTGGGGCAGCCAAACAAGTTAATCAAAAAGGTAAGAAATTCTCAGACTCTACTCAAATCCAGGTATTCCATATCCACTAGATTCTCAGTGGGGGTCAGGGAGAAGAACAAATTCTAGGAAGTTATAGCAAATCACAGCCACTGTGGGGTGATGGTTAAACTGAAGGAGGGCAGACTTTTTCCAACTCTACGTATGTCCCTAGAGATTCTTACGTACCTTCTAGGGAAGGTTTATATCGACAGAATGACCCCTGTGAGAATCACTGCCTGAGTTGTGTTACTAGTGGGAAGATACAAGTCACTCGGGTGTGAGGGCAGGGGGAAAAAAAAAGAGGGCTACCAGGTACCACAGAAAAGAGATCTCAAGTACAAAGAGAAGCAGAGGGGCTATGTATGAGGAAATGTGTGTGTGTGTGTGTGTGTGTGTGTGAGAGAGTGTGTCTGTGAACAGGGCTTTATGAGTCTCTCTATATATGTGCTCTACACATGTGTGAAATGACAGGATGGTTTTTAAAAATGGACTCTGCTTTGTTTAGGAGATTCTAAATAAGAACCTAGCTTTCTGTATGTACAGGAGGGAAATAAAAACTCAATTGCTTTTAAAGAGGTAAACATCAATCTCCCTCCAAATACTTGCTCTAAGTCCATCTTCATCTCCTGAAGCCTCAGTTCCAACACATGACTCCAGAGCCCTGAGTAACTTCCCAGTGCCTCCCATATAAGACCACATATTAAATCTTGACAACCATGACCATTCTTGATTAAATTTTTGTTTTCTATTTCACTACTGGCAGTGAAACCTTAGGCTCTAAGCAAAATGTCTCACTTGTTAGTCCTTATGGTAGGGAGAAAAATGGATCCCCAAAGAAGTCCACATCCTGATCCTCTGAACCTGTGAATATGTTAGCTTACATGGCAAACAGGAATTAAGTTGCAAGCTGACTTTAAAGAAATCATCCTGGCCCACCCAGGTGGAGCCAGTGGAATCACAAGGGTCTTTAAAAGTGGAAAGAGGCAAAAGAGGTCAGAGCAATGCAATGTGAGGAGGACTCAACCTGCCTTTGCTGGCCTGGAAGATGGAGGAAGGGCCCCTCAGGTCAAGGAGTACAGGCAGCTTCCAGAAGTTGGAGGTCAGGGAAACGGATTGTAGCTTGGAGCCTCCAGAAAGAGGGTAGCCCTGCCAAGACCTTGATTTTAGCCAAATGAGGCTCATGTCAGGCTTCTGATCCATAGACTATAAATAAGAAGTTTGTGCTAAGTCACTAATTTTATGACAATTTGTTAGAGCAGCCACAGGAAATGAATACAGTCCACGACATACTTCTGCTTTTGTGACCACTGGAGTTTGGCACATGCCCTCCCAGTGCCTGTGAGGGTCCTAAGTTGCATCAGTAGTGCTGGACTCTTTGCAACGCTATGGACTGTAGCCCAGCAGGCTCCTCTGTCCATGGGATCCTCCAGGCAAGAATACTGGAGTGGGTTGTTATGCCCTCCTCCAGGGGATCTTCCTGACCCAACATCTCTTGTACCACCTACATTGGCAGGCAGGTTCCTTACCACTAGTGCCACCTGGGAAGCCCACCCTCTCAGTATCTGAAGGTAATTAATTTGATCACTCACCTATTCAATTAGTATCTACTGAGTGCTGTAGGCATTGCTCTAGGATAGAGAAGTAAATCTGATTTTGGTGTTGACCATTTGGTGATGTCCATGTGTATAGCCTTCTCTTGCGTTGTTGGAAGAGGGTGTTTGCTATGACCAGTGTGTTCACTTGGCAAAACTCTATTAGCTTTTTGCCCTGCTTCATTTTGTACTCCAAGGCCAAATTTGCCTGTTACTCCAGGTGTTTCTTGACTTCCTACTTTTGCATTCCAGTCCCCTATAATGAAAAGGACATCTTTTTTGGGCGTTAGTTTCAAAAGGTCTTGTAGGTCTTCATAAAACTATTCAACTTCAGCTTCTTCAGCATTACTGTTTGGGGCATAGACTTGGATTACTGTGATATTGAATGGTTTGCCTTGGAAATGAACAGAGATCATTCTGTCATTTTTGAGATTGCATCCAAGTACTGCATTTCAGACTCTTCTTGACTATGATGGCTACTCCATCATAGACTTCACCAGATGGACATCATAGACATCACCACATGGACATCGCCAGATGGTCAACACCAAAATTAGACTGATTATATCCTTTGCAGCCAAAGATGGAGAAGCTCTATATAATCAGCAAAAACAAGACTGGGAGCTGACTGTGGCTCAGATCATGAACTCCTTATTGCCAAATTCAGACTGAAATTGAACAAAGTGGGGAAAACCACTAGACCATTCAGGTATGACCTAAATCAAATCCCTTATGATTATACAGTGAAAGTGAGAAATAGATTTAAGGAACTAGATCTGATAGAGTGCCTGATGAACTATGGACGGAGGTTCGTGACATTGTATAGGAGACAGAAATCAAGACCATCCCCAAGAAAACAAAATGCAAAAAAGCAAAATGGCTGTCTGAGGAGGCCTTACAAATAGCTGTGAGAAGAAGGGAAGTGAAAACCAAAGGAGAAAAGGAAAGATATACCCATTTGAATGCAGAGTTCCAAAGAATAGCATAGAGAGATAAGAAAGCCTTCCTAAGTGAACAATGCAAAGAAATGGAGGAAAACAATAGAATGGGAAAGACTAGAGATCTCTTCAAGAAAATTAGAGATACCAAGGGAATATTTCATGCAAAGATGGGCTCAATAAAGGACAGAAATGGTACGGACCTAACAGAAGCAGAAGACATGAAGAAGTGGCAAGAATACACAGAAGAACTGTACAAAAAAGATCTTCAGGACCCAAATAATCAATGATTGTGTGATCACTCACCTAGAGTTAGACATCCTGGAATGTGAAGTCAAGTGGGCCTTAGGAAGCATCACTACGAACAAAGTTAGTGGAGGTGATGGAATTCCAGTTGAGCTATTTCAGATCTAAAAGATGATGCTGTGAAAGTGCTGCTCTCAATATGCTAGCAAACGTGGAAAACTCAGCAGTGGCCACAGGACTGGAAAAGGTCAGTTTTCATTCCAATCCCAAAGAAAGGCAATGCCAAAGAATGCTCAAACTACAGCACAATTGTACTCATTTCACACGCTAGTAAAGTAATGCTCAAAATTCTCCAAGCCAGGCTTCAGCAATATGTGAACCATGAACTTCCTGATGTTCAAGCTGGATTTAGGCAGAGGAACCAGAGATCAAATTACCAACATCTGCTGGATCATCGAAAAAGCAAGAGAGTTCCAGAAAAACATCTATTTCTGCTTTATTGACTACGCCAAGCCTTTGACTGTGTGGATCACAATAAACTGTGGAAAATTCTTCAAGAGATGGGAATACCAGACCACCTGACCTGTCTCTTGAGAAACCTATATGCAGGTCAGGAAGCAACAGTCAGAAGTGGACATGGAACAACAGACTGGTTCCAAATAGGAAGAGGAGTACGTCAAGGCTGTATATTATCACCCTGCTTATTTAACTCTTATGTAGAGTACATCATGAGAAACGCTGGGCTGGATGAAGCACAAGCTGGAATCAAGATTGCCGGGAGAAATATCAATAACCTCTGATATGCAGATGACACCACCCTAATGGCAGACAGTGAAGAAGAACTAAAGAGCCTCTTGATGAAAGTGAAAGAGGAGAGTGAAAAAAGTTGGCTTAAAGCTCAACATTCAGAAAACGAAGATCGTGGCATCTGGTCCCACCACTTCATGGGAAATAGATGGGGAAACAGTGGAAACAGTGGCTGATTTTATTTTTCTGGGCTCCAAAATCACTGCAGATGGTGACTGCAGCCATGAAATTAAAAGATGCTTACTCCTTGGAAGAAAAGTTATGACCAACCTAGACAGCATATTAAAAAGTAGAGACATTACTTTGTCAACAAAGGCCCATCTAGTCAAGGCTAGGTTTTTCCAGTGGTCACGTATGGATGTGAGAGTTGGACTATAAAGAAAGCTGAGCACTGAAGAATTGATGCTTTTGAACTGTGGTGTTGGAGAAGACTCTTGAGAGTCCCTTGGACTGCAAGGAGATCCAACCAGTCCATCCTAAAGGAGATCAGTCCTGGGTGTTAATTGGAAGGACTGATGTTGAAGCTGAAACTCCAATACTTTGGCCACCTGATGCAAAGAGCTGACTCATTTGAAAAGACCCTGATGCTGGGAAAGATTGAGGGCGGGAGAAGGGGACACCAGAGGATGAGATGGTTGGATGGCATCACCAACTCAATGGACATGAGTTTGGGTAAACTTCAGGAGTTGGTGATTGACAGTGAGGCCTGGCTTGCTGCGGTTCATGGGGTCGCAAAGAGTCGGACATAACTGAGTGACTGAACTGACTGAGAAAAGTAAAAGACATTAGACAATCACAGTGTTTACAATGAGGAGGGAGGAGGAGCTCTGTGTATGACAGAATATACACACACACGTAAAAAATATATTTGTCAGAAAGAGAAACAAACAGGAAAGAGGGAAGGGGAACACTGGTCCCAGGGAGTTTAGGGTGATCAGGAAAGGCATTGCTGAGATGACTCATGAGTGGAGGAGGAGGTGAGGAGCAGAGACAAGAATTCTAGGGACAGTGAACAGTGAGTCCCACAGTACAGACGCAGGTGAGGCCTGAATGTTCCAGGAGCGACAGGAGGCCAGTGCAGTTACAGTTCCTGGGCCGTCATTTGTGTGCATGTCACATCATCCTCATTTCAAAGATAAGTGAAAGTGTCAGTTGCTCAGGCAAGTTGGACTCTTTGTGACCCCATGGACTGTAGTCCGCCAGGCTCCTGTGTCCATGGGATTTCCCAGGCAAGAACACTGGAGTGAGTTGCCATTTCCTTCTCCAGGGGATCTTCCCGACCCAGGAATTGAACCCGGGTTTCCCTATATTGCAGGCAGGTTCTTTACCTCTTTGATTCTCCCAAATACCTAGCACAGAACCCTGTATGGAACAAAAGCTTACTTAAACTTTATCTGCAGAATGGCTCTGGAAGGAGAAAACGAACATTTATATGATAACAATCGGAATAGCTCTTACATGTCTTTTTTATTCCTCTCACCATCCCTATAGGGCATCAATACCTATAATTTACACAGGTGGCACAAGATAGTCCTAAAGCTTAAGTAACCACTACAAATGTCCCTTCTACATCGAATTGCCAGAGGTAAGGTTCAAATCCAAGTCTGGCTGGCTCCAGAGCCCATGCTCTTTCCACCATCTTCATGTTTAATTTGAATTTGCTGTTTTCCTAGGCTTGCTTAAAAGGTGAAACTCATGTCTGTGAGACAGTAAGTTGAACATATATTCAACTCACTCAATTTAATTTAATTGATCATAGATCAAGTCCTATGATCTTCCTAGTCTTAGCACTTGGAAAAGGCAATGGACTCCTCCAGCATGGAACCCACAGTGGGAGCTATTCTTTCACCAAGCAGAGTGAGACCATGGCCCAAGGCAGAACAATCTCACATGGGAATTATATTCGCAACTAAATCCCCACCATTATCTGATTAACTGTTCTTTGGGTTGAGCCTTTGGCTTTATTTACTTAATAGAAGAGCAGGCAAGCTTGGAAATTGTTTCCAAACATTCAGAAACAATAGCCCTAGGGAGCGCTATATATTGGAGCTAGACATTCACTAACAGCTAACCATCCACACCTGGAGTGTTTCACCATGGTGACAATCTCCACTTTCAGGTTCCCAACTGCCATGCCCTGACCCTCCCAATTCCATTCTCCCATAACTGCCCCTAAAATGGGGCCAGTCAGGAGGAGACCATTCAAAGGGGTGTGTGTGCGTGTATGTGTGTAACATATATACACAGAGAGACTACTTAGGGAAGTGGAACTTAAATCTTCTCCTTTTTCAATTTGCAAATAGGGGTAAATTAGTGTGCTCTTTTCCCAGCCCCTGAGATATGAAATTAGTAAATTTATTTCATCATTTCTTATCCAAATGTATCAAAGATGTTTGCTGTCATTTAGGAAAAAAAAAGTTTTAATTCTTTTTCAAATTTCAGCTTTACCTTGTAAAAGGGGCTTGAATGAATGAGTCCTGAAATTTGTTTTCAGTGGTGTGAGAATATTTTATATATAAAATATATATTATATTATACATTATATATGTGTGTGTGTGTTTTAAAATCAAATGTAGTATTGCTGAGTGTTCTACAAATGATCAACATAACTCAGACTATAAGCAGAAGGACTCTGAAGAAGGTTCTCTCTGCTGGGAAGTGATGAAGAAAATTCAGAACGTGTAGGTTCCAGCCCCAACAGCACCCCTGTGTGTCCCTGTGACAGCCTCCTTTGTCTGCCCCCAGCTTCCTCACCAGTAAAACAAGAAGCTGGTCTCATGACCACCCGACCACTTTAGAGCCTAGAGCACTGCAGAGCTAGTTAGGCTCTTCTGGTGACCACTCCCCCACACAGCTCCAGAAGAGTCCTTAAAAAGCGACTCCATTTTAAACAATAAAAACATGGAAATAGTTCATCTAAGGCAGGACTGTGCCAGCTGTTCTCAGAATCTGGGTGGGAATGAATCTCCTGAATTTCTCCCTTCAACTACTCAAGCTCCTCTATCTGCCCCTGCCCTCTCAGCGGCCAGGTACAAACTCCTCCACAATTTGAATTATTGCTCTTGATATTTGATTCTTTCTCATTCATTCCCATTCTTTTCTCTCCCAGCCCCATCCCAAATCTGACCCATCCCCTGGCTCCATCTTACTGCCAGTACACCTACTCTTCCAAGTGGAATCTTTGCCCTTTGGATTCTGTCAGGACTAGGATTGGAGTTTTCTGCTCTTTCCTTGCCACTTCCCAGTTGGCGCTAGTGGTAAAGAACCCATCTGCCAATGCACGAGACATTAGAGATGTGGGTTTGATTGAAGTCAGGAAGATCTCCGGAGAAGAAAATGGCAACCCACTCCAGTATGCTTGCCTGGAGAATCCCATGGCGGACTACAGTCCATGGGGTTGCAAAGAGTCTTAGATTGCCATTTCCATTCATTTCTCCAGCTTTCTTCCCATTTGTCCTTTAGGAGACAGTCTCAAATGTTCTTAGTTAGGAAATCTTGTCTATCCACCCTCTGAGGCAGCCCAGCCCTCCTGAAGCATCATAGCCGCTCTGCAAACCTCTCTTTAAAAAAAAAATAATAATAATAATAATTTTGTTTATTTATTCATTTATTTATTTTTGGCTGCGCTGGGTCTGTATTGCTGTGCCGGCTTTCTCTAGTTGCGGCAAGCCGAGGTTATTCTCTCCTGGTGTGCAGGCTTCTCATTGCAGTGACCTCTCTTGTGGAGGATGGGCTCCAGGGCGTGTAGGCTCGGTAGTTGTGGCCCCACCCCACCGGGGTTAGCTGCCTTGTGGCATTTGAGATCTTCCTGGTTCATAGATCAAACTTATGCCTCCTGCACTGGCAGGCGGATTCTTTACCACTGAGCCACCAGGGAAACCGTGCAAACCTCTCTCTTAGTGCCAAGGTGTCATTAATGATCTAATGTTTCCTCAGTTAGCTCAGAACTCCTTGAGGGACCTGGACCTAATCATATCTATTCCCCGTGCCATCGAGTTATTCAGTAAGTGTCTGGTGACAGAGTAAATGAATGCAGAGAGAGGAAACATCTACAATCCACAGGTAACAGTATTAGAAGAATAAAATAACTTGGACTTCCTTGGTGATCCAGTGGTTACGAATCAACATGGGTTCGATCCCCAGTCTGAGAAGATCCCTCATGCTGTGGGGCAACTAAGCCCACTTGCATCACAACTACTGAGCCTGCGCCCTAGAGTCTGGGCTCCACAACGAGAGAAGCCACAGCAATGAGAAGCCTGCGTGCCACAGCTAGAG
Organism: Bos grunniens; assembly: GCF_055505025.1. Classification (NCBI taxonomy): domain Eukaryota; kingdom Metazoa; phylum Chordata; class Mammalia; order Artiodactyla; family Bovidae; genus Bos; species Bos grunniens. The sequence goes on from NC_141180.1 coordinate 49,647,874, forward strand.
AGCTGCCCCTGCTCGCCACAGCTAGAGAAAGCCCGAGAACAGCTGCGAAGACCCAGCACAGCCAAAAATGAATAAATACATTTTTTTAAACTACAAAAATAAAAGAACAAAATACCTTAATTCTGCAACAACAAGGACAATCTCAGCCGAGGAAACAGAAGATTATTCTCTTTCCTCCGTATTTCTATCTTGACTTATTTCTAATACTACTATGTCACAGTTATGTTGGAAAATGGCATGTTCTTACTGGAACTGTTGGTATTTACCAAATGACTAGATATCCGTCTAGAACCTAAAGGTGACCTCTACCCCAGCATACGGAATTCCACACAGGCTCACGACCTGTGTTCCCAGACAGCAGCATCAAGACTGTTTCCAAGCGAGCTCTGTTGACTCCCCTGGCTTCTACCTCCAACATCACCCCGAGCCTCCTGCCACTCAGTTGGCAGACAGGCCCCTGCCCTCAACTATCCATGGATGGATCAGCAAAGCCATCCAATTTCCCCCATGCAAAGCTGCTCAACAAATAAAAGTTTTTCCCTTAAGAGTAAAAAATAGGTACCAGATGATACGAGACAATCCACTACATCAAAGGGTGTCAGTCCACACAGTTGCATTCGGTTGGCCAAATGCTTCCTCTGGGTTTCAGGGTAGGCAGCATCCCTGCCAGCTGCCAGTGGTCCCCGATAGATTTGGAAATCTGAGTCTCTTTAATAGAGTAAAGCTGGAATCCAGCAGGACTGGTTGAGCACATCCTTGGGGAAGTGGCCAGTGGCTCTATCAGGTTCAAACATCAGAGGCAGCCATCCAGACCTACTCTGCATCTGGAACACTTACACAGATGTGTTCACTTGGCTCACAAGCATTTGATGTTGAAACTCTTGCACTGGGTTAATTTCAGATGGTTCACATTAAGAGGAAAAGGAGAAAGGCAATCTGCTTCTCTGTACTTCCTGTTATCCAATCCTCATGCAAACTCTAATTAGATTGGATTGAAGAGAGATGAGTACAGGATGGGCAATAAAATTACTGAACACATAAACTTTTCCAGTAATTCAATAATTCTAGCGTCTTAAAAGAAGAAGTTTTTTGTGGTCTGTTTTGTTTCTACAGCAAAATGAGGCTCAAATATAGTGTCTGCACTTAGGAGAGAAATTGGAAAGTCCTGAAATCAAAATTATGGGAGAAACAAAGTTTAATTTGCAGTGCTTTTTACTGAGGTCCTCTGGTTCATAAATAATATACTGAGACTAATAGATTAATATGGGCTTCCCTGGTGGTTCAAATGGTAGAGTCCAAGTGCAATATGGGAGACCTGCATTCAATATCTGGGTTGGGAAGATCCCCTGGAAAAGGGAACAGCTACCCATGCCAGTATTCTGGCCTGGAAAATTCCATGGACAGATAAGGCTGGCTGGGTACAGTCCATGGGGTTGCAAAGAGTCAGACACAACTGAGCAAGTTTCACTCACTCACTCACTCACTCAATAGATTAATATACAACATCATTCAAAATCTTTATGATCCACAGGAAACAGCTCTACAGGAACCAATTTCCACCTCTTTAAAAAAAAAAAAACAAACTGAAAACATTTCAGATTTAACTTGAGGGGAAAAATAGCTCTTTCATAAAGTGGAAACATGGTTAAAAATAGAGCATTCACTCTTATTCATATCAACCACAAACCAGTCAGTGGGCATTATGGACAGAGAAGAAGAAAAAGAATGTTCTCTCAGTGAAGCATGCTCAACTTGCAGAATGTTCTAATTAGCAATTAACAAGCAACGGTACACAATAATTAGAACTTAGTGAAAGGAACACTGGATTTAGTCCTAAAATGAATTTCACTCCATAGCTGAGTGATATTGGCAAGATATTTAATCTAGCTAAAGCTAAGTTTTTCAGTGGTAACAATCCTGAGTGGATACACATTCTAACCTTTACTAGATGCACTAATGTCATGAATGGCATCATGCCCTGAGTTTTCACTTCCCATCCTAGAAATCAGGGGTCTGACTGGAGTCTGTTTTGTTGGTGGGAGGGAGAAAAAGTCTCACCCTCATGAAGGAGGGAGAAAATTACAATGTAATCAAGAACCACTGGGCTCACCCCCACATCTCTGTGTATTTCATTCCCTCTGCCTGGAAGACTCTTCCTCAACTGAGTCATCCAGACAAACTCCTCTCATGCATCAAGAACCTATGCCCTCCACAGGCACAATCCCCTGTATATCTTCCACTGGGTTCCGTGCTAACTGTAGCTACAGGTCACACTGATGCATATGAAAAGGATGTCATTCAGATATGCATGGAGAACAATCACCTTGCAAAGTTTCTTTCTTTCATCTTCTTCATAAAATGCTGAAATCTCAGTGCCTGCAAGGGATGTGCACCAAGAATCTACAGCCAGGCTCGAAACTCTGCATCTCCAAGAGCCTGACCGAAGCTCTAGCCTCCTGCCCCCTTGTGGCCCCCAAGCTGGCTGACCCCAGAAGAGAGGTCTTCTTCTCAGGTTGGCAGGCCTCCTCCAGATAGCCAGTCCTGTCACTGGCTTGGATCCAGGTGAGGAGCATTTGGGCAACTAGGAGCACTAAGCCCAGTCCAAACAAGCGCTGATGCTGAAGAGAAGGTTCATGAGACCACCTGGGCCCACGGCAGCGCCGTCCACTTCACCTCCACTGATCCTGTTCCCACTGCTGCTGTCAGCATTTGCCAATGCCTGTTTCATTCGATTTGCCATAACTCTACTGCAGCTACAGATTTCCACAAGGCCATACACTGCGACCAACTGCAAGGTCAAGGTTACACGTACAGGAACACAGAGTTGCCAGAAGGAAGGGGCATGCCCCTTCAGGGCTTCTAGGAAAGTGATCAAAGCCTTGAGTGTGACTAAGAACCACTGGCCTTTCCCAGCTGTGACCTTAACAGCTCCCCTCCCTCTGTGCTCGGTGTTCCCACCACTGCGACTAAAACTCCTTCTCCGAGAATTAAACTCATTTGCTTATATAAAATCATGTCAATTTACAGAAAATAAAAAAACAGCATCCACACACTTGGGGGAGTTTGAAAGCCTACCTATGTCAGTGGTGCTTGCTGGAAATCTGCCTTTAATGACACCATGTGTGAAAAACTGGCTTCCCAGGGGGCACAGTGGAAAAGAATCCACCTGCCAATGCAGGAGACGCAAGAGCCATGGGTTTCATCCCTGGTTCAGGAAGATTCCATGAAGAAGGAAATAGCAACCCACTCCAGTATTCTTGCCTGGAAAATTTTGTGGACAGAGGAGCCTGGAGGGCTGAGTCCATGGGGTCGCAAAGAGTCGGACAGGACTGAGCACGCGTGTATGCACATGTGAAAAACTAGCATGACTAGCTGATATGCAAAGGCAAGTAAAGATTGCATGAAGACACTGAAGTAGCAGACACCTCTCCCACAAAAAAGACACGTTCTTGAGAGTATATAATGGGGTTATCTGAAGCAGAAGGCTACTGGCTCTGTTTGCAAAAGCACACTTAAGCAGAATTTGTTGCAATTCCTAGCAGAGTCCTGCCAATCCTGTCATATAACCACCACAAGGAGGAAGGTTTGAGACTGGGAAAAACGCAAATTATCTTACAGGAAAAATTGTCCAAATGGCAACCCTCATTAAGGTAAAGCATACCCCCAAATCTCAGGGCAGGTGTTATTTAAGGGAGACACAAACAACAGCCCTCACCTCTGTCTGCTACACCTCCATCTCATCATTCCTTCTTTAGGAATAGCTGCTTTCACTTTCCTCTGCAAACAGAGGAAGATGCTTGAAATTGCAGCTGAACAGACCCAAGTTAAGTATAGGGGCAATGTTCTAAGAGCGGCAGTTACAATGAACTAAATGAGGCTCTTCCAAAGACAGTTATAAATAAGATGAACAATGGGCGTAAGGGAGTGTGTGACAGGCAGCACCGTGAAATGGAAACAAGGAGGCTGGAGCCCCAAGCCCAGCTCTGCTGCTGGCCAGCTGTGTACCCTGGCGGCTAACAGTGCTTCCTGGTTCAGCTTCCCCAGGTGAGAACCTGATTAAAGTTACCATGGAGATGGAAACCTATCATTCCACTCCATTAGTCACCTGTGTCTGTGGTGTCTGAAGGAAGAGACCTGAAATTCAGAAGGGTAAGACTTTGAAATTTGTGGTTGTACAACAGGTTACAAACACCTTCATCCTATTTTTTTCCTTCATTCTATTTTAAGCTGATTTTTCTCACTATAAAATATACCAGTCAGAGCAGACAAAGTATGCAGAGGACTGAGCAAAGACTAGACCCAACCCAGTAGAGCCCTCTACCAAACCCAGAACTTGACAGTGACTATTTAATCCACACATCTCCCTGAACACTTGTATGTATAATGATTAGTGTTGGGAACATTCCAAACTCACAAGAGAACATGGCATTTGCTTATCTCCTAAAGCAAGTACATCAGATTGTTTCATCTGTGATCTCAAACTGGGGGCTTCCCTGGTGGCTCAGATGGTTAAGAATCTGCCTGAAATGTGGGAGACCCTGGGTCGGGAAGATGCCCTGGAGAAGTAAATGGAAACCCACTCCAGTATTCTTGCCTGGAGAATCCCATGGACAAAGGAGCCTGGCGGGCTACAGTCCATGGGGACACAAAGAGTCAGACACGACTGACTAACTCTCAGACTTAGGGAGTAATTTAGTTGGGGCTCACACTAACAATTTCAGATAATGAGTCCTGAACAGAAGTCTAGATGTACTCTTTTAGGAGGTAATCATAAGGGCAACCAAAGGAAATGATTTAATGTGACATCAGAATCTGTCCCTTAACCCCAGTTAATGCACTTTTCATTAGTACCCCCTACCTTTTCAGAGCTGGCTTGCACAAATTCACCAATTCTTACTAACACCTTGTAAGGCAGGACTGAAATCGACAGACTGTGCCACACAGGCAGATGTTCCAAAGAAATGTCCCAATTTGAGGGGAAGAATTATCTTTAATATCTCAGTCATATTTTCAGAAATAAAGAGCCCAGAATTGCATTTGTCTCCCAGTGGAAAAAAGCCAGCGCTCCTCCAGTTCTTCTAAAATAATTCTCTTGTCTGTGAATTAATTCATAAAGAGCTCTGTTCCTGGAAGCTGGCAGGAATTGGGGTGGGGAGGGTCATTCCAGAGGGCATTACTCATAAGCTGAGGGTCTAGCAGAGAGACCACTCCTTCTAAGGTCTGGGAGAGGAGGTGACCACAGTTCAACTTTTTTTTCCCCTACCTCAAACCGACAAGAGACCCTTTACAAAATCACCAGGACCCAGATGCTCTCCCTAGCAACCGTGCCTATCTTGGAAGTGAAGTGCTGGCCGAAGTTATGGTGAGCGTTCCCTGGCATAAAAGCACACATCTGCATTTTATGTTCCAGGAAACTCCAATCTGGCCCTTGGCCAGGGGACCTTTTTATAATGTCAAAGATAAAAGCACCGGCTATGTTCGGTACCCCACCCCCACCTCCATTTTCCTGTAAGCATCTCATAAACCAAGCAGGCATTACTGTTAACAGAGCCTTCCAGACAAAAGTCTGATGGGGCTTCATAAACATTACCAGACAATGACCAGAGAGGTCCCCACTTCACAGGAAGAGAAAGAGGCACAGAAAGGGACAAGTGATCTCATGGAGGGCACGCTGGAAATCCTGGGTAAAACCGGAAACACGCTGCAGCATATACTCAGCATACTCCTGCTTCCAAAGAATACCCACTGAATCTCCTGAACCATGAGTATCTTTCAGGTGGACCCGGTTTGTGGGCAATGTCAAATCTCAATTCTGCCCCAACTAGTACAGGTATAGGTATAGTCTGAACGCTGATGTCTGATAAGGACCCTATCAAATTCTGGGTGTCCAAACGACATTTTGGGTGTATACAAGAGAACCTAATCCTCTTTTCATACCTCTTGCCCCAGGGAATGCTATGATGCCAGTTATAGAGGATTTATAAAATCATGATGTCTTAATCAGTTTTTATTTTCTTTGTGAGTCATACTCAATGGGTCAAAGTACACAGCCCCAGTTATTTTCCTTTAACATTGCTAATTTACTATTTGTTTAACTTCCTAGATTACTTGAAAGTAAGATTTTAATATTACTCAATGCTCATCATCAATTAAAATAGGTGTGGAATTCCCTTCTGGAAGTAGACAAATGTGAAATATCCCTCTTGCTCTGTACAAGTGTAGACAGAACCTCATTCAGAGAGTTCTCAGAGACTTCTCATTCACACGTGAGGGAACCTGCTTTTCATCACCAGTGGGAGATGACTCTGTGGGACATGCCAGTTTTATATCTATCAGGGGCTTTAGTTCACTCTAGGCATCTACAGGGGCTTCTCAGGTGGCTCAACAATAAAGGATTCTGCCTGCCGATGAAGGAGCCTCAGGTTCAATCCCTGGGTCAGGAAGATCCCCTAGAGGAAGAAATGGCAACTCACACCAGTATTATTGCCTGGGAAACCCCACGAATAGAGGAGCCTGGTGGGCTACAGTCCACGGGGTAACAAAAGAATCGGACACAACTAAGCGACTAAACTACCAACCACCAACCAAGGCATCCACAGAACGCCCACTTCCTGCCTCACTAGAAATGTGTAAGAGCAGAGGCCCCCATGCCCACGCCTGCACCAGAAGGAACGTGCTTTAAGGAATACCAAGTCTCTGACTTTGCGCCAAACTCGGACCTATTGTTCCTCCATGGGGGCAGGGATGGCAGAAGAGGAGGTGAAATAAACATGAAGTTGGACGGGGAGGAGGGGAAGCCAGTCATGGTGAGGTTTTCACATGAGCAGATAAATAACCTTTCTTTGCTCCAACTACAATTCAGCCAAGAAACCAACACACATTTGTTTAACCTCCAGGAAGACCAGTGACACTTCTGTCATCTAGGTTTCATGATGCTCATAACAGATATTAGAACCACTTTCCCATGTCTCCACTCCCATTTTTAATGTGTTTTCATTTTACAACAAAGCACCTATAGTCTTGATAATGAGGGCACATTCATCATTAAACTATTGGGAAACTGTAAGCTTGTAAAATTTTTGATAATCATTTAAGTTCACATTTGCTGTACCCATTTCTATTCGTACCATGGCACCACTTCCCCATCCTGAACAAAATCTGAGAGCGTGATGCTAAAGTAGCTGTTGAGCATTTCCCAACAGGAAACAGAACTACAGAATCGACCTTACACAGCTAGCATCAGGACTAAACAAAATACAGGGCGTGTAAAGTGCTCAGCATGGCAACCGCCTCACAGTAACTGCTAAACAGACACACACACAAGCTGTATCATAACAGAAGGTGGACAAGAGCAGACAACCCCAGGACAGTCCCAGAGAGGAGCAGTCACCCAGGAGACCGTAAGGAAGGGAGTGCTGAATGACTGCGGCTTTCAGGAAAGGTTCTGGGCTCAGTGAGCAGGAAGCAAGCACGAAGGGATTTACAGCTTGGGGTGAGTGGTATGAGATCAACAGATAACACAGAGAACAGAGCTACATGATTCTAAGGTTTCTCCCCCTTTCGTTTCTCCCCAGAGAAATTATTCTCAAACAGGACAGAGCAGAACAAGGTATCTTAAGGAAAGTTCTTACGTTTAATTCCAGGTGAACTAATATCCAGGGTAGTCAAAGAACTTTGCAGAGACAGCATGAAACAATTATTATTCCTCTGATGAACTGGAGGAAAGGGAGTGGCAGCAGAAGCCCAAAGCGGTGGCATAAGAGGTCCCAAGAAAACACAAGCAAAAATAAAAGTGTGCATAATACACACATAAGCCCCCTCCCATCAGGTAACTCAGTGTCTTTCTTTGGCTAATGCTTACTGAGACTTCAAAGGATAAAGTAGTATTCCTGAGTATACCAGCAGGGGAACAGGAAGAACAAACCTTGCAGTCTGCACTCATCTCCTCACAGAGGCTGTACAAGCACACAGGGTGAACATTACTAATAACATATATTTCTACTTCAACAAGTATTTAGGTCTTTCATGATGTTCTGAGGGCAAGGTAATAAAAAGCTGAGATCTATGCTACAAAATAGTGCTTGCCATTAATAACACCGTACTGTACACTTAAAATTTGCTAAGAAGGTAGCTCTCATGTTGTGTTCTTTCACAAAAGCTTAATAAGTGTAGTAAAAGGAAAGTTTTGGAGGTGACGGACATGTTTATAGCATAGATTGTGGTGACTGTTTCACTGGTGTGTACTTATCTCTAGATCCATTCAGTTGTATGCAGTAAATATGTACAGCTTTTTGCATGTCAATCATACTTCAATAGACCGATTTTTTTTTTTTTTTAAGAAAACATAATGCAATCTGGTTAGGATGAGAATGCATGTATAGATTCCAGTCTGACTGACCAATCAACCATGTTTTAGGACTAAATGAAGTCAACCTTGGACCACTCATTGGTAGGAATTCTTTTCCTTATTTTACACATAAGGCTGAATTTCAGAGATCTGGCTAGCTGCAGGGGAAAAAATGCCAATTACATTTATTGAGATTTATGGAAAATTCCATGGACGGAGGAGCCCGTGGGGTCGCTAAGAGTCAGACACGACTGAGCAACTTCACTTTCTCTTTTCATCTTCATGCATTGGAGAAGGAAATGGCAACCCACTCCAGTGTTCTTGCCTGGAGAATCCCACAGACGGGGAAGCCGTCTATGGGGTCACACAGAGTTGGACATGACTAAAGCGACTTAGCAGCAGCATTGAACTAGTTACTTTAAGTGCTTTACCTCATTAAATCATTTCAAGAAGGTAAAAGGTAAATACCACTCAGTCCCCAATTTATAGATAAGACTGCAGCTGAGAAAGATGAAGTAACATCTTCAAGTTCAAGTAGCTAGAGAGTAATGGAGATGGAACTGATCTTCTGGTTGTTTAACTGATGGCCTGAGTGCTCTGTGCTACCCTGTACTGGGCTTAGTCCTGTTGCCCGCCAGGCTCCTCTGTCCATGGGATTCTCCAGGCCAGAATATCGGAGTGGGTTACTATGCCCTCCTCCAGGGGATCTTCCCAACCCAGGGATCGAACCAGGGTCTCCTGCATTGAAGGCAGACTCTTTACTAGCTGAGCTACCAGGAAAGCCCCCTGTACTACTCCACCTGCCTCCAATACTCTGATGGGTGGAGTAAGGATGCTATTTACTCTCTACATCCTTTTCCCAATGCAGGAGATGAAAGAGATGTGGGTTGGATCCCTGGGTAAGGAAGAGCCCCTGTAGGAGGGCATGGCAACCCACTCCAGTATTCTCACCTAGAGAATCCCGTTGACAGGGTAGCCTGGTAGGCTACAGTCCATGGGGTCAGACACAACTGAATTGATTTAGCACACATGCACTCTTGCACACGCTCCACCAAGCAGAACTAGAACTCTGATGTGAGTTTAAAAAGACAAGTTTGAATTCATGAGGTTAATTAACTTGATAATCACAGTTGCCTGGGAGTGAAACGGTCTACCCAAAGACACTGAGTGTGCTAAGATCTCCATCAAAAATGGGTTCACATTGAGTTCTATACCCACCAGCAGGAATTACCCCAAAGAGGTTCCTGCCTTGGTTGGGCAAGGCCTTTAAGGTTCTTTCTAGTCCTGGGCTTACAGGTCTCTATGAAACTACTCTCTTACACTTTGTTAATTATAAAAAACGAAGATATCCAACAGGGTAATGTGAATAATATTTATGCTCCTGCGGTTGTAAGTCATGTCTGACTCTTTGCAACCCCATGGACTGTAGCCCACCAGGCTCCTTTTTCATGGCATTTCCCAGGCAAGAATACTGGAGTGATTGCCGTTTCCTTATGCTCCTGATCAGCTTAGAAATATCACATATCTTGGTACACACCACCCTGTGTGAATAAAGTCTAGTTTCACACACGGTGGAAATGTGTGCTTTCTGAGAGGAAAGTATGCAAGGGGCTCAGACAGGGGGTCTCATGACTAGGTCACTGCAATGCACCCGGTCTTTCTGGGTGGTTTACATGCAGGTTTGTAAGCGTTGGTGTTGGGAACTGCGATAGGTCATGTTCCAATCTAGAAACTTTTGGAGGAAAATTAGGTGAGAATATTCCTTCCTGAAGCCCATCATTTACACTATTTTGAAGTTGTTTTACAAGCAAAAGTCATTTCAAAGCTTCTAATGATGCAGTTACTTGGCATATCCTGTAGAACTTCAGTTCAGTTCAGTTGCTCAGTTGTGTCTGACTCTTTGTGACCCCATGAATCGCAGCATGCCAGGCCTCCCTGTCCATCACCAACTCCCAGAGTTCACTCAGACTCATGTCCATCGAGTCAGTGATGCCATCCAGCCATCTCATCCTCTGTTGTCCCCTTCTCCTCCTGCCCCCAATCCCTCCCAGCATCAGAGTCTTTTCCAACGAGTCAACTCTTCGCATGAGGTGGCCAAAGTACTGGAGTTTCAGCTTTAGCATCATTCCTTCCAAAGAAATCCCAGGACTGATCTCCTTTAGAATGGACTGGTTGGATCTCCTTGCAGTCCAAGGGACTCGCAAGAGTCTTCTCCAACACCACAGTTCAAAAGCATCAATTCTTCGGCGCTCAGCTTTCTTCACAGTCCAACTCTCACATCCATACATGACCACAGGAAAAACCATAGCCTTGACTAAACGGACCTTTGTTAGCAAAGTAATGTCTCTGCTTTTGAATATGCTATCTAGGTTGGTCATAACTTTCCTTCCAAGGAGTAAGCGTCTTTTAATTTCATGGCTGCAGTCACCATCTGCAGTGATTTTGGAGCCCCCAAAAATAAAGACTGACATTGTTTCCACTGTTTCCCCATCTATTTCCCATGAAGTGATGGGACCAGATGCCATGATCTTAGTTTTCTGAATGTTGAGCTCAATAGCAGGCAAATAGCAGTATTTTTTTGACCAATTCATTCATGCCACACAAATATGTTACAATCGGTTGTAACTATTGCAGCAGTATACTAGGCATTGAGGACACCATGGAAAATAAGACTGATAAAGTCCTTCTGACTTTCTTAACAAGTGAGCACACAGGCAACTACAAACAATAATGATATGTAGTAATTGTGCTCTAATGGAGATAGAGAGGCATCAGGGAATAATGCGGAAGGAGGCACCTTATTTCACAGGGGAGTCAAGACTGCCTCTCCAAGGAGGGAAGGCTGAGCTGAAGAATGATGAAGAAAGAGCTGGGGAGGCACAGAGACACAGATGACTGATTCAAGCACAGGCAAGCCAGGTGCAAGGACCCCAGACAGCAAAGAGCTTGGTAAGTCGTTGCCAAGGGGTTGAAATTAGAAAGGTGAGCAGCAGAGGCCACACGGTGACCTCACCAGGATCATTCCATCTCTCCTTCCCGTGAATGGGGCGTGGATGAGAAGTCCCTCCTGAAAAACACCCCTCTGGTTTCTGCACAGAAAATAAATTCTGGAGCAGCAGGGTAGCAAGAGGCAGACCACTTAGCACACCCCTTCAGCAAGCAGTCCAGGTAGGAGAGAATGGAGCAGAAGACATCCTTAGAGTATCAGAGCTGTTACTGGAGGGAAAGAAAGAAGTGACAGTGAGCTGGTGTGGTCACACGGTCTGGACTGGCCTCACTTTGGCATGCTGGCCAGTGAACACCAGTCAGGTTGATTAGCCCAGCCCCCGGCTGCCTCAAACAGCTGCCACTAAACCTTCCGCACGTTTGCAACAAAAGTCCCCATTTATCCTCTGTATTCTCAGCGATCTTAGTCATCAGACCCTTATCTCATCTGAAAGAGAACCCATCCATAGCTTGCAGTGACTACAATAAGCCAAAAATGAATTGATCATTTTGGGTGATTGCTCTAAACCTGTTTTTAACGGGGGAAGGGAGGTGGGAGGTAGCAATGGGAAAGAGAACAAAGTTTGGAAAACCTGCAATGAGGTCTCTGAGTCAACAATTTAATGACTTAAAATAAATAAATAAATGTGCCAGCGCACCCTGGGGCCCCGTTCTTATTCAGATACACATCTGTTCGGCAATAGAATGAGGAAGTTAATTACTTTTCTATGACACGTATGTATTTTGTGAAACGCCACACTGTACCAGTTAATAATGATCTACCTTCTGTTGACACAAAATGTTTAAATTAATAAAAATCTAAATGCTATGTCTCATAGCAAAGCACACTTAATTGAAAGGCTGGATGGCGAAGAGTAGTAATTTTCCTGGGTAAAAATTATTGGGATGAGCTTACGGCAGCATGAAAAGCTCAGTCAATAGACGGACTTACGTAGGCAAACTGTTTTCAAGCGTTTATATTTTACAGAAAGAGAAGACTAAGCTTCTCTAATTGCTAACACAGGGGCACTGGGATTGTTTCAGAGAGAAACTGATAGTCAGTCACTGCCCTTAATGGACAATATCAGTGATTTTACATTTAAACCTGTCCATTCAGTCTTTAAGTTCTGAAATGACAAATGTAGAAAGGGCATCGACAATCCCTAAAAGCTTTGTTAATAACATCAGAAATCCATCTGCTCCTAAGTACAACCCTGATACCTAGATGCTAAACCAACAGCATTACGGCAACAGTTTATTTCTTCCCGACTATAAAATAGTATTTGGTTACCTCAGAACAATCCAGATAACATCTGCAGCAGGCTCCCAGCACAAAGACTAGGGGCGCACTTGAAATGAACTTGTCTTGTTCAAGCCCTGAAACCACCCAAAGAAAAGTCTGAAACCCAAGGCATCCTGTGATAATTTTGCTCTCTTCCACTTTTTCTGGGGTAAGGAACAAAATGGTCTACCACCTTTCATTTTTAAGCTGCCCCCGCCCCCCAACCCCGTCTATTTGCCACTCTATCATGCTTAAAAAGGGCTTCCCTGATAGCTCAGCTGACAAAGAATCCGCCTGCAGTGTGGGAGACCTGGTTCAATTCCTGGGTTGGGAAGATCCGCTGGAGAAGGGATAGGCTACCACTCCACTATTCTGGCCTAGAGAATTCCATGGACTGTATAGTCCATGGGGTCACAAAGAGTCAGACATGACTCAGCCACTTTTACTTTCATGCTTAAAAAACAGAACAAAACAAACAAAAATACTGGGACTGAGGTATAGAAGTAAACTCTATTTCCTGTTTACTAATTTGCTTCTTTTTGTGTGCTGATCCTGAAGGACCAGGGAGGAGGACTGCCTCGTTTTCTTGTTTGTTTATTTATTTAATTTTATTTTTGGCTGTGCTGGGTCTTTCTTGCTGCTTTCTCTAGTCACAGTGAGCAGGACTACTCTCTAGTTGCGAAGGATAGGCTTTTCATTGCAGTGACTTTTTAAAACAATTAATTTATTTTTTAATCGAAGGATAATCGCTTTATAGAATTTTGCTGTTTTCTGTCAAACATCAATATGCAGCGGCTTCTTTCTTTGCTGAGCTCAGGCACTAGGTGCGCGTGGGCTCAGCAGCTGCAGCTCCTGGGCTCTAGGGCGTGGGCACAGTAGTTGTGGCCCACGGGCTTAGCTGCCCTGTGGCACGTGGGATCTTTCAGGAGCTGGAATTGAACCTGTGTCCCTTGTACTGGTAGGAGAATTCTTAATGACTGGACCACCAGGGAAGCCTGGAGGACTGCTTCTTTCTGACCTCTCAAAATCTTTATCCCTGGAAACCAACAGGAGATCACAACACACACAGATGGCCCAATACAGTAAGAATCCAGGCATCAACCTAATAGGCTTAACCCTCTTTTCATTCTTGCCTAGTTCTGGCCTGCTTTCTGGGAGCTTCAGTTAACAGGGTCTTCTTTTAGGCCTTGGAGTACAAGGCAGGCACTCAGCAAATGCTTGCTAAACACATATGTCATGTGAATGAGTAGATAAAGGTGAAATGACCCAAACCCATGGTGGGTGATTTTTAAAAGTTTTCTTTACTGGCAGAATGTGTGATTTTTAAAAAAAATCCTCCCCTGTCCACCCAATCTCACATATCTAGGGAACTATTAGAGTCAAATCGGTTCCAGAACTTACAGAATGGTAAGCTTCTTGGGAATCCAAGCAAGAGACAGATGGGAAAGATTTTGTTCTTAGAAGATACCCTTGAGGGGAAACACCATCATGTCTTAAAAAAAAGTTTGGGTGCTCGCTTTGGCAGCACATATACTAAAATTGGAACGATACAGAGAAGATTAGCATGGCCCCTGCGCAAGGATGACACGCAAATTCGTGAAGCATTCCATATTTTTTATAAAACTCCTAGAGGAGAACATAGGCAAAACACTCTCTGACATACATCACAGCAGGATCCTCTATGACCCACCTCCCAGAATATTGGAAATAAAAGCAAAAATAAACAAATGGGACCTAATTAACCTTAAAAGCTTCTGCACATCAAAGGAAACTATTAGCAAGGTGAAAAGACAGCCTTCAGATTGGGAGAAAATAATAGCAAATGAAGCAACTGACAAACAACTAATCTCAAAAATATACAAGCAACTCCTACAGCTCAACTCCAGAAAAATAAATGACCCAATCAAAAAATGGGCCAAAGAACTAAACAGACATTTCTCCAAAGAAGACATACAGATGGCTAACAAACACATGAAAAGATGCTCAACATTACTCATTATCAGAGAAATGCAAATCAAAACCACTATGAGGTACCATTTCACACCAGTCAGAATGGCTGTGATCCAAAAGTCTATAAATAATAAGTGCTGGAGAGGGTGTGGAGAAAAGGGAACCCTCTTACACTGTTGGTGGGAATGCAAACTAGTACAGCCACTATGGAGAACAGTGTGGAGATTCCTTAAAAAACTGGAAATAGAACTGCCTTATGACCCAGCAATCCCACCGCTAGGCATACACACTGAGGAAACCAGAAGGGAAAGAGACACGTGTACCCCAATGTTCATCGCAGCACTGTTTATAATAGCCAGGACATGGAAGCAACCTAGATGCCCATCAGCAGATGAATGGATAAAAAAGCTGTGGTACATATACACAATGGAATATTACTCAGCCATTAAAAAGAATACATTTGAATCAGTTCTAATGAGGTGGATGAAACTGGAGCCTATTATACAGAGTGAAGTAAGCCAGAAGGAAAAACACCAATACAGTATACTAATGCATATATATGGAATTTAGAAAGATGGTAACAATAACCCTGTGAACGAGACAGCAAAAGAGACAGTGATGTATAGAACAGTCTTATGGACTCTGTGGGAGAGGGAGAGGGTGGGAAGATTTGGGAGAATGGCATTGAAACATGTAAAATATCATGTATGAAATGAGATGCCAGTCCAGGTTCGATGCACGATACTGGATGCTTGGGGCTAGTGCACTGGGACAACCCAGAGGGATGGTATGGGGAGGGAGGAGGGAGGAGGGTTCAGGATGGGGAACACATGTGTACCTGTAGTGGATTCATTTTGATATTTGGCAAAACTAATACAATTATGTAAAGTTTAAAAATGAAATAAAATTAAAAAAAAAAAAAGAAAAAGAGGATCCCATAAAAAAAAAAAAAAGTTTGGAAGGTCAGTACATCTAATCCAAAGGTCACTGTGGTTGCTGTTTAGTCGCTCAGCCGTGTCCAACTCTTTGCAACCGCATGGACTGTAGCCCTCCAGGCTTCTCTGTCCATGGGATTTCCTAGGCAAGAGTACTGGAATGGGTTGCCATTTCTTACTCCAGGGGATTTTCCCCACCCAGGGATCAAACCCTTGTCTCCTGCACTGCCAGGCAGGTTCTTTACCACTGAGCCACCGGGGGAGCCCTGTCTAATCCAAACACTTGCAATTGAAGTCTATTTCCCCAGGCTTAGTTACCACTGAAGGTCGCCCAGCCTGGATGCAGTCCTGCCCCTTCCCCTGCAGGCTAAAGAGTCCTGTTCCCTTATCTTCCCTTACAATCTTATTTTTCTACAGCACTTCTGCTTCTCTGAGGACATGGGAGGTTCTTCTTGTCCCTTTTATAAGTTATGGCTGCTGGACATGACGACTTCCAGCTTCAGAAGAGAGCTGCCCTGGGCCTTTTGTTGAGCTTGAAAGGCAATGCTATGTAATTAAGGCGGTTAGTCTGCACAATTCTTACCACGACTTTCATTGACCTTATTCATAACAAGACACAGTTGTAAAAAAGTAGATAGTCACTGACATGACGTCAAACTCAGGGAGTTTTTCTCATCTTCTGAAGGTGTGTGCCATTCCCACTGAGGAACTCTCCATGTTGAATGCGGCCTAATTGTTTAGAAATGATTAACATGTCTTTATTTCATTTGCAGAAAACATAATTTATTAATTGGCTGCTGCTTTCTGTGTTTCATTTTGAGAAGCACAATAAATAAATAAATTAGCATAAGACGACACTGAAAAAAACGCAAACATTGACTAAATTCTGAAAAAAAGCAAGATGATTCTAAATTAAGGACACGCAAATTTATTGCATAAAAGGGTTTAATGACAAATGTGGGGACAATTGTTTTTATGAGCCCTTAGCTGCAGCTTTCAAATTTTAATTTCATGGACAGGAAAGCATTATCAATGCTTTAACAATTTCAGGGTTCAATTTACATATCAAAAACGGAGAGACAGAAAGCTCACATCTTTCTTTACTTTTTAAGAGTTCTCAGGGTCTGAAAATGCCTGGGCAATACATGCTGAAGGAGAACAGCAGACATGCTGATGTCTGCATCTGAAGCAATACAATATCCTAATTACCGAGAAGTACAGTTCTAGTTCAGAGAACCATCACACCCTCTCCTCAGCAATTAATACTCAGCACAATTGGTAAACATGCTAGTCTTTAACTGAAGCACCCAGAAACAGCCTGTAAGCAGATGAGTATCTGAAATAGACCAGCTGCCATATCCCCTGATATTAACTGCACCCAATGACATCTCATTCTCTGGGGTGGTGGGGAGGGAAAAAGTCAGGTAAGAACAAAATCTGACTCCATATTGGATCTGCTTCTTTTACTTTAACCTTGGCTTTCCCTTGCTTTTGTTACTATACTCACTAAAAAGATGCTGTCTGTAGCTGTAAGCATACATAATGGCCTTTCTGCCTGAATGTTAAACTAAAGTACCCTCGTTGGGATCACAAGGAAACACCCAGACCCTGCCCAGCTGTGAATGGCTTCAGGAAAGAAGAAATTAACACATCCCTTCCCAGAGGCTGGCCAAATCAAGAGATATTTTGCAGGATTTATGGCCTTTTTACTTTACTTCCTCACCTCCTCCCCTTCTGTTGCATAAAAGGAACTAGCATCCAGACCCCTTAAAAGGGTAGTCTAAGACCCCAGTCCACCATCTTGTTGGACACCCAGCTTTCCGAATAAAGTCATTATTCCTTGCCTTAACACCTCGTCACCCAATTATTGGCCTGTTGTGCAGCAAGCAGAGTAAGCTTGACTCAGTAACACCATCACAAACATGCAACAGCAGCCTTCAAAAAGCCCTTCTTCTGGATGTAATAGTATAAGAACCTCACTAATTTCCTCACCTGTTTTGAGAGTTTCTGATTTTCCTTTGTAGACTAGTTTCTGACTTTTTTATTTCTACACACACGATTATATTTTTCCTGGCTGCTGCTGGTCAAAGCCAACTCTCACTTTCTTTAATGGCTTCCCATCACTCTGTAATGAAAATCCAAACTCTTCGCCTGGTTTACCTCTCCCCTTGCCCCCAGTCACTACCCTTACCAACCTTTATCCTCCAGGAACACTGAATAATATGCAGTTTCCTGATACAGATGTGAGAGCTGGACCATAAAAAAGGCAGAGTGCTAAAGAATTGATGCTTTCAAACTGTGATGCTGGAGAGGACTGTAGAGAAATCTCTTGGACAGCAAGGAGATCAAACGAGTCAATTCTAAAGGAAATCAACCCTGAATAGTCATTGGAAGGACTGATGCTGAAGCTGAAGCTCCAAAACTTTGGCCACCTGATGAGAAGAACTGACTCACTGGAAAAGACTCTGATGCTGGGAAAGATTGAGGGCAGGAGGAGAAGGGGATGACAGAGGATGAGATGGTTGGATGGCATCACTAATTCAATGGACATGAACTTGGCAAACTCCAGGAGACGGTGAGGGACAGAGAGCCCTGGCGTGCTGCAGTCCATGGGGTTGCAAAGAGCCAGACACGACTTGGCAACTGAACAACGATGACACGCTACACTCTCCAAACCTCCAGGACATTTCCCAGGGTGTGCCCTCGGTGTGGAATGCTCCCTCTGAACCTGCCTCACGGAAAACACCTTACAGCCTTTATATCTCAGGTCAATACCACCTCTTCTGTGAAGTCTCCTCCGACTGTGCAGGGTTATTTGTTTTTCCTTTCCTTTTTCCCACTGCACTTGAAACAGGCTTCCATTCAGATAACTGCTGTACTGACAGAACTGTGTATCTGATGTCTGTGTCCACACTAGAATGTGCGGGAAGGGGAGGTCTTTTTCTCTTAGGATTACCATAGTTGGTGTATTACAAGCCTTATTTCATTAAATACTTGGGAGAGGAAGAAAGAAAGGGGGAAAAAAGGAAGGAGGGCAGTAAACATTCATGCAGGTTTGCTGAAAGATTGGCGATAAATGGTGACTGTGGATGAGAGAGAAGCGAAAAAGGAGACAAGTCCACTCCTAAGTCCTAAGCAATACCAGAAGCCTGATTTCCTGAGAATTAATGCTCAGGCTTGGAACAGAAAAGACTTCCTGGAAATCACAGTGCTTGTTGCAGAGTGTGTCTTGGTTCCTCAGATGCACCACTAGCGGCTCGTGGTTTAGTCTTTTACAGGCTCAACCGAATCTCATCCTCCTGGGTGGTTAGTGGAAGCATTAGCGAACATTCATTCTTGGTCTTGGACACGCATTACAATTAAAATACACTAAATTACCCAGTGGTAAAACAATCTATCTAAACAATACAAAAACAATCTAATATATATATATATATATATATTTCTGTTTTTATTTCTAGAGTTCTGTCATCCAAAGGAGATGAGAAATTGGATAAAGATATTATTTTAAGCACTTCAAGATGAGTGAACAAATGGAAGTGATCTTGCAAGAAAAACAGTCAGAGGGGAACTTCTAGCCAACTTACTCTTTTAACCTTTACCTTTGCCCCGACGCCCAGGTACAGTACCCACAGCGCCTCATCAAAAGGGCATCGTCCCAGAGTTAGCATCCCTGGGTTTTCTGGTCCTGACTCTCTAACATCACTCACTGTCCAGGTCACTTTTACTCTCTGTAAAAGGAAGGTATTGAAGCAGATGCCTAATGTTTCTTCCAGCTATTCAAACTGAACTGACACCTTCTGACATATCACTAGCCTTTTGTGATATTTGTTTATGGATCTAAGTAAAAAGCATGCTTTCTTGTGCCTCTTTTAGGCTCTGAAAGTATGCACTCAACAATACGTAGGGAAAGCCCAATCTTAGCATCATTTCAGCAGGTTTTGGGGTAAGAGTGTGGAGAAATGCAGAAACACATACAACATGCCGTATTTACCTGGAGCCCTAGAGCTACTTCTCAAAGGGTCTAAGAAAGTGGAACCACAGTTGGTAGCCCCCAACCACAACTCACAGAGCCGCATCACACATTCTCCTGGACTCACCAATGACACCATTTCCCAAGCTTCACCCCTTTATGGAGGCGGTGTTGCCGCAGGGGCCTGTCTGCTGCTGCTGCTTGGTCGCTCAGTCATGTCCAACTCTGTAACTTCATGGACTGTAGCCCACCAGGCTCCTCTGTCCATGGGATTCTCCAGGCAAGAATACTGAAGTGGGTTGCTATTCAATTCTTCAGGGGATCTTTCTGACCCAGAGATTGAACCCAGGTCTCCCACACTGCAGGCAGATTCTTTACCTGTCTATAACTACACAAATAGTGAGCCCCAAGGAGTTACCATGAAATTCACTATTTAGTCTGCTTCTTCCCATATCACCACGGTGAGATGTCACTGGAAGTTTGTGTGACAGAGACCCACAGGATTCCAAAGGTTTGGGAAGTCAAGCACGTCATATTTTAAGGGCTTTGGGCAGGTGCCATGGATAAAAAGTCTTAGCCTTCAAGTCTGCTGTTGTGCCCAGCAAATAGATACAGGGGGGAAATGTACTTTGCAAATTAAATAAATAAAAGTTATTTTTGAGTGGCATCATATTCTCTTAATTTCTACACAGATTATTACAATTGAAGGAATGAGAATACCCCATCTTCCCATGAGCCAGCTACAGGTTTTAGGCACAACCCTTGCCCATTGCCCTGCAGAGTAGCTGGTCTCACCCACTCTGGAGCCCTGAGCTGCTGTGACTGCTGAGGAGGCCTATTCTTAGGCTCAGGGCTGAGGGAGGATGGAAGACACTCCTCTGCACTGTAGTGAGAAATCAGTGGCAAGGGAAGTCTTGTCTGGCCTCTGTTCCCACGGAGTTCCATGATTTCTGCTTCATCGTGGGCAAAAGATTCCAAGTGTAGTCACACTCAGAAAGGAAGAATTCCCACGTGCTAAATCCTAAAAGCAGCAGCATCTCCTCTGGGAGGGAACTTGAGGAAAGAGCCAGGATGACATCTGGTTTGTCCCGGGATCTGGGGGGAAGGGGAGGAATGGCCTGCAGGTCACTCTGGCCGGCGTCACTCCTGCTGTCTTTGCTGTCTTCCCACTCATTCAGACAGCCGCCTCCCTTCTCTCCTCCCTGCACATGCCCCACACCCCTACATACAGCCCAGCCACACACCCTTCAGTGTGAGCCTCGTCAGGAAATGTGGGAATGAACAGGGTCACATGTGATGAAGGGTCGTGAGATGCCTCAGCCTGGACACAGGTCAGCTCCCTTCTCAGGAGGGAGCACCCAGGCAGGGGTGGGCGGGGTATCACAGGGTGAATACAAGAGTGAAAAGTACTAATCACCACGACACAGGGATCACTGGAGCCAAACAGAAGGCATTAGGAACAAAAAAGGGGAAGGAAGCAGGCAAAGATGACTAAAAGTTGGAGCAGGAAGACTTCAAAAGCTGTCAAGAAGATTAGGTGAGCAATTCGGGGAATCTGATCAGCAAATGATGGGAACAGCAGATGCTGTAATTCCTACAACTTTCCATTTAGACTCTTTCCTCAGACAACTTGATAACAATAATAGCCACCATCACTGAGGAAATACCACCTCCTGAGCTAGACTTACATTATCTAATTGAACCCTCCAAGCAGCTTTGCCAGATATGGATTATTCTCATCTTACAAAAGGAAAAACTAGGGACTATTACAGGGAGACCTGCCAACATCGAACAGTTAGGAGGCAGCAGACTCTGCATGCCTCTAAAGCATGTAGTCAACTGCCCTGTTACCCAACATTCAGATTTGACCTCTGCCTAGCGTCACCAGTGATCCGAGTAGGTGTTCCAGGACTAGAGCTCAACTACTCCAATACCTAATACTGCACCCTTTCTATGATATACTATTGTCTTACATAAGATATTGATTCAACAAATGCTACTGGAATAATGGGGCATCCATTTGCCAAAAATAAATGAATAAACAAACAAACCCTGTACTACATATAAAAATTAACTAAAAAATGGATCACGCCTAAAACTATAAAATTTCTAATAGAAGACACAGAAAAATCTTTATTCTCTTGGGTTAGGCAAAGATTTCTTAGATATACCATCAGAAGACAGATTTGTTAAAGAAAGAGAATGAAAACTGAATGGCAGTAAAATTAAAAACCTCCACCCAAAAAATAAAATAAATAAAATAAAAACCTCCACCCTTCAAAATACTCTTTCAAGAGAATTAAAACACAAGTCACAGACAAGGACAAACATTTTCTGAAATATGTATCTAATAAAAGACTTGGATGCAGGATAAAGAACTCTCAAAACTCAAGAAGAAAATACCTAACTTTTAACATGGGCAAAAGATTTGAACAAGTATATCACCAAATAAGTTATACAGATGGCAAATAAGCACATGAAAATAATAAATCATCAGTCTGTCCAAGGGGGTTTCTCCAGGCTAGACTACTGGAGTGGGTTGTCATGCCCTCCCCCAGGGGATCTTCTCAACCCAGGGATTGAACCCACATATCTTATGTTGCCTTTATTAAGTGGGTTCTTTACCACTAGCGCCACCTGGGAAGCCCCATTAGCCATTAAAAAATGCAAATTAAAGCCAGAAAGTGAAATTAACTATACGTCTATTTGAATGATTAAAAACAAAAACAAAACTGATAAAATCAAGTGCTGGCAAGGAAGTGAAGTAACTGGAGCTTTCATTCACTGATGGTGGGAAATTCAAAATGGTACAGCTACTTTAGAAAACAGGTTGGCAATTTCTTATACAGTTTAACATATATTTACTGCACGACCCAGCAATCCTACTCCTATTTACCCAAATGAAATGAAAATTTATATTCACACAAAAACCTACATCAGTTCAGTTCAGTCGCTCAGTTGTGTCTCTTTGCGACCCCATGAGTCGCAGCATGCCAGGCCTCCCTGTTCATCACTAACTCCCAGAGTTCACCCAGACTCACGTCCATCGAGTTGGTGATGCCATCCAGCCATCTCATCCTCTGTCGTCCCCTTTTCCTCTTGCTCCCAATCTCTCCCACCATCAGTCTTTTCCAATGAGTCAACTTTTCGCATGAGGTGGCCAAAGTATTGGAGTTTCAGCTTTAGCATCATTTCTTCCAAAGAACACCCAGGACTGATCTCCTTCAGAATGGACTGGTTGGATCTCCTTGCAGTCCAAGGGACTCTCAAGAGTCTTCTCCAACACCACAGTTCAAAAGCATAAAGTTCTTCGGCGCTCAGCTTTCTTCACAGTCCAATTGTCACATCCATACATGACCACTGGAAAAACCATAGCCTTGACTAGATGGACCTTTGTTGGTAAAGTAATGTCTCTGCTTTTGAATATGCTATCTAGGTTGGTCATAGCTTTCCTTCCAAGGAGTAAGCGTCTTTTAATTTCATGGCTGCAGTCACCACCTGCAGTGATTTTGGAGCCCAAAAAAATAAAGTCTGACACTGTTTCCACTGCTTCCCCATCTATTTGCCATGAAGTGATGGGACCAGATGCCATGATCTTTGTTGTCTGAATGTTGAGCTTTAAGCCAACTTTTTCACTCTCCTCTTTCACTTTCATCAAGAGGCTCTTTAGTTCTTCTTCACTTTCTGCCATAAGGGTGGTGTCATCTGCATATCTGAGGTTATTGATATTTCTCCTGGCAATCTTGATTGCAGCTTGTGCTTCTTCCAGCCCAGCGTTTCTCATGATGTACTCTGCATATAAGTTAAATAAGCAGGGTGACAATATACAGCCATGGTGGAGAGGTCTGACAGAATGTGGTCCACTGGAGAAGGGAATGGCAAATCACTTCAGTATTCTTGCCTTGAGAACCCCATGAACAGTATGAAAAGGCAAAATGATAAGATACTGAGAGAGGAACTCCCCAGGTCGGTAGATGCCTAATATGCTACTGGAGATCGGTGGAGAAATAACTCCAGAAAGAATGAAGGGATGGAGCCAAAGCAAAAACAATACCCAGTTGTGGATGTGACTGGTGATAGAAGCAAGGTCCGATGCTGAAAAGAGCAATATTGCATAGGAACCTGGAATGTCAGGTCCATGAATCAAGGCAAATTGGAAGTGGTCAAACAAGAGATGGCAAGAGTGAATGTCGACATTCTAGGAATCAGCGAACTAAAATGGACTGGAATGGGTGAATTTAACTCAGATGACCATCATATCTACTACTGTGGGCAGGAATCCCTCAGAAGAAATGGAGTAGCCATCATGGTCAACAAAAGAGTCCGAAATGCAGTACTTGGATGCAGTCTCAAAAACGACAGAATGATCTCTGTTCTTTTCCAAGGCAAACCATTCAGTATCACAGTAATCCAATTCTATGCCCCAACCAATAACGCCGAAGAAGCTGAAGTTGAACGGTTCTATGAAGACTTACAAGACCTTTTAGAACTAACACCCGAAAAAGATGTCCTTTTCATTATAGGGGACTGGAATGCAAAAGTAGGAAGTCAAGAAACACCTGGAGTAACAGGCAAATTTGGCCTTGGAATATGGAATGAAGCAGGGCAAAGGCTAATAGAGTTTTGCCAAGACAACGCACTGGTCATAGCAAACACCCTCTTCCAACAACACAAGAGAAGACTCTATACATGGACATCACCAGATGGTCAACACCGAAATCAGACTGATTATACTCTTTGCAGCCAAAGATGGAGAAGCTCTATACAGTCAGCAAAAACAAGACCGGGAGTTGACTGTGGCTCAGATCATGAAATTCAGACTGAAATTGAAGAAAGTAGGGAAAACCACTAGACCATTCAGGTATGACCTAAATCAAATCCCTTATGATTATACAGTGGAAGTGAGAAATATTTTTAAGGGACTAGATCTGATAGATAAGAGTGCCTGATGAACTATGGACTGAGGTTCGTGACACTGTACAGGAGACAGGGATCAAGACCATCCCCATGGAAAAGAAATGCAAAAAAGCAAAATGGCTGTCTGGGGAGGCCTTACAAATAGCTGTGAAGAGCCTACATATGAATGTTTAAAGTGGCTTCATTGATAATCACCACCAATTGGAACAGAACCCAAACACCCTTCAATTGGTAAATAGATAAACTGTGGGACAGCTGCATAATAGATTACAACTTGACAATAAACCAAATACTGAGATTATAAATTTACATGCATGTAAAAATAACATGGCTGAGTATCAAATGCA
Source organism: Bos grunniens (assembly GCF_055505025.1). Taxonomy (NCBI): domain Eukaryota; kingdom Metazoa; phylum Chordata; class Mammalia; order Artiodactyla; family Bovidae; genus Bos; species Bos grunniens. Next base: position 49,672,610 of record NC_141180.1, read on the forward strand.
TCATTCTAAATGAAGGAAGATAGAATCAAATGGCTGTTAGGATCAATTTATATGACATTCTGGAAAAGGTTAAGCTCTAGTGACAGCAGAGCAGGGGTTAGCAGGGGCTGGAGGTGGGGGTGGAGGCTGACTTTAAAGCAGTTACAGGCGAATCTGGGGAAGGGTTGGGATTGATCTGTATCTGGGTAGTTGTGGTGAGGCAAACGGCATGTATTTGTCAAAACTCAGAACTGTGCAGTAAAAAGAGTGAATTTTAATGGGCGCAAATCATACTCCCATTTTTAAAATCTAAGAGAGGGAAAATGTATATACTATTAATGAAATTACAGAGAAAATACAGTGGAGCAATTAAGAATGTAGCTCCTGAAGTTACTGCATCTGCAAAGTGTGAAGGAGAGCAACCACCCTCTTATAAGATGATGGAGATTAAGTGAGAGGAGGTATATAATCATGCCCGGCACACAGTGAGAGCCCCGAAGCTTGAGTAGACAAAATTATGATGATTCTATGCTTTGAGGAAGAGTACCTCACTCTAGGGCTTCCCTGTTGGCTCAGCAGTAGAGAATCCACCTGCTAACGCAGGGTCGGGAAAATCCACCGGAGAAAATGGCAACACACTCCAGTATCCTTGCCTGGGAAATCCCATGGAAGGAGCAGCCTGGAAGGGTCCGTGGGGTTGCAAAGTGTCGGACACGACTTAGGGACTAAACAACCACCACCACTTCACTCCGCAGCGCTCCTTGAGCACCATGTGCCACGTGCTGAGTGAGGTAATGTGCCCAGGACACAGAATACATACTTCCTTGTCACAGGAACTGCCACCACTGAATCCGTTCCCCAAGCCAGAGCTGCTTCTACACCAAAAGCCCGGAGAAAAGAATTTGTATGCAAGAACTGTAAAGGTTGTGAGATGGCATTCATGTTCCCACAAATTGTGGCAAAACCCTCTTCTTACCCTTGGGGTGGGCTTTTGGATAAACCAGAGCCATATGGTCTCTGGGGGGGAGTCAGTGTTGAAGCGCTGTGACCTGTGATATGGAAACAGCACACCCCAGGGCTAATGCCATAGCTACAGGGTATATTTCACAGCCTGCTATGCCCACTGTGCCATACCCAGAAGCCTTGCCCTGGCATTCACAGAGACGCTGCATGTGGGGTTAGATGATTATGAAGCCAATCAACCCCTTTCCTCACTTTAACATTTTTACAGCCATTTTTGGAAAAACCATTCTTCTGGGTGTTTGGAGAAACAAGACAGGTAACATATAGTAGTGTTAGGTTTTATTACTTAAAAACTTATCACACACACACATGCACAACACACTCTTTCTCTCTCTTTCCTTCAGTTTCCTACCAAATCGTGCTAATCTTCTGAAGATAATGTAATTCTGTTATGATGAAAACTTTAGAAACAGGAAACACATTCTACTTAGATTGTTAAAACTTGAAATAAAAAACAATTCAGAGCTGAATGGGCTCATCATTCCTACCATGAGGCATTTCTGCTTACAATCAATTTAGCAAAATAGAAGAAGGCAGCAAATATATATATATATATATATATATATATATATATATATATATATATATATAATCTTGGTTTTCTAATGACCTTTCAGTAATTGCTCATATTTCAAAAAGACTCAAGTTACCATAAAAACCTTTTCCTGGGTAGAAAACTTTCATTTCCTTTGAATACAGCTTTAACTCTACATCCTTTACTCCTTCTTCAGACAATCCTTGTTCCTCCCTTTGGGTCAAGCCTGCCTCTTCTCCCCAGTTTTTCCAGTTTAGCAGTGACAGGGCAGGGACAGCGCAGCACATACAGGAACCAAGGCTGCACTTGCCTGGCACCAGCACTAGCCGTGTCTCTAAGGGACGCTGGGCTCTGTAACCCACAGAGGTTGTGGAGGGCTTCAGAGAGACCCAAGAAAAGGGAGTCTCTGAAAAGAAACTGAAATGATTACCAAAGACATTGCTTTATTTCTATAGGAGAAAATGTGTGTGCATAGTTGCTCAGTCGTGTCTGACTCTTTGAGACCCTTTGGACTGTAGCCCACCAGGCTCCTCTGTCCACGGGATTCTCCAGGCAAGAATACTAGAGTGGGTTGCCATTTCCCTCCTCCGGGCGATCTTCCCAGCCCAGGGACTGAACCTGTGAATCCTGTGTCTTCTGCATGGCAGACCATCAGGGAAACCCCACAGGAGAAAATAAGAGCAAGTGAACTTAGAATCGTAGTATCAAGGAATGAGGAGTCTCTGAGGGTGTTTCCCCTACAGAACCATCTTTTAAACTATTTTTGAAATGGATATACTTTCAGAATGACTCTGCTCAACTCTCTGTCCATAGAAGGCCCAGTGATACAAGACACAGATCCCTGCTTCGCAGACAGGCTGGTACCAGGAAAAGTGCACACATGTTTGGAAGCCCTCGGGAGAATTAGATCATTGTTTATCCTCATATTTTCTTCCGCTGCCAAAGACTTGAATTCTTAGCTATGAGAAGCGAACAGCAGGCTTCCAACAAGATGGTGTAAGTTCAGACTTGGAGGTGCTCACCTCTACTCCAAAGTGATAGTAATGATAAGTAAACTATAAAAAGAGAAACAAAAATGGCTTTACTAATTCAAAAACAAGATCAACATCTCTTCTGGACCAGTAACAGAAATGCAAAGCAGTCAGAAAAACCGAAGCCAGAGCCTCAGGTCTGGAAGCTGGCAGTCACAGACACGCATTTAGTCCCAATGGTTAAGAGAGAAAAGTGTTTCACAGACAAAGGTGAGCTTAAAGGCAAGGGTGAATCTTCCCTGGTTATGAAAAGAGGCTGAAAATATAGGATGATGACATGTTTCCTGGGGATAAATATTTACAGGAACTGTTGGCCCTGGAAAGCCTAGTAGACACACATAGAGTCTCTCCGGGTACAGAGTCAGATGCCTGTCGCCTAAGTAACCAGGTCTGCAATCTCAACATCACTGTGGTCCACATTTAAAACGCCATGAAGTCTAGTTCTGAGCTGGGGCCTGAGGGAGGCAAGCAGAAAGCTACGAGAGCGCAGATGCGCAGAGGAGGAGGAAAAAGAACAAAAGAAGAAGACGTCCCACTAAAAACGGGCCTGCCACACAGAATTCCAAAACACACAGCAAAACGCAAGGCTAAGGCAGATACTCAACAAAAATAAAAGATGAAGAATCCGAATGTGATTTCACTCCAGGAAACTGAACTATAGCACTGAACGACCAAGACTTTAGGATGTGCAAATAGATAGCTAACAGAGAGGCACGTACTGGACATGAATAAGAAATTACAGAACAGAAACATGTAGCAATAAAACCTAAACTGGAAGATTGGGAATAAAAAGCAAATTTGAAATCCTGCAAATAAAAAAGTCATTAAAGCAACCCAATAGCAAAATAGCATGTGATGTAAGGGCGCTTTAGTTTTAGAAACATAGAATAAAGCCAGAAGCTGAAATGGGGCACCTCTAGGGGGCAAGACTTGGGGAGCAGCAGGAGAGAGCATGTACTAAGGTTTTCAATGGGGGTCTAGTACTTTGACTTTTAATAAATTTTTTTTTAATTAAAAGACTATAAGAAATAATAAAGGACTACTTGAAGGATATGCAATCTTTGCTTTCTTCTATATAGTTCTATAAGTTTTACTCTTGGAATGAAGTAAGCCAGAGAGATAAAGAACCTAGATTACATAAATTTTCACCTTCCTTACTTCTTTGATTAAGCTACAATGTGAAATTATGTCAATCAGCCACACTGAAGAATATTATAAAAGTCAGCTGTTTAAATCTTTGTGGATGTCTGGACAAGGATATTGATCAGTCAGTCTCAGTGGGACCCATGGCGGGGGCCTCAGAGAAAGGAAAAAACTGCTTCAGCTGAGGAGCATGTATGTGTCCAGTCTTCCAGGTACTGTGCATTTTGAAATTAGTCTTAATACAACTCCCTTGTATTACAGGTAGAAAAAAATCAAGAGAGGCTGAATGCCTTGTGCAAGATAGATACACGATGAACTGGAATTCAGCACAGAAATAGAGCACTTTTCTTTTTTTCTTAAATAATTGAGATTTTCTTGGCTATTTTGAGGATCAGTACACAGATGTTTGGCTGCTGAGAAATTCAGAGCAAATTTGTAATTTATTTCTTATCACTATACAGGATCATATGGCATGCATTCTGGGTTCTAACTTGGTTTTATCTGATTTTTTGTCACTTATTTCACAAATCAATATAAAATGTATCTGTTATATGGCTTATGCAGGTATATATTACTGCATACATGTGTATCATGTACGCATGTGTGCCTGAAAGCCACTTCAGAATCTTTTAGATGGGGGAAGGTTATAATTAGATTAATCAAGTTAGATCAGATAACTGAAGAAGAGAAGAGAGGGAAAAGGAAAAGAGAAAAAAGAAACCAAGGTAGGCTGGACCCTGGGTCATGATCCTGGAGGACAGTGAATGCCATGCTGAGTTTGAAGTTTATCTTGAAGACTAAAGATAATGCTAAATACTTTTAAAAATTCTGAATAAAGCAACAGCATGGAAGTAGTGCTGTTTCAGAAAACTTACTCTGAAACCATGTAAAAGACACATGAAAGAGAAAGAAATTTGAGTGTCAGGTGACCATTTAGGGTCTATTTCAATAACCTAGGAATGAGGCAAGAGGGCTGTGAGTAGATCGACGTGTTTTAAAAGAAAGATCATATGTAACAGGTATTAGGAAAGAAAGTGACATGGAAAGTAAACACAGCTTTTTCTTTTGCAATAAAACATGTGACATCCAGGGAAGCATACTAGGTACTATCCATGAACTTACGGAAACAATCAGTTCCATTTCATCTGTTCTGTTCCTATTGCCTTGGATTTTGACCTGCACAAGCCAAATCATTCCAAAACCTTCTCGAGAAGGTAAGTTTTATTTCTTCCAGAAATTAAGTTGTCGCTGATTACAAATGACAGCTAACTCCACAAATGCAAATTACCCCTGCTATTAAAAGGCCTCTTGCCTTCCTGAAATACGACACCAGGCAAGTCCAGTAACATGCAGATGTAGGCACATAATAAATATTACTTGATGCAGAAACCTGTTGAGATGAATTTTCTAGGTTCCAAGAAAAGCAGAAAAATAAGCTTGAAAACTTTAAATCTAAGACCTGAAGTAAATATAATTTTTGACTGAATTAATTTTGAATGTATGCTCTTTTGGGGATGCACTAAGTTGAATTCACCTTTATATTTTTCAAATCAAATAAACAGTATAGAGAATTCAGAAGGAATGTTTATATCGCTAAACACAATAAAATTCTCAAATAGAAACTTGAAAATATAACTGATGAACTAATTGAAATCAAGTTTATATTCTCATCTAAATATATATTCTACTCACTTCCACTAGGAAATATTTCATAGAAATAAGGGGTAATAGAGCCAGAAGGGGCCTTAAGATGATGGAGTCTTAATACAACCCTCCTTTGTGTAACAGATGACATAAAAAATCAGAGAGGAAGAATGCCTTGCCCAAGATAGGTACACAATGGACTGGAATCCAGCACAGAAATCAAGCATTTTTTAAAAAATAATAATAGAGATCTTCTTGGCTATTTTGAGGATTAGTACACAGATATTTCAATTTGCGCACAATTCTTAAAATCTGAAAAATCATGTCATTGTGATTCTTTCCTAAAACAGTTATTCTGGTGACTTTCCAGCTTAAAATTTGAAGGCAAATTTTTCTTAATAGGATATTAAGTACCAGTATCTTCAAATATTGTTAAGTTACTACATTATAAATTTCACTAATTCACAATTTAATATCATATGGCACCCTACTCCAGTACTCTGGCCTGGAAAATCCCATGGACTGGGGAGCCTGGTGGGCTGCAGTCCATGGGGTCGCTGGGAGTCAGACATGACTGAACGACTTGACTTTCACTTTTCACTTTCATGCATTGGAGAAGGAAATGGCAACCCACTCCAGTGTTCTTGCCTGGAGAATCCCAGGGACGGGGGAGCCTGGTGGGCTGCCATCTATGGGGTCACACAGAGTCGGACACGACTGAAGCGACTTAGCAGCAGCAGCAGCAGCACACTATATATTAAAATTTTCAGTTTTCTTTCACAGTACATTACCAAAGTTAGTACAAAAACTGCACTACCATGACCAAAGATGTTAGCATGCAATTCTGACAGGGACAACCAAGACAAGGGATTTTCTTTAGGAAACGATTCTACTGAAAACAACACAGGAATGGAAGTTCAAATGTTCAAGACACAGTAAACATACAATGTGACTTCAGATTGCCATTTAATATGCTTTGTATTATAAGATATAAAAAATAATCCCCATCTATGGTATGTTAAGTGGACATTCAAGACAATCAAAACCTCCTTATTCAATATCCCACTATTTTCTGGTTGTACCAAAAAAGTAAAAAAACAGAAAATGTTTTTACCTCTTAAAAAAACCCTTGCAAGGGGAGGGAGGGACAAATTGGGAGAGTAGGATTGACATATATATATATAATCATGTGTTAAATAGATAACTAGTGGGAAGCTCAGAGAAGGTGATGGCACCCCACTCCAGTACTCTTGCCTGGAAAATCCCATGGATGGAGGAGCCTGGTAGGCTGCGGTCCATGGGGTCTCGAAGAGTCGGACGCGACACGACTGAGAGACTTCACTTTCACTTTTCACTTTCATGCATTGGAGAAGGAAATGGCAACCCACTCCAGTGTTCTTGCCTGGAGAATCCCAGGGGCGGCGAGCCTGGTGGGCCGACGTCTATGGGGTCGCACAGAGTCAGACACGACTGAAGCGACTTAGCAGCACCAGCAGTGGGAAGCTGGTGTATAGCACAGAGAGCTCTGCTCGGTGCTCTGTGATGACCTAGAGGGGTGTGACAGAGGGGTGGGATGGGGGAGGGGTGGGAGGGAGGCTCCAGAGTGGGGGATATATGTATACATATAGCTGATTCACCTTATTGTACAGCAGAAGCTAATGCAGTTATGCTCCCCCCCAAAAAATTTTTTTTAAAAACCCTTTACACTTAAAAAGGGAAGGAAGTAGAATTCTCTTCTTAAAAATGTCTCCAGAGCTTCTAAAAGTCTTGTATTTACAAATTATTAGATAAAAACATTCCTCTGAGTCATGCCAGAAGGGAGACAGGGGCCACTGATATGACATAGCAGATGATATTAATCAGACAGCTTTTTTCTTTCCTGTTCATCAGAGGCTAGACTTGCTTCATTTTTACTTTCTCCATTTTCTACAGGTAAATCTTCTTCAGTTTCTTGCTTAGGCATTTTGGCCAGTTTTCCCTCTGCTCCCTTTTTCCCTTTTGTGTGCACTTTTTGGTCTGAAGAGTATCCTTTCCTGATGCCTCTGTGGCTTCACGTCCACGTTTTCAGGAACAGGCTTAGCTGACAACCTTGCTCATCTCTTGGGCTCCCCATTCACCACCCCTTTGGTGGAGCTGACCCTCCCCTTGGGCATCATGATGGTGGTGGGGTGGGTGTGCGCTAGGTACCTGTGGGCTACTGTGCACCAACAGCCTTCCCAAAGCCAGATGCTGCCACGCCTCCTGCCCGCCAGTACTTTTTTGATGATACAGCTTGGCCTGCCTCTAACACAATATTCGTAATGGTTAAAGTTATATGTCAACTTGACTGGGTCATAGGGTGCCCAGACATTATTCTGGGTGTGCCCATGAAAGTGTTTTTGGATGAGATTAACATGTGGATAAACTGGCTTATTAAAGCAGATTGTTCTCCCCAGTGTGAGTGGGCCACACTCAATCAGTTGAAGCCTTGAATAGCACAGAAAGGCTGACCCCACCACTAGTAAGAGTGAACTCCTTCTCCCTTCTAGGTAGTCAGGATTTCAATTTCTTCCTCTCTTTGGACTCAAACTGAAATACTGGCTTTCTTGCATTGCTGAGCCTACCAACTTTCAGACTGTAACTTAATGCCATCAGCAACCCTGGGTCTCCTGCCTGCCGACTGCAGATCTTGGGACCTGTCAGTCCCCAATAATCACATGAGCCAAATCCTTATAATCAATAAATCAACCTCTGTCTCTTTACATGTGTGCATGCATGTGCACACACAAACACACATATACACCCTGCTCATTCTCTTTCTCTGGACAATCCTAATATTATCTCAAACTTTGAACTCAAAGGAGTAAAGAAAATGGTCTTAATGGATGTGATAGACACTACAGATGAGCTACCAAAAAGCTATTCACAACTTCTTCTCCCTTGTCTTCTTCTAGTATAAAGGCTGAAAAGCCAAAATTCTGTTTCCTCACCTCTTTTACAGCTGCAGTAGTATGTGACACAGCTCTGACCCATAAGATACAGGTGGAAATCCCCAGGAGAGTTTCCCTTTGTTCTCTGCCTTTTATCACCCCTTATTTTTCCTGTCTAGAGCTTGGATGCAATGACCAGGGCTTGGGGGCAGCAGTCATCCTGGGGCCATGAAGACAAAAGCATATGCTAGGGCTGTCTAAGGGGGAAGACAGACGGATTCTGGGTCTGTGATGAGACCTTCCAGTAGCTGCTCTCACGTTGGGCTGCTTCTCTAGAATTACTGAAAAAAAACATATTAGTAAAGCCAGTTTTCTTTGGGTTATCTGTTATTTGTAGCTAAACTCTTTCCTAACATATTATTTCATCCCATATTTCAACTATAACAATAAGCCAAAAACGAACATGACCTGAGTTTTAATCAAATAATCACTCAAAAAAACAATTGAGGTCTGCCATACAGATGGCATGTGCGTTTGCATGCACAGTCATTAAGTCATGTCCGACTCCTTGAGATGCTCTGGACTGTAGCCCACCAGGATCCTCAGTCCATAGGATTTTCAGGCAAGAATACTGGAGTGGGTTCCCATGCCCTTCTCCAAAATGGCAGGTAAGAGGCACTAAATGCAACAGCCTTCCCATCCCCAACCAAGGATGCTGATGGGACTCTAGCTTGCTCCCAGCCATTCCAGGTTCAACTCTGAGGAGGAATTCCAGGGGATCTGATTCCTGGAAAGCTTGTGAATGGCAAAACGTAAACACTAAAGTAGACTGAAGCTTGGGGAGCTATCAGCAATGGATCCAACTTTCCCCATTCCATTCATTTATTTCTATAATCTATGCTTTTTCTATAACTAATGCTTTTTTTTTTCCTATATGACGGGCATGGTTATGGCAAATTAAAGTATCAGACTGATCAAATTAATCAGAGTGTTTTCATTAATTCAAGATGGTGCTTGATTCAGAAGATACATCCTATTAGCAAAACTTACCATTAACTTTTTTTTTAATTGAAGGATAATTGTTTTACGATATTGCATTGGTTTCTTCCATACAACAACATGAATCAGCCATAGGTATACATATGCCCCCTGCCTCTTGAACCTTTCTCTCTATAAGCTATTTTTAATGAAAACCAATCATGATCATTGATTTCTGCATCTTTAGAGTGAGCTTATGCTCTCTTCTTATGGAGTGAAAGCAACTACCTTTCTCCACTGATGTGGGCACCAGAAGCCACAGGCAGTTGTCATACAATGGAAGGAGCACTAGGTTCATCAAAAGATCGGTGTTTGAGACTCGGTGCTACCACTTTTTCTTCGTCCTATCCCAGAGGCACAGCGCTGAACCTTTCTGAGTTCTGTTTCCTAATTTATGAGTCTTAAGTTCCAATGAGATAATGATTACAAAAGAATTCCAACAAATATAAAACACTCTACAAAAGTAAGAGTTCATTAGACAACATGATTGTGTGCAAACTAAGAGTAAATAGGTTCAGTGTAAGGCAAGTATATGAGTAATGTGAGAAAAGTTCATTTATTATCTTTATGGCATTTATTTTGACTCTTCATTTCTCAGAAAGTAAAAGTTGCTGGATAAGGAATCTCCATCTGATAAAGTATTGCAGCAGAAAGGGTTACAGGAGGAACTTTAAAGAAATAAAAACTAGATAAAACTTGGTGTATTTACCACTGAGCAATAACTGTTACCACTCATATCTTAATTAGCCCTCTTGCTGTAGGCACTCTGGCCTCCAACATCTTTTCAATTACATGTTTTATACCCACATTCCCTCTAGACTCCATAGATTGTTACCTGAGATTAAACCTCTTGTTGCCTGGTGGTTGATAAGAGTCCCAGGAAATAAAACATATGCAGCACAATGTATTATTTTATTTACCTTTGTTTCCTATTATGCACTGAGAGTCATTTGCTTTTGGGTTAACGGGAAATAAAAGCAGAGTTCTCTGCAAAATCATGGGGATATTGCCTGGGTGGTGTTTCAAGCTGGTTCCATACCACATACCTTGTCCTGGGTTTGACATCGGAAACAGTCACAGTCAAAGCAGTACTGGCCCCGAAGCTGCTTCCTGCGCTCCTCGCTGGTCATCAGCATATCCAAGTAGCAGATGGTGAGCTGCGGAGGCCAGAGAAGGGAGGCGTCACACGGCTGCCAGGCCCACCTCCTTTAACAAAAGGCTATTACATCAAATTGTTAAAGTAAAACGTGTTTTAGTTTTAGTTACATACCAGAAAGTGTGAGGAGATGCTTATAGTCTCTCCACTCAAATAATCACATGTAAAATTTTTTAAGGCATTACCTTCCAGTCTTTGTTAGGTATCTCATGTATTTAATATTTTAAAGAATTGGGCTCATCAACTCTGCACTTTTGCACATTTTATTCACTAAACAGAAAATATCAAGAGCTGTTATATGTTTGGTGTTAGTAAGTTTTGGTAATACTTTGTGTAACCACTGGCAATTAATCCTGGCAATCAAATGGATGGCAGATTATGTAGCCAGATCGCTCTTAAATCCTACTCAATTCTATAGCTGCTTCATGGAACTTAGGCTCAACCACATTTGGACTGTTGGAAATGAGGAGACAGTTCTTTCACTTGTGAGGATTTAAAAAGACGGAACCCTTTCCAGATAGGGAGAATTTAATGTCAGGATGTGATCACTGATGAAGGTACCTAACTTGACTTCCCTGAACCGTTTTAAATATAATAACTATGCCCTGCCTTGAGTTTTAAGACAGATTTTTCACTCTCCTCTTTCACCTTCATCAACATTCAAAAAGCTAAGATTATGGCATCTGGTTCCATCACTTTATGGCAGACAGAAGAGGGAAAAGTGGAACCAGTGACAGATCTTATTTTCTTGGGCTCCAAAATCACTGAGGACAGTGACTGCAGCCATGAAATTAAGAGACACTTGCTCCTTGCAAGGAAAGCCATGACAAACCCAGATAGTGTATTAAAAAACAAAGACATTACTTTCAGACAGTGAAAGCTACGGGTTTTCCAGTAGAGTGAGAGCTGGACCATAAAGAAGGCTGAGTGCCAAGAACTGATGCTTTCAAATTGTGGTGCTGGAGAAGACTCTTGAGACTCCCCTGGACAGCAAGGAGATCAAACCAGTCAATTCCAAAGGAAATCAACCCTGAATATTCATTGGAAGGACTGATGCTGAAGTTGAAGCTCCAACACTTTGGCCACCTGATGTAAAGAGTTGACTCACTGGAAAAGACTCTGATGCTGGGAAAGACAGAAGGCAAAAGGAGAAGAGGGCAGCAGAGGAGGAAATGGTTAGATAGCATTACCGACTCAATGGGCATGAATTTGAGCAAACTCCAGAAGACAGTGAAGGACAGGAAAGCCTGACGTGGCGTTGTCCATGGGGCTGCAGAGAGTCAGACACGACTTAGCGACTGAGTAACAACATGCCTTGCATTGAATAGTGAAAGACCACAGGCGAGACGGCACACTTGAGGGACTTTCCAGGTTTCTCTCTAGCCCTAGCTTTTCACTTCAAGACGCAGGTCTTTATGTAAGATCAAGATGTTTAAACATTTCTTAGACCTCCTATCTACTGAAAGTCTAATTCAAAACATACACAATGGAACTCCAGATTTCCCCAACCTTTCCCTCACAGCTGGAACATTCCCAGTCTCAGTTGACATTAATTCATCCTTTGTGTTATCCAAGTGGAGACCCTGAGGTCGCCCCTGATTTCCCTTGCTTCCACTTTCCCCACTCAATCCACTAGGACACTCTGTGGACTCATCCGTAGAAACACATCCAGAGCCACTCATGTTCCACCTTTTCCTCCTGTTCCATCCTTGTCTGAGCCATCATCATCTCTTGCCTGTAAAATGCAAGTCTCACCAAGCATCCCTGCTTCTCCCCTGAGCTGCCTGCACTCCGTCCTCTAAACCAGACTGATTCATTAAAATGTCAGTTGGATCAGATCTTTCCTCTCTTCTAAATGTTCCAACGGCTCCTCCTTTAGCTTAGAGCAAAAGCCAAGTCCTTACAACGGATTCTCATAACACGACTCAAAGTGTGGTTCTGCAGCGTGGGTTATTGGTCTATGTTGAAGTGAGTACAGAAATGCAAAGGAAACATTTAGAAATTTTGACATCAATCTGGTAAGAGAAATTTTATGTGGCTCTAATAATAAAATATTAGGCTCTTATTTTAAATTCACTTTTCTAGCAATTCGTTTTCATTAAATCTTATAAAACTATCAGCTGACACTGTAATAAGGAAAAAAACAATAAAGAAACTGGTCCTTCATCACAGGTGGTGGGGGCAGCAGTGGCTTCATAACAGGTCTGTTCCTATCTCCTCTCCCCTCCTGGCTGCTTCAGGCAGCACAGCCCCACCGGCGTTTCACACACACACACACCCTGCTCATGGGAGCTTCCTCTGCCCTTCCCCCAGATCTACTATGACGACCTCCCCCAGCTCCTTTGAGTTTCCATCAAAACTGACTTTCTCACTGAGGTCTAACCTTACTACCCCATTTATCTGGCTACTCCAGCTCTTTAGTTGCAGCATGCAGGATCTTTAGTTGTGGCATGTGGGATCTAGTTCCCCGACCCAGGGCCCCCTGCACTGGGAGCTCAGAGTCTCAGCCACTGGATCACAAGGGCAGTCCCCTTACCGCCGTATGTAAAATAACAACTTGACTCCTCCCTCACCCGAGCACTCCTACTTTCCTCATCCTCCTCTAGCTTCCCTTTTTCTGAACCAGATCAGCTAGTGACACACTGCATAAATTACTTCTTTATTTGCTTTTATGTGTAGAAGTAATTAAGGGGGGGTTGCTGTGTGGTGGGGGAAGAAGCGGGTAGTAAAGGAGGAGGAGGAGGCAGGATTATCCACTGAGGGAGAAGACAAACACTCCCTAGAGCGGAACATGCCATGTGGCTTTCTGAGACTTAAAAGAAAGCATCTCCTGTCTACAAAGCCTGATCTTTTCAGTCTGACAGCATGGTGGGGCAGGGGAGGCCATACCCTCACAGAAAACATGGCTTCGGGAGGCCTCGTTAAAGCGGTCAGTGGGGAAAGACGTCAAGTTCACCCTGGCCATCACCAGGGTGACAGAAGCCACAGCCTCAGCTGGCTGGCCCTCTATAAACCTTTCCCATGTGAGATGGCTAAAACATGCTGCTCCACATGCAGAAAACAAGAGTGCCTGTCCTTAAGGAATGTACACTGACGTTACTGAATATCTACGATGTGCTGGGCACTCACTCACCAGTGAAAACCAGGCTAGGTCTTAGATCCATTTGGGAATTGTACCCAAATCTATTGATTCAGGCTGACACTCTTTTTACAATAACATGGCTCATGCCTCTGTGGTGCTGGGTGGGGGAAGAGGTTGGGGAGTAGAATTGCATCATGTGGGGTCTTCCTCCGTTACAGCGCATGGACCCTCTAGCTGTGTCGTGCTGGTGCCAGAGCGGGTAGCCTCAGTGGTTGTGGCACACGGGCTTAGTTGCCCGTGGCAGTAGGATCTTTCCAGATGAGAGACTGAACCCATGTCCTCTGCACTGGCAGGTGGGTTATCAGAAGAGTCCCTACGACTCTAGTTCTCCATCCAGCCAAATGGCTCTTAGTCATCAGCCCCAAATATCAGGATTAACCAGTAGTAGTTATTGGGTGATTACAATGTGCCCAGGGTGAAATCAACAAATCCAAGGCCTGTCTCACCAGAGAAATATGCTTGACAAACCTGAGTTTTTTACAAGGGCCAAAACTCATGAGTGATCATTCCAGCCAGAGAATGGGCAGCAGGAGGCTAGTTATTTCATTGAACCCCAATAGAGAGACTCCTACGGCCTCCCTCAGTAGCCTGTAACTGCCTGGAACCATTACCTGGACTGTGTAATGATCTTCCACCTAGCCTCCCTGCTGCCTTTAGCCTATAGCACATCTTCTAAATTGCTTTAAGGGAGATCTTCCTAAAGCTCACATTTGATCACATCATTTGTCTGCACAAACTTCTGATGGTTCCTCCCTGAATACAGGATGAGGGTACACAAGGCTTCCCAAGCTGATTTTCTGTCTGCCTTTCTAACCTCAAAATCTCCCCCTGTACCCTTTGGTGATTTAGTTGCTCAGTCACGTCTGACTCCTGCAATGCCATGGACTGTAGCCCACCAGGCTCCTCTGTCCATGGGATTTCGCAGGCAAGAATACTGGAGTGGATTGCCATTTCCTTCTCCAGAGGATCTTCCCAACCCAGGTTTAGAACCTGGGTCTTCTGCATTGCAGGTGGATTATTTACCCTGCCCACTACCATCTTCCATAATTATGTATATGCAACATAATTATGTTAAAACAATGTACACCCTGCATGTGTATGGTGTTGACCTTCACCAGCCAATGAATGCCCTTTTACCCATTCTCAGCCTATTCAGAACTCTCTCCTCCTTCAGGCACGGCTCAAACAGGACTCCTCCAGTGAAGAATGGCCCATTCTTCTTGGGTCTCTTTCACACCAGTGAAGTTTGCAAAATACACTATAAAAACTGAATGTCTCAACAGTGAAAACATTTTTATCCATAATTTTTTTGGAAAAAAAATCCAAATTACTAACTAGTGATGGCAGCTAAATCACTTTATCAACCAGAGCTAAAAACCTTTATCAAAGACTCACTGAGTCACCAGTTTTAATGGAGAACCTGCTCATTCAATATAGGGCTCATTTAGCAGGAACATATATCTGAAACTTTGCCATTGATCAGTGGATGTTTTAATGGCAAAGAACAAGATCACATTAAAATATTAATGCTACTGACCGTAGCTTTGCCATTTTAGTGTAGCTCTTATGGAAAATGCAGTATATCATTTCCAACATTAGAGTAATATCACGAAAGATATTTGCTGGATATTGAATTTGTTGCTTACTTGAAAATTTCAAGGCAAAATGAATCCCTTTTACATGAAGCCCATCTTCTCATTATGTATTTCTGAGTGGATAATAAGATCAAATTAAAATTAAACTCTGTTTTCATTTCTCAAATTACACTGTCACAATTATAAATTTTTCTAATACTGGCTCTGAATTGAAAATAGACTTTGAAAAATCCTTCCTTTCCTAGAGTAGGATTGACATATATACACTGCTGCTGCTACTACATGACTGCTGCTAAGTCACTTCAGTCGTGTCTGACTCTGTGCGACCCCATAGACGGCAGCCCAGCAGGCTCCCCTGTTCCTGGGATTCTCCAGGCTCAAGAACACTGGAGTGGGCTGCCATTTCCTTCTCCAATGCATGAAAGTGAAAAGTGAAAGGGAAGTCGCTCAGTCGTGTCTGACTCTTAGCGACCCCATGGACTGCAGCCTATCAGGCTCCTCCATCCATGGGATTTTCCAGGCAAGAGTACTGGAGTGGGGTGCCATTGCCTTCTCCATATATATACACTACCATGTATAAAATAGCTAGTGGGAAGCTGCTGTATAGCACAGGGAGCTCAGCTTGGTGCTCTGTGATGACCTAGAGGGGTGGGATAGGGGATGGTTAAGAGGGAGGCTCAAGAGGGAGGGTGTAGATACATATACACACACACACACACACACATATACATATGGCTGATTCACACTGTTGTACAGCAGAAACTAACAATTTCTGTTAGCAAAGCAATTCTGTGTGTGTGTGTGTTCACAGTCACGTTCGACTCTTTGTGACCCCGTAGACTGTAGCCCACCAGGGTCCTCTGTCCATGGGATTTCGCGGGCAAGAATACTGGAGTGGGTTGCCATTTCCTTTTCTATAAAGCAATTATACTTCAATAAAAGTAAATAAATACAATCTTTAAAAAAAAAGAAAAATCCTTCCTCTCTTTAAAATCAAACTTGAATGCTAATCATGTCTCTGGTCTTTGTCACAACCTTGTAGCCAATTTTCAAATTCTGCTAATTCTCAGTTCAGTCACTCAGTCGTGTCTGACTCTTCGCGACCTCATGAACTGCAGCATATCAGGCTTCCCTGTCCATCCTCAACTCCTGGAGCTTGTTCAAATCCATGTCCATTGAGTAGGTGATGCCATCCGACCATCTCATTCTCTGTCATTCCCTTCTCCTCCTGCCTTCAATCTTTCCCAGTATCAGGGTCTTTTCCAATGAGTCAGTTCTTTGCATCAGGTGGCCAAAGTATCGGAGCTTCAGCTTCAGCATCAGTCCTTCCAATGAATATACAGGGTCAATTTCCTTTAGGATTGACTGGTTTGATCTCCTTGCTGTCCAAGGGCCTCTCCAGAGTCTTCTCCAGCACCAAAGTTCAAAAGCATCAATTCTTCAGCACTCAGCTTTCTTTATGGTCCAACTCTCACATCCATACATGACTACTGGAAAAACCGTAGCCTTGACTAGATGGACCTTTGTTGGCAAAGTAATGTCTCTGCTTTTTAATATGCTATCTAGGTTGGTCACAGCTCTTCTTCCACAGAGCAAGTATCTTTTAATTTCACGGCTGCAGTCACCGTCTGCAGTGATTTTGGAACCCAGGAAAAAGTCTGTCACTGTTTCCATTGTTTCCCCATCTAATTGCTACAAAGTGATGGGACTGGATGCCATCATCCTAGTTTTCTGAATGTTGAATTTTAAGCCAACTTTTTCACTTGCCTCTTTCACTTTCATCAAGAGGCTCCTCAGCTCCTCTTCACTTTCTGTCATAAGGGTGGTGTCATCTACATGTCTGAGGTTATTGATATTTCTCCTGGCAGTCTTGATTCCAGCTTGTGCTTCATCCAATCCAGCATCTCGAGTGATGTACTCTGCATATAAATTAAATAAGTAGGGCGACCGTATACAGTCTTGACATACTCCTTTCCCAATCTGGAACCAGTCCATTGTTCCATGTCCAGTTCTAACTGTTGCTTCTTGACCTGCATACAGATTTCTCAGGAGGCAGGTCAGGTGGTCTGGTATTCCCATCTCTTGAAGAATTTTCTACAGTTTGTTGTGACCCACACCGTCAAACGCTTTGGTGTAGTCAATAAAGCAGAAGTGGATGTTTCTCTGGAACTTTCTTGCTTTTTCTATGATCCAACAGATACTAAAGGAGTCATGTGCATGTGTGTGAGCATGCATGCTCAGTCACTGAGTCGTGTCCAACTCTTTGACACTATGGACTGTAGCCTACCAGGTACTCTGTCCATGGGATTCTCCAGACAAGAATACCAGAGTGGGTTGCCATTTTCTACTCTAGGGGATCTTCCCAACCCACAGATTAAACACATGTCTCAAACTCAGGGATCAAACCCTGCATTGGTAGGGGAATTCTTTACTACTGAGCCACCTGGGAAGATCAAAGGAGACACAGTAAGACACAACTGCCCGTGCTCACGAAGCTTGTCGCTGAACGGAGAAGTCACTAAAAGAGCCAGAATAAATGCCAAAGAAATATTAATAACCACTCTAAGAGAGGTCTCAGAGAAAAAATATCTTATAATTTGAGAAATCAGGAAACACTTTATAGAAGAGATTATATTTGAGGGGTAAATAACATTAAGAAGGTAAAACGGTGGGAAGACAGAGCCACTGAGCACAGAAAGTGTATAATGGTAGGAAAACATTTATTTTCTGAACTGGTATAAAAAGGACTTATGGGGACAATTCTTTCTGTTGAGAAGCCATTTTGATAAGGACTGTAGGGGGAAATATCTGAGTCTACAGGGCAGATGCTGAGCAGAACTACTTTGTGTGAGGCAAGAAGGATTTGCTTGTTGCTCCAGAGATGGAAAGTGAAGGACATGAAATAAGCACTAAAAGACGGTGTTTTTCAACTAAATGAAAACTAACCAAGGAGAATAATTGGCAGACAAGCCTAGAAAACAAGATATGAAGAAATTTCTCTGTTTTTCTGGGAAGTCCAACTGTTTCTCATAGTGTTCCTGTATGCTTGTCAAGTTACCTATTTTTTTTTTAATTTAATAAAACAACAACATTATCAAAAGGCAGCCATCGCTCAGCTCCCAAACTAATGTTGTTGAAAATGGATAGCAGTCCCCTTCTTCCCTGGCTTGAAGTCACACATGGTCTAAGGAAAAAAAAATCTAAATTCCACATATTGTTGACAGATATCCCCATGTACCTACTACACCAATCCTAAACACTGGAAATTCAATTAAGTGGCTGATAAGAGACAGCTTATTCAGTTGCAACTCAGTTTGGAGGCAGTCTTATCAAAGCCAAATCCCTGTCTACATAAAATATGGTGCCTCTGAGTTTAGGCTTTATTGGCTGAGTGCTGCATAAATGCAATAAAAGCTTATGATAGTCTGTTTTCCTTGCAATAAATATCCACTTTAGCAAATTGGAAGGTAGAGGGAAACTGGGTTCTAAAAAACATAAATATCTATAACCCAGAATTCAGAGTAGGCACTGGCTCGGGTTCAACAGTGCTGGAGTAGCCCATTATAGCTGTCTTATGAGTCTTCGGACTTCTGAGAAGGGTCCTTATCAAAAGAGGCTGGCTGGGCAGCCTGCAGAATGGAAAGGTCAAGGGCAGTTCAGTGCTGGAGGTCATACTTCCTGTCCTCTGTTCCCTTCACATCTTTGCTTGGACAGTTACTCTGAGAAGCTTACGCTGATAGGTTTGTAAAGGCCCAATGACAACCTGAAAGACTATAAAACCTGTTTGCTTTCTTAACACAAAGGTAAAAATGAATCATTCTTGAAATGTAATTAATGGCCTTGCTGCTGCTGCTAAGTCGATTCAGTGTCCGACTGTGCGACCCCATAGACGGCAGCCCACCAGGCTCCCCTGTCCCTGGGATTCTCCAGGCAAGAACACTGGAGTGGGTTGCCATTTCCTTCTCCAATGCAGGAAAGTGAAAAGTGAAAGTGAAGTCGCTCAGCCATGTCCGACTCTTCGAGACCCCATGGAATGCAGCCCACCAGGCTCCTCTGTCCATGGGATTTTCCAGGCAAGAGTACTGGCGTGGGGTGCCATTGCCTTCTCCATTAATGGCCTTGAGAGTAAGTAAACCCTTGAGATCTCTCACAAGCTTGGGCTGACCTCTCTGACTGCAGAAGGATGACCACTTGCAGAGATGCAAGAGGCCGATGAGCTGTCATATGCACAAAACACACACACTATATCACACACACACGTCTTTCCCACACACATATAGTAGGAACTTTTCATCATCCAGGAAAATGATGATTAAAAAAAAAAAAAGTTAGCCCACCTATATCTGGAAGTAACGATGGTTAAACTAGTCTCTGGGCAGAGGTATTTTTTTTTTAGTTAATTTTTTATTGGAGTATAGTGGCTTCGTGGTTCAAATAGTAAAGAATCTGCCTGCAATGTGGGAGACCTAGGTTCAGTCCCTGGGTTGGAAGGATCCTCTGGAGGAGGGCATGGCAACCTACTCCAGTATTCTTGCCTGGAGAATCCCCATAGACAGAGGAGCCCGGTGGGCTATAGGCCATGGGGTTGCAGAGAGTCAGACACGACTGAGCAACTAAGCACAGCACGGCACATAGTCGCTTAACAATGTTGCATTAGATTCTTCTGTACAGTAAAATGAATCAGTTGTAGGTATGCACATGTATAGCTGATTCCTTTTGGACTTTCTCCCTGTTCAGGTCACCGCAGTGCATCAATGGATGAATGGATAAAAGGGATTTGATATTTACATACAATGAATATTATTCAGCCATGTAAAGGAATGAAATGGGGTCATTTATAGAGACATGGATGGACCAAGAGAATGTTATACAGACTGAAGTCAGAAAGAGAAAAAAAAATATCGTATATTAACACATATATGTGCGTAGAGGTGTTATTTATCTTTTCTTCAGCAGAAAGACAATGAAAAGCTGCCCTTCAGGCACAACTGGTTTTAATGGAAAAAGAGGTCAGCCAGTGGGAGACATGGATTCCTTACCTCCTCTCCTGCCTCAACGTCTCGGACTGCACGCAGCAAGAGGTGGGGCCCGTTGAACACAATCGAACAGTTGGGGTCACAGCTGTGATTGAGCAAAGACATACTGGCAAAAAGGAAAAAAAAAAGGAGAATACTGTGGCTCAGTAGACAGAATCAAACATCTAAATTTAACAACTATAATGGCAAAAGACACTTTAATTTAGGGGCAGGGGGACAGGTAGGGTTGACAGTGTACCAGGGATTGAGTCCTCTCAGGGCACTAGCCTACTTCCCATGAAGTGAAAGGCTCCCTGGATGAAAGCTCATTAGGGAAATTTGTTAATAAACTTTAGGGGATGGGGAGGTGGCTGTCTCATTAGGTGCCAGCTACTAAGGCGACCCAGCATGAATATGGGGGAAAACGAACTGCCTTGCAAAGGAAAAATTTCTGAGGTAAAGGGATACCTTATTTACTTCTGAGCTAAGTAGGAAGCAGCCAAAATACCCCTGAGCTTCCCACTCGGGATCACATTTGTTGAACTCCTTTGGTGGAACTGCCAACTTCACTAGAACATACGCAACCATGTTGCAGAATAATTAGAAGTACTTCCTCTTCAACAGAATGTTGAGATTATCTCACTACTAAGACCCCCATGCACTCCAGGCCGTGGCCAAGTCATTTCATTACCTTGGAGGAATATCTTTTACTTTCGGGAAAGGGAATGTATTTAAGCTGCCACATTTGATAATAATTAGAAATAACTCTAAGTGGACATTCACTATGTAGAGAGCACCTTCTTAGCACACGAGCATGTTGATCAAATTTCATCATCACAATAATCTTACGAGAGTCATTTATTGATCCATACCATAGACCTGTGGTTTATAACACATGAGAAATAAGAAGCTGACTTCTCAGATTCACAGTTAATTATAAGAAAGACCCTCTTTGTATTTGGATGTTAATAGCCTGAAAACAAAATGAAATTCAGAGTGCTCGTTGAAGGGGACTCTAGCAGCTCGGCGATACAGATCACCTGGGTGAGAGCTGGAGAGAGCTCTTTGGGAGACCAGAGCCTAAGAGCGTTCCACCTCACGGAGCATTGGGGTTCAGAGTAAGGCGAAGGTCAGGTGAAGTCGCTCAGTCATGTCCGACTCTTTGCGACCCCACGGACTGTAGCCTACCAGGCTCTTCCGTCCATGGGATTTTCCAGGCAAGAGTACTGGAGTGGGTGGCCATTTCCTTCTCCAGAGGATCTTCCAGACCCAGGGATCGAAGCCAGGTCTACCGCACTGTAGGCAGACGCTTTACCGTCTGAGCCACCAGGGGTTCAGAGTAGGCAGAGCCAAAAGACAAAATGGACCCAACTGGTGCATTATAGCAAGTTTGGTGTAATAATCATATGATCAGCCCAGAAGGCTAGGGAATAAGATCAGGGCAGGGTGGTTTACTAGCACCCACAATTTTTTTTTTTTAATGTTTGTGGGGTTTTTTTTTTCCTTTTTGGTCATGCCCTGTAGCATGTGGGATCCTAGTTCCCTGACCAGTGATCAAACTCACACCCTCTGCGCTGGAAGCACACAGCCTTAACCACTGAACCACAGGGCACTCCTCAACACAATTCCCAACAAGAATTTAGGTCTGAGGTCTGCCTCTCCATTAATAGCATAGAACATAATGTGGGGTTATAAAACTGTTTTCTTTAAAATTCACATTTTCCATTTTTCTTGTAATTTATCATTAAGTTTCAAGCTTGGCTCTCAAACCAGCTGCAGGTAATAGCCTTTCTAACTACTTTTAAAAGGTTGGGGAGCTGGGTGGGAATTAAAGAGGCTTCTTCCAGTAAATGAAATAGCATCCACCCTACCTAGGATACAGGCCAACACCAACTTCCTGCATCTCTGCATTACAGATGGTGAAAGAGTTGCAGATCACCTGTAAAAACAAGAGGGAAACAGTCAGGATTACCTGTCACCTAAGAAACCTAAGAAACCTCATAAGGCAAAAGAACAAAAATTGTCAAAATAAAATGCAAGAGCCTTTTAGTATTTGCTTTGGGAAGACTCAAGCCAAACACGGATACTCTGCCATTTGTAAAAGAACATGTCTGGGACATACTTTCCTTAAGTTTGAGAACTGATGACGTATGGATAATCTTTAAAAACAATGTTTTTCTGTC
Organism: Bos grunniens; assembly: GCF_055505025.1. Lineage (NCBI taxonomy): Eukaryota > Metazoa > Chordata > Mammalia > Artiodactyla > Bovidae > Bos > Bos grunniens. The sequence continues at coordinate 49,695,003 of NC_141180.1, forward strand.
AATATCACGGTGACACAACAAAAAGGTCATGATATGATGCATGAAAATCTAAATAGTATGTAGCATATAAAGAAGGCTGAGTGCTGAAGAACTGATGCTTTTGAATTGTGGTGCTGGAGAAGACTCTTGAGAGGCCCTTGGACAGCAAGGAGATCAAGCCAGTCAATCCTAAAGGAAATCAACCCGGAATAGTCATTGGAAGGACTGATGCTGAAGCTGAAGCTCCAATACTTTGGCCACCTGATGCGAAGAACTGACTCATTGGAAAAGACTCTGATGCTGGGAAAGAATGAGGGCCGGAGGAGAAGGGGATGACAGGATGAGATGGTTGGATAGCATCATTAATTCATTGGACATAAGTTTGAGGAAACTCTGGGAGATAGTGAAAGACAAGGAAGCCTGGTGTGCTGCAGCCCATGGGGTCACAAAGAGCTGGACACGACTTAGTGACTGAACAACAATGCAGTGTGTGATCCCGTTCTTTAAATATACACACAGACACACATACATATATTTATGTGTGTATATATATATATATATATAAAATTTGTATACATTTAAAAAAAGAACTTTGGGTGGTTAAATGCAGAAATATCAACAACATCAAATATCAACATCAAAAACAACCACCACCACCACCACCACCACCACAAAACCCTCAGGCTTAAACCAGCACAATCTAATCCTCTCCATCAAGTATTCAAAATTCAGAATAAATAATCTATTTATTGAGAACAAAGTCTCATCTCATCATGTTAGATTTTTCATGCAAACAAACTGCCTATAGTTTCCAAATGCCACTGTGTATCTGGGGAATAACAGCAACTTGTCTTTTATTCCTACAAAGGGTGAAGTACATCCTGAGTAAGTCTGCGATCCAAGCTGATGACCAACCATATGAGCATAGGAAGTAATTCAATCAGGCTATGTACGGCACTGACTTGGCACATGGAACCCCACACTGAGTATACAGCACAGTCCTGTATCCCATGAGGCGATGGGGCAAAAGAAATAAAACATGCAATCATTGCACTTGGGGAATTTAAAACCTATGGAAGGGCATACGGGACCATGGAAAGAGCAGTGGACTTAGAAAATCTAGGGCCTGGCCATAAATCCTGCCTCAGGGAGGTATTAGGGATAGAACAAGAAAGAAAAAAATAAAAATTTCTGCCTTCATGGAGCTTAAGTACTAGCAGGGAAGATATGAATATTTGATAGAAAAATGACACATGTGGATAAACGCTAAGAAAGAAATAAAGGGCAGAAAAAGGTGTTCAGGAAAGTTCTTTAGGACAATTAAGCAGAAATCTGAAGGAACTCTGGAAATGAACATGTGTGTATCTAGGTGATGATGGTTCATGTCACAGCAAGTGCAAAGGCCCTGAGGTGGGAATGCTCTCGGGTACATGGCCAAAGCAGAGTAGGTAAGAAGAAGCAGGGTGGGATATGAGATCAGAGAGGTAGCTAGATCATATAGGGACTTATAGCTAGGCCTGGATTTTACTGTAAATGAGACAGAAAGCCACTGTGTTTATTCTGACCAAGGAGTGACTGGATCTGGTTTCTGTTTTGAAAGGATCACCCTGGCTGTTCTGTAGTGAATGGCTATAGAAACTCACAACTGGAAGTAGAGGAAACAGTTAGGAGACCAAGCCAAGAGCCCAGGCAAGAGATGATGGTGGCATGGAGGCTGGTAGCTGTAGAAATGGGGAGGAGTGGGTGGTACTGCTGATGGATTGCTTATGGAGATGAAAAGAGCCAAGGATGATGTTCAAGTATGGAGCCTGAACAAGACTGCCATCGCCATATCTGTGAAGAAGACTGTGAAAGGAGCCAGGTTTGGTTACTGGAGTTGGGAGGAAGTCCAGTGGCTTTGTTTTAGTGATGCTAAACTTGAAGTGACCTATTAGACATCAAGCCAAGACTAAGAATCAGCAGTTGGGGTTCAGGGGAACAGTTAGGGCTAGACACTGACACTCAGGACAAAACAGAACAAAACCCATCAAGAAGAAGACAGAAAAGGCCACCACAGACTTGAGATGAACCAGTGTCTACAAATGGATCTGGTTTGTTGTTATAAAGTTTCTGCAAAGGAAAAAGCAGCAATAGGAATTTCTCTAAGTCAGCTTTACGTGAAAGAACATAAAGTATGAAAAAGCATTCAGTCCTTTTAGTCTCTTTCACTGTTCCAAAGAGCTCTTAGATGAAATCTAGTGCAACCTATCATGATTTGGCATTTTTCCTCTACAAGTCTGATAAAACTGCAGTTTTAAGTCAGGAAATAAATTGGTGTACATATACATACTTTAGACACACACTCATTAAATTGCTTTAAGGGCATCTGTTTCATATTAAGCTGCAACAGTATACTGCCTATACATATTTATTCATAAAATGGATGTTAAAAATACAGGACAAAAGATCCTGTGCTTTGTTTTTGAAACTTCATAAATATTTTTAAATGGGTATGAATCTTTTAGGGGGAAATATACATTAGAACATCTATTTTAAATGTATAATCAGGACTTTACCTAAAACAATTCACCAGTGAAAAGCCAGGTCAAACAAATCTAATTTACTAACTTTTGAATCAAACCAAAATTAAAAATTTTTTCTGAACTATAAGGAAACTGAAGGTTTTTTTCCAAAATAGGCATTCTGATGGAATTTTTAAAAAGGACAAGCTAACAAGGGGAAATATCAACTTGGCTCTCTCTTACTTCAGGAAACTCTTACTGATCCCAAGACTTAGCTGACTTTTACTTATCTCTTTAGCAGCATTTATCGCACTGAATCATTTATCCATTTACTTGACACAACTAGATCATAAAATACTCAGAGGGTGCTGATAGAGTTTCATTCACCACTGCATCTCCCTGCCTAGCACAGTCCTGGCACATGGAAGACACTAAGAAACATTTTTTTCCAATAGATGGTTGTTTGGGTGTAGACCTTAGCGTGCCCAGAGAGTCATTATCCCAATAGGGTATGAGAAGATGCCAGAAACAAATCAAAAGTATCCTGTGGGTGTGAAGAAGGGGAGATGGATGTAATTCTGTACCATGAAAAAGAATAAGTAGAAGTTAACCTTCCATCTCTCTTGTCCTTAGGCATCCAACTTTTATATTTTCTGCTCATATTTCTTTGTCCATTCTTTCTCTTTATTCCAGCTCACTTTTGTCTCGTCCTCTTTTCTTTCAGTTCAGTGAAGGGGAAGGCAGTAGTATTCATCAGAGGAGCATTAAGGACTTGTTTAATTCTCTGCTTAAAATGCCAGAGGTCCAGTACATTGAGCACAAAATATGTATTTGGGAAATGAATGAACCAGTGAATAGATAGGTGATGGTCCTTCACTTTCCCTTTCACTTCTCTTCCATCTTTTCTTTTTATTGTTTATTTTCTTCCCTTCTTTTCCTATTTTCACTATTATCAATCTGTCACCATCTCTCATTCTGTCCCACTCCACAATATAAGTAGGACTGTTTTAAAGTTTTATTTAACAAATTCTTAACAAGTCCCTCATTTGTATTCTGAGAGGTGTTATGTGCTAGTGTTACTAAGCTAGCAAAAAAAAAAAAAGTTTAATTTTTTGCATACATCTTTTATTTAAAAAATATTGGTTCCATTCAGTAATATGTGATTTAAGAAAAGTGTTACAGGAATTCTTTTGACATATATAACTGATAGCAATGGTGGATATGAGTTAGCCCTCAGGTTTTATCTTTTTTGCATGAAATAATAGGTAGATAATATTTCCATATGTGCACTACTAAAATTTGAAAAGAATTTCTTTTTATACCAAGAGATAAAAGAATGTATATGGAGCCAAAAATAAAAGTTTAGACATTTTCCAAAATATTATCTCTATATAAAACATTTTCTTAGGAAATTAAACAGGTTAAACAATTAATGAATATTTCACACAATAGAAAAGCCTATTAATGGGATTATATCTAAGAAAGCAATTAGGTTAAAAAAGTAGTTTTAAAAACTAAGCTTGACTATTACTATATTTCCCATGACATGAAACTAAAACATACATTTAAAGTATTTTATAATTATTGAATGTAACATCATGTATACTCTTTATAATTTTTCTTTTGAAATAACTGGAAGTGTTTATAAGATAAACTGTAGCCTTTCTAGATGGTAAAAACTTAGTGAATGAGTAGAAGTAGCCATAGAACATCTCTGTTTTGTAAAAACAACAAAAACTAAAGTGAACTTTAAAATATTCTATAAACCAAATTCTTAAGTCATTTTGTTCATGTTCTAGGTCCAGAACCTGACATTTTTGTTTTGAGTTTAAAAACTTCTCTGCAGCAATCAATACCACTTATTTAAATTTTAAATCTTTTGGGTCAAATTTTCTGAACTAGAAGCCTTCTATTATAGTGCCAGACAAATGAAGATGTTTGAGACACAAGGGGAAATCACCAGCATAATGGCTTTTAATGGCAAAGCTGAACAGCTATAAGAGAGCTTACCACCAATTCAGAACGGAGTAATTCTACACCCTAATAGGAGAAGCCATCCACTTCCCAGCTGCCCCTACCCAGCCCAATTACTGATTTTTACAAAGAACTGAGTCTTGTGCGCAAGTAGCTTTAGCTGGTTTCTAGCCTACTTCAAAGAATGCTTTCAGTTTCAAAATACATAAATTTTAAAACACATTTAAACATAAGGGAACTCAGTTTCTGAACCGAATATAAAGTGGATTCCTCAAAGACCATCTGCATCTCCTTAAAAATTTCTCTATTTGAAGCATAAATAGAATGCTCACGACACAGGACTTTTGACACATAGAGTTTATTAATTAGAGTACCTTTTCAAAAGGAAGTTTACTGCACTTAGTTTTATTAAGCTCTGTGGACAGAAGGAAAGGAAGAAGAGTAGGCAGGAATGAAAACCAAAAGCAGGGGTTTTCATTCAAAATAACGGCCTTCCCCGCTACTCCTTGAACTAACAATTCTCTAACTTCACAAGCAAGATAAGCATTTTAGTCAGGGAATATTATTCTCTTTCCATAGAATATGATATTTTATTGAATAGAGAATTCTTTCCAAACATTCTCACGAGCCTTAAGAGATTAAAATCTTTATTTCTTTCTCCCACCAATCTGCATGGCAAATATCTATCCCTCTTTCATGACTCAAAGCAGGCCTTTCCTAATACCTCACTCCTTCCTTTGGTCACTCATTTACAGTCTTTTCCTAGCCTTGAAGATGAAGGTTTTGCAGTCTCCAGACCAGAAGAACAACGGGAGGAGACCAGGCTGCGGAAGTAGTTTTCTCAAAAGACAAAATCATAAATCCCAGGATCCACAGTGTTCCCCAGGCTTACAACAGTAAGGATGGTTGCGACATCTGTTTCTATCAGGACTTTTAACAATCAATATACAAGACAAGCGCTTCAGTATATTTATTTGCCCTTTATCAGGAAGTAGCTGTCGAGCCTGTGTTGTGTTGCAAGCGGGCTGTAAGGAGGTGGGGGCAAACCAGTCTGCTTGAGATCCCATCACTGAGCCACGTCTCTGCTGCACTGCAAGCCCCGTGGAAGTCTGACATTATAACATTTACTAATGTGCTATTTCACTTGCAAACCTAATGGATCACTGGTTAAAGATAGCAAGCAAGGATTGCAAGCACGAACACACAAAAAAATAATTCTATAAATAAATTATATAAATAATTCTATAAATCTGATTCAAGATGTTCCATATGATGACTTTGATCTGGTTTAAATTCTTACATAGCACCTCCAGACATTTCTAGTGTTTAGAAAATGTTAGAGAATGTATAATGAGTACATAATCTTATTTTTAGCAGGTGACATGAACTCTATTAAAGTCCTGTGCTAAGTCACTTCAGTCGTGCCCAACTCTGTCCACTTGCAGAGTGTTATTTGTCACCTAAAACCTTCTCTCTTGCTTCATCACTTAGAACATGAAAATTGTGAAATCTAATCTAACTGGATTTTGAAAAGTAAATGATAGTAATGGCAAACATCAGGTCACGAAATCACGATACTAAGGCCAAATCAAAAATACTCATTTAAAAACCTATTTGTTGACACTGAAATAAATGGGGAAACAGTGGAAACAGTGTCAGACTTTATTTTATTGGGCTCCAAAATCACTACAGATGGTGACTGCAGCCATGAAATTAAAAGACGCTTACTCCTTGAAAGGAAAGTTATGACCAACCTAGACAGCATATTCAAAACCAGATACATTACTTTGCCAACAAAGGTCCATCTAGTCAAGGCTATGGTTTTTCCAGTGGTCATGTATGGAGATGAGAGTTGGACTGTGAAGAAGGCTGAGTGCCGAAGAATTGATGCTTTTGAGGTGTGGTGTTGGAGAAGACTCTTGAGAGTCCCTTGGACTGCAAGGAGATCCAACCAGTCCATTCTTTTTTTATTTTATTTTTAAACTTTACAAATTGTATTAGTTTTGCCAAATATCAAAATGAATCCGCCACAGGTATACATGTGTTCCCCATCCTGAACCCTCCTTCTTCCCCATACCATCCCTCTGGGTCATCCCAGTGCACTAGCCCCAAGCATCCAGTATCGTGCATCGAACCTGGACTGGCAACTCGTTTCATACATGATATTATACATGTTTCAATGCCATTCTCCCAAATCTTCCCACCCTCTCCCTCTCCCACAGAGTCCATAAGACTGTTCTATACATCAGTGTCTCTTTTGCTGTCTCGTTCACAGGGTTATTGTTACCATCTTCTAAATTCCATATATATGCATTAGTATACTGTATTGGTGTTTTTCTTTCTGGCTTACTTCACTCTGTATAATAGGCTCCAGTTTCATCCACCTCATTAGAACTGATTCAAATGTATTCTTTTTAATGGCTGAGTAATATTCCATTGTGTATATGTACCACAGCTTTCTTATCCATTCATCTGCTGATGGACATCTAAGTTGCTTCCATGTCCTGGCTATTATAAACAGTGCTGCGATGAACACTGGGGTACACATGTCTCTTTCCCTTCTGGTTTCCTCAGTGTGTATGCCCAGCAGTGGGATTGCTGGGTCATAAGGCAGTTCTATTTCCAGTTTTTTAAGGAATCTCCACACTGTTCTCCATAGTGGCTGTACTAGTTTGCATTCCCACCAACAGTGTAAGAGGGTTGCCTTTTCTCCACACCCTCTCCAGCATTTATTGCTTGTAGACTTTTGGATCGCAGCCATTCTGACTGGTGTGAAATGGTACCTCATAGTGGTTTTGATTTGCATTTCTCTGATAATGAGTGATGTTGATCCTGAAGAAGATCAGCCCTGGGATTTCTCTGGAAGGAATATGCTAAAGCTGAAACTCCAGTACTTTGGCCACCTCATGCGATGAGTTGACTCATTGGAAAAGACTCTGATGCTGGGAGGGATTGGGGGCAGGAGGAGAGGGGGACGACAGAGGATGAGATGGCTGGATGGCATCACTGACTCGATGGACGTGAATTTGAGCGAACTCCGGGAGTTGGTGATGGACAGGGAGGCCTGGTGTGCTGCGATTCAAGGGGTCGCAAAGAGTCAGACACAACTGAGCTACTAAACTGAACTGATGGTCAATTAATCCACAACAAAGGAGGCAATATTACACAAAGTTGGAAAGATAGTCTCTTCAATAAAGGGTGCTGGGAAAACTGGATGGCTACGTGTAAAAAAATGAAATTAAATCATTCCTTAATACTATACACAAAAAGAAGCTCAAAATGGATTAAATGCCTAAATGTTAGACTGGACACTATAAAACTCTTAAAAAGAACATAGGGGAAAAAAAAGAACATAGGAAGAACGGTCTCTGACATAAATCACAGCAGTTATCTTTTTCAATCTGTCTCCTAGAATCATGGAAATAAAAACAAAAATACACAAATAGGACCTAATTAAACTCAAAAGTTTTTGCATAGCAAAGGAAACAATAAACAAAACGAAAAGACAACCCACAGATTAGGAGAAATTATTTGCAAATGATGTGACCGACAAGGGCTTAGTCTCCAAAATTTATAAATGGCTCATGAGGATTAACTTCATCAAAACAAACAACCCATCCAAAAAGTGGGCAGAACCTCAACAGACATTTCTCCAAAGAAGACATGCAGATGGTCAAGAGGCACATGAAAACATGTTCAACATTGCTAGTTATTAGAGAAATTCAAATCAAAATTAAAATGCGATATCCCTCAGTTCAGTCACTCAGTTATGTCCGACTCTTTGCGACCCCGTGGACTGCAGCACCCCAGGCTTCCATGTCCATCACCAACTTCCGGAGCTTCCTCAAACTCATGGCCATTGAGTTGGTGATGCCATCCAACCATCTCATCCTCTGTTGCCTCCATTCTCCTCCTGCCTTCAATCTTTCCCAGCATCTGGGTCTTTTCCAATGAGTCAGTTCTTCCCATCAGGTGGTCAGAGGATTGGAGTTTCAGCTTCAGCATCAATCCTCCCAATGAATATTCAGGGCTGATTTCCTTTAAGATTGATTAGTTTGATCTCCTTGCAGTCCAAGGGACTCTCAAGAGTCTTCTCCAAAACCATAGTTCAAAAGCATCAGTTCTTCAGTGCTCAGCTTTCTTTATAGTCGAACTCTCACATCCATACATGACTACTGGAAAAACCATAGCTTTGACTAGACGGACCTTAGTTGGCAGAGTAATGTCTCTGTTTTTTAATATGCTGTCTAGGTTGGTCATAGCTTTTCTTCCAAGGAGCAAGCGTCTTTTAATTTCATGGCTGCAGTCACCATCTGCAGTGATTTGGGAGCCCCCCAAAATAAAGTCTGTCACTGTTTCCAATGTTCCCCCATCTAACTAACATGAAGTGGTGGGACAGGATACCATGATCTTCGTTTTCTGAATGTTGAGCTTTAAGCCAACTTTTCACTCTCCTCTTTCACTTTCATCAAGAGGCTCTTTAGTTCTTTGCTTTCTGCCATAAGGGTGGTGTCATCTGCATATCTGAGGTTATTGATATTTCTGCCAGCAATCTTGATTCCTGCTTGTGCCTCATCCAGTCTGGCATTTGGCATGGATATCCCTCACACCAGTCAAAATGACCATCATCAAAAAATCCACAAACAATAAGTGCTGCAAAAAGCATGGAGAGAAGGGAACCCTTCTACATTGTTGGTGGGAATATATATTGGTACAGCCACTATGGAGAACAGTATGGTGGTTCCTTAAAAAACTAAAAACAGAACTACCATATGACCCTGCAATTCCACTTCTGGGGATATACTGAGAGAAAATCATACTTTCAAGAGATACATGCACTCCAATGTTCCTTGCAGCACTATTTACAATAGCCAAGATATGGAAGCAACCTAATGCCCATTGACAGAGGGATGCATAAAGAAGATGTGGGGTGAATGGGTGGGTGGGTGTGTGTGTGTGTGTGTGTGTGTGTGTGTGTGTATAGAGAGAGAGAGAGAGAGAGAGAGAGAGAGAGAGAGAGTGAGAGAGAGAGCGAGAGAGTGAGCGAGCAAGCGAGCTTAGTTGGTACAAAATCTGCCTGTAATGCAGGAGACCCCTGAAATGCAGGTTCGATTCCTGGGTCAGGAAGATCCGCTGGAGAAAGGATAGGCCACCCACTGCAGTATTCTTGGGTTTCCCTTGTGGCTCAGCTAGTAAAGAATCTGCCTGCAATGCAGGAGACCTGGGTTTGATCCCTGGGTTGGGAAGATACCCTGGAGAAGGGAAAGGCAACCCACTCCAGTATTCTTGCCTGGAGAATTCCATGGACTGTATAGTCCAGGGGGGGTTGCAAAGAGTCTGACACAACTGAGTGACTTTCACTTTCAGCCATTAAAAAGAATGAAATAATGTTGCGGCAGCATGGATGAACCTAGAGATTGTTATACTGAGTAAAGTAAGACAGAGAAGAAATATCTTATGACATCCCTTACATGGGGAACCTAAAAAGAAATGATACAAATTAATTTATTTACAAAACAGAAACAAATTCACAGACTTAGAGAACGAACTGCTGGGGGGAAAGATGGTGAGAAGGGATAGTGAGGCAGTTTGGGATCGACACATACACACCACTCTATTTAAAATAGATAACGTGCAAGGACCTACAGTACAGCACAGGGAACTCTGGTCAATGTTATGTGTCAGTCTGGATGGGAGGGGAGTTCAGGGGATAATGGATATATATGGTTGAATTCCTTTGCTGTTCACCTGAAACTATCACAATATTGATAATTGGCTATACTACTACTATTAAGTCGCTTCAGTCGTGTCCGACTCTGTGCGACCCCATGGACCGCAGCCTACCAGGCTTCTCTGTGAGATTCTCCAGGCAAGAACACTGGAGTGGGTTGCCATTTCCTTCTCCAATGCATGAAAGTGGAAAGTCAAAGTGAAGTTGCTCAGTCGTGTCCAACTCCCAGCGACCCCATGGACTGCAGCCCACCAGGCTCCTCCATCCATGGGACTCTCCGGGCAACAGTACTGGAGTGGGGTGCCATTGCCTTCTCTGATAATTGGCTATACCTCAATACAAAATAAAGAGCATTAAAAAATATGTGTTGATAAATAATGCTGTTTTGGGTACAAAACTAACTTAAAGCAAATTAAACCATGAATACCACTTGTTCAATGGAAAAATTAAAAAATTGTCCTTGTGTTAAATGAATATTCATGTATGGATGTGAGTGTTGGACTATAAAGAAAGCTGAGTGAGTGCCAAAGAATTGATGCTTTTGAACTGTGGTGTTGGAGAAAATTCTTCAGAGTCCGTTGGACTGCAAGGAGATCCAACCAGTCAATCCTAAAGAAAATCAGTCCTGAATATTTATTGGAAGGAGTGATGCTGAAGCTGAAACTCCAATCCTTTGACCACCTGATGGGAAGAACTGACTCATTGGAATAGACCCTGATGCTTGGAAAGATTGAAGGCAGGAGGAGAAGGGGATGACAGAGGATGAGATGGTTGGATGGCATCACTGACTCAATGGACATGTGTTTGAGTAAGCACCAGGGGTTGGTGATGGACAGGGAAGCCTGGCATGCTGCAGTTCATGGGGTCACAAAGAGTCAGACACAACTGAGTGACTGAACTGAACTAAATGAATATTATTGATTTGGTAAATGTATTATAATACAACCCAGGTAATAATAATCTTACTTAAGTAAACTACTTTACCACATCCCATATAACAATGTATTTGGAAATGTGTGCTTCTAGACCCTAGTACATTCAAGTACTGTTTCCACAACTTTAACAGTGTCTTTCGTATTTCAAGCCATGGTCACAAATAGTGTACCCTGGACATATAGAGAGCCTCTTCTGGTGGCACTAGTGGTAAAGAGCCTGCCTGCCAATGCAGGAGACATAAGAGATGCACATTTTCCCTGGGTTGAGAAGATCCCTTGGAAGAGGGCATGGCAACCCACTCCAGTATTCTTGACTGGAGAATCTCATGGACAGAAGAGCCTGGTAGGCTATAGTCTATGGGGTCACAAAGAGTTAGACACAACTGAAGTGACTTCACACGCATGTACACAGACATATAGAATACTCAGCATTGACTTGCCATGGCTAAAATCAACATCAAGATCAGTATCATAAGTGAAGGGACAGCAATCATAAATTTGGGCTTTCTATTTTACATTTTCCCCCAAGGTCAAATGACCCAATGTTAGCAAATGAGGATTCAAAGAATGAAGCCCCTTTAGATATCATGTTTGCTTTCTAAAATCCACCCACATTTTCATTTTTCTAAGGGCTTTACTCACAGCAGAACTTATTATATCTTCAACAACTGTCCTTGGTAATAGAAAGCCAAACAGAAATGATATTCACAAATTTGCCCATTGTTCTTTCCCTGGGGATATTACCTGGCATTTCACCTCCTTATAAGTCATCTGATGAAAAAACCACTTACTGTCGATGTCTGTCAAGTATGTATAAAAATACAAAGTCCTGGAACATGATTTCCATTGTTTAATTTTCCTCCCACATCCTGAGGCTCAGAACTACTATGATATTCTTAAATAATTTATTACAGGATATTGTAGGTTTCCATAGCTCTGACATAAGAGTCTTTTCTGTTAAAAATTTCATTGAGTCACGCTCCTATCCAAAAAGTTTATGACCACAGTGAACTCAACTTTTTTCCACAGAGCACACTTAAAGATTCTTTTGTTCGACCTGAATCGCAAAAAATGTTCTCTTACATGATCATCTAGTTTCATTATTCTCTTTCCATGTAAACAGAGCAAAAATCTACCCGTGGGCAGTCGAGTATTCCTTGTTGTAATTTTTCTGAAAGTGTGTTAGTCGCTCAGTCGTGTCCAACTCTTTGTGACTCTATGGACTGTAGCCCGCCAAGCTCCTTTCTCCATGGAACTCTCCAGGCAAGAATACAGGAGTGGGTTGCCATTTCCTTCTCCAGGGGAGCTTCCGGACCCAGGGATTGAACCCAGGTCTCCTGCATTCTAGGCAGATTCTTTACCATCTGAGTCACCAGGGAAGCCAATTTTTCTGAGCTCCAGTGCTCCACTTCTAAATGAAGTATGCTAGGTAATGTGTATCACCTGACTGAGCCTGAACTGGACAGAGCAGAGTATGCCTCAAATCATCTGTGTTTTTCCATCAAGTTAATGGAGAAAAAGAAAACTACAGAAAAATACTCCATGTGAAAGGTAATACTGAGCACTAACCAACTGCTTAAAATGAAAGATAAATTCACATGTGAGCTAAGGTTACGCTCACCATGTAGAAATTAAGGTGAGTATTCTTTCCAGGAGAAATGTTGGCAGGTGAGGGTTTATCATCCTGATCACACCCGACATCTCAGGGAGTGAAACCCCATAAGCATATATTTCACCTTATACCACATGAAGTGTGCAGGGCTCCTCTACAAGCTGCACGAACCTGTACTAGGGTGATTTGGGGACTAGGGTTTGAAGCTGTTTCTGGCAGGCAATGGCCACGGTTGAGGAAGCACTTCAGTGGGTCAATCCCTGTGTGGTTTTCCACACCTACCCGATCCCTGGACACTGCCTGTTGATCCATGTGAGCGGGAGCCAGGGAAGAAAGGACACCAGACTAGACAGAGTCACAACTCTACTCCTGTGGTCCAGCATGTGGAATGAAGCCCCGGGATGACAGTCCCTCTTGTGATCTTTCAAGGTGCGCCCCTTTATATTCAGAAACACAGAGTCAAATAAAAGAGAAGGTAAACCACCGCTTCATCCCCGCCCAACCCCCTTCTCTAAGAGGTAATCAGCCTTTCCCCTGCTTCCTCCAGCCACTCTTAGATACACAGGACAGACGGGTGGGATTTCAAGGCAAGGACACAAGGTAATTATTTGTCCTTTCTTCTGGTGCCATTTTAAATTAAACAGCATAATGTATACATAAATGCATACTATTCCCAGCCTCTGTTCTGACCAAGAGCCTGAGATGGTGACTGGATAAAACACCAGCACACGCCCTGCACCACTTTGGTGGTAAGCTACAGAGATTCCTAAGGGAGGACCCCTCTCCCCATTCAGACTTCATCAGAAAGTGAAGAGGAGGGTTATCTGGAAAAGCAGATTAAATATATCTTTTCTTCTGTAACGTGCGTTGCTGAAAATAAAGCTTGCTAGTCTTGGCTAGGGTGTGGGACTCTGTAGCAACAAAGCAATATATTGTTGTTCCGTTGCTAAGTCATGTCCGACTCTTTGCAAACCCATAGACTGCCACATGCCAGGCTTCCTTATCTTTCAGTATCTCCTGGCGTTTGCTTAAACTCATGTTCATTGAGTCAGTGATGCCATCCAACCATCTCATCCTTTGTCACCCCCTTCTCCTACTGCATTCAATCTTTCCCAGCATCAGGGTCTTTTCCAGTGAGTCAAGTCTTTACATCAGGTGGCCAAAGTATTGGAGCTTCAGCTTCAGCATCAGTCCTTCCAATGAATATTCAGGACTGATTTCCTTTAGGATTGACTGGTTTGATCTCCTTATTGTCCAAAGGGCTCTTAAGAGTCTTCTCCAGCACGAGTTTGAAACCATCAATTCTTTGGTGCTCAGCCTTCTTTACGGTCCAACTCTCACATCTATACAGGACTACTGAAAAAATCATAGCTAGCTTTGATTATATAGACCTTTGTTGGCAAAGTGATGTCTCTGCTTTTTAATGATGTAATGCTTCTAGGTTTGAAGCATGAGCTTTAAAAAGATCTTCCCTGTTATTGTTTGAGGTTTTGATCTTCCTTGCATAAGGAGGTCATTTATCTTTGTAAACACATAAAACATTTTTGCTTTTTCCAGTTTTCTGTTAATGGTGAAAGAATGGAAGTGAATAAAGTTCTACTGATTCTTGAGACACTAAAAAAATTTAAAAGAAAGAAAAAAAAAAAAAGATAGACAAGCCCTGGGCTAGGGAGAGAGGCTAACTACTGGACTTGAATCTGGTCCTGACCAAATCTTCCAGTCTCTTTCCCGGCACTGGCCTCTCACGCTGCCTTTGAATTTTCCACTCTTAATACCTTGACATCTCTGTGGGGCGGGCCAATCTTTCTGTCTAGAATTGTCCCCTCTCCTTTTCCCACCTATTGAATGCACTCCCACTGATCCTTTAAGGTTCACCTGAAAAATCTTCCCTCCTGGGAGGCCTTTGGACTTGCCCGGCTGGGAAGTGAGGCCCCTTGGCCAGCAATCCTGCCATGCTGCTCACACATCCACGGCCACACTCGATGCAGGACAGTATGACGAGTTCTGTACGCCTGACTTCCAGGAGGGTGGATCTTCCATTTTATTCGTTTTCTCCTCCTGGCTCAGACAGGTCTGATACAATGAGTATGTTAAAACAATATCTGCTGAATGAATGATCATGGACTGAGTACATTAGTGACTCTGTTAGCTTTTGTGACTTTCATATAGAAATGTTCATAAACCAAGGCAATCATCACTGTACAATCAAAAAAAAAAGTTCTCTTAACATCCTCCACTCTTTCACCCTTTTCTCTCCCTCCCCATCTCCATTCCCTCCTACAACAAAGTCACTCAGCAAATCACATAGACAGGTTCTAGAACTGTAACAGGACATGCAGTCAGACCCTGCGCTCAAGGACTCTGAGACCAGCAGGCAAGACAGCTGTATGAACTACATCACACGCAAACTGAACTAATGCCCAGTGGAGGGGTCCCTAGCTGGGCTGGGTCACGTCAGGGAAGGCTCAGTGAAGATCGGATGCCTAAAGAGGGACCCGGAACCTGGAATCACAAGTACAACTCAAACTTCTAATTCCTTCTGAGACAAAGTGGGAAAATATTGACTTAATCATCAATTCTAAAAATCCGTTTCCTAAGACTGAAGAAAACTGGCATAAACTTAATACCTATACAGACCCCTTTGACTTTAAAAAGTTAAAGGTGGTGACATCTGATAACGGCAGATATTACAAAGGAAACACCAACAAGTAAAAGGAATAGGGGCTTAGGATTTTGCCAGATGGTAGGAAATACCCACCACATTTCTTTCTTGGTTTAAAAAGGTCCACAAGCCTCTGATATGTACCTTGTTTTCACTCCATATTGTGGAGAGGAGAAAAAAAGGATCTAACTGTTTTCTCTGAAGAACCAGAAAGGGTATACTTCAATTTAAAAAAAAAAAAAAAAAGAAAGAAAGGAAAGAACCAGAAAGGAGATGCAGGAAAAGCGGAATGCAAGGTGTGGGTTCACACCACTGAACCCACAATTTTCCAGCACAGTAAAGCCATGACTAAACCTAAGTGTGCTGCCGGAGAGCCAGCTGACACTTCTGCGGTGCCCTTGGATGCACTTCTCACTGGATCTCGTCTACTTTTCCAGTCCACCAATGAGCTATGAGTACTGTGGCTTCATTATCAGGAGGAGAAAAAGCAGGCTCAGAGAGATCAGTGCATGTTCTCTGGGACAGATTCACTTGCTCTCACACAGCAGCAAAATGTAGTTGATCTTAGCGGAAAACTTGGTCCTGGAGGAATTATACACAGGACAGACTAGGAGGGGGGTTCACTGAAAGGTGAGATCTGGAAGGATGATGTACCAGGGCCTTCAGATATGAGGACTTATTCATTCATTTATTAAGGGCCTTATATGTACCAAAAGCTCAGCTGTTAAAGAATTCGCCTGCAATGAGGGAGACCCTGGTTCGATTCCTGGGTTGGGAAGATCCCCTGGAGATTTTGATAGGCTACCCACTCCAGTATTCTTAGACTTCCCTAGTGGCTCAGCTGATAAAGAATCCACCTGCAATGTGAGAGACCTGAGTTTGATCACTGGGTTGGGAAGATTCCCTGGAGAAGGGAAAGGTGACCCACTCCAGTATTCTTGTCTGGAGAATTCCTTGGGGTCACTAAGAGCTGGACACAACTGAGCGACTTTCACTATGCACCAAAGCACCAGGAGCAAGGAGCAAACGCTACCCCTTCCACCATTTTGCCTGGTGATCCCAGTGAAACAAGCAAGTAAAAACAAATGTCACGTTTCTCTCCAGTTCTGACAAATTTGAGCCTTCCTCAGCCAAAGATTATTTTCCTGACTACTGACCATATTTCTTTATAAGTCACTCTGTCAAAATACAAGTTGCAATAATGCAGGGCACCACTCTGATCTGTCAGGTCAATTTAGAAACACACGAGGCCACTGCTCTTCCACGGCCCTAAGAGGCGGGCTGGCCTCCCCATCCCCTGATCATTCACACAAAGGATTGCTGGGGATTACTGAAGACCAGCTGGGAGATGTCAAGTAAAATGGATGGCTTTTGAATTTTCCACTCTCCCACTGTCTGACTGCAGCCTACCGCCTCCACCAAATTAGTGCCATGAAGAGAGGGATGCTCTCTCCCAGCACAGTCTGGAAAGATCAATCAGCTATAAAAGAGCAAGTGGCTGAAGAAAGAAGGAGAAAATGAGGCTGAGGATACTCTGTCACATGACTGTCATGGTAGCTGCAGGCACTCACACAGGGAGGGATCAGAGACAGAATCTGGAAAGAACTCCTTCCCACGTGGTCCTCTCTCTGAAATAACCACGATCGCTTTCTCTTCTTTCATGAATGCCTTCTGCCTTCCCACTTGATCACATTTAAACATCAGGGAATCTGTATTTTTTATGTGGGATGAAATGTGCTACATTAGGTATATGCCTGCATTACTATGGGCTTCCCTGGTGACTAAGTTGGTAACGAATCTCTGCCTGCAATGTAGGACACCCAGATTCCATCCTTGGGTCAGGGAGATTCTCCAGAGAAGGAAATGGTAACCCACTGCAGTATTCTTGCCTGGGAAATCCCTAGACAGAGGAGTCTGGTGAGCTACAGTCCATGGGGTCGGGGGACCTAGACATGACTTAGCGACTAAACCACCATCACTGCATTTCTACACTATTGGCCAATTAGTTTAGATTAGGAAGAGCCCAAAAATAAAAGACCAGAATTTATCAGAAAGCTATAAACTAGAGGAATTGTGAGGATTAAATGAGATAATACATGCAGGCCTCGGAAAGTCTCCTGGCACACAGGAAACTTAGTGAATAGGAGCAAGATCATTATTACCACCCAGTTTATTAACTATAAGACAAACTCAATAATTAGTAAGATACACCATTGTATACACCACTAGTTAAAAACACTGGAGAAGGAAATGGCAACCCACTCAAGTGTTCTTGCCTGGAGAATCCCAGGGACGGGGAAGCCTGGTGGGCTGCCATCTATGGGGTCACACAGAGTTGGACATGACTGAAGTGACTTAGCAGCAGCAGTAGCAGCAGGAAAACACACAACCAAACTAGGTTAGATTGTCAGTCATATAAAACAGATTCCGATTTCAGAGATGTAAAATTATAAAAAATATGCAGCTTGGAATGAATAAAATACAACATCACTCCGTAGAACTCCAGGTTCCTGGAAGAACATCAATTGATGTCGATAAACAGCTGGTATCTGAGGATGTCTGTGTCAGCACAGCCACATCACGCCCTGAGTTCCTGACCTCTCGGATCCTCTCCCACCAACAGACTAGGTTGCTCCCCTTGACTCTTACTATCACTCAAAGGCATTCACTACCACGGTCAGTCCATTGTTTTCACCATCTTCTGAATCCATCATCACAAAATAGACTATTGCCAGTCACTCAAAACCCAAAGGACAATCGTGATATAAAGTTACATCACTTGAGCCAAGTCAACTGTCTTGCAAATTTAGCTATACTCTGGAGGCTGACCTAATGCACATATGTTCCCAGTATCTTCTTTCAATACTCAGTTAAGCAGTGCAATTTCCCCTGGAAAGGAATTTGTTAAAGCCCAAACTCACATTTTCCCCCCACCTACCATATAGCTCTCTCTAAAGAACCAAGTGAAAGCACTTTTGAGGATAGTTTGGGTAGAGACCCTGCAGACAGATTTCAAAGCCACTCATCATTAGCCTGACAAGTCATACAGATAGGAATTGAATGCTCCAGAATCTTAGGAAGTTTTCAAGAGGAGTACTGGCCTTCAAGACTACTTAACACATAAGGAACTGAGAAAGATACACAAAGACACGAACAGAAACGACACAGGACTTGGAGAAAGAAAAGGCATGTTGTTTCTACAACACCCTTGTCACTTCACTGCCAAAGGTGGGTAATCTTCTAAAGCCTCAGCCAGAGTCCTCGGTGACCAAGAGGGCATTGCATTCCTTGGTTATACAAATATCTGAGAGTGAAATGTCCACTTAATGCTCACCTTATCATAATGCAAGTATACTCTTCAGATATATTTTTAAGAGTACTTCTTCATGACCATACACAAATCCCAACTATTAAAACTCAGATTATGCTGCCTGTGGTCTGGCCATTCAAACTCCCCACTTCCTTTGCATTGTCCTTTATAATGATCACACTCAGAGTTGCCTGCACAAAGAAGAGACATCTGAACTTCCTAATTTGTGAGATCCAACAGTCCACCCTACGGTCACAAGAGAGTCAAGTTTTCCTTTGCTTAGGTTATACAATTTTAATTAGTTTTTTAAATGAAAAATAAAATTCCAAATGATTCTTTCTTTCCCTCCAGCCTTATTTTGCACGTACGCTCTCATTTTCTAGCAACATCTAAATGCAAAACAGAACATATTCACTGAAGGAAACAGAGTTTGATAATTAAAGCAAATAGAACCGAATTTGCATATGTAAGGTTTCCAACTTTGAATTTAGAGACAATGAGTAGAGAATTAATCTGCTGTTTGTGAAAAAAAAAAAATCAGTAAGTTATCAATGGCAGGAAAAGAAATGTTGGTTTCAAAGAAAATAACACAGAAATATTGCTATGTGAAGATTATTATTACAAAGACAGTTTGAAGGGGAAAAAATAAACCAAAGCATTATCAATAAAAGATAAGTTCACAAAACTGAAATGCAAGGATCATTTTGGGAAATGGAACAAAAACGAAATAGAAAGGAAAAAAGCATGAAAAGGAGATTAAGGAAATAGTAAGTTGATAACAAAAAAGTTACAAGGATAGTAAACATAAGTTTGAGAATTACTGATTTCTAGTATGTATTTGGCTTGTCATGAAAAAAAAGATTGACAGGAATAGGAAAAAAGACAATGATTTTTACATGACTGCCTGATAATAATTCAGTCCAGTGAGTCAGAGAGTTGATTTTCAGAAGCAAATCAATGAAGATGCAGCTTACAGGTAAATGGGGAGAGCACAGTGTGGTGGGCACTATTGCTACCACTGTTCTAATCTGAGCAGGTTGTGATACAGGCTCCCCAGATGCTCCTGCTACTGATTAAAGACAGGTATCTCCCCGTCCCCATCGCTTCCACCATGGCGAAGATTCTGTGCAAAAGAAACACTGGAAGTCAACATGCACTAACCATATGTTTTGTAACACGGTGTAGACAGAGCAAGCTTTACTAAGCTGAAGGCAAACAAAGCATCGGCTACCCACAGCAGCAGAGAGCTGTAAAACTCTTCCTAAAATGAAGAGCCTCAACTTCCCAAATGCCCTATACATGTTGGGGTGCCACATTCCAGCCAATGCCTTTTGAACATATGCAACTACCTTTCCCAATGCGGGGTCAGTGCATACCTAGATGATCTATCACGGCAAAGACTAAATATCATTACTGTTAGGAAGGCACTAGAATCAAAACAGAAAAGCAGTTATCAGACAGAATAGGTAGCAATTAGAGGCTGAGCAGGAGGCTGTAGGAACCTAAAACAAAGGAGCTTGGCAAGTATGTAATCATGAAATCCCCAAAACACCCCAGAAAGTGATAAAAATAAATACCTTTGGGTACAGTGTTGTTATTTCCCGAAAAAGGAATTCAAGACAGTTAGACCTCTTTGGTCCAGTGTATTTGGAGAAAGAAACAAAGTAAAGTGAGATGTTTTTTCTTCCGTACTTGAATTTACTATAATTGGGAAACTTTTTTACATTGATATGCTGGACTCCAACTATATAAAATCTTTAAACTAAAAATATTTTTCAGGATGTTATTCTGAGGAGAGGCGGTAGGGATACAAAATGTCAGGAACACAAGCTTACATGTAGGGTTCAGGGTTCAAGAATGAACAGCAAAAATAACAAAAGCCTGACCCAACGGACATGAATCTGAGTAAACCCAGGAAGATGGTGAAGGCCGGGGGAACCTGATGCGCTGCAGTCCATGGGGTCACAGTCAGACATGACTTTGTGACCGAACAACAATAAATACTTTCTGAAGTATATTATGTGATTAGTTTTGGGCCTGTTCTTCAACTACAGTACTACATACCATAAATGAAGCCTAGAAGCTCAATACCAAGTTAAGGTTAAAATGTGTTTAGTAAGTTGTACCTACTAAGGCTCCTGGAACTTCAGAAAGATTTTCAACAATGATTTTCATTGAAATTTTAAGAGATTTTTTTCTGTTTAACTTTTTTGAAACACAATAATCAAAAAAAAAAAAAAGCAACACAATAATCCTCTTTACCTTGAATAATTAAAAATAAAACAGCTAATGGATGTAATGAGTGAGTGAGTGAAGTCACTCAGTCGTATTCGACTCTTCATGACCCCGTGGACTGCAGCCCACCAGGCTCCTCCGTCCATGGGATTTTCAAGGCAAGAATACTGGAGTGGGGAGCCATTTCCTTCTCCAGGGGATCTTCCAGACCCAGGGATCGAATTCAGGTCTCCCGCCTTGCGGGCAGACTCTTTACCATCTGAGCCACCAGAGAATCCCAATGGATGTAATACTTTTAAGTGAAAAG
Organism: Bos grunniens; assembly: GCF_055505025.1. Lineage (NCBI taxonomy): Eukaryota > Metazoa > Chordata > Mammalia > Artiodactyla > Bovidae > Bos > Bos grunniens. Next base: position 49,716,249 of record NC_141180.1, read on the forward strand.
GAACTAGAAAAGGTAGCGCATGAGGTACCTTTACATGTTAAGGTACTGATGTGATTAAACTAGAGATAAGTGATCAAATCCTGAGCTATCAACACTGTAATTAGGAAAAGTATATTTCTCCTTAGTCCTTACCCATTTGCCCCGGTATAAATATCTGTTGCAAATACCCAGATAAATGTTTTAAAGATGTCAGGTAAAATGCTGTTGGTAATGCCTTTCCTGAGTTGCTTGTTATGTGGCAATTAAATAAATACAAGGATGCAGATCAAGATGGGACTGATGCAGAAGTCAATGTAAAACCAGGGCAAAAAGGTAAGATAAAGAAAGTGGTGGATCATTCCTAATTCAATTACCAATCAGGTCATATCTCTGTGTCAGCTCTCACTTTCTCCCTTGTTTTCCATTTCCACTACTTCTTTTTTTTTAATTTTAAATTTATTTATTTTAATTGGAGGCTAATTACAATATTGTATTGGTTTTGTCCACTACTTCTTATACGTTCATCTTTTGCTTGCAACTTTCCAAGGTAGGCTCTCTGCGAACTCTCCCATCCCCTGCATCTTTTTCCAATCCATTCTTCAAAATGCTACCAGATAAAGAGAAATCTGAGATCCACTGAGTAGTTGCAGAACAAAGACAAAATTCTTTAGCATGACATTAAAGGTCCTGAGTCTAGCCGCATGCCTTCTTCCCTCTGCATCCAGCACTGACTGTAAGTTTCAGTCACACTGGCCTCGTTGTCATCCTCCGTCATGTCCTGTACTCAAGAGATGTTACATTTTTGTTTACAGTGTTTCCTCTTTATTTTTTTTATAATTTTATTTATTTATTACTTATTTTGTGCTGGGTCTTCACTGCTGCGCAGGTTTTTCTCTACTTGTGGTGAGCGGGGGTGACTCTCCAGTTGTGGAATGCAGGCTTCTCACCGTGGGGGCTTCTCTTATTGCAGAGCACAGGCTCCAGGGTGCTTGGGCTTCAGTCATCGTGGCTCCTGGGCTCTAGAGCACAGGCTCAATAGTTGTGGCACAGGGCTTTTTGCCCTGGGGTATGTGGGATCTTCCCGGATCAGGGATCAAACCGGTGTCACCTGCATTGGCAGGCGGATTCTTTACACCTGAGCCATGGGGGGAAGCCCTACAGTGTCTCCTCTTTAAAACAATTTTTCCCTCATGATCTATGTTGCTCATAATTTTATTCATCCTGCAAGATCCAGCTTATATGACACCTCCTTTAAGAAGCTTTCCTATAACCTATCAATTTCATTTCTCTATACTCTTATAGCGCTTTACTTATATGGCATTTATCATAGTCTACTTTGAATTGAAACTGTGTAATTGAAATTATGTAAAAATTAATCTCTACAAGGGACTATAAGCAGCTGAACACCACAAGTCATATTTCTCAAGCACTTTGTGGAATTTATTTGCTAATACGTCTTTTCTATTTCAATAAACTGTAAATTTCTTGAGGTCATGATCCACACCTCCCTCTAAAAATATTCTAAGTAAAAATTAAATATATATCAAAAATATAAATATGATACTTAATACAAACGTATGTCAAGGTTCCATTTACTCACTAAATAAACAGAAATGAACCAGAGTTTCCTGTATGGGTGGAACAGTACAATAGTCTTTGTGTGTCCCCCATCTCATTCCCTCTCCATCTTCCTGAGATTATCTCTGTCTTAATTTTGTGTAACTTATTCCCTTGTTTTTATGATAGTCTTATCCCATATGCATGTATCCCTATACAACATAATGTTTATTTTTCATGCTTTTGGTTTCTTATGAATGGAATCATACTGATTTATTACTGTGTTGCAACTTATATGTGTTTGGTTTTTGGCTCAACATTATGCTAAGATTTACATATGTTAATGTGTATAGCTATAGTTTATTCATTTTCACTACCTAAGACAACCTCCTGCAAAGGAGCTCTGGGAGGCACATACAAGAAAAATGTCCATAGTAACATCATTTATAAATGTAAAAACTGCAATTGACCTGTATGTTTCTTATCAGGAGGATATGTAAATAAATCAAGACATTTTCCACACTTGTACTTACTAATGTGTCTGGCACACAGTAAGTCTCTGTAAGTATTTTTTAAATAGATAAATGGACTTGAGGAGAAACAACAACTGATTCACCATGGCCTCCCCCTGCAAGCCCAACACACAACACACACTCATATGCTCAGTAAATATCTGAGACATTTATTCGCAAAAATCAGGTTAGCCCCTAAGGCTGGCACTGGACAGGTACTCAGAGAAACTGACAACTTAGATAAACTGCACCGAGCAAGTGAGAGAACAAAGTGGAAACTGCGATGTGGCAATCCCTGGTGGCTCAGTGGTAAAGAATCTGCCTGCCAAGCTGGAGACCCAGGTTTGACCCCTGGGTCGGGAAGATCATCTGGAGGAGGGCATGGCAACCCACTCCAGTATTCTTGCCTGGAGAATCCCATGCACAGAGGAGCCTGGTGGGCTACAGTCCATGGGATTCCAAAGAGTCAGACATGACTGAGCGACTAAACAACAATGCCTACCACAAGCTAGGTGGATGGAGTGTTACACTTGATGGTGTTAATTCTACCTGCTTACTTTTGAGCCCTTAGAAACCACTGTGGCTCATAGGCACCCTCCTCGCTCTCTGCAACCCACCCTCTCCCCCACCTCCTCATCTCCTTTGCTACTCTCTTCTGAATGAATTTGCTCTGCTACACCTGGGAAGGATTAGGGATGGTGGTAAGAACTGACCCTTGAATTTCCATTCTCTGCCTACCCATCTCAAGCTCTGACTTGCTCTAGTGATAACTACATTCTCTTAGGCAATGATCTGTCTCGCACTGTGTCACCGTTTGAACATTGCAGACCCATTTTCAGGCAGTTGAACTACCCTGCCTTTTGCCTTTTTAACATATTTGATGTCAGCTCTTCAGCAAAACCTAGAAAAAATGATCACCATCCCAGCATGCTATTTAATCTATTTCTCATTTTATTGAAATAGAAACTAATTCTCAGGATAACACTGCTGGTGAAGATGCAGGGGAAGACAAATTATATCAAACCAAATAAGTATATGTTTATCTGCAGCACTAGTCAATTTACTTTCAAAAGAATTGGTGTAGAAGATGATGAAAAGGGATTAAATCCAAAGGTAAAGAAAAGACTGTCAACTACAGATGAGTTTTTCCATGAAATTGAGTATTATTCATAGAAGTTCATCTCACTTTGAGCTTTGCTGTCATCATTTTACCATGGTCATAATTTAGACCTGATTATTTAGCCAAAAAAAAAAAAAGGCAGGGGGCTGCTGTGGAAAGGAAGGAAGGAAGGGGAAAAGTCATTATTCTGACACAGCAAATACACAAATACAAAGCCACACGCATCACCCTTTCCTTCACTTCCGTTCATCATTAAATCTCCCTCACCGCTTTCCCATGGCTCTACTAGTCTCATTTCCTCTCCCACATCTCCCTTGCCTCTCTTGATAAAGATCCTTGCACAGGACTAGAGAGTAGCCAGTCCTTACTTTTTAACTTCAACTTTTCTCCAGGCAAGGCTTTTCCTTTCTAATTTGAGTTTCCATTTCACTGCAAATAATTCAACTCTTCCTTTTACACTCGGGGTCTTTCTTAAGACGGCTATATTTCTTGCACGTGCTTTTAGCTAAAGCACATCCTCTGCTCCAGACATATTGCTACTACACTTGAGTAGGTTCAAAATCCTTCTTCAAACAAAATATATCTACCATATAAACACTGTCTCCCCCACATACTTCAATCAAATTCAGCAGCTTCCCTGACCTTTTTGTCTGACTCTCTCAGAAATCCTCATCATCTCACTCTCTTAGTCTGCTAAAAGCAGGATATCTGGAAAAATCATAACTTACCTTTCTAATCACTTTCTCTCTCAAAGCCTTAGGAAGTAATAAGGGCAATCTTTACTTTGGGTTTAATTTCACTCCATAATGCAGAAATGTGTGGTTAGGTAAAAATGACAGGATCCTTGCCAAAAACAAAACAAAAACAAAGCAGTCTAATGTTAGAGTTTACAACAGCCAAGGCAGGGCCTCTGGGTGCAATTACTACAGAGACTTTAGGAAAAGAGGAGAAAGACTTTAATAGCTACAGTGAGTCAGGAACTATGTGAGGTGTTCCCACATATCCTTTTATCTAAACAAAAGTTGGGAAAAATTACTACCACCCTCAACTTACAGATGAAGAAACTTAACGCTTAGAATAGCCTCATACTGGTGTCAGGATTTGAACCTAAAGTTTTCTGATCATCATGCTCCGAAGCAGGACAAGTTAAATTTGAAAGCATCTTAAGGTGGCTCAGATGATAAAGAATCTGCCTGCAATGCAGGAGACCAGGGTTCTATCCCTGGGTCAGGAAGATCCCCTGGAGAAGGAAATGGTAAAACCCACTCCAGTAGCCTTGCCTAGCAAATTTCATGGACAGAGGAGCTGGCAGGCTACGGTGGGGTCGCAGAGAGTCGGACACGACTGAGTGATTTTCACTAAGAGGGGTGAAGGCTATAAAACACTCTTCTGACAACACAGCTGCACACGATGCAGGCGGCTGCATCATACTCCTGCGTCCTTTCCTCACCTCTCTCCCCTCACTTGCCATAAATCTCCCTACCTTCAGCTGTACAGATCATCATACTCATCTCTAAAGTGATGCGCTAAAGAATGATTCTGAGCCCTTCCGCAGGTTCTTCCCTTCGTCTGAGATGCCCCCTCTTCTTTCTTCATCTATTTATCTACTTATTCCAAAACCCAGCTCAAGGGTCACCCCCTTCAAGTAGCTTTTCCTCACCTGGTTCCAGCCTGATTTACATGTTTCTCCTGCACAGCAAAGCACATACCCCTCCAGAGTACTTATCCTGCTGGCTCCTCATTACTCATTCATTTGACAGTTTCCCCTACTAAGCTCCTGGAGGGCAGGAGACACGTTTTATCTCACTTTGTATTACTAAAAAATAGAAAGTGCTTGACACATCAAGGAAGACAACTGGGACAAATGGGCAGAAATCAGAGGGTAGTCTAACTGGGATCCCACACAGAAAATCCGTAAGAGCTGGACTGTCATCTCAGGAGCCAGATAATAACCCATCAGGATGGTAAAGAACCCCTCACATCAAGTGAGGAGTGGTACAGATGACACAGGGCACCCATTCTAGCTCAGATGTTCTGTGGCTCCTGACAACTCCTGACCAAATTTCTGTGACGAGCATGAGCCAACGTCTCAGAAGGTACCATGGCACAATAACAAGACAGACAGACACAGGAGTCAGAAAACCTGGGTCCTAGCCCTGACTCCATTGTGCGACTTTAGGGAGATACATTATTTCATCTCACTTTTCCCACTTATAAAATCAAAGGTGAAAAGAGAGTTGGGTGAATGTAGTCAACTGATGGCCTGTAAAATGTCTTCCTACTCTAAGAAGGGCTTTCTGTTTGTTTTCCCATCATTTACTGTGTTCTGTGCAACATACTAGGGCTCCCCAGGTGGCTCAGTGGTAAAGAGCCCACCTGCGATGCAGGAGACATGGATTCGATCCCTGGGTTGGGAAAATCCCCTGGAGAAGGAAATGGCAACCCACTCCAATATTCTTGCCTGGAAAATCCCATGGACAGAGCAGCCTGGCAGGCTACAATCCATGGGGTCACAAAAGAGTCAGACACAACTTAGCAGCTAAACAACAACATGTAACATACTTGTGTCCAAAGCCCCCTAACTCATTATCTTGCATCAACACTTTTTTCTCTGTCTGATGGCTCTTTCTAGACAGTAAGGTATGACATGCACAAAAAACTGAGTAAAATCTACATATTTTATTTGAGAGCACTGGACAGGATGATTCTGGGGGAAAAGCTAACAAATGAATGCAGGTAAAATCCAAGTCCAAGCGGAAATTGGTATTAGCTTACAAAATTTAATCTGTTGCACTACAGTAGACACTTAGTATTCATGGGTTTTACACTTGCATATGTGATGCTGAGGGTACATGATATGTGATCATTTGTAATTTTATTGAGAAAGATATTTGAATTCTCCTTGCTATAAGCCTGATGTCCACAGGAAAAGGTCCATTACCTAGTGACTGATTCATAGGCTCTGTTATTCTTGGCTCTTCATAATGAAAGCAGAAACTTGGGTAAAATGGAAAAAACTTTTTTCCTGCCTGAAAACGATCCTAACACGAAAACCAACTGACCAATGTTGGTGATAGAAGTGAATCAGTCTAAACAATAGCCAGATAGTAATTTTATAAATTACTTTAATCCTGAATTCATGGAATCATTACATATCTGGGTTGCTTAACTTTCTCAATTATACTTTACATTTTTTAGGAAGAGAAAAAGGGAAAATTACATGTTATATGGCATTTTTACACTTGGAGGTTTGTAGCTGCCCCGAGACATAGTCCATGTGAATGCCAAAGGTCTCCTGGATGGTATTTAGCCCCTTAAAATGGCAACAATAAGAAAAAAAAAAATTCCCCTCAAAAATCCACTCAGTTTGGTGGCTACCAGATGTCTTTGCAAATTACTGAGGGAAGGCAGAGTTAGATAAGATGCAAGTGTTTGTAGGTATCTAAGAAGAACTGAAGATAATCACAAACTAGGATTCAGTACGTGCTCAGTTGCTTCAGTCGTGTCCAACTCTGTGTGACCCTATGGACTGCAGCCTGCCAGGCTCCTCTGTCCACGGGATTCTCCAGGCAAGAATACTGGAGTGGGTTGCCATGCCCTCCTCCACGGGATCTTCATGACCCAGGGACTGAACAAGCATCTCAAAGTCTACCTGCATTGGTAGGCGGGTTCTTTACCACAGCGCCACCTGGGAAGGGTTCATTATCCACTCAGGTTTCTCTCAGGCTCTACACAAAAAAGGTTCTCATGCTTCTGTGCAGAGATGTACAGGCTCATTCTCAACCGAGTCAACCCTGATTCCTAAGAACATAATTTTCAACCAAATAATTTTCTGGAGCTTTCCACTTTCCCCACATCAGCTGGCTAAGAAAAGTTATCTGGGTTATAACTTCACTTTTAAAGGGGATGAGTCTTTAGAGAACACTTCATCTGTCAGCATTTGGGATCTAAATTTCCTTCTCAGCCTTCCATCCTACAGTATCAGCCTGCATAAGACACAAAGCAAGACACACAGCTGTGAGCATCCGAGATGGCCAAGGAGGGCAAGGGGGACAAGTCACTAATCAGCTGTCCAAACTGGACCCTCAAACAGAGGAATCATCCTTCTCTTCTACCTGATATTTCTGGAAGGGTTTATGTCAGTAACGGAAAATTTAAATGCTGTCATATAATCCCACCATTTTTTTTCCCTCCCCTCTCTAGCTCTGAATGATGTTCTAGCTGTTAAAATGCCTGACCTATTGTAGTGGTTTGCACATTGCACCCTCAGAACCCCCAGAGGCAAGAAGAGAGAGGAGGGAGACCTACAGGTCTTTTCTTAAGTTCATTTCACCAACACTAACGGGGCTCCCCGGGCTTCCCTCATAGCTCAGTCAGTAAAGAATCTGCCTGCAATGTAGGAGACCTGGGTTGGATTCCTGCGTCGGGAGGATCCCCTGGAGGAGGAAATGGCAACCCTCTCCATTATTCTTGCCTGGAGAATCCCACGGACAGAGGAGCCTGGCAGGCTACAGTCCATGGGGTCGCAAAAGAGTCAGACACGACTTAGCAGCTAAACCACCACCACCAATAGGGATCCCCAGGTGGAATAGTGGTAAAGAATCCACCTACCATTGCAAGAGACAAAAGAGACATGGGTTTGATCCCTAGGTCAGGAAGAGTCCCTGGAGAGGGAAATGGCAATCCACTTCAGTATTCCTGCCTGGAAAATTCCATGATAGACAGAGGAGTCTGGCGGGATATAGTCCATGGGTTCACAAAGAATTGGGCATGACTGAGCACAGACAGGGCAGAATCTTTATAATGAGAATGCCTTTTTTTTTAATTGGAGGATAATTGCTTTATAATGTTGTGGAGGTCTCTGTTATATATCAAGGCCTCCCATTCCCCACCATGTCATCACAGAGCACCAGGCTGAGCTTTCTGTGCTTAAATCCGGTAGCTTCCCACTAGTTATCTATTTTACACATGATAATGTATACATGTCAATAAAGCAAGGATGTCTACCTGTTTTCTTCAGGGACATAACCCTGTGCTTAAAATAGAGCCTAGAATATAGTAACATATTCAATGAAAACTTCTGAATGTGCAAATGAAAGGATGGATGAATCATAGACTTAAGACAGCCAAGCACTGTTCTGGGTTGTCTTCATAGCCACCCTCTGAAGCAGGGACAGCGGTCATCCTCCATTTGCAGATGAGGCGCCCAAGCAGTACACCTGTGGAGTCTCTGTTCTACACTACACCACACGACACAGCCTCCCATATGGGCCAGTAGCTGTTCTCATCTACTTCACATAAGATATTTCCTGACACTTGACTAAAGAAAGTCAAGTGGGAGACTTTTTGGGTGGGAGAGAAGAAGAAATGCTTCAAAACCACTGACTTCGCAGTGAGATGCAAGTCACAAATCTCACTTCTTGCTCTGTTTTTACCACTACCTTTGGGACTTCAAGCAAGTGGCTGAATTTCTCACTTTTTCATGTTCCCTCATCTCTCTTTATCACTTACCTTGCAAGGTTACTCTACACAAAATGATTAGAGAATCCTGGTGTTGTCAGAAATACAATTTTGCTAACATTGATTCCAGAACTGTGAGACAAGGGGAAGGACTAGGTGATCACAACACTCTTTCTAAAGTTCAATGCCTCTGTGATTAAAAGACTTTGTGCAGGGCCATCCACATGGTTATTTTATTCCTGAATATCCTTTCTGCCTGAACAAGCCATATGGCTTTCGGTTCAGTTGCCAGGCAGCCTGGCCAAGCTCCTATCAACATGTCAAGTAGATGAAGTGGAGGGGAAGGAGAAACAGAACTCTGCGTGTTGGTTGTGCTGAACGGTAAAGAGAAAACAGAGACACAAAATCTTGGGCTAAGGTTTGACCTCAACAGCTGCAAAACCAATCATCTCAATGTTTCACTAGGTTTCTAGAAGCATCCATGGGAGCAAAAAAAATCACAGTAGCCCTTAATATATAATAATGCCTCTCATGGGCTTACTTCTGGTATGATGTTTTAAATATGTGACAAAACCCAAAAAGCTACAGTTTCAGATCTTGCCAGAAACTGGGATTTTACTTTAAATTTACAAGAGTCACAGGGGGCTTACTGGATAAGACATGAAGACCTTCTTTATAAATTCTTATAAGACTAGAAACCACGGCATGCCTATGCAGGTCCTGCTGCTGGCATTTTCTTCAGGAAAATAAAAAGGTCCAAAACCCTGTTTTAAAAAACGGATGAGACTTCCAGTTTCCAGCTCAGCATGTAAGGAGCTTAGAGGTTGCCACTCCATCCTAACAGCAAGTAAAAAGCTGAACAAATGAAAATTTAATGATTCTGCGGAAAACTCTCAGAGAAGTGAGGTCATAGGGCAGACAGCTGCCCCCAAACTGGAAAGATAGATACAGAGAATCACAACCTACAGGAAACAGAAACCCTCAAGCAGAAACCTCCATGAAAACCAGTGCTGGCACAGGAAACCCAAACTGTAATTGATAAATTGCTGGAAGCTCGGTGTGGACAAATCTGAGTGAAAAACTCTAGTGGGACTCAGGCGTAGAGGACCCCACACCTTTGTGAGTTTTACCTCCCAGAGCTCGACCAGAGCCTCACAGTGAGTACTTGAGAAAAACCCTTTCAGGTTTCCGGCAGAGGGAGGGCAAAAGGAACCGTTTTGATAACCACCACAGAATTCTTGGGAGAAACTATTTACCAGAACCTGTCCTCCTGGGGTTTTATCAGAGAATAAGTGACCTCAGGAAGGGAAATATCCTACTCCAACTTGGCTGAATAATTCAGCCATCTTGTCCCACCTGAGAGAGGGGATAAAACTGAAGAGCACTGGCAAGGTCCACAGCCCAGGGTACATGCTCACCAAAAGGCTGAGACCTCATCACAGGGCTACAGGGACTTTCCAGATGGTGCAGTGGATAAGAACCCACCAATAAATGCAGTAGACACAGGTCCGATCCTTGGTCTGGGAAGATCCCACAAGCCTCAGAGCAATTAAGCCCGTGTGCCACAACTACCGAAGCTGGCGCTACAGAGCTTGTGCTCTGCAGCAAGAGGAGCCACCACAATGGAGACTGCAACCAAAACTAGATTCTTCTTAAAAATCACAGGGCTACAGGATGCTTCCCAGTCCCTCATACTTTATGAAAGGCCTATTTACAGCAGTTCCTTTTATGCACTACATCACGTCAACCTTTCAACAAAAAATGACAAGGCATAATAAAAAGCAAAAAAAAAAAAACACTGCTTGAACAGACTGAACAGTTATCAGAGCCAAAATCAGGTATGGTACAAATTTTGGAATTATCAGACCAGAAATTTCAAAATACTGATTAATATGTTAAAGGGCTTTAATGGGAAAAGTAGGTGACATACAAGGATAGATAGATATTGTAAGCAGAGAGATGGAAACTCTAAAAGAATCAAAAAAAGAATGCTAGGGATTAAAACCAATGTAACAGAAATGAAGAATGCCTTTGACGGACATAATTAAGAAAAAAATATTTCTGAACATGAGGATATGACAAAAGAACCTTCCAAAATGCAAAAGCAAAGGGGAGAGATAGAATAGACTATCCAAGAATTATGGGGAAACCATAAAAGGTATAACATACGTGAGATGGGAACACCAGGAGAAGAGAGAAAGACACAGAAGCAATATTGGAGGCAATAATGACTGAGAATTTCCCCAAAATTAAATGTCAAACACCAAACCACAGCTCCAGAAGCTCAAAGAGCCCAAGCAGGATAAATGTCCAAAAAACCTACTCCTAAAGGTATCACATCTAAGCTTCAGAAATCGAAGATAAAGGAAAAAAAAAACTTGAAAGAATCAGAAGAGAAAAGAACCTTACCTATAGAGGAATAAGGAAAAGAACTCACTTGACTTCTCAGAAACCATGCAAATAAGACAGTAAAGTGAAATACTTAAAATATTGAGAGGGGGAAAAGAAACACCAATCTAGAATTTTGTTTTCTATGAAATTAGCCTTCAAAAGTGAAGAAGAAATAAGGGCTCTCTCAGACAAAGAAAAACTGAGGGGATGTGTTTCCAGTAGACCCATCTTACAAGAAACATTAGTTCTCACAGAAAAGGAAAATGATATACATTGGAAACTCAGATCTACATGAAAAAGGAAGAGCACTGAAGAAAGAATCAGATCATATCAGATCAGTCGCTCAGTCGTGTCTGACTCTTTGCGACCCCATGAATCGAAGCACGCCAGGCCTCCCTGTCCATCACCAACTCCCAGAGTTCACTCAGACTCACGTCCACTGAGTCAGTGATGCCATCCATCCATCTCATCCTCTGTCGTCCCCTTCTCCTCCTGCCCCCAATCCCTCCCAGCATCAGAGTCTTTTCCAATGAGTCAACTCTTCGCATGAGGTGGCCAAAGTACTGGAGTTTCAGCTTTAGCATCAGTCCTTCCAAAGAAATCCCAGGGCTGATCTCCTTCAGAATGGACTGGTTGGATCTCCTTGCAGTCCAAGGGACTCTCAAGAGTCTTCTCCAACACCACACCTCAAAAGCATCAATTCTTCGGCACTCAGCCTTCTTCACAGTCCAACTCTCACATCCATACATGACCACAGGAAAAACCATAGCCTTGACTAGACGAACCTTTGTTGGCAAAGTAATGTCTCTGCTTTTGAATACGCTATCTAGGTTGGTCATAACTTTCCTTCCAAGGAGTAAGCGTCTTTTAATTCCATGGCTGCAGTGACCATCTGTAGTGATTTTGGAGCCCAGAAAAATAAAGTCTGACACTTTCCACTGTTTCCCATCTATTTCCCATGAAGTGGTGGGACCGGATGCCATGATCTTCGTTTTCTGAATGTTGAGCTTTAAGCCAACTTTTTAACTCTCCACTTTCACAAGGTAAAATTTTTTTAAAAAACCCTTTTATCTTTATTTTTAATTGATTTAACAAAAGCCTGTTCAAAATAATAGCAATACATTCAATTATATATATATGCTTATATATAAATGATATGAATGACAACAATTACACAAGGAAAAGGAGAAAAAAAGATTATTTTGTTATTATAAGGTACACATACTACCCATGAAATGGTATAGAGTTATTTGAAAGTGGACTTGGATTGGTTGTAAACGTACATTGCAAATTCTAGGGCAACCACTAAAATGCAGCTTTAAAAGACATTTAATGGATATGCTAAGAGGAGAGAAAACAGAATCATATAAAATGCAGATTTATAACTGCCAAAACCTGAAAGCAACCAAGATGTCTTTTGGTAGGTGAGTGAATAAACAAACTGTGGTACGTCCAGAAAAGAAAATATTCAGTGCTAAAAAGAAATGAGCTATCGAGTCATGCAAGACACGGAGGAAAGTTAAATGTGTATTACTTGCTAAGTGATGAAGCCAATTTGAAAAAGCAACATCATGATTTCAACTATGACATTTTGGAAAAGGCAAAACTACGGAGACAATAAAAAGATCGCTGTGGCCAGAGGCTAATGGGAGGGGGAAGGATGAACAGGAGGGCACAGAGCGTTTTGAGGGCAGTGACTCTGCCCCGTGGGATGCTACACTGGTGGATCCACGCTATTAAACATCTGTCCAAGTCCACAGAACGCACAACACTGAGCCTGAGCCCTAAGGATGTGTCAGTGCAGGTTCACTGACTGCAACAAATGGACCACTGCGAGCGGATGTTAGTCGTGGGAGGTTGTGCGCGTGTGGGGACAATGGGTATACAAAAACCTACGCTTTCTCTACAGTTTTTCCATGAACCTAAAATTGCTCTAAAAAATAAAGTTTATCAGGAGCACATTCACTAAATCTTGACAACCATTTCCCTCTTTCTTCCTTATCACAATTATTATTTTTCCTGCATTATGTAGCGGTTTTTAGCATGAAAATAATATATACATATTAAACAAAATGTGAAAAAGGAAAAAAGAAAAAAATCACTGAGAGTTTTCCAACTGGGAACTACAATTACAGGTTGTTTCCTTGTAGCCTGTTTTCTAAACATAGATTTTTTTTTTTTTTAATTCTGCTTAAACGTGACTGCTAAGGATCTAACCTTGGGGAAACAAACTTTTAGTTAATCTAGCGTCCCTATTTTCTCCTCACCCTCAAAACCTATCCTGCAGCTGGGGTCTGGGGCTTGCTCCAGAAATCTTAACTGTGTGCAGGAGGGGGTTCCACCCTGGGTTGTAGGGAGACAGGGGAGGATCTTATGCAGCCTCTCAAACCCTGCTTCTCTTTCAAGCCCTCCATATCAACTCATCCTTCTCAGCACCTGGCTTCTTCAATTACTGAGCCTTTCCAGAGTTCTGCAGGAAATCTGCCTGCTTCTCTTTGGCAGCCATCACTATAGGCAGCCATTACTATAGGCACTCTGCCCTATGAATGTAGCCGTCAGACCTCCGAAGGCTCTCTGTCTTCACTGCTGGTAGACTGGTGTTGTAGGTGACTGTTGGTCTCATCAGTTCTATTTCTCATTCTCCTTGTCATTGTCAGGTGATGAATGATATTTGAGAGAATAAAGAGGATGAAAGGTGTTTATTCCATCATAATTCTTATACAATATCCTAGTACTATATTCTCTGTATTATTAAACCTCTTTATTTCACTGTTAGGAATACACCCATTTCAAATATGACTGAATGTTTCTGGAAGTCTTTTTCGTGTGTTTGTTTTTAAAATTGGGAACGAGTTGCAAGATCAATGAACTGGAAAGAAGTTCGAAATTCTGAACACAATTTTCATAGGTGGAACTTCCTCCATCAACTCCTAAGACAATGTCAGGCACATAGCTGGTGATCAATACCCGTTGAGTGATTATGGAGAAGCTGTCTGGGGGAAGGTCAACAGCATACATAGTGGCATTTATGGAAACCTAGGCTTGTCCCTGAAAGGAAATCTGTTGTACTGTGAATTGCTTCAGTCTGAGAAGCAAGAAAGGTTGGCCTGTGACCACATCTGGTATCTATATGTACCTACTACGAAGGGTGCTGAAGCATCTGTAACACAGACTCAGTTCATCTAGTGGGCTCACCAATGACCTGCTTACTGTGTGACACAGACTTCCTGGGGCCCTCAGACCAGGGCCAGGCATAATTCAAGAATTTCTTCTTAATTAAAGCAACAGAGATCAAAGACCTAAACAGAGCGGTAATGACAGAGCATTAAACGCAAAGTAAATGCACCATTCCTTGAATAATTCCATTTGTGACTAATTTAGCCACACAGCCATAGAAGAAATCATTTCGGTGGAATGGTTGGTATAAGGCAACAGGCAGGAAGAATAGCATGAACTAATGTCTTCATATTTTCACTGCTTATGCCTCACTTTGAGGCAATGTTTCATTTTTAAGCATCTACCTTGTGGCTTAAGGGTGTTTCTTAACTCCCCCTAAACCTTGCATTCTGAACCAGTAGAGTGCAGTATGTATTCATACCTCTGGGAAACATCTGTGACAAAGTTAACGTTTCCTGAACTCAGTAAATGAAAACCCAGATTTCTCGAGCTCCTTAAATTTCTATGGAAAAGGTCACTTCTTCCTCAGTTTATTTCAATACCACTCCAATCTATGCACTGCTGTCAGAACAATCTTAGAACACAGCTCTGAGCACTTTAATCCTCTCTTCAGAAATGGCTTTCCTCTGCTTCCCAGGTCCTGGCCTAAAACCCTCACCTCTTGATGCGCTCAGATCTCCTCAAAATGAACTACTCTTCATTCTCTGACTAAGCCTGCACCTTTCTCAGCTTTGCGCCTTAGCCACGCTGTGTCTTCTGCCTGAAATGCCCTTCATCAGACAGCTGAAATGGCAATCCTCCTTTGAGGCTCCCACTCCTTTTTTAAGAAGGAATAGTTAGAACTTTTCATTTCACCAAAATCATTCAGAACTTGCATTACACTCAAAAAGGTCACTATCCAAAGCGGAGGGTGAAAGTCGTTCAAGGCCAAATAAATTTTGTTACCAACACATGTTGTACAAACTGCTATGGGGCAAAGCAGAAGGGACGGATTCTGAAGTCAGATATATGTGGCTTTATATCCTGGCTCTGACATCTTTTAATCTCTCGTGACCTTGTTTAAGTTAATCAACCTTTCTGAAACTGAGTTTTCTCCCCGGTAAAACAGACATAATGATCCATGTTGTCACAAATGTAGGTGGTAGACACAAAACACACATTTCCCATGTTCTAATGAATAATTCTATGCTGCCCATGTCCCTCCTATGTTGTAAGTTTGGGTCTCTTCAGGTTTCTTTCTTTTGCTGGTCACTAACGAGGCTTAGTTCCCAGGGCTCGTGGAAGATGTCTCCACAGACTGTTGAGGAAATGTTCCCTCTCCCCATCCCTGATCACGAGGGGAGATAATATTCTCCATCAGAAAACTGAGATTTCCAGACTTGGGGGACTGCTACTGTGTCCTGTTAAAGCAACCTCTAAAAACATGCAATTTTGATTGTTTTCTCAATTTGTGATGGTTTTGATTATTTGATTGTTAATAATGTGTTACCCTCGTAATACTATGGAAACGAACCTCTCCTCTTCCTCCAAATGTAAGTACTTGTGAATTATCTTCATTAAGTCATAAGGGGAGGCAAAATGAAATAAGAATAGATCTGAAGAAGTTCTCATTTCAACTAAAACATTGAGAGCCTGGGATGAAGTTAACAGGGAGTCACTATGAAAATTAATCTCAATAATTCACTAATACTATTCAGCAGATAGGGCATAACAAAACATAGCAATAATGTAACAACTGCACCTATCTCTTCCACCAGTAAAGATGATGACAGAGCTTATTTTAGCACACACGCTTTCAAGGCCTCAGCCAAAACCTCTCTCTACTACGCTGCGGAAAAGCACGAGCAAAGCTCTCTTGTCTGAATCAGCCGGGCTTCTCAGCCAGGGTATGTGCCTGACCCTGTTTTCCCTGCTGACTTTGCCATCCTGTTATAAATCTGTCAGCGCGAGCCCAGAAACATACTCCGTTCATTTACTTAATAGCATGCAACTCTTCAAAGGGCAAAGGGTTTTGAGGAAATCCGAACTAACCGAGGAGGGAAAAAGGCCAGAAGTGTGGATTCCTCTGCTGGAGATAAACGGTACCTATCAAACGCACACACAAATCCCTGAATAAATACGGAGAGCATTCCTTTGTGTTGCTTCAGAATTGAGACTGCATTAAGAAAAGAGCAAGGTAACTTACTTTTCGTCACACCACTAAGTCTTCGCTCTGCCAGAATGCTATTAGCATTAATGGGAGATTTTACTACCTCTCAAAGTGTGTGTAAAAACCAAGTGTCTCTAAAAAGTATTATTTTGTTGGCATTTATGATAAGCACTATTAAAACAACATATAAAAATGTCAATGTTTCATTTGAATACCTAGTTGCACCCAAACTGGCTGTTGCACAATTTTAGTTTACACAATCTATTAACAAAACACACACTCTAGTCTGATTAGACTACATTATTCTTCCTGAGGGAAAACCTGAAGCTACTGTGTGGTGGGCTCTTGGCTTACATGATCCGTGATACTTAAAATGATGCTGTGAAGTAGCTTTCATTAGCCCCACTTTTCAGAGGAGAAGTCTCAAGCTTAAGAGGATTAAGGAACCTGTCCAAGGTGACATAGCTGGTAAGTGACTGAAGGAGACTCAGCCTGCAAAGCCTAGCTGAAGTGAGCAGCGTACTCTCCCCAGCGTGGTCTCCTGTGACCACTGAACTCCCTGCCCTGGTGACAGCTGGTTTTAGAGAGCTTCTGGGTGCCACTGACTCATTTCAACTGAAACAGGTGAGCAGGGGCCACTGATTCAAAGGTGTTCTTACCCCAGGCCATGTCCTCAAATATCTTAATAAGTCCTGATGTTGTTATTGTTGAGTCACTAAGTTGGGTCCCATTCTTTTGCAACACCATGGACTGTAGCCCATTAGGCTCCACTGTCCATGAGATTTTCCAGGCAAGAATACTGGAGTGGGTTGCCATTTTCTTCTCCAAGAGATCTTCCTGACCCAGGGATCGAACCCACATCTCCTGAATTAACAGTTGGATTCTTAACCACTGAGACACTTGGGAAGTCCCCTGATACCAGATTGCTTTCTTGTCCTTACCTCTAGCTCCTGAAAAGCAGAGGAAAGGAAATCGGATTTCAAATCATAAGGATTATGCTGTGTTTTCACTCCACTACTAGGTCACAGGCACTTTAGCTGCTGGGTAAGAGGTTGGAGACACGCTTCTGAAGCTGTAAGTGAGTTCACATACCTGAAGCTCCACTGTCAACTCCAGAGGGTTGGAGGGCAAGGACAAAGTGCTCAGTGCAATGGGGTGGTGAGAGGAGAGCAGAGTTTGGACTCTAATAATTAGGATCCAGCCCTTCCAAATCTTGACAATTCTGCTTCCAGAAAGTCTCTGGAATGTATTCACTTCTTTCCATCCCTGCTGCCAGCCTCCTAGTTAACACCATCTTCTGTCTCCTCTGATTGTAACAGCCTTGGACTCAGCTTCTACTCTTGCCTTCTTGGAGCCACTCAAAAGTATCAGAATCATCTTTTTAAAAACACGAATTCGATCTGGTCACGCTCATATTTCATACCTTTCAATGGTTTCCTACTACTTTGACATAAAATGTAAACTTCTTCAAATGGCCCATGAGGCTCTGCTAGATCAGATCTGCCTGTTACCCAGTGCTCAGCTCCCCCCTCTCCAAACCACTTCTCTTCTGCATGCTCACCAGCTCAGGGTAGCTCAAATACAACCAGTGTAGCAGCCTACCTGAACCAAAAAATCTAGTTTCCTCTTTAATTTTCTCTCCATTGCCTGATAATATTTTCTCTCACGCCCTTCCAGTTACCACAATTTGTAATAGTGCCTTTATTTCTCTGGTGCTTGTTATCAGCACCTCTGCAGGAAGGTAGGAATTGTGCTATATTACAACATGGGCTCACTCTCAGTCTGTGTATATGCTCCTTCAATCCTCACCAAAACCCTATGAAGTAAAGACTAATACTATCCCCACTTTACAGATTAAGGAATCTGAGGCAAAGAGGGGTTAAGCACCTCCCTCAGGTCACACGGCTGTTGAGAAGCAGGGCCAAGCACAAGCCCAGGCAGCCTGGCCCTGGAGTCTGCTCGGCATTACCACTGCAGGTAAACCCCCTGTACAAGCAGTGAGCCTGGCTCATGGTGGAGCTCCATAAATACTGGCTCAGTGAACAATGCAGTAAAATCATCTAAGTCTGAACAACCAGAGAAATTGAGGACCTTTATATGTTCCCTTACCCATTCCCAGTGCTATTATTTATGTTGGTATGCACTGTCTCTCTCTGCTAATTTATAAGCTCCTCTAGGGCAAGAATCATACTTTATCCATCTTTATGTCTCTCATGGTATCCAACATAATGGTAAGTGCTCAAAAAAGTTTGCCTAATGTGTGCCGGCAAATTAAAAGTTAGTAGAACCAGAATTGCAATAAACTAAAAGTCACCTACGTGTTCCTATAAAAAATAAGTACAACGGTTACCATTCATCATTTTAATCACTTACGGAGTTGATTTGATTCTACAGGTATTCTTTGTCTTCCAAAATTAAAGAGCCCTTTTATGGAGTGTGGCATTCTATTCCATGAGTGAGTAGGAATCATCTTTACTGGAAAAACGTTTAAGTGTCGGGGAGGGAAGGGAGAACTGTTTCAAAAGTCTGAATGCCCCAGGGTAGGGCATGTCCAGCCTTTCAGAGCATGGCTAGTCTACCACAAGCCTTGTGGGGAGCTCAGCATGGCCTCACCCTCCAAGAGTCTTGTGTCTCGTTAGCGCTGCTCCCCACACCGCCCCTATGCTCCTGCAGCCCAGTCTCCTCTCCCATTTCCTCCTGTTAGCTCTGACTTCTGCTAAACCAGATGATGGTGATCCATGCTGCAAAGTTCTTTCTACCACGTTCATGAAGAATTCTCTCCTGGGAAACACCTAGGAAAGGGCCTACAAATTCAGGGCAGTTCAGCCTAGTATCAAGTACCCATCCCTCTCACAGTGGGCATGTATCTTTAAAGTATCTGGCTACTGTAAACCAGGCTTTCCTGGTGGCTCAGATGATAACGTATCCGCCTGCAATGCAGGAGACCTGGGTTCACTCCCTAGGTTGGGAAGATCCTCTGGAGAAGGGAATGGCTACCCATTCCAGTATTCTGGCCTAGAGAAGTCCATGGATAGAGGAGCCTTGCAGGCTACAGTCCATGGGGTTGCAAAGAGTTGGACATGACTGAGCAACTTTTACTCACTGTAAGCCAAAACATGGAAGCAACCTAAATGTCCACTGATGGATGAAAAGATAAAGAGGATGTGGTACACGTGCCCATTGGACAACCGCTCAGCCATTAAAACAACAAAGTAATGCCATTTGCAGCAACGTAGGTGCATAGAGAGCATCACACTAAGTGAAGTTAAGTCAGAAAAAGAAAGACAAATACCATATGATATCACTTACATGTGGAATCTAAATTATGGCACAACTGAACATATCTGTAAAACAGACTAGATGCGCAGACATTAGACTTACAGTCACCAAAGGGGAGATAGATCTGGGGAGAGGGATGGACTGCGAATTTGGGGTAGGTGCAAACTATTACATTTAGAATGGATAAGTAACAAGGTCCTACCATACAGATAGGGAACTATATCCCATCTCCTGAGATAAACCATAATGGAAAAGAATATTTAAAAAAACAATGTATATTTGTGTAAAACTGAGTCATTTTGCTGTCCAGCAGAGATTGGCACAACATTGCAAATCAAGTATACCTGAATTAAAAAAAAAAAAGTATATGGCTATTGTGATAATCCAGACCTCCCTGTTATGAAATGTGGCTTTCTGCTCCATGAGAGGATAGCAACAGTCTTTAGTGAAAAGAATAAACCCAGCTTCCTGTGAGGGAAATCCAGATGACTAAAGGTCTGGCATTCAACCCTTCTCTGAAACAACCGCCACACCACCAAATAAAACCTTGAGGGCAGAAACAGTCAAATCAGATGCCCAAGGAGGCCAGAAGCAACAGAGGTCTGTGACTCTGTTCTAGAGGAGATGAAGGAGAGTGAAGTGGGGGTGAAGAGGGAAGTTCTGTCCTATCTAAAAATATTTGTTAGGGATAGAATCATGCTCTCATCAAAGGAGACATGCTGGACCGTGGACCAACCACCAGGACCTCAGAATGTGCTTTCTTTGGATACGTGCCACTGTGGGTGAATTAGTTAACATGAGATCACAGAGTCGAGGGGCCCCTAATCCAATATGAATCGCGCACCTTGTCAGAAGGCTGTATGAAGAGGAACGCACAGAAAGCTCCATGTGCAGATAGAGGCAAAAGTTAGATGAATGCAGCTATGAGCCAAGGAGCACCAAGCATGGTCTGCCATCACCAGGACAGAGGAACGGGACAGCCTCACACTCAGAACCCTTAGAAGGCACCACCTCTGCTGACACGGTGATTTCAGACTTCTGTTCTTCAGAACTGTGAGAGAATCGATTTCTGTTGTTTTCAGCCATTCAGTTTGTGGTACTTTGTTTTCGTATTTTGCTTTACAGCCCTAGGAATCTAACAGTGTCCAAATTCAGATGTCTAAAAAAAAAAACAAAAAAAACCTGTGTTGGCCAAACAACACATCTGTGGGCCTGATCCAGAGCCCGGCCGCCAGACTGTCTCTAATTCAGTGTTCACTATCCAGGGGGTAGTCATATTTTTGCTAAAAATCAAAAACACTGTTACAAGACTCTTTTGGCGGGCGGGTGGGGGGGGGGGGCCAAAAGAAAGTTCAATCTCCGGATGGTACACATCAGCATATGTTCTTCTAAAGAGCAGAATTACCTTTCAGGGTCTGGAGGTTGGAAGCAGCATGAGCTCATATGCTAGCGCCCTGATGCTCACCAGCTGTGGGGTTGGGCTCTCTGCGCCTCAGTCTCTCCACCTAAAAATGGAGATGATACTGTAACATGCCTCACCCGTGAGTATACACGGCACTCTGGGCAGCCTTCGGAATCATGTAGAGAGAAGAGAACTCAGCAACCAAAGCAGTGTGGTTTCCATCTTGGGTTGAATCATTTGACTGCATCTTGCTGTGCATTACTTTCTGTTTACTTTCCTGTGAACTTCTCTAGGACAAGGCCTGTGTCTTGGTCTCTCCACCTTCCTTGTATGTATGTGGTAGGTGGTCAAATACATTGGGAAAAGAAGGTATGAATTTACTTCATCTCTTTGACCTCTGTGACTGTGTACTCCCTGAGGGGAAAATCTGAGTTCTGTTTCCTCCACAGCGCCAGGCATGAGGTGAAAGGTTACGCACAGAGTAAATGGAAGTCCTCCCACGGGAGGGATGTCTGTGGCTGGGTGAGGAAGATCCCCTGGAGAAGGGCATGGCAACCCACTCCAGTATCGTTGCCTAGGAAATCCCATGGGCAGAAGAGCCTTGCGGACTACAGTCCACAGTGTCACAAAGAATCATTCACTGCCAAGCGGAAAAGAGAGCCAGAATTAAATGCTTCCTTCCAAGTTCAGCGTCTGGACCTGAGTTTGCCTATCTCTTTCCTGCTTGTCACACACTTATGACATGTAGAGCAAATCAGGGTGATACTTCCTAACTGAGGACTTTGGGAAAACCTATTAAATCCAAAGGCAGAGAAACAGTTTCAAGAACATGACAAATGCAGCAGTCAGTAATTTTGCAATAACCAGCAAAAGGCAAGAAATGCACTTACTCTCTATGGCTGCTGGATGCTGACTGGAGCAATGCCTTCCAGTCTGGAAGGCAGAATCCTAGTACAGACTGTGTTACGGATGTTGCCCTGCTGAATTGCTGCTGTTACCTGATACACCAGTTACCTGTTTTGTAAATAAAGTTTTATTGATACTCAGCCCTGCCCATTCACTTACATATTGTCTATGGCTGCTTTTGTGTTCAAGGACAGAGTAGAATAGTTATAACAAAGACCAGAAAGCCTAAAATATTTATTTACTGCCTGATTCTTTATAGAAAAATCAGCCAACCTCTAATCTGAACCATCCTATGGTGTTTATGCTACAATTTTAGCTCTAAGAGGATAGGAACCTTGTCTGACTCAGACTTCTATGTCTGACATCTGGAATACCTGGTTTACAGCAGGTACTTGATAAACCTTTGAATATAGAATGAACACATAGCCAAATAAATGGTGAGATTCTGGATGGGTAGTAACAACAGTATACCAAATACTAGTAGGATGCCCATGGGGCCAGGCCTGTGTCCATAGGCTCTGCCCACTTCAAGAGGCCAAACCATGAGTATCTAGGGCTGCTACTGTATGTCCTGTGGTCAACTAAGTACCTAGGCGTGCTCCGGGAGCCCAGGCTGGACAGACAACCAGGACATAATCACTGTAAGAAATCAAAATTGCTGGCCTGTCAGGACAGATTACACCTAACTATGAAGAACCTTTCAGAATCCTTTTTCTATATATATACATTTACATTAGAAATGTTTCAAGGGAATAAACACTTGCAAAGCGGTTCAAATTTAAGGGGTCCCTTACACAGTTGAACCCAAAACAGCTGTCAGAAGCCAAACATTTATAAACACAAATGTTCAAGGTACTGAGCAAAAAAAAAAAAAAAAAAAGACTTTCAGATCTGAAAGAAAAAGCTCAATCTAACCTGCCATAACAAAAGCAAAGAAAGAAACAGAAAAGCCAGACATTTCTAAGCAAGATCCTTTAGTGTTAATATTAAAAGCATGTGTATGTTCTGGCTCCAATAAAATTGTTTATGGTTAGAAAGTAAGGAAGGGTCCTTTAACTTGGAAAAGGATCACATGGAACTTGTTGCATAAAAGAAGATTTTGATATTATTTTTCTCTTTTCATTTTTTCCCTCTCACTCAAAAGAACTTTTGCTTCTATGCACATGTCTTGGAGGCAGGCTTGAGTAGAAGACTCTAGGTCCTGCTTCAAGGGATTTGGGGCACAATTCATACTCCCAGGGCCTCTAAGTACTGTGGTGTCTTTACAGGAGGTCTGTAGAGCTGTGACTTTCTCGTAATCCACACATATTCTCCTTTAAAATGTTTTTGGTAATACTGAATTACCATCGTTGAAAGCAGTGGGGGTTTTAATTACTGTTATGACAGGATCACACTTAGATTTAAATAAAAGTGGCATTTATTTTCTCAGTTTCTGATCAAATATGAAACAATCAAAATACCATTCTGAAGGCTGACCTGACATTACAATAAAAGTATAAGTTAAATACTGTACCAAAGAAATCTCAATGTAACAAAGTTTTAAAAATTAACTGTCTCCAAAGCCCACTTGGGCTTCCCTGGTGGCTCAGATGGTAAAGAATTTGTGGGCAATGGAGGAGACCCAGGTTTGATCCCTGGGTTGGGAAGATCCCCTGGATGAGGAAATGGCAACTCACTCCAGTATTCTTACCTGGAAAATCCCATGGATGGAGAAGCCTGGTGGGCTACACCCCATGGGGTCACAAAGAGTCAGACACAACTGAGCAACTAACACACACACGCACACACACACACACTTAAGCCCACTTACTTCATATTTATTAATAATTCAGGTACTATGGGAAAATGTGCACAGTCTATATCAATTATTTTTATAATATTAAGAAAATTTATTTAATCCATAGGATGAGCAAAAAAAAATCAGACAAAGATTAAAAAGAAATCACACTAGACTTGCTTTGAGGAGTGTTGTATTCCATTCAGAAGTAGGAATTCCCTTTTTGTAGTCACACCATGAGGGATGTAGTCAGGTGTTTCTTACAACAATTTCTAAAGTGCTGGTGCTCTGCATGATGGTACATGATGCCCCAACATGACCCTGCTCCCCTATCAGGTGAGAACACTTGGCAATGAAGATCTATTAATAATAGACATAACATCTCTCCCCTTCCTTATTTTGCCACGGCCTTCAGGACATTATTTTCAGTTGTAACTTTTCAAATTCTCACCCTTAAGGGATTCTGTGCCTAGATTAGAATATAAATGCATTCTTCAAAAGGTAATAGCAAAAGAAAATTAATGGTTAATTACAGCAGATTGAGAGCCCCTGATGGCTCAGATAGTAAAGAGTCTGCCTGCAGTGCAGGAGACCTGGGTTCGATCTCTGTGTCAGGAAGATCCTCTGGAGAAGGAAATGGCAACCCACTCCAGTATTCCTGCCTGGAGAATCCCATGGCCATGGGGTCACAAAGAGGCGGACACAACTGAGCAACTTTACTTTCACTATTTTTTTATAAGAATTGGGCATGTCAAAATGATGCTTCTTTGTCAAAGTCCTTCATAATATTGAAGTCATAAGATGAAATGGCAACCACCTTTTCATGAGATCAAAAGTTCAGCCTATATGGCCCACCTGGACCCTTGACCAGACACTCAGATTTTTTGTTTGGCTTTTCAAGATATATGTCCTGCTTTCCTCTTGATAATTTCAAACCTTCCATGTGAGAATGTTAATAAGAAGCTATTAGTAACATCTGTCAATCTTTTATTGATATGATGGATCCTTACTTGTTTTCATCTTTATTTTGGTTCTGAGTGATGTGATCTCAGCAACCTCCCAGAGTATCCAATGACTAAGACAATATTGTAAAAGCCCCATTGAAATCACAAACAAAACCCCCAAACACCTAAAGATATAGTTTCCAAACACATGGTGTGATAGGAACAGTTCTGGTTGGAAGGAATTAGAAACCAATAAGCAAAACAGCTTGCTCCCGTAAGAAATGGCCAGGAGTAAGATCCAAGGAGAGAAAGAATAAAGTTATATTTTAGCTTCAGATTAATCATATTCTAGTTCAACTATAAGGCAACACTTTCAAAACTTAAATGGGTATTACATTAGGATAGACTCAATTAAGCCTACTCTTATCCTGGAATCTTTCATAGACAAAGCTACTTTCTATTTCTAAAAGAAAAATTATTCAATCAGAAGCAACTTCACAACCATTTACCAAGAATCTATTTGCACTTGAATCCTACAGAGATACTTCCTTTCCTGTGTAAGGTGTGTGTATCCATCTGGGCTCTGGATCACACCCCTCTCCCTTCCCTTTGGAAAGTGAAAGTCGCTCAGTCGTGTCCGACTCTTTGCGACCCCGAGGACTATACAGTCCATGGAATTCTCCAGGTCAGAATACTGGAGTGGGTAGTCATTCCCTTCTTCAGAGGATCCTAATCCAGGGATCGAACCCAGGTCTCCCACATTGCAGGCAGATTCTTTACCACCTGAGCCACCAGGGAAGCCCTTCCCTCTAGGAGTTCTCAGACTTGAGGGTGTTTCAGAATCACCTGGAGGGCTTGTTAAAACTCTGGCTGCTGGGCCGCAAACCCAGAGTTTCTGATTCAATAGGGGCTGAAAATTTACTCTTCTAAAAAAGTTTCAGGTGATGTTGATACTGTTGCCCCCAAACAAGACTTTCAGAAACACTATTCTAGAACCTGCTGCGTTGACTGTCCTCTCTTCCCAGATTCTTTAGACTTCCCCTCCATATTGCCTTTCTCTCAGCATATAAACATGTTTAAATTTCTCTCATTTAAAAATGCAAACAATAATCTCCCTTGACCTCGTCGGGAATGGGTGTAGTATATTCCTCTCTCCTTTTATGCATCCAAAATTCTTAAGAGAATGTTCTCCACATATCCCTTTCTACCTTCCCACTTCCTCCTCGCTGCTCTGCAGCCTGACAGCTGCCCTCTCAGATTCACTGAACCTGCACAGCCTATGTTCCTGCATAACTCGAGTCTCCAGGCTACTTCTTGGTCCCCATCTTAATCTTTCCACAATGTCTGGCGTACTCACCTGCCAAAAGGGCATTCCCTTCTCCTTTGGATTTTGTAGCATCTCTCTATCCTGGGTCTCTTACCCCTCTCTTGCTGACCCTTTTTGGTCTCCTTTGTAGGAATACATTTTCACATCCCCCTTAGTGTCAGTACTCCTTAGGTCCTTCTCCCTTGGCCCTCCTCTTCTCGCTCTACACATTTTGCCTGAGAATTCTCATTTATGCTTATATTCCAACTATTTTCTATATCCTGATAACGCTCAAACATACACCTCTCTCCTAAACTTCAAATGCACAGCTATCAATAGACAATTGATAGACAATTCTATTTGTCCAACAAGCACCTCAAAGATATCAATGCATAAAAGCAAACCCATTACCTTCTACCTCATTCCTGTCCTTTTTTCTTAATTTCCTGTTCCTCTTTCTTTTTTTCTATCTAATAATAACCCCCTGCTCCATTACCCACTCATACAAACCAGTCTGCAAGGACAAGCATGTCTTTATGTCTCACACCCAATCATATCCTAAGTCTGTCCAATCCACTTCATATCTCCAAACTGGCCATTTGTTCCCATCTCCATGACCTTTGCACCCACTTAGGTCAACATCATCCAGCCCGCACCAATGATCTCCTTACTTCTAAGCTCTCCCCTTCCAAGCTCTACATTGCAAACACAGTGATCTATAGTCCTCTATGCAAAATTATTCAGTAGCTCCCAGTACCACTGAGATAAAGATTTTAACTCTTGTGCATGGCATTCGGACCTTTTAACATGTGGCTCTTCCCCATCTGTCTAACCTAATTTCTAGTCACTCCCCCCTCATATTTTAATCTCTAGCAATATTACACTATTTAATTACATCTTTGAATATGTCATGTTCTCTCACATCTAAAAATGTCTGTATATCCTATTCCTTCTGCCTGGAAAACTATCTATCCTTAAACCCCTGCACTAGCTCTCTTCTTTCCAAAGCTTTCCCCAATCCTTTTGGATTCAGATCCCCTTCCTGCTCCCTCCACTTGGCACCTGCCTGCACTAAAACAAGTGATCTGTTCCTAAGGCCACCAGTGCATTAGACTGTAGGGTTCTCAGAAATAAATCTTTGAAGTGCTACTGCTGAGAGTAATACATCACTCACAGTATGATCCTTACTAAAAATAAGTTTTAAATAATGTATCAGTGACCCCGAACAAGGGAACATGTTCCTCTGGCAGTCACTGAAACACTAAATTTCAGACCACCAATGTCTGATATTTTTTTTTCACCTCAATTCAAATACGTTAATCTGTTTTTCATTTCACTTCTTCAAGGAACTGGGGAAGGAGACATGAAATTGGATTTGAGAATGATTAACAGTCTGTTAAAACATTTTTTGAAATGTCTCTCTCAACAGTTTTTCTCCTCTAGTTGTTAGAATAAGGGAAGTTAAGGGAAGCTGATGAAAAAAAGGGAAAGTGTTAGTTGCTCAGCTGCGTCCAATTCTTTGCGACTCCATGGACTGTAGCCCGTCAGGCTCCTCTGTCTGTGGAATTCTCCAGGCCATACTGGAGTGGGTAGCCGTTCCCTTCTCCAGGGGATCTTCCTGACCCAGGGATCAAACCTGGGTCTTCTGCATTGCAGGCAGATTCTTTACTGTCTGAGCCACCAGGGAAGCTGGTATTGGTAATTTTTATTTCTGTAAAAGTACCTGTTTCCTAACACTTGAATCAAAGGCAGTGCCTCAGAACACATTTGTGCTACGTGAAACTGGACTGTTACTCCTGCATCTGGGCCAAGGAGGACAGACTACCTGCACAGCCCCTAGTAAGCCCATCTGCTTTCATATTATGAGACCACAAACAAAATTACAAGAAATTTTAAGGCCAGCTGTAAAGGCCCCGATTAGCTGACTGAAACTGGTAAACTCCTGGCACTTTCATGGTCTTCAGTGAAGGCTCTACTGCCCTGAATGGCCCACCATCAAAGGAGGACACTCCATGCCCATCTCCTCAGCGTAAAGCGCCACCCACACCCTCAGGCCTTAGCAAGGGCCAGCTGGGCACTATCCCCAACAGGACTCAATAGTCACGCTCTTGTCTTACAGGCGTTTCACAGAAAGCTCATTCACATGGACACATCAAGTAAACATGGATTTGAGGATCAAGAAATAAAAATAAATAGAACTAAAACACACTTGCATTTTACGTAAATGGCAATGCACTCTGCTGGAGAGGACATATCCCTTACAGTCAGTCATCACGGTTGCTGCAGAGGAAAATGCAGACAGATCTACATTAGAGAAAGCAGATCATAGTGGCCTTGGAAACAACCTACTTTGATGATGAAACTCTCATACTATGCCTCCAAACACAGCTTAGGCCTGAAAATAAGCCAAAGAATGTCCAAAAAATCTTGAATGATCCAGATATTTCTGTAACTGTCCACTGATAAATTTCCCAAGAGAAGAGAACTTACGCAAGGATGGGAAATTCCCAGATGTTGAATATCTAGAGGATATTTGCATGCAGAGAAATGTCGCACTCAGACCACAGGAAGTTACAGTCCTACCGTTTGCTGACATGATCAGATGCCTAGAGTTGTGTGCTAACATCTACCCACCCCATACCACTACCCACTTTTCTAAAGAAAATGCAGGGGAATCGCATTTTAAGAGGAAAATTAAAGTGCACCAAAAACGAGGGGTAAAAGAGATCTTGAAAATACAATTTTAAAAAGAGCTAGAGGAGCAGGGGATTTAATCATTATTAACAGCTAGTAATATCCATTGAACCCTTTCTGTGTGCCAGTATCATGCTAAGAAATGCCACATGCTTTTTAAACTTTTTCCTTGCAACAATTTTTTAAAAAAATACAGGCTGATTATTCCCATTTTACAAATAAGAAAACTAAGGCTTAGGGATAATAAGAAACTTCCCTGAAATATATGACTTATAAACAACAAAGAGGAGGGTTTGAACAGTGTCTTTCTGATTCTGAAATCTCAACTGTGAAGCACAACACAAGAACCTGAAGAGGCAAATGGCCACAGGGGTGAAACAGTCTTAAATATTTCAAGATTCGTGACATGGAAAAGAGAAGAAGCTGGTTATGTTCTAAAGTGCAGGCGTGCGTGCTAAGTTGCTTTAGTCATGTCTCTTTGCAAAGCTATGGACTGCAGGCTGCCAGGCTCCTCTGTCCAAGGGATTCTCCAGGCAAGAATACTGGAGTGGGTTGCCACGCCATCTTCCAGGGGATCCTCCCAACCCAGGGATGGAACCCAAGTCTCTTACATCTCCTGCATTGGCAGATGGGTTCTTTACCAGTAGGGCCACCTGGGAAGCCCGTGTTCTAAAGTAGGAGTTCCCAAACCTGTATATGCTAAAGGATCATCTCCAGAACTGACGCCCTGCTAGCCTGAAAACCACTGCTCTGGACCTCAGAACTGGAATAAAATACAGGAGTTTCACCAGGAGGCAGGTTCAGTTTTACATTATTAAACAGATCAGACAAACCACATCTCCACTCCCACACCAGACCTAACAATCAAAACTCTCCCAACATGGCAGCAGCTCTCTCCTAGGACATCACGACATAATAGATAAAAGCTCAGGCTCTGCAAGCAGACATGCCCGGTTCCACTCCTGGTTCAGCCATTTGCTGGGCATGCAGCCTTGGTCGAGTTACTTTCTCTGAGTCTGTTTTTTTCAGTTACAGAATATGACTTACCTCAAAAGACTCTTATTACGAACTAGAGACGATTAGCTAAAATTCCAAGCACTGTGGTTGGCCTGAGACGGGTCCCCAATCACCATGAGCAAGTGGTGCCTCTGCCCGCTTGACACGTATCCAGGCTGAGGTGGCAGCGAGTCTTGATAAGCATCCATCCCCTTCATCCCCACCACCACCCTTCCTGCATGTAATATAATGAAAGAGGCTCCAGCCTTAGCTTACTGTGGGCCCTGATTGGCCCAATTGAATCAGCTGACACCTGCCCCCTTGGGAGATGCAATAACACAGCTTAAACCAATCAGCAAATGCTGTTCCTCTGGCCACAGTGGCTGGTGTGAAGGGAGGATGCATATGTGCCCTAAATGGGGCCCATCAGAATGGATTTGGGCTTCCCAGGCGCTGCAAGTGGTAAAGAACCTGCCTGCCAGTGCAGGAGACGTAAGAGACGTGGGGTTCATTCCCTGGGTTGGGAAGATCCCCTTGAAAAGGGCATGACAACCCACTCCAGCATTCTTGCCTGGAGAATCCCATGGACAGAGAAGCCTGGAGGCTAAAGTCCATGGGGTCGCACAGAGTGGGACACAACTGAAGCGTCTTAGCACGCACACACCAAGCAATTCCCTTTTATAATCCACACTGCTTTGAAGTTCTTTTTCTATTACTGAGACTGCAAACATTTCAACTTATTCAGAATCACCTCTTGGGGAGTGGTGAGATATAAACACTTGGATCATTTCTAACTTTATGATTCTGTAACTTCTTAGGACTATTTACATAATTAGTGCCTGTCATAAAATTCACAACATTTATGATGACAGGTTTCTACCTGAAGTCCCCTGTCTCACTTCTCCTGAAAAACTCCTCTGCAACTTTTAGGGCCTGTAGGGGGATAGAAATTAGCCAAGATGGCAATGGTCAGGCTCTCTTGCCCCACAGCCTCTCGCTCTCGCCCCACGTTCTGTAAACAATGACTTTGCATGGTTAAGTAACAGCTGAGATCATTTATAGCAATGCACATGCATATCACGATGTACTCACTTTGCCACGACCCACCTTTGTTCTGTATGCCTATATAGTTCAGTTGCTCAGTCGTGTCTGACTCTTTGAAACCCCTTCAGTTCTACCATATACCTATATGAGCAATACCATCAGTTCTACCATATACCTATATGAGCAATATCTGAAACAGTGCTTGTGTCAGAGTCAAGCATTAGAGAATAAAGCATGTTTGACTTGCTGCAGCAACAGCCACCAGCAAATAAAGGATGTCTGCAGTTCCTACGGCTCCTCTCATCTTCCTGCTTCCCCGCTTGGGCCTTGCCTACCCTGGGTTCGGTGATCGGTGAGACAGGACCCAACTTAAATGTCCCCACTGCTGCAAGGCCTTAAAGAGAAACACTCCCATAAGCACTCTACTCACATGGTTGTAGGCAGGCCTCGGGTGCTCACTGGCTGCTTGCCAGAGGCTCCACACAGCAGCTACAAGGAAGCAGGAGGCTTCTCCCCAAGTGAGAAACCCAAGAAAGAGAAGGACCAAAACAGAAGCCAATGTCTTTAATAACCCACTCACAGAAACAGCATACCATCAGTTCTACTGTGCTCTATTGGTCACACAGACCAACTCCAGTGCAAGGTAGGGGGGAATCCTACACAAGGATGTGAATACCTGGAGGCAAGAATCATGCTGGAGTCTGGCTGTCACACCATGTTCTTCCAAAAGATTTCAACAAAGGAAGCCATTCAGCATAAGAAGCACAGCTCTAGAATGTGGTCACGAGGCCTGAAGTGGTCATGGGTTGGCTACTTCCTAGTGTGTAAAACCCATCAAGGTCCAGTCTCCATAATTGGAAAATGTAAATGGAGTCCCAGATAATGTTTTTTTAAGAGTTATTTTGATGTGGACCATTTTTTAAAGTCTTCATTGTATTTGTTCCAATATTGTTTCTGTTTTATGTTTTTGGCCCTCAGGCATGTGGGATCTTAACTCCCAAACCAGGGGCTGAACCTGCACCCCTGCATTGGATGGTGAAGTCTTAACCACTGGACCCACAGGGAAGTCCCAGGAGTCCCAATTATCAATCACATTGGACACAGAAGGTCTGCTGCTCCTGCTACTCAATGTTCATTGAGTCTTTATCATGTGCCAGACACAGTTTGGAGCATCCCATGCTTATTAGCTTGTTTTCTCCTCACTCCACTCCTAGGAGGTGAGCATAGTTTTTTACCCCCCATGTGATAGCTGTGGAGTCAGAAGCACAGAGAGGTTCATCCACTTGCCCAAAGCTGCATCACTAGGAAGAGGCAATCAGGATTGGAACCTATGTGAGTCAGTACCTGAATCCATGTTCTAAGTCGCTGTACTCTACTGGCACTCTAAGAGAGAGGATGAAAATAATGCAAGCAGATACACAACTTATAAAACATTAGCAGTACTAAACCTTGAAAAAAGCAATCACACTTTAACAGGCACTATGAGTGCACTTATATGAGGGACCTAGAGTAGTCAAATTCATACAGGCAGGAAGTAGACTGGTGGATGCCAGGGGCTAGGGGAAGGAAAGATGGAGAGCTACTGTTTAATGGATACAGAGCTTTAGTTTGCCAAGCTGAGAAAGTTCTGGAGATGGATGGTAGTGACAGTTGCACAAACTGTGGAAGTGTTAGTCACTCAGATGTGTCCGACTCTTTTAGACCCTGCGGACTGTAGCCCACCAGGCTCCTCTGTCCACAGGATTCTCCAGGCAAGCATACTGGAGTGAGTTGCCATTTCCTACTCCAGGGGATCTTCCCAACCCAGGGATTGAACCCAGGTCTTCCACACTACGGGCAGATTCTTTACCATCTAAGCCACCAGGGAAGTCCACAAACTGTGGACTATGGACCTAATGCCACAGAGTTGTATGCTTAAAAACAGTTAATGTATACATATGGAATCTAGAAAGATGGTCCTGATGAACTTCTTAGCAGGGCAGCAATGAAGATACAGACATTGAGAACAGACTTGCAGACACAGCAGAGGAAGGAGAGGGTGGGGCGAATTGAGAGAGCAGCAGGGAAACATACATTACCATACGCAAAATAGACAGCCAGTGGAAATTTGCTGTATAATGCTGGGAGCTCAAACCCAAGCTCTGTGGCAATCTAGAGGGGTAGGGTGGGGTGGGAGATGGGAGGGAGGTTCAAGGGTGGCGGGGGGGACATATGTCTGCCTATGGTTGATTCATGTTAATATATGGCAGAAACAGAATATTGTGAAGCAATTATCCTTCAATTAAAAATAAATTTAAAAGATCATAAAGTCCATGTTATGTATATTTTACCACAATTAAAAAAGCAGACATGAAACTCAGCATCTGATATTCCATTCAGAACCACACAAAATGGAGAACCCCACATATTTAAGCACTTCAGATGCTTAGAAAATAGGTTAGTTGGAAAGCATAGAAAGGAAGCCAGAGGATTTGTCCTTTTTGGTTGGTTCATCATCTTTCTCTCACCTTCTTCTGACTGCTCTTTCCCTCACACACACACAAAAATGTTAGAATAGTTTCCTCTATGCTTATATCTCCCAAGTCGTATAAGTATCAATTTTAAAGTGGAAATTGCAGTCCAATCCTAAATCCAGGGAAAATCTGCCCACACTATTAAGTGCTTCATAGCCTATACTTTAGACACTACTCTGTGATTATCATTATTTACACTCTTCCCCAGATGTCTCCTGTGTGTTTCAAGAGTCAGAAGTCAGCCCCACAAACTGAAAGCATGGGAGTCAGCAGACAGGGAGCTGCTGGGACCTTGGGGTAAAGATGCACAACAATAGACAGACACCCGGCAGTCAGGGTTTCTTCCTAAACTCCTGTTGTGGATGCGCTGGCTCATCAGAGGTGATGTGGGAAGGCTGCTCTCTCCTGGGGTTGGCACCTTGGATTAACCTTAGACCCCTGTCCTCAACCTCCGGAAGAGGCACTTTCTCCTGGTACACTGGGGAGCCCAGGGCTCATGGCCCAGAGCTCTGGCTACTTCCTCACCACCATGGTCGTCCTGCCCATTTGGGCAGAAGGCATCTCTGGTCTCATTTCAGAAACAGAGAAGACTTCAGTCATAAATGCAGTTTTATGCCCTTAGTTAAGAACATAAATTTTTAATTCACCAACCACTTCCCTTAAGTATCCATCCATGTGGATGTTGTATATGTTGTCAGCTGCTCAGTCATGTCCGACTCTTTTTG
This sequence comes from Bos grunniens, assembly GCF_055505025.1. Classification (NCBI taxonomy): domain Eukaryota; kingdom Metazoa; phylum Chordata; class Mammalia; order Artiodactyla; family Bovidae; genus Bos; species Bos grunniens. Next base: position 49,750,180 of record NC_141180.1, read on the forward strand.
ATCACATGGATTATAGCCTGCCAGGCTCCTCTGTCCATGGGGATTCTCCAGGCAAGAATACTGGAGTGGGTAGCCATGCCCTCCTCCAGGGGATCTTCCTGACCCAGGAATCAAACCAGGGTCTACTGCATTGCAGGCAGATTCTGTACCACTTAGCTACCAGGGAAGCCCCGTAGGCAGATCACAACACTAGGTGTTATGGAGTGAGATAAACTAAAAGATATAGAAAAGTTTTTTAAGAGAAGGAGATACCATACAAAGGACACAGTTTGTAAAACTCAACCTTCAAAACAATCAGCTCCTTTAAAAAACTACAAATAAAAGGACTTTTCTGGTGGTCCAGTGGTTAAGACTTTGCCTTCCAATGCAGGGGGTGCAAGTGTGATCCCTGGTCAGAGAGGCAAGACCCCACTTGCCCCACGGCCAAAAACAAAACCAAAAAATATAAAACAGAAGCAATCTTATAACAAATTCAATAAAGACTTCAAAAATGGTCCACATCAAAAAAAATTTTTTTAATACAAATAAATAAAATAGTAAAACAAAGATTATCATCCACCGTCATGTTTCTGATGTCTACTTCCTACACTAACTTTTGTGCTTGGGAACACTCCACATCTGAGGTGGCTTTGTAATCCTGAGGGCAGCCTGTGATCACCACAATTTCTTTACTGTCTGTGTGATTTCCACTCGAATGACAGTGTGTAACCTAAGCCTTTTCATGCACCTGAAGAATGGTGAGAACAGTAACAAACTCATAGCCGCTATGACGATTCAATAGGTAATTTATGCCAACGTGTTTGGGAAATCTTTACAGATTAGGCAGAAGTGAACTGTGGATGACATTTCGAGGCAGTAATTTGTTTTCTCCTCTTTCTTTTTCTCCCAGGGAGCAGATTCTGCCCAGAACCTCAGCAGAGGTAGTGGGGGCTGAGGGGGACCGGGAGGTCTGAATGGTTCTTGGTAGCGCTAACATCCTGGCAGCACACTTCACTGGGAGGAGGAAATGGGTAACACAGCCACACGCAACTTCAAGCGAGACTCCTAAGTCCTCCGTGTGGCAAGGAAGCAGCAGAGGGAGAGCTGCCAAGGGCTGGCGGAGACCCAGCCAAGGGAGATCCTGCCCAAGGGTGGCGGAGACCCAAGCCCCTACCGACTTGGTCCTGGAATGGCCCCGGAACCTCCAGAGGGAGGTGGTTTTCCACCACACTAGTGGAAAGAGGAATCTGAGCCAGAAATTGGGCAGCTTTAGAGAAAAAAGTTTAAGTGTTATCTCTTGCACACTGTACTTTTTGCACTGGAGATTATACTCATTCCAGTGTCTAATTTTCCAACACATAATATATTCCTGGCAGTTAGCAATGCTCAGTGCAATGAATGTTTAATAAATGTTCTTGTTTTACTTTACATACACACACACACACACACACACACACACACATAAACAAGCCATCTTGTCTGACTAAAAAGAACATACGCACTATACTGCTTTAACGAATAGCAGGACGTATTCTGAAATGACTTTCTATATGCTGCTAGGTACACAGAGGATGCTCAGTGAAAACCTGCTGGCTGATTGGTGACAAACCATCCAGAGTAGGTCTTAACTTCTCCAGACCCTTGAGGTCAACAGTGCCAAACCGCCAACCAGGCGGCTTTGATTAGGGATGTAGTGTGTTGTGATGAGTGGAACTTTTCTCTGTGTAATTTTTATAGGTGTGTATAGACTAGAACTCATGATATGGATGTTATTTTACTTTAAACACTGTGACCTAACAAGCTGAGAATGGAACAAATAGATAAACCCAGGAGGGTAGGACCTTGTCTATCCAGTTACCTAATGCATTCACAGGGTCAGAAAGAGTGCTAGGCACACAGTAGGGATTCAATAAATACCCAACACATTTTGATAGTCAGAAGACACAAGACCTCTACCTGCAAGTACGAAATAATACAGATATTTATAAAATATAAGGTAGCAGTAGCTTAAAAATAGCCAAACCCAGGATTCAAGAACCCAACAAAATCAAGAACAGCATGCAGAACAAGGGCTGGCTGGCTCTCCAGTATCCCCATCCAAAGAGGGGACACTTTCTGAGACACAAAAACCTCAAAGCCTGTGGTTGTGGACAGAGAGTGGAGAGGAAAGAGCCACTTATTCGTCCCAGGTTTCAACTTCCTCCAGCTCCTTCCTGTTCTTCAGCAACATGCCTCTGTGCTTTGGAAGGAGGAGTCTGCCCCAGATACAAAAGCCCTAACATGACCTGCATTCCAGAAAAGTTCTGATTTATGAATTGGCATGGAGACTACATTAGCTGGTGCAGACAGAAGGGCGTCTGCTTTGGGGAGACGGGTATGTGGGGTGTCCTTGCACGAGTGCAGTCACCTCTGGCTCTTGGGGCTTCTGAACTTAGTTCAGGGAATGGACTTTAATCTAAGAAATGACACACTTGCCCGACACAACGAGACATTTAGTGAATTTATTTAATGATGCCAAATATGGGGAGCCCCCTTTAAATGGAAGAGCACCAGGAACAGGAAGAAAAAGACTAACTCGTTATAAGACATCTCAGGGAAACTGAATCCGTCACCTGAGTGCCATTGTTTTTGTTCAGTCACTAAATCACGTCTGACCCTTTGTGACCCCATGAACTACAGCACGCCAGGCTTCCTTGTCCTTCACTATCTTCCAGAGTTTGCTCAAACTCATGACCATTGAGTTGGTGATGCCATCCAACCATCTCATCCTCTGTCACCCCCTTCTCCTCCTGCCCTCAATCTTTCCCAGTAACAGGGTCTTTTCCAATGAGTCAGCTCTTTGCATCCAGTGGCCAAAGTACTGGAGCTTCAACATTAGTCCTTTGAATGAATATTCAGAGTTGATTTCCTTTAGGATTGACTGGTTTGATCTCCTTGCTGTCCAAGGGACTCTCGAGAGTCCTCCAGCACCACAATTTAAAAGCATCAATTCTTTAATGCCATCCTTCTTTATGTCTCAACTCTCACATCTGTACATGACTACTGGAAAAACCATAGCTTTGCCTAGACAGACATTTGTCAGCAAAGTGATGTTTCTTCTTTTTAATATGCTGTCTAGGTTTGTCATAGCTTTTTTTTCCAAGAAGCAAACATTTTAATCAAATATAACTGGGAATGTCACTCAGTGGTGGTTGGGGGAGGGGATAACTAGAGAACTGACTTCCCTATGAAATCAGAAGTGTGAGCATCTTTCTTTCAGCTGGAGCTCACTGAGCTTATGTCTTATGCTGTAAGACACAAAAGACTCCTTCTCTCCTCAAGAAGCTTTGGAGAGACATTAACAACTAACATATTTGGTGAGCAGTGCACTTTCATCTCATGTGATTTCATTTGATTTTAGCCATGAATCACTCAAGGCAGGGACTGTCTTTCCTGGAAAAAACTGGGACGTGGGCTTGGGGCAGAGCAGGCTGTGCTATAAGGAACTGTCTCCAGGTCACTTAGCTATGCAAATAGCGCAGTATGAGCAAGGGCTGCAGCCCACACTCAGGAGTCCTCGCCCTTCCTCAGAACCCCAGAGCATCCAAGAGCACCAGGAAACAAGACCCAACTCAAGGTGGCTGGGAGTACGTGAGGACACAGGAGGAAGGACAAAGGTGAGCGGTGGGGACCAGGACCCGACTGTCTGGGTGCGATCAGAAGAGCTGGGAGTGGGCCCAGCTGCTGTCAGGCGCGTCTTCAAGCCCTCAGCTGCCCTGCAGAGATAGCAGTGCTCTCTGGCAGGCGCTCAGACAGGAGGTCACGCGTAGGCGCTGTTCTGGCAACAGACCGACCAACCTCTCCCTGATCCCAGCTGAAAGGTTGGACAATAACACAGTCTGTAGACAAGGAAATCCAGAGCAGGGCATCCCTCCAGGGAAAACGCTGTGCTGGGCCCAGGCCAGGCCTGCCAACACCTGCGAGCGAGTGAATTCCAAAATGTACAGTCACAGGTTTGGCTCCTCTGAGGCTTGGCTCACAGCATTTCTTCAAAAGAGAAGTGAAGACGAGAAGACACCTTCCTGCTAAGAGCCCCACTCAGGTAACATCACCGCCTTTTGGGAGGGTAGGGAGATCACTAACCCTGGAAGAAAGGGACAACGACACTTTCTTCTCTGGAACTCTCGTGGTTTGGAAACCTGATAAGTTTTATCAAGACATGACTCTTGTTGGATAAATAATTCTAAGTCAGTAACCTAGCCAGGGACACACATCTGAAATATAGCTTGATTTTTACGATAAATTAGCTTCATTTTATTTAATAGCTATAATTTTAGTAAAGAACTATAAGACAAACACAGTGACAAACTAGATAACAAAATGCAAACACGACTTCATTCTTATTAGGATGACTATAAGAAAGAAAGAAAGAGAGAAAGGAAAGGAAGGAAGGAGGAAAGAAGGGAGGAAGGGAAAAAGAAAAGAGAAGAGGAAAGAAAAAAGAAAAACACTGGTGAGGATGTGGAGATACTTGATCCCTGGTGCATTGCCAGTGGGAATGCAAAGCAATACAGCTGCTGGGGAAACAGTTCAGCAGTTCGTCAAAGAATTAACCTAGAATTAACATGTGATCCGGCAATTCCACTTCTAGGTATATACCTAAAATAATTAAAAGCAGGAGTTCAAACAAACATGCCAACGTTCAGCAGCTTCCCTGGTGGTTCAAATGGTAAAGAATCTGTCTGCAATGTAGGAAACCTGGGTTTGATTCCTGGGTTGGGAAGATCCCCTGGAGAAGGGAACAGCAACCCACTCCAGTATTCTCGCCTGCAGAATCGTCAGGGACAGAGGAGGCTAGCGGGCTACGGTTCATGGGGTCACAAAGAGTCGGACACGACTGAGTCTCTTTCACTACCATATGATCCAGCAATTCCACTTCTAGGTATATACCTAAAAGAATTACAAGCAGGAGTTCAAACAGATAGGCCAGTGTTCACAGCAACACTATTCACAATAGCCAAAAGTTGGAGACAACCCAAATGTCCGTGGACAGACGAAAGAATAAAGAAAGTGTGGCGTATACATGCAATGAACTATTACTCAGACACCAAGAGAAATAAAGTTCTCATAAAGGCTACAATGTGGATGAACTTCAAAGACCTCATGCTACGTGAAAGAAGACAGTCATTACAGGATAAATGGAATATCAGACTCATAGAGATAAAAGTAGACTAGAGGTTACCAGGAGCTGGGGAGAAGGGAATGGGGATTACTGATCAATGGGGTTTGGTTTCTATTTCAGGTGATGAAAATGTTTTGGAAATAAAGAGTGGTAATGATTGCCTAACAGTGTGAATGTAATTAATGCCACTGAAATGTATGTTTAAAGATGGTTAAAATGGCATATTTTGCCATAACAAAAACAACTAAACATGAAAACAAAACATAAGGGAGAAAGCAATGTAGAAATTTTAAAAATAACAACATAAGATAGTTTATTCATAAAGTATTTTTTTTAAAAGAGGATGTGATAATGACACACTGCTCTCATGAAGTTTATTTCCAAAAGTAGAAAAAAAATAGGATAATGGTAATATTTACAATAGGGTTATATTAACAACATTTATATAGTACTTCTTCCATACCAGGAATTAAGTATTATACACATATCAACCCATATAGTCCTCAAAGTGATCCCTTGATGTACCTTCTACTACAAGCTCTATTTTAGAGTTGGTTATTCTGAGACACCTAATGGTTAAATGACTTGCCTAAGAAAAGACTGTGATGATGGGAGGGATTGGGGGCAGGAGGAGAAGGGGACAACAGAGGATGAGATGGCTGGATGGCATCACCGATGGACGTGAGTTTGAGTGAACTCTGGGAGTTGGTGATGGACAGGGAGGCCTGGTGTGCTGCGGTTCATGGGGTCACGAAGAGTCGGACTGAGTGACAGAACTGAACTGAAAGTCACATAGCTAGTAAGTGGCAGATTTAAACTCAGGAAGTCTGGACCCAGAATCCATGTTTTCAGAACTGATCCTTGTGCCAGTATAAAAGACAAAAGGATGCCTCCACCAAAAGAGGTTAAGGTTGCTGCTGCTGCTGCTAAGTTGCTTCAGTCGTATCCGACTCTGTGCGACCCCATAGACGGCAGCCCACCAGGCTCCTGGCCCTGGGATTCTCCAGGCAAGAACACTGGAGTGGGTTGTCATTTCCTTCTCCAATGCATAAAAATGAAAAGTGAAAGTGAAGTCGCTCAGTCATGTCCGACTCTTAGCGACCCCATGGACTGCAGCCCACCAGGCTCCTCCATCCATGGGATTTTCCAGGCAAGAATACTGGAGTGGGGTGCCATTGCCTTCTCCGGAGGTTAAGGTTAGGGATGTATAAAAAAATTACAGACTAACTAAAGTAAGAGAGGGGCTTCCCAGGTGGCACTAGTGGTAAAGAACCTGCCGCCAATGCAGGAGATGCAAGAGATGTGGATTCGATCCCTGGGTCGGGAAGGTCCCTGGAGAAGGGCATGGCAACCCACTCCAGAATTCTTACTTGGAAAATCCCATAGACAGAGGATCCTGGCAGGCTACAGGCCACAGGATTGCACAGAGTTGGACACGACTGAAGTGACTTAGCTCACACGCATGCAAAGTAAAGGACAGATAAAGGTTAATGAAACCGATGTGTTCCTCTTCTTTCAAAATCAGACATTAACTGTTGAATAAACAGTACGAGATACCACTGATCTTTTAGGCTTACCCAAGTTCCTTCCAGGAAGATGAATAATACAGCAGAAGGATCACTGGACTTGAAGTCATAAAATCTGGTTTCAAATCGCAGCCCTATCATTTACTTTATTCTTTTAAGTCTTTTCTGAATTTGTTACAATATAGCTTCTGTTTTCTGTTTTGGTTTTTTGGCCATGAGGCATGCGGGATCTTAACTCCCTGACCGGGGATCGAACTGCGGCTCCCTGCATTGGAAAATGAAGTTTTAACCACTGGATCACCAGGGAAGTCCCTATCACCTACTTTAGTTACTCATTTAACAGGCATTTATCAACCGTCTGCTGGGCACAGGGCACAGCGTGGACCATTTCTCTTGGTGTTTTGAATCCTGGCTTCTCAGCCACAAAATGGGAAGAATTATTCCTCCCTCACCAGGTTGTCAAGAAGGTAAATGAGATAAGCTGTGACCGTTCCCGACTCCCATTTACTCTCCATAATGGCTGACTGAAGACACTTTCTCTTGCTTAACTCCTCAGAATAAAGATTCTTGATAATGATCAGATATATAAATCTCGGCGCTTGTTTTTCAAGGACGGCATTGTGCCTGCCAGGCTGCAGACAAATACTCCCAAACAGCTACCTTGTTTCTTCTGCCCCTCCCTGCTTCTTACCCTCAAGCCAGCCAGATGGTGACACAAGGCAGGGCGCTGATAACAGAGTCAGTCCTTCTCTAGTCTTCCCAGAAGACGTGGGAAGAAGAGAGGGAGGAAGGAGGAGAGGAGAAAGAGCGACCACGGAAGGAAAAAAGGAAACAGGACATGAAGACACAGATGGGACACTACCTCCATCGCGCCCCTCCCAGTGGGGGAGGAGGGGCTGTGGTCTGTAGGAGGCTTCCGCCTTCCATTTCTCTCTAGAATGTCCTGTCACATCGATCACACCCCAAGACTGAAGATGACAGGAAACTTCCACACCCTCAAAACTAGCGTGCGTGCTGAGTGGCTTCAGTCGTGTCTGACTCCTTGCAACCCTTTGGACTGTAGCCCGTCTGGTTCCTCTATCCATGGGATTCTCCAGGCAAGAATAGTGGAGGGGACTGTCATGTCCTTCTCCAGGGGATCTTCCCAATTCAGGGATCAAAGTTCTCCTGCACTGGCTGGTGGGTTCTGTACTACCAGCACCACCAGGGAAGCCCACCTTAAGCCAGGGCTGGGCTCAAAGGACTCTTCCCATTCCCCCTTCCCTGGCTACCACCACACAGGCACAAGTACGTCATCAGTCTTTAGCTTGCAACAGACCAAAACAGTCAGCTTGGGGCTTCTTAGGTGGCGCCAGTGGTAAAGCACATGCCTGACAATGCAGCAGATACAAGAGACGTGGGTTCGATCCCTGGGTTGGGAAGGTCCCCTGGAGAAGGAAATGGCAACCCACTCCAGTATTCTTGCCTGGAGAATCCCCTGGAAAGAGGAGCATGGCGGGCTACAGTCCATGGGGTCACAAAGAGTCGAGCCTGACTGAAGCGATTTAGCAGGCAAAACAGTCATGGCCCTTCCGGGGTGGCTCAGTGGTAAAGAATCTACCGGCCAGTGCAAGAGATGCGGGTTTGATCCCTGGGTTGGGAAGATCCCCCGGTGAAGGAAATGGCAACTCAGTGCAGCATTCTTGCCTGGAAATCACATGGACTGAGGACCCTGGCGGGCTACAGTCCACAGGGCTGCAAAATAGTCGGACACGATTTACAACTAAACGGCAAGAAAACAGTCATTAAGGAGTTTCATTTTTGAATATTCAGTAATCAAGATAACAGAGAACTCAAATACAAGGTCAATAGGTCTTATGCTGATCACTGGTTATTCACTGAGTTCCTGCTGTCTCGTAAAATGTAGGATTCTGGATGGCGGAGAACATATCTTACTTCAACATTAAGGAATATTTGTTCAACTCATCCCTGGTTTATTCAGCACTGGAAAACAAAAAGATCAAAGATTTCTTTGAAAAAATATGCTAATGAATTGAAAGTCTAGATCACTTAAATAAAGACTGACTTGTTTCACCTAAAGACTTCATGTAATTTTTAAAGTCCTGTGGTGGCAAGGAAAAATCTACCAATAAACAACAAATTTATTTACACTACTTCACCCACGTCTGATGAAATGGGACCACTGTCCTGCTCCTCTGATGGAAGAGAGGAGCCAGGTTAATTCCTCAGGTCACCAGAAAAAGCCATACTTAGGGTCATTATAGACCAGTTGTAAACACTGCCTCTCAAACGGTTCACCTGAACTTCATTGTAATTTGTTACATTGTTTATTTATGTTTTATTATTATTAAATTAAATATTAAATTTTATTTTATTATTAATTAAATATTAATTACTAAACATTAAATTTAAATATTGTTAAGTTGTTCATCGTAATTTGTTAGTGTGAATTAAACAGCATCTGGGAAAATGGACTTCTGACTAGTGAGAAAGGTTTATTTCAACAGAAGATGAATTACATCGAAGAGAAAACATGCCAGGCAAGTCCAAACATGTTTGCCCACCTACAAGCTTGATTCCCATAAGCACCTCCTCCTCTTGCCAACCCATCTTCAACCTCATAGGGTGTAGGTGTTTTGAAAGTTTCCCCTTGCTCATGGTACTATGAAGAGACAGAATCTAGCTTCATCCTAGACACCAAAGGATATGAGGAATTCATCACGCTTTGAAGGGGGAAGTTTTTACATCAGCCAGCCTTACCAAGCTCTAAATCTGAGAAGCATGCCTGTTTCCCACCAGGTGATCTCTGGCTTTGCAAAGCTGGGATGCGAATGCAGAAACGTTAATTCTCTCACATAGCAAAGAGGAACACTTGACGGGGACGACTGAAAATAGTTTAAATATTTTTCATGATCCCCTTTTGAATTACAAATGATAGTCAAACAGAGGTCACTTCTCTTAAGTAATCCTCAGAACTGCAGACCCTACAGTAAACAGCACTCACAGATGGTTTCCTTCCTTGCACATCAAGGCTCTCCCTCTTTGGAACTGGCAGCTTACTCAGGAGATAAGGATCTTCCTGATCTCTCCTCACTTCAAAATGAGGGGTTTAGACAGAGGCCCTGGCAGCTCCCTGTTAGTCCTGGTTCTGAATGATGCCCAAGAAGATCAAGATCAAGTTTTATGCCTCCAATATTCTACACCCCATGCCAGAGCCCCTTTCCTTCTTCTGACTGTATTTCCTAAAGCCAAGCCTACCACTTTTGAGAAAGCACCAAATTCATTGTAGGGAGAAACAGCAAGCTGAGCCCACTAAGAAGACCATGCAGGTATAAGGAAAGACCCCAGTCTGCAGGGCAAGATGACCGTCTCCTGGCAAACTAGCCTCAGTAATTGGTCCCACTGCATGGCTCATAAATGTCTCAGTCTATTACCGTACAATATAAGAGCATTATGTACCCTCAAGGAGAAAATGCATATGACTCGTAAGGGAGAGAAGAGTGAAGGTTATAGGTGAAGAGAATTGGTGGGCAGGGTGTAGGAAGAAAGGCTGAAGATCTAGAGGGAAAGAATGGTAACAGGACAAAGATATACCAACTGAAGACATGGAGAAGAACTGGAACCAGAGTCAGACATGTGAAAAAATTCTATTATACCAATGGAGCGCTAATCCACACTTCCTTGGACTTTGGAACATCCTAACAGAACAGAGTTCTCACCTGCTTCTCAAACCAATGGTGGGGCATCAGGTATATCCATGTTACCACAGCGCCATCTAGTGGAGTGGTGGGACTTATAATGACCTAATCAGAACTGTTACTACTGTTCAATCCCTAAGTCACGTCCAACTCTTTGGGACCCCATGAACTGCAGCATGCCAGGCCCTGTCCTTCCTTGTCTCCAGGAGTTTACTCATGTCTCCAGGAGTTTACTCAAACTCATGTTCATTGAGTCAGTGATGCCATCCAACCATCTCATCCTCTGTTGCCCCCTTCTTTCCTTGCCCTCAATCTTTCCCATCACCAGTGTCTTTTCCAACGGGTCAGCTCTTCGCATCAGGTAATCAAAGTATTGGAGCTTCAGCTTCAACATCAGTCCTTCCAATGAATATTCAGGGTTGGTTTCCTTTAGGAATGACTAGTTTGATCTCCTTGCTGTCCAAGGGACTCTCAAGAGTCTTCTCCAACACCAAAATTCAAAAGCATCAATTCTTCAGTGCTCAGCCATCTTTATGGTCCAGCTCTCACATCCAGACATGACTACTGGAAAAACCACAGCTTTGACTATACAGGTCTTTGTTGGCAAAGTGATGTCTCTGCATTTTAATATGCTGTCTGGGTTTGTCATAGGTTTTCTTCCAAAGAGCAAGCATCTTTTAATTTTGTGGCTGCAGTCACCATCCACAGTGATTTTGGAGCCCAAGAAAATAAAATCCATCACTGCTTCCACTTTTTCCCATTTATCTGCCATGAAGCAATGGGACTAGATGCCCTGATCTTAGTTTTTTGAATGCTGGATTTTAAGCCAGCTTTTTCATTCTCCACTTTTACCCTCATCAAGAGCCTCTTTAGTTCCTCTTTGCTTTCTGCCATTAGAGCAGAATTGCCTAGGACTAAGTCCATATTGAAAATATTTCAAGCAGTAAATAAAGATGACAAAATCTATTACTAAGAAATACATACAACTTAAGTTCAAAATTTTTTTTATGTCCGACAGATTACCTCCTCTTAGAACAAGTGAAGCATAACTTGATATTCCACATTCTGAAAGATCCCCCCTCTTTTAAAACTAACTCAGCCCTCAATGAAATTTTTAATGAAAAAAAATGATATTTTTTATAATAATATCTATTTTCAGCATCTCTTCTCTTAAAGTTAGATATAGATGTCATGAAACATGTTTATTACATATAAATATTTCATATATAATCATTAAATACTAACATACATTTTTACAATACAATACAATACAATTTTATTGCTTTTCTTTCTCTCTCTATGGTTTTCCCATGAAATTCCCTTGAAAAGTTACAATAGTGTAAATCTCAGTGATTTATTGTACAACTGATTATACTAGTCATATTAGGACCCAGGATATGGGGCTCCAGAAATACTATAGATTTTTCTGTGGCATCAGGCATGAGTTCTGGGAAGCAACATAGGGTGAGGGCAAAGCACACACTTTGGTTCAGATCTCGGCCAGAATTCAGACCCCACCACTTACTGAGTGACCTTCAGTTCAGTTCAGTTGCTCAGTCGTGTCTGACTCTGCGACCCCATGAATTGCAGCACGCCAGGCCTCCCTGTCCATCCCCGACTCCTGGAGTTCACTCAAACTCACATCCATCGAGTTGGTGATGCCATCCAGCCATCTCATCCTCTGTCATCCCCTTCTCCTCCTGCCCCCAATCCCTCCCAGCATCAGAGTCTTTTCCAATGAATCAACTCTTCGCATGAGATGGCCAAAGTATTGGAGTTTCAGCCTCAGCATCATTCTCTCCAAAGAACACCCAGGACCGATCTCCTCCAGAACTTATTCAATTTCACAAGTCGGTATCATTCCTGTCTGTAAAATGGGAATGCTAACATCCACTTCACTGGATTGCTGTGAGGCTTCAGTAAAAAACAAGCGTGTAAAATGGCCATCACAGTGCTGACATTTAGAAAGTGCTAAGTATATACTAATTTTTTTCAGCTGCCCTTTCTGAAGAGCCCCAACAGAGAAAGAACAATGTTCATTTTCAGTCGAGTATCCATAGTAAGTGTCCTCTGTCTTGTTTGATAAAAACACAAAGGTGAGAGAGAAGAAAAGCCCTTCCAGGATCCTGATACCTGCCCTCTAGTTTTCAACTGAGAGTCAACCTATTAATGAGCACTAGGGTGAAAATGGAATTTTGCCAGGCAAGGTACCTGGGAGAGTTCATAACACACTTGACTTTAATTCATGTGCACTATAATCCTGTGGGTTAAAGGGCCATAAAAGTTGTTCTGGTTTTGCTTACACTTCAAAGGAAGCAATTTAATGGCCATGAATTACAGTTTCCCGATTACACTGTAACTATGAAACGCAACTGTTTTGGTATGATTTCCAGTCTGGCTCCTTTACCAAAGGAACTTCAAGGAAAGAATTTAAACAGAATAACCTTTCCAGGCGTTCATCCAGCTTCCTCATGTAGGAGACTCTATCTTGGGAGCCCAAGAATACATGTGCACACAAAGCATTATGTGGGGTTTAGGACTAGAGTATGGTCAGCCATAGAGTTGAGTTGGGGACAACCCAGGAGGAGAAGGGGATGACAGGGGATGAGATGGTTGCATGGCATCACTGACTCAATAGACATGAGTTGGAGTGAACTCCGGGAGATGGTGAAAGACAGGGAAGCCTGGCATGCTTCAGTCCATGGGGTCACAAAGAGTCAGACACAACTTAGTTACTGAACAATATGAAATGAGGAGCCACTAGACACTGTTCCCTAGGGAGACCCATGTGATGACAGATGTTATCAGATATAAACAAATGGAGTAACAATGACAACATTTAAAGGGAGGAGGGTCCTATTAAGAATGTAAGCAAAGAAAGATTTCACAAATGGGGGCTCTTCCTTTCTTTTCAATCATTCACCAGTAAGGTTAAGGCAAGCCTAAGAGATCCCCACTGTCCTGAGACTCAGCAGACAAACTATAAATCTTTGCCACAGCAGCAAACAAATGCTTACAGCAGGAAAGTGATCACATGTGGGGGATTGAAGACTACACTTGGAAATGGATTCAAACCCTGGTTTATCAACTGACTAGCTGTCTGACCTTGGACAACGTCCCTGTACACTGGTCTGGTCATTTAAAATAGGGATGGTCACCTAGCTATACAGGGGCCGGGGCTCAGGGGTGCAAAGAAGCTAAAATGAGAGGATGCGAGAATGTAGGTCAAACCACCCGGGAGGGCTCCATCCCTCATCTCCAGTTTTCCACAACTATCAACATGGCCATGGCTTAAAGATGTAAAGAGGCAACTTTAGCATAATACTGCAAAAATAAAACATAAGTTTCTGCTCAGTACTGAGTCCTCTCACAGAGCCCCATGAAAACTGCAAAGAGGGTAAAGAAAAGGTGGGGAAACCAAGTCCCTCCAAGCTCCCCGCTTGGTCGTTCACGATCATTACCCTGATGTCCTCACTGAACCAGCCCTGGAAAGAGTGCAGCACATATCTCTTGATATTTAAAGTTTATTTCCAGTCTGGGACTTTCTTGGTGGTCCAGTGGCTAAGACTCTGCCCTCCTAATGCAGGCGGCCTGGGTTCCAAACTGTTCAGGGAACTAGATCCCACATCCTACAACTAAGAATTCGTATGCTGCAAGTAAAGATCCCATGTCCTGCAACTAAGACCTGGCACAGCCAAATAAATGAATATTTAGAGTTTATCTCCAGTCTGCTCAGAGCTGACCTCTGGACCAGATGTGGCGTTTGAGAATCAGATTGTTCCTGAGCTCTGTGAGTGGGGGTTTTATGTGCTCTGAAGACAAATGGGCATTTAGAGAGTAAGAGAAGAGGAGAACTGGGGGTCTTGACTGTATTTTTGGGAATCAAATCTACTATAATGTTTTAAGATTAGTTTAAAAAATAAAGATTTGGGGTTTGATGTTTGCATTAAAGTGCTTCTCATGTAGCTCAGTGGCTAAAGAACCTACCTGCAATTCAGGAAACACAGGAGACCTAGGTTCGATCCCTGGGTTGGGAAGATACCATGGAGGAGGGCTTGGCAACCCACTCCAGGATTCTTGCCTGGAGAATCCCCACGGACAGAGGAGGCTGGTGGGCTACAGCCCATAGGGTTGCAAAGAGTCGGACACGACTGAAGCAACTGAGCACGCACGTACGTTTGCATTAAAAGCACAAATGTGCCCTGATTATTCAATTTAACTATATGCAGTGGTCCCCCAGGATAACATTTAAGGCTGTTGGAGTAAAAATATACTTTGTAGGGAAAGCAAGCCTTGCCATTCTGACTTATAACTGATTGGAAAGGGAAGGTGGGGGGTCAATGAGGGGTGGTGAGCATGTGCAGAGTGTTGCTGAGGCTGGGTAAGAGAGGGCAGATAATACGTGTGGAGAGGCACAGCTCAGGAAGGCTCAGGCAGACCCACCTCTTCCTACCAAAGGGCAGCTGAAACCTGCGCCCCACCTTACCAGATGGAAATGCCGGGTGATAATATGGAAAGCCCTTCCCTCACAGCTGTCTTCTCTCACGTTTTTAGAAAATGTGTGAGAAAACGGTGCCGTGATAAGCAACCCATGCATAACTCCAACTTGCTCTGAGAAGATTTCTTGTGAATATGAGAGATGGTGAATCAGGGAAAAAGCAGCTAGTTTCTGTTGTTCCTGGGGCCTCTTCGGTTTGGTCATTGCCAAAGACAAGGTAAATCAATGAGGTCTGTTTTCATGACATCTTTAAAAAAATCAGAAGCGAGCTGAATTCAGATCAGTAGGTAAAGGCAAGAGGTATGGCACACTGACCTGTCTCACAGCACCAAACGCCTGTCTTTCCTGCCCACAGAGAACACAGGTGGGGCAGGGTGCAGCGAGCTCGCTGTGTGGAAGCCCTCCACATGTACCCCACTACTGTATCAACTAACATCATGAACACAACGAACACACCGCAGGGCTACTGGGGACCTGACAATGAACAGGACAAAGGATTCTGGAACCTCTAGAACACAACAGCAATGCGCATCGTGAAATTCAGGAACAGGAGCAGCCAGAGACTGAGAAGAGTGCGGGAGGGGAAGAGTCGGATTACTCTTTCCTGATTATTTTTCTCCTGGCAAAAAAATGCTGGGTCTTTCCCCTCCCCGCTTCCTTCCTGCTACCCCGGTTAATGGCTGAGAGAGCCTTTCCCTACTGGTCCAGAACTGAAACCAAAGCCCAAAGCTGAGGACAAGATGCTAAAACCCCCATAGTCTAAAGAGACTGTCAGAGAAACGGCCAACAGCCGGTACCATACATCCTCCCCACCAGGGCAGAACTCTGCTACCACCTCTCCATGACCACACTTGTCCTTCCCAGATTGCGGAGTCTGAAAAAAATGCGAGTTTATCTTTGGCCTTGTTTTCAAAATGAAAAGTGGTTCTACAGGGGATGGGAGAGGGTGCTTTCCCTTCCAGAAGGGAATGTTCTTGGGTATTGATAAGTGTGCATACGTGCTAAGTCACTTCAGTCATGTCCAGCTCTTTGTGACCCTATGGACTTGTAGTTCACTAAGTTCCTCTATCCATGGGGATTCTCCAGGCAAGAATACTGGAGTGGGTTGCCATGCCCTCCTCCAGGGGATCTTGAAGTGAGTCTTATAGACAACAGACTTGTTGCCAAGGGGCGGTGGGGGAGGGATGGACTGTGAGTTTGGAGTTATTAGATCCAAATTATTATACATGGAATGGATAAACAACATGGTCCTTCTGTATTGCCCAGGGAACTATATTCAATATCTGGAGTAAACCATAATGAAAAAGAATATAAAAAAATAATGTCCATATGTGCATAACTGAGCCACTTTGCTGTACAGCAGAAATAAATACAATATTATAAATCAACTCTACTTCAGTTAAAAAATTTAAAAAAGGAAGTGAGTCTGGGGTCAGTTCCCTGGTTAGCTGCCCACTTGAGCAGCTATTTCCTGATCTCGCCCCTCCCTGCCTGAGCAGGGCAGGTGAGAATGGGCGCTCACAGGAAGGCGGTGGCATAGCCTGTACGCCGCCAATTGCTTTGCCACAAACACACGTGTGTCCTATGGGCCAGGTGGATACCACGCAATGCAGCTGAGCTTGAGCCATCGTGCTGATGCCTAATCCCAGAGGCGGCCGACAGAACTAGAACCAAGGCTTCCACGTCCAGCACCTCCACAGTGGTGGGAGGAAGACAGGGGCACAGGGCCCTCCAAATCACCCACACAGGCATGCTGCAAGAGTTCAGTATTCGGATACTTGCTACAGAGGGTGTTACAGAGCAGTAGGGACAACCAGCATGTTCTCCCCGAAAGAAAACAGAATTTTTGTCTTGAACCATCCTCCGACTGATGGGCTTCTCGGGTAGCTCAAATGGTAAAGAATCTGCTTGCAATGTGGGAGACCTGGGTTCTATCCCTGTGTCTGGAAGACCCCCTGGAGAAGGGTATGGCTACCCACTCCAGTATTCTTGCCTGGAGAATCCCATGGACAGAGGAGCCTGGAGGGCTACAGTCCATGGGGTCACAGAGTTGGACACGAGTGAGCAACTAACACTTTCACTTTCACCCTCCGATTGGCCCACCAGGGCATATGTGCCAAAGTTACCACAGGAGGAAATGGGAAGGAGGGGAAGGAGAGGCTCCCAATCCCCTCTCCTCTGAGCTCCCTGAGTTTTAAGTCTAACCTGTGATGGGCAGAAAGATATTTGAATCAGATGTAAAGTTAAAATTAAAATCAGATGAACGGGCTAATTTTAATAACTAAGGGAAAACCAAGACAGTTGCCGGATATCTCATTAAGGTTCAAAAAAAGTAGGGGAAGGAGATTAGACACAGAATCACTGATAGCAATAAATGCCTGAAGAAATAAGTAAATGCCCTTGGAATTTGAGGCTCCTCAATAAAACAGATCCATGATTCTAACACTTTGGATGTTCATTCTATAGAGGGAGAGGTGGAGAGTTAGGAGAAGAAAAGGAGATAAGGAAAGAATGGAAGGTTCAAATCTGGATCTCAAAGAGCTATTAACCCTGAGTCCACTGTGGTACCATCTACAGTAGCTTAGATGTGGAGACAGTCTACATGCCCACTGAAGGATGAATGTATTTTTCAGATGTGGTGTGGTTCTACAACGGAATATTACACAGTCTTGAAAAAGAAGGAGATCTTGCAGTATGTCACAACATGAATGAAACTTGAAGACATTGTGCTAAGTAAAACAAGCCATTCACAGAAGCACAAATTCTGCATGATTCCACTTATATGAGCTATCTAAGATAGGCAAACATATCAAAGCAAAAAACAGAATGGCAGAGATTGGGGGAGGCGAAAAGAGAGAGCAGCTAATCAATGGATATAAAATTTCAGTTATGGAAAATGAACACATTTTAGAGATCTGTACAACACTGTGCCTCTAGATAAGAATACAGTATTGTTCACTTAAAAATCTGTTCCGAGCGTAGGTCTCATGTAAAGTACCACAATGTATAAATTTATATATAAATATATGTATATTTAAATAATGGAAGAAAAGGCAGAAGGGTGAGACAAGAAATACACTCCAGGGCAATTTGTGCTTGGGAGTGAGAGACAGGATTAAATTCATTAGAAAAGAATGAAACTGAAAATTTGAGAAATGACAGCAATGAGCCAATTAACAAACTCTGGGGACTTCCCTGGTGGTCCAGTGGCTAAGACTCCGCATCCCCAGTGCAGAGGTCCTCGGTTCAATCCCCGGTCAGGCAACTAGATCCCACATGCCACAACTGAGAGTCTGAGTGCTGCAACTAAAGATCCATGCGACACAACTAAGACCCAGCCCAGCCAAATAAGTCATTTTTTAAAAAGCTATTACCACTGTCAAGGGGGTGATCTTATACCAAAACAAAAACACTGCAAGTCATGGCCCTTGTCCATACAACAAAGACACTTATAACAAAGCAATGTCAGCAAACGAGTGCCGTTCCCAGATGTGGGTTGCCTGGAGCGGGACCGCTGGTACTGTGATTCTGTGATAGTGATGAAGTCCCTTCCCTTCTCCTGCCTGTCCTTATTTGTAAATAAGGCAAGAGAGGAGGGTAAAAAAAGAAAAAAACAACTCAGGGCCTCTAAACTCTTGACAGTAATGAAGGGCCACGGGCTATGCTCGATGGCTGGTCCCAGTGACCCTGGAGACACAGTGGCAATCAGGCCCTTATGCACACACGTCCGGAGCCTGTGCAGGGAACACACGAGACCCTGCTCGCCTCTGTGAAGTCTGAGGGCCCTTTCCATATTCTACAACTCTACATAAATAAGAAATAAAGGTGGGCGCTCCTCTGGGCTGACAACCGGCTTAGCCTGAATTTCTGGGAAGGAGTCTGCCCTCCCCACCCGGCTCCCTGGGCCCATTAACATTTCTGTGCATGGAAGTCAGCTAGACTGAGATCCTGGTGGGAGCGAGGGTGGTATGAATGCCACCACTATTTTTCAGATCTTGAAAAGCCAATGCTAGAAGCTCAAGTAACAACAGTGCTTTGGGAGTAGCTGTATCTCTGAAGTTTTCTTTTCCTTTCTCCAGCAACACAGGGAGGGAGCAGTTTAATGAGGAGCAGCAAGCCAGGGAAGCAAAGCAGCAGTGTCAACAAGCAAGGTGCTGGCAATTTCCTAGGTGTCCTTTTCTCATGAATGCCAAAGTCATTTGTTTTGAAAACAAGAGCCCCTCCTTTGCCCTCAGCATCCCTGTGAAGACATTAAACCACAGGATGGAGTGTGTTCAGGCTTGCAGAGCGTGGGCAAATCCACTGAGACACTGCGGGACCTTTTCCAGGTGAGATGATGGCAGAGTACAGGGGCAAAGAGCTTACTAGAGTCTGGAATCAGACAGACTCAGGTTCAAGTACCAGCCAAGGCACTTGCTGGCAACGTGACTTTGGTCAAATCGTTTAGTCTCAGTTTCTTCTCAGCAAAAAACTAAGGAAACTAGGGTTGCTGTGAAATACCTCACTCCTACACAGTCCACACTCAATAAATGTTAACTCTGTTAAACAGTGTCAAAACAAACAAAATATCTCCAAGCGTGTGGGACTTGGCGTTGCACTGAGATATTATACTCAAAGCACTTAATGCAGTATCCATCACAATACCTATCCAGACTGTGGCAGTCAAGTCAGAAACGCTCTGTGAACCCCTGTAATGGGGGAAACACCCTACTAACATATAGAAAGTTTAGTGGTGATTCGTCCAGGTGGTTTTGGGGGCAGAAGAGCCTGAAGCTAGATGACTTAATGAGCCTTCTCTTAAGTGTCCTTTCCATTTGTGGGAAGATTCTACAATCCTAACTTCAATGTATTCTCATCATCTCATCTAAACTTGGAAACATTTATGAATATATATTTTTAATTGGACCCTTAATGACTCTGCAACATGTATATGTGTAGGCACACATATGCGTGAAAGGCTATTAAAGGAGAAAATAACATGGGCTTGTATGTATAATATGGGCTTCCCAGGTGGCTCTAGGGGTAAAGAGTTCGTCTGCTAATGCAGGAGACATAAGAGAAGTGGGATCGATCCCTGGGTCGGGAAGATCCCCTGGAAGAGGGCATGGCAACCCACTCCAGTATTCTTGCCTGGAGAATCCCACGGACAGAGCCGCCTGGTGGGCTACAGTCCAAAGGGTCGCAAAGAGTCGGACAAGGCTGAAGTGACTTAGCATGCATGCACGCATGCAAGAACATCAGATTCCAACTTAGACCATCTATTTCTAATACTGAAGACAGCAGGAGCCTTCAGACAAGTCTCAACCTTTTTGATCTCAGAATTCTCATCATTTAAAACAGAAAAGAAACATTAAGCATGTTTTCTTTTTCATTAAAAATGAGAAACAAAAACCTGGAATACTGTTGTGACCCCAAGGAGAATAACTAGAATGAAAAGGAAGAAGCTGTTGGCAGGTGATATTGTTTCATATTAGACTGTGTATATTATAAAGTTTAGTACTATCCTCAATAATAATGTTGTTGTTCAGTTGCTAAGTTGTATCCGACTCTGCAACCCCATGAACTGCAGCACGCCAGGCTTCTCTGTCCTTCACCATCACCCTGTGTTTGCTCAAACATATGTCCATAAGAGCCTGAAATAATAATGATGATCATTTTTAAAATGACATTGGGAATGGTATTTGTGGGTGTTACAAGATGTTTCTTCACCTTTTCTGAATTTCTGATGGGAAACAGAATTTAGCATCATATTTTCTCTTTGGAGCAACAATTTGGTTGTAGTCAAAATGTATGAAATGATTAAAAATGGACTTTTAAAAATTGACCTCTACTTTTATACTAGTTGACTACCAGAACACACCAGTGATGAAGCTTTTCCATACAGAAAGTAAGGACCGAAGTTTGGGCATGGAACACTCACCAGGGACGGCTGGGCCCAGCGTCTATCCTTGAAAGAAACGTCCAGCGAAGCAAGTAGTCAGATCAACATGAACCCAGAGTAAGCATAGTTTAATAAACTCCTTATTTTCTTCATTTGCTACTATTTTGGTTTGCCTAAAAATGAGTTCTTGCAGGAGAAATCTGAGTATATTTTTGGCAAGCAGTTAAATGAATTACCTTTGCTGATTCATAGAATGAATAGTTATGACAGAGAAAATCCAAATAGGAAAAAGAACAGGAGACGGGGAAAAGTGAGTTTCTTCATCTTTAAATATTCATCATAAAATATTTCTTAGATTAGAGGAAATTCTTATCCATGGTTAAGGATTAGAGGTCTAAAACACCTGCCAAAAAAAAAACAACAACAAAAAAAATAAAATAAAATACCTGCCAAAACATAGCTGTTTTAAGGCATCAGATATTCACTATGATGTGCTCTTTACGGATGTAAAACGTGTGTCACCTGTTTAAATGTATTGAAGATCAAAAAGAATAGGCTGAAAAGGGTCAAGGGAAGATGGTATTTCCCCAAGGAAAACTACGCTTATCCTAGTTTATTTATGAGTCTTCTATGAAAACTTTGGAGAGTTTCTGTCATAGAAAACACACGGACGCTTCTCCCAGAATCACGAGGCTAGAAAGAGGGCTATCACCGCATGTGTTCCAGGGAAAGGAAAGCCTAGTATTGCAACTGGACTGGAAATTGACATTTTTAAATAGGATTTTATATATATATATCCTATGCCATATTATAAGATTAATTCCAAATACATGAAAGTACAAGAGACCTCAAAAATCTCATCCAATCTGACCTGAATTTCCCATTTTACAGATAAGGAAATCAAGGCCCTAAGAACTTATAAACTTGCCTCCAAGGTTGAGGAGTAGCTTTCAAATATCTTCTGCCTCCCATTTATTACTGTTTCTTTGTTTGTTTGTTTCTTTTTTTAAATTCTCTGTCTGAGCTTTGGCTTTCTTGAATTTAAAGGCCAACATGGACACCACTGATTGGTGTCAATCCTCAGTAAGACAACTTAGATTTACTGCTAGTGGTTTAGCGGGTCAGAAAGTCAGCAATACACGTCTGGCACCTGTGTCTAAGAAATTTAGAAAAGGAATATGAGGAAGGGGGAGGATTGAAAGCCACTTAGGTCACTGTCAATGCTGTGGTTGGGAATCCCTCCTCCCCAAGGCTCCAGTGTAAGCTGCTTAGAATTTAGAATGTTGAGAAATGGTCTAAAAACCAGGAACAGTTTCAGAGACTGGAATCCAACAAGGTGATGTCCTTCACCTGGCCTTGCGTTGCCTTCTGACCGAGCTACCTGTTTCTCAACAGGTAGAGTTCTTTAACTCTGTGAAAGCCTTTGCATTAAACCATGGTAAATTTGTACAGTGGGTGTTGATCTCTAGCAATCAAGATGGCTTGAAACCTATATGATCACACCCCATCTGTCGGAAACTCCTACTGAGTTCACATTTGTTCCACTACACACACTTAACACTGTTTGCCCTTCTGTGGGGAAAACAGTTTCGTTCCTGGCACTTAATACCTCCAGGAACGAAACTATTTTCCCCACAGAAGGGCAAACACCCCGGGGGCAGAACAAGTCATCTGATATGAAAATAAGCCCACACATTGTTGTTACTGTTCAGTCACTAAGTCCTGTCTGACTCTTTGCAACCCCATGGACTGCAGCACACCAGGCTTCCCCGTCCTTCACTGTCTCCCAGAGTTTGCCCAAACTCATGTCCATTGAGTTGGTGATACCATCCAACCATCTCACCCTCTGTCACCCTCTTCTTTTGCCTTCAACCTTTCCCAGCATCAGGTCTTTCCAGTGACTTGGCTCTTCACATCAGGTGGAATCCATGTATGTGGCTAAGTTGCTTCAGTCGTGTCTGACTCTGTGTGATCCCATAGATGGCAGCCCACCAGGCTCCCCCGTCCTTGGGATTCTCCAGGCAAGAACACTGGAGCAGCCATTTCCTTCTCCAATGCATGAAAGTGAAAAGTGAAAGGGAAGTCACTCAGTCGTGTCCAATTCTTTGCGACCCCATGGAGCGCAGCCTACCAGGCTCCTCCATCCATGGGATTTTCCAGGCAAGAGTACTGGAGTGGGGTGCCATAGTCTTCTCCAGAATCCATGTATGGACAGCAGCAAAAGCAACCAGTACTGGCCATCATGAACTGTGGTCGAGCTGCTTGCTGGATGTAACACTAGTCGAGAGCACTTTCTTACTTTTTCATCCGTCATTAGCAGCTGTAAGGAAGATAAACTCCTCTTTTGTTTTCTTGAGGGAAAAAAAGCACCAAAAGGGAGAGCCTTAAGCTTCACGGTGTGGAAGAAAGCATTGAAAGTCGCAATGCAAACAAGGACCAATGTGCACTTTCAATACACTGTGAAAGCCCGTACTTGCTAGCCTACTTTATAACCAATGGATGAGAGGTTATAAATGAGGCACTGGAGGTTCCCTGTGAAGAGACAAGAGAAAAGCTCCCTGGTGTTCTCTCCTAGCGTTGGCTTCCATATTTGTGCAACAGAACCTGAAGCTGTTCTCTGGTTTAAACAACAGGTGGCACTGCCAGAGCTACATTTTCCCTGGCAAGAAACCTTTGCAGTTTGCGATTTCACCTTCCAGGAGGCATCAACAGTTTTCACAATCACCTCTATCGATAGCATGTACATATGTTCCCATGTAGTAGATGCAAACACGAGCAGGGAAACGTTGGAATTTGTGTGACTGCGGTTTTACCAATCACCACCTACTATCCTCGCACCACTTCCTGCACGGTCATCTACACACGGGCATAAATTCCCTCAAGGGCACACCACCGCGGGGAAGAAGCAGAAGGGAAAGAGATTCCCGTCACGTTTGTTCTGATTTTCAATTACCGTAGACGTGTATATCCCCTCCCACCCCCGACACAGGCACAAGAGAAGCACCACAAGGTGTGGGGCACATTCTAGGCAAATGATTGAGAAATCTAGGACCTGAGAAGTCTGTTAATTAATTCACATCAAGAAACAACACTCTACTGTCCATTTTTCATAAGCACTTGTCACCCATGAAGTCATAAGCACCTCTGCACCAAAAGAGCATGCTTAATATTTGGAAGGAATAAATAGGTATAGAAATTGCATTTCCATGAGAAAAACACAGAACTCAGGACTGTTCTCAAAAGTGCCAAGAAGACAGATTACATTTCACAGGTTTTTTTGTGTCTCCTTTAAATATGAGAAAATTGCCATGCCAAGAATCTCTCATTCAACACCTACGGCTCATTTTCTTTATTCACATGCTCATTTTTTTTTATTCACATGCACAGTTTTATTATGTAACAGCAGTTACCATGTGATTTCTAGACTACAATATAATAGTTACTGGCTTGATATATTAAATTTATTTAATTTTGAGTTTGGGGGTTGCTTTTTTTTATTATTATTAGGACAATTTAACAATGGAAATCTTGCCAATACAGTAAGGCTGAGATCAAGATGACGGATGGGCAAGTCATGAGCCTAAAGGGACGTGCCAGGTATGAGACAGTTTGGAATGCTGAGCTGCAGAAGTACTAAAAAATGTATTTTTGTAAAAGTGGATGAGTGGGTAAGAGGAAAATTACATGGAAAATCATAGGCTGCACTACAAAGAGATAACGGGCTTTTCTTGCACTGTCTCAACTGTCATATGGTATTCAATGCCCACACTCGAAGAACAGAGAGCCTAAAACTTCTACCTGAGGAGCCTCTTGGTGTACAGTTTACACTATCTTATTAATATTATCTGTAAATACAAAAAAGAAAGAAGAATGGAGGGAAAAAGTCAAAATATATCTCCTAGAATTCAAAAGCATCATAGAAATTTGGCTTTCATCAGCAACTTTGTCCTAAAGTACGTGTCCTGAGCTTAACTGTGAAGCTAAGGCCATGTGATTTCCTAGTGATCAGGTAACACTTCATTCGTGATTTCTGGAGGAACAGGGGTTTCATGAACTAGCATGAACTCTGCACCAAGAGGTGAGGGCTTATTCCTGACTCTACCACATACCAGCTGATTAACCAGTCACATTATTAACCTCTTTAAACCCCACTTCCCAGTATTCAATGATAATATAACAAATCCTTTGTAAGGCTATTGTGAATATTTTACAAGGATTCTTTATTTATAGTAGATGTTTAATTAAAGTTCATTTGAGGCCTTCTGGACTTCAGAAGATATCTTCTTTTAATTTCCCATTAAAGTACCCGTGAGACTGCATGGAATCTAGCCGCAGTACTATCAACTGAAGATGAGAGAAGATTCCTTACTCAACAATATGAAAGGAGTTTCCTTTGAGGACAGCACTGGTGAATGAGTGTTCAGACTTCTAACTGGTATCCAGTGAAGCTCATAACTGGGCGATCCTGTCTGTCTACTGGCAGATGCAGATTAGAAAGAGAAAAGCATTATCACGGGTCTCTACAGCACGAAGGAAAGAGAACCTAACCCTAACACTACAGAATAAATGCACATGTTTGAAAATGTTTCAACACAGAAAACAAGAAATCCTGTCCTCAGGGAGATGCAAGGGGCAGGCGGGACAGAGACAGGCTGAGATGAAGCAGGGATGGTGCTGGGTGCAGTGAGCTGGCTAAGGTAAAAGAAAAAAGAATACACGGAAACAGAGCTACGTGAAAGGAAATTAAAACATATACTGAAAAAAATTGGGGAAAAGGTTAGTCAATGTATGGCCATTCAGAGCTGCCTTGAAGGGTTAACACTAAGAATAATGGGGATGGGGGTTTTCCAGTCTGTTAAGGATATTTTGTACGTGGTAAAGAAGTCACTGTAGGTAGGGCTTATTAATAGAACTTTCTCACTTAACAGTATAATACAAATACCTCAGGATACATACATTTAAGGCTTTTGATACATATTGTTAATTTGCTATCCAAAGGGTTATATCAGCAAGGTATCAGCACTGCCATTTTTAATTTTGTTATTTTTTATTTCAAAAGAATATTAAACATTAGTTGAAAAAACAGGATGGTTTATTTTTTCTGAGCCATTTGAGAGGTAGCTGCCCCACTCCCATCAAATTGTGCATTTCCTATACAACATTGTCCTACAATAGAACCGTGAAAATCAGGAAATTAACCCTGGCGTATCACTGCCATCTAATCCTTAGACTCTATTTCAGGTTCGCCAATCATTTTGTAATGACTTCTATGGTAAAAGGATCCAGTTCAAAGCATTCATTTCCTTATCTTTCCTGACACTGACACGTTTGAAGATTAGAGGCCAGTTATACTGTAGAATGTCCCTCAATTTGGGTTTCCTTGATGTTTCTTTGTGATTAGATTCAATTTATGCATATTTGGCTAGTCTATCACAGTAACGCTGCTGTGTTCTCATTGTAGCCTACCTGGTGGTACCTAATTTCAATCAGTCCTACTACTGATGCTATTAACATTGATCACTTGGCTAAGGTGGTCTTCCAGGCTTCTCCACTGTGAAGTCACTCATCTTCATCTGTAATTAATAAGAATTTGAGGGTATGGGAGTTACTTTGAGATTTCACAAATATCTCCTTTCTCCTCAAATATAGACTTTAAGCACTGATTTTATTTAGCTCAGTAGAGGATCATGAATTCCTATTTTATTCAACAGATTATTACTATCACTATTTTTATGCTCAAAATGACCCAGGTTTGCCTAGTGAGAGCTGCTTAAAGCTTGTTCCTGTGTCCTTTTGACATATTCCCTACCTTTCTTTGAACACTTCCTTACTTTATGCAGTGGTCCCCAACTCCAACACTTCCTTACTTTATGGTAGTGATCCCCAACTCTTTTGGCACCAGAGACCATTTTCATGGAAGACAACTTTTCCATGGGGGGCGGGGATGATTTGGGGATGATTCATGTATATTACATTTATTGTGTACTTTATTCCCATTATTATTACATCAGCTCCACCTCAGATCATCAGGCATTAGATCCCAGAGTCTGGGGACCCCTGCTTTATGGAACAGTGAGATATTCCAGGCTCATCTTCTACTTCTCTGTCCCAGCCCTAAAATCAGCCATTTGTCCAGGGAATACTTTAAAGTGGAGATAGTATTGAGAAGCCAAGGTCTAGACTAGGTGTGCAGCATGAAGCACTGCTCACAGACCCTCTTGGTAGACAGAACTGGGAAATATCTGTATGAATGACACAAAGATTTACATCCGTGTCTGTTTCTACAACTCTCTCTACTGAACACCATGAGCTCACACCAATACCTTCAGTGAACAGCTGTTGTTGTTCCATCACTAAGTCATTCTGACTCTTTGCAACCCCTGGACTATAACAAGCTGGGCTCTTCTGTCCTCCACTGTCTCTCAGAGTTTGTTCAAATTCATGTCCATTGAGTTGGTGATACAATCTAAACATCTCATCCTCTGCAGCCTCCCTCTCCTTTTGCCTTCAATCTTTCCCAGCATCAGGGTCTTTTCCAATGAATCAGCACTTTGCATCAAGTGGCCAAAATACTGGAGCTTCAGCAATAATCCTTTCAGTGAATATTCAGGGTTGATTTCCTTTAGGATTGGCTAGTTTGATCTCCCTGCTATCCAAGGGACTCTCAAGAGTCTTCTCCAGCACCACAGTTCGAAAGCATCACTTCCTTGACAGTCAGACTTCTTTATGGTCCAACTCTCACATCTACATGACTACTGGAAAAACCATACCTTTGACTATATGGACCTTGGTAGGTAAAGTGATGTCCCTGCTTTTTAATACACTGTCTAGGTTTGTCATAGCTTTCTTTCTAAGGAAGAACTGCCTTTTAATTTCATGGCTGCAGTCACCATCCACAGTGATTCTGGAGCCCAAGAAAATAAAACCTGCCACTTTATCCCCATTTATTTGCCATGAAGTGATGGAACCAGATGCCATGATCTTAGTTTTTTTCAATGTTGAGTTTTAAGCCAGTTTTTTCACTTTCCTCTTTCACCCTCATCAAGAGGCTCTTTGGCTCCTCTTCACTTTCTGCCATTAGAGTGGTATCATCTGCATATCTGAGCTTGTTGATATTTCTCCTGGCAGTCTTGCTTCTAGCTTGTGATTCATCTAGCCAGGCATTTTGCACGATGTACTCTGCATATAAGTTAAAAAAGCAGGGTGACAATATGCAGCATTGACACATTCCTTTCCCAATTTTTAACTGGTCCATTGTTATTATCAGAGTTCATTCTGATTTCCTCCCCTTCTAAAACAAGAAGTCCTGTCTGTCACTGTCCCCTGGTCCTGCTTGGACGTGGACTTGGAAATGTTCTCCTCACTTCCCCTGAGTTCTGACACTCAGCTCTGGGCCATTGTGGCTTTCCTCTATCCCGAGACCCTTTCCTAAGCAAGGTCCCTAATTTGCTCTGCTTCGTCTAATAACTTTTGCTACTGAACCACAGGGGAATTGTGAGAACAAGATCTATTACCAGCTTTATGTATGAGTTTGAATGTCAAAATTCAAATGAGTTTGAATGTCATGTTTGCTAGTATATTTTCTGTGTGAAAATCGTTTCATGTGTTTTGCTTATTCTTCTAAATGGATCTATGTCAATTTCATATTGATTAGCTTATGATCTTTGTATGGTAAACGTATTGATTCTTTGGTTTCAGTGTTGCAAATAATCTCCTGATGTCTTCCTTAGTTCTTAATTTCTTTTATTTTCTTAACAAGAACTTTTACTTTGTTGATTAAGAAAATCCGAACTGTTTGTTGCTTTTCTACTGCCTCTGAGTTCCACTTGTTTTCTGAATTGGGGGCATTTCTGTTATTCTCTACACCACTGGTTCTCCATCAGGGATAATTTTGCCCCTTAGGGGACATTTGGCAATGTGCGGATACTTTAGTTTGTTGTTACCTGGGGAGGGGGAGTGTGATGCACATCTAGTAAGTTGAAGCCAGGAATGCTGCCAATCATCCTACAATGCACGGGACAGCCCCACAACCAAGGATGAAATAGCAATAGTGTCAAGGTTGAAAAACCCTGTTCCATATTCTCTCCAGGGCTTCCCAGGTGGCACTAGTGGTAAAGAACCTGCTTGCCAATGCAGGAGACACCAGAGACTCAGGTATGATCCCTGGGTAAGGAAGATCCTGGAGGAGGAAACAGCAACCCACTCCAGTACTCTTGCCTAGGAAATCCCGGGGACAGAGGAGCCTGGCAGGCTAGAGTCCATGGGGTCACAAAGAGTTGGACAGACTGAAGCGATTGAGCAGACATGCACGCAAGCACACATATTCTCTCCACCGCTTATTAAGTTGTCTTTTGATTTCTTCCAAAACGAGACATTGGAGAAGAAGGGGTAAAAAGGGAAGTATCTTTAATGTAAACAATGACTTTCTCTGAGTTTGACTTTTAAATATTGATCATAGAGCCTCCTACAATCCAAAGTGATTGTAAAAAAAAAAAAAAAAAGCTGCTATTACTATTTCCACAAAGGATTCTCTCAGGTGAAGTCTTCACATGAAGACACTCATCTGATCATTCAGTCTTAAATCTGTTTGCAATATTGTCAAAAACCCAAATCTAGATTATCTGGCTGCATTTGCTCTATCTTGCTAAGTCACTTCAGTCGTGTCCGACTCTGTGCGACCCCATAGACGGCAGCCCACCAGGCTCCCCCGTCCCTGGGATTCTCCAGGCAAGAACACTGGAGTGGGTTGCCATTTCCTTCTCAATGCATGAAAGGGAAAAGTGAAAGTGAAGTCGCTCAGTCGTGTCCGACTCTTAGCGACCCCATGGACTGCAGCCTACCAGGCTCCTCCATCCATGGGATTTTCCAGGCAAGAGTACTGGAGTGGGGTGCCATTGCCTTCTCCATTTGCTCTATCTTAAATGCCCACAAAAAGGAAGGCAAATAACAATTTAATTGTTTCAAATCCTATAATGCCAGTACCAAGGACCTTAGTACAAAAAAAAAAAAAAACTAATAAATACACATCTTTTAAATAAAGAGAAGTATTAAAAATAAAATCCTTGCTTCCTTGGAATTCAGGTTCCTGAAAGAAAAGTTTTATATAGCAGAGAAACATGAAGAACTATAACAAGAGTCAATTATATATGCCTCCACAAAGCCAAGGGAAAAAAGAATATATAAGATATATTAGAAATAAAGGGGATTTTAAAACATTTTTCTCTTTGCACACACAGCATGTATCTTCTTGCTTATAGAATCGTTACTGGCCTGCCAGAACAGTTTACTATCATTTCACAAGTATCCAATTCTTAGAACCAAGGGATTTCAGGAGCTCCTCTACCCAATCAGAGCAATGTCTTTGTCCCAGATCCACCTGAACATAATCTGATCCTCCTGGCAGACTTGACATCTACTTTCTTCCACCCCGCACGGGAAGAGAATGTGGAGTCCAATAAAACGTACCTAGAGGCTAACGGTGAAACAAAAACCTATGCTGTCTCCCTTTTCTTCAGCACAATACCTTGAAAAAAGTACCACTGGTAAAACAGTAGTCTCAGAAACTGTGATTTCCAGTGAGAAAGTGTTAAACTCATTAGAGGGGCTTCTTGTGGTCTTGATTCCCTAATGAGCTGTGGGAACTTACATAACGAGAACTCTCAGTCTACATAATTCAAAAGCCTACAAACTCTGTAAATTCTGTTTCCTCTCATACATGCACTAAACTAGCTTTTGTTCAAATTTTTAACCACTCTATTTAAAATACTTTTGTCTC
Organism: Bos grunniens; assembly: GCF_055505025.1. NCBI lineage: Eukaryota > Metazoa > Chordata > Mammalia > Artiodactyla > Bovidae > Bos > Bos grunniens. The sequence goes on from NC_141180.1 coordinate 49,780,698, forward strand.
TTTCCTGACTTGTTACAAAAAAAAAAAAAAGCCTGTGAAAATGACAAAATAATAATTATTTTATAATAACAACAATCAAAATAGTAGCTAACATTTATTGAATTGGGGGCTTTCTGTGGTGTTACTTACTAGTCTAAATGCTTTACATGAGTTTACGTGTGTTAATCCCATGGCAACCTATGAAGTAGATACTATTATTATAATTATTATTCCCATTTTACAGATAAGGAACCTGAAGCCTAGGGGTTTGAATAACTTTTTCTAGGTCTGAACCAGGATTGCAATCAGAAAGCCTCATTATAAAACCCTTGGTACCAACCACTATTCTGCCTCTCTCATTTCCACCCTCCTTATAGTATTATGGGCTTCCCTGGTGGCTCAGCTTGTAAAGAATCTGCCTGCGATGTAGGAGACCTGGGTTCTATCCCTGGGTTGGGAAGATCCTCTGGAGAAAAGGAAAGGCTACCCACTCCAATATTTTGGCCTGGAGAATTCCATGGACTGTACAATCCATGGGGTCGCAAAGAGTCGGACACGACTGAGCCACTTTCACTCACTCGCAGCATTATGGTTTTTCTCTTAGGTTCTTTAAGTTGTATGCTAAAAGGAATGTTACTCTGTAATGGAAAATAAAACTTTCTTCATCTTTATTTTTGATTGAATGTGAAACTTCAACATTCATTACTGCATGAAACCCAGAGCCCCCTTATTTTATAAAGCCTAACTGCATGAGCATATTTACATAGTTACCAGGACAAATCTTTATAGGTTTGTCTGGATCATTGATGAATTTGATTGCAAAAATAAAAGCTAAAAAGAACATCATTTATTTTGTTAAGATGACCAGCAACTATTCACAATGACAGTGGCAGAAACATGTGACTGTCACAAGGTAATCATTAGGTTATCTGAGAAAAAGGAAAAATGGAGTGCATCTCTCCAAACGCAGACGAAAAGCCTCTCTACCATCTTCTCTCTCCATTCAGGGCAAAGATTGTAAGGACACTAGCTGCCCCAGTAGAGTTGAGGGAAGACTGAGGAGCTTTGAAGCCTCATGATGCACGTGCAGAATTCCACTACATCTTTCTGTCTTGGTGCAAAATATAACTCCACCATGATGGAAGTGTTCAGAGTTAATCTTTCTGTGGTGGTTACTGTTGTTCAGTCGCTCAGTGGTGTCCAATTCTTTGCGACCCCATGGACTGCAGCGGGCCAGGCTTCCCTGTCCTTCACTATCTCCTGGAGCATGCTCAAATTCATGTCCATTGAGTCACTGATACAATCCATCTCATCTTCTTCCCACCCTCCGACTCCTCCTGCCCTCAATCTTTCCCAGCATCAGGGTCTTTTCCAGTGCATCAGTTCTTCGCATCAGGTAATCAAAGAATTGGAGCTTCAGCATCAGTCCTTCCAATGAATATTCAGGGCTGATTTCTTTTAGGATTGACTGGTTTGATCTCCTTGCAGTATAAGGGACTCTCAAGAGCCCCTTCCTATGGTGGGGAAAGTATATTCTGACTTTGGATCTATCCACACTATCACACAAGCCCCTGCCACAGGGCAATCTGTGGCCAGGCAACAGGAGAGTGTGGACTGAAGCCCATGCTCAGGACTGCAACCGATGGATCTGGAATCCTACAGCCACAAAGACACCTGCTTTGCCAAGCAGTTGCCCAATCCCTATAAGGATCTGTAGGGAGATGGAAGAAAAAAAGAGGTTCTGTAGAAGCTTCTTGGGAGGCAGGAAAGTCATATCAATCATTATACTATTGATTAGCCTCTGCACTCTCTGATGTAGTAATTAATCACTCTATTGATGAAAAGCCATCTCAGCTTTACAATTCTGTTGTTTTCTCAGCAATACAGTCAAAGTTTCACACACCAAATTTTATTTGTATATTATTCATTAATTTTTTTAGGCAAATCTAAACCATTCAAATGGAAAGTGGAAAAATGGAACTGTACTTTCCAGTGTGATACTGAGCATAAGATACCTTTGTAAAAGGACTGTATTATTTCAGTATTCAGCAGGTGACCTCTTTGAAGATTAGACTCTTGAAGAGTAAGTCCCCCAAATTGTTCCATAATCAGGGATTCTTTTCCTAGGCTCTGAATGACTCTGACAGCTGAAAACATGGACTCCACTGGCACCTGGGAGCCAGTAACACTGAACAGAATCAAAGACTGGCTGACCTTGTATTAAATAAACAAAAATCTAATAAAACAACAGAACTGAATTCTTTGTCATTATCAAGATGATATATTGCTATGCTTAAGACATCAGGCCCTCTGGAGATAGACTGTAACCTCTTTGCACAAGTCAATATCATTAACAAAAAAGTTGGCTCTCAAACATAAAACATTACAGATCAAAGATAAATATTCATAAAAATGTATACAAACATAATATAGATGTACACATCTATACAAAGATGTTCATTATAGAAATACTTGTCATGGTGTAAAAGATAGATGAATGTCTATGAGCAGGGGGTTGGTAACATGTATTACAGTGCACATGTGGATTCTGGGGCCAACAGCCTTGGTTTAAATCCTGGTTCCACTTGGTTTAAATCCATAGTCCACAACATACTCGCTGTATAACCTTGGGCAAGTTACTATACCTCTCTGAACCTTGGTTTCCCCACCTATGGTTTCATAACTTCTATGAAGTGCTCTGAAACAGTGCCTGGTTCTTAGTCAAACCGAATAGCTGTTAGCTATTCTTTCAGAGACATCCTGGTGAATGGTAAACTTTGATCATTTAGTGAGAATAAATGTAAAGGGTTTAATAAAATACCAGACACAGAATAACAGCTCAACAAATGCTAGCAATCATTATGATATAACATTACCAGTATGCCTGAAGTGAAGTGAAGTGAAGTGAAGTCACTCAGTCGTGTGCAACTCTTTGAGACCCCATGGACTGTAGCCTGCCAGGCTCCTCCATCCATGGGATTTTCCAGGCAAGAATACTGGAGTGGATTGCCATTTCCTTCTCCAGGAGATCTTCCCGACCCAGGAAATAAACTTGGGTCTCCCGCACTGTAGGCAGACGCTTTACCGTCTGAGCCCCCAGGGAATACCCAGTATGCTTGGTAAAACACAAACAAACTTTTTGGCTGACAAGTGACCATTAAGAAAAGGACAGACCTATATTTGTTAGCATGTTAAGATGGCCTTGAGTCAATGCCGCAAGCTGTAGATGAATATAAGTAGCATACCTCTGAATGTGTGCACATAACTGTGTGTGTGTGTGTGTGTGTGTGTGTGCGCGCGTGCACGTGAGCACGTGCAGGGATACATACCAACTATGGATTCCCTTGGAAAATGAGAAGTTGCTAGGGCGAAGGAAAACTTTCACTTTTACACTTTTCATGATGTGAGGGTGATTCTACATCATAACAGTAAATAGCAATTATAACCATAACTCTGAATTTTCTTATCTAAATTTTAATCCTGTGAAGAATTTTCTGCTGCTGCTTCTTCACATCAGGACAGAGGGATATAATTTAGGAAGAATAAGGTCACTTGTTAGCCCAGGAATTTTTAGAGCAACAATAAAGTATACCTCTCTACCAACTCACTGTCTAAACTTCCCAGCCAGGGTTGCCTCTCCACCCAGGACACAGGCAGACATTTGTTCCTCTCAGACTTAGTGGGTGTTTGTCTTGCACCGGATATCCTTGGTGAGCGAAAACAGCTAAGAGGCACAAGTGATAGGAATTAAAGATGCATCTACTTAAAAAGCAAACTCTTGCTATCAGTGATTGCAGTCTCAAGAACTGATATGCTGAAAGCACCGATGGAAAGCTTTGTTAGAATGCATGTCCAAGCAGAACTGTGGTCCTTTATTTTTATTTTTTATTGGAATACATTGCTTTACATTGCCATGTTAGTTTCTGCTGTAAAGCAAAGTGACTCGGCTATACACATATCTCCTCTTTTATGGATTTCCTTCCAGAACTGTAGTCTTTCAAATTAGCAATTAGAAAAATGAAGATTAGATAATATAGCAAGCTATAACTGATAAATCAAATGTGTCTTATTAGATTACCAAGGAAAACTGAATCTGGGAAAATGACCAAATGAAGTTGCTTGAATCATTTTCCTTTTTTTTTTCCTCCAATGGTTTTCACCAGAAAAGGGTCATGCTTTTTCATTTTCCAAAGTCACTACTATTTGAGAATTGTCAAGAAGACAATTCTTTTCCATGTATAGGATGATGCTGAGAATGAATGCTTTACTGTGGGCCCTAGTCTTGTTTGGAAAATGAAGCTGTGGCTTTGGTTTTGAGACAAAGAGACGTAGATAACATAGAAGAAAAGAGGAACTGAGCTGCATGAGTTCAAATCTTGGCTCTCCACTTTTTAGTTATTCATGTTAGGCAAGTTGTTTAATCTCTCTGGAGTTAAGTTTCTTCATCATGTAAATGAAGGTATGCACTATTAGAATCCCGTTCATAGTACTATTCTAAGGATCATATGAGATAATTTCTATAAAGTGCTCTAAAACAGTGACTGGTTCTTAGTACAAACCTAATAGCTGTAAACTATTATTTCAGAGACATCTTTGTGAATGGTAAATTTTGATCATTTAGTGAGAATAAATAGAGAACAATGACAGATTAACTCCTTCAAATTACCATATGTATGACCACCACTATACTAGGTAGGCGGAGAAGGCAATGGCACCCCACTCCAGTACTCTTGCCTGGAAAATCCCATGGATGGAGGAGCCTGGTAGGCTGCAGTCCATGGGGTCGCAAAGAGTCAGACACGACTCAGTGACTTCACTTTCACTTTTCACTTTCATGCATTGGAGAAGGAAATGGCAACCCACTCCAGTGTTCTTGCCTGGAGAATCCCAGGGACGGGGGAGCCTGGTGGGCTGCCGTCTATGGGGTCGCACAGAGTCAGACACGACTGAAGCGACTTAGCAGCAGCAGCAGCATACTAGGTGGGAGGAGATGAAACAAGAAACTATAGAGATCATCAGTTGACAGTCACATATCTTGGTCAGGTCACCTAGGAGTGAACTCGAGCTAAAATCAGTTCTTATATTACAGTCCAGTATTTTTCTCAACCACATCTCACCATATTCTGCCTTCTACAATATTATATGGAGGCAAAACATAGTAATCTTAGGTACAGTAATAGATATACAATATAGTTTTTTTTAATACCTAATCCAGATGGTATGGCTAGGGCCTATATTACAGTTGATTAAAAAAAAAAAGCTACCTAAAAATGGGTAGTTTTATCTGACAGACATGAATTCCAGCAGAAGGTTGAGAATCCATTCAGTTAGAACTTTCCTGAACACCTGCCACTTGTCTAGAATAGGCTAACTGCAGAGGACACAGATCAGTAGCCTTTGTCCCTAAGACTGTGTGAATGAGCAAGAGTGTATTGTAAAGTACTGATAAGATCTCGGGGATATGCTCAGAGAAGTGTGCATGCACTATTACTTTTGGCCAATGCAGCTGAGCCACGTAGGGGGATGAGCCCCAGCATGCTGGGTTGAGAAACAGGCCTGCGGTCTGAACCCAGGATACACAATACAGCTTAATCTTTTTCCAGAAAAGGAGAACTTCAAAAAATTTAAAGACTATATTGATGGATAGCATCTAGAAGGAAAGTTATGACAGATATGATCCAAGAGGAAAACAAATCTAGAAATAAAATGGATCACCTTGAACATAAGAGCACTATCAGTAAGATTTGTCTCCTCCATCCAAATGATGGCTAAACTCAGAGATTCCTAACATCCCTCTATAAACCAAAAAGCAGTATCAGTGACTCTATGGATCAGGTCACTGGAATTAGCTGAATCATGAAGAGAATAATGCTAAGTCCAAGTCTGGAACTCAGAAAGAAAAAACTGGCTGGGTATTCTGTACACTCTGCCAGCCTAAACCACAGAGAGGACACAGACTCTCCAAGACTCGGTGCCTTTGGACAGAGAGGGGCTTGGGTCTGCCTGTGAACTTTAGTAACATACCCTTGATAAAGACAGTGGGTATAATTTCTCCCTTTTGTCATCTGAATAGATCATGATTACATTATAAGTAGGTAGGGAGGTAAATAGGTGAGAGAGAGAGAATCAATGGATGTGGTGAGGTTACTAAGACCCAGCAACAGGAATGTCAATGAACTAATGAGCTATATGCTAAACCCCAAGTGTTCGAGAGAGAAAGAGAGAGAGAGAGAGAGAGAGAATCAGTGGACGTGGTGAGGTTACTAAGACCCAGCAACAGGAATTTCAATGAACAAAGGAGCTATATGCTAAACCCCAAGTGTTCGAAAGAGAACCCTGTCCCAGAAATAAGCTTGCTCTTTTTTCAAAAACAGAGTTCTTCTAACCTTCCCTAAGTTCTGTAGATGAGATCATAAAGAACTCTTAGATCAAGTACTCTCATTTAAAACCGTGCCATATAATTATGTTTATCTATGGGATACATTGGAGAAGGAAATGGCAACCCACTCCAGTATTCGAGCCTGGGGAATCCCATGGACAGAGGAACCTGGTAGGCTACAGTCCATGGGGTCGCAAGAGTCAGACATGACTTAGTGACTAAACCACCACCACCACCAATACAGGATATACATAGCGTAACCATGCAACCACAAAACACTCACTTGCCTAACAAAATGGTAGTTTTTCCATTTGTCTTTGGGAGAAGACAGGTTGGTCTTTTTAAAGTTCATCTACAGTAATCACATGGGAGAAGGCAATGGCACCCCACTCCAGTACTCTTGCCTGGAGAATCCCATGGACGGAGGAGCCTGGTGGGCTGCCGTCTATGGGGCTGCACAGAGTCGGACATGACTGTAGTGACTTAGCAGCAGCAGCAGCAGAGTAATCACATAGGTAAAAAGTAGCATCTTATAGGACATGGAAAATCAAGCAGATACTTAGAGCACTCTACACTGTATTCTAGATGGCCAATCAACTTAGGCTGTTTTGTTTAAAAAAAAAAAAAAAAAAAAACTTGTAAAACAAGCTCTTTCAAAGTTCCGTTGTTGCCAAACTTGTCACAAAGAAGGTCATAAGTACATACCAACACACAAATTATGTGCATTTACCATGTTTCACCGTTGACAGAGCCCTAAGAAGACTTATTAAGCATCTTGACTATAGTTTTCAAACTTTTCAGCTGTGGAACCCTTACATCTATCACAGCATTAAGAAAAACCCCAAAAACATAGAATCACAAAATAAATGTGATCTGATGTGATGGAAGGAAGATGTGTGTACGTGTCTGGGCTTGGGGGAAGGGGACATGAACATGTCTGTGTGAAAGGACAGGGCTGCTTCCCCAGAATGTTGTTTGAAAATCACTGATGCAGGGACTTCCTTGGTGCTCCAGTGGTTAAGAACCCGCCTGCCAATGCAGGGGACACAGGTGTGCTCCCTGGTCAGGGCTTCGCTGGTGACTCAGGCAGTAAAAAATCCATTTGCAATGCAAGAGCCCCAGGTTCGATCCCTGGGTTGGGAAGAACCCCTGGAGAAGGAAATGGTAATCCACTCCAGTATTCTTGCCTGGTGAACTCCATGGACAGAGGAGCCTGGTGGGCTGCAGTCCATGGGGTTGCAAAGAGTCAGACACAGCTAAGTAACTAACACTTTCCCTTTCAGGGAACTAAGATCCAACATGTCTTATGGCAACTAAGCCCCTGGGCGACAACCACCGAGCCCACACTCTCTGTAGCCCACGTGCTGCAATGATAGATCCCACACACCAAGACCTGATGTAGCCAAATAAAAAATTAATTAACTTTTTTTTTTTAAAGAAATTCACTGAGGCAGTATAAGTCTCTAATTTGTGGGTAAAATTAAAAGTGGATTCCCCTCCTGGTGATGTCACCTTATACATTTTTTTTTCCAAATGCTTCTAGCAATAGTATTTTATGACTCTATGATATAGGGTTCTCACAGGAAGTCACATGAACAAAGGAAAGACCATTGGCATGATAATCACTACAATAGATCAAACTAAACAATCCTGATGGCATATTACCTATCTGCTAAGAAAAGAGGGAGTGAGAGCTTGAGCTCAGACCACCCTGGAATCTTATTTATGTATTTATTATGTATTAAACACTGAGATCTAAAACTGAGTGAAGAATTAACTGGGAAAATCTGTTATTATAATAGAAATAATATTGACCCCTGGAAATAAACATTATTTCAGGTTACAAAGATGTTAAGTTATGGTAGAAGCTGATTTCAAAAGGCTTTGCTGCTATGAACATAAAATCAGGTCATTTTCATTCCGGCTCCATTGTAGTCTGTTGGGACTTAACTGAAATCAGCCATTTTAATTCAGAAACAATATTTAGGTTGCAGAAAGCAGTGATGACGACCCTGCCTTTGTTTAAAATCTCTGAAACAAAAGGGATATTTTCTGTAATAGCATAAATTACACAGGCTCTAAAGTTATATGGAAAAGACCATTTCACTCTTGCAGAAATGTGCAATTCTGTGGCTGCAATTTTCTGAAACTGCTTAATAAAACTTTATCCTTTTTATCAGAAAAAAAAAGCAGAATACCAATAGCTCCATAATAGGCACCCAGGTACCAACACTCTACTTATTAGGGCACAGAGTATTAATAATTAACTGTTGGTCAAGCACACTGAGTGAGCACTCTTCTCCCAAAGGACAGTTTCCTGTCAAGATGTCACCCAGAAATAACCCTTTAGATTACAGGAAGGGGCTGCAATTCCCTGCAGTGCATCTAATAACTATAAACACCCTCAGAGTTTCAGTACCTGCCACAAGCAGATCAGCTCACACCTGGATTTGTCTCACCCTCCTCCCTCCTTCTCCCACTCTCATCTTTCCCACAAACACAGCAATAATTGATGGCATCTGTCTTTCTGAGGATCAACCGTCAGCAGCTGCCTGTCCCAGCACTGAAGGATGTACGAGCTGAAAGAGAGATGGCAACCAGATAGAAAAGGGATGGGGAGTTTCTATCTATACAAGCCCGGGCTTTGCCCTTGATTCACTGAACAAGTCCCTTCAACCTCTCAGCAAAGCAGGGATCATAAAACTTGCTACCTTGGCATCGCAATGCTAGGAGCTCTAATTTAACGATGTCTATCATGGACTCTGGTACCTCTGTGCTGATGCTTGTTGTCTCCTCTCATGTTCAAGCAGCATAACCATTAAACCACCTCCTTACTTCTAGGGATCCAAGGTCAGGCAGAAACAGCATCCCCAGTCTTTCATTCCACCGTTACGTATAAAGACTACATATTATATTAGAGTCCTTGACTGGAAAATGTAAGGATGTGGGAAGTCAGACAGACCTGAGTTCAAGTCATAGCTCTGCTACTTCCTAGCTATGTAAGCTTGGGCAAGGCAACTAACTACTCTGAGCTTCAGTTTCCTCATCTGCAAATAATTAATAGTAGTAGTAGTTCTGTCCAACTCTGTGCAACCCCATGGACGGCAGCCCATCAGGCTTCCTTGTCCCTGGGATTCTCCAGGCAAGAACACTGGAGTGGGTTGCCATTTCCTTCTCCAGTGCATGAAAGTGAAAAGTCAAAGTGAAGTTGCTCAGTCGTGTCCAACTCTTAGCGACCCCATGGACTGCAGCCTACCAGGCTCCTCCATCCATGGGATTTTCCAGGCAAGAGTACTGGAGTGGGGTGCCATTGCCTTCTCCGTAGCAGTAGCAATAGTAGTGGTAGTAAATAAAGAAAATGCATACTTTAGAGGATCACCGCAAGTTTCAAACAACATGTGCAACTACCACACAGCTTGGGAATTGTACTCCTGAGTATCTATCCCAGAGAAATGAAAATTCCTATTTCTATAAAAACCTGTGCATGAATATTATAGCAACTTTACTTGTAATACCCATAAACTAGAAGCAACTCAGATGTCCTGCATGAGGTGAAAGGTTAAACTACTTAGTAATAAATGGAATATTACTAAATCATAAACAAGGAAGAAATAATTGATACACACAACAAGCTGGACGAATCTGCAGAGAATTAGGCTAAGTGAAAAAAAAAATCCAAAAGGTTGCATAGTATATGTTTCTATTTGTATATCATTCTTGAAATGACAAAATTATAGAAATGGAGTGTAAATTAGTGGCTGTTTGGACTAGAGGGGTTGAGGTGGGAAAAAAAAATGGATGTAGCTAGAAAAGGGCAACATTTAAGGGACACGTGTGGTGATGAAATGCTATTTCTTGACTACAGTAATGTCAGTGTCTGGTGATGCTGTATCATAGTTCTGGAAGATATCACCCCTGGAGGAAACCAGGTGAAAACACAGAGAGCTCTTCTGTATTGTTTATGAAAACTACTAATACATGTAATTTACAATGATCTCAAAATAAAAGTTTTAATTGAAAGACATTTTAAAAATAGTGCATATTTCAGAAGATCACACAAGGATCAAATAATATATGGAGAATGGCATATGGAGAATGGCATTGAAATATGTATAACATCATATATGAAACGAGTCGCCAGTCCAGGTTCAATGCACGATACTGGATGCTTGGGGCTGGTGCACTGGGATGACCCAGAGGGATGGTATGGGGAGGGAGGAGGGAGGAGGGTTCAGGATGGGGAACACGTGTATACCTGTGGCAGATTCATTTTGATATATGGCAAAACTAATACAATATTGTAAAGTTAAATAAAATTTAAAAAAATAATATATGGAATTGAAAAATAAATTATTATTAAATAATGTATGGAAAATCTCCTAGAACAGTCAGTTCTTGGCAAAAACAGACTCACTAAATGTTCGTTTCTTTCCTCTAGGAAGTTGTTCATAGATATAATGTGTTCTGGTGGATTTTTGTGGCTCAAATGAAAACATAACTCCATGAAAACAGTCTGATAATAATACAAGTCTTTCTCGGCCTTTTTTTCTGTAAATCTAGACTTTCAGGAAAATTTGCAATATTTCATATCAAACAAAATCAGCCCAATTCCCATAGAAAAACCGTGCAATTCAGACACCACCAAATTTCTTTATCAAAAATGTGAATAGTGGGGTAGGCAGCAGTGGATTTTGATTTACTTAGCCAAAGGCCACCATCAAAAGAAAAACTATGGCCAAAAATCAGTTTGTATATTCCATTACTGGTATTGAAGGAAAAAAGAGAAAAGGATAAAACCTGGCTTCATCCACTCAAGAATTCACATCTAGTTAAGGAAGGAAAAGTCACACATGAAGAGGTCAGAGAACAAGTAAGTGGAGAAGAGACCATCAGTGCAACAAACGTGCTGAGAAGGCAGAGGTGAGCGGCGCTGGGATCTGGGTACACGGCTGGGAGGGGGCAAGGCAAGGCCAAGCAGGACACTACAGGTCTGCACAGTGCCCCTTGGCTCCTGCTGTCTGATACATGGCCCCGGCCTCCTGCAGGACTGCAGTCAACCTTAGCGTTTTGCTGATGCTCAGAGAGCTTTCCAGAGAGCTCTAGGCCCTCTGCCTAATCCTTACTGTATAAATGAGCTTGCATGAAGCTCTTAATTACAACACAGGCAAAGGAAAGGAAAACACACACACACACACACACACACACGCACAGTGGATGAAGCATCAGAGTGTTCTAGCCCTCAAAATAAAATGAGGAACAAAGTCTTTGGCAGGACAAACATTCCCACACCTTATCCCCCAGTTCACTGCCTCAGGATACAGAATTACCAGGCAGCCCCATCTGAACTCTTTAGTTCTAAATTAGGGCCTGAAATGATCCAAATGCTGTCCAAATCTTTCTCATGCCAAAATGAAAGTGGTAAGCATATCTTTATTCCAGTGATCAAAACCTGGCAATTTGCTATGTTAAACCCCTGCTCCATAGCCATGTATTTGAGGAACATATGTTTTCAGAACAGCATTTATTGTATAAATGCCATCTTGTTGCAAGTCTTCCAGCTAGGAGAGTTCCCTGGAAGCTGCTGGTCCTGAGTTGAAATAAATGGAAGGGAATGAAGGTCACAGCCTACAGCAAAGTTCCAAGATGACTTCTCTGCCACTCACCAAATGAGCCTTTTGACAGACTCCAACATCAGGACAGTATCGTCATTTCATGAGGTGCGCTATTGGCAGACAGATGCCTCCGAATCACATTAATTGGAACCTCTTGTCACATATAGCAGCATTTCAATTTCTCTGTGGATGCTCGTGTGCTACACATGGTATCTGGCAGGTGTAAGAATCTCATCTCTGATTGCCTATATTCTCAATCTACTTTCTCGGCCTATTTTCGTACTGCAAAGCAATTATGGTGGAAAATCAGTTTGCAACATGCGCTCATCCATATTCAGTTCTTTCCACTTCAGGCAAATATTGCCCAGAAAAAAAAATAAAAGGAGACAGATTTGAGAAATCCAGATCTGTTCCTATATTTTGATCCCCTGATTGTCCAAATGTTTACTTGTTGATAATCCACAATTTGCTCCATGTCAAAATAAATATTCAAAAGACGCAGCTCCAAATGACTAAAGCATACATCTATCTTTAGGAGGGATGACACATGCAGAGAAAAATCTCAATATATAGACCAATAGATGCGGGCAGGATGAAAGCACAGTGAATTAACTGAAAGCACAATGATAGAGAATAGTTAAAAATAAATAAACAGTGTTACTGATTTCGCGTATGCTGAGGAAAACAAAAATTTAAGAGGCAGTACCTGGGACCATGACCAACTGGCCAACAAAACGGGGCTGAGGAGAAGACAGAGCCTCCTCACTGAAGCCTTAAGAGCCAGCCCAACTTGGATATCCCAATCAGCTTCTCAGATTTTGTTTAATTAATTAATTAATTAATTAACAGAAGTCACAAGGTGGGGACTAGAATTTTGAGATTCTCCTAAATGAAATTTTCATATGAAAGCTACCTACGACTGCAACTAACTCGTCCATAAGATTCTTTTTACTTTATTTTTAAATAGGTAGGGGATATAATTTTTGAGGGTAGGAGCCAGGTGAGTCCTCCTTTGCCTAGCAAAGCAATAGTTATTCTTTAAAAAAAAAAAATAGGTAATTCACTGACATGAATCAAAATTGAAAAGGTTCAAAACCACAAAACAGTCTCCCTGCCCAGTCCCTCCTCTTTAGAGGCATCCAACTTTATCAGCTTTACTTTTATGCATATAAAAGTATGTTTACATATTCTTCTCCTTCCTAATTTTTACCCAAATGGCCATATACTACACAGTCCATTTTCATTTTCTCCGCACACTAAATAATATAACTTAGATTTAATTTCATATGAAGGCATAAAGAGTGTCCTCATTCTTTTTTATGACTTTATAGTATTCCACTGAACTTCCATAGCTTGATTTAACTAACCAGTCTATTGGTGAATGTTATTTCCATTCTTTTCATATTACAAATAATGCTGCAGTGAATGTCACTTCAAGTATTTGCTGAAGTATGTATTAAATAAATTCATAGAAGTGTAGTTGCTGAGTCAAAGGGTATATGTATTTGTAAAATGTATTCACACACACACACACACACACACACACAGCTTGTTTCTCTGTACCCTTGAACACAGGGTACCAGTGAACACCTTGCTCTTTACCAATCTAATTGGAAAAAAGAAAAAAAAAAGACATTTCAGTGTAAGTTTTCACTTACATTGTTCTTATTATGAATGAGTTGAGGATCTTTTCATCTGTGCCTTAGGAGGCTGACCCCTGGGGACAGCTTCACCTGACCTCTCTTGCCTGGCAAGGTTCAGTAACTGGGAGGCTCCAGGAGGAGATTGGAAGGTAGAAGGAGAGAGATATCAAGGCATTTCTTTCCTATTTCTGCCTCATCCCAATGCCATGCTTCTCATGGTGGCTATATGCCTCCAAATTTACAGCTTCCTTTGGGCAATCCGTCACCCCCCACTACTGTTCTCACTGAGTTCTAGTAATACTATTTTCCCTCTGTGTGCCCTCCACCTGGAGTGATGGTGATGGCTTCCTGCCCCTGCTGGTCTTTGAATGTCTCATCACACCTCATTCATTCCCTTCATCTTGCCCCTTAATCTGAGTCTTCATTTGAAAATGGTTAGCTGTTTTTGTGTTTTGCTGAGACACTGACATACAAACCCCTTGCCTATTTTTCTACTGAGCTGTTTAGTCTTTTTCATATTGATTCATAACTGTAGGAACTCATTATTCATTAGAGCGAAGAGTGGCAAACTTTTTCTATAAAGGGCCAAACAGTAAATATTTTTGGCTTTGTGTGCCACATGGTCTCTGTTGCAACTGCTCATGTCTGCCACCATATGGTGAAAACAGCCCCAAACAAGATGCAAACCGATGGCTGTATAAATCAAGTTCTAAAAAACTCAGTTTATAAAAGCAGGGTTTGGACTTGGGACTGCACTTACAGACCCAGCACTAAGCAAATTATCCCTTCCCTAGGTTATAAGCTGCAAATATTTTTCCCCAGTTTGTTTTTTATAGGGGTTTGGCCATGCAGATGTTTTTTTAATGTTTATTTTAACACGGTAGAATTCATCTTTTATTTATGGTTTCAGATTTTTGTGTTACACTCAAAAAAAGAACAAGGAGTCAGGAAAACCACAAGAAACTCAAAGCAGAAAGCTTGCATCTTAAATTCAATCAGGTAGCCTGCGCTACCATCAATAGTCTATTAATGAGGCCACTCAGCTTTCTAAGACAAGAGTTTTAACAACATGTCTCAATTAGTGAAACCTATTTCTCAAATAAAATCTTCCACGGAAGGAAGACTGAAACATGAAATAGACCAGGCACCATGGCTGAGGCAAACTGTCTACTCCCAAAGTGCGAGAGAGTGAGCTTGCTGCCCACTGGATTCTGGACCGTAAAAACCACTTCTCCACATGAATACTAAGGACCTTAGAATTCAGAAGAGTGTTTACATCATAGTCTTGTAACAATTCCAAGAATTCTCCATTGCATCATGTACAGAGGCAGATGGCACGCCCACCCCAACATTCCATCAGCAGACATACGGGACGTCTGCTGCAGGTCTCACCACGAAGGCAATCTCTCCGTGTTTCCATCTCAGGCCCACACACTACTTCCTGTATAATTTTGCTCCAGGGTATAAGGGTTCTTGGCCTTAGTTTGTAGTGAATTTAGTATAGCGAATTTCTGCTGTCTGCAATTTAAAAAACAAATAACTTCAGGGAAATTTTGGAAGTAGAAACAGGGAAATCAAAGCATTGCCAATTTAAATACTTATTTCCATAAACTAGGAAAGGTTTTCCTCGTAGGAAAAACAGTGTTGGGCATTCAAGTCTCTACCGGGGTTTAATACCTGAAAGCCACAGTTAGCGCTGCTTATTTCCTCCCGTCATGAAGAAGCAAATCCAGTTACAGGCAAAGAAACAAAACAGACTGTGGAGATTTAGAGATTTCAACAAGAATTTACCTTCTACACAATACTAGTAATGAGTAATAACAATCTAAAGTTTTTCAGTGGAGGTACAAAAATAATCTTTGAAATTGCAATCGGTTGCTCTGTCCATGACAGAACACATTTACTCGTATTTAGATGCCCTTCTCTCCATATGCAGATGTACAAATTATACGTTCATCCATATGTAAACACAGATATAGGCAAGTATATACCCAGCCTCATCTAATGATATTGCCTAGAAAATATATATTAGAAAATATACATTTACAAAGGCCAACATACAAAACCAAAATGGCCAAGGTAAATATAGGCTTTGGGGAAGAAGAAAGACACAGCTCAATAATAAGCACAATACCTAGGATAATCTGAGGGAGCCTTTGAAATGTGACCATAATATCACTGCATTCCTCAAAGGAATAACTGATGCTTATAAACTGGCTAGAGACTTCTTGTCTCCATTTACTAATTGACTCAATAAATTTTACTAAGCGCCTAATGTGCAGGAATACCATGTGGGATTAAAAGGGTAGGGGTAATTGGTGACAGCTGAGTCACAAGATCGCAAACATCAGTTACATGGCAATAAAGAGAGGAGAACCCTCTAAAGAAAAGCTGCGGACAGGAGTTTTCTCAATTGATTAGGTCCTGTTGTAGTGGAAGCAAGGTCATAGGTTCAATCCTCTCTTTGCCAATTACCTTTTATGGTGTTTCAAAGACATAGCCCAGGCCTGAGTATTCTCAACATCCTAGCAGGAGATCAAAGAGATTTGGGAAGAAAAGAGAATGGTTCAGCCCAAACTAATCCCAAGTACTAGAAAAGTAATTTACACTAATTCAGAGTGAATCAGTACCACTATTATTGTCTAAATTATAGTGAATGTCCAACATAAGTTGTGGCTATGTACAATTAAGTATAAAACATTTCTCCTGGGTAGTGTTAAACTGGATTTATTCAGTCACCTAATAAGACACTCTAATGAATCAGAGAAAGCATTCACCTTTCAAATGGATGTATTCTAATGCTTCGGTTTACAAGTAATTTGGGGCTCTTTTGGATATTTATTGCATTATGATCTGAACGTTATTAACATGCAAAGATTAAAAAAGGAGGAGGATTTATTTAGCTCCAACCTGAGGGGTTAAAGAAATAGGAAAACCACCAGGATTCAAACTCTCGGCTTTTAATTCATCCCAGCATATTCAAAAGTCAACTACTTGTGCTTTGTCACCAGAGATCTAAGAAATGCTGTTGCTTATCTTTTCTCTTACACAAACATGAACTTGGGCTTGGAATGATTCTGCCACACTTTCCTTCTTTCAAAGAACTATCCCAATAAAAGCTGAGAATGCCCTCCGAACACTCCTTTCTGATAGGAATTTGCCAAATTAGTTCCAAATGCAGCCCCCAGAGCCAAAAATACTTGAGTTCAGCCACACTGGGATAAAGCCTTCTGGGTGTCAGGGTTCTCAGCTAGAGCTTATATTAAACCAGTAGTTACAAACTCTGCTTCCCAGAACCTCCCCAGAGTCCCACAGCCTGGGGGGTGGGGCAACCAAGGAAGAGGTGTCAAACTCTGGGGATCCCCATTCCCCACACATTCCCCTCAGTAAGCATTCTATATACTCTTACCAAAATGGCTTGGTGGGCTCCTGTATCCTGTATCCATAGCAAGGGTTCTATGCTAAAATATTTGGACAACTCCTATTCCTACAGAGCGTTAACACTTTATAGTCTACCCTTCACTGATTCTACTGCGTCTTAATATCCTGCTGCTTAGAATTTTGTTTGGAAATGGTTAAATGTTGCACAAATGGCAAATAACTGTAAGACAGATGGTTGTGCTTTTTCCATTTTTGATATATAATCGGTGAAGAACTACTCACTAGGAACTACTTCCTAATTAAGACATACCTATCATCCAGAGGGGCTTTAAAGTCCCCACGCAGTGAAAACATTTGATGTTCCTTACTCTCTTCCTACAATGGAGATTTCAAAATAAAAACACTATATATCAAAAGAAAAATGCTGCATATGCTGAAATTAACTACATCTTTACAGAACTTCTAATAGTAAATTTCTGGTTAACTTGTTCAGACTTGACCTTTTTTATAAAAGTAAATTGCATATGTGTATGTTCGCCTGTGCATGCATCTCAGTGCTGCTAGGGCATTAAGCACGCACACAATAGCCTGAAATCTGCCTTGTGGGCAATTCAACAATGGTTATAATCTAAAAGAAAGTAATTCTAAAGAGAGCTAGTAAAACATTCATAGCAAAAGCAATCAAATATACTGGCTACATTAGGACTATTTTAATTTCTGGTTCTGGGAGACAATTAGAGGGGTCGGAATCTCTTTTCCAGTGGATTCAATGGAGTTATATCTAGCTAAACTTAGATGGTATGAAATCCTTATTATAAAAATAAAGGTTTGACCAAATAAATAGCTTGCATTCCTAGATGAAACTACCAATAAGGAAGTTATTATACTATGCCTTAAAGCCCTTATTGAGGTACTTTGTAACACTTTTCTATAACAGCTTCACCTATAGAGATAGTTTCAGTGTGTGTTCACTTCACAGTAAAGGAAATTGAGGATCAAAAGATTAAAGAATCTGTCCTAGGTCATCTGACTGATAAGTGACATTTTGAGGATGTGACCCTGGGCCCATCTGATTGTGAACAATCATTTTTTCCCGAATACAATAGGCTGTTGAGGCATGTTATCTGTATATCCTAGAATGAATATTAAACCGACAATGGATAGCTTAACAGTTTCCCTCCAAAGCCTATTCTTGTTCAGATAATCCTTTGGATATTTTATATTCTTATATGCTAATTAAAATTTCTAAGATGTTCCTCCGGATTCACAAATATATACTGCATATTATAACAATGGGGAAAAATTATGATTAGAAGCAAATTAATTTGACAAGAAAAAAACTGGGGGTAAAATCCCAGAAACATAATCACAATTCAAGAACCATATGGTTGCCTGAGGAAGGAGGATGAGGGGGAGGGTGGCTAAATGAATAAAAGGGAGCAAGCTGTAAAATAAATAAGTCATGGGGGTGTAATGTACAGCATGGGGAACATAGTCAATAATATTTTATTAACTTTGTGTGGTTACAGATGGTAACTAGACTTACTGTAGTGATCATGTTACAATGTATACAAATATCAAATCATTATATATATATACAGGAAACTAATATAACAATGTACATCAATCATGCTGCAATTTACAAAGAACCACATACTCAGACTATCTCTAAATTCCTAATTGCAAGTTATGCAAAAGGAGCATGACACACCATGTATATCAAGAGGTAAACATGCCAAACCACAGAACATTCAATGGCAATAGTTTTGCTCTTTTTGAGCACTGGTAGGTTTTCCACCCATATGAAAGAATTTAATATTATGAATGAACCAATTCTAAAAGAGGCACCTAGTGTGACACCTTAAATTCAAAATGTTTCTCCTCTATCCCTCAAGAAGAAATTAAAGCTGTATAAATCAACTCTCCATGGCTGCTGTTGCCTTTGGCTGAAGCCCCCCTTCTTCCCTTCTCTGTCAAGCTACCTCCTTTTTCATCTTCAAGACTAAACCCGAGACTCACTCCTTGAAGTAAGACTTCTTGAATTCGACTCTAGTATGGAGGCCTGATTTCGTGCCTTGACTTGCAAACCCTACCTTTATCAAAGCCTTAACCACACAGTCTCCTGTTATCTCTTCTACTAGGCTAAGCTTACTGAGGCTGTCTCTGGAGCTTTAATGCCTGTTCTTAGTAGATGCTTAATAAGTATATCTTGAGGACTAAAGGAAAAATCAAAATGCCTAAAACTATTTCCAGAACACAGTGGGAAATTTTTATCTCTTTTTTTCAGCCACTCTCACTATTTCTTTATCCTCATTCTTACCTACATACAGATAAATACAGGCCAACATTTGCACGTAAGTATAGAGACACATGGAGAAGGCAATGGCACCCCACTCCAGTACTCTTGCCTGGAAAATCCCATGGACAGAGGAGCCTGGTAGGCTGCAGTCCATGGGGTCGCTAAGAGTCGGACATGACTGAGCGACTTCACTTTCACTTTTCACTTGCATGCATTGGAGAAGGAAATGGCAACCCACTCCAGTGTTCTTGCCTGGAGAATCCCAGGGACGGGGGAGCCTGGTGGGCTGCCGTCTATGGGGTCGCGCAGAGTCGGACATGACTGAAGTGACTTAGCAGCAGCAGCAGCATAGAGACACATCATTATCATGATCATCCATTCTACCTTCTGCATGGACTAACACTGTCTCCACTGCCATTATTATCAAAAACGGGCAAAAAGGAATCAAGAAATCTAAGAATTCCTGATAATACACACAACATTGTATGATTCATCAGCCTTACAACGCATTGCTGCTATTCAATCAAACAAATATTCATGGAGCTCATAGTACTGTGTAAAGCACTAAAAGCAAGTCAGTTAAGACACTCACATATTTTGAATACAAAATGCCTGAACCATCATGGATATTCAGAAAAGTCCAAAAAAGGCAATATTAACTACTGTACATATACCAGGGCTTCCCTGGTAGCTCAGCTGGTAAAGAATCTGCCTGCAGTGCAGGAGACCTGGGTTTGATCCCTTGGTTGGGAAGATCCCCTGGAGAAGGGAATGGCTACCCACTCCAGTATTCTGGCCCGGAGAATTCCATGGACTGTATCCTCCATGGGGTCGCAAAGAGTCGGACACAACTGAGCGACTTTCACTTCACTTCACTTCACATAATTAAAACATATCTTGAGATAGAACCAACATAACCAAAATATATGATTATTTTAATATGAGGGATGACCCAAAACATAGGAAATAACTCAAGGGGACAGGGGGGTAGCTCCCAGCCTTTGCACAGGTAATGGCACAAAAGATAGACACATGTCCCGTGCAGAGCACAGGTTTGTGGTAAAGAATTGATGCTGTCTTAAAGTGGATACCAACTTGAAAATCTGATAAATGCTGTTTACTTTTAAAACATGATTAAATAGCATTGATAATGAACATGCTTAGAAACTGATGAATAATGTATTACATGTGGAGTAAAAGGAAAATACAAAATAATTGTCTGAGGGGGTAGTTTTTCCCCGGCAACGTCCCAAAACTATGACAGTATGTTCTTTTCTCAGAAACACTGGGATGAGGACTCTGCAAGAGACAAAAATCCTCAACACAGAGAGGAAACCAAATAATGATTCTCACCAAGGAAAACCAAAGGAAAACCTGTCAGAGCACTAGATTTAGGAAGATTCAGCGTTTACTACAACTGCTGCAGTGTCTGTAGGTACATCCTGGTGAGAAACTGTAGCTTCTCAGGTATGTTTCATTTTTCTCCCAGATCTCAGTGAAGTTCCCTTGCAGGCTCTTTTGGCTAAGACTTGTATTTAAAAATGAAAAAAAAAAAAAAAATCATTCCACAAAATAACATACTCCAATTTTCCTCTAATTCAACAGTTTTATAAATAATTAAACACAGATCTAACTTTAATTGATACACAGTATATTTTTTTAAGTTAGGGGGTGCTCATTGTGCAATAAAAAGTCAATATTTGGATTCAGTTCTTAGTGTAAATTATAATGGCATCACCGACTTGATGAACATGAGTTTGAGCAAGCTCCAGGAGTTGGTGATGGACAGGGAAGCCTGGTGTGCTGCAGTCCACGGTGTTGCAAAGAGTTGGACGCGACTGAGCGAGTGAACTGAACTGATAATGATTCATGGTTCAATTTATGGGAAATGGCTTAAATAAGTCCATGTCTACACACACCAAAATAACATGTTCTAGATGAACACATAGCAGAAAAATGAAGATATCACGTGATGTTCATTTTACTTTCAGGGAAATGAATATAAACTTGTTAATGTTTACGCCAGAGTAAAGACTCTCATGTAAATGGATGGCTTGGGAAATAAATTATGTAAGTACATAAAGAAAGAACTAATTTAAAGATGACACACGCTAACTCATATTTTGCAGAGAGGCTAGAGGTCAGATCACTGAGAAAAAAAATTCATCAAGTAAACTGATTTCCAGCCCCCTTCACTTGGCACAAAAATCTTATGATGAATTGTTTATTTGAATTAAGGCTGCAGAACAGGTAAAGAGGCCTTTATGGAGACCAGCCTATAACAAGTTAGGCCAATAAAGAGGTGTGTTAAAAATACTTAATTAGGAAAAATGAAAATTACTTAAACATGATAAAGACAATTTTGCAAAATCCAATAGCAATCAATGCCCAATGGTTAAGTGTTCAAGTCATTTTTATTAAAAAGAGAAACTTGACATGGATGGCTATCGTGATCTCTTTTAAAATATTATTTTGAAAGTTCTGGTTGATATAAGAAAAATATACATACTTACATATATAAATTTTATATATGCACACAAATAGTCTTTACTTGCAGATAGTAAGATTATATACTTTGAAAATCCAACTCTAATTGAAAGAAATATTTAAATTAATAAGAGGATTTACTAAGATGCATAGATGCAAAATACTATACCAAAAAATAATTAACTTTTCACTATACTAGGAATAAACAGCTAGACATTTAATAAAAATACTCAACAAAAGTAGCAATACATATCATATGACATATAGGGTAAATTTAGCAACAAAAAATAAGATCTATATGAAATATCAATAAGGAATACAAGTTAGAGAGCAAGCAATGACTGTGTTAATACAGCCCATGGGCAGTCTTTCACCAAAGTATATAGAGATTAGGGCCATAAACTACAAGCCAATGTTCTTTTCACTTCAAAATGAAAGATCAGAAGTTTAGTATAAGCCAACACTAGACTCATAGTCTAGAATTTTTATATCGTTATTCAATTAAGGAGATCACCAACAAGCTCTAGCCCCACAATAGTCTCTAGACAGGTAAGTCTGGTCCAATACACAAAAAAATTTCATAGATATAATCTTAGCCAACTAGGAATTCAAAGAGCATCAATGCACAGTAAGTAGCCCCCCAGTATCTGTCGAGGATTAGTTCTAGGACCCCTCAAAGATACCAAAATCTGTCTGCTCAAGTCCCTTAAATACAACAGGATAGTATTTGTGCATAATCTATACACACCCTCCTGTATACTTAGAAGCACCTCTAGAGTATCTGTAATACCTAATACAATGTAAAGGCTATGTAAGCAGTCGCTGGCCCACAGTAAATAAGTTTTGCTTTTTGGAACTTTCTGGAATTGTTTTTTTTTTTTTTTCCCCTGAATATTTTTGATCTGTGGTTGGTTGACTCTGAGGATGCAGGCCCACAGATATGGAAGAGGAGGGTATCCTAGATGGGAGGCTGGGCAAAAGATGAGGGTCTTGAGGGTAGGCCAGACTCAGCGTACTGCCCACCTAGAATAACCAAAGGTAGTCTGCCTGGGGGAACAATATTAATCACTGTGGACGAGGGAAGAAAAAGCACGGGCAAGATGTGGTTCTGAACGTCAGGTTCAATGTATATGACTTGACCATAAAAAGGTTAAAGGAATCCCTAGGCCAGGCATGAGGAATATCAGGAGTTAAGGATCAGGATATGGAGAAAGAAGACTGGATCCTTGCAAGCAGTTCACACTAAAACTGTGAATACTGAAAGATGGTTAGAGAATCTCTGTTACTGTGCCAGTTGCATAGAGAATGCTTATGCAGGCCACACACAGATATGAACCAACTGGGAGACTGTGAGGGAAGTGCAGGTTTCCTGGCTTCAAGCAAGTGGGCAAGACCAAAGTTCCAATGGAATATCAACCATCAAATTATATTTCAATATTGCCTCTTACTGAATAACAGCGCAGAATTGTTTGGGACCAACCACTGGCAGCCCACTCCAGTACTCTTGCCTGGAGAATCCCATGGATGGAGGAGCCTGGTGGGCTGCCATCTATGGGGTCGCACAGAGTCAGACACGACTGAAGCGACTTAGCAGCAGCAGCAGCAACCACAGTTAAACTGATAGAATAAATTATCCAAGTGGGGAAAAGCTATGCATGTCATTAGGATCCTATGATCAGAGCTAAAAGGATGAGGAATTCAAGACCACAGACATACCCTGACTTATAAAATATAAAATTATGAAGAGGAAGACATCCTAAGAAGAATTCTTTAAAAATATGAAATTTTTGTTGAGCACAGCTTAATATCAATTTCCCTTTTAAGGTGACAGACTAGGAAGTCATGCAGAAGTTGATCTTCATATCTAAAACAGAGTAAAAATACTCTGAAACCTTTATATACAAATTATGTAACTAAGGCTAACATGAGTCATTTTCTATTTTCAAATCAATTTCTAGCTTAGATACTTCTCCCTGACACTGGAAAAAATCAGCAATTAAACTGAAGACCAGAAAACTAATTTCTTCTCCAGTACAGAAAATACAGCAAGCAAAATGTAATTTCTTTTCTTTTTGACCTAGATAATGCCAATTACTTTAGATGTTTTATTTCCCATATGCACCAGGATGTTCAAATGATACATAGCCTTCTAAGAAGATGATGCCTCATTTCCCAATGGTACTCTCTCTGAAACAACAAACTTCACTTATTAATCATTGTGAAAACTGTCTGCTCACAAAAACGTGAGCAAAATTGGAAGCAAGAACCTTTCAAAAACAAACCACCAACTAAATCAGATAGGCAGATTTGAACTTTTTTTTTTCATCAGGCACTGCTGGCATGATCACAAAATTTTTTAAAAGACCCAGATGATTCTGCATAAATCTAACTCATCATCTTTCTTATGAAAAGTCCAGCTCTAATGAAGTCCATAATGATCTGAATAAGATACATTTAATTAGATTATTAACTGCAACATAAAACAGCTGCACCATGCCTTTCAACATTTTCCTCACTGAAGATCAGAGGATTGAAAGGGGTTATAAAACGGCCCATTCATTTTTCTTGTCTTTTAAAAGGAGGAAGAAAAAGAACTGTTAGGCACAACCAAAGTTTCAGACAACTTTTAACAAGTGAAATCCAAGTCTTCCATATTCCGAGACCTCACACATAGGGCATGATAACGGTGCCAGCTGACCAGCACATTGATGGGACGGTATGAGAAAAGAAAACTTTGGAAAATTCTAATGATTTCCTATGTGATACTGATAGTACAAGACTTATTTTCTGCCTGATGGTGTCTAGATGAGATAGACAAAAGCGGAAAAAATCCAGGCTAATTAAAATGCATTTCAGAAATAAACCTGACATGACTTTCCAATGATAGGCATGTCCACCATGAGTTTGAGATGGTGGACTAAAGACTTATCTATCCTTCCATGAGTATATCTAACCGCTCATATACCTTGCATATATATTTTAGGTTGGAAGAAATAAGAAGTGAGAAAAATAGGCATGCAAAAAATTGCTAAGAGTATCTTTAAATAAATATCTGTAGTTCCCAAATACATTATCTGGACTACTAGTGACTGAGAGCATGGCCTGTGGAGCCAGCAGAGCTCTCTTGAATCCCAGTTCCAATATTCATTAGCTCTGTGACTCTGGGCTAGTGACAGTCTCTCTCAGTGGCAGCTGCTCCACGGAACACAATGAGAACACTACAAGCTTTAGGGTAATAGAGGATCCATTGCAATCTTTGTACCTTGCTTGGCCTGGAAAAAATTTGAGGGTATACACTACCTGATTTCAAGACTTATTAAAAAGCTCTACAAATCAAGATAGTATGATATTGGAGAAAGGATAAACAGAAAAAGAATCTAGAAATAGAGCCATACATATATAGATCTGGCTTCCCTGGTGGCTCAGAGGTAAAGATCCACCTGCAGTGCAGAAGACCCACAAAACACAGGTTCGATCTCTGTGTTGAGAATATACCCTGGAGAAGGAAATGGCAACCAACTCCAGTATTCTTGCTGGGAAATCTAGAGATTGCTTTACTGCTTTATATATATATTTATATATATATATTCATTTATATTTAAAATTTTATATATTTAAGTCAATATATTGTTATATATATTTTATATATATTGTTTTATATCTATATAGTGACACTAATATATTGTTGACTACATATAGTCAATTGATTTCCAACAAAGATGACAAGGTAACTCAATAGAAGGGAAGTCTCTTCAATAAATGATGTTATAACAACTGAATATATGCATAGAAAATACACATCAGGGCCTCCCTGGTGGTCCAATGATTAAGATTCCCAGGCTTTCACTGTAGGGGATGAGGGTTCAGTCCCTGGTTGGGGAAGTTCCACATGCCATGAGGCGCAGCCAAAAAAAATAAAATAAAATAACAAGAAACATCAACCTTAACTTCACCATGTGAAAAAATTATTTCAAAATGTATTATAAATCTAAACGTAAAAGCTAAATTTTAAAAAGTCTATAAGAAACTTTTTGTGAATTTCTGCTGTCAAAGATTTTTAAATAAGACACACAAAAAAAGAACCATAAAAGTAAAAAATGTTACACTGACCTTTACCAAAATTAAAACTTTTGCTCTTCAAAAGACACCACTAAGAAAACAAAAAGAGAGATCACAGGGAGAAAATGTCTGCAGTGCATATCTGACAAAGTACTCATATCCATGTTATATAAAGAAGTCTTATGATCCAGCAATCCCACTGCTGGGCATACACACTGAGGAAACCAGAAGGGAAAGAGACACGTGTACCCCAGTGTTCATCGCAGCACTGTTTATAATAGCCAGGACATGGAAGCAACCTAGATGCTCATCAGCATGAATGGATAAAAAAGCTGTGGTACATATATACAATGGAGTATTACTCAGACATTAAAAAGAATACATTTGAAGCAGTTCTAATGAGGTGGATGAAACTGGAGCCTATTATACAGAGTGAAGTAAGCCAGAAAGAAAAACACCAATACAGTATACTAATGCATATATATGGAATTTAGAAAGATGGTAACAATAACCTTGTGTACGAGACAGCAAAAGAGACACTGATGTATAGATCAGTCTTATGGACTCTGTGGGAGAGGGAGAGGGTGGGGAGATTTGGGAGAATGGCATTGAAACATGTATAATATCATGTATGAAATGAGTCACCAGTCCAGGTTCAATGCACGATACTGGATGCTTGGGGCTGGTGCACTGGGACGACCCAGAGGGAGGGTATGGGGAGGGAGGAGGGAGGAGGGTTCAGGATGGGAAACACAGGTATACCTGTGGCGGATTCATTTCGATATTTGGCAAAACTAATACAATATTGTAAAGTTTAAAAATAAAATAAAATTTTAAAAAAATGAAAGACTTAAAAAAAAATAATATGAAGCCAAAAAATATAAAATGTGGAAAATATATGAACAAATATTTCTCAAAAGAAAAATAAAACAGCAAAAAAGCACATGAAAAGATGATCAACCTCATTAGCTAATCAGAGAAATGCAAATAAAAACCATAATGAGATACCACTCCACACCCATTAGAATTGTTTCAATTAAGGAGATTGGCCATACTAATTGTTGGCAAGGATGTAGAGCA
Source organism: Bos grunniens (assembly GCF_055505025.1). Classification (NCBI taxonomy): domain Eukaryota; kingdom Metazoa; phylum Chordata; class Mammalia; order Artiodactyla; family Bovidae; genus Bos; species Bos grunniens. Next base: position 49,807,617 of record NC_141180.1, read on the forward strand.
ATTGGAACTCTCATATGATCCCAGTTGGAACATAAAATGGCATTATCACATTGGAAAGCAGTTTGGCAGTTTTTTATAAAGTTAATCATAAACCCATATAATCTAGCCACTATGCCCCTAGATATTTACCTAAAAGCAATGAAAACATAGTCCATATAAAAATTTACATGTGAATATCAATAGCAAATTTATTCATAGTAAATATCCACCAATAGGTGAATGGAAAGACAAAAATGTGGTATGTCTACATAATGGAACACTACTCATCAATAAAAAAGGGTAAATTGCTGATAGTACCAACAAAGTGGGTGTTATCTCAAGACCATGAAGCTAAGTGAAAGAAGTTGGTTATAAGGGTATATACTGAATGATTTGGCGAAGGCAATGGCACCCCACTCCAGTACTCTTGCCTGGAAAATCCCACGGACGGAGGAGCCTGGTAGGCTGTAGTCCATGGGGTTGCGACGAGTCAGACACGACTGAGCAACTTCACTTTCACTTTTCACTTTCATGCACTGGAGAAGGAAATGGCAACCCACTCCAGCGTTCTTGCCTGGAGAATCCCAGGGATGGGGGAGCCTGGTGGGCTGCCTTCTATGGGGTCGCACAGAATTGAACACAACTGAAGTGACTTAGCAGCAGCAGCAACTGAATGATTTTGCTCATATAAAATGCAAATAGAGTACAGTGACAAAAAGGAGATCAGCAGTTGGGGATGGATGGACAGAGGGTTGGACTAGAAAAGTGTTCAGTTACAAAGAAGGTATAAGGTCATTAGTATGCACATAAAAAGATGCTCAATTTTACTAATTGTTAAAAAATGCAAATCAAAACCACAGTGAGATACCACTTCATATCCATTAGGATGTGCTTAGTCATTCAGTCATGTCCGACTCTCTGTAACCCCAAGGACTGTAGCCCACCAGGTTCCTCTGTTTATGGGGATTCTCCAGGCAAGAATACTTGAGTGGGTTGTCATGCCCTCCTCTAGGGGATCATCCTAACCCAGGAATCAAACCCAGGTCTCCCGCATTATAGGTGGATTCTTTACCATTTCCCTGGTGAGTCACCAGGGAAGCCCATATCCATTAGGATAACTACTATGAAAAACAAAAAAGTACTGATAAAATGTAGAGTAACTGGAACACTTATGAATTGCTGGTGAGAATGTAAAATGGTGCAGCTGCTTTGGAAAACATTATGGTGGTTCCTTGTAAAATTAGACACTATGTGATCCAGCAATTCCACTTCCAGGTAAAAAACCATAAGAATTGAAAACAGAGATTCAGACAAGTATTTGTATACCAATGTTCATTGCAGCATTAATGACCACAGCCCAAACACAGAAAAAACCAAATACCAAACAAATGAGTAGATAAACAAACTGTGATGTATATATACAATGGAATATTATTCAATAATAAAAAAGGAATAAAGTTCTAACAGATGCTTCAACATGGAAGCATCTTAAAAACATTATGCTAAGTGAAAAACCGCAGACACAAAAGGAAAAATATTATATGAATCTGCTTACATGAAAATTATCTAGAATGGGCAAATTCATAAGAAAGAAAATAGGTTAGAGGTTACCAAAAGCTGGAGGGAAGGAGAGAATGAGGAGTTACTCTTTTATGGGTACAGAGTTTCTATTTGGAGTGAGAAAATTGTTGAAAACAGATCGTGGTGATGGTTGTACAATATTGTGAATGCAATTGATGCTATTGAATTGTGTATTTAAAAATGATTAAAATGTTAAATTTCATCTTGCATATATTTTACTGCAATAAAAAATAGTATAATGAAAAAAGTGGAACAGGAAATTTTTTTAGAGTAATGAAAATGTTCTGTATCTTGACTGTGATTATGGTTTCATGGGTGTATAAAACTGTCAAAACTCATCCAATTAAATAGATCCATTTAATTATATATAATTATTGCTCAGTAAAGTTGATAAGGGAAAAAGAGACCAACAAGTTAGCAAGAATATAATTTATTATGCCTCTCTTCCCTGCTTTCCCTCATTTTATCCTGCCGTATCTACTAGGTGTCCTGTCATCTCCCCTCTGCTATGAGAAGCAGGAAGAAAAGAGGAGAAAAATTCATTCATCAAACAAATACCTGGGGAGCATCTGTTTCATCTGTCACTCCAGTAAAAGATGTGTGGATGAGGAAACTAAGGTTTGGCACCTTATAATAATTTATCCAGGTTCCACAGAGAGTAAACAGTAGGGCTCAGTTTGCAACCAGTCTGACGATTCAGAGTCTTCACAAGACGTGCACTCAAAGATTTTCTCTCTATCTGTGTCCAAACCAGGCCCAAATACATGAGGGGAATCAATGCATAAGCAGGATCCCACATACTGGGGCGGTGGGTGGACGGGGAGGGGAGAAGGGAAGTACTAAGATGCAAAGCCATGACAATCAATCAAAATAAAATGTGTGGAAAACTTTTGTTCACATTTAAGAACCTCTTGTAAAGAGTTCAAAACTTTTGTCTTGGGCTCTTTCTCACTTCAGTCAACATTTGGACACACAGATTAATAGCACATGCCCTCAATGAGCACAAGTATCATACCTCCTAGGTCCCAATCTTGGATCTAAGAAGAGATGCCATCTCTTCTTACTGCAATTTTCTCAAAGGCGAAATTGAAATTATAATAATATCAACCTCAAAAGGTTTTTGCAGTGATTAAATTAAACAGTAGATGTTATACTTTAACATAATGTTGGGGACATAATATATTCTCAATAAATATTAGCCTTTTTCATATTCTTCTTCCATAAACTCCACCTATAATATCTAGGTATGGAAAGCATAGCTATATGCAAAAATGAAAAAAAAAGCAGCTTCTTAGGTGGTGGCTTAGACTCATTGGTGCTTTCCTCTCTCCCTTCCTCCTTTCTTTCCTGTCCTCTCTCCCTTCCTCTCTCCTACTGTTCTTCAAATAGAGTTTTTGCATTAAAAATCTATGACGGAAACCATGAATGATAGAAGCAAACCCCAGTCAGTAACCTAAAGCAGCACATTATCTTATGAAAGAATAAATGATTCATTTCTCTTTGGCAGAATTGGGGCTTTTCCCTGTCTTTCTCTTTCTAGGGAAATAAAAATTTTACTCTTTCTCAAAAACTTGGGAGATGGCTTTTAAAAAGCCAGTATGAGGAAGCTTGAGGAGGTCTTTTTGTAGCTAAGCATAACAGCTGGCAGTCTGAAGGGCCATATAAAAACATTTTGCTGTTCTATAGAACTCAAATCCAAGCGGCTCAGAAAAGCAGAATCAGTTTTATTGGGGAAACAATAAAATATTGCTGGAAGATTTCAAAGTCATGCAGCACAGAAAAGGACTTTTAGTGTAATAAAAATAATGTATAGATAATATTTCTTACAGTTAACAAAGGTACCCACTTGCCTACTCAAATCCTACATTTCTAGGCTCCAAATCAGTAAAAGTACATGAGAAAGCAACAGATCCTTGGGGTATGATGTATGTATAGTCAAGTCAGGTGGTGTGCTGCTGCTAGGTTTTCCAAAGTAGCAGAGTCTCAGATAATAAAAGACAGTCAATTATTATAGAAAAAGAAAGAATATTCAAATTAAAATGATTATACATGTTCTACAATAATAGGAAAGTTTTTAAATTAGAGTGGTCATCATGGTCAACAAAAGAGTCCGAAATGCAGTACTTGGATGCAATCTCAAAAACGACAGAATGATCTCTGTTCGTTTCCAAGGCAAACCATTCAATATCACAGTAATCCAAGTCTATGCCCCAACCAGTAACGCTGAAGAAGCTGAAGTTGAACGGTTCTATGAAGACCTACAAGACCTTTTAGATCTAACACCCAAAACAGATGTCCTTTTCATCATAGGGGACTGGAATGCAAAAGTAGGAAGTCAAGAAACACCTGGAGTAACAGGCAAATTTGGCCTTGGAATACGGAATGAAGCAGGGCAAAGACTAATAGAGTTTTGCCAAGAAAATGCACTGGTCATAACAAACACCCTCTTCCAACACAAGAGAAGACTCTATACATGGACATCACCAGATGGTCAGCACCGAAATCAGATTGATTATATTCTTTGTAGCCAAAGATGGAGAAGCTCTATACAGTCAGCAAAAACAAGACCAGGAGCTGACTGTGGCTCAGACCATGAACTCCTTATTGCCAAATTCAGACTTAAGTTGAAGAAAGTAGGGAAAACCACTAGACCATTCAGGTATGACCTAAATCAAATCTCTTATGATTATACAGTGGAAGTGAGAAATAGATTTAAGGGCCTAGATCTAATAGATAGAGTGCCTGATAAACCATGGACTGAGGTTCGTGACATTGTACATGAGACAGGGATCAAGACCATTCCCCTAGAAAAGAAATGCAAAAGAGCAAAATGGCTGTCTGGGGAGGCCTTACAAATAGCTGTGAAAAGAAGAAAAGCGAAAAGCAAAGGAGAAAAGGAAAGATAGAAGCATCTGAATACAGAGTTCCAAAGAATAGCAAGAAGAGATAAGAAAGCCTTCTTCAGCAATCAATGCAAAGAAATAGAGGAAAACAACAGAATGGGAAAGACTAGGGATCTCTTCAAGAAAACCAGAGATACCAAAGGAACATTTCATGCAACGATGAGCTCAATAAAGGACAGAAATGGTATGGACCTAACAGAAGCAGAAGATATTAAGAAGAGATGGCAAGAATACACAGAAGAACTGTACAAAAAAGATCTTCACGACCCAGATAATCACGATGGTGTGATCACTCACCTAGAGCCAGACATCCTGGAATGTGAAGTCAAGTGGGCCTTAGAAAGCATCCCTACGAACAAAGCTAGTGGAGGTGATGGAATTCCAGTTGAGCTATTTCAAATCCTGAAAGATGATGCTATGAAAGTGCTGCACTCAATATGCCAGCACATTTGGAAAACTCAGCAGTGGCCACAGGACTGGAAAAGGTCAGTTTTCATTCCAATCCCAAAGAAAGGCAATGCCAAAGAATGCTCAAACTACCGCACAATTGCACTCATCTCACACGCTAGTAAAGTAATGCTCAAAATTCTCCAAGCCAGGCTTCAGCAATATGTGAACCATGAACTTCCTGATGTTCAAGCTGGTTTTAGAAAAGGCAGAGGAACCAGAGATCAAATTGCCAACATCCGCTGGATCATAGAAAAAGCAAGAGAGTTCCAGAAAAACATCTATTTCTGCTTTATTGACTATGCCAAAGCCTTTGACTGTGTGGATCACAATCAACTGTGGGAAATTCTGAAAGAGATGGGAATACCAGACCACCTGATCTGCCTCTTGAGAAACCTGTATGCAGGTCAGGAAGCAACAGTTAGAACTGGACATGGAACAACAGACTGGTTCCAAATAGGAAAAGGAGTTCGTCAAGGCTGTATATTGTCACCCTGTTTATTTAACTTATATGCAGAGTACATCATGAGAAACGCTGGACTGGAAGAAACACAAGCTGGAATCAAGATTGCCGGGAGAAATATCAATAACCTCAGATATGCAGATGACACCACCCTTATGGCGGAAAGTGAAGAGGAACTCAAAAGTCTCTTGATGAAAGTGAAAGTGGAGAGTGAAAAAGTTGGCTTAAAGCTCAACATTCAGAAAACGAAGATCATGGCATCCGGTCCCACCACTTCATGGGAAATAGATGGGGAAACAGTGGAAACAGTGTCAGACTTTATTTTTCTGGGCTCCAAAATCACTGCAGATGGTGACTGCAGCCATGAAATTAAAAGACGCTTACTCCTTGGAAGGAAAGTGATGACCAACCTAGATAGCATATTCAAAAGCAGAGACATTACTTTGCCAACAAAGGTCCATCTATTCAAGGCTATGGTTTTTCCTGTGGTCACATATGGATGTGAGAGTTGGACTGTGAAGAAGGCTGAGCGCCGAAGAATTGATGCTTTTGAACTGTGGTGTTGGAGAAGACTCTTGAGAGTCCCTTGGACTGCAAGGAGATCCAACCAGTCCATTCTGAAGGAGATCAGCCCTGGGACTTCTTTGGAAGGAATGATGCTAAAGCTGAAACTCCAGTACTTTGGCCACCTCATGCGAAGAGTTGACTCATTGGAAAAGTCTCTGATGCTGGGAGGGTTGGGGGCAGGAAGAGAAGGGGACGACAGAGGATGAGATGGCTGGATGGCATCACTGACTCGATGGACGTGAGTCTGAGTGAACTCCGGGAGTTGGTGATGGACAGGGAGGCCTGGCGTGCTGAGATTCATGGGGTCGCAAAGAGTCAGACACGACTGAGTGACTGATCTGATCTGATCTGATGCTTATAAACTTATTTACAAAACAGAAATAGAGTCAGATATAGAAAACAAACTTATGGTTACCAGGGGAAAAGGAGAGGAGGGATAAATTGGGAGACAGGGATTGACATATACACACTATTATATATAAAATAGATAACTAATAAGAACCTGCTGTATAGCACAGGAAACTCTATTCAGCCCTCTATGACGGCCTATATAGGAAAAGGATATATAAAAAATGAGCCTATATAACGGATTCACTTGCTGTACACCTGAAACCAACAAATGTAAATCAATTATACACCAATAAATTTTTTTTTTTTTAAAGAATTCAACTTGCTTAAAACTGAGCAGATACTTGACCAACTGGAGGTGTTGCTTCTGCTATGACCCTGGAATTAGGGTCCTTTTACTCATATTTATGAGTGGCATGTTGAACTGACGTTAGTCATATTGCACAGTCTTGAGAACCAGAACTAAAAGCACTATCTCCAAGAAGATATAAGAAATAATTTTAGACTTGATGCTGAGGGATAGATAGATTAAAAACAACAACAAGTGTTCCTTTCCTTTTAAAAGGTCTTAAACTTTTGTAAGAAGCCTTAGGGAAAAGGCAAATAAGACAGTTATTCTGTGGCATAGTAATATTTCATTTTCTGAAACTCAATTAGGAGAACTAATGAAGAAGAAATGTGTTTCTCACTTGTAGAAGCCAGCTGATACTGGTAAAAAGCCTAATTACTAGCAATATTTGTTAAACAAAATCCATTTATATTGAAGGGCATGTAAGTATTATCATGAAAGTTAAAATAGAGAAGACAGTGCAGAACACTTAAGTTATAATTTCAAATTTGGCAGTGCTAACAAATAGAGCTACTCCAGAGATCACTAAATCTACTGCTTTAAAAAAGTTTCTCCAAATAACATGTCAATTTATTTAAATGACTTGGCAATTTTAATGAATTTTTAGTTATTGCTGTTCCCATTTGCAGAACGAATCTGAGCTCTGATATTATCATTCCGTTCCACCAACAAAGACACCCAGGTCCCATTTTACCTTCCTGTTGCTCTGCTAGGCCGGTCAGAAGATGGGGAAGCAGTCTCTCTCACCACTACCGGGAACACCCATTTGCTTAGCATATACTAGTCTTCCTAGCGGCTCAAATGGTGAAGAATCTGCCTGCAATGCAGGAGACCTAGGTTTGATCTCTGGGTCAGGAAGATCCCCACTCCAGTATCCTTGCCTGGAGAATTCAATGGACAGAGGAGCTAGCGGGTTACAGTCCATAGGGCTGCAAAGAGCTGGACACAACTGAGCAACGAACACTTTTACCCTTTTCACTTACCATATATTACTGGTCACCTACCTGACACATATTCCTTCTTTTTCATTTCTAACATAATCCTGGTTTTATGCAGGGAGCCACCCTCATTAGAAACAGATGTTTTAAACTCTTGTAAATGCTTAAGGGTAAAATAACAGAGAGAGATAGCTGAAACAAGATATATAAGTGGGCAGTTGGGTACCATATAAGCGTTTCCCCAAATAGATAACAACTGGAAAAATGCATTGATTTATGCTCTGAGATCATGGCAAACCACATCAAGGCCACAGAAAGTGTCTTAAAATGCTAAATTTGGTAAAATACAAAAAAAAAAACAAAAAAAAACAACCTACCAAGTAAAACCCCAGGAACAGTGCTCAGCATAAACCACAGTGTCTGTACCAACAGCTCAGGGTATGTGCCCGAGTTCTCTGTCTTATTTCTCAGAACTCTCTCCCTTCTGTATCCTCTGCTGCAGTCATACTGAGTGATGACGTACAATTCTCAGAAGGCATCACGCTTTCCTGCCTTTGGCACTTTGTACAGACCACTTGCTCTGTCTCCCTGGAACATTTTTCTGCTTTTGCCAAGGATCAGAAGCATATATCCATTTTGATATTTGGCAAAACTAATACAATTATGTAAAGTTTTAAAATAAAATAAAATTAAAAAAAAAAAAGACTGAATGAAGATCTGAAAAAAAAAAAAAAAAGAAGCATATATCCTTTAGGACTTTCCTGAGACACTAACTCCCCAGATACACTCCCTCCCTGAGTCTGGACTGTGCCGTGATGCCGTGAGCTTCCTCCCCTCCACGGCATTTACTACACTGCACTGTGATTTCCAAGTTTATTTCATTTATTTATCTGCACACACTAACTATGTACTCCTTCAGGGTATGGTCTGTGCATCCACAGTGTCTGCTATGATGACTGACAAACTGTTCAGCTTCAACCAATATTTGTTAATTGATTAAATGTCATCATTTTAGCAAAGGGTTCTCCTGAGGTCAGCTTTATCTCTCAGCCTTTGAGAGAGGACTCAACTTAGTTCTGGTAGAAACATTGGGAGTAGTGCATTATTCATATTACTCTGTTTGTACTGGCTTTGTTCAAAAGCTAACAGCCAAATGTGTGGTCTACTTCTTGTGATTGTCTAGGTTCTCATGGCATGAAATTTGTACACGAGTCCCCAGTCTGCTTTCAACTTACTTTCCTTCCTTAGCTTCTTATCCTGATTATTTCTATACATTTTGTTTTCCTTTTTTAAAACTTAAGTTATTTCTAGAAAAAGGCAGAATATAAATATGCATAAGTCCCAGAGACAGGAAAAGAAAACATGATCCCATTCTTCTCTAGAGAAAGTGAACCCGTGATGTTTCTCGGCGACCCATTTCTAGCTGAATCCAAAGCACATCTTAAAAAAGAAAATATTTTACTTCTGGTTCTCAGTGAAACTTCATGCAATTAAGTCAGTCTAACAAAAGGCACGCACAGGTGTGCCCAGATTTTCCTCAGAGGATTCAGGAACACAACTCAAAGAAGCGAGTTCATATGTGCACTTTGTTTTATTTGGTCAACTCACTGCTGAAAAGCTAGGCGTAAAGTGAGTTGTGTGCAGAATCAAAATTTAAATTTACTTGAGATGCTCACTATCTAAAGGAATGCTATGGCAAATCAATGAAGTTTCTTTGGGATAAAGTCAGTAAACACCCCACAATTATACTTACTTTGTCATTCCAGATTTAACTATTAAGGTATTTTAAAATGTACTATGAGAAAATCCTCCCCAGATTCTACTGTGCAATCCTTTTAATTTGTTTCACCTCCAAATGTAATTCAAGTCCAAAACCATCCAGAAAAATCAAATTAATATTAAATACTGAAAGTGTTATCAATGAATTCACACTAGAAATTATTAGCACCTCAAATGTGAGAATGTGCTCAAAGTCCTGTTAATTTCTGTCCCCTTGACAAAATTTCCTTGACAACATCCTAAATAAAACATTGTATTAAGAGCTGAGTGGATTCAATGTAATTAATGTATAGTTCTTGCCCTCAAGGAACTTTAATGACTACCTAATGAGCAAACTCATTCTGTTTCCCCCTCCCCTCGTTTTCATTATTATAATATCTAACCCTCAATATTTATTGGAAGGACTGATGCTGAAGCTCCAATACTTCGGTTACCTGATGCGAAGAGCCAACTCGTTGGAAAAGACCCTGACGCTGGGAAAAATTAAGGGCAAGAGGAGAAGGGGGGCAGCAGAGGATGAGATGGTTAGATGGCATCACTGACTCAATGGACATGAGTTTGAGCAAACTCTGGGAGACGGTGAAGGACAGGGAAGCCTGGCGTGCTGCAGTCCATGGGGCTGCAAAGAGTCGGACATGACTTAGTGACTGAACAACAATAATCTAACTATTACTGACATCAGATAACTTTCTTCCAAGTTTTTTTTCCTCCTTTGCATCTGTTTTTGCTTTATAAACACTCAAGCAGGAGATAATTTTCATTAATTTGCTTTATGATATCCCCAACAAATAACTACAGAGAGAAGGGAACACAGAGGGAAGACATTTCATACAGAGTTGGGAAAAATAAAATCCTGAAGAAAATTCAAGGCTTGTCACCATAAAAATATCAAAATTTAATACTAAATCTTACTAGTTTTAATTGCTGGATGAAAACTCTTTCTGAATTAAATTTAAAATTTTAAAGCATTCAGTTTAATTTATGTCAAATACAAAGGCAGCAGTTCAAACTGGGCTAATCAAATGTTGCTTAGTGGACATCCTGCTGCTGCTAAGTCGCTTCAGTTGTGTCCGACTCTGTGCGACCCCATAGACGGCAGCCCACCAGGCTCCCCCGTCCCTGGGATTCTCCAGGCAAGAACACTGGAGTGGGTTGCCATTTCCTTCTCCAATGCATGAAAGTGAAAAGTGAAAGCAAAGTCGCTCAGTCGTGTCTGACTCTTCACCACCCCATGGACTGCAGCCTACCAGGCTCCTCCGCCCATGGGATTTTCCAGGCAAGAGTACTGGAGTGGGGTGCCATTGCCTTCTCCAAGTGGACATCCTAGGAGGTTTAATTTTATTAGATTTGTAATTCACGTCTTAACAATATGTGTATACACAAGACATTTTAGAAAACATCTAAAAACTGTACTTTCCTGTAGGTTACGAATCAGTCTTTTTAGTATGGTGACAAAAGAAAACTGAAAGCGAGGTTGCTCAGTCATGTCCAGCTTTTTGCGACCCCATGGACTGTAGCCTGCCACGCTCCTCTGTCCATGGGATTTTCCAGGCAAGAGTACTGGAGTGGGGTGCCACTGCCTTCTCCAGAGGATCTTCCCAACCCAGGGGTCGAACCCCGGTCTCCTGCATTGTAGGCAGACGCTTTACCATCCGAGCCACCAGGGAAGATAGTGTAGTAACAGATGGAAACTAAATTTTTGGTGGTGAGCACCCTGTAGTGTGTGTACACAGAAGTAGAACTAGCATGGATATATGAAACTTACCTTATAAATCAATCTGATCTCAACTTTTTGAAGTTAATTAAAGGATCAGTCTTTTAATATTTTTTACATTACTTTTTTCTCTTCAAATTATTTTTCATAAACAGCAAAATGGTTTTAGCCAGTTTATGTCCAAAATAATAACAATTTCTAAATAAGTATGATCAGATGGAAACTCTCTTGTGAATGAACCGGACAATACACCATGACTTAGAAAAAGAAGACGTTAAAACTGCTCAACATAATTTGAGCTAAATTCTCAATGTATAAGCAAACACCTTCTAGAACACCTGATAGATCAGGTTTTCAAGCCCTTGTTAATTGTTTAAAGGTCCCTTATTTTGCTATCTGTCATACTGCGTGTATTTAACCTACTCACAGGTATTTATGCTAATTCATTAGCTCCCCTAGTGTGGGAAGGGCAGACTTTATCATCTTAAAGCACTGATGCATAGCTTCCTGGGTCAGAGACAAATAAATCTTTTAGTATAATTGCATGTTGTTTTATGTGCTGCTGTTTCCCTGCTGGGAAAAAAGCTAAAATATTTAAGGTTTACTATCCTGTGTGAGAGTGGTTTGATAATTAAAGGGTGGAATGGGAGGAGTGGATGGCAGAATTTAATACTTTATTGTAGTTGGAATAACCTTTCTTGGAATTGGTAAACTTTCAGAGAGAGTCAATAAAAGTAAAAGTTTCTGGTGAATAAGAGCTGCTAGAGTCGTTTCTGAGGTCACTGTAACAGCCACTTGGAGACAGGATAGTTCAATAAAGATAGATTAGAAGAACTGGGGGCATGGGCATGTCACGAAGATCATGACTATTGCCAGTGATAAACTAAACTAAACCCTATCATCAGTACTTAAACACACTAAGCTCTAATACTGCAACTGGTTTTACATATCTATATACCAGACAGCCAGAGGAGGAGCACAATTTTAAATCCCAGGGACGGGGGAGCCTGGTGGGCTGCCGTCTATGGGGTCGCACAGAGTCGGACATGACTGAAGCGACTTAGCAGTAGCAGCAGATGATTTTGAGTTGAACTATCTGACTGCAGGGGTTCTTCAAATACTTAATACTGCTCTGTAGACTTGTACTTCCTGGTACAAACACAGACACTCCTCCACTCTTTAATGACCTCCTAGGGACCACAGCCTCAGGGCTCTCCCAGGAAAGCAGAGCTCAATAACCAAAACTAAGGACAACTTACTCCTGGGTGCGAGTGTCACGAGCAAGATTATTTTCATTTGACATGTTCATTCAATAACTTGATGCAAATCCATTCTCTTATTTTGCTCGAATGAAAAACATATGTATAACAGCAACCTGGAAGAGAAATTGGAACTTCCAGATGCATGTTATTGTATGTACCCCATGCTCTGGAGAGGACTGGCCCCGTCAGCATCATGAGGCAGGAAAACCACAAACAGTTATGAGGGCCACATATCCCGGTGCCGACTAAGCTGGTGCTGCTGGAAGAGAAGTACACAGTCCCCAGCAAGACCTTATTTGGGGGGAAAAGAGACTGTGCAGAGGTTCATGAGAATGAATCTGTGGTTTGCAACTCGCTAGTCAATTCTCAACATAAATGAATTCAACATATGTCACTGTTTAGAAAAGCAGTTAAGGACAGCTAAATATTTCTTGGTTAATTAAGTAATTTTCATCTGGAGGTGTGGTTGGAGGAAGAAGCCTCCTGGAAGCTAGGATCAGAAAGAAGGGTTTAGTGTGAAAAACATCAGTTCCAGATGATTTTGCTTATATCTAGACTAGTAAGTCTAGACAAAGGAAATTAAACTATAGGTCAGCAAAAAAAGGAACACTCAAGAGGTAAAAAGCTGTCCTGTCATTGCCTTTATTAAAGGGATGCAGTTTGCTTCCTTCCAGTCAGTGTTTTATAATTTTCTTCTTCATAACAAAACTTGTATTCTGATGATACAAACAATTGAAAAAGAAAAATCAAAAGTGATAATAAAATTAAACCCTTAAGCTTAATATGTCCATGCTGATCAAAGCAATGCTCAGGAGGGTAATACCATTGGGATGGAATATGAGACGCTGGTGAAGAACAAGAGCAGAAGAGACTGTACCCTTGAGCCAGTCACACTTTCCATGTCTCTACCAAGAGTAGAATAATGCACGTAAGTATATTGTCAATAGTAATAATGAATTACGTTGGCATTTGTTAGTTACACTAATAGAAACCACAATAATAAATACCACTCATTAGTAACAAATCAAAGAATCTCCTTCATGTGGAATCAGTATGAATGACTCTTGGCAGGGAATCAGTTTTACAGACATAACAGGCATACAATTTGCAAAGTCATTCATCCAGAATCACCACACACAGGTCCACAGGGAAAGGATCAATATGGTGGCACCAGTGGTAAAGAACCTGCCTGCCAGTGCAGGTAGACGCAAGAGATGTGGGTTCAATTCCTGGGCTGGGAAGGTCCCCTGGAGGGGGGCATGGCAACCCACGCCAGTATTCTTGCCGAGAGAATCCCACGGGCAGAGGAGCCTGGCAGACGACAGTCCACAGGGTCACAAAGAGGCAGACACAACTGAAGCGATCTAACACACACACGGTTAATGAAAAGGTGATCTTCCTAACAAAAATAAAACACCAAGACCAACATGGGAAGAATCAGTGTGTCTCATCAGGAAACAAGATAGCTCCCATCTGAAAATAAAATGACAGTGATCAATTAGGTAAAACACCATCGGTATCATTATCTCCATTTTTCAGATACTGCAACAGAGTCCCAGAGATAAGTAACCTGTCCAATGGCAAACTACTAAGCCAGTGGTCTGGCTCTGGACCTTGGGTTCTTAATCTTGACATTACAGCTGCTTCATATTGTTCTGCCATGAAAAGAAAAATTTTGAACCAAAAATCTAAAAAAAAAAGTGTTAATGTTTAATAAAAAGAAAACAAACTAGGAGAATTTGCTAGAGGCAGGAAAGTTTTCTTCTGTATAAGGAAAGCTTCAAACCAGATACCTTCAGCTCAACATTAATATCCAACACATTCCACACACACAAAAGAATACTGTCATGGTAATTATGATTATGTTCCTAAACTAGATAAAAATCTTGAAGACAAGTCTCTTTACAAATGTTAATATGCAATGATGCACCATGTTTGTGTTTGCAAATAAACCATGCTAAGCATTTAAGGACAAAAATATTGTCAGAAATTAAACATAAGTTCCTGAATGCATGTATTATTTTCCTAATTATTTTAATGTTAATAAGTCAAACAAATAAACACAATCTCAAATCAAGAAACAAAGCCATCATAAAAGAGAAAGATGGTATTTGTAATCCCAAAAGATATCACTTCAAGCTGCTTTCAAACTTATCTCCATCCAACCCCAAAAGCATGTAGAATTGCTTTGTTGCTTCATTCAACATTCATTCTTCATTCAACAGAGAATTCAACATTCTCTGCAGGCTCATTCCTGAATCAAAGGCAGCAGTAGTCTCTTTTTTAGCCACTTGCTCAGGAGTTAGCACTGGGCAGGCTCTGCAAAGGGTACTGCCTCAAACCCCAACACTCTCCCCCACATCCTCAGGATGTATAGCCTCAGTTGTGAGAAGTGAATGACAACATCCCACTTTCCTGTCATGCTCATGGGTGTGGTGGTCACTTCTTAGGCCTGAGTCTGTGCTTTGAGAGATGGTCACCCTCCTCTTCTTTATTTTAAGGCAGTGGAGACTTGGGAGCCACAAAATCCAGAGAAACAGAAAACAAGTGAGGGGTGAACTGGCAATTCCTAAACGCATGCCAATAGCTTATGTCTTAGGTCCTCTTCTTTTCCTGTTCCCCTCCATCCCTGATGGCTGCAGGGATGATAACATTCACCTTACCTCTTTGTGAAAGATGAGAGAAGAGGCCACAACTGTGTTAAATTCTCAAAGAAGGAAAAAGAGAAAGTAGTACTTAATATCGATCAGGTCCAATTATACTTTCTTGGTGTTTAGACAGAAATACAATTGGGTATTTCTGAAGATGCCACAACTGAGTTAAATTCTCAAAGAAGAACAAAGAGAAAGTAGTATTTAATATCGATCAAGTCCAATTATACTTTCTTGGTATTTAGCCAGAAACACAATTGGGTATTTCTGTAACAATCTGTAAGAGACTTTATAAATATTTAATGCATCCATTTGAAAACACCCTTTCCTCATTCCCATTTTATCTTTTGAAAATGATATCCAAAGTGATTTTTTTTTAAACATTTCAGGCTATTAGAATACCAAAAGAGAAAGTCTCTGTCTATATTCCCTTCCCCTAACTACTCAGGGATCAGGCCCAAGGGGAGTACTCTTCACCCAGAGATATGTCAGAACTCTAATCAGAAAGTAACAGAACCAAGTAAGGCAGTGGAATAAGATGTGAAGTTAATGATCGTGTCTAACTTTGCAAAGGCAGAGTCCTAATTAGTGACAAATCGGATTGTGGAATTATTTTAACGGCATGTACCTTTTATTGCTTTCAAATGCATACAGTTAGCAGAACAAGCTACTATTTCATTAGATAATGAAACACAGATAAAAATTTATATGTAATTGGTACATTTTAAACTAGGGTTTATAAGCTATTTATCTCTTAGTTAGAAAAAAATATTCTTTTAAAGTCATTAATTGGCAGCCATAAATTTTAATTCTATTCTTGGTCTAATTATCACAAATTTCAAAGTAAGTAGGTTCCACAACAATGAGGCTTTACTGGTTCAATTAAGAATACTAGTTGAAGGGTTTCCTAAGGAGATTACAACAGGATAAATTAACTCTGAGAAAAACAGAAGTATACAAAATCAAATGTAGTAGATCTGTATGTGGTAAATATGAAAAGATATCTAAGGCCTATAAGTAAGTAAAAATAAGGATGCTATACACACACACACACACAATATAATCCTACCTATCAAAACAGCACAGAATAATTCTCCATTTTTCTGTGTGTGTGTGTGTGTGTGTGTGGTCTTGAAGATCACATGCCAAAATGTTAGCAATGGTTACCTGAGGGAAGGTGGGCAGGTAGGAGGAGAGGAAATGGGGACTGAGAACAGTGACCAGGGCAGGTTTTAGCTTTGTATGTATCTTTCAAAATTAAATGATTATATATTTTAAGATTTCAGATTAACTATAGCTCACTGTAATTAATCACGTCATGACTGCGTAGTACTGAAGAAGCCTAGCACCTAAAGATACTCGGAAAGAAAGCACTATGTAGGTGCTGCAGCAGTTCCTAAAGCATACGACTCCATTAATATTCCAACTTAAGAGATCCATGACTCAGGCACGATTTCCAAAGAAAAATTTAAATGTAGTAACCAGCAAGTTGATTGTGGTCTAGGTCTTTAATACTAGAGAAATGTCTAGATAGGATCCTGCTAAATTAAGAAGTGGCCTGCACCTCCAAAGAATATACTTTGATACTTCTAAGAGTCAGACAAATTCTGGTAAAACACATTTTGCAAATAAAAACAGGAGAAAAAAATTATCTTCCTTTTTGTTGGCTTGCCAAAAAAGCTGTAAATATACACTAGAAACAAGAGTTATTAAAAGTTATAATAAGGCTTCTGGTCATAGCTTCTACCATAGCAACCTTCCCAAATATAACAACTATAGACTCTGGATAAAATATAAAAACCAACTATCTGAAGGCACTGGAGAGTAATGAAAAGTAGGCAGAAACTGTAGGGGAATTAACATTTGAAAAAAAAATGAACAACATCTGGTGAGTTCCTTGTTTTTAAGGTTTTGTGGCTGAAGGTAAGTCTGTATCAGCTGGGCAACTGAAACTTGAAGAAAAAGAAGAAAGTGAGAAGAAATGTCAACAATAGCACAAAGGGGAAACTCTAAATCTACTGCATAAAATCCACTTGAATCTCTGGTTAACTTCTGAAATCCACTTGGATCAAGCAGATGCCAAGAAGCCCAGCTAAGGCCAAAGGGACTGAAAAGTAGCCCTTCGCAGAGTTAACCAAGTTTGGATCATGAGTTGAGCCAAGTTAATTGCTTATAAAAACAAACAAAATCCAGTATTCTTCAGAGAAATATAACAGAGTCCCAAATCCTAGAAAATATTCAAAATAATCAGGATAAAAGTCAAAATTACTAGACAAAGAGAGAGGAACAGGTGATCCATTTTCCAGGGGAAAATGCAATCAGTGGAGACCAACCCAAGATGATATAAAGGTTGCAATAGCTAGATAAGAATATTTTTATTTAGGTTTTATAACTATGCCCAATGGAATAAAGGTTAATATGCTTGCAATAAATGAACAAATAGGAAATAGTATCAGAAAGTTAATGTTTTAAAAACTAGAGAGAGTACAATGGAAATTCTAAAACCTTCAATATATGTAATAAAAAAAATTATTGCATAACTTAATAGTGGGTAGCAATAGCAAAGAAAAAGTCAGTGAAAGCCTCTAATCTATAGAACAAAGAGAATAAGATTGGAAAAACTTTTAAAAGCTTCAAAGATCTGTGAGAAAATATCAGAAGGTCTAATGTGTGTTACTGGAGTCCAGAGAAAGAACAGGAAGAGAAAGGGA
The DNA here is from genome assembly GCF_055505025.1 of Bos grunniens. Lineage (NCBI taxonomy): Eukaryota > Metazoa > Chordata > Mammalia > Artiodactyla > Bovidae > Bos > Bos grunniens. The sequence goes on from NC_141180.1 coordinate 49,825,309, forward strand.
TGCAGAGTAGAAAAAGTTATTTGAAAACACAATGACCAAAACTTGATTAAATTTGGCAAAAGAAAAAAAAATATTCAAGAAGTTCCACAAACCACAAGTAGGATGCATTTTCTAAAAACCTCATATTTATCATACTCAATCTGGTGGTAAAAAAACAAACAAACAAAATGAGAAAATCTTGAAGTAGCCAGAGAAAATCATATTACAGGGACATTATTTTGAGTTCTTCCCAGAAACTGTAGAGAGTGGAAAGGCAGTGGAACAAAAGCTTTAAAGTGCTGTGGTTGGTGAGGAATGGACCATAAAAATGTTTAAATTCTAATCCCCAGAGCCAGTGACCATGACATGTGACAGATGATTTAGGCTGTAGATAGAATTAAGGGTACAAATCAGCTGACTCTAAACTGGCGAGATTATCCTGGATTATCTAGCTGGTCCCAGTATTATCACAAGGGTCCTTAGAAATGGAAGAAGGAGACTAGAAAGAAGGTACAAGAGAAATGGCAATGATAAAGAGTCAGCCTGACACTGCTGGCTTTGATGGTGGGGCCATGAATCCGGAAATGGGCAGTCCCTAGAAGCTGGAGAAACAAGGAAGCAGATTTTCCCTTAGAACCTCCAGAAGGAACACAGCCCTGCTGGCACCTTGATTTTAGCCAGCTGAGATCAATTTTGGACTTCTGACCTCTAGACTTGTTCTTTCTAGACAGAATTTTTATACGGTTCTATGCCAGTAAGTTTGTGGTAAACATGTTGAGAAGGGAAGAAAACCTTAATTCTGTATCTAATTCTATATCTAGCAAAAATTATTATACAAGAATAAAAATAAAGACATTTTCATATAAAAGAAAACGAAGAGAATTCATTAAGGACTTCCCCTGGTGGCTCAGAGGGTAAAGCGTCTGCCTACAATGCAGGAGACCCGGGTTCGATCCCTGGATTGGGAAGACCCCCTGGAGAAGGAAATGGCAACCCACTCCAGTATTCTTGCCTGGAAAATCCCATGGAGAGAGGAACCTGGTGAGCTATAGTCCATAGGGTCACAGAGTTGGACACCACTGAGTGACACCTAAAAGGTATAATAACCATAGTAAAATAAAGCAGCATTTCTCTCAAAATAAGTCGGTATGGACTAAATACTTCTGCCTTTGCTAAATTCATATGATGAAGCCCTAATCATCAATGTGACTGGTACTTGGAAGTGGGGCTTTTGATAGTTAGGTAATGAGGGTGGGGCCTTCATGACTGAGATTACTGTTTTTATAAGAGACACAATAGAGATAATCTCCTTCTCTGCCACCTGAGGATATGGCAAGAACCTAGGAAGTAGGTCCTGACCAGACACTGAGTCCACTGGCACCTAGATTTTGGACTTCTCTAAAATCACCAGATTTGGAACAAATAAATATTTGTTGTTTCAGCTCCCCAAAGTAGGGTAATTTGTACAGTAGCCCAAGCTGAGTAAGACATAAGTGATATTTGAAACAACTGTTCTTTCATCATCCGAGTTTAAGAAACATTGGGATAAACAAAAGTTAATCACTTTTTTCTGAGCAGAATTTCTCATCCTTTAATATGCAAATACACACTGAAACTCTCCAGGGGTTATACCACCCAAGCCCTCTACCATGATACCATCACTTAGAGTTAGTTTTTCATGGAAAATACTTTTGGCAATGCTATTATAAAGTCTCAGCCAGCAATGATCTCATTCATCGATTCCTTGCCAATATGGTCATTTGCATAAGAAGTGGTATGAGACGCACTGGCAGATTTAAACATGTACACAAACGCATACATCCATTAAAATGTTTTAGTTCTCTACTTTTCATTCAATTAAAGAAGAATGAAAGCACTGAAAGAGATACCAAAAGGCAAAACAACAAATCCATCTCTAGTTCTGCTGTGTCCATTCACAATTCCCACTTTGCATTTCAACAGCTGAAGAAATGAGAAGACACAGGAGAGCAGAGACTTCCTACACGTGCAGCCGAGAGGAGTTTCTTCAGTACAATCCACCCACTCACCCACACTGAAAAAGCCAAGGCAGACAAATGCGAGGTGAGATTTCAGTGTCCTTCGAATAGACCCCTCTGGAAAAACCATAGCCTTGACTAGATGGACCTTTGTTGGCAAAGTAATGCCTCTGCTTTTCAATATGCTATCTAGGTTGGTCATAACTTTTCCTCCAAGGAGTAAGCGTCTTTTAATTTGATGGCTGCAGTCACCATCTGCAGAGAAAAGGCAGAGGAACCAGAGATCAAATTGCCAACATCCGCTGGATCATAGAAAAAGCAAGAGAGTTCCAGAAAAACATCTATTTCTGCTTTATTGACTATGCCAAAGCCTTTGACTGTGTGGATCACGATAAACTGTGGAAAATTCTGAAAGAGATGGAAATACCAGACCACCTGACCTGCCTCTTGAGAAACCTATATGCAGGTCAGGAAGCAACAGTTAGAACTGGACGTGGAACAACAGACTGGTTCCAAATAGGAAAAGGAGTACATCAAGGCTGTATATTGTCACCCTGCTTATTTAACTTCTATGCAGAGTACATCATGAGAAATGCTGGACCGGAAGAAACACAAGCTGGAATCAAGATTGCCGGGAGAAATAACGGCAATAACCGTTAGATATGCAGATGACAATAACCTCAGATATGCAGATGACACCACCCTTATGGCAGAAAGTGAAGAGGAACTAAAAAAGCCTCTTGATGAAAGTGAAACTGGAGAGTGAAAAAGTTGGCTTAAAGCTCAACATTCAGAAAACGAAGATCATGGCATCTGGTCCCATCACTTAATGGCAGATAGATGGGGAAACAGTGGAAACAGTGTCAGACTTTATTTTTCTGGGCTCCAAAATCACTGCAGATGGTGATTGCAGCCATGAAATTAAAAGATGCTTACTCCTTGGAAGAAAAGTTATGACCAACCTAGATAGCATATTGAAAAGCAGAGTTATTACTTTGCCAACAAAGGTCCATCTAGTCAAGGCTATGGTTTTTCCAGTGGTCATGTATGGATGTGAGAGTTGGACTGTGAAGAAAGCTGAGTGCCGAAGAATTGATGCTTTTGAGGTGTGGTGTTGGAGAAGACTCTCGAGAGTCCGTTGGACTGCAAGGAGATCCAACCAGTCCATTCTGAAGGAGATCACCCTGGGATTTCTTTGGAAGGAATGATGCTAAAGCTGAAACTCCAGTACTTTGGCCACGTCATGCAAAGAGTTGACTCATTGGAAAAGACTCTGATGCTGGGAGGGACTGGGGGCAGGAGGAGAAGGGGACGACAGAGGATGAGATGGCTGGATGGCATCACTGACTCAATGGACGTGAGTCTGAGTGAACTCTGGGAGTTGGTGATGGACAGGGAGGCCTGGCGTGCTGCGATTCGTGTGGTCGCAAAGAGTCGGACACGACTGAGCGACTGAACTGACTGACTGACTTACTCAGGGAAGAATCAAATCTGATTCAATGTAACTCTTTTGGGTTTTAAAAACAATTCAAAATATTAGACTTCACTGTATGGTTGATTAACTGCTATATAAACTAATAATTCAGAGAAGGCAATGGCACCCCACTCCAGTACTCTTGCCTGGAAACTCCCATGGACAGAGGGGCCTGGAAGGCTGCAGTCCATGGCGTCGCTGAGGGTCAGACACGACTGAGCGACTTCACTTTCACTTTTCACTTTCATGCATTGAAGAAGGAAATGGCAACCCACTCCAGTGTTCTTGCCTGGAGAATCCCAGGGACAGGGGAGGCTGGTGGGCTGCTGTCTATGGGGTCGCACAGAGTCAGACATGACCAAAGTGACTTAGCAGCAAACTAATAATTTAAGACCATTAATGGTACTGACTAAAATAATAATGAATAAGCCAAGTGACTGAAAGAAATATCAGTCACTTGCCCTTTTTGGCTCCTTTATTTGAACTGCTTACATTAGCATCCTATCATTTTTGCATGGTCAAGCTAGATAAATGATTTAATTGTCTTCCTTTTGGTTAGGGTTTATAATAATAACAATAATAATAAAAACAGAAGAAAATGCTTTGCTTCATGGTGAGTCTGCATTTATTGGACATATTTATTGTAACAGTATTTATTAAAAGTCATCATAATGACTGAGACAGGGCTCATCCTCTAAGACTTAAGTGGAATAAGTAAGCTATACACACAGATAGAAAACAAGACTGACTGTCATATGGAAGCAGAAAAGAGGAAACACTATTTCCAGTTGGAGAATCAGGAGGAACTGGTTCTTGATGAGTGTTTCAGAGGTGAGATTGGGGTGGGGAACCTAAGATAGAAATAAGACAGCAGAGAAGTGTAGGGCATTTAAACAAAGCGGGTAGTCCAATGTGGCTGGTGTGTAGAGGCAATGTGGGCAAAAGTTGTGTGGGCAAGAAAATGCTGGATATGTAATTTGGGGTCTTGGTGCCAAACTAAAAAGCTTGGACCTTATTTGATAAGCAGTGGAGTTGACCCAAAAAAAATTTTTTTTTGCCACTTTATTTTTTAATTGAAGAATAATTGCTTTACAGAACTTTGTTGTTTTCTGTCATACATCAACAAGAATCCACCATAGGTACACCCATGTCCCCTGCTTCCTGAACCTCTCTCCCATCTCCCTCCCCATCCCACCCTTCTAGACTGTCACAGAGCCCCTGTTTGATTTCCCTAGGTCATAGAGCAAATTCCCATTGGCATCTATTTTACATATGATAATGTAATTTCCCATGTTACTCTCTCCATACATCTCACCCTCTCTCTCCTCCCCTCCCCCCACGTCCATAGGTCTGTTCTCTATGTTTCTCCACTGCTGGCCTGAAAATAATTTCATCAGTACTGTCTTTTCAAATTCCATATATATGTGCTAGTATATGATATTTATATTTTTCTTTTTAGATTCCATGTATAAGCATCAGTATACAGTATTTATATTACTCTTTCTGACTTACTTCACTCTGTACAATAGGTTCTAGATTCGTCCACCTCATTATGAAAGTGAAAAGTTAAAGTGAAGTCGCTCAGTCATGTCTGACTCTTTGCGACCCCATAGACTGTAGCCTACCACGCTCCTCTGTCCATGGGATTTTCCAGGCAATAGTACTGGAGTGGGTTGCCATTTCCTTCTCCAGGGGATCGTCCCAACCCAGGGCTCAAACCCTGGTCTCCTGCATTGTAGACAGACGCTTTACTGTCTGAGCCACCAGGGAAGTCCACTTAATTATAACTGACTCAAATATGTTCCTTTTTATGGCTGAGTAGTATTCCATTGCATATATGTACCACAGGTTCTTTATCCATTCATCTGTCAATGGACATCTAGGTTATTTCCATGTTCTAGCTACTGTAAATAGTGCTAGCTATTGTAAATGATTATTGTAAATTATAAACAATTATTGTAAGTAATTAAACTATATTATAAATAATTGAACTATGAATTACCATGCTTCTCCATTTACAACAAATATTCTTTGAGAGACTATACAGTGCCAGAAACTGTGCTAAAAAGTAACGGTACCAAACTGAATTCTACAAAGTCCCTCAAGAAGACGATAGCCTGGCATGGGAGCTAAATGTGTAAAGCTTAATAATTTCCAAAGCAGCAGCATGGAGAACAGATTGTACTATGGTGCTGCCCAGAAACCATGCCAAGATCGGGGTTGCCTTATCCAATTCATGCCCTCTAGGTGACATGAAACGTATACACAGAAGAGTAAAGAATTTAAAATACTAAAAAAGAAAGGAGAGACTAGAAGAATAAACTTCTTCTATAATCAGAATGCCCATCATTGAGTAAAAGGTCATAAAAGAGTGCAAAATAACACCACAAACCTCAGAGAAGAAAGAGATTTCTTTCTGAGGCAAAAACTATTGCAGAACTTTTTACACATGCTCTGGAATGCCTTTCCTGTTCTGGTGATACTCTCATTTTAAAAAGGGAAATAATGGTTTGTCAAATGAAAACGAAAACTAATATTTTCCCTTCTTTCAAGTTTCAAAAGTAGTTCAAATAAAAATCTATATTGCCAGTGTTCAATAAAAGTATATCTCAGCAATTTCTTTTAAAGTATCCTCCATAAACCAAGCAGGAGATACACTCACAAACATACACACACACTTAAAGAAAAAAAAAAAAAACTTTGAGATAATATAAGCTTTTCTTTTTACTATAAAACATCTGGGCAACTTTTATTTGAGCACTTCAAATATTTTCCCCCCAAAATACTCCTTATTGGACTATTGTTATCCCAATTTTACTCTTAGAAGACAAGGGGGAAAACAGGAATATAATGACTTAAGGACTCAAATGCCACATAAACCCCAATTACTGCACAGATGCCCTCATTTCCAGTGTTCACTAACACAGTCAAATTTCATTTCTAACAACAACAAAATGCATTCTTTTTTTAACTGGTTCCTTTCTATCCTACAACAGAGATATTGTCTCATCTCTAATAATATTCAGTTCACTTCAGTCTTGAGAGTATATGAAGTCCATCTACCTTTCAAGTGCAACACTCAAGTCCCACTGAACTAGCCTTTCACTCATCCATTCAATAGTTATTGCACATTCTATGTCAGACCTCTGTTTGCTTCTAGAGTTAAACACACACACACACACACACACACACACACACAACTCATAAGACAAAGTCCTTGGCCTCAGAGATATAACAGAATACTGGAGGAGGTAGATAAGTAATTTCAATACCATGGGATAAGTACCCTAATCATAAAAAAAGAGAATCAAGACACTATGGGAGCATGAAGTTGTGGAAATTCATCCAGACTGGAGAGTCCAAAGAAAGATACATTGAAAAGGTTCAACCCTGAAGAATGACGTGGAGAGTGGAAGGGACACAATTCAGACATGGAACATGAGTTACAGGAATTACATTGAGGATAGAAAGCATGTAGGATTGGAGAATTTCAATATGGCAGAAGCACAGAAGGAGCTTCTAAGGTCAAAAACGACTGGGAGGTAAGCAGGGGACAGATTATGAAAGGTCTTCTATTTATGTTAAGGAGTTTGACCTTTATTAGAAGCCAATGGGGAGTCATAAAGGATTTAAAGATGGATAGTTTTTCAATCCACGTGCTGTGGAAGCATTCTTGGCTAAAGGGAGGAAGGCAAGACAGGAAGCAAGGGACCAGTTAGAGGCTGATTCAGTGATCCTTACAGTGGTGGCCTGAACTAAGGAGTGGGCAGTAGGGATGGAGAGAAACAGATTCTGGGATTCAAGGAGTGTCAGCAGGTAGAACTGACTCAGTGTATTGACTGATTTCATGTGGAGATAAGTGAGAGGGATGAGACAAGAATGACCCCAGGGTCAATCTGGGTCAATCGAGAATGACTCAATTCAGTCATTCAACAATTATTTAACAAATACCTAGTTAATATCATGGTTCTAGGCACCAGAGACACATCAATGAACAAAAGAACATCTTGGGCTACCCTCAAGGAGAAAGAGGACAGACAAATAAAGCCCTCCACGAGCCCATCCCTGCTCATTCTGGCCAAAAATCATTCCTGTCCTCTTAGGTGTGCCAGAGTACACCACACACATTTCCGAACTAGATGACAAAGAGTAGAGTGCCTGGAGAATGCCAGGGACGGGGAGCCTGGTGGGCTGCCGTCTATGGGGTTGCACAGAGTCGGACACGACTGAAGTGACTTAGCAGCAGCAGCAGAGTCATATCATAAAGATCCTGATGGTAAGCGAATCTGGCTGCAAGTCCTACTACATGTACATTAAAGAGATGATGGGGCTGATCAAGCCTGAAAGAGGCCCTTCATGCTGAAAGAACATCTGAACAACTTAAGGACTCTTCTGTTAAACAGTCCTTAACAGAAATATTTTTATACATTTGGACCATTTAAGAAATTATCCAGACAATTTGGACTATACTTTTTCTCATGTTATGTGATAAATTAAAAACCTAATTTATTTTCCATCCCTACTTCCCAAGTAGACTGTCCGGTATTTTTCATTATTTTTCTCTAATTGTTTCACCTGGGTAGGTAAGTAAAACTATTTCTATAAGTGTCCAAGTGCAGGGAACACAACACTGTGCCTTCTGTGTCTTCACAATCCCTGTGGTCACCAGCAGACTTCAAGGCATATAGAAGTGTTGGGTAAACATGAGCTTAGTGGAAACCAACGAGGCTCAGTGTATAATCTGGCTGCAAATTCTGGTCTCCAGTGCAAAAAAAAATAAACAAAAAAAAAACCATAACCCCAAACAAACTAGGGTATGTCAGCTATATAGCAAGGAAATGAAATCTGTCCCCTAAAAGCAAAGAATTTAATAAACATTTCATACAAAATCATAAATGTTGTTACTAATTATAAAAACCTTTGTAAGCAAATGAATGTGATGAAAGAAAATTTCATATATCGAGGTATGAAAAAAGTCATTCTGGCTTATAGGTGATTTGACTTGAACTTTATGCTAACTAGAACAGTATGTCTTATGACCTATCAGTCATATATTGTACATTTGCTTTCACATTAAAAAAAAAAAAGCAAAGAATTCATTTACTGGATTGTTTAGATGGTCAAATTCGAAGACAGGGATAAGTGACCCTCCCCGTTCCGATGACACCCATGCTAGGACTCCTTCGAAGATGAGGCTCTCTTCCCAGACACCAACATCATGCTGACTCACTGTGTATGTGCTAATCTCTTTTCAAACCTTGAAGGAATGTACCCCTGTCATGTTTGATGTTTGTTCTTTGTTCTGAGAAGATATATAATAGCAGTTCAAGTATCCAAAATGGAGCCAGTGGCCATTGTTGATGTGATTTCAGATTTGTTCTTGCATCACTGAGAACATGAATCTTTTGAACTGTGTCAAACTCAAGGACACCACCAGCCATTCTCAAAACATTATCTGTTAGCAGCTGCAACCTTATGATCTCAGGGTCTCCTCTTATAACTATGCAATGATTTTGGGCCCCAGCAAATCCTTGCTTAACAAGCACTCTTACTTCTTGGCAACTCCAATCCTAATTCTTGATGAACAATTTATGTAACGTGGTGTTTTGCTTTTATAATTCTCTCCCATTTTGTAGTCCTGTGGAACACAATTCAAGTGCTTTTTAAATCTGTGGCTCCCAGGGTATAGTCTTCAGTTTGGCTCAAATAAAACTCTTCTATTCATATTCTAGACTGTTTATTGATTATTTTCACTGACAAATGTAATCTCTAATGACTCACTACAGAGCAGTTTAAAGTCTGAATAATCGTAAAAGAATGAGAGGGGGAGAAAGAGGAAAGGGAAGATCAAGCAAAGAGATAGTTTGGGGAAAGGAGGCCTTTTCAGACCCTTTGGGGTAATTTGGAATGTTAGTACTGTACAGGAAAATAAAACTGCAATAATCTTTAAATTATCTTTAACTTTCTTCATCAACCCTTAAGTCAATGCCCTAGGAGAACCGTGTCTGTGTAGCAAAAGTCCTTTAGGAAAGCTGGGGAATCTAGAAGGAAAGAGAACTAATACTAATGTAAAAAGAAAGATTATCAGGGACTCTTTTTCCTACCACACAAAGGAGGAAGCCCTTAAGATACCTTGAACTTAAGTGTTCAAGTTCAGCGTACTCTTTTGCTACAAAATACACAACCCCTTAATTTTCTTCTTTTGTCTATCCAACCCCTTACTTATCTTCTTTATTGTCTATCTCCCAACTAGAATGTGAATTCTGCAACGATAGGGAACTATAAAAGAAGATAATATTTCTTACAATCTATAAGCACAGTTAAATATAGAACTATTTTCTTTTTCTTTTTTTCCTAGCTTCTATCTCTTAATTACTAGTGTGCCAGCTGAGAATCGAATACATCATTCCCTCTGCTAGTAAAAATTTTAAATAAATGTACTTCTCTCCAGTTGGCCTAAGGGCCGAATTGAGCTCCTGGATTTTTGAAGAGCTCCCTTCACACGAAATAAAAGCTCCAAACCAATAACAACACAGCTGGTCTTGCTTACATTTCAGATTAAGTCAAAGCCATTAGCCCCTTCCTTACTGAGTTCCAAGTTCCAACCCTTGATCCAAACAGATAAACAAAAAAACAGACAAAACACATACAAAGGTCACAATGCAGTATCTGCTGAAGAATCACATAGTTCAATTTAAACCAAAGTCAAACTAAACAAAAAACTTTGTTAGGAAAAATTATCAGAAACTTGGAAATAAGGACAACTTTGTGTCCTTTCAATGTCAGAGTGGATCTGTCTCACAGGCCTACTTGAGGATTATTTAGCAATGTAGGATCCTGTATCTTTGGCTTACTTTTTTTATTATCTCTCAGGGTCCAGACTGCTGTTACTTGTTAACTTGTAGATTTTTGTCCATAGAGAAGCAACTGATTTTTCTCTGGTATAAAGATAACCCCAAGATTACAGTTTCATTGCCCTATGAAATAATAACCAATTTACTAATCTTACAACCTTACTTCAGCAAGTAAGTGCTTCTGAAACATAATCTCTGGATCTGGGGGGAATCAGCTTTACCATGCTGTTGACTGCCATTTGCATTAGGCAAATGCCTTTATGACATGTGCTTACTCTGTATTTCTATAGTAATCTTCTTTTCATGTATTTTTTGAAAACCATGCCTACCTGCAGAATATAGGAAAGATAAACTGTTATCGCCCTATCAGTGAAAACAAAAGAATGTACATCAGTTGCATTATTCATTCTTCAGCATACTAATTATTGATCCTATAGTGCTGCTGTTGAATTATTTACTTTAAAAATCTACTAACTGCAAATTATAAGTGACTATCTGTATTCTTTAGTGCACATTATTTTACCCCCAAAGAAGCACACTAATATTTTATGATTAAAGCACTCAGAAGACATAAAAGAGAGTGCATATAGTTGCTAAAGGCTGAGTCTGCCTGTGTTTTCCTCTTAATGCAGTCTTAAGCTGTGTTCACACTGTACACACTAAGCAATACTGCATTTTCTCTTTTAAAACCACCAGGATTTTGTCTTCCAGCAAAGGCATAACTTTTAAGTACTTCAGTACAGAAGTATTACAGGGTGATGGATGTGTTTTAGTGAGTTTCAATTCACATCCAAAAGGTATTAGTTAACACCTCAAGTAGGTTAGTGAGCCATTACTCCAGGAGTGGTTAGTTATTTTCTGACATGTTATGCCACCAAGCCAGAAGTAGCTACAAAAAGGTTTCAAATATCTTTTCCTCTGGTCAACCTTAAAGGTGATGCTAATTTGCATAAAAGATGATAGAAATTTTTCCTAGGTGGATACAATGAGTGTTTAAGATATGTGGATGGATAAAAATTGGAAAAGGGAACGGCAACCCACTCCAGAATTCTTGCCTGGAGAATCCCATAGACAGAGGAATTTGGCGGGCTACAGTTCATGGGGTCACACAGAGTCAGACATGACTGAGCGATTAAGCATGCATGGATGAAAATACAATGTAAATAGGTATCTTTGCTTTGTATGAGCAGGGGATGCAAACCTAGCCTGCCCAGAGCTAGAATCATCACAGGTTCCAATTTCCCTGGTATAGCCCTGGTTTACACCACTTACCGTAGAATAATTACAAATAGCTCCTCCTTTTGTTCTCAGAAGTATTCTGGCTTGAACATTAAATTGTATGGACACTCCCATACAATATAGAATACACATCTTAGAATCCTCTATATTTAAAAATACAATGGAAGCTGAATGGAGCTTTGTCAACCGACTAGGTTGAATAGCTGAATCCTGAAGCTAAAACACCTTCGCACCTACCTCTAGTGAATGATTCCTTGTAAGGTGCTTGTGACAGCTCTCAAGGACAAAGAGACAGGGGCTTCAAGAAGTTTACAGAACAGACGGTGTGACAGTTTTTGTGCCTGTATGGTAATGTTCATATTTGTGTGTGATACAGTCTGAGACTTGCTTTCATTACACCACCCTGCCTGGAACTGCTTGCATGACAAGACCTTCAGTTCTCCCTTCCCCCTAACAACTGGAGGCTACAGACATATTTCCACATAATTAGTCACAAATAAATTTACTTAGGTCAGTTTGCACTGGGTACCTTGAGGTACTTGAGGATTATTACTTGAGGAAGTCAAGAAGTTTGTCACTAGGCACACACCTCATACCTCTGAAAACCCTGGAAAGAAAGCTGAATGGCAAAAAAACTGACAGGAAAGAACTGAACTTTTACCAAAAAAACACAGTGAGGAAGGCAGTCAAAGGCTTCAGTCCCTGAGATAACGATATGACAAGGACAAACAAAAGGAATGAAATACTTTAAAAACTCCATCTCCAGGAATTAAATCAGCCTCTGAGTTGGAAATCTTGTGATGAGCTGCATAACAACAGACTGAAACATTGCAGAATGAAACACCGCAGAGCTACCAAGAAGGTTCACAAAAGGTCTTCAAAGGAAACGGGGCTTCCTTTCACACAGACACTGAGAGCTTCTCTCCATCCCTCGCACAGATGCAGAATGCTCAGGAGCAGTGCCAGCTGCACCATTTGCTCATTTCTCTTTCCTCTCTCCTGCTTTTATTACCTATAAACATGACACAGTGTGTGTGGATATGTGTTAAGGGCAAAGGTACTTCAGTACTTTCATCGCTTTGGAGCAAGACATGGCAAAACCAAAATGCACCCAAGAATTCCTCGGTCCCATCAACTCTCAGTCATATTCTATTATGGCAAGTATATTAAGCTGTGTGCTGACACAGGGCCTAATCTTATGTAGATAAATATGAATATGTGTGTACGTTATGTAATGTAAATACCTCCTGCCATATGAACAAACAAGAAATGTCACGGCCATCAGCGATTCCTGGCCTCCAAATGTGAATGAAGGCTCCCCAAAACTGGGATCCAGTGGATGCTGCCACCCCTCCCCCCACATAGAATGCTAAAGCCCTTAAACCATACCTGATCTTTGATGTTCAGACTGCCTGCTCCCTTTGTTGCAAACTTGTATATAGCCCAACTTCCCCTCCTGCCTCCTTGGAGCAGTTTCGTCAGAGCTACTGAGATGCTGTCTCCCGGGGGTTCAAAGTCCTAAACATTCCCACCAAATAAAAGAACTCTCTACTCTCAAGTTGTGACTTTATTTTTCAGTCGACAGTATAAAATCATGAAGGATGTTGTCAAATACAATACAAGAAGAGGAATAATATGGATGCAACTTCATTGTAAAAGGCAAAAAACATCATAGATACAGCTTATGAGGCATTATCATTGATTTTCTTTTAAGAAGATCCCAACCTAATGGAACAAATAAACACAACTTAAAATTCCTCTCGACACACTGATTTCTAGAGTTGAACTTCTGAGTTGGAAATCTTGTTTACAACTGGCTTAGGCAATAATGACAAGCTCTGACATGCTTCTTCTGGTCAGGACCCCAAGCAAAGCCTACCAGAGCTGCTTGCCAACTCCCGTCCCTGAGACAGAGATGAGCATCCCAGGGACTGAGGCCAGACCAAAGTAACAAATCATGTGGAACTAAAACTAAAGGTTAATGGGGTTAGGGAATGCATAAGATCCTTAGTGTCAAAATATTTCCTCTAAATATTTGAAAAGGAAAATTGAACATATTCAAGATTCTCTCTTAGGAAAACCCATTCAGCACAGAATAGCACAACTTAATCTAATACACAATATAAAAGACCGCATTTGTCTATATATATGGAAGGGAAAGAGAGATCAAGAGAACCTAAATAAGGAAAGATGGAAAAATCTATTGAGCATGTATACTTATTAAGCATCTTTAAAATACCTTCTTTAATTTAATCTATTTTAAATTACCTACTTTTGTAACTTATTTCTCAACAGGCAAATGCCATTATCCTCAGCTCCCAAAGAAGGGCTCATTAGCCAGAATACCTTAGAAAGATGTCTTTTTCTTAAGAGTTACTGCTTCCTATAATGCACACGATGTTAATGTTAACCATTTTGCCGACTTACTTGATCATATAAGCTCTTGAAAAATTTTTATGAGTCAAATGTTTTTAACAAAGGGATAAATCCTCCATATACTTGCCAGAATAAACATAATAACTAAATGAAAATGGAGGGACCCTCTATACTAATACCTTCATATGACTGAAGAATAAGAATTGCTAAGATTATCTGCCTTCCCACTGCCTAGGTCCAGAACTTGAATGAATCTGGGAAAAAGGAAAACCACATGACTGAGAAGATCGCATCCCTCTCTGTGAAAATAACTCTCTACTAGCCTTAAATTTTCTCTTGCAATGCTGGCTTCCCCATTCTGTCATGACTATTTTCAGGTCTTCCTGTGTGCGTGCTAAGTCACTTCAGTCATGTCCAATTCTTTAAGACCCTATGGACTGTCACCTGCCAGGCTCCTCTGTCCATAGGATTCTCCAGGCAAGAATACTGGAGTGAGTTGTTATTCCCTTTGCCAGGGAATCTTCCTGACCCAAGGATCAAACTTACATCCCTTCTTATGTCTCCTGCATTTGTAGGACGGTTCTTTAACGCTAGTGACACTTGGGAAGGCCCTAACTCTCCTCAAATCCACATTCCCCATTTACCCTGCTGGCAATTTCCAGCATATGAATGCTCTTCCTACGTCTTAGAGCAAACTGAGCTTTTGGCCAGAAGTACCCCACAATTCTTGCCACCAAAACTAAAAGTCCATTTGCCTATTTCCAGATTCCTCCTGTCACTCATGTTTTAAGGGAATTAGAATCTTTTGCTCTTTTAAATTCTTGTACAGAATCTTTCTTCCAACACTAGGCTATAAGCTTCATGAAGACACTTGCATTGTCCTTCCTTTTTTTTTTTAAAAAAATTAGAGTAGAATTGCTTTATAATGTTGTAAAGTTTTTGCTGTACAACTAAGTGAATTAGCTACCCCTCCCTCTTGAACCTCCCTCCCTCCCTTCTTAATCTTCTCTATATCCCTGGGTTCTACCACATTTGGCATGTACCAGTTAGTCAATGTCAGAACAAACTGTGGAAAATTCTTAGGAGATGGGAATACCAGACCACCTGACCTGCCTCTTGAGAAATCTATATGCAGGTCAAGAAGCAACAGTGAGAACTGGACATGGAACAACAAACTGGTTCCAAATCGGGAAAGGAGTACATCAAGGCTGTATATTGTCACCCTGCTTATTTAAGTTCTATGCAGAGTACATCATGAGAAACGCTGGGCTGGAAGAAGCACAAGCTGGAATCAAGACTGCCATGAGAAATACCAATTAACCTCAGGTACGCAGATGACACCACACTTATGGAAGAAAGCAAAGAACTAAAGAGCCTCTTGATGAAAGTGAAAGAGGAGAGTGAAAAAGCTGGCTTAAAACTCAACATTCAGAAAACTAAGATCACGTCATCTGGTCCCATCACTTCCTGGCAAATAGATGGGAAACAGTGGAAACAGTGACAGACTTTATTTATCAGGGCTCCAAAATCACTGCAGATGGTGACTCCAGCCATGAAATTAAAAGACGCTTGCTCCTTGGAAGAAAAGTTATGACCAACCTAGACAGCATATTAAAAAGAAGAGACATTACTTTGCCAACAAAGGTGCGTCTAGTCAAAGCAATGGTTTTTCCAGTAGTTGGTGATGGACAGGGAGGCCTGGAGTGCTGCAATCCATGGGGGTGCAAAGGGTCGGACACGACTGAGTGACTGAACTGAACTGAGTAAGTCAACAAATATTTGTTGAAGAAGTGAATAAAAGAAAGATCTCCTGGTTTCTCCTTCAGACTTCGACAGTTATTTTTCTCCTTTTGAGACAATGGGAAAGCAATGGCAATAAAAAAATCTGAGGAGTAGAGGCTCTTATAAATGCTGCAGGGGAAAAAGTTTAGCAGTTAACTTTTGTGGGCCCCAGGACACTTTTCTCTAAATAAGCAAAGTGTTCTATATAAAATACTTTAACTCACTGACATAGCAACTCGACTTATAAATATGACAAGACTACCTGCTTACAGTCCACAGGGTTGCAAAGAGTCTGACATGATTGAAGCAACTGAGCACACATGCACACACATACCTGCTTATGCATCTTGATTGTGATTTTTAGTATGTTAAACAAACAAACAAAAAACAGAAAAACCCCCTCAATTTGGAAAAGTTGAGTTCCAACATTGCTGTGATACAAGATTACAGTACAGTTCAGGTCCACTCTGGATCCCACATGAAGATTTAAACCAGAGCCCATTCCTCAGCATCATCTGAACATTCATCAAAACAGACTCCCAATTCTAACCAACTAGACTTATAGCAAGCAAACGTTTAAATCTAAATTTAAAAAATTGTAAAGTATCATTTATAATCTGTTTCATACACTGACTTTCTAGCCAATGCAATACTCTTGTTCTTCTCTGGATCCCTTTGGTACACGAGTTGACAATTTCTGAAACCTCCAACACAGACTAAGGGAGGGACCATAAAAATATTCACCAGGAAACACACACCTGACACAGCTCAGAAATGCCACAGAAATGTAACCCATGTAAAAGCACGTGAGCAAACATGTACACACGTGTACTCTTCAGGAGTTCTCAATTTCTTGTTCCTTCTGGCTTAAAAGTTGAGAGGAATGAGAGAAATTTCACAAAGGAATCTAGTTAAAATTTTTATTTTACCCAAGAGGTAAGTCTGAGGAGACCTGACGATCGTCCATTTCTATCTTCAGTACCACATCACAAAATGTTTTGAAAAATGAGCATTGTATGCTCCATCTAACATACTTCCTACATTGCATCCCATTTTAATGATTTCAGAAAAGCTTACAATTTCCACAGGAGGGAGTCACATGTTTATTTATCTTAGAAATATGATGACAAATTGAAATTACACTGGAGTAACCGTGGTTAAGGCATACAGAAATGGAGTAGAGCCGCCACTGAGGATCTGTTCTCAGACATGTCCCTGCTCCACTGAGAACATGAATTTTTTCTGAATGGTATCAAACCCAAGGACACCACCAACCATATTTAGAACAACACTTTCCAGCTGTGACTTCAGGGTTTCAAGGTCTTTATTGTAACCATGCCTCAACTTCAGCCCCCCAACCAATCCTTGCTTAACAAGCACCCTTCCTTCTAGATAGCTCCAATTATAATTCTTGAGAAACAATTTATTTAACTCACTGTGGCCTTGAAGTTTTTGCCTTGATAAGTTTCCTCCATTTTGTAGTCCGTGTTCAAGTGCTTCTGAAATCTGTGTCTCTTGAGCTATAGACCCAGCAAACTGCAAATAAATGTGTCTTTATCGCAATCAGTACTTGGCCACCTCATGCGAAGAGTTGACTCATTGGAAAAGACTCTGATGCTGGGAGGGACTGGGGGCAGGAGGAGAAGGGGACGACAGAGGATGAGATGGCTGGATGGCATCACCGACTCGATGGACGTGAGTCTCAGTGAACTCTGGGAGTTGGTGATGGACAGGGAGGCCTGGTGTGCTGCGATTCATGGGCTCGCAAAGAGTTGGACACAACTGAGCGACTGATCTGATCTGATCACAATCAGGTCTCCATTTCTGCAGTTTTGGTTAACAAGTCCATATGTCTGTGTGCATTCATGCTATATACACACATGCTATATTCAGGAGAATTTCAACCATATTTTTAGTTTCAGAGGTTTTGAATCCTTGGACTCCTGTGTGGGTAATTACCTGACTCTTATTTGAAATTTCAGTGCATAAAGACACGTTTCCCAGTATTTCCCTGGTGGTCCAGTGGCTGAATCTCCACACAACCAATGAAGTGGGCCCAGGTTCAAACCCTGGTTGGAGAACTAGATCCCATACACCGGAATTAAGAGTTAGTATGCCACAACCCTTGAGAGTCCCCTGGACTGTAAGGAGATCAATCCAGTCAATCCTAAAGGAAATCAACCCTGAATATTCATTGGAAGAACTGATGCTGAAGCTCCAATACTTCAGCCACCTGATCAGAAGAGCCGACTCACTGGAAAAGACCCCGATGCTGGGAAAATTTGAAGGCAGGAGGAGAAGGGGATGACAGAAGATGAGATGGTTGGATGGCATCACCGACTCAGTGGACATGAGTTTGAGCAAGCTTCGGGAGATGGTAAAGGACAGGGAAGCCTCGTCCATGGGGTCGCAAAGAGCCAAACACGACTGAGCGACTGAACAACAAATGCCACAACTAAAGATTCTGCATGCCGCAACTAAGACCTGGTACAGCCAAATAAATAAATAAATATATTTCTTAAAAGATTATTTTTTCCTAGTACATTCTTTTTCGTATAACTAAAACATTAGGCACTGGGAGTCAGTTACATTCTCCATGTCCATAAATAATATCTTTATTCTTAGGATCTATTTTAATTATAAATATTTGATCCAGAGAATTTATTTTAGAAAAGACGTATATCCAACTCATCCATATTTTTAGTTGGAATCAAACTGCCCCAAATTACTTAAGCTGTTCTTTTAAGAGCACCAGAAATATTTCTGATCTTCATAAAACCTTCACAGATCACTGAAGTTATCAGCTCCCAAAAACATTCCCATTTCACATGATCATGATTTTCATATTTTTTGTACACCCATGAAAACAGGCTTATGACTATTCAGCCAAGGCCTCTGGTAGAAAGCTGTCCCTTCATCTTCAGTAATAGTAAAGAAGTTGAAGAGTCAAGGAGATGAATAGACACAATGACTGATTCTATTTACCATCTGTTGCCCCTCCAAATGCCAGCCACACACATTTACAACACTGTTTTATCCTATAAATCATTCAGAGTTTCTATGGTGCTGTTATTCAATAATTAACTCAGAAATTAGCATAGTTTTGGGGGGTGAGAGAGGTGTTTGTATAGAGGAGATTGGGAGAAATGTAGGTAGGGAAAAAATTGTATTTCCAATTCCCAATTTCTGAGGCTAGAAAAATCTAGTCTGTTTTTTCCCCTTGGTCCTTCACCAACTCAATGGACATGAATTTGAGCAAACTCCGGAAGAGAGTAGAGGAGCCTAGCGTTCAATGAGTAGGACACCACTTAGCAACTGAACAACAATACCCTGTAGGAGTTGCCCTCAGAGAGTCTACTGTTCAGTCTACCACTGGATAGGGAATCATTTTCCCATCAAAGAAAAGGTGAAACTGTTTCAAATCCAGGGTTAAATTTCAGATCAATAAAATATTAAAATTAAAAAATATTAGAAAAATTCTATAAAGAAGCATACAAATAGCAAAACTGACCAACACACAAGCTTTTACGTGATCACTCTGTATGTCCTAAGAGGGAAAGAAATAAGTTCTAAGGGGGAAAAAAAAAAGTTAATCATATACAAGAGCTCTTCTTGTCTCAGCCCTCAGTGACAGCTAAAGTTGGTCATTAAATGGGCACTGGGGAAGCAGAGAAGATGGTGTGCTCTTTCTGAACAAAACCGTGATGTCATCCAAGCACTGAAATCACTTCTGGCTTCACACTGGGAAAATGTGCTTTAAATTTGGCTGTGGTTGTTTTCTCTGATGGTCAAGGAGAGTATGCTAGTGATTTGTGCTTTGGCATTTCCACTGCACACTGACAGACTGCTCCTTTTAAACACATACTCAAATGATTTAGACAACGTCCTGTGTATGACTGTAGCTTCACTAGAAATCCTAATAGTTCCTGGAAAAGTATGCGCTAACCCAATAAAAAAAGAGTGACGGCAGGCATGAGTGATTAACTTGGTGCAAATGCTGCATCAGGAATATTAATCTTGTGCTTCAAATGCCACTTTCATCTCTATTATCAAGGGATATTTTATCAACACAACTCTTTGTAATACCTGTAACCTTTCCATTGGGCATAGAAGACAAAACAGAGAAGAAAATAGGTGTTTTAACCAAGTCATCACTGTTCATCTCCCGCAAAGCTGATGATAATCTCAGAAACTGAGATAACTGCTCTTTAATCATTCAATACATTTTTTTCTTTAAAAGCCTTTATAGCCATTACTCATCTATGTTATACAAAATTCTGTCCTAATTATGCATGTTATCTATTCAAATCTTACTTTATTTTTTATTTTCGGCTGTGCTGGTTCTTCATTGCTGCATGGGCTTTTCTCCAGTTTTGGCAACTGGGGGCTGCTCTCTTGTTGCCGTGCACAAGCTTCTCATTTCCGTGGCTTCTGCTGTGGAGGACGGGCTCTAGGGTAGGCGGGCTCAGTAGTTGAAGTTCTCAGGATCTGAAGTACAGACTCCATAGCTGGTACATGGGCTTAGTCGCTGCTCGGCATGTGGGATCTTCCTGGACCAGGGATCGAACCGGTGTCTCTTATGTCTCCCACACTGGCAGATGGATTCTTTAACACTGAGCTACCAGGGAGGCCCTCAAATCTTACTTCAAGCATAAGATGTCAATTTAGATGAAAGGCCATGTGTGGACTATTATATTTTCTAATGATAAAATGTGATTAATTAAACTGCATAGCTGTGGGGTTAATCTTACTTTTTTTTGGGGGGTGGAGGCTGCAGTTATTTTAAATGTCTATTTTTCCCCAAAAGAGAAAATGTTAAAATAACTTCAAAAATCCTTACAGGGCACAATGCAAACTTGAGCTGCTGTTTAAAATTACCCAAGACCCATCAGATAAGAGGAAACCACTGGAGAACCAGGAATAAACACATTCGTACTTTTTGGAAAATAACCCCATACGTTAAAAATTTGAAATTTCTAACACTAGAAAACAATATCTTTGGGCAACAATTTTCTAACTCATTTTTAAAATTCCAACAGATAAAGTTCTAAGATGTTATTGAAGGCTCTGTGCCTATTTGGATATACTTAAAATGTAAATAAATCTCATTTATTGGCATTTTCCCCTCTTCCCCCACTTCAGATTTAAAAAAAAAAAAACAAAAGAAGAAGAAGAAACACACAACCTATGCAAATTTCTGGCTTATGTAAAGTATCTGTGCTGTGTGCTCTGTCAGCTGATAAACATCCTTCATCAGGGCAGGGACAGGACCATCAAAACATCAAAACCCACTTGATCACAAGCAAGGGAGTATCCAACAGGTGGGGTCCCAATGGCAGGGCAGGGGCCGGAGACGGAGAATCTATACACTCACTGCAGAGACTCCTCCAGCCCCAGTCACAGAGGCAACTGCCTGGGGGAGAGAGAGAGAGAGACCTCTAGGATTATGCAGGGGTTTTAGCATTCGGGCTGTTTCTGCTCAGAGGAAAAACACTACCATGAAGGCTGGTGATAACCTTATACTGCAAATCAGAATGAAAGAGAACGGGGCTCACAAGCTGGGGCTTTCCATATGCCTCACCTTTTAATCCCCAGTTAAATCCATACACAGACTCGATGAAGGGTCACAGCCTTCTGTCCTAAGCAGCCTTCAATAGGCTACGTAACTCTCCCAAGCTCACGTGATAAGAAATGAGGCAGCGGAGTTTCTGCTCACTGGACAACACCGCACCACTAACATCCAAGTCACTGGGACTTGGAGTGTTTGTCCGGATACTCAGGCTTCCCCTGAGTGATCCTCTACACAGTGCCTTCTCTTCCACAGTTCATAACTTTCCAGACTTTCAGAAACCTCTAGCTTGTCTGAGTTCAAAGAATCACTCTTCAAGGCTCCAGCAGGTACACAAAGGTCCAGAGTGACTGTTTTTACTTCTCCAAAACAATTTACAGAGCTATTTCTGGCTGACCCTCAGAGCTTTAAAGTCCTATACCATGTGAGCTGCACCTCACTTCTTCAAGTTTAAGTATCCCCCCAGGAATACCAGAAATTTCTTAATATTAACACACCTAACACTTTTCCCACTTCCTATTTTTCATATCTAAGCAGCACCAAAATTGAAAGAGTATCTCACATTCTCTAATCTGGCTCCTTTTTGCCACGTTCTCTTCCCTGCCTTGGTTAGACTTTTCTCATCTTTGGCCTTGAGTATATGCAGGGACCTTCCTTCATATTGGTATGACCCCTCCTCACATCAATGGCTTTTCCATACTACAGCCATCATCTTCCACTCCAGCGGCTACCCCCTCAGACAGCCTTCTCTGGTCTCTCAGGCTGGACAGGGTGTCCTCCCCTGGTTTTCCAAAACTCCCTGCACACATCATCCTATTACTAATACATGGTATTTTGATTTTGATTCTGAGTCTCAGTCTATACCATGGGCTTCCTGGTAGCTAGCACAAATACAACTTTACATGCCTGTCCTTAACAGGAAGAAAAAAAGTCAAACATATGTATAAGAAGGAAGTACTCCACAGTCATTTAGTATCTCAATCTTTCTTAGGCTTTAGCTATTTAATAGTTCATTTAATGAATACTTACTGGACTTATACTATATATCAGACACTCTATTAGGCACTATAAGGACAGAGATGATTAGGATACAGTGCCCTGCAATATGGTAAAGGAGTCAGACATGCAAACATAATTGTTAGGTGATAAGGTAAGCACAAGGTTCTCTGAAAACACAGATGGAGAAGACAGATGCATGCCTAAAGATTTGGAGAAGACTGCATAGAAGCTTAGAAGCCTGGGTTAAAGACAGTTATACTGGTAGTTTATCAGCAGGAGACACAGGGCAGAACAGCCATGTATGCTTTGCAAGTAACAAGTCAATCAAGCCAGTAACAGAGCCCCGGTGAGCCAGCTCGGAAGGAGAAACCACCTGCAACGTGCCCTTCAATCCTAGTGGGGTGTTCACACATCAGGACCACCATTCACACTCCTTCTAAATGAGCTGAACGTTCAAAGACAGTCACCTTCTATCAAACCACAATTATAGTAGTATTTCCCCCAAACTTAGTAAAAATTATAAAATATTTTTCTTTATGAATACTAGAAAGGCAATTCTGTGAGGACTGAGTAAGCAAAACTTATGGATATCAAACACTATTCCCTTTACAATTGAAGAGTAAACAGCAGTATCTTTTGTTTAAAAAAAATTGCAAAAAGTGTTAAAACAAATGTAGAACAGCTTGCTGCTGAATATATATATATACATATATGAAATACCTGCACTCATGCTTATTTCTATTAGCTTGAGTGTTTAGAGCTGCTTTATGTCTGGAGCTTTCTTCAACCAACACACTCAAAGCAAGCAGAATAGACAATATGAAAAACTAACCCCTTCACTAGCCTTACCAGGGGATTAGCAGATCTTGGTCCAAGCCTCTTTGTTGGCAAATTCTATAACTGAATAAACAGAGAGACAAGATCTGCAAGGCCTCAGCACTCAGAAAATTATGACAGTGGGAAGAATGAAGAGCTGAGGTCTAAATCCTTTAAACAGAAATAATCTTTGAATAAATCTGGCAATCTCAGACCACTGTATTTAGGGGGATGCTTTTTTAGATACTCTGATGGATTCAAGTCTCTGAAGCAGGACCACAAAGACCCAACCAGAATATACTGTCAACCAGAGCCTCGGTCTGAGTTAATAACATTCTACTGGCCTGAGAAAACAACGTATATGAAAAAGATACCAGAGCCAGCTTTTGTTGAACAAAGGATCCGTGGCTCTGGCAAGTGTTTATCATCTAAACCGTACTTCCAATTATATGACGACAAGCACAGTCTATGAGGAGAGACACTTATAATAACTGCCACATGATCTGCCTATCTTATCAAAGGCAAGAAAATGATGGGCTCTGTGCTTGTGCATGAACACTTTTTATCCAAGTCTTTGATTTGTATGTGTTCAGTCCAAATTCTCATGCATAATCCGGGAATCTAAAGAGCTTCATAAGTACTAGGCACAGATATGCAATTTAAAGTTGCCCTACTGAGCCAGTTAAATGTTCTTCTATTACAAAGTATTCATTTCCTGAGTTCTTAAATAAGTAGAAAATTTAGAAAACATAGGAAAAAGATAGCTTTGCAAACAAAGAAACATCACACTGATCTGCTTCTATTTGCTCCCCAAGAACAGAACTCATTTCAACCTATTTCCTATAAACCCACTGTTCTCCTAACTTGTGCAAAGCACAGAGTAGGAGTTGGGAGGGGTTGTAAATTATATTGATTCCCTGGTGTGAGCCTCACTCAGCAGGGGTGAGGTGGGGGTGGGGTGGGGGTGGTATCCAGCTCTCTGAAAGGATAACAAAGGCTGGAAGTTCAGGGCAAGAACCAGGCTTGCTGAAAAGGTTCCAAGCCAGCTCACACCGGCCACCGGGAACCTCTCCAAATTTCCCATGCCACGGTTCTCTCCCTCATGTGGCCAATGAGGCCATGCAAACTTGACTTGCCTGAGGAGAGTTGACTGGAGAAGCAAAACTCGACTTGCCTGAGGACAGTTGACTGGAAAAGCAATACATTCTTTATTACTCCAGAGCTTTCAAACAGACACAATGAACTCCCCTCACTTCTTTCTTCCAATCTCCAACACCAACTCCTTACCTGAAACCCCACCCCATCAAGTTCCCAACAAGTACTTCCCACTGGGAGGGCTGTGCCACACCGAGGTAGTCACACATCCCTTCCACTTCCTGCCCAGACTTGACCATACACCTTCTGACCTAGCATATTAATTTCTATTGTTGTTGAGTTGCTAAATCATGTCCAACTCTTTACAACCCCATGGACTGCAGCCTACCAGGCTCCCCTGTCCTCCACTACTTCCTGGAGTTTACTTTAATTCATATCCATTGAGTCATTGATACTATCTAACCATCTCATCCTCTGCTGCCCTCTTCTCTCACCTTCAATTTTTCCCAGCATCAGAGTCTTTTCTGAAGAGTCAGTTTTTTGCATGAGGTAGCCAAAGTATCAGAGAGAGCTTCAGCTTCAGCATCAGTCCTTCCAGTGAATATTCAGGACTGATTTCCTTTAGGATTGACTTGACTGGTTTGATCTCCTTGCTGTCCAAGAGACTCTCATGAGTATTCTCCAGCACCACAATTCGAAAGCATCAGTTCTTTGGCGCTCAGTCTTCTTTATGGTCCAACTCTCACATTCGCACATTACTACTGGAAAAACCATAGCTTTGACTAGATGGACCTTTGTCAGCAAAGTGATGTCTCTGTTTTTTAATATGCTATCTAGGTTTTCCATTGCTTTTCGGCCAAGGAGCAAGCATCTTTTAATTTCATGGCTGCAGTCACCATCCACAATGATTTTATAGCCCAAGAAAAGAAAATCTGTCACTCTTTCCACTTTTTTCCCATCTATTTGCCATGAAGTGATGGGACCATATGCCATGATCTTAGTTTATTAAGTGTTGAGTTTTAAACAATTTTTTTCACACTCCTCTTTCACCCTCATCAAGAGGCTCTTTAATTCCTTTTAGCTTTCTGTCATTAGAGTGGTATCATCTGCATATCTGAGATTGTTAATATTTCTCCCAACAATCTAATTCCAGCTTGTGATTCATCCAGTCCACCGTTTCACATGATGTACTCTGCACAGAAGTTAAATAAGCAGGGTAACAGTATATAGCCTTGATATACTTCTTTCCCAACTTTGAACCAGTCCCTTGTTCCATGTCCAGTTCTAACTATTGCTTCTTGACCTGAATGCAGGTTTCTCAAGAGATAGGTAAGGTGATCCGGTATTCCCATCTCTTTAAGAATTTTCCACAGTTTGTTATGATCCACACAGTCAAAGCCTTTAGCATAGTCAATGAACAGAAGTAGATGTTTTTCTGGATTCCCTTGCTTTCTCTATGATCTAAAGGATGTTGGCAATTTGATCTCTGGTTCCTCTCCCTTTTCTAAACCCAGCTTGTATATCAGGTAGTTCTCAGTTCATGTACTGCTGAAGCCTACCTTGAAGGATTTTGACCCTTACCTAGCAAGCATGTGAAATGAGCGCACTGTATGGTAGTTTGAACATTCTCTGGCATCACCCTTCTTCAGGATTGCAATGAAAACTGACCTTTTCCAGTGGACACTGCTGAGTTTTCCAAATTTACCGGCATATTAAATGCAACACTTTCACAGCATCATCTTTTAGGATTAGAAATAGCTCAGCTGGAATTCCATCACCTCCACTAGCTTTGTTCATAGTGGTGCTTCCTAAGGTCCACTTGACTTCACACTCCAGGATGCCTGGCTCTAGGTGAGTGAACACACCATGGTGGTTATCTGGGTCATTAAGACTTTTTCTTTTTGTATAGCTTTTCTGTGTATTCTTGCCATCTCTTCTTAATCTCTTCTGCTTCTCTTAATTGCATACCATTTCTGTCTTTTATTGTGCCCATCTTTGCATGAAATGTTCCCTTGGTATCTCCAATTTTTTTGAAGAGATCTCTAGTCTTTCCCATTCTATTATTTTCCTTGATTTCTCTGGATTGTTCACTTAAGACTTTCTTATCTTTCCTTGCCATTCTTTGGATGAGTATATCTTTCCTTTTCTCCTTTGCCTTTTGCTTCTCTTCTTTTTTCAGCTATTTGTAAGGCCTTCTCAGACAACCATTTTGCCTTTTTTCATTTCTTTTCCTTGGGGATGGTCT
Organism: Bos grunniens; assembly: GCF_055505025.1. Taxonomy (NCBI): domain Eukaryota; kingdom Metazoa; phylum Chordata; class Mammalia; order Artiodactyla; family Bovidae; genus Bos; species Bos grunniens. The sequence goes on from NC_141180.1 coordinate 49,851,734, forward strand.
TGATTACTGCCTCCTGTACAATGTCACTAACCTCTGTTCATAGTTTTTCAGGCACTCTGTCTATCAGATCTAATCCCTTAACTCTTAGTCACTTTCACTGTACAATTGTAAGGGATTTGATTTAGGTCATACCTGAATGGCCTAGTAGTTTTCTCTATTTTCTTCAATTTAAGCCTAAATTTCACAATGAGAAGCTGATAAGCTGAGCCACAGTTAGCCCCAGGTCTTGTTTTTGCTGACGGTATAGAGCTTCTCCATCTTTGGCTGCAAAGAATATAATTAATCTGATTTCAGTACTGACCATCTGGTGATGTCCATGTGCAGAGTCATCTCTTGTGTTGCTTCATTTTGTACTCCAAGGCCAAATTTGCTTGTTACCCCAGGTATCTCTTGCCTTTCAACTTTTGCATTCCTATCCCCTATGATGGAAAGAACATCTTTTTTTTGGTGTTAACTCTAGAAGGCCTTGTAGGTCTTCATAGAACCATTCAACATTCACTTTTCAGCATCAGTGGTTGAGGCATAGCCTTGGATTACTGTGATGTTGAATTGTTTGCCTTGGAAACAAATGGAAATCATTCTGTTATTTTTGATTTTATTGATTTGATTTTTCTCCCTTTGTTTCTTGATGAGTCTGGCTAATGGTTTATCAATTTTATTTATCCTTTCAAAGAACCAGCTTTTGGCTTTGTTGATTTTTGCTATGGTCTCTTTTGTTTCTTTTGCATTTATTTCTGCTCTAATTTTTAAGATTTCTTTCCTTCTACTAACCCTGGGGTTCTTCATTTCTTCCTTTTCTAGTTGCTTTAGGTGTAGAGTTAGGTTATTTATTTGACTTTTTTCTTGTTTCTTGAGGTGTGCCTGTATTGCTATGAACTTTCCCCTTAGGACTGCTTTTACTATGTCCCACAGGTTTTGGGTTGTTGTGTTTTCATTTTCATTCGTTTCTATGCAAATTTTGATTTCTTTTTTGATTTCTTCTGTGATTTGTTGGTTATTCAGCAGGGTGTTGTTCATCCTCCATATGTTGGAATTTTTAATAGTTTTTCTCCTGTAATTGAGATCTAATCTTACTGCATTGTAGTCAGAAAAGATGCTTGGAATAATTTCTATTTTTTTGAATTTACCAAGGCTAGCTTTATGGCCCAGGATGTGATCTATCCTGGAGAAGGTTCCATGTGCGCTTGAGAAAAAGGTGAAGTTCATTGTTTTGGGATGAAATGTCCTATAGATATCAATTAGGTCTAACTGATCTATTGTATCGTTTAAAGTTTGTGTTTCCTTGTTAATTTTCTGTTTAGTTGATCTATCCATAGATGTGAGTGGGGTATTAAAGTCTCCCACTATTATTGTGTTATTGTTAATTTCTCCTTTCATACTTGTTAGCATTTGTCTTACATACTGCGGTGCTCCTATGTTGGGTGCATATATATTTATAATTGTTATATCTTCTTCTTGGATTGATCCTTTGATCATTATGTAGTGACCTTCTTTGTCTCTTTTCACAGCCTTTGTTTTAAAGTCTATTTTATCTGATATGAGTATTGCTACTCCTGCTTTCTTTTGGTCCCTATTTGCATGGAAAATCTTTTTCCAGCCCTTCACTTTCAGTCTGTATGTGTCCCCTGTTTTGAGGTGGGTCTCCTGTAGACAACATATGTAGGGGTCTTGTTTTTGTATCCATTCAGCCAGTCTTTGTCTTTTGGTTGGGGCATTCAACCCATTTACGTTTAAGGTAATTACTGATAAGTATGACCCCATTGCCATTTACTTTATTGTTTGGGGTTCGAATTTATACACCATTTTTGTGTTTCCTGTCTAGAGAATATCCTTTAGTATTTGTTGGAGAGCTGGTTTGGTGGTGTAGAATTCTCTCAGCTTTTGCTTGTCTGAGAAGCTTTTGATTTCTCCTTCATACTTGAATGAAATCCTTGCTGGGTACAATAATCTGGGCTGTAGGTTATTTTCTGTACAAACCCACACACAGCGAGGAAAAGCCACAATAAAGAGAACTCCACAAACTGCCAGAATACAGAAAGGACACCCCAAACTCAGCAATTTAAACAAGATGAAGAGACAGAGGAATAGCCAGCAGATAAAGGAACAGGATAAATGCCCACCAAACCAAACAAAAGAGGAAGAGATAGGGAATCTATCTGATAAAGAATTCCGAATAATGATAGTGAAATTGATCCAAAATCTTGAAATTAAAATGGAATCACAGATAAATAGCTTGGAGACAAGGATTGAGAAGATGCAAGAAAGGTTTAACAAGGACCTAGAAGAAATAAAAAAGAGTCAATATATAATGAATAATGCAATAAATGAAATTAAAAACACTCTGGAGGCAACAAATAGTAGAATAACAGAGGCAGAAGATAGGATTAGTGAATTAGAAGATAGAATGGTAGAAATAAATGAATCAGAGAGAATAAAAGAAAAACGAATTAAAAGAAATGAGGACAATCTCAGAGACCTCCAGGACAATATTAAACGCTACAACATTCGAATCATAGGGGTTCCAGAAGAAGAAGACAAAAAGAAAGACCATGAAAAAATACTTGAGGAGATAATAGTTGAAAACTTCCCTAAACTGGGGAAGGAAATAATCACCCAAGTCCAAGAAACCCAGAGAATCCCAAACAGGATAAACTCAAGGCAAAACACCCCAAGACACATATTAATCAAATTAACAAAGATCAAACACAAAGAACAAATATTAAAAGCAGCAAGGGAAAAACAACAAATAACACACAAGGGAATTCCCATAAGGATAACAGCTGATCTTTCAATAGAAACTCTTCAAGCCAGGAGGGAATGGCAAGACATACTTAAAATGATGAAAGAAAATAACCATTCTGTTATTTTTGAGATCGCACCCAAGTATTGCATTTCAGACTCTTTTGTTGACTATGAGGGCTACTCCATTCCTTCTAAGGGATTCTTGCCCACAGTAATAGATATAATGGTCATCTGAATTAAATTTGCCGATTCCTGTCCATTTTAGTTCACTGATTCCCAAAATGCCGATGTTCATTCTCACCATCTCCTACTTGACCGCATCCAATTTACCTCGATTCACGGACCTAACATTTCAGGTTCCTATGCAATACTGTTCTTTGCAGCATCAGACTTTACTACCAGACATATCCAATACTGGGCATCATTTTCTCTTTGGCCCAACCTCTTCGTTCTTTCTGGAGCTTTCTCTGCTCTTCCCCAGTAGAATATTGGACATGTCCTGACGGGGGGGACTCATCTTCCAGTGTCATATATTTTTGCCTTTTCATACTGTCTCTGGGGTAATCGAGGGAACAATACTGGAGTGGTTTGCCATTTCTTTCTCTTTTTGTTACAATCTTATTTTTCCTTCCTGTGTCTACTTATTTCTAAATTACCATTAGATTCATTTTAACATTTTATTTGTATCAAACATATGAATGTCAAATACACACCCACCAAAATAATAAGCAATTGGGGGGGGGGATATATTTACACCTGCACCTAAAGAGACAATATTGCAAAGGTGTAAATCAAGAACAAGAAAGAAGATGGAATTAATTCTCAAACTACTCCAAATGAATGATGTTCACATTCATTTGCTTGTTGCATGCCAATAAGCATATCTTAAATATTTGGTCATTGCCAACCAATAAAGCCCTAAGTTAAAAGCACTATATAAATGCTTTGAGTTTTTTCCAGGTATCCTGAATATTCAAGAACTTACTGCCTTAGAGGGACTTCCCTATAGCTCAGATGGTAAAGAATCTGCCTGCAATGCAGGAGACTTGGGTTCAATCTCTGGGTCAGGAAGATCCCTGGGAGAAGGAAATGGCAACCCACTCCAGTATTCTTGCTGGAGAATTCCACGGACAGAGGAGCCTGGTGGGCTACAGTCTATGGGGTCACAAAGAGTTGCACACGAGTAAGCAACTAACACACACTATCTTAAGAAGGTTGATGAAGATCCACAAGCAGCAACCATAGACTTTAGAAGAAAATACTTTCTATCTTGTGTCCTTAGAGCCCACTGTTTAAACATTTAATTGTTTAAAGCTAATAAATAAGAAGCTATTATTTCCTTTTAAAATATCTCTTTTTAAGAAAGATAGGATATCTCTGATCCTATCAACAATCCTATCCTTGTTGATAGGATCAGAGGAAGAGATGCCTATGAAAGGGTTTTCAAGTTACTAATTTTTGCAAACAAATTGTTTTGCAAAAAAAAAAAAAAAAAAAGGAATAGATCACGTATAAATAAATCACTTTGCTGTATACCTGAAACTAACACATTATTAACTAACTATACACCAATATTTTAAAAAGGCAAAAAGGAATAGCCAAGAGGCATCAAGTATTCACAATGGGCTTTATTACACACACAAAATTTTTTTTTACTTTATTTTATATATATTAGTATTAACACTATATTTAATAATATATAAAGTGAATACAAAAAAAATAGTACTAGCTTCATTTAATAAATAATTCACCTTCCTCACTGCCCAGCAATCTGTTATAAAGCAAATTTCATATTGATTGGCTTTGTTTTGGTGCTCTGTCTTTTGTTCGATTGACTCGTGTATCCATTCATGAGCTGAAGAGTCTTAATTACTAAGGCTTTTAATGAAATCCTTACAAAGTAGGTCCAATTCGGCCAACATCCCCCCTCCTTCTGTTGCAGGTGTATCTTGATTTATACCAAACCCTTCTGTCTGACATGGAGTTCTGAATTATATTTTGTCATGAAATTTATATTGGGGTTTTATTAGAAATTTGCTGTGTACAGACACGTATTTGGGGAATACTAACATTATCATTCTTGAAAGTCTTATTGGAATAATGATTACTCCTATGAAAAGGCTTAGCGCAATTCATTTCTTTATATTTTTTATGGCTATCAATAAAATGTATATTTTATCCAATAAAAAAGTAAAATAAAATATCTCTTTTCAAATTGCCCCAATGTTTCATATGCCATTTACAGAATAGTTATATGATGATAACAAAATACTAGAAAAATTTTCATGTTGAGTGACCTATTTTATGTATAGTGTTTTGAATTTTACATTAAAAACAAAAGTTATGTTCATCTCTTAGTATATGACACTGTATTTCTTTAGACAGGTTCCCCTGCCCTATTAAAATAGTTTTTAAATTATAAAAGATTTATTATACCTAACTTTTAATAAACATTATTACATAAAGACAGGTATGTGTGTGTGTGTGTGCACACACATTTGAACCCTCTGATTAAAACATAAACCATACACATAAGTCTTTTAAACACATTAAAATATTGAAAAAAATTCCAAAAATAACTAAAATGCCATTTTGCCAAACTATTTCCAAGCTGTCTCTCAGCAAAGAAACGTGGAATTCCTGCCAATATCTTCCAGCTAGTCTGTCTTTAAACAATACTAGGGACTGACAACAATTTTCAACTAACAGATTTAGCCTGTCTAGTTTCCTGGGTCTAGTGTGTTAAGAATTAAAAGTGGTAACTGCACGGCTTGAGCTGTGATGCTCTGGAGATGGATGCTGCAAGCGGACGGTCACTGGCCAACAGTCTGTAAACAAATGGGGTGGCAGCAAGTCTTTGCATACAAAAATGTCTGATAAACTACGTTTCAAGCTCTTTATTGATTCAAAAGAGAATCCATATTCACCATTCATTGCTTGGTAAAGTGTCTCAAAAAAGTGTTGACAGAGCCTCAAACTGTGAATCTAGGTCCAAAACAAGTAGTTAAGATTTCAGCACATAGTAGTTCTCATTATTAATATCCTTGAGTCGAATAGGCAAGTGATTTCCTCAGAATAATTTCAGGAACGTTCAATTTGATCTTTATTTGGACACAAACAATCATTCAGTCCCATAGTTGGCTGTGAAATAAACAGCTTTCTCTGAGTTATTGGTAAAGGGCTAGCAAAATTCAACCACCTCATCACTCCATCTGCCTCTGTGTTGACAATGAACTGATCTATGCACAACGCATGATTCCAGCAAAGCTGTCTGTTCAAAGAATAGAACGATGTCTGCAAGAAACAATGAAGCAATTACTGAAACTGAGCACTAAAAACTGTCACCGATATCCACAATAATAAAGTTTTAAACTCAAAAAGATGTAAAAAAAAAAAAAGACACCTAAAAATGATCCTGGTTTGGTCCCAGTGTGGCTATGAAGGACTATTGTCTATTATACACTGATTCACTGACAACTGGAGGGGAAAAAATATAAATTCCAACAATTATGATGTTAATAATAATTTCATCTGCAGCAACATTCAAGAAGTTGATTAGATGATCCTAATGGGTGATTTAAAGTGAAAGGAAAAACACCCTTAGCATAATTTAATAAGTTCTTCAGACTGAAACATATTCAAGAGTTTCATGAAAGACCTTCTCATGGCCTTTTAATAGCTCTTTCCAGTTCCAATTAACTTGTTAAATGCCAATTCTCATTACCTCATCAGAAATCTAAAGCCAGCCCTTTCTGATTAAATCATTAAATGACCATTAACAGCACCATGCCTAGTAAGTATTTATGGACAATCCAACACATATAAGCAGCTTCTAATTTTTCATGCCAATAGAACAGAAAAGCTGGAGTTTTTTTCCAGTTAATTAAAAAAAAAATCAGCAATGTCTTCATCTTTGGGATACACGAGGTTACATTTACCTAACACATCACCCTGCCTAATTGTTTAGATTAGCATAACCTTTTTGTAGACCCTCAACAGACAGTGCAGAAATGTTGATTAACAGAGAATACATTTGCATGAAAAAGCCAGGTTGGTACTGAAGAAATCAGAAGGCACATGTCAAGTGTGAGCTGTGGCACCTGCCAATGTGATGAGTAAAGTCACCCCCGTCATGAGTCACTCAAATGTCTGCAGACTTCTCGGATGGGCAAGCGCTACACTGACGAGCACTGCCGACGTCAATCCCACTCAACACTCAATGTCTGCACAAATCTGCCTGCAACCTTCATTTCCCCACCTGCCCTTGAGGACTGGACAAGCCTGGCCCAAGGGACCAACGAGCATACCCAGGGTCTGGTTCGAAATTCAGGGTGTGCGTACCTTCTCAAGAGAGAGGACGCCCACCCACTGAACTGTTCACGGGTCAGCTCGGCCACATCCCCCTTGGACTTGAATTTCTTGCATCTGTGAGTAACCTCAAATCCAAGAGAGTGACTCAATCTGCAGGGAAGGATCCACAGCTTCCCAAAGCTTCTTTGCTTACAATGTTATACAGACTCCTGTGAATCAAATTTCTATGTACCTTTTCCCCCATGAAGTCTTACAGATATTATCATTGAGAAAACAAATTAAAACAAGATCAATAAAAACTACCACTTAACTTACAGTTATAGATTACTATATTGAAGCAAAGGAATTATTAAGTTTCAGTCTCTTCCACAAATCAGATAAATTGCTAAAACTTATTTCAATGAATATGTTACTAACAACACTTTGGTTTTTTAGTTGAAACAGAGCTGACTTACATTGCTGTGTAGATTTCTGCTATACAACATGGTGCTTCGGTTACACACACACACACACACATATATCCTTTTATATATTATTTTCATTATGGTTTATCACAGAATATTTAGTGTAGTTCCTTATGTTATAACAGTAGAACCTTGTTGCTATTCATCCTACATCTTATTTAATATTTTTTATGGACTAAGAAGCTTGTAATATATGAAGTTCTGTCAACTACTTCTTGAGATGCTAGGGTTTGTTCTGCTTAGAATCATACCTCTAATCAGAGGCAGCCAAATTTAAGATTTGACTGTGAAACAAAAAAGAATTGCAATGCTAGTGCGTCTCTATATTTTTCAGTTGAGAGCTTACATCAGCAAACAGGAACAAATACTGCAGCATCCCAGTCATATCGATGGTTCAGTGAAGATAGGGTATTATCTCTTAAAAAAATCGTATCAGACTCTGCCTATTTATCCTTACCTCTTACAACACAGTATCTGGCACAAAATGGGCTCCTTAAATCTCTGCCAATCTCCATCCACACATTCTACAAACTTGCAGGGAATTTCCCTGATTAAATGCTACTTGAGGTATTTTTGTTGCTGTTCAGCCGCTAAGTCGTGTCCAATTCTTTCCACCTCATGGACTACATGCAGCACACCAGGCTTCCTTGTCCTTCACTGTCTCCCAGAGTTGACAGTATTTTTAACTTATTCTAAATCATCACAGTATTTAAATGCTTAGTTTATAACTATCTTTTCCTATTTTAAAAATATGGCTTATATAAATTTTATAGTGATATTTTATTTGTATGTGTGTGCTAACTCACTTCAGTTGTGTCTAACTCTTTGGGACCCCATGGACGGTAGCTCACCAGGCTCCTCTGTCCTTGGGATTCTCCAGGCAAGAATACTGGAGTGGGTTGCCATTTCCCCCTCCAGGGGATTTTCCCACCCAAGGGTGCAACCCGAGTCTCTTACATCTCCTGCACACTAGCAGGTAGGTTTACCATTAGTACCATCTTAATATATTGTACCTGTTCTCAAATTATCTCATGCTTACATTAAAAAAAAAAATTTCTCTAACTATACAATCCAAGAAAAGAAAAGATTTCCCCCTTTTGTCCTTCAGTATCTTTTCACTTGTCTTCCTTTAGACCAGCAAAAAATAAACACCAGCAGTTGCATTTGAATTGGCTTCTTTTGTCCTCTGAGGTCAATTCCCTGTAAATTTGAACCAAAGGATGAACAGTGTAACTTTGATTTTCTTTTAGCCCCATGAATGCAAACGCCTCCATTATCAATTTTAACTACCTGTTTTTACATGTTGATGACTGCCCCCCCCCAATCCGCGCCAGCTTCAATTTCTCCAAAGTCCTCTCTCTGCACATGAACATTTAGCTACCTGCCAGACATTTCCAAGTGTCTCGTACAGTCTAAGGGTGAACTCATCAAATTTCTCCCCAGTATGGTTGCCCCAGGCTCTTAGTGGCGGTCCCTCCACTTACGTAGCTCATGTTTGAACCTGTGCCGTCTCATGGGCCTTCCCTCTCTCATTTTCTGACCCGAATCAACCTCTATGTCTCCTTCTATTTCTTATATTACTCCTCATTCTATTCCTGATATTGCCTGATCCTGATCATTTTTCACGTGAGCTACTGCAGTGTCTCCCAGGTAGTCTCCCTGATTCTGCCCTTGCAGGGTAGAACTTATAACCCACTCTCCACAGTGGCCAGCATAACCTATCTAAACCTAAATTTGTTCAGTAATTCTTCCAATGAAACCTTTCAAAGGTTCTTCATCTGACCATAAACTCTCCCATGTCATACTGGGCCTTCAAGAATCTGGGCCCCACCTACCTCTCCCTCTAACCTCTACCCTCCACTCCTCTTTAAAAGTCCTTCTTACTTGTTTTCACCTAACATGTACTCATCTCTTAAGACTATTCTCGAAACTTATCTCTTCCAATGCTTTCATGGCCCTCAGTCGTATGAGCAAGATTAGCCATCCCTCCCATGACCTACGTGTGCTTCGTCACTTAGTCGGTCTGACTCTGTGTGGCCCTATGAACTGTAGCCTGCCAGGGTCCTCTATCCATGGAATTTCCCAGGCAATAACACTGGAATGGGTTGCCATTTCCTTCCCCAGAGGGTATCCCCAACCCAGGGATAAACCTGAGTTTCTGAGATCTTCTACACTGGCAGGCAGCTTCTTTAACACTAGTGCCACCTGGGAAGCCATCCTTCCTATAACTAACCTACCTGGTGCTGCTGCTGCTGCTGCTGCTGCTGCTGCTGCTGCTGCTGCTGCTGCTAAGTGGCTTCAGTCGTGTCCGACTCTGTGCAACCCCATAGACGGCAGCCCACCAGGCTCCCCCGTCCCTGGGATTCTCCAGGCAGGAACACTGGAGTGGGTTGCCATTTCCTTCTCAAATGCATGAAAGTGAAAGGTGAAAGTGAAGTCACTCAGTCGTGTCCGACTCGTAGCGAGCCCATGGACTGCAGCCCACCAGGCTCCTTCGTCCATGGGATTTTCCAGGCAAGAGTACTGGAGTGGGTTGCCACTGCCTTCTCCAAGCCTACCTACCCAGACCCATATTGCTGTCCCTATATTTAGCCTGTGAGCTCCTTTAGGGTAGGGCTTACAACTTAACATTTATATCCCTAGCTCATAATCCAATGCTTCTCAGGAGGTAGCCTTCAATTAATATTGAAGCATGAATGAACACATGGAGCTCAAAAGTGAGAGCTAAAGATATTTATCAGAAAATGAAAGTCAACCATCCTAGCTGCTATTTAATAAAGAAGGTCCTCCTACTACATTCCCTAGGGCAAATCTGTATTTTGTCCTTTGTCCTCTATTTCAATTTTTACATTGCTTCTTCCATTCCTGAAATAACTTCAATTATTTTGAGACTGTCGGGATCATTGAAAGTGATATTTCTATGCTCTCTCCTCTTTGCTGCAAAAATCATCAGTATTTTCATCCATGGAAAAATCTGTGATTCCATATATCTATGTGAAGGAGGTCTGGACCCTCAGCTAGTCTCTGTCCCTGCATCCCACACCTTCACTTTCAGCTCAGAAATGGTCCTTATGCTGATTCCCTCCTCTAAATTCCCAGAGCCAGGTCTTTATCACCTCCCACTTAGACAATTTAAACAAACTCCCTACAAGAGCCTCTCCTTTGAATAACTCTTTATACTATCTGGGCCCTACCGGAAATCTGTTCATGCCTTAAAATCATCTCATGTGATCAAGAAAAAAATGTAAACTTCTTAGCCTGCAAGTCCAGGCCCCAATACCACCTTGCTCCATTCTACCTTGCTAACCTCCCCTGTCTTGGTGTATTCTAGACTCACATCCATCTGCCAATCACTGATCACTTCTCATCAAGCTATGATCTGTCACATCTCTCCAGTTTTGCTCATGCAGTTCCTTTGACTTGATCCCTTTGTCACTTTGAAAAATCTCTATTCATCCTTTTGGAAGATCCAGGTCAAATAAGCTTCTCCTGCATAAAACTTTCCAACCGGCCCAAGTTACAAATAATGACTATTTCAGGCTTTCCATACCATTTAGTTTAGACACCTGTACGAAACACAAATACTGGATCTATCTCTACTATAAAAGGGAAACTCCAGGCCCCCAAAAAAAGTCTGTGAATTACATATCTTTGAATATTCACCACCTAAGATAAAGCCTAAGGCAAAACAAGTGCTCAAAAACAAAAGTTGAATCAAGCCATCTTCATTACAGAGCAAATTCTCAAAGGCAGGAACAATGTCTATTCATCCTTGCATTTTTAGGGGCACCTATCACAGCTCCAAGATTAAGACAAACTTGTGAAATAAAAGAATGGCCCACTTTGGGGTCAAACACACTGAATAGGTAAATCAGCTAATGTGAGATATTTGGAAAACAGAAATATTTCCAAAATGATTTAAACACTTTTATTATGAAATACTTCTGGCATACAAACCCTAGAGTATGCCACTGGCCAGGAACACAGTTATGGGTCTACTGTGAGATAAGAAGCAAAATAAAGAATAATCATCTAGAAACTTTTATAGCAACCTGACAAGGATGACACATACACCATCTGTGGGTTTGTCTTAAGGTACCGGCTGGATCTTGTTGACTTTACATGGTAAGTGGCATGGATGGCAAGAGTTGCAGGCTAGTCATGGCTCAACAGGTGTGCATACCATTTGTGATAGATTGAAAGTGAAAAGAAAAAAATGGTCTTCCGCTCAGAGATAGTTTGGAAAACACGACCAAAGACAATAATATAACAATGTCCCATGTACCACAACCAATGTCTTCATACTCACCTTCCATATTTGCTTGAAACCTTTTTCTCCCATGACAGAAAATAATACAGACACAGCTGAAGCCACCTCTATGTATTTCTCCAATCCTCATGTCCTCCTTTCCTCTTCAGAGACAGCTTCCAAAATGACTTTTAAAATAGGTTACTAAATCCTGTTTGGTGCTTCCTTGGTGGTTCAGATGGTAAAGAATCTACCTGCAATGCAGGAGATCCAGGTTCGATCCCTGGGTTGGGAAGATCCCCTGGAGAAGGGACTGAAAACCCACTCCAGCATATTCTTGCTTAGAGAATTCCAAGAAAAGAGGAGCCTGATGGGCTACAATCCATGCGGTCACAAGAGTTGGATACGACTGAGCAACAAATACGAATACAGACATAATCCAATTTAGTCACACGAAATTTTCCTGCTGAGGTTTACAGCAATGTGTCACTAAAGAATACTAATATTTAACAGTGGTCGATGTTATTCTGAAGACTTCTGCCTGTTTAATATCACTGTATATGAACACCTGTGTTGTGTATCCTTATCTGTGATCCTCCGGCCACTGACAGACCTGAACTCCAAGCAAAGGAACATCTGCCAGCTAAACATTTAGCGAGAGAAAGACTTTCTTAAAATGCCCACAACCTGAAAAGAAAGATAAAAGAGCAAAGGGTGAGAGTGTAGAAAGAAAGATTCCCACTGATTTCCACTTATAAAACAGGCTTCCTGAGAACACTGGGCTGATGAGACTTAACTATCAAAGATGCATATTTCGCTGTTATAGGTTAGCTTGGAGAAGACATGAGAGAGAGAAAAGATGCCTGAAATGATAGGTGGGAAATACGTGATTTCCACAATCAAATGGGCACTGTGGAAGCCAACACACTTCCTGAAATTCAAACCTCTGGTTTTTGCACGACTGCCAACTCATTTCCAAAGCATCCACAGCTCATCCAACTTGTTCGGCTACCTCCTTATCGAAACTTTACAAAACTTTAATTTCAGCCTCATGAGCCCTGCAGCTGTAAATTAACTGAATAAAATTTACAGACATTATGCAGTGAGATAAAGCACTTTCAAAGCCTTTTCCCTATTCAGTTGACTTAGCTGCCAAGCATGCCAGTTTTGCTTGACATGAGTTCAGAGCCCCTGGAAACCTTCCTAATCCTACTCTCTAGGCCTTGTGCCTATTCATGGAACCATGTTAACCCATATCCGGAAAATTAATAAACCTCAGATGGGTTTAAGCACTCAGAAATATTCCCGATACTTCTTGCCATTCATTATATTTAGGCATCCCCTGCAATGGGAGAATCCTTCTCAAAGGGCCACAACAGCAGCAGATAAAATCCCTAAGGTTATTAGCATGCAACAAAATATCTCATTGAAGATTTCTGAGGTCTAAAGCCAAAGTCAGGAATTAAATTTACTGAAGGTGAAATCGCTTATGCTTTGGTTAAATACAGATATTCTCCAAACTGTTTTTCTGAACTCATCCATTTCACAATGAGAGTGCAAAAATTATCACGATTTTTAAACAGCCAAGGAAGTAAAACTCTCCCTTGTCTGCCAGCAAGCAAGCAGCTCACTGGCAGTTACATGATCCTACATCATACTAACAGAGAGAAGACAAAAGACTATTAATTTCTTAAAATGTGTAGTCCTAATACACCAGGTGCCATAATTTAGATACTATTTCCATGGTTACCAAGAAAGAGTTGAAATGTCCGCCTCTGGTTGATTTTCACAGCACAACTGTGACCACCTCTTCCAAAGGAGGTCAAGTCTTTCAGCTTCCATTTCCAACAATTTTATCTGCATGTGGACGCCTCCAAGCCCATCAGAGCTGTGGGGACAGAGGCTTATCTCACAAGCTTCTGAGATAAGCTTCCCCCTCGTGGCCAAGACTTGGGTTTGAAACAACCTCGGATAACTGACTGTTAAGGGAGTTTTGTAGATTTTTGTGAGCTCTCTGAAACATTGTTCCGAACAGTAAGGTGAGGACGACAATAGTGCCCAAGTAGGGTTGTTGTGAATGTGAAATAAGAGAAAGTAATGCAAGACCTGGGCACAGAACACATTCCAGATGAGAAAACTTTAGAACTGTAAATATATCTATTTTCCCCTTCTTTAGAAAAGAAACCAAAAACAGAACCAACTTACTGCACTGCTGAATTATGCTTTAAGAATATGGCCCTTGCCAAGGGGGAGGTTGGGGTGGGGGAAGAGATGGATTGCGAGTTTGGGCTTAGCAGATACAAACTGGGGCTGGATAAACAAGGTCCTGCTGTAGAGCACAGGGAACTATATTCAGTATCCTTTTCCTTTGATAAACCATAATGGAAAAGAATACGAAAAAGAATGGTTATATATGTATAACCAAATTACTTTGCTGTACAGTAGAAATTAATACAGGATTATAAAGCAACTATAATTAAATAAAATTTTACTAAATACAAGAACCAAGCAAGTTCACAATTTCTTCTTATAACTTAATCACAGAAAAGATCAAAATATCATGTGTTTGATGGCCATAAAAGTGATACCCCCTGCCTCTGTGCTGCTGAGCAAGAACTGAATAGAGTAATTCCTTGTGATAAATGCTCACAACTCCCCTCAAGAATTCTGGGCAGTGGGAAAATTAGCTAACTCAAACAAAGTTCATTAAATAAATAAAATTCCAACACTTGTCTCTTTGGACAAGAAACAGATGGAAACAATACAAAAGACTGCTAATGCTTTGGCAAACTAATCATTCTTCCAAATGCCATTTATAAAAGCCCACCAGACCTCCAGCTGTGGCCATGCCATGGGAACCCCCTACAGCAATAATAAGTGCATTTAACTGAAGACCATAAACACGAGAGTATTTTTCAAAAAAGAGAACTCCCAAATAAACAAATCTAGAAAAGAATTACTGTTTTTATCACAGAGCCATAGTTTCAAGCAGCCAGTGTTAATATGAAAAAATACATATGTATATATTAACATATATGTATATTTCAGGGAGAAGGAACCCTCCCCTCCCTTTTCTTGAGTTCTTGTTACTGAACTAATAATAAAATTGACGCAGTACAGATGACCAGAAGAGAAACAAACTTTATCTCATGTGTACAGAGGTCTCTTTAGAAATGGGACCTAAGAAGTCACCAAAGCAGGCAGTTTTTATACTTTTTTGGGCAAAGAAACAACAAACACATTTGTGACGAATCAACAGGACAAAGAAAGTTAGGCTTTGAATGCTTACTTAGTGAAGGATCTAAACAGAGTTTGGGCTTGGGGCAGTAAATTAAAGAAGTAACAGATTTGTTTATACAGGCTTCTTGGCCCCAGATTTCCTAAATTTAGCAATAAGGGGTATCCTTCTTCCTTCGGATGTCCAGAGAGTACCTTTCACATGACAGATTTATGTCCTGACTTCAGGGAGTCAGAGAAGGAGGGTCAGAGTGTCCTTTTTGCATAGGTTGCTTCATAAGGAACTTCAACTCAAAATAATCCATATGCCATTGAAGTACATTTTGGGGTTGCCTGCCCCGGATTCCAGTACATGCGCCCACTTCATCATGTAATCTCTCAACAATAAGAACTTCCGTCAGTTGTCATCAAGGAAACAGTGAGATCTAAGCCTGGGCAGTTTCTGGAAAAGAGAAAGCCCAGAGAAACTTGCTCATACACTGAAAATTATAACTGACTTTTAGAACTAGCTAGTCTTGTTTCTGACACAAAGCAAAAATCTTGGGTAAAGGAAGAATTCAATAGAGGAATTCCTTACATAGGCGGCTGATACCTCATCAAAGCACTGAAGTGCTTACCAAGCACCTACTCTTGTGTTTGTGCGCTCAGTCGCTCAGCAGCGGCCGATTCTTTGCGACCCACAGACTGTAGCCCACCAGGCTCCTCTGTCCACAGGGATTCTCCAGGCAAGAATACTGGAGTGGGTTGCCATTCCTTCTCCAGGGGATCTTTCCAACTCAGGGATCGAAGCCAGGTCTTCTGCGTTGCAGGTGGATTCTTTATGGACTGACCACCAGGGAAGCCCAGTACTATTAGTATATACCTAACGCTGTGCCAAGGAGTGGGGTTAACAACAGCAACAACAAAGTAAAACTAGGCCCTGACCTCAAACAGTTTATGCTCCACGGAAATACCTGACCATGACAAAACAAACAGAACAAGAGCTGTGCCAGGGAGGGCCACAGGGGAGCTATGAAATCAGGAATCCCAGAAAAGAACCTTAGTCACAATCTCAACAAAAGGATTATGCCCTCCCATAATTAATGCCATCAACATTAATCCAGTCCTAAAGTTCACCTTCCTCTAAATTCCTTGTTTTACTGAGTTCCTGATCCACCTAAAAAATATCATCCAAACTGGTTCAGACATCATAGCCGCTGCCTGCTTCTTAACACATACCCTATACCTTCTGTTACAAATACTTCTCAATCTGGGTCCTCACTTCCAGCATCCACATCCTTCATTATTTACTAGTTAGCTACTAAAATATTTTCCACAAACAAGAATCTGATTTCACTCCCTTTCTTTTACTATATGTAATTTTTATTTATTTATTTTTGGCTACACTGGGTCTTCACTGATGCACACAGGCTTTCTCTAAGCTTCCCTGTGCGGGGGCTGCTCTCTAGTTGCAGTGCATGGGCTTTCATTGTGGTGGCTTCACTTGTTGGGGAGCACACACTTTAGGGTGCATGGGCTTTCTAGTACTTGTGGTTCCCAGGCTCTAGAGCACAGGCTCATTAATTGAGTAAGGCGCACAGGCTAAGTGGCTCCACTGCATGTGGGATCCAACCCGGGTCTCCTTACATTGGCTGGCAGATTCTTTACCACTGAGCCACCAGGTAAGCCCTGCTGCTGCTCCTGCTGCTAAGTCGCTTCAGTCGTGTCCAACTCTGTATGACCCCATAGACGGCAGCCCACCAGGCTCCCCCGTCCCTGGGATTCTCCAGGCAAGAACACTGGAGTGGGTTGCCATTTCCTTCTCCAATGCATGAAAGTGAAAAGTGAAAGTGAAGTTGCTCAGTCGTGTCTGACTCTTAGCAACCCCATGGACTGCAGCCTACCAGGCTCCTCTGTCCATGAGATTTGCCAGGCAAGAGTACTGGCGTGGGTTGCCATTGCCTTCTCTGAGGTAAGCCCTACTCCCTTTTTTATTAATAAAACCTCTAACAGTTTCTGATGGGCAGAAGATGAAGTTCAAACTAACTGGTTTAGCTCAGTCCAACCAGCAAAGCAAATACTCACTTTATCCCTCCCCCCACCCCCCACACGCAAGCTAACACAGAAAGTCAGACTGAACTCAGCGCTGACCCCAGGACTATCAAGCCGCCACCGCTCTGTACACACTGTTCCCTCTCATCATGTATGAAACGAGTTGCCAGTTCAGGTTCGATGCACGATACTGGATGCTTGGGGCTGGTGCACTGGGACGACCCAGAGGGATGGTATGGGGAGGGAGGAGGGAGGAGGGTTCAGGATGGGGAACACACGTATACCTGTGGCGGATTCATTTCGATATTTGGCAAAAGTAATACAATATTGTACAGTTTAAAAATAAAATTAAAAAAAAAAAAAAAAAGGCGGTCTCTTCCCCTTGGCCTTGCCCAGTGAGCTCTTTTCTCTTTCTTCTAACACACTGTCTTCGGTGTGGTCTTCTTTGGCTCCAGGAAGGTTTAACATCTGGACCTGTGTAGCTACAATACTCTACATATGCCATAGAACTGTATTCAGTGTATTGGTGTGATTTTATTTGTCTTTTTTCTTCCTAGAAAAGGACCATTTCTTAATCATCTGCCAGAACCTAGCACAATAGGCAATACAAAGAGCATATTTGATAAATATCTGATGAATGAACTAGCAGAATTACTAATCCATCCTCAATACAAGTCTAATAAAGGAAATTACTACCTATTAGGCTGGTACTGTACCATGTTACAAAGATAAAATTATCCTGGGCCTGATAAAGAAATACTGTTATAGTTCTGGAAAGAGCCAGAATGGGAGGCTTTTTATTAATGGATTCTTTACCATTCACTGCATCCGCCTGGCTCCACTGCACTCACCTTGCAACTTGCAAGTCATTTGAGGTTTGAAGTTAGCTCAAGGGAAAATAAGACTGGCTTCTGACAAACTTATTTTTAAGCTTAAGGTCAGATTTTATTAAAAAAAAAAATAAATGCAATGTATCTTAAGAAGATGATTGAAAAAAATATCTCTCTGCAGCTGAAATCTTTGTATGGTCAAGAAAACATTGTTTGCTTGCCTCCAGGAAAGTTATTAACCTATACCAAAAAAAAAAAAAAAAATCAGGTTTCATCAACAGTCTCATATAGTCAGCTCTCAACAAAACAAGAATAGAGGTCTCTGACCGAATTCTCACTTACAACCAAATCACTGATTACAGATACCCTGGTCTCCAAGTTTGTTTGTCTCACTAAAATAAATTTCTCCTGGGGCTGCAGATGCATACCAGGGAGCCAATCAGGTGGGCAGAGGCCAGGCCTCAGTGTGAGGCTGTCAATCTGCCGGGTGGGAGCACAGAGGAGGAAGAAGAGACTCGGGCAAGGGTGTAGGGAAGCCTTTCTTCCAAGGTCCCAGGACTCCCCATTAAATGCTACAGGAAGGCGGAATTCTTAGAATAAGAGTAGGACTAGGAGGCCAAACAAGGCATGGTGATACATTAATACAGTCAGAGCCCCAAATGCAGCCTCAATAGGACACACAGCCAAGATATTCCTCATTCAGCAATGCACACCCAACTCCAGGGTAGACAGACTCGCAGAAGAGGCAGACCTCAGCAACAAATAAACAGAAACTACAAATTCCAGTGAGGAAAGGTCATGGATCTACAAGTCAGAAGTCAGGCTCTGTCTTAGCTTAGTCTCTAGATTTGTTGCCTTTGACAAGTCAGTTAACCTCAGGGGAACTCAATCTCTTCATCTGTAAAGGAAGAGTCCAATCAGATCATCTCTTAGGTCTTGTCTAATTCTAAACTACTACAATTCCACATAAGGATTCTAAGCTACGAAAATGAAGATGGTTATGATTTTAGATATTCTTCAAATACTAATTTAGGAAAGATCCTTTCATTAGGATGTTTTCTGTTTCACTGCCCATGAGATAAATCACCACACCCTCTCACAAAGAGAAACAACCAAAATACAACAGAAATGGCATTAAAAAATTGTTTTACTAAAAACCCTCACCCAGCATAACATTTGGGTACAACATGGTTATTTGAGCAAGATACTCATGTGATAGAAATATGTCTAGAGGTTTCACACTCCCTCTTAATAAATCATTAACAAAGTTCAACCCCCCCAAAGAAGACAACTTATGTTTTTCCTAGTTAAAAGAATCCAGGTGCTAATACTACTGATACTAAGTGATCCCATCCATAATAACCAGTGTTTGAACAGTGTTACAGCTGTCTTAAGGCCTCCTGAGTTAAAGGCTCTCCCTCTTATTGATAGTTTGACTCTGGAGCAAATGATCTTGAAGGAAACCCACGTGGGCCAGCATGGGTGGGAAAAAAAGCCACAGTGGGCAAGCAGAGGGTCTTTCCACGCCACACATATAAGGGGTACCTACGGGGCAGAATTCAGTGCAGCCAGAAGAACCTCTGGCTTTTCCTTAACATTCTTCTGGGTGGCTTTGCTCAAGAACAAGTTTACTTGAGCTCCAAATCTATCATTCCAAATCTATCATTCTATCATATATATCATTTATATAGATATACACTCCTCTACACAAGGAGGACTGTTTTCACCCACGTGGTAATGTCTCTACACAGCTCATGGATGATCCTTCTTTCTTTCTCTACACAGCTCTCTGGATGATCCTCCTCCTCTTGCCCAGGAGGAGTGCACAATAGTCACCAAAACAGTGGACACCGTCTTTTCATCCACACAGCATTCTGCTAGTTTATGTAACATCACCATCACAGCCGTCTATCTGGAGTGAACCGACGACAGTACTTTCTCCCACGGTACTCTACCATGCAGGGTGAATAATATAGTTAGCAAAAGGTCTGCTCAGTGTATGGCTGATACAAGATAGGCCTGCTTATGATAGACAAACAAGAGCTGCTTATTAACCAGCTCTTCAGTTCAGTTTAGTTCAGTCGCTCAGTCCTGTCCGACTGCGACCCCATGAATCGCAGCACACCAGGCCTCCCTGTCCATCACCAGCTCCTGGAGTTCACTCAGACTCACGTCCATCGAGTCGGTGATGCCATCCAGCCATCTCATCCTCTGTCGTCCCCTTCTCCTCCTGCCCCCAATCCCTCCCGGCATCAGAGTCTTTTCCAATGAGTCAACTCTTCGCATGAGGTGGCCAAAGTACTGGAGTTTCAGCTTTAGCATCATTCCTTCCAAAGAACACCCAGAATTGATCTCCTTCAGAATGGACTGGTTGGATCTCCTTGCAATTGACCAGTTAATTTATACATACTGCACAGAAGTTAGTTTTGGAGGAATATTACTTGCCTGGTATGTTCTTACCCTAGATAGAGTGGGTGCATACCCCCTATATACTTAAAATTGCTAATTACTAAGTCATTTCATAATGAAGGCTGTGCAGCACTTATAAACAACCCCAAATTTATGACTTTATTCCTCAAACGATAAGATAAATTATCTTATCAGACAGAGAGAATAGCTAAACCTCATTTCCTTGTTGTTGCAAAATTTGAGCTATTTTCTTTAAGATTTCCACTGACTGTTGTGAAAAAATTCAAAATTGGTCCATTTTGGAAGAAATGTAAAACTGGCCAAATGTGCTAATAAATCTATGTTAAATTTTTGGTTCTACAATGACTGTACTACTGGATTACTTTATTTTGTTTCTCCCAAATCAGTTCTTTACTAGAGTCTCCTAAACAGGTGAATGATTAGGTTTCTTTAAGAGAAGCCACTGACAATTCACATTAGATGGGTACCAAGAAAAGGATCAGAGCTAAATAGCTCCAGTATTTCTTCTTTCATGTGCTACATAAGCCAAGGTTACTGCAAAATGTGGATTATGTGTGTTTTGAAAAATCTAAGCTTTGAGAAGTAATATCTTGATTGGTATCAAAAGATAAAACAAAGAAAATTAAAAACCAGCTAATGAACATTTGCAAATATACCTGGAAAAGACCTGTTATTACTTCATTTAATAACATCTTGGAGAATAGCAATGCTTCTGTAATATATTTTTACAGAAATAATTCTACTTCTTAAAGCACAAGTTAAAATACCAATGAAGACCAAACATCTCACAGTTGTTTTATAAAAAAGATAGAAGAGACTTAATAAAAAGAGACAATCCCATTTTTTCCACTAGAATTGCTGCCAAAGGGAATACATATTTTAAAGATCAAGGCTTAGAAATGCTCTCCACATGGTAAACAGAATAAAACCTATCACTGATCTGAAAAATTACATAAACAAACAGCAAATTCTATGTAGGTGACTACAAATTAGTAAAGTGATAAAAAGTGTCACCTGGAGATAATCTTAGCAAGAAGAAATGTTTCAAAAAAAAAAAATTTTTTTTTTTGCTCTTTGATGGTTTGTTGATAAATGATAAGATAGGGAATTTTGTTTTCACCAGAAATCTGAAGTTCACAAAAGCACCAGAACAGTATTGTTTAGCTTGTGTTAAAATGGGAATGACAGAGACTGTCTCTGGTGCCTAGGTCTTTAAATAGGAAAGCCACAGCTTATCACATTGTACTAGAGTTTTTCATCTGCATACTTTTTCTCCCATAGACAGAGCTCCCCATGGGATAGGACATCTGCTTCTCACTCATCCTGTCTTCCGCACCCGTATATACAGTCAAGACTGGCACACAGAGAGACTTTAAACTATGGCAACTTACAATCTCATCCTCAAACCTTTCAAAAAGAGGCTGTAGGAGCAATAAATGCCTTTGCCTAGAAATGACCACCTCATTCTGCTCCTTTTGAGAATGTCCACTCCATGCTGACTCACGGTCAACAGGCAGAGATGCGGCCACGCTCACGGCACTCCTTGTAAACCTGCTTAGGAATCCACAGAAGGAAGAGAAGTCAGCAGGCAGCACAGCAACGGGACTTCTCGGAGACGCTGCATAGATTTCCATGGTGGGACTATTACTTAAACCTTATACTGCTACTAACAGAACTCCAGTATCAAGAGGAGAGAAAATCACTAAGTTCAGATGGGCTCTGACAGGGGGTAGCATTGAGAATTTAGATACAGACACTTCAGCTACCAGCCCAGCGGGAGTAATAAGAATTGGATCTACCCTTCCACATGAAACAACCTGGATCAGGTATATGAAAAATAAGGAAAAAAAGAAAGGTTTTCATGACACTGAACATCATGAGACAAAGACCAGGGATCACTGACAGATGGGAACTGAACAAAAAGGTGACCCCAGTTCACTGCAGAGAGTTATGGCATGTCAGAGGGAAGCCTGGTGGGTTTCCTGAGTTAAGATAATGAAGCTGAGAGTACAGGGAGACCTACAGGGCTAGACCTCAGAGATCAGAATGCCGGAGAAGAAAGAACTGCACAGTGGAAACTCTACAAATCTGTGAGTGCTCACCCTTAAGTACTCAACAGACCACTGATCAGCACGGGCACATGAGGACATTACTCCAGCGTGGGGACAGGCTACCTGAAAGAATAAGAGGTAACAAAGCCAAAAGCTTGCTCCCATCAGCCAGAGAAGGAAACCTCAAGATTCTTAGGGCATTGGATAGAGGACTCAGAGAGTCTTGCCTTGGTAATTTCACCAAGACTAACCACTGCTCCTGCTATGCTGTGCTCAGGTCGTATCTGACTCTTTGTGAACCTGTGGACTGTATCTTGCCAGGCTCCTCTGTCCACAGGATTTCCCAGGCAAGAATATTAGAGTGGGTTGCCATTTCCTACTCCATTACTTCTGTACAATTAGCACTTACCAATGACACCTTCCACACAGGGAGAGAATGAGAAGGACTGGGATCAAAAGGTAATGGACTAGAAAGCCACTAAGTGCTTTCAGTAAAAATGAACTTTAATCCTCTGTGTAAAGCACTTGTGTGATACACACACACACACACACACACACACACACACACAGTTTCTGCTAGACACTGGGCCATGGTACGCATCCTAACCTTTAGAGCAAAACTAACATTTCTCCCTTTGTAAATCACACTGAGGCCATTTTCTTCATAGTTTATCTTCTAAAATAGGGCTGTAACCAAGAAATCAATAGGATAAATTTACCACAATATAAAAACAAACACACGTAATAGATTGCAGAACAGAAGTGCACCTTTATCGTCACTGGTTCTCTTGCAGAGGGAGATCCAATAAAACTTTATGATTCCTCTTTTCACTTGTAAACCAGTGAAAGAAGTACTAGTTACTTGCTAAGCCTTAGACATTGTTCTTTAATGCAGAATACATCAAAACACCAGATTGGCTTTCAGACAGAAGCCCTTAGCTCTGCTGTTTTACTATGTCTTTAATCATATGGGGAAAATATCAGATATTAATGAGAAACAGAATAGCTTTTATACACAGTAAATAAAACTAGTTAGCCAGGCCCATCTGCAAGACTTAAGTCATTCTTTACAGAAAAACAGTATTGCTGCAATTAATGTAGTAACACATTTTCAAAGATCAAGGGCATGAAAACAAGTCAGCTAGCTTAGACCTCATTTCCTGTAACAAATAGGGGGAAAAAATTTATGCAGGCAAATTAAAAAGAACAACAACAAAAAATTAGATATCTGACTCCAAAACCAAAATTTAGTCAAGTGACATTAAGTTCCCCTTTGTTTCAGCAAGAAATGAAATGGTTTTCCTTAGAAACTCTAACTCCAATGGATAAACAAAATAAACCACAAAAACGCATTGGAGCATCTGCTTTTCTGTAAACACACAAGATATCTTGCAGAAAACAAGTCTCACTGAAATCAGAACTGTACGAAATAACACACTCTACATTTGCTGATCAGATTTCAGAACAAAAAACCCCACAAATATTATAGCTATTCTGCAGCAACTATATAAGCTAAAACTGACAAGAAATCTAAATCATGCTATTTTAATTTTTTTCTAATAATTTTAGGCTTAAATAAATAAAAGGGATTAATTTCAACTCTCATTTCCTTTCAGCATAT
This sequence comes from Bos grunniens, assembly GCF_055505025.1. NCBI lineage: Eukaryota > Metazoa > Chordata > Mammalia > Artiodactyla > Bovidae > Bos > Bos grunniens. The sequence goes on from NC_141180.1 coordinate 49,875,700, forward strand.
TTATATGGCACAACCACTTCTATCAGGAGGAAGCAAACCAGGCTGTTGACTTTCCAACTGATTTCTCTACTGCCCCCTTCTGCTTAAACAGGGCACAGGAAGCAGGTTCCCCAGATGACAAAAATAACCTGAAGCCAGGTTAATAGAATGCAAAATGTTGATGTGTGGCAAAAACCACCACAATATTGTAAAGTAATTAACCTCCAGTTAATATAAGGGAATTAAATTTTTTAAAAATAAAAGGCTTACTGAATTCAGAAAGAAAAATCCAGCCTAGCAATAAGACTTGATTATCTTATTGTTTAAAAAAGAGCTTTTCATTTTCCAACAGAAGTCATTTCCTGTGCATCCTGAATTCTGATCCATGTGTCAGGTTATGCAAACCAGTAATGGCACTTATACTCTTAAGCAGGAAACTTAGGAATCGATTTTGTCATGCATGCAGCCAGCAACTTCACATTTACAGTAAAAAAAAAAAAAAAAAAAAACTACTTTAAAAACTGAGTTCCTTTAGTCCTAAAAAACAAGGCAATAATAGTATTTCTCACCACTGGTCAAATGTATGTATTTTCTTTATGACAGGATATCTTTCTGTTAGGAACTTAGAAATTAATAGTTACTATATGATTATTGATGTATCTTTCAATCTCAAAACCATTACAATGTAGCACAAACGACATAAATTCCCAGGAGGTGAATAACAGCTGTGTAATTCTGATAATGAACTTTTAAGGGAAAAGGACTACAAGAATAATAAGTGGTTCTGAAAGTGCCTATATATTATCAGTAACCAAGTACATAAATCAGAAGTACCATAAAGTTTTACAAATAATTATTTTATTTATTTATTTATTTATTTATTTTTATTTTATTTCTAAAATTTACAATATTGTATTGGTTTTGCCATATATCGAAATGAATCCGCCACAGGCATACATGTGTTCCCCATCCTGAACCCTCCTCCCTCCTCCCTCCCCATACCATCCCTCTGGGTCGTCCCAGTGCACCAGCCCCAAGCATCCAGTATCGTGCATCGAATCTGGACTGGTGACTCATCTCTATTACATATTTAAAATAATTATTTGTAAAACTTTACAAATAATTATTTTAAATATGTAATAGAGGCGAGATTAAACGGAAAGAAAGTAGCTGAACACAGCTCTGCTTTCTAGTTTATTCTCTGAAATTCACATGTTAGACAAAAAAATAAAATAAAGAGAAGTGGAAGATATATGTTATTGCTGTCATTCAGCCTCTAAGTAATGTCTGACTTTGCAACCCCCTGGACTGTACCCACCAGGCTCCTCTGTCCACAGGATTTCCCAGGCAAGAAGACTAGAGTATGTTGCCATTTCCTTCTCTAGAGGATCTTCCTGACCCAGAGATGGAACCCACATCTCCTGCATTGGCAGGCATATTCTTTACCACTGAACCACCAGGGAAGCCCAGAAGATATAAGTGCTATCTTAAAGGCCATTCAAAGGGCAGAAATGATTTTAAAAGCAGATGATGGGATTTTTTTCCAGGTAGAAGGTCTACTAAACAATGAAATCACAGGAGATATAACTCAGTTCCACCCTTCATTTCAAATGCACTGAAAACTCATGGTGACCCTAGAAGCCTACATCAAACACCACCGGCGAGTTAATTCATGCAGTAATCACATGGGATACAGCCCATCTTCACCCAGTGATCAGATGAAGCAAGCTATCATTTATACCAACTCAAGACTTTCAGTGATGGAAAAAATTAAAAAAGGAAAAAAGAAAAGCTGTCAGGTACCTCTTTCTGTCAATCTAATGCCAGTTTCAACATTACAGTCACTAAGTCAGACTCCATGGACTGTAGCCCTCCTCTTGTCCATGGGATTTCCCAGATAAGAACACTAGAGTGGGTTGCAATTCCTTCTCCAGGGGATCTTCCTGATCCAGGGATTGAACCTGCATCTCCTGAATTGGCAGGAGGGTTCTTTACCACTGACCCACCAGGGAAGCAATGCCAGTTCTCTAACAAACAAATCCTCCATCCTCTGTCAAGCAAACCCTTCTAAATTCAAATCTGATGACACACCTCTAGGTAACAGGGAATGGGGTTGCTCTTGAACATCAAGTCTCCCTTCTTCAATAAGGAAGACCTTCGCTTTTTTATTTATCTGTTTTTAAATGCATGGTAAGTAGCAGTGCTGTGGAACCTCAGCAGAGGTTACTTCAAAGGATGGGGCATGTGCGCTCATTGGCTTATCTGCCTTCTTTAGTGCAGAAACAATGGCTGATGCTCCAACAGCTGCTTTAAGCCATGCAGCACCTTCGAGAAGAAAGCCGGGTACAACAGAGCCAAAGAGAGACTCAGCCAGGACCTCTGAGGGCTTGTTAAAGCTGCTACTCCATCCCTGGAATGTTTGCCTGGTTTCTTTTATGTGAGAGTATAAACTCCTATGTCTGTGCCACTGTAGCTGGGTGTCCGTCTCTTGCAGGTAAATGTTGTAATGAATATATTCCCTCCTGAATGACTCTGAGTTACCCATCAGATGTCCTAAATCCTGCTTCACCTTCTGTCACATGCTATACTGCTTTTGCTAAGAACACTATTCCCTATCATGCCCCACATTCTCATAGATCAGGTTCCTCTGCATGAAACCAGACCCCAACCCGCCCACTACTGACTTACTAAATTCCCAGTCCCACACCCTAAGTTCAAGGGTCATTCCCACGTGGTCTTTGCTGGTCCTATCTTCCCCTTCAAGTGAGGCTCTCCTCGTCTGTCTCTCTCTTCTCCCTCTACAGCATTCCACTCACAGCCCTCCTCACTGAATTTTAATCATCTGTATACATATCTGTCTTCTATAAATCCTTAGTCCTGAGAGCAGAGAGTATATCATGTTCATCTCTATATCCTTAGCATCTGGCACAGTGTCTGGCTCATGACCTTTACTGGATGGCCAATATTTGATTTATAAATGATGGATCAATGGCCAGCCAAGCTTGAATGTGACTTGTTCTGGGAAATCATTATCCTCAACCCAACCTCTCCCTCCTGTGTGCCTGCAGAACACTCTGTACATACCACTGAATAATAGATTGTGGTTAGGTATTCACACATTTGCCTCTCCTGCCAGACTGGGAGACCCAGAAGGGCAGAGACCGTGTATCACACAGGCTGGTACCAACACTGAGCACCTTGACTAACTCACAGCACTTGCTCAGTATTTACTCAGCACTGACACAGATCAACTAAATGAAGAATGGCCTTCTTCCATCTCCTGTTCATCACACACTGCTACAGTAGGGATACAAAATAATCACAGAGTCTTTGCTTTGAGAAGGTCACATATGCTAATAATTAGAAAGTATGAATACAGCTTTTAAGACAGAATACCGTGTTGTGTCTGCAGTCTCCAGCCCGTATTATGTACTAGTCTGTAAATATTTCATGATACTAAAGATAAAACAAAAGCAATCTAGGATATAATCTTAATGCATGATATTTGTTTGATGAGTATTTTAAAAATCCACTTAGTAAATATGTGGCAACAAAGAACCAGTGGGAAGCTAAATATTACTGCCAATTGAGCCAGACCGAGGCTGAGACCCTTCCCTCACATTTGTTTGACTTTACTTTCCAGCATTATCATAAATTTTGAAACCCTCCCACTTTGTCAAGGATAACTGCTCTAATTAGTGTTCATTTTAATTGTAATCTTTTAAAAATGAAATACTACAACAATCATCTATGTCTGTTAAACAGACATTTTTTGTTTCCATACTTTTCAGTTTATTCCCAAACAAGTAACACTGTTATTTTTTCTTTCACATCGTAAAATTAACTGCAGCTAATACCAGACTCCTAATAGTGGATAAAGACTTGCCCTGGCCTTCCTGGTGGCTCAGACTGCAATCCCTGGATCTGGAGACGAGCATGGCAATCCATGCCAGTATTCTTGCCTGGGAAATCCCATGATCAGAGGGGCCTGGCGGGCTACAGTCCATGGGGTCACAAAGAGTTGGAAATGACTGAGCCACTAATACTTTCACTTTTTGCTTTCAAAGACTTGCCCTATAGGGCAAGGAGGAAGAATGAATTCTGGACACTGGTCCTTAAATGAGTATTCAGTGATGTCATTCTGGGATAAAGAACATAGTCTTAATGATGGCATCTGGGACTACTACCCATGACGGGAGCATCATAACATAACAAAGAGATTTACTAAAAGATGTCTAATAAAATAAAATATCATAAACTAAGTGAAAAATTTCATGCTCAGAATAAGACACCAGTTAATACAATACCTATATCCTCTTTTATAGTAACATATCATCTCCAACAAGTTACCGTGATATCTGAAAATATTTCTATTTCCAAGGGAAAAAAAATCCCCCTTTATTCTTTCAAATTTTAAAAAGAAACATATTTTATAGAATGTCTGGGAAGGAAAAAGTGATAACACAAAAAGAAAAGAAAAAAAATTTCCAACATTTTATGGAACCAAGGAGAGACAATATCAAGAACATACGTGTGTTCATCTCTAGCACACATATCTACATCCTTATGAAAATGTATTCATATAAGATGTTACTAGGAATTCTGAAAACTACTCCTTACTGCCAAGTGATAAATTGCTAAAGCCCCAAACATCTGTCATGTATTTCAAAAGTGATTCACTAAATATTAATCCTATTACATGTTAATGAAATATCCCCAGTTGCCAAATAATTTTCCAAAATGCACTTACTCATTAAAGAAAAAAATCACATACTTGACTAAAGGACATATTTCATTTAACTCTTACTGAACCTTTTCATTGAACACTAGGTGGTCATTCTGGTAAGTCCAGCTTTATAACAGAGCTGGAACTCAGAGACCAAATGCAAGATGGCAGCATGTGCCGTGACAGGCTAAACGTAGCTGATGTGCTAACCAAGAAGTCAAGCGAATATTCTCCCTGCTATGCAGAATTACTTTCATATCTGTACCAAAACAAATCAATGTGGAATACAGCAATTACTAACGTCAGGCCAATCCTATGGTTCCCAAAGGAGGCATAATTTTACATCTATGGTTCATGGAATTTATTCAGAGCGAGTTTCTGTCAGTAGAAAACATACTTTGAGTTTTTTGGTTTTTACTTTCATTTCCAGGGAACATCATCTCTAGAATGCTCAGTGAAGTCCAGTAAAAGGGAAAGATATAAGGGGGATAAGAGACTATCCTCGACAATGAATTCTCCTCTTTTTTCACCCTGTTCTCTCACTAAAAACTGAATAACTTTAGTCAAAAATGGAGTTCAAAACCACAGAAATCCAAAATTCTGAAGTGCCAGAATGCCTACCAGATAATAAATGAAGCTGAGTATGTTCAAAACAATTGAAAATTAAAGAGAACTTTATTGGCCTAAGTCAGTCTGGGCTGTAAAATAATACCTTTTCTTTTTTCTTTGTTTTAAGTCAGTCATTCTATTTATAGAGCATGTCTTTTTAAATTATATTTATTTATTCTTAATTGATCAATTGATTTACAATATTGGTTTGATTTCTGTGATACATCAACATGAATTAACCATAGGTATTTCTATGCCCCCTCCCTCTTGAATTTGGCTTCCACCTTCCATCCATTCCCACCCCTCTAGGTTATTACAGAGCCGCAGTTTGAGTTCCCTGAGTCACACAGCAAATTCCCAGTGGTTATCTACTTACATATAGTGTATATCCTTCCATGCTACTCTCTCCTTTCATCTCACCCTCTCTCTCCTCCCCCACCCTTGTCTAAAAGTCTGTTCTCTATGTCTGTGTCCCCATTGCTCCTCTGTGAATAGATTCATCAGTATCATCTTTCTTAAGCCTGCATTATACGTATAGCTGATTCACTTCGTTGCACAGCAGAAACTAACGCAACATTATAAAGCAATTATATGCCAGTAAAAAAATAAAGATAAAAATTTAAAAAATACCTTTTCTAACAGTGACAATCCTTGGTTTGCATCTTTATATTTTTGTTCCTAATAAAACTAAAGGCATTTAAATTGCATTATACGGTTTTATTGTTTTACATAAGGTAATATATAAACTACTAGTAAGTAAAAAGTAAAGGTCGCTCAGTCATGTCCGACTCTTTGTGACCCCATGGACTGTATAGCCTACCAGGCTCCTCCATCCATGGGACTTTCCAGGCAAGAATACTGGAGTGGGTTGCCATTTCCTTCTCCAGGAGATCTTCCCAACCCAGGGATCAAACCCAGGTCTCCCGCGTTGTAGGCAGACGCTTTACCGTCTGAGCCACCGGGGAAGTCCTAGTATATAAGTCCAAAAGACCTAATTAAATCATCACACAGAAATGCATGCTGTCCTCAGAGAACCAACTTACAGTTACCAGGCAGGGAAGGTTGAGGGAAGGGATAGTTAGGGAGTCTGGGACTGACAAGTACACACTGCTGTATTTAAAATGGATAACCCACAGGACCTACTGTATAGCACAGGGAACTCTGCTCAATGTTATGTGACAGCATGGATGGAAGGGATGTGTGGGGGAGATGGGAAACATGTCTATGTATGATTAAGTCCTTATACGTCCACTGGAAATGAGCCTGATATTGTTAATTGGCTCTACTAAATATAAAATGGGCTTCCCTGGTGGCTCAGATGGTAAAGAATCTGCCTGCAATGCAGGAGATCTGGGTTTGATTCCTGAGTTGGGATGATCCCCTGGAGGAGGGCGGCAGTCCACTCCAGTATTCTTGCCTGGAGAATCTCATGGACAGAGGAGCTACAGTCCATGGGGTTACAAAGAGTCGGATACGACTGAGTGACTAAGCACACACCAATATAAAATTAAAAGTTAAAAAAAAAATGCCCTACTGTCAAATTTTCCATTTTTTTTCTTCCAAGAAATGTGTGTTTTCATACAGGAACCATCAAAGTAATAGCAGCCCCAGCATCAAAGGCTGAGCCTAGCTCTCCACCTGCCTTCATTAGCCATTCTTCCCATCAATTCTTCATGCAGGTCATCTCAGCCACCCTTTCACTATCCTCTGTCACTGTCATCTATAAATGCATTGCATGCATGTATGTATACAGGACCCATTGTGTCTGGCTCTTTGAGATCCCATGGACTGTAGTCCACCAGGCTCCTCTATTCATGGGATTTTCCATGCAAGAATACTGGAGTGGGTTGCCTTTTCCTCCTCCAGTGGATCTTCCCAAACCAGGGATTGAACCTGAGTCTCCTGCATTTCCTGCATTGCAGGCAGATTCTTTACTGCTGAGCTACTACATTTTCTTTATTTTTAAATCCCTTCATTTAACATCCTTCTTAGAAAACAAATTTTGTCTTTGTATATACATCGTTGCTAAAGCCTAATAGCATATTCTGTGCCTAAAAATGGTCGATATATATTTGTTGAATTAATGATGAACTAGACTACAACTATTACTGTGAAAGCAATGGTCAGTTTTAATAAGTGAAAAATAATCTTTCTGAAGTATTTAAACCTATATTCTTGATTTAATTCTCTTGCTGCTTCTGTTTAGTCACTAAGTCATGTTTGACTCTGCAAACCCATGGACAATATAGCCTGCCAGGCTCCACCATCCATGGGATTTCCCAGGCAAGAATACTGGAGTGGGTTGCCATTTTCTTCTCCAGAGGATCTTCTTGACTCAGGGATCGAACCTGTGTCTCTATTGGCAGGAAGATTCTTTCACCGAGCCACCTTAGTTCTGTTGCTAACTGGCTAAAGATTTAGGCCAAGTCACTAACCTCTTCAGTTTTCTGTTTCTCTATCTATTAAAGATGAAGTTGGCCAAGGTGATTTTTTTTTTTAAAGAAATTCTTTCCAGCGATAGAAGTCTATAATTCTATGATTTTTTAAAAGGCTATTTTAACTGATTCAAAGTCTCTCAGTCATGTCGAACTCTTTGCAACCTCATGGACTATTCTTGAATTCTCTAAGCCAGAATACTGGAGTGGGTAACCTTTTCCTTCTCCAGGGGATCTTCTCAACCCAGGGATTGAACCCAGGTCTCCCACATTGCAGGCAGATTCTCTACCAGCTGAGCCACAAGGGAAGCCCAATATTAACTGAATCAGCATCTAAAATTCTTTGAAGGTGATTAATGAAATGTCATAAAATTTGAAGATGCTGTGCTCTAATGAGAAGATGAAGTGTGGGTAGAGTCAATTTCCTAACATGTACTGAACACTGATTAAGTGCAATGGTTGGCGACTCAATGGTAAAAAATCTGCCTACCAATGCAGGAGATGCAGGAGACTCAGGTTCAATCTCTGGTTGAGAAGAACCCCTGCAGGAGGAAATGGCAACCAGCTTCAGTATTCTTGCCTGTAAAAGTCCATGTATAGAGGAGTCTGGAAGGTTACAGTACGTGGGGTTGCAAAGAGTTGGACACGACTTAGCTGCTGAGCACACACACTGTGTGAGGCGATATGGGTGCACAACATGCTAAGACGACCCCTCGCGCTTTGGATCTAATGGGAGGAGAAATAAGTAAAAGATCAGTGCAACATAAGGCAGATGTCCTAAGTGCTAGAGAGACGCACAAATAGCATAATTTTAAAAAAGAAAACAACTGGCTGTGATGTCTCAAGCTTGAACATGTCTTATGGTCACACAAGGGGACCTGGGTAGGTCTCATCCCAGGCCACACATGACCCCGAAGTAGAGTTTGATCTTCTACTCAAAACAGAATCTGATCCTATTTCCTTTAACAGATTTCTGATGTGTCAACCATTATGGAAATTCCCTCTAGTTAGTAAAGAGGATGACGATGGCATATTTAAAACCTTGAACAAGTTTCTTAGTACTCCACATACTGAAATAGAATCCACATCCAATTTTTCTCAAAAAAAAAACAACCACAAAACCCCCCTGCAGAATGAATATAATTTAAGTCATTAGAATATAACTTTGATCATTTTACTCATCTTAAGAACACGTACTGACTATTGTCTGTCATACCAAACGAAAGACAAAATCTTACTGTGCCCATGTGGTAAACAAGATATACATTACATTACATTAATGTAGTTGATACATTACACTACATACTAGAGGTTTCTGTGACAAAGAAACTAGGGCTTTCTAGATCAAGTCTTTTAGATATTTCTCATTCTGGTATAGACAGAACAAAAAAGGAGTAAACAAAAAAAATTAATTAAAAAAAAAAAACAGTATTAACTGATCCCTGAGTTTACAGCAATTTTAAAAGCACAGCAGAGGACCATGATATAGATGAATTGGAAGCAAAGAAATACTCCAATGGAGTGGTGACATATCATAAAAGACACTTTCATAAAGATAAGAGGAGTGAGAACTGCAACAGTGATGATGATCACGATCAGAAGTGGTGGCAGGGATACTGAGCAACAGACAAATGCCAGGACATGGCCATGAAATTTAGATGACAACAGAAAGAAAAACAGCCAATCAGTCATAAATCACCAGCAAGAACAACAACAACCAGTTCTGTAATCAGAAAGGTGCTGAAAAGGAGTGAAAACTACCTAATGATTCACTTCCTTTTATACATAATATACATAATAACCTTTGAAGAAAGTATATAATGTATCTTAAGAAAGGGGCTGGGGAATCTGGAGAACTGGAAACCACCTGAGCAGATTTCAGCATCCCTAAGGAGTTATCAGCCAGACGTCTGGAAAGTGCTTCAAGAACAGTACCAGAGCAGGAAGGGGCACCCACACATGGTGCAGCATGGTGCCAAGCTAAGTCAGGAAGCAAAGAGCACTGAAGCTTCAACAAGACCCCACATGGGCACAAGTGGTGAGCAACAGCTTTAGACCAGTAGCTCTCAGTGGGAGCGGCACTGCCCCTGGGGCTACTTTTGGATGCTTTCAATGATTACAACAGGAAACTAGAGCCCTGCAAGCTAGACAGGACAGTCTTCAATAACAAAGACTTATCTTGCATTCTGCAAGTCTTTCCAATGTCTCACTGGACTTTTCTGTAGATGAAAAATTCCTGTTTATAATTATCTAAATTTAGAATCCAACCCCAATTTACTTAGAGACACAAAGTTTCCTACACATTTTAATAACTACTAAATTTTCAAAGACTGCAATTTTCTTGAATGTAAACGGAGGAAGGATTATACCTTGTTTCATTTGAAATTATATCAGAGTTGTTCACCATTTTGGAAAATTGTGTCACCAAATCATGGTGTTTAATACAACATACCTGCACCCATCTGCATTTGCAGCTGTTACTTCTATGGTTACTCCATGGGTGTCTATGTATACTTATTTAGTCATCATTTCAAAATTTCAAATATAAAGAACTTTTGCCAATACCCAGTTGAATGTTGTTTGACTTTTCTTTAATCCAACCTTACGCATGAGAAATAGGTTCAAATATCTGATTATCTCATTACATCTCTTAGCAGAGTAACGAACAAGTTTTACATAGTAAAATGCATTTAAAGTTATCTTTCGGGACTTTCCTGGCATCCGGTGGTTAAGATTCCATGCTTCCACTTGAAGGGGCCTCTTTTTGACCCCTGGTCAGGGAACTAGATCCCACATGCCACAACTAAAGATCCCGTGTGCCACGACTAAGACTTGGGGCAGCTAAATAAATAAATATTTTAAAGTTATCTTTCTTTTTTATAATTATAGCATTATTTTAATTTCAAAATTCAATGTATAGGTGGTTCTTTTATCTATAAATTTCATTTTGAAAATAAAGGGGGTATATTCCAACAGATGCTTGGAAGAGGGGGCAATGAATCCGCTATGGCTGGTAACGACCGCTTTAGCTGCATCAGAGAAAACTATAGAATAGATTCTGATTTTCCTATAGAGAAAAGCAAAGGGCAACAGTATCAAAAGTTGATGCTAGCAATGAAGAAGAAAACATCACCTGATCGTGACTAGAATAGGAGATTGGAAAGGGCAGCTTTCCTGTTCTTTCAGCTACACCATCTAACCAGTCTGCATAAACAGCTGACTGACTCTCATTCACAGAAAAGCTACAAGCTTTCTTGTCAATAACTGCAACTGAGATGAGCCCTAGTATTTTCAGAAATACTGTTGTTTCCATGTCATGATACTCTATTGGAAAGTATCTGACAAAAGACAGGTAGGAAATTTGAATTAGCAGAACAACTCTCTATTTTCTGTTTTATATTGCTTTTAAAGAACTCATTTCTAAACTAGTCTAATCTGTACACTCACTGCAGTGGGGCAGAGACATTGAGAGGGGAGATATGCAAGGGAAAGGAAAAGAGGAAGCCAAAGTGACTGTATATATAGCTCATCGTTTCTATAATGAAAGTTAATACTATTAAGTATCAATTTGTTATATTAACAATTTGTACTACACATAATAATGGTAGAAATGTATATACAAAGTAAAACCCTATTTGGTAGAGTTAATAATATTAACAAAGACCTTCAAGTTTCTCTTCAAATATCATCTTCTCAATGTAGTTCATATATACAAGGGAACATTACTCAGCCATAAAAAGGAAGAAAATTGGGTCATTCATATTTATGTGGCTGGACCTTGAGTTTGTAATACAGATTGAAGTCAGAAAGAAAAACAAATATAAAGTACTAATGCATATGTATGAAATCTAGAAAAATGGTACTGATGGGCCTATTTGCGGGGGAATAGAAATGCAGATATAGAGAATGGTCTGTGCCACAGTGGGGTGAGGAGAGGGTGGGGCTGACTGAGACAGTGGCGCTGACATGGATATACTGCTGTGTGTAACATGGGAGGGAGCGGGAAACTGCATAACACAGGTTGCTCAGCTTGGTGCTCCGTGACGAACCAGAGGGGTGGGTGGGGGGGCAGACGGGAGGCTCGAGAAGAAGGGGATATATGCATGCATTTAACTGACTCACTTTGTTCTACAGCAGAAAGTAACACAACATTGTAAAGCAAATATATTCTAATTAAAAAAAAAAAATGTCATCTTCTCAACAAGGCCTAAAGTGACTCCATGTTTAAAATCACAACTTACTCTGCAATCTACACGCCCAGTCCCTATAGTGATGCTCAATTTTGTCCCATAGCTCTGCTCAATTTCTAGCATGCTACATAATTTACTTATTTCTTATGATTATCATTGCCTCCTGTTACTAAACTATAAGCTCCACAAGGGGAGGAACCACTCCCTGTTTTGTTTTCTTTATATTCCAGCATCTAAAAAGGGGGGCTGAAACAGTAGGTGGCCTGTACCTATTTGTGGAAAGAATGAAGAGTAACACCTATCATTAACTGAATGCTTTCTATGAACCAGAAACATCGTAAAGTGCTTTACAGAGAGGATTTATTTAATCCTTAGAGCCTGCAAGGTAAATGTTATTAACCTCCATATTACAGATGAGAAAACTGGAATTTTGAGAAGCTAAGAAAGCTGTTTAATATGGACAGCCAGTGAGCAGTAGGGCTGGCATTCAAGCCAAGTCCAGGCAGTGTGAGAGGAAAGTCCGTCCAATGATCAATACAATGGACCCTGGCAGAGCTCAGACCCCATCATTCTCCCCTCCGGAGATGAAAGAGGTCTCTGGATCACTCAGCCCCAGAGATAATCCCAATTTTATTCACTGGCACCCTCAGCAAGGGGCTTCCCTGGTGGCTCAGGAGGCTTGGACAGCAAGAAGATCAAACCAGTCAATCCTAAAGAACATCAACCCTGAATATTCATTGGAAGGGCTGATGCTGAAGCAGAAGCTTCAATACTTTGGCCACTTGATGCGAAGAGCCAACTCATTGGAAAAGACCCTGATGCTGGAAAAGACTGAAGGTAGGGAGCAACAGAGAATGAGAAGGTTAGATGGCATCACTGACTCAATGGACATGAGTTTAAGCAAATTCTGGGAGATGGTGAAGGACAGGGAAGCCTGGCGTGCTGCAGTTCATGAGGTCGCAGAGAGTCAGACACAACTTAGCGACTGAACAATACCCTCAGCAAAATATGCACAATAAAAAACAATGTTTTCATGCACTTGTGTTTCTAAATACCTCAGTTTGGGGTCTTACAAGCTTTGATGGGTAATTGTTGACTTAACACCTCTAAAACAAAGAATGACTTGTGCCTAAACACTCTGTGAGACAAAGGAAATTTATCAAATGCAGTAAAAATAAACTTAAGAATACATAAGAGCGTGGCTGATCTCAGCTTCCTAAAGTGACATTTTACATTTTCTCATTTCTCAAAGGATCTTTGAGGGACTAGCCTTTTGACATTCTGAGCTATTTTCTTTCAACTAACAGCATCTTCTGCTGCATGTTCACTATTCAAACTAGACCAAAGGGAACAATGACAGTCTGCATCTATGATGCTGTTGTTTAATCAACCCTGAATAAAGCGCTTGGTACACATAAGAAAAGGCACGTGTGTCAAGGGACTCACGAGAGGTTATAGGAAGGGGCTGCCGGGAGAGGACTCATCTGTTCACAGGAGAGGAGTAATTCTCCATCAGGCTGAGGAAGTTCTGAATACATTTCTTTCTCTCTTTTTAAAGACTGAATTATTTTAAGATAATTCTACCGTACTGTAATCTGATAAGGCAAAGATAGTACTAAACTCTTAATATATAAATATTCATAACCACATCACAATAAATTCTTCTTCGGTATGCCCTTCACTGAATTATCTCAAGTATTTCTATAATTTAAAGTTCTGATGAATCAAGATGCAATTGTAGCTATCTCTTCTCCTATTCAAAGGCACAGAGACTAGGAAACTAAGAACATTAAGTGATGCTACAATCTGAAGACAAGTTAAAAATGCAAAGAAAGGAGAGTATCCCCAAGAAGACAGGTTCTCCAGAATCAGGTGACCACAGACAATGACCTGCAGAGTGACTCACACAATTCATCACATCACTTTGAGTGGCCATAGTTTAGAATTAAGGCTTAATCTCTAGTCTAAACTATGATTTTTCCCGGAGTCATGTATGGATGTGAGAGCTGCACCATGAAGAAGGTTGAGTGCTCAAGGATTAAGACTTTCGAACTATGGTGCTAGAGAAGATTCTTGAGAGTCCCTTGAACAGCAAGATCAAACCAGTCAATCCTGAAGGAAGTCAATCCTGAATATTCACTGGAAGGACAGATGCTGAAACTAAAGTTCCAATACTTTGGCCACTTGATGTGAATAACTGACTCATTTGAAAAGACCCTGATGCTGGGAAAGATTGAGGGCAGGAGGAGAAGGGGGACGACAGAAGATGAGATGGTTGGATGGCATCACTGACTCAGTGGACATGAGCTTGAACAAGCTCTAGGAGATGGTGAAGGACAGGGAAGCCTGGCATGCTGCAGTCCATGGGGTCACAAAGAATCAGACATGACTGAGCGACTGAACAACAGCAACAATATATAGACAAAATTATCTCCAAAAAGACTTAGGCTCCTTCACTCTTTTATATAGTTAGTTTCTAGACCTCCATATCTTTGGTGTTATAAAGAGCAGTAGAATTTGCTCAAACTGAGCTCCTATTACAAGTATTATACCTGCCGAATCCCCAAAACTGAAAAATTTTAATTACAAAACAGGTAATGCAGAGTGACTGCCTCCCCTAAGAATACCAATGTATGCTAAAATGTACTGATTCTTACAGAGTGATTGCCCTTTTAAAATTCATAACTTCATCACTCAAAGAAAATTACAACCTATGTTTATTATTTATAAAGAAGCTAGAAATCTTAAGTGAAAACAATGCATTTCTGTTTTCAAAAACCCAATTTTTACTCTCCTTAGATAACAGAGGATTTTAATCTCCTCCTAAGCACAAGGAGAAAATGCTGCTTGGAGCAAAAGCAGCAGTTACATGAACTCACTGCATTTCAGATGGTTCTGACCATTTTGAAAGAGATCAATTTTGCATTTCCATTTCTCCTGCCTAAATCATCACAAGGGTTTAACAGACTAGAGGATCCTTTCCTCTAGTCCCTTTACTTTCTAATCTATCTTTGACATTATTACCAGAATTATCTTACTAAATCATCACAATCATGTTATTCTCTTGCTTAAAAACTTTAAATAGCTCCCTATTTACTACAGAACACAGTCCAAACTTCATACCAGAGGATTCAAGAACCCCACAGTCAAAGCTCGTTTCATCTGTCCAGTCCCCTGTTGTTTAGATGCTAAATCGTGTCCAACGCTTTGTGACCCCATGGACTGTAGCCCACCAGGCTCCTCCATCCATAGGATCTCCCAGGCAAGTGTACTGAAGTGGGTTGCCACTGCCTTCTCCAGGAGATCTTCCCAACCCAGGGATCGAACCCACATCTCTTGCGTCTCCTGCATTGCCAGGTGGACTTTTTTTCCTTTTTTAACCACTGAGCCACCAGGGAAGCCTTTCAGTCCCCTCTATGACAATAAAGCTCAACAGCTGCAGGGCTTCAAGGGCTGGGTACACACAGAGCCCTTCCCTCCAGTGATCAGCCTCACTCCACACATATTCCACTTTTTTCATGAAGATATTCCTGATCCTCACAGTTACAGTTACTTGTTTCTTCCTTTGCATTCCCACCACACACAGAGTTTTACCGCTGGAATGATGCCTAGCGTATCATGATTAGTATTATCACTGGCTGCCTACACTGCCCTCTTGCTTGCTACTGTACAAGATCAAAGATTCTGTCTGGTTTAACTCCAGATTATCAGAGCTATCTATCAAAGAACCATGTACATGGTGGTTGCCTTGAAGTGAATGCTTACTGAGTGAATGAATGAACCATGCAGTCACCCATCCATCCATAAGAAGGGGGAAAGATGAAGCTGTGAATCAAAGGCAAGGTTTTGAACACCTGCACTTACACATATCATCACCACAGGTTTTTCAGGATGCAAGGTACACTTACAAAAATCAAGTAAGAGTGTGTGTGTGTTTGCACACCTGCATGCACACAAGAGCACATGGATGCACAAAATTTTAAAACCAGTACCATTTATAATTGCTCAAAAATGAAATACTCAGTTGTAAATCTGATGACACATAGATAGGATCTATATGAAGAAAACTACAAGTTGATAAAGGAAATTACAGAAAATCTAAGCAAATGGAGAGACATTATCATGTTCATGGATTAGAAAACTTCACATGGTAAAAAATGTAAATTCTCCCCAGATTGATACATAGATTGAACGTAATTAGCATCAGAATCCTAGCAACAAATTTTGTAGCTATATAAAAGATTATTCTAAAATATATTTGGGGAACTTCCCTGGCGGTCCAGTGGTTAAGACTCCACACTTCCACTGCAGGGGGCATGGGTTCAATCTGGTTGAGAAACTAGGATCCTGTATGCCACAGTTAAAAAAAATTTTTTTTTAATTTAATTTGAAAAGCCAAAGGAACTAGAATAGCTAAAACTATAATTGGAAAGAAAAAAGGGAAAGGTATCATCAGTCTTGGAGAAGGCAATGGCACCCCACTCCAGTACTCTTGCCTGGAAAATCCCTTGGACAGAGGAGCCTGGTAGGCTGCAGTCCATGGGGTTGCTAAGAGCGATTTCACTGTCACTTTTCACTTTCATGCACTGGAGAAGGAAATGGCAACCCACTCCAGTGTTCTTGCCTGGAGAATCCCAGGGACGGGGGAGCCTGGTGGGCTGCCATCTATGGGGTCGCACAGAGTTAGACACGACTGAAGTGACTTAGCAGCAGCAGCATCAGTCTACATGATTTCAAGACACTACACAGCTTATGGTGATTGAGACTGTGTGGTATTGTTAAAGGCATAGACACACAAGCAATGAAACAGAATAGTGAATCCAGAAACAAAGATAAAATCTTTTGGTTTTAGGACTAGGCAAAGAGCTCCTAGACAACACGAAAAGAACTATCAAAAAAATATTAAATACTATTGATAAACTAGACTTCAACAAAATTAAAAGATGAGTTACATACTACGAGAAACTACTTCCAAATCATGTATCTGATAAAGAACTAGAATCTAGAATATATAAAGAACACTCAAACCTCAACAGTTTGAAAACGTGAACATTTGATTTAATGCAGAGAAGGTAACTTTCCCACAACACATCATTTAAATCAGCTCTTATAACCTGACTGAGGGAAAAAGCTCCCAGGCTCTGCAGGTACTGAAAGTATCAGTTGGGCCAGTTCCCATAATGTCAGGCAAGGATGAGAGTGTTTTCCATAGTAAATCTTCATATTTTACTAAATGGAGAAGCTAGAAAACTTAAAAAAGCTTCAAAAGGCCTGAATATTAATAAACTTGCTATATAATGATAATGTCTCATTGTCCCTTCAGTAGTTTTCAATTTTGTTTTCCTTAGTTGGGAATTTCTACAAAAAGAAGGGTGAAGAGGCCCATCTGTTACAACTGCTTATGTGCCCTAAAACCTGATTCCTGACTCATGTCATCATTATTCTGAAAGAGATGGGAATACCAGACCATCTGACCTGCCTCTTGAGAAACCTGTATGCAGGTCAGGAACCAACAGTTAGAACTGGACATGGAACAACAGACTGGTTTCAAATAGGAAAAGGAGTATGTCAAGGCTGTATATTGTCACCCTGCATATTTAACTTATCTGCAGATTACATCATGAAAAACGCTGCTTATTTAACTTATATGCAGAGTACATCATGAAAAACGCTGGGCTGGAAGAAGCACAAGCTGGAATCAAGATTGCCGGGAGAAATATCAATAACCTCAGATATGCAGATGACACCACCCTTATGGCAGAAAGTGAAGAGGAACTAAAAAGCCTCTTGATGAAAGTGAAGGAGGAGAATGAAAAAGTTGGCTTAAAGCTCAACATTCCGAAAACTAAGATCATGGCATCTGGTCCCATCACTTCATGGGAAATAGATGGGGAACCAGTGGAAACAGTGTCAGACTTTATTTTGGGGGGCTCCAAAATCGCTGCAGATGGTGATTGCAGCCATGAAATTAAAAGACGCTTACTCCTTGGAAGGCAAGTTATGATCAACCTAGACAGCAAATTAAAAAGCAGAGACATTACTTTGCCAACAAAGGTCTGTCTAGTCAAGGCTATGGTTTTCCAGTGTCATGTGTGGATATGAGAGTTGGACTGTGAAGAAGGCTGAGCACCAAAGAATTAATGCTTTTAAACTGTGGTGTTGGAGAAGACTCTTGAGAGTCCCTTGGACTGCAAGGAGATCCAACCAGTCCATTCAAAAGGAGATAGGTCCTGGGTGTTCTTTGGAAGGATTGATGCTAAACTGAAACTCCAATACTTTGGCCACTTCCTGCGAAGAGTTGACTCATTGGAAAAGACCCTGATGCTGGGAGGGATTGGGGGCAGGAGGAGAAGGGGACGACAGAAGATGAGATGGCTGATGGCACCACCGACTCGATGGACATGAGTTTGAGTGAACTCCGGGAGTTGGTGATGGACAGGGAGGCTTGGCGTGCTGCGATTCATGGGGTCGCAAAGAGTCTGACACGACTGAGCGACTGAACTGAACTGAACTGAATGGAGGGAGGCGTACACTATACTGGGAGCAACATGATCAAACATCCTCTTAAAGAAATTCAAATTTTCGCTCTTTCACGAGCATATTTTTTAAAAAGTAGCAGAGTAATAGCACAATAAACTCAACTGCTATCAAAACAATACTTGAAAACATTTCATTATTTTAATAACAGTCAGAGCTAAGTTAGCAATTGACATTGCAGTGGCTCTTAAAATTATATTCTAAGTTTTCATTTTAAACTCCATAATTAAACCATTGCCATCGATAGGCTAAAAGTACTTCAAAAGGAATACATTATTGTTATGATCAAACTATTTAAAAATGCATGATATTTGCACCAGAAGAACCATTTCCATACACAGGCAAAGATAGCCCTGGGGAAATGACTAGTGAAACTTCAGATAAAATGACATTTTAATCTTTCTTTACAAACCACATCTCCTACCTAGCTTCACAAGCATGTCAGCTCACTTTGTCACTTGCTGTATTACATTAAGAAAAATGTTTTTATTTTCTCACCTTTCCTTCTAGAAGTGGCATATGACTGACATTTCAAGAGGAATCGCCTTTACTTGGAAATATTTTCTTTTAGAAATAGTACTCCAAATATATATTTCAACCTAAATTCCATTAAGACATATTTTAAATTGGGGCTTTTCATAAAAGCATTTAATAAACATGCATGTATTCAGCTCAGCTAGATCATTTATATAATTTATAGATAATCTAGATAATTTATAAATGTAGGAAAATTTTAAATTATACATTTGTAATATAATTTTCAGAAGATAAATTAACATATACTTGTTATTTGCTCCTAGCAGGTCCACTTTTGTGTTTCAGGATCCATGAAACCCTTGAAAGTATATGCAAATTTTGTTATGTGTGCTTAGTTTTAAACAGTTTTTCAAAAGAATCTGTGAATTGTTAGTTTATTCCCAAATGACCATTATATTTATAAATAGCATCTCTGAGCAGAAAACAAAACATGACTTTTGGAGGACTTAAGTAACCACGTAGCTGTCCGTTTACTTCTATACCTATATGCGATGAGTTTGGATTTACCAAATTTTCCAGATGCTTGCCTGTACATTAAGTCAACCTAAAAATTATGCCACCTAGAAAATGTTCATAGTCAAACTGCAAAGAAAATTGGGTACTTAATGGAGGAACTCGGAGAAGGCAATGGCACCCCACTCCAGTACTCTTGCCTGGAAAATCCCATGGATGGAGGAGCCTGGTAGGCTGCAGTCCATGGGGTCGCAAAGAGTCAGACACGACTGAGAGACTTCACTTTCACTTTTCACTTTCATCCATTGGAGAAGGAAATGGCAACCCACTCCAGTATTCTTGCCTGGAAAATCCCAGGGACGGGGGAGCCTGGTGGGCTGCCGTCTATGGGGTCACACAGAGTCGGACACGACTGAAGCGACTTAGCAGCAATGGAGGAACTAGCACTGGGCCCTGGGATAGTGCTGAAGTCGGCAGTAAGAACTGGAAAGGAAGAAGAGCTTCTCTGACTTACAACCACACCAGTATTTGAGTGCAAAACATTACTAATATTTAAAATGCAAATATGCTCCTTGAAATCGAAAAGTAAATCTTTCTCTTACAGTGATGTGGTGAAGAGCTACAGTTTGGTAATATACCTCAAAGTTTTTCAAGTCAAACCTTTTAAGATAGGTCTAGGACTTCCCTGGTGGGGCAGTGGCTAGGAATCTGCCTGCCAGGGCAGGGGTGTGTGTTCAGTCCCTAGTCTGGGAAGATCCCACCTGCCACAGGGGAACTAAGCCCGTGCGCCGTCACTACTGAGCCTGCCTTCCCTGGACCCTGTGCTCCACAGCAAGGAAGGCCACCACAACGTGAAGCCCGTGCACCACCACAAGGCATAGCCCCCACTCAGCACAACCAGGGAAAGGCCACACGCAACCACCAAGACCCAGCACAACCGAAAATAAACAAACAACAACAAAAACACCTGCAAAAAATAAACAGTCTAATTCACTAATTAAATAGGTCTGTCTACACTACCCCTCTTTGTGCTGCTGAGGGTAGGGACTTTGTCTCGTTCGTCCTTCTACACCGAGTGTCAGACACAAGGGCCGGTTAACACAGGCAATTCAAATAGCTTTTGATTAATTATAATACTGCACGATCTGATTAAATACTAAAATTTGAACTGTTGAAAGCTATCCAAATTTGGACAGCTTCAGAATGCTCTAA
Source organism: Bos grunniens (assembly GCF_055505025.1). Lineage (NCBI taxonomy): Eukaryota > Metazoa > Chordata > Mammalia > Artiodactyla > Bovidae > Bos > Bos grunniens. Next base: position 49,896,378 of record NC_141180.1, read on the forward strand.
AATGATGGAGGGTCATAAATAAAATAAGTCATATTAGGGACACGTATCAATTTCTTCCACAGAATTATCACTTCCAGTAGCATTCCTTGAGTCATTTCATAACAAGTCAGTGGCAATCAATATACAAGGAATTGGCCAAATAACAAAAACTTGATTAAAATACAGGGACAATAAGTGATTCTAATATCAGTTACCCTAAAGTTTCTTAAATAAATGAATGTGGACTGAGTGACTGCATGCTAAGTCACCTCAGTCATGTCCAACTCTTGACGACCCAATGAGCTGTAGCCCACCAGGCTCCTGTGTCCATGCGATTCTCCAGGCAAGAATACTGGAGCAAGTTGCCATGCCCTCCTCCAGAAGATCTTCCTAACCCAGGGATTGAACCCCATCTCTTATGTTTCCTGCACTGGCAGGCACGTTCTTTATCACTAGCACCACCTGAATGTGGAAATTTCACCAAAAATATAGGTAAAAATATAATAAAAATACACAGTTGAAAGTCTTTTCACATTCAACCCAAAATAAAATTCTAAATAAAAGAGAAGCATATAAGATCACACAAGTAGAAAGAATTGCTAGGAGTCATCTCATTTAAGGCTTCCCTGGTAGCTAAGCTGGTAAAGAATCCGTCCGCGATGAGGGAGACCTGGGTTCGATCCCTGGGTCAGAAAGATCCCCTGGAGAAGGGAACAGCTACCCACTCCAGTATTCTGGCCTGGAGAATTTCATAGACAGAGGAGCCTGGCAGGCTATCATCCACAGGGTCACAAAGAATCAGACACTACTGAGTGACTTTCACCTTCACTTTTTTTTTATCTCATTTAAAAGGGGAAAAGGTGTTCCCAAACCATCTTTTGTTCACTTCTGCAAACAGGAAAGAAAACTGGATGAGAAAAGCAGAGGATTCTTAAATCTGGCAGTGCCCACTGATAGCAAGAGTATTTTTCGGGATTGTTAGATCAGTCACTGGTGCTTGTTTCTCTATCATTCATAGTCTTAAATCCTCTCAAGTAGGAACTGCATACGTTCCCAAACTACCATCTCAACATAGTTCCAACAGGTTGGAATTAACCATGCACAGAACACTCTACAGAGGTGAAAGCTTATTAGGCTAACTGATAAAAACGTAGATCTCCTTGATTTGTAGTTACCATCACACAATAGCAAAAAACTAACCTACCCAGCTATCATTCTTCAGTTTGATATCTATTATCAATTCTAAAAGCATAGGTCTCTCTTGCTTACATCTGAAAGTTGAAAGACAGGCAGGTATTGAGACACAGGAGTCTAGAGACAGTCAAGAAGAATGAATCTCTTACTGTCTACAAAAGAAATACTGACTGTACCATGGTAAAGAAAAGTGGAAAAGAAGTGGTGGTATGTAAAGAGGGACTTGAGAATGCCTAGAAGTGAAGAAAAAAGATGGGGAAAGAGCTGGGATGAAGCAGAGCATGGGCAGTCCAGGCAGAGAGAACATACCAACCAGCAGGCAATTTTAAGATAAGGAATACAGTTTATTGAAGGAATGAGTGAGTGAAAGAATGAATGAACCAACAAAGCAACCAATGAACAAATAAAACAAATGAGTTCATGAATGAGTGAACCTGTAAGTGAATGAGGCTGATGAATGGTATGCTGGAGCTAAGGTACAGATAGTCCTGAATGCGAAGCAATGAGTTTGAATCTTTCCTAAAAATCAAAATAAGAAAGGCGCTCCTTAAGAGTTGTATAATGTACAGTCTGCCCAACTGTATGCAGACTTGCCAAAATCAAAGAGAATTCACTGAAAGTTTTTATCACTATAAAATAAATGATTGAGTAAAATTAATTTGGAAGCAGTAGGTAAAATACAAGAAATAGAAGACATAACAGGTAACTACAAGTTAAGCCACTATTTTGACTACTCAAAACCAACATGATAGGCACATGATAACTAGAATTTCAGCATTAGTGATCTTCTTAAAAATTGAGATATAAGTCACATACCAAAATATACATGTTCTTGAAGGATATAATTCTGTGATTTTAGTATATTTGCAGTTATGCAACCTTACCACTATCTAATTCCAGGAAATTTTATCACTGTACCTATTAGCAGTCACTCCCAATTCTCCTTCCTGCCAGCCTACAGAATTAACATGCTGCAATCTTAATATGAATTTCTATTTTTTATATCTCCCTAAGGTGCACATATGGTGATTTACATTGAAGAGTCTCAGTAGAACATAAAAGATTATTTACTAAAGAAATACTGCCAGAGCTGAGGAAGTATCAAAGAAGGAAATTTTCTGTCTACCTGATGTGGCATTTTTATTTTCATTTTGTAAGTAACAACTTTCAAGGTTCAGTACATTCTTAAAAGTATCACTTGGTTTCCCAATTACAAAAGCGTAAGAGTTTTTTCTGCCCTTTGGATATCATAACAACCTAAATATAGTGGCCAGATCAAAAGCTGGTTAAAGAAGATGGCGAACACCTAATCACCCACTGCAGCAACCACAGCCTTAGATCATCGCTGGTTTTTCCTCCAAGTCACAGAATGAAACTGAAATTCACCCAAGAATGCACAGATATTCTTTTTTTTTTTTTCCCGTTTAAGGTCAACTAAGAATGACCCTCCACTAAATTTTGTGCTTATAATTCTACCATTGGGTTTTGAGATTGCTGTTTAGCAGCACATTTTAAAATAAGTAAATCTCCAAAGATCTCTCCAAAATATCCCAGATATCTCCAAATATCCCTGTATTCCTGGGCTTCCTTGGTGGTCCAGACAGGAAAGAATCTGCCTGCAATGTGGGAGACCTGGGTTCGACCCCTGGGTTGGGAAGATCCCCTGGAGGAGGGCATGGTAACCCACTCTAGTATTCTTGCCTGGAGAATCCCTATGGACAGAGGAGCCTGGTGGGCTACAGTCCACGAGGTCACAAAGAGTCAAATACAACTGAGTGACTAAGCACAACATTTGCCTTTATATGCCACATACACACACATACTTTTATCCCTCTGTATTCTTTTAAAAATGCAAAATACCTTTATTTTTTAAAAATATTCTTCTAGTTAATGAGACCAAACACAAAATAGAACTTGACTTATTTTTCCTATTCTATGAATATGGCCCCAAAGACTGAATTTACAAATAGGACAAACATTGTACAGTTCTCATCTGCCCCTTTCTCACTCTGCCTCCAAGTGCTGCATTCTCAGGATCCACACCCCTTTCACACATATACACACACCAATTATAAAGGTATTAATATTAAAACAACTGTTTCGATGATCTTCAGCTTCTGGGATCAAAAAAATAAAGCCAACGAGTTGCCAGTCCAGGTTCGATGCACGATGCTGGATGCTTGGGGCTGGTGCACTGGGACGGCCCAGAGGGATGGTATGGGGAGGGAGGAGGGAGGAGGGTTCGGGATGGGGAACACATGTATACCTGTGGCGGATTCATTTTGATATTTGGCAAAACTAATACAATTATGTAAAGTTTAAAAATAAAATAAAATTAGAAAAAAAATAAATAAATAAAGCCAAACAAATATGAAGAATGTGTTTTGATCAATTCACTTTCTCCAATCAACTATTAGACAGATCCCTGGAGAAGGGAATGGCTACCCACTCCAGTATTCTTGCTGGGATAATTCCATGGACAGAGGGGTCTGGTGGGCTACAGTCCACAGGGTTGCAAAAATCAGACACGACTGAGCGACTAACATGTTAACTGTTAGAAGAATCTATTTTCTAAATAGGTCCTACAATTCTTTGAACTGCTCTCTGTGAACGAATATATGTGAAACATGTTTTCTAAAGTGGCCAGGTCCATTAAGTTCACTGGGCACAGTCTAACCCCTTATGTTTCTTTCCAGCAACTCCCGATTTTGGAAGGGCTGTAGAGGGATTGAGATAACAGGGAGCCAAGGGAGGTGGCCTCCTCAGGCACCGCAGCCACCAAGCTCTGTCTGAGCCATTCAGAGGAAGAGGTTTTATTTTCTCCCTCTACAATGCCTCAGTACCCTGAGGGGATCCTCCATCAATAATTCATGAGCAGCAAAAAGAACATGTTCTAATCAATAAAGAGTAATGCTGAAACTCACAGCAGGTTCCACAGGACTGATGGGGTGTTATATTAATATCTGATTAAACTTCCCAGGAAATTTAATTTTTCATAAACCAAAGACCTAAAATTAACCTTTTAACCTTATATTTACAAAAGATCTTTCCCAAGGGCACAGAAATATTTTAGAAACATATCTTAATGAAAGCAGGAGGCTAAAAAGAGTATATCAATACCTAGGGGATTTGCTCCAGATCACACAAAAAAAGACAATTAGAACTTAGTTCACCTCACACTTACCTAAAACATTCTTAATTGGAGTATTTTTACACATCTTTAATGATTATGTTCAAGTGCATGCTATAGGGACTTTAAAACACACTCAGATTTTTCAATCGCCAGTTCCATATATTCAAGAAAAAGAATTTGGAGTACTTTGCATCTTATTTCTTCTTTTCCAGTAACCTCCTTTGTCCATTCACAGCGAAACAATCAAATCACAAGCCTATGTGAATTTCATAAAGTCAAATTAGTACAAGTCTAGCTATATACAAAATGAAGAAATTACAAGGCTATATTGCACAGCCCAAAGAATACAGCCAGTGGTTTATTATAACTATAAATGGACGATAACATTTAACGTTGTCACTATATTGTACACCTGAAACTTATATAGTAAATCAACTAAACTATAATGTAAAAAAATTAGTAAAAGTCTAAATTCTCCAGATTTTGCTTATTTATGCTTGGGGATCCCATAAGAAACTTCTCCCTGGCCACAACACTTCTCAAAGTTGCCCTGGATCCTCCATCTGATAGGTCTTTATCATCCATCTACTCACCGGGAGGAACACCCAACTGAATAACCCCACAAAAAGGCGTTAGACAAAGATGGTGAAATTTGATTTAATGCAGAAAAGGTGACTTTTACAAAGCTTTCATAGTGGGCAGTCAGATACTTTCATCCTCACAGAGCAGCAGCATGGTTAATAAACTGCTTCTAGAAGCTCCTGTAAAGATTTATAACTTTCGCTGGAAGAAAAGCTGGAGATTTCTTTTTCATTCTCTGACTGTACTTATAAACTACTTCCTGCAGCCCAGCAAGCCGCTCCTCGCCCAGATCGACAGCATCCTTGCAGAGCTGACAAGTGGTGATGGATGTACCCACCAGAGTATTACTGAGGATTTGAGAGGCTGTTACTGCCATGTCCTTGGCACTCTTGGATGCAATCCTGTGCAGTATTTCCCATCAGAAGCTCAAGATTCTGAGATGCAACCAGCCTCAAAATTCTAACCCAGCCCCTTCTCAATGCAATTTCTTCTCTGATTAACACTGAAGAAGCAATGTGTTTTTGCTATTTGAAGCTCATTGTTATGTTTGCAACAGTGTCAGTTTGATTGACCCCTTATTATTAAACTATAGTTTTTAATGAAACTCCATTTCACCATAGCATCTAAAATACTACAGCTGAATTAATTATACCCTAGAAGAAAACAATAACAGATTTCCCTATTTCAAATACATAATGGGAAGCTGCTGTTTTATTCCTCTAATTATACAAGAATGGACAGAGTAATATACCATCTCTATCAACAAATTTCAAGGATCTGCTTTTATCTTTTTCTTTCTTTTCTCCAGTCAGAATTGTTATTAATGACAGGAGCATATCATAATTTAATTAGCTGACACTGACTGGCAATCTATCCATTTCTTTTTAATTGGAGCCATTTCATAGAATTATCCATAAAGGCAGATTCTGCATAACTAATAACCTTCATAAATAAGACCTTTAGAAATATCACAAAAAGATACAAAATATTTGGACATAGTCATTATGTTCCCATGTCACTGGAGACTGGGGGCACAGAACTTCCCCTGAAGGGGACACACTTGGCTAGTTCTGAAAGTATGAAACAGGTGCCCTGGATAGCACACAATTGCCCAAAAGTCAACTTGGCCGCCACCTCACATAAGCATTACTGAACGATATACAATGACTCAGAAATGTGGCTCTGTGAGCACCACAGAAGGCATTTCAAGAGACTGAGTCTCACCAACCTGCCCAATTGAATTAAAGGGGGGGAGTAGCTACATCTTAAGAACATGATGGGAAAGGCAATTGCACTCAAATATCATATGCACGGTCTTGAGACAAGGCTGTGGGGAAGTGCTAAAGAATCTGCCTGTCAATGTAGGAGACGCAAGTTCAGTCCCTGGTCAGGAAGATCCCTTGGAGAAAGAAATGGCAACCCACTCCAGTATTTTTGCCTGGGAACTCCCATGGACAGAGGAGCCTGGAGGGCTATAGTCCATGAGGTTGTAGAGTAGACAGGACAGAGAGGCGGAGAACAAGATAAAATAGACACTTAATCTGCCTGAAAAGAGCTTGGAGACAATCTAGAACGCAGCTATTATTCTTTGTGTTAGGAAAGTGTATGGGGTACGTGCACAAGCGACTCCTGAAAATTGTGTAAGTATACACTTTTAAGAAACAAAGCCCGTGGAACTGAAAAATGATAAAATCATTTTTAGGTTTATGCTCACTCCTTTTATAAAATGTCAGGCTCCTTGGAAGTAGACTTTTTTAAACAGAAATACCAATAAAAGAAGAGAAGGAAATGGCAACCCACTTCAGTATTCTTGCCTGGAGAATCCCATGGACAGAGGAGCCTGGCAGTCTACAGACCATGGGGTCACAATGAGTCGGACATGACTAAAGTGACTTAGCACAACATGTGGATAAAATAATTGTTTAAAATATGATTCCATTCTCAGTTCACAACATTTTCATCCATCTACAACTTTGCAGGAACTGGACTAAATCAAACTGGGGTTATCTGAGGCCACAGGGTTTTCCTTGTATAGGATTGTGGTAGTTTCACTGAGAAAGCCCCACATGCAGTCAAATAGGCTGAGCTCTCTAGGAACAGTTCTAATTAATTAGGTGTGTGTAAGTGGAAAGAACATGGACTTGGGAATCAGATCTAACCTTCAATCTGCGCACTGCCATTGTAGCTACAATGTGACTTCGACAGATTTTGTTGACTTCTCTGAGCTTCAGATTCTTATTTGTAAAATGAGGGCATGCTAGTAACACCTAACTCATAAGGCTGTTATGAAAATTAATTAAGTATGTAAAGTAAGTATGTAAAGTTAAGTATGTAAAGCCTGTTAACTAACAAATTAGTTAAGTATTGAGCACTGAGTAGCTGCTCAATAAAGAGCAACTTTTATTCTAACAATGATAATACATTAATTTTGGCTAATAATACTGAGTTGTTTAGGATCACATTAAATAATTTTGTGCAAATATTTAGAGAATTAAAGACACTATAGGCATCTCAGCTTCACTGGATTAAGGACAATTTGTAAAGTATAGCTCTTGCCCCTCATTTATCTTGATTATCAAAGTATGGTTGTTGAATAGCTGCTATATCACTCTTTAAGGAGCCTGTAAACTAAGGAGCACAGGCTCTGAAGTCAGATGATCGTGTTTTAGTTTCTAGCTTGCCCACCTTCCTAGCTGTGCAATCTTGAGTGAGTAATAAACTTCTTAAGGCCTTGACTTTATCATCCCCAAATAGCAGGTAATAATACAGTACTCACCTCACAGATATCATGAGTGTTTAATGAAACAATTCCTACAGAGTCCTTAGCACAATGCCTGGCACATGGTCCTTCCTATGTGTCAGGCATTACTATCTATTTAGTGACAATTCAAGATCATACCTCTGCTACAGAGGCTTAGAAAACTCGAAGAGTCTTGCCACTGTCAAGGAGTAGATGTGGGAATTTATTCCAGGTCTGTTTGACTTATTATAATAAACCATATGGAAGATAGACCTGGCCTCAGGGAGCTTACATATTTGGAAGAAACATGTAAGAGACTGGACACTGGGACTTCCCTGCTGGTCCAGGAACTAAGACTCTGTGCTCTCAATGCAAGGGGCCCAAGTTTGATCCCTGGTCAGGGAATTAGATCCCACATACCACAATTAAGAGTTTGCATCCCATAAGATTGAAGATCTCACATGCCACAACTAAGACCCAACACAGCAAAATACATAAAATAATAACAATAAACATTTTTTAAAAGATACTGAATACCACAAAATAATATGCTCTTATCTCACAGGAAAAATACACAGGTCTCAGGGAGCACCACCGGAGAAGGCAATGGCACCCCACTCCAGTACTCTTGCCTGGAAAATCCCACAGACGGAGGAGCCTGGTAGGCTGCAGTCCATGGGGTTGCTAAGATTCGGACAACTAAGTCTTCACTTAGTCTAAGTGAAGACTGAGCGACTTCACTTTCACTTTTCACTTTCATGCATTGGAGAAGGAAATGGCAACCCACTCCAGTGTTCTTGCCTGGAGAATCCCAGGGACGGGGGAGCCTGGTGGGCTGCCATCTATGGGGTTGCACAGAGTTGGACACAACTGAGGCGACTTAGCAGCAGCAGTAGCAGCAGCAGGGAGCACCACAGGGGGATGAATAGTTAAATGAATAAACATGGGATGCTTTAGAAGTCAAGAATAAAGGTAATGAAAAAATTTACATGACCTCACACTTAACCCTGTTCTTAAAACCCAATTTCCAGACATGTCTAGCACCTCAGAACATCTGAGTATCAAGGATCCAAGCCGCAGGAGTGCAAATGCACCAAAAGGATGGAAATGCTTGTGGACTGAACTCAGTAGGGCAAGTACACGGAGGATAATGCTGAGGGTTTGAAAAGAGTCTCCTGCTGACCTTTTCAAACAAGGGGGAAAAGTTCTTCTTCCACAGCTAAGGAAAGACTTTAACTGTAACAGCACACAGACCTGAGGCATGGTGAGGCACGAAAGACTGCTAGGAGGTCTCTCCTGAAGGTGAGTGTTGAGGTAGACAGAAAAAAGGTGTGTGTTGAGGAGGACAGAAAAAAAGGGCCTGGGACTTCCCTGGTGGTCCAGTGGTTGAGAATCCACCTTGCAATGCAGAGGACATGGGTTTGATCCCTGGGTTGGGAAGACCCCCTAGAGGAGGAAATGTCAACCCACTCCAGGATTCTCTTGCCTGGAGAATCCTCATGGACAGAGGAGCCTGGTGGGTTACAGTCCACAGGGTCGCAAAGAGTCGACACGACTGAGCAACTAAGCACAGCACAGCAGCACAGGAACTAAGATCCCACATGCCATGGGGCAACTAAACCCAAGGACCACAACTACCGAGCCTGTGAGCCACAACTAGAGAATTTGTGCACAGCAAGGAAAGATCCCACGTGCCTCAATTAAGACCCATTGAAGCCAAATAAACAAATTAGTTAATTATTTTTTTTTTAAGGGACTTGAAAGGGAATTAAGGTAAAAGAGAACTGGAGTAGGAAATAGGATGACAAAAAGGAGGTAAACTGGCTGAGGAATCTAAATAACGGAGCCTCTGCTCCAGAGACACAGACCTGTAATTAACAAGTCAACCATGCATTCTGAGAGATGATGCCTCAGAAAGAAGGCTGGAGAAAAGAAGAGGAAAGAGCTTAAAATTTCACGCTCCAGACTGTTGCTAATCTAGTGAAGGGTGATGGTGCTGTCCATCCACAACTGAGGTAAACTGACAGAGAACCCACGGATGACTCTGTGTGGTTTTTGAGTTAGACTCGGGCCATTTTCTTGTATGCCTGCATACAAGGATGATACTTGGCAGAGGACCATCTGTTCAAGAATAATTAGATGCCTCCTCACTTCTTGCCTTGGTGGCAGAAGCACACGTATATTTACAATATCCTATTTTGCTTCCATCTGAACCCACATGTTCACTGATCGGGTTAAAGCTGGAGCTGCATGCTACGTTCTTCACTGTGAACAAACTTTGCTTCAGCAAACCCTCAGGGAAAGCGGGGTATCCTGCTCTGTTAATTTCCCAGGCCAAGGAATAGGAGCAGCTCTGCTGATTTATTGCTGGAGAGGGCTATTATGCCTCAGAGGATTCATGTCATGAGCTGCAGGGACAGCCAGGGGAGCAGCCCTCATTTATGGTGAGACAGGAGAGAAAAGCTGGGAAATAGCCCCCATGAAGAATATGCCTTTATCACATGTTGAAAGCAAGGTGAATCAGAATGTGCTCTGTGGTTATAATTCCACGCTATGATGTAGAGGCCAAAAGTAAAGGGTGGAGAAAAGATGGAAGGAGAAAAAAAAAGATGAAGAAAAATCTTACAGGTATAGACTGCCTGCTATTCAACAGCACAGGGCCAGGCATGCTATACAGGTGATCTCAGATTGCAGGTTGCCTAGTGACATCTGAAGTTAAAAGCACAATTTCCCATTCTAGCCTCCAACATACTCCTGGGATCTGCCCTTTACTGTGTAGTAAGTGATAACTCATCTGTCACAGGTCTGCCATCAGAAAGATGCTATGGAGAGACCTGCACCACCTAAGCACCCAAGGGACTCAAAGGCTTCATCTAGTGCTCTCAGGTGGGTGAGTAGCAAGGAAACCCTACAGCCCATGGCAGGTCCTAGGACAAATGTATTGGGTTTAGCAATGCAGATACCTTGACAGACAGTCTGACTAGAGTAGAGGGGGCCAAAGGGTGATAAAGTAAGTTTAAGAAAAAATGGGAGGGTAAGAAGCAAAACCAGGGGATAATGACACCTCCTTTGAGAAGTGTTCCTATAAGGGAAATGAAAGCGATGGAGTAGTAGCTGATGGAGGGTGTGGTGTCCAAAGAGGTATGAAAAGTAAGAAGGTCGAATTGGGAAATAATACATCCTGCTGCATTTTGATTAAATTATATAAGCAATAAGCACTAAAACTCATTAGATTCATTAGAAAAGACCCTGATGCTGGGAAACATTGAAGGCAAGAGGAGAAGGGGACAACAGAGAATGAGATGATTGGATGGCATCATTGACTCAATGGACATGGGTTTGAGCAAACTCTCGGAGATGGTGAAGGACAGGGGAGCCTCGCATGCTGCAGTCCACAGGGTTGCAAAGATTCGGACATGACTGAGCAACTGAACAACAACAAAGCACTAAAAAGTATCTCAGAGATCTAAATCGAAGTCCCTTCTTTCTGTATGAAAAAAATGAGACTCAAGAGAATTTAGGTGACTTCTTCAAAACACAGCACCGATGAAGAGCAAGGCTGGGTTCAGAGCCCTGAGGAATCCAAAATGTGCCAAGTAGACAGAATATTAACATTAACTTCAGATGTTGAGTGCCTTCAAAATAGAGATCAGTATTCTAAGGACCATCTTGGAAAGTACTCATATAAGATAGGAAGCTTCCTAATATCCAAAGATACACCTGCTGCTGCTGCTGCTAAGTCGCTTCAGTCGTGTCCAACTCTGTGCGACCCCATAGACGGCAGCCCACCAGGCTCCCCCATCCCTGGGATTCTCCAGGCAAGAACACTGGAGTGAGTTGCCATTTCCTTCTCCAATGCATGAAAGTGAAAAGTGAAAGTGAAGTCGCTCAGTTGTGTCCGACTCCTAGCGACCCCATGGAGTGCAGCCTACCAGGCTCCTCCGTCCGTGAGATTTTCCAGGCAAGAGTACTGGAGTGGGGTGCCATTGCCTTCTCCTACTGTCTACTATTTAACCTGAAGACTTCTGTGCTCCACCCACCATGGTGGGAATTGCCATGCAATACCATGCAATACCATGTCCCTTGCATCACTGTGACTAGACCCAATTTTTGTTTTGATTTTGCTTTTACTAAGATGTTTTGTAAGACCCTGAAGATAAAGGTATCAGATTAACTAGAAGAAGTGAACTTTTTTTTTTCCTTTCAGATGGGAAATTTTAACTACCTTCACCAACAAAAGGATTAAGTCTGCTCTGTGACAGAATTGCATTAAAAAAAATGAGGCGGATAAAGAAAGGCTTTTTATTATTTTAATGAATTCAAATGCTGGAAGCATTATTGAGAAGAGCAATGTGTTCACTGCTCTAATCCAATGTAATCATGTTTAAAAAATTATTCTACTTAGGAATTTTTCTGCTACATCAGACAAAATCCAAAATGTGCCAAGTAGACAGAATATTAAAATTAACTTCAGATCTTGAGTGCCTTCAAAATAGTGATCAGTATTCTACGGACCATCTTGGAAAGCACCCATATAAGACAGGAAGCTTCCTAATACTCAAAGATACACCAACTGTCTACAATTTAACCTGAAGATTTCTGTGTCTCCCTTTTATCTCATGTCCTAAGAAAGTTACAATACTATACATTTTGTATCTGCATTAACCATTTACTTCTGTATATAAGGAAGCCCATTTAACCTCTCTGTTCTTCTGTAGCCACAGCTATTAAAAAAGAAACTCAGTTTCTGACTCATCACTAGGATTGATTTTAAAGAAAAAAACACCCCAGTAACTTTTAGCATAAACATAAATTTGTTGCACAAATATTTTAATCATTTAAGTCTCAGAAGAAAACATAAAAATCTTTTCTTTCTCAAACAACTTAAATGCCCAAAGAAATAAATAATACCTAAAGAAAATATATAAGACATCTATAATAAGACTGCCTTCCTTCTCAAAATACATCACACTTCTTGGCTATTAGATTCAGGTCATTCTGCTAAAATTTTGACACATATAGCTTAGATACATATACATATAGTGTATATATGTATATGTGTAGTACTATACCTATATGTGTATATATGCATAGTACGATACATATACTAGTATATATATGTATATGTACAGATACATATAGTACTTAGGTAACTATGGGGGCAAAAATTACTTTGATCAAGCAAAGGTAATTGTATTTCACTTGTTTGAGGTTTTTTATTTTTTACTATAGCTCACTCATGCTGAACATTTCATTTTAACAAAAAATGGTAAGTCACCAATCTCAGGTTCAGCTTTAATTTCAGCATGAGAGCAACAGTAATTAGAATTAAACTTGGAAGAGGAGTTCAATTCATCTTCCTTCACATCTGTGATTAAAACCACTCATTCCAAATTATTCCAAAATCCTGTGCCAACTATCATAAAATGATTAAGCCGTGTTCAAAATACCCAAAACCTTACTAAAAATCCAATCTAGAATATAGCACATCAATCAGGCAAAGGATTGTATACCCCAAATTTGTAACAGAATATAATATAAACTTTAAAATTAATATAAATATTAACTGAATATGTGAATTGGTAATCAAGATTTTGTACTTAGGGGTCAACTATCTGTTTGATCATTTCCTACATTCTTCCACTAACATCTTAACTGTCTACAGTCTGCTAATGCTGTTGGTGTGAGTTTTCATAAGAATGAGGGAAACAGATTACCCCTACCTTCTGAGCAGGGCTAGTAGGAAGGTCTGATGAATCATGTTTTACACCTATTGGTTAAAATAATACAATATTTTACTACTAACAAAAAAAATTACTATACCTCTAATTCTGGACATGACAGACTGGGACCCAAACCAAAGACTTCTCTGCAGCCATGGAGGGGACAGACTACGAAGCTTGTCCCGGAAAGGAAAGGCCCGACCCAACCACGGAGGGGACAGACTACGAAGCTTGTCCCGGAAAGGAAAGGCCCGACCCAACCACGGAGGGGACAGACTAAGAAGCTTGTCCCAGAAAGGAAAGGCCTGACCCAACCATGAGAGAAGGCAGAGATGGGGACACAGGGAAGAGGCCACAGGGAGACAGAACCAACAAAGTCCCGTCCATGTCCTGTCCATATAACCGTGGTTATAGCCTAATGGCTTATTTTCCCATCTAGAGCCCTGCCAAAACCCCAAAGATTTGGCAAAATTTTCCCCAGTTACCAACTTGAGATTTTTTTCAGAGAAAGTAGACTTGTTTAGAAGTTTGGCTCCAGGCTGAAATAAAATTCTACCAAAGTTATAACTTAAAATATTCTTTGAGGGGAAAAAATAGCTCTGGGGAAAAAATAGCTCTGTAACTCTCTATTTTTCATATGTAATTATGTCCTTTTTATGCAGGATGGAGTTTCTATTAACTAGTGAGTCTTCCTGAAACAGCAGAAAAAGGACAAGGTTTGAGACCAAGCAGTTTAAAATCCTGACTCTGCTACTTACTAAACACAGTGCAACAAACAAGTAACTTTAACCTCTGACCCTCAGTTCCCCAATTTGTGAAACAGAGATAATAAGCTTGTGTTGAAAGACTATCAAAAGAACGAAAAATTAAAATAAGATTTGAAAAGGACCTAGCCTAGAGTCTACCATTCAACGGACACTGAACAAACAATTATTTGTTCATCTTTTTCCCACAATTTCCATTCTACCAACAGATCGGTTCAAACATCACTTGATTAGATAAGCAAATATGTGGCTATTTAAGCAAATTATCTTTAAAGTTTATTTTACTCCTGGAAGTATATTCAATACCTAATGGCTACTGGAAACGAAGATAAGAGTCTGGGTGATGGATAGAAGAGGCTCTCAGCAGATGGTTCACATCCTGAACAGAGAAAGATAGCTGAGAATGCCTTGCACCTCGAAGCAAGGATGATGGTGCTGGAGAAGTGGAGGGAAAAGTGTCTACGAACATACACTGCAGGCACAGTGCACTTGACAAGATAGCCACAGACCTGCAGAAATGATATGGAGAGAACAGCCTGCAGTTGGGTATGTGGAGACAGAGCATAGGACGTACCATTTTATTTCTATTCTCATACTTGACTAGTATAACTTGGTAAAGCAAGAGCTATACACTTTCAGACTAATGTCATCTCAAATTAGGTACTTATTAAGAAGGAAGTGGTGAGCAGAGGAAGGGAACCAGGATTTTCTCTGCACTTATTATGTTTTAAGCAGAATGAGGCTTTTTCTCATCTAATTCCATGTAATTTCATTCTGCAGAATTGCATGCCAATTTTATTTGATTAGATATACTTCTACCATCAGTTCAGTTCAGACCATAAAGGTGGTTTTTTTTTCATAGTTTTTCATCGCTCTTTTTTTTAATTTATTCTTTTATTGAAGACTAAAATTTACAGAATTTTGCTGTTTTCTGTCAAACCTCAACATGAGTCAGCCATAGGTATAAATATATCACCTCCCTTTTGAACCTCCCTCCCATTTCTCACTGCATCCCACCCCTCTAGGTTGTTACAGAGCCCCTGTTTGAGCTTCCTGAGCCATAAAGCAAATTCCCGTTGGCTATCTATTTTACACATGGTAATATAACTTTCCATGTTACTCTTTCCATCCATCTCACCCTCTCCTCCCCTCTCCTCATGTCCATAAGTCTATTCTCTATATCTGTTTCTCCATTGCTGCCCCATAAATAAATTCTTCAGTACCATTTTTCTGGATTCTGTATATATGTGTTAGAATAAGATATTTATCTTTCTCTTTCTGACTCACTTCACTCTATATAATAGGTTCTGGGTTCATCCACCTCATCAGAACTGACTCAAATGCGTTCTTTTTATGGCTGAGTAATATTCCATTGTGTATATGTACCACAACTCCTTTATCCATTCATATGTTGATGGACATCTAGGTTGCTGCCATGTTCTAGCTATTGTAAATAGTGCTACAATGAACAATGGGGTACATGTGTCTTTTTCAATCCTGGCTTCCTCAGGGTATATGCCTAGGAGTGGAATTGCTGGGTAATATGATGGTTTTCGGAGAAGACAATGGCAAGCCACTCCAGTACTCTTGCCTAGAAAATCCCATGGATGGAGGAGCCTGGTAGGCTGCAGTCCATGGGGTCGCTCAGAGTCGGACGCGACTGAGCGACTTCACTTTCACTTTTCACTTTCACACTATGGAGAAGGAAATGGCAACCCACTCCAGTGTTCTTGCCTGGAGAATCCCAGGGACAGGGGAGCCTGGTGGGCCGCCATCTATGGGGTCGCACAGAATTGGACACGACTGAAGTGACTTAGCAGCAGCAGCAGCAGCATGGTGGTTTTATTCCTACTTTTTACAAGAACCTCTATAGTGTCTTCCATAGTGGCTGCATCAATCTTCCATAGTGACTGTATCAATTTGCATTCCCACCAACAGTGCAAGAGTGTTCCCTTTTCGCTACACCCTCTCCAGCACTTATTGTTTGTAGACTTTTTGATGATGGCCATTCTGACTAGTGTGAGGTGATATCTCATTGTAGCTTTGATTTACATTTCTCTAATAATGAGTGATATCGAGCATCTTTTCATGTGTTTGTTAGCTATCTGTATGTCTTCTTTGGAGATATGTCTGTTTGAGTCTTTCTCCCACTTTTTTGATTGGGTTGTTTGTTTTCTGGTATTGAGTTATATGAGCTGCTTGTATATCTTGGAAATTAATCCTTTTTCAGTTGTTTCATTTGCTATTATTTTCTCCCATTCTGAGGGTTGTATTTTCACCTTGCTTATAGTTTCCTTGTGATTCATGGGGTCGCAAAGAGTCAGACACGACTGAGTGACTGATCTGATCTGATAGTTTCCTTTGCTGTGCAAAAGCTTTTAAGTTTAAACAGGTCCCACTTGTTTACTTTTGTTTTTATTTCCATTACTCTAGGAGATGGGTCATAAAGGATCTTGCTTTATGTCATCGAGTGTTCTGCCTATGTGTTCCTCTAAGAGTTTTATAGTTTCTGGTCTTCCATTTAGGTCTTTAATCCATTTTTGAGTTTTGGGTTTATTTCTGGGCTTTCTATTTTGTTCCATTTGTCTATATTTCTGTTTTTGTGCCAGCACCATACTCTCTTCATGACTGTAGCTTTGTAGTATAATCTGAAGTCAGAAAGGTTGATGCCTCCAGCTCCATTCTTTCTCAGGGTTGTTTTGGCTATTCAGGGTCTTTTGTGTTTCCATATGAATTGTGAAATTTTTTGTTCTAGTTCTGTGAAAAATGCCAATGGTAATTTGATAGAGATCGCATTGAATCTGTAGATTGCATTTGGTAGGACAGTCATTTTCACAATATTGATTCTTCCTACCCAGGAACATGGACTATCTCTCCATTGTTTATGGTGTCTTTGATTTCTTTCATTAGTGTCTTATAATTTTCTGTGTACAGTTCTTTTGTCTCCTTAGGTAGATTTATTCCTAGATGTTTAATTTTTTTTGTTGCAATGGTGAATGGGACTGATTCCTTAATTTCTCTTTCTGATTTTTCACTGTTAGTATATAGAAATGTAAATGATTTCTGTGTATTGATTTTGTATCCTGCAACTTTGCTAAATTCACTGATTAGTCCATAAAGGTTTTTGAATGAAAGAAAATTTAATTTTGAAGCTCAAGTTATATTCTTTGAATATTATCACCCAAAAGACAACCTGGAATTCACGTCAAGTATTTATTGATTTATTTGGAAAACATAACCTACTATGTATACTAGTGGTCCTCAAAGCAGCTCTCAAAGACTGTTTCAGAGGATCTGAGAGGTCAAGACTATTTTCATAATAATACTAAGGTACTCTGCCTTCTTCATTCTTATCATCTTGTGAGTAAGTGGACAGAGGCCACATGTTGTATGGGATCACAAGAGGCTGAATGCCGAAGTAGATATAAGGACTCAGCCACTGAATATTATACCAGACACTAAAGAGATTTGTAAAACTATAAAACATTGTCAATTTTCTTACTAATTTTTGTCTTCAAAAAGTTATTTTTCATAAAAATATTTTACTAATATTTAACGGATTTCTTATCTTAAATAAATTAATAAACAGTTTAAATATCTCAGTTTTAAATTTGTAACATGGCAAAAATTTATATAACCCTTATAAAAATGTATATTTGGGGTCCTCAATAACTTTGAAGAGTATAAAGAGTATACTTCAAAGTACTTTGATCCTGAGATCAAAAGTTTGAGAATCACTAGGATATACTATAGTTCACCTTTCTCCACCTACAACAAATCAAGATATGGTATGACTCAAGCTTCCCTGGTGGTACAGTGGTTAAGAATCCACCTACCAATGCAGGGGACATGGTTTGATCCCTGGTCCAGGAAGATCCCACGTACCAGGGAGCAACTAAGCCCATGCATCACAAATACTGAGTGTGTGCTCTAGAGATGGGTTCCGCACCTACTGAGCCAATGTGTCACAACGACTGAGTCTGCGCTCTAGAGCCCATACTCCGCAACAGAAGCCACCACAGTGAGAAGCCAGCAAACTACAACTAGAGAGTAGCTCCCGCTTCTGGGAACTAAATAAAGCCCGCATGCAGCAACGAAGATCCAGCACACCCAAAAATAAATTAATTCATTTTTTAAAAAAGAAAAGAAATGGTATGACACGACCCCAAATCCTGCTGACCTTGCCTGGGATAACATGAAATCCAACTTTCTACAAAGAACAAGAAACACACATCCTTTCTTCTTTTGCTCTTTCCAACCAAACTGTATTCCTTTCTGAGTGATGCAGACAGCATTTTTAAAATTAACAGGCTGTTAAATTTTGAGGGGGCTATATTTTTGCTATGAATTTCTGGGGTTTCTGCACTGTAGTTATTGAGATTCTCTTTGCTTAATGCATGATCAAATTTTGTAATATAGTTTTATGATCATGTAAAAGAATGAATGTACTCCTAAATGTTCCTTACTCAAAGCTGTCTCTCTTTCTCTATAGATGTAATATCCTCTTGGATCTCACTGAGAATAGTAATATAACTGGTTTTAAAGTTTTCTCCTTTGTTCCCAATTGCTTTGGAGTGAGTCCTGGACTGTGAGGACCACCAAGTAGCTATATATGTGAAAAAAACCTTTTAGAAGTGTTAGCCTGTATTGTTTGGTATTGATATGACCTGACCACCCATGTAAGTCACTGTTTAATGTTCGTACACTGTCCTCCATAGGGATTTTCTGTCTGTATCCCGTGGATGAAGAAGTTGCCTAGTACGCTTCACTCTGGAGAATCTAAAGCCCAAAAACTTTCAATAAACTCATCACACAGTTCACTGTGCTGCAGACCACACGATGCAATGTTATAGCTAACAGTTGCTGTTTCCCAACAGAGCAGTATAAATGTCAATACATTTCTTCCCTATTAATGCTGATACTCTGTTCCAAGTCTTTCGGGTGAAAACTTGAAATATCTCAAATACTAAGCTCTTTTTCTATAGGAAGCAAATTGTGTAGAGACTGATTAGTCAAAAATAGTGCCCATAAGAACACCTAACATGGCCAAAGTTTTTAAAGAAAATAAAATACCTCAGGAAAATGTGTGTTGGATGAAAACCTTACCCCCTCCCTCCAGATCCATGTGATACCCTCCTGTTATTAACCACTCCTCTTGCACTCTAGTCCCTGGAGTACTCTGTTCTCCAAGGACCTCAAACTCCTAAACCCACTCCAGATCCACCCCTTTATCCATCCACCCAGATCCCAAAGGGCATCATTTAATTCCACGTAATTTCAACCCTTCTATCACCAGCATCATCAACTCCTTTTCAGTTTCAACTTCTCAGCAGAATGCAACATGGGGTGGTCCACTGTGCACCTGTGGGCTCGAAACCAGGAAAGCACAAGTGAGGGCTGGCTCCAGAACAGCACTGCCTGCACTTGAACATCAGCCCTGCTACTCATTAGCTGCAGAATATTGAGTGATGTATTCAACTTTCCAGTCTCATCTGCAAAATGCAGATGGTAAAGACAGGAGCTTATTTTACAGCAGTGTGGTGAAAACCAAGAGAGTTATTACACATAAGATACTTGGCACAAAGTAAGCGCTCAATGAATGTTTGCTATTTTTATTTGCTATAACACCTGGCTGCCAAGCTGTGATGGAGGAACTCTGTGGATTAGTGCTTCAACACATAGATGGTGCCTGGTTCATCCTTATAACCTGCTCATGACCCTGGAACCTTGTTGCATCATCCAGATTCATTTCCTCAGATGTCCCCTCAAACCTCCATCTCTCTGCTCAAGCCCCAATCCTCTGTGTCTGCTCCTCCTCACCTGATGATCTTGCTCCTGATTTCACAGAAGCCATAACCTGCTATGAACTCCTACCAGTCTATTAGCTCAGACAGTAAAGAATCCTCCTTCAATGCAGAAGACCCAGGTTTGGTCCCTGAAAGTTGGGAAGATCCCGTAGAGAAGGGAATGGCAACCCTACTCTAGTATTCTTGCCTGGAGGACCCCATGGACAGACGCAGAGAGTAGGACACAAGCGGCTAACACATTCCCCAGGAACAGCATGCATGCCCATTCTTTAAATTCTCCCTCTTTGAGAGGAATAGTCCTCCTCCTGCTGGAACAATATTCTCCTGTGTTCTAAACTTCATTCTTCCTGCCTCCTTCCCGCTCCAGCAGTCATAACTTCTACTTCCTAATCTTTAGTTTATTTCTCTCTCCACTAACTACCTCTCCTGAGCCTAAAGTTTGACTCACAGACTTCCATCTTAAAACAAAGCCCCCTTCTAACTCCACTCACCTCTAGCTCACTTTATTTCTCCCTTCATAGCCAAACTGCTAGAAAAAAATCTCCACACTCATATTCATTACTCAAATTTTCAACACTTTATAATGTGTACTGCTGCTGCTGCTGAGTCACTTCAGTCGTGTCTGACTCTGTGCGACCCCATAGATGGCAGCCTACCAGGCTCCCCCGTCCCTGGGATTCTCCAAGCAAGACCACTGGAGTGGGTTGCCATTTCCTTCTCCAATGCATGAAAGTGAAAAGTGAAAAGTGAAGTAGCTCAGTCATGTCTGACTCTTAGCGACTCCATGGACTGCAGCCTACCAGGCTTCTCCATCCATGGGATTTTCCATATACTATGACACCATTAAGCCCTCCATCTAAACTTGCTTTGGTTTCCAGTGACCTCATATGCAAAAACCAGAGGATTTTGGAGTTTGTACATTTTGCTTACTCTCCCACCCTTGAATCGCTCTTGTATATTTTGGTGGCTTCATTAGACTGTAAGTTCATTAATGTCAAAACAACAGCATGATTTTGTCTCTAAATCCAAGCACATAAGATGGTGCCTAGTCTGTACTGAATGAGTCAATGAAATAAAGAATCAATGAAAATAATCAGTCTTGGTGGCTCCAAAGCCTTTAGTGTGTTATCTCTGTTGATTTCACCTTAAGACTTAAAAAGTGATTCTGTAAATTACTTTGTTGGCAAAGTGAGATATCAAGGAACCAAGGTTCTACCGATGCTACTCTATTTAGCTCTTGGTTTTTTCCTGTGGAAATATGTTTACTGGTTTAATGAGTGATCAAGGGTTTATGTCTTCAAAGTCTCAGCCTGGCTCACAACACAGAAGGTTGTCCAACACACTTCAAGGCCACATAGCTTTATCAGTGGTATTACAATGACCCTGGAAGCTGAAGCTAGTACCCCTCCTAGTTAATCTTTCCTGTAATACAGTCTCAGATTCAGTGTTTTCTCCTCTCCTTTCCTCTAAACACAATAGGGCGGGGACTTCCCTGGCAATCTGGTGGTTAAGATTTCACCTTCCAATGTAGGGGGTGCAGGTTCAATCCCTGATCAAGGAGCTAAGATCCCACATGCCTCAAGGCCAAAAAACATAAAAAACAGAAGCAATATTGTAACAAATTCAATAAAGACTTAAAAAAAAAAATGTTCCACATCAAAAAAAGATTAAAAAAAAAAACCAATAGGATGTACTTAACAAAATTTTGCAAGAAGTACTACAACATAGAAAGAACTCTTTCTTTATTGTTTATACTTTTGAGGGGAATGTTTTTAGACTTAATATTTTTAGAGCAGTTTTAGGTTAACAGCAAAATTGAGAAGACGGAACAGAGATTTCCCATGCCCCATCACCCACTCCACACAGGCACAGCCTCTGCCATTATCAACATCCCCCACCTGAGTGGTACATTTGATACAACTGATGAATCTATTTTAACATCATAACCACCCAAAGCCTGTAGTTTACATTAGGCTTTGCTCCTGGTGTGGTACATTCTATAGGTTTGGATAAATGTACAATGACAAGGATCCATCATTATAGTATTATACTATAATATCATACAGTATTTTCACTGCCCTAAAAATGCTCTGTTTCCTCTATTTATCTTTCCTCAATCCCTCCAACCTCTCATAACCTACATAATTTATAACAATAACAATGCATTAAAGAAATGAAGCTACTACAAAATTAACATTATACTAAATCAGCAAAATGAATTAATGAATTGGTTTTCTTCATTCCTAAACTTCTTTACCCTAAACAAACCATGCATCCGATGAGGAGAGTGAAAGGAATGAAGACATTTCTTTTGTTATTATTATTACGGCAAATAATCTGGCATCACTTTAAAAAGGAAAAGATTATTGCTTCCCACTTAGCTTTGTCTCCATGGCAAATTCCAATTCTTTGAGAATAATAAAAGACATAAAGCATATAATTTTCATCCCTTTCATTCTATAATTTTCTTGATTCAAAATAGAAACCCAGTAGGATGAGTACACTGATATTTCTATACATTTTGATTAAATAAAAATATAAAACTTTGACTCCATTAAGCAGATCTTCTCTATAGTAATCAAAACCTACCTGCAGCATAAAGAAAATACGTTATCAAATCCAATAGCTTGATCTCTCATCAATCCCGAGAAGGAAATATCATCATTCATTTACTGATTGATCTCTCACCAAACATTCATTATGCTAGACACTGGCAATACAATGAATAAGATCCACTTCCTGCCCTCAAGATTTTCAGAGTCAGCAGGAGAGACAGAACCCAAATTACAACATGGCAAGAATCTTATCTATCCTCAGCTATGACAATTCTAAGGACAGCATTTCTATTAGATTAATATTAAAGTCTGAGAGGCTTGCCTTGGCTCTTAACTTCAAACACTTAACTATTCAAGACTTCCTCCAGTTTGCTCATCATTTCCAATAAATTTAGCTAAGACCCTTTCCTCAAACAATCCTTACCCTTGGTCCACAAAACTCAAGAATTGGTAACAAAAAAAAAGTGAAAGGAAATAGAACAACAACGTGAAAAGGATTTGTAAAAATCCTGCCACCAAGAAGTTGTTGATGAGGGCAGAGGACTGGTAATTCACCACCACACAGAATCAAGGTTTTTAAACAGTTTAGACATTAAACTTCACAAAGGAACTTTCAGAATGCCATCTGCTAATCCCCTAAATCTTATAATCCTAAGTTATTTTATTTTCCCATGAAAATAAGTTCTCCATCATGGTCACAATCCAAGGTTAACTCACCAAGACCTATTTCTTTGACTCCTTCAATAAACATTAAAAATGCCTATGAAGCACTGTGCCAAGAGTTGGGGATGTGAAGTCAAATAAGATCCAGTCTCTGCCCCAAAGAGCTTAGAGTCTAGTGGAGGAAATTAATGTTTGCAGAAGAATGCTGTTTTCTAAAATATTCACAAGGAATTTTGAAGAGCCAGGAAAGGGAGGCATTCAAGTCAGGCTGAAGAGGGAGAGCCCCAGCACACTGCCCTGTCAGAGGACATGTCTGAGCTGAATTTGAAGGTTGAGAAGGAATCAACTGCCCTAGAAAGGGGACAGTAGGTGAAGACACAAAACACACCAGAAAGATGGCTGATGGCTGCTTTGAGAATCTGCAAGCCAAGCCATCTATTACAGGGCTTCTAAATTGTCACATGTCACAGAACCACATGCTTCTGATCAGTGTATTAAGGATCTGGACTCACAGTTGATATGAAAGATAAGCTTCATAAAGAAATACGTTGCCAGTGAGATCCCAGTATGTTGCAGATTGCAGAAAACTGAGATGCTTAAATTATTCTGGTTAATGGGCTTACTCTCCACTGGTTATGTACAGTAGACTGAATGGACAGAGGTAAACAGACCTCTAAATAAGACCCAGGGAGCACTGGCCCAGGAAGCGCAGGTTGCAGAGTGAATTATTAATCCTTGTACTGATCCACAGTCAAAGGCAGGACTGATTTCTAAGTGAAGATATCTTATTCTGAATGCTGTGACTTTAAGGTTAAAAATAGACTCATAATTCCCTCGACTCTCTTTCTCTATCACTGGTGAAAAATGAAATAGCTCCGTTGGGTGGTAATTGATGCGTCTGACACTAAAATTTCATTCTCTATACTGCCATCCATTGAAAGGCACAGTAAGAGAAGAAGGGAGTCTTGACATGCAAAATGGCGCATTTTTGACACAAAGCCATTGAGATATTTGTGAAAGAGCATTTTCTACTGGGACAGAAATGCAGTTCTATTTCAAAGGCCACCACACAAACTTCACTTTGAGCAAACATTTCAGAGTAAACACATATACAATGGTGAAAAGAGGAAATTTTTTTGTTTTTTAGAAATACCTAGGAAAGGTAGAGTAAGGGGTAAATTTTTTACTTTCTTTTTTTATACAAACTATTGAAAAATATAAAAAGCTAGAAGTCAGAGTTCCTAGCACATAATAAGTGTGCAATTTATTGATCTCAGGGACATAAATAGACACATAAGCACAGATTATATAAATATATATAATCAGTCTAATACCCTTCATTTTACTTCAATTTGTTTTTGTTCTTCCCAATAAATTACTTACTAAATTAAAAAGTATCTATTTAATCCATATAATACATCTTATATTCACATAAAAAAATATTTACTAGTATCTACTTCATATCAGACACAGTCCTCCATGCAGGCAGAGCAGTGAATAAGATACACTAGGTTCTTGTTGTAATGCAGGTTAATTCCACAGAGAGATGTACAGTACCAAGAAGTAAAGAAACATGATCATTCCAGATGATGTTAACAATTTAATAATAAAACAGTGATGTAACAGGAATGTGAAAGAGTTATGATGAAAGGACCAGGAAAGGCCTCTTTGTGGAGGCTCTTTTCAACTGAATACCAAATGATGAAAAGGAGTTGGTCATACAAATTGAAAAGGGTCGGGGGGGTGCGGTGGGGGGAGGGCTTCCCTAGTGGCTCAATGGTAAAGAATTCCCCTGCCAATGCAGGAGATGCAAGTTTGATCCCTGATCTGGGAAGACTCCACATGCCATAGAGCAACTAAGCCCGTGCATCACAACTAGTGAGCCTGTACTCTAGAGCCTGGAGCCACAACTACTGAAGCCCCTGTGTCCTAGAGCCCGTCTCTGCAAGAAGAGAAGCCAGTGCACCGCAACTAGAGTGTAGTCCTTGCTCGCTGCAACCAGAGAAAAGCCCATACAGCAATGAAGACCCAGTACAGCCCAAAATAAATAAATAAACAAAAATTTTTAATTTAAAAAAATTAAGTGGAGGGAAAGAACATGTATGTGCACATGCTAAACATGTATGTGTGCATGCTAAGTCGGTTCAGTCATGTCCAACTCTGCGACCCTATGGACTGCAGTCTGCCAGGCTCCTCTGTCCATGGGATTCTCCAGACAAGAATACTGGAGTGGGTTGCCATGCCCTCCTCCAAGGGAGCTTTCTGACCTAGCGATCAAACCCATATCTCTTATGTCTTCTGCATTGGCAGGTAGGTTCTTTACCACTAGCGCCACCTGGGAAGCCCAGAATTCAATTCAATTTAATACAAGTATAAACAGCCAGAATTAAAACCAGCTGCTTACAATAGAATACCAAATAAAATGATTTACCCAAAGGAAGTTCTTTTTCTCATAGCTTGGCTCTCCAGAGGGAGACCCAAGCTCCCTCTAATGTTTCCTTTGATACCCCTGATGTATCTCTTTTCTCCTTATGCTCACCCAGAGGGGCATTCTATCACTTTCCAGGAAACCAGCATCCAGGGGGTGGTGGCGGGGGGGGCGGGGGGGGGGGTGTGGGGTGGGGGGGGGAAGAATGGAGAAGGGTGAAGGGTAAAAGGCCCAGCCAGTCCAGCCAGTCCCTTCATATCAGAAAATAATAGCCTCCTGAAAGCTCTGCCCATAAACCTCAATTTACATTTGCTCTGAACACTGTTCCACAGCTACTGCAAAGCAGCTTGGAAAGCTGCATGCCTTTAACTTGCCTGGACCTTTTGTAGCCCCTTTGCCTCCTTGGAGCAGTTCTCTTGGGATTACTTCAGATGCTGTCTCCTGGGCTTGAAGTCCTAAAAATTCCCACTGAATAAAACATAATTCTCAACTCTTAGGCTGTGAATATTTTTTAAGTGGATAACACTCATAACCCTGTCCTCTTCCACTGCCTTCATCTCTCTGCTTTAAAAAGGACTCAGAATATTGAACTGACAGAACTCATTCTTCCAAATCCATTCTGGTTATTACCACTGTCCTATTCATTCACATTTATGAGAAGCACTTCTTTATTTGTTCTAATATTTTCATTTACCTGGTACTCTAGATAGATTTCCATGTGATTCTTTACCTATCTAATACGTATGGGAAGAAAAAAAAAATTCTTTAAAAATCGAAACTGTATCTCTTTCTGATATTGAAGTTTGGGGGAGTGAAACTCATATTAGTGGGAAAATAATCTCTACACAGCTCCTTTTCACTCTGAGATACCTAGGGAGGCAAGAAGAAAAGAGCGAAATTTCAAAGCTCCTGCCAGCGCTTCAGTGCTGTGAAACATTAATGAGCTTCTGGATTTGCAAAGGTGGGCCCAGAGCCTAAGGATGTTTGAGAGTTAAACTGCTCTGCATAATGAAATAAAGGTAACTGAGTTTCCTGAGGAATTGGAGAATAAAGAGGTCTGGGAAAACGGAGGGAGCAGGGAGCTGGGAAGGTGGCAGTTGTCCAGCCTCACATTAGAGCTTGCAGGATTCCAGCATGACCCGAGAGGCAGGCAGCAGTGATTCTGTAGGTGCATCCTGTGGGCAGGCACTGGGCAAATGCTCAGAGATCATGTCACACCCAGGACAAGCCATTATTTTTAAATCTGGGGAGCTTAAAAGGAGGCAGTGAGTCTCAAAGAAGGGGAGGAGGCTGGAGCTTCTCTGGAGTCTCCAGGGCAGAGACACATGGAAGGGATTTACACCTCTCGCCCTGAAGGATACTGCCCTGCATGCTGAGACAGACAGTAAGGTCAGACAAGCCCTGAGTTCCAGCAACTGCTTTAGATGAACCTCATTCCCTCCCCTCACTTCTCAGCAACCCCCTCCCCACCACCACCACCCAGCACCTTCAAGTAGAGTCTTCTGCAAATGCAAACGCAGCTGGCAGGGGCACCTGGTGTGGCTGAACCCTGATTCCCAAGTGTGACACGCTGTTTTCTCTGTGGTAGTTAAAAAGGTCTGTTTTCCTCCAGAGATGTCTCTTCCTCTCTGGGGCCCAATGACTTTCAGTGTAACTTTCAGTAACATTACTGTGTATTACAGTGGTTCCAAGCACCCCAACTATGCCCCACCCTCTGGCCTCCACTTACACTGCGCCTCACCTGCGTGCCCCCCAGTACCAGTTAAGACAGAGCTCCTTCTGTCTCCTCTGCATACCAGGTTACATCCCTCCTCCCCACACACAGGCTGTTCCCACTTTTCCATGCTGCACCTACTTTCATAAAACTACATCTCCTATGGGGACTTCAAAAAACCAATTCAGGCCTCATTGCCTCCAGCAAGCCTCCCCCAGCCTCCACGTCTGACTTGAGGGACCTCCTTCATGCCCCACTTCATTCTGAAGATGCTCTACCCCAGCATATCACACTCTACTGAAGTCACTGATTTACTTCTACACCTCCTCAATAGCTGTATCTGTTAGGGGAAGCACACTGACTGAAACCGCCCACCCTGGCCAGGTCCTTTAGTAACCATTCGCATGAGTTGTTTTATGACAGGAGATCCTGGTAAGGAATACGGAACTAATAAGCCACCACCAACCGGAAGAGTTCGGGAAAGGTCAAAAGGACCGCGTGTCCGTCCACTTCCCAGAATCCCTCTCGCTAGTATCCATCTTGGCTGAGCGATGTGTGCGCCACCAGCAAAGACTCCGAATTAGAGTGATTAGCCAAAGACCCCCCGGAAACTGATCCCATCACCATAAAACCCTGAGACTGCGAACCACGTGGCAGAGCTGTTCTCCTGGGTTCCCTTACCCTACTGCTCTCCACCCAGGTGCCCTTTCCCAATAAAATCTCTTGCTTTGTCAGCACGTGTCTCCTCGGACAATTCTTTTCTGAGTGTTAGACAAGAGCCCACTCCTGGGGCCCTGAAGGGGGGCCTCCCCCTTCCTACAACATATCCAGAGCCTAGCACTGTGCCCACAACATAGTAACTGTTTAATAAATTTTTGATGATAAATATATGACATAAAAGTTTTTATTCCAAAGCCTAAAAAGATAATCAGATACAGATCTGCCCAAGAAGAGCACATTTCAAATAACTGTCAGGCAGGAATATGTCTTTCCAAGTCCTGATTTTTCCTTCAACATATAGCTATGACTCTTCTGGCCTCTATCCAGACCCTCATATTACTCTTCCCTAGTTAAACTAATAGCAGCCTTCAAACCAAAATTATGAATGCTGATTATTTCATTCAACAAGTATGTATCACACACTTCACACAGAAAGCGTGGTGCTAAGCCCTGGGAATACATTAGCAAACAAAACCGGCATTAATCCCACCCCCATGGAATTAAACCAATGAATAAACAGCTACAATATTACAATTGTGATAAATGCTTTATGATGAAAATGACAAGGTATAATGAAGAGTGTAGCAGTTTAATAGGGGAACCTAAACCAGTCAATCCTAAAGGAAATCAACTCTGATTATTCAGCGGAAGGACTGATTCCCATACTTTGGCCACCTGATGCGAAAAGCCAACTCACTAGAAAAGACCCTGATGCTGGGAAAGACTGCGGGCAGGAGGAGAAGGGGGCAACAGAGGATGGGATGGTTTGATAGCATCATTGACTCAATGGACATGAGTTTGAGCAAATTTCGGGAGATAGTGAAGGACAAGAAAGCCTGACGTGCTGCAGTCCATGGACTCACAAAGAGTTGGACACGACTTAGCAACTGAATAATAACAACAACCTAGTCTGGGTTAGAGATGGGAGGTTTGCCAGTAGGAGTGCATATGGATTAGGGCAGGCTTCATTCGGAAGTAAGAGTTTGCCAGCAACAGTGTGTGCGTGTGCATATGTGTGTGTGTGCATGTGTGTCTGTGAAAAGATGGTTATTACAGAGGGAAAAGCCCGTGTGCCTCCTGAGGGAGCACAGAGAGCTTTGGGAATGGAGAAGAGGGCAGTGTGGTGGAACCCTGAGCTCCCTGTACAAGTGAGTGAGGCTGCAGCGTATCTGGCTGGCTAAGCTAAATTAGTTTTGCCTTGGGAAATCTGTCAGAGAAAGACTAACTGTACAGGCTACATCTGTAGGTGCAGTTTTTCCAAAGTGAAAAAGAAGCATAATAGTGAAGTCACGGCACACAGAAATGACCGTCAACTGAAGAGGCAGCATCTCCAAACTGCCTAAGTGGAGGGACAGTCTTACTTCAATTATTCCAAGAGAACCCACCAGAACTAGGTTAAGCTAAAGAGACTTTGCATTTGGGGGTGGCGGTGCTTCTGGGAAAAGGAGTCTGTCAGATCCTGGGCACAAGTGACGGCTACAAGTCACCTCAGAGAGAACTTGGACTAACACCATAAACACAGAAGTGTTTCTGAAGATTGTAGCCAACTGATTTGAACACTGCAGCCACACCAGGCACATGAATTCTTTTTAAATTAACAGCATAGTATGAATGTTATTGGATCATTTAAAATTCTTATCTCCTATTTAGAAGGATCTGGATTTTTGTGTTACCTCTGAATCCAAATTTATACAATGCTGAGGGGTCTATGGTTTTCAGGCATCATTACAAAACAATGAGCACTTCCTAACAAGTGGTGGCAGCAAAAAATCTTGAATCTTGAGATCAGATTTCTTAGTTATGATGCCTACTCCAGAATCACCTCAAACTCTCAAGCACAGTAACATGTGAGGGTTAGTCCAGAGGTAGAGATTACTAGTATGTCAGGATTCCCATAAAAGGATATGAATTATGCCGTATACTACATAATGAACAACTTCCAACTTCCTATGTAAGTGTTATAATTACAACTCATGTTGAAGATCTTATGTTAGTAGTATTTGCTTTATGCAAGGAAAAATTATTTTCAGTTGAAATGGTAGGGTGCCAGCAGCTTACTTAATATATATCCTAAGTGGCTTAGGGGCTAAGTACATAATCCTTTCAGCTGGATGCCTCAATTACATTTATCTTACTGTAGTGACCTATTGCACAGTTAATCACCTTCAACTGTATTGTTAACCTGATGCTTTAAATATTCATATTCTCAGAACACATCAATTATTTTTCTGCCATTCTTTCACTTGAAAAGATCCTTGGCACATTAATGGCTGGTGAGATAACAGATGCTGTGTTCCTAATATTATAAATTATTGTGACTTCTACACTCAATGACTGGTTGTAACTTAGAAAATCAAAACCACAACTACATATGACTATAAAATGACAATGAAAATAGGAGTTCATTCTATACTTAGGGGCTGTTTGACATTTTCCAGCTTGCCCTGATTTTATAAAAAGAAATGACCTTGAAAATAGTTAAACCTATCAAGTGATAAGGCTGCAGTTCACTGAAATAGACAACATGTTCATGTCTTTATAATACTGTTAAGCATTCATGAAAGCGAAAACAATGTTATTGCTCTTTAACCAATGTATACTTGTATTTCATAGGCTTATGCATATTCACCACAAGGCCATTCTAATCTTTGTTTACCTATGGCCCTCTGAGCTTGGAAATAAAGGCAATCAGGTCTCAGCCTGCTAGACTAGGAAAAAAGATCAGATTTTCCAAGAGGCATAAGGAGCTGGTTGATGTTTTATCAGCCTGTGTTTAATTAGAGTGCTCTCAGTAAAAACACCAATTCAGATTAGCTTCCTTTGCTCAGTGTTTATTAATATAGACACTCTTTAAAAGGGAACTTATGTTGACAAATAAATTTAGCTGTTGTCACTTTATAAAAGGAACAAGTACAACAATAACAACCAAAACAAAGAAGACAGTGGATGGAAAGAAAATACGTTTGAAACCCGGAGGTTACCAGGCCCACTATGTATACCCCCCCGCTGTGCTGGTACATTGCCTTCAGCCACACCTCAGGGCCTCAGGGTAAAGGGAACTGAGAGAAGGCTCTACAAAAGTCAGAATCTCCATGAATTGAAGACCAAAGATTCAGAGATCTAAAGAAAAGATCCTCTAAATAAAAGAAATACTCAAGACAGAAGGTATGTTTCTGTGTTTAGTTCAAGTTCTCTGAGGGCCTCCTCTTTCACTCCCACCCTATGCTATGCTAAGTCACTTCAGCCGTGTCCGACTCTGTGTGACCCCATAGACGGCAGCCCACCAGGCTCCCCCGTCCCTGGGATTCTCCAGGCAAGAACACTGGAGTGGGTTGCCATTTCCTTCTCCAGTGCATGAAAGTGAAAAGTGAAAGTGAAGTCGCTCAGTCGTGTCCGACTCTTCTCGACCCCATGGGCTGCAGCCTACCAGGCCCTCCATCCATGGGATTTTCCAGGCAAGAGTACTGGAGTGGGGTGCCATTGCCTTCTCTGCACTCCCACCCTAGCTGAGTCAATTCAGAACACGAAGTTTAAATGTGCACGTAGTGTTCAGCTGTTTTTTCCCAGGAGGTTCCTAGGAAAGGGACTTGAAGGAGGATGGCATGAAAATAAGGCTTCTTATGAGATATGGGACTGCTTTCAATATTCTGTAAACAGCTGGGGAACAGGGTCCCTGGAGAAAGAGAACCAGGCATGATTTTTTTTGACAGAAGAGAAGCCATTTTTGGCCAAAGCCATTTTGTGGTGTAAGCTGGCCACAGTGCTTGCCTTGAATGGATCTAAGTAATTAATGACCTTAAAGGACGTGGGGGACTATGGGAACAAAAGGAAAGCAATCGAGAAATGACAGTAGTCTTAGTTCTTCCTCAGAAGATGTACAGAACAATCTGATACACACTTGTGAGTCATTTGCAGGAACCAAGGCTCCCACCCAGGTAGAGGACTTAAGTACCTGCTGACACCGCAGCCTGGTTAGAACCTGACCCTCAAGACTCCAATCAGCTAAAGCTTGGACTCAGCAAACTTTGCCCCAGTTCTATACTAAACTGTCTTCTGCTCAAGCCCCCTCATGACTAGGCATGTACCCTTCACTTAAAGCTTCCTCAGTTTTGCTGTTCAGAGAGACACTGCTTTGGGAAAAGTTCTCCAGTGTTCTCCTTATCTGCTGCAAGTAATAAATCCTTCTCCTGATGTTTGGCTTGGTTGTGTCTTTTGGCTCAAGGACCCACCAAGAAGCAAAAACAGTTTTCAGGTAACAGGAGAGATGGAGGGAGGAAGAAAGATTTCTTAGAAAACATTCTTTCTACTTAATACAGGGACGAGTGGCACTGCTGGGACTATGATTAAAAAAAGCTCACTAACTGCGGTTCGCAGTGATGTCCATGAGAAACACACCTGAAGGTGAAAAAAGTAACTGTCGTGGCCAGGTCCAGAGAGGAGCTGTTCCCAGCACTAGGATCTTCCTGGACACCCACTCATTCACTTGCTCATACTGAATGAGTATCTATCACGTGCCAGGCACGCTGTCCTTGCAGTGAGCAAGACTGACAATGTCTCTGCTCACATGGAGTTTACACTATTTTAAGTGGTGACTAATAGAAACAGTAATAACCAATACCTTTGGGAGAGCAATCAGTGCCATTAGGAAAATATCCATCCATTAGTCTATTCATTCCCTCACAGAAGACTGAATGCATGTTGTGCTAGCAGCTGGAAACACACAATGGAAACTAAAACACAGGTGAAATTTGGGGATGAGTCACATATATATGGTAACGAACCTATAGGAATTAATGAGGTCACCCAGATATAGAGTGTGTAGAGGACAAAGGAAAAAAGGGGGGAAAATGCCACAAACATAAAAAAGTATTTAAACTTAAACTAGGAAAGTGTTTCAAGTAGGAGCCATCCATAGTACACACATTTTTTATGTCATGGATGAAACTGAGCAGGACCCCGTAGGGCTCCTGGGCACAGAAACACTTCTGTGTCCCTCATTCCCTCATTCCTTATTTGGAGGGAATAGGCTTCAGCCTCCAAGAGCTTCCCCAAGTTCCACAGGGCAGGTTCAAACAGATGCCACTCACAGAAGGAAGGGGATACGGAGACAAGGCAAGAGCAGCCAAGACACCACGGTGCAGCCTTGGGAGAGGGTCCTGGCTCCACCTCAAGGGACACACATAACAATGTCTTTGAGCTCCTCCTAGAACTAAAACCCCCACCAAATGGAAGATGTTAACTACTTGATGTTAACCATACAAACTCATCAGGAGAATGCCTGAGGCCAGATTAAAGGAGTTGCAGGCCCTGCAAGCGCCCTGATCCTTATCAGCAACCCCACACTGAAACCATTGCTATGAAACTCCTCACCAAATCCACCCCAAGTTGGGACACATGGTTTTGAAGGGCATGAGCCCGCCGTGTACCCCTTTGCCTGGCAAAGACAACAAAGCTATTCCTTTCTACTTCACCCAAAACTGTCTCTGAGATTTGATTTGGCACTGGTACACAGAGGCCAAGTTTTCAGCACCGTGGAGTCAATACCAAGAGAATCCAGGACTCACTGGATTTAGCAACAGGGTGACATCAACTAGAGCAGTTTCAACTGAGTTATAGGCCTGAACCTAAGACTGCACTGGGCAGGTGAGCCCATGAGATGTACGAAAATGCAGTCAGAATGCAGACAATTTCAGTTTTGATTGTGAAAGAAGAGACTGATTCCAGGATAAGTAGAGAAACAGTCGGGACAGAGGAGTTTTTTGGGTTTTTTTCCCTTTCTTTCTTCCTTTCTCTCTTCCTCCCTTCCTAAAATAGGAAAGATTTAACCATACTTAAAAGCTGAAAAGAGAGACTAATGAAGAATAACTTGGTGGACTGAGGTCCCTGAAAGAATAAAAAAGAGTGGGATCCAGAAAGTAGGAGGAGACTCCTTTCCCCTGGGAACTGAGGGACAGGTGGAGGAAAGATGCTGAGGAGTGGGGTAAGGAGCAGAAGTGAAGGATTAAAGGTTGAAAGACTCTTCTACCGGAATGGCCTCAGGCCAGGAAAATTCTCAGGCAAGATTTACTGCGAAAGGAAGAAGCCCCCAGAGACTGGAATGTATATTTTAGGTTAGGTTAATTGACAACTGGTAAAAGTGAATGGGAGGTTTGAGAGGGGAGAAGGTGGGTTATAGTTTAATAAATTTACTTAACAGAGAGACATATAAAATCTGTCCAACTAGGCAGAAATACTTGGGGAATACAATGATTCAAACATCTGCAAATAAACATTTTCATTTATCACTCCATGTCTGGGGTAAAAAACCTTGAAATGTAGATAGAGCTGAATCAACAAGCTCAGTACCACAAGAGGGTTATACAGGAGCAAATATCTCTGCACACATACATCTGAAGTGAAGGGGTGAGGAATTCAGAGAAATAAGGTCAGTTACCTAACCTCAGGCAAGCTGCTTCCCCTTGCCGTATCCCAAATTTCCCTTCTTTTTTTTTTTTTTTTAAGGAAAATACTATCTATTTTCTTTAAGCTCCTCAGGGATACTGTTGAGATGAATGCACTGTATACTTAAAACTCTTAGCCAACTTAGAAAAGAACCTGAGAACATCAAAAAGCCCACACTAAACTGGAACAACGTCTGGGCACTGGCTACACTGGGCCACACAATGGGAGGCTCCCTTTACATTCCGATGAGTACAGGTACTGATGAGTACAGGGCTCTTTTCAGGAACATTCCTCTCACCTGAATCATTTGTTCCACTGTGCATGACTGAAACCTAACCTAACGAGCAAGAAGAAAGATAGCATCACGCTGTCTGAACACGCTTGAAGGCCTGTGACTCTCTTCTTACTACTTGCTGTGGGAAAAGGCATGTTAGTTCTTTGCTTATCCAAAATGTTAAGCCCTTTATTTACCGAGTGTCAGCTCAGTCAACACAGAGCGGCAGCCTCTGTTAATTCTTCAAGATGGCAGGATCCTAGAGCCTGGGAAGCATGTCAATCACTGTGCCCTGCACACGTCAAGTACTCAACCTAATGTTTGCCGGATAGTGCCTGCCTGCCTTGCTCTGCCATAGAACATGCAGGCATGTGCTCCTTAAAAGCAGCAATATCTGTCGGCCAGGTGATGCGGGATAGCTTGCTCATTTTCATCTAATTTTTTATGGAGGTGAAATTCATATAACAAAAATTAAAAATTTTAAATGAACAACTCAGTAGCATTTACGGCACTGAAAATGTTGTAGAAGTACCACCTCCACCTAGTTCCAAAACATTTAATCACCTCAGGACAACACCCTGTACTCATTAAGCAGTTGCTCCTGACTCCCTCTTCCCACAACTCCTGGAAACCACCAATCTGAGCTCTATCTCTGTAGGTTTATCTCTTTCGGATATTTCATATAAATGGATTCATACAATATGTGGGCTTTTGGGTCTGGCTTCCTTTACTTAGCATAATGTTTTTGCAATTCATCCATGCTATGGCATGCATTAACACTTCTTCCTTTTCATGGCTGAAAAATATTCCACTGTATCGATACAACACAACTGGCTTATTCATTCATCTATTAATGAACATCTGGGATGTTTCTACCTTTTAATAATAGTGCTGCTACAAACATATGTGTACATATATTTGTTAAGTATTGTTTTCCAGTCCTTTTGGAGATATACTTAGGAGTAGAGTCACTTAGTCCCATGATAATTCTATGTTTAATTTTTTAAGGAACTGTTTTCCACAGTGGCTGTACCACTTTGCAGTCTTACCAGGAACTGTACAAAGATTCTAACTTTTCTGTATCCTCACCAACACTTCTTATTTTCCACTGTTTTGATTATAGCTATCCTAGTAAATGTTAAATGGTACCTCACCGTTTCCTGATGACCAATGATCTTGAGCATCTTTTCCTGTATTCGTTAATAACTTCCCTGGAGAAACGTCTATCCAAGCCCTTGGCCCATTTTTAAACTGGATTGTTTGTCTTTTAGTCATTTTTAAGCAAGGTACTCCGATACTTGTCTCTAAACATACTGCTTCAAGCAGCTGAGATGCAAAACAAGATGTTAACAGTATAGTGTTAAGAGGTTATGTTCTGAAATCAGACTGCTTGGGTTCACTCTGTACCTGACTATCTTTATGACCTTGACAGAGCTATGTCTCTGAACCAGAGATTCCC
The DNA here is from genome assembly GCF_055505025.1 of Bos grunniens. Classification (NCBI taxonomy): domain Eukaryota; kingdom Metazoa; phylum Chordata; class Mammalia; order Artiodactyla; family Bovidae; genus Bos; species Bos grunniens. The sequence continues at coordinate 49,932,554 of NC_141180.1, forward strand.
ATTGTAAGATGAAGACATTAATACTAAACTTCACGGATGTGTGATGAGCAATAAATAATTTAATCAATGTAGTATACTTAACTGTGTCCAAGACAAAGCAAGAACTATAAAATTGTCAATAATCAATAAAATTTGTAGAGACAGCATCTCCATGTAATTACATTTCCCATAGAGACGGGAGAAATGCATGAACCTTTGCCAGATTCAGCCATGCAAGGGAAAAGGGAACTCCAGCAAGGAAGTATGTTAAGTATAAATGTTAGTACAAAATGGTCTCAAAATAATGAAAAGCAATTGATAAAATATTGTTCTTTATACCTTTTAACAACATAGGAAAGCATTCTTATACTGTAGAACAGAAGGCAGAACCCACATCTGCAAAGAAAGTTTGATGATACAAACACTAAACAAGGACCAAACCTCTGTCCCATCATACAGTCCCTAGAATGAAAAAGATGGAGAAAGCTTGCAGGCTACAGTATTTTATAACTGTCATTTCTTTGAAATGTCTATCCATCACTGAGTAGGAACAATAAACCATATTATTGAGAAGCATCAAGATTCTCTCCTTTCTGTACAAACAAAAACTTCATCACAACCAGGGGAATCATGTCAAGCAGTGCACCCACTCACATCCAAAAGTCACATGCATCTTTCTGCTAAGTCTATGCTGCTGCCTTTATGCTTTGCAGTCTTTAGAAACGCACGCTCATTGTAACATGTGACACCAATCCAATGTCAATGGGCAAAGGCCTCTGTGCTCCAAGTCTATCCCAGATTTGGTAACGAAAAGTTCTTCCAGGGTAGGGGTTCAATATCTCTTACTATATTGTTGTTATTCAGTCGCTAAATTGTGTCTGACTTTTTGCGATCCCATGAACTGCAGCATGCCAGGCTTCCCTGTTCTTCACTATCACCCAGAGCTTGCTCAAACTCATGTCCATTGAATCAGTAATGCCATCCAACCATCTCAACCTCTGATGCCCCCTTCTCTTCCTGCCCTCAATCTTTCCCAGCATCATGGTCTTTTCCAATGTCTTCAGGGTCTTTGCTCTTACTATATACTCTGGTTGAATTAAATCTTCTGTTTATAATATACAATTTCATACCTGTAATTTTTCCTGTCATTTTACATTGCTTTAAAAAGGAATGAAGTCCTGACTTCACTTGAATTCCTTAGGGAGCTTGAGTTTTCTAAAGGCTTATGTATCTCCTTCCCCACATTCCCTCCACCAGCAAATTTAAACCTTGACATACTGATTAACTTAGATTATAATTCATGAGCTCTGCAAAGGATAGATGCAAAGGAACTAAGAGTCATGGGTAAATTCAAGTTTATTCTCAATACTGGAACAAATGAATAAGATGGAAGGGGTGGTCAAAAATTAGTAAATCAAAAGGAAGGAAACAAATCAGTAAATGAAAAGGTAAAATGCCAAAATTAATTTACAAAGTAGAGAGAAGGGAAATTAGTGAAAGTCTGTTACACAGCAAAAAACTTTCTCTGAAAAACCTCTAATTATATGATATATGAAATGGGCAAGCTTAAAAGTGAACTTACTGTAAAAAACACAAATTATGTTCTTAGGAAAGCAAATAGAAATTAGTCCTGGATTAGTCATCAAAATGTTCTTGCTTGTCCCAGATCACAGTTAAAGAACAATTAAGAGGCAGAATAAGGTAATGCACATACAATGCACTGGCAGCTCCAGGTTTGAGTTCCAACTCCACAAATATGGCAAGAAGCTTAGGTCCAAAATGTAACTAATAAGCTCATTTTTCCCAAATTATGGAAATGATTTTGATTTTTCAAATTTGGTGATAATCAGAATTTGTTGCAGCTTAATTCTGGATGCTGCCCCTTTTTTTATTTTCTGACCATTATAGAAAGTACAGAAATCACAGAATGCTGCTCTTGCTGCTAAGTCGCTTCAGTCGTGTCCGACTCTGTGCAACCCCATAGACAGCAGCCCACCAGCCTCCACCGTCCCTGGGATTCTCCAGGCAAGAACACTGGAGTGGGTTGCCATCGCCGTCTCCAAATCACAGAATAATACAAAGAAAAAAGAAAGGGACTCTATATATACTATAATGTATACTACATACATGTTATACTTTTCTAACACTGTTTTTTCAATTTAGTTATAATTCACAAAGAATTACATGTATAGATTTAGATATAATCTGATTAATTTGAATACTGATAGGCGTTCATGTGACTCATGCCCCCATAAGTACACGAAGAATATCTATAACCATATAAAGTACTATAATATTTTAATTTATAATATTATAGAATTCCTAATTTTAAAATTAGCAGAGAACCATGGACTAGCAATCAAATAAAACCACATTGCAGTTTATTAGGTATTTATAAGTTAAGAAAAGGGATATTTTTGGTATAGTTCCTGGTTATCACAGGCAAGAATGAACTATTTTGTGTTATCCTAAATTGAGAATTTACATATTATGATTTCTTCCCTCCCAGAAATACATCTGATTACAAAATATCAGATTGATGTTTTATATATATACATACATATTGTTCAATTAATATTGTACCATGGTTATTTCCCCATATTATTAAAAATGATTAATGGTTCAAGTAACTTCTTTTTAGTTTCACTTATAATTCATTTAACCACTTCACATTGCTGGGCCTTTTCTTTTTTTCCATTAAAATAAAGAAAAATACTAGTTGCACCAAATAGGATCACTATGAATTAATAATTTTACACTCTTGATAAATACTTTCAAATTCGCTTTGTACCAATCACAAATCAGTGCAAACAACAATAGCAGTAACATGGAAGTGACTTAAGTTCTTGCTAACATTTCAGCATTAACATTTCTTATTAATTTCTGCCAAATGGCATTTCCCTACTTGTCTTGCTTTGACTATTAGTAAGATTAAATATTTTTTCACATTTTTATAGGCTAATTCTTTTGTGACTTCTCTGTGTATTACACTATCTTGTCTATCGATTCTTCCATGTAAAATCTAAATAATCATCTGGAAGAAATGTCTCAAAAATACTTAGTTTGGAAAGACCGCCATATTTATAATGCTTAGCCCTTCATCTACAAATTTAGTATGTCTCTCCAATTAATCTATCATTTCTTAAAGTTTGTATTTTTTTTGTACATTCCTTGTGGTAGTTGTGGCCTCTAACAACACTTCTCAGAGATTTCTGCAAGCAAAATACATGGCATTTTCCAAATCACCCTCCAATATATTTTTTTTTTTAATCAGAAAATTTGCTATGGTCATGACATGGGAATGACTATGATTTCCACTTTGGTCCAATAATTACAGTTTCTTAGTTCCCAAGGAATGGGTAGGGCTGAATTAACATTGGCACAAAAAAGAATCAATTAGATATCTCAATGATAACTGAATCTGAATGAACAGTATAGTTCCTTTCAGTGGGAAATATAGCTGACATACAATATTATGTTAGTTTCAGGTGTGCTGCATAATGATTTGACATCTGCATACATCAATTTGACACTGCATATGTCTAGTAGCCATCTGTCCCCAATCAAAGTTACTACCGTATTATTGACCATGTTCCTTATGCTGGATATTACAACCAATGGCTTATTTATTATATAACAGTAGGGTTGTGCCCCTTAAATCCTTTAAAGAATTTCACCCAACTCCCCACCTCCTTCTGTCCTGGCATCCACCCAATTTTATTTCTTTTATGAAAGAGATAAAATTCATTCCATTAAATTTTTTAATCTTAAATTCTATTTATATGAAATTAATATTGTAATCCCTTTCTTTTAGTTTAATTGCCTGATTTGCCTTGCCTATAATTTTACTTCAATAACAAAGTTTGAGGGAGGAGGAGAGTGCAGTCACCTGTAAATATCTTAAATTTTACAGTATTTGTTTATTAATAATGGATTTACTCTAGGAGCTAAAATAACTCATGCAAGGAACAGAGCCTCAACTATTAAATTATTAATATTTAATACATCTTCCTTTTTCTATCATGCTTTCCTCTACTAAACACCTAATAGACTGAAATGAAGTTTTCTCTGATCATTACTCCAAAGTTCTCTGCCAATTTTAAAATCAGGAATACTATAATATTATAATACTTTCTAAAATCATGAAAATGCTTTACATACTGATGGGAGTACATGAATGTGTGTGTTACATGAATACCTACATATCAATATTCAAGTATCACTGAATTATATCTAGGTCTATGTCTGTTATTGTTTATGAATTGTAACTCAATTTAAATAAAGAGTACTTGAGGGAAAAAATATAAGTATGATTAAAGAATCATGTGGGCTTCTCAGGCGGTGCTAGTGGTAAAGAACCCGCCTGCCAATGCAGGAGACAGAAGAGACATGGGTTCGATCCATGGGTCAGGAAGATCCCCTTCAGGAGGGCATGGTAACCCACTCCAGTATTCTTGCCTAGAGAATCCCATGAACGGAGGACCCTGGCGGGCTACAGTCTTAGGGTTGCAAAGAGTCAGACATGACTAAAGCAACTTAGCACACAGGCAAGAAGTCATACAGTCCATGCAGAAGTGACACTGGTCATACAGACACGAGCATTAATTTTATTTATAAAATCATACTTGAGTATGAAATTCTGTTTTTGTTGTTCAGTTGCTAAGTTATATCTGACTCTTTGCAACCCCATGGACTGCAGGATGCCAAACTTCCTTCTCTATCTCTTATATAATGGTATTTTGTGACATGGTAACTATCCCTCTGTTGCACCAAAAATTAAAGTTGAATTTCAATATGAATTATGACAATAAACACAGTATTTTCCAATTGTTATGTGAGATAAAAGAAAAAGTAGCCCTGAGATAAGTTTTTGCTATTGTTTAGTCACTAAGTAGTGTCCAGCTCTTTGTGACCCCATGGACTCAAGCCCGCCAGGCTCCTCTGTCCATGAGATTCTCCAGGCAAGAATACTGGAGTTGGTTGCCCTTTTCTTCTCCAGGGGATCTTCCTTACCTGGGGATGGAACCTTACCTGGGGATGGAACCCATGTTTCCTGCATTGACAGAGAGATTCTTTACCACTAAATCACGAGGGAAGCATTCTACAAAATAACTGCTCTGATCTTTGAGATTTAGAATAACAATTATTCACATATTAAAAAAAATAAGCAAAAAAGGTTAGTTTTTTTTTCTATAAGAAACTTTTGCACTTAGAGGTACCCTAAACTCTACAGTTCCTTCACTACCTAAGAATTAAAACACTATAAATATTCATATCTGCCTACTCAAGTTGAACCACTTGTTCCATCACAGATCTGAAAGTACTTCATAAACCATCCGGGAAGACGGGGTGTTACAGCATGAGCATTCATTCCATTTATGGAAATACAGTATCCATCAGTCCCCTATAATTTTGCTCAACAGCAATTGCTAAGGGAAGTTTCAAATATTTGTTGGAGATACTCCTGAAAAATAGAGGACAATTTACTGGTGTGTATGATTGTCAAGTGCTAGAATATGTCAATCATCTAATTACCAACTATTCACTGAGGAGGGCTTTTAAATACATTGTAAATGAAATGTGTAAATTAGCCACAAATTTGATATATATTATGCGGGATAAAAGAGAATAGAAACCTCTTTCAAATCTGTAATTTATTCAAAGGAGTTTCCATCTTAAATACATTCCACATGAAAAGCAATTTACATTGACCCAAGTTACTACATCTTCCATGGTTCTTTTAGAATAGGTATTTATTTATTCAAGAGCAGCAAGAGAATGGGGAACAAGTCTTCTAGTCTAAGCTAATGTTACACAAAGTCGCTAAGGAGCTCATTTTTTATTCCATTCCAACATCCTCCTTTCCTTTCAGTTGCCTCCTCCAGGCCCCAACAAAAACTCCATTACCAGTGACCACAAAATAATCCTTATCTTTTTACACAACACTTAGTCTCAGAAACAAGTGCAGAGTTGCAAAATTGGAAATCAGTAAACAAAATTAGCCTCCCTCAACCACACTGATGAGTTCCAGCCCATCAGTCATTCCTAAATGTCATTCCTAAATCCTCCCATTGCCATCCAAATCCAAAAAGGGAACCAAAATTTGGGGCCATATTTGGCTTTTCGGACCTTGGCAGATACAGAAAACATAAAAAAAGAAAAAAAAAAAAAGACAGCATTTAAAACTGAACTGATACCGTGACCAAAAAGTAATTTTTTGTTATTTAAAACAGAAATGACATACATGGCCTAAAATCAGCAACAGGAAAACATTTTCAAAGCAATGAGAATACACTTATATTGGACTTTTGTCAATGATGCTGGTCAATGCTGGCTCTTCCCTTAGGTGGTGAGGTTAGCCACTCCTGAGTTAAAATAACACATACATGGACTTGTCACACAGCACAGGGAACAACTACTGATACACTCAATATCTTGTAATAACCTATATGGCAAAGAATCTGAAAAAGAATATATGTGTATGTGTGTGTGCATAATGAAATCACTTTGGCGTACATTTGAAACTGATATGACATTGTAAATAAACTATTCCCTACTGGATCAGTTGGCAAAGAATCTGCCTGCAAGGCAGGGGACCTGGGTTCGATCCCTGGGTCCAGAATATCCCCTGGAATAGAAAATGGCAATCCATTCCAGTATTCTTGCCCGGAGAATCCCATGGACAGAGGAGCCTAAGGGGCTACTTATTGTCCATGGGGTCACAAGAGTCGGACACAACTAAGCGACTAACACTTTCACACCTTCAATTTTTTTAAAAAGGAGAAAAATAAAGAAGAGACAAACATACTGTATGAATCCCCAAATTACAGACTTTAACTAAAATTGGTAGAAATACATAATATTTCTATTTAAATATAAAGCAAAAGGAAGAGAAGTTTTGAAATTTTTGTCAGTCTTACAATTTGCTTATTGTAGGAATCATTGTGATTCATATTTGGTCTGAGGGTAAAAAGATCTCTGCTTATATCCATGACTTAGTCAAACCTTTCATAACACCAGAGATACCTATTTATGATATTAAGACCACTGCTTTCTTAAATTAGATCCTGTTGTTCACTATCCTTACATCATTTAAGAACTTATAAATTTCAAAGAAGAACATGAACAAAAACCATAACAATTCATTATTATCCAAGGTAGAGTTATGGTGTCGATTTTCTAAATAAATTCTAGACAGGTTCAGATCAGATCAGATCAGTCGCTCAGTCATGTCCGACTCTTTGCGACCCCATGAATCGCAGCACGCCAGGCCTCCCTGTCCGTCACCAACTCCCAGAGTTCACTGAGACTCACGTCCATCGAGTCAGTGATGCCATCCAGCCATCTCATCCTCTGTCGTCCCCTTCTCCTCTTGCCCCCAATCCCTCCCAGCATCAGAGTCTTTTCCAATGAGTCAACTCTTCGCATGAGGTGGCCAAAGTACTGGAGTTTCAGCTTTAGCATCATTCCTTCCAAAGAAATCCCAGGGCTGATCTCCTTCAGAATGGACGGGTTGGATCTCCTTGCAGTCCAAGAGACTCTCAAGAGTCTTCTCCAACACAACAGTTCAAAAGCATCAATTCTTCGGTGCTCAGCCTTCCTCACAGTCCAACTCTCACATCCATACATGACCACAGGAAAAACCATAGCCTTGACTAGATGAACCTTTGTTGGCAAAGTAATGTCTCTGCTTTTGAATATGCTATCTAGGTTGGTCATAACTTTTCTTCCAAGGAGTAAGCGTCTTTTAATTTCATGGCTGCAGTCACCATCTGTAGTGATTTTGGAGCCCAGAAAAATAAAGTCTGACACTGTTTCCACTGTTTCCCCATCTATTTCCCATGAAGTGGTGGGACCAGATGCCATGATCTTCGTTTTCTGAATGTTGAGCTTTAAGCCAACTTTTTCACTCTCCACTTTCACTTTCATCAGGTTAGTAGTCTACTAAATAAATAAAAACAATTCATAATCCCAAATACTAACGGCAGACTAAAATGATCTTCCCAAACCTTGCTGAGTTTTAACTGCCTACACACTACTCACCAAATGAGGTTAAAAGCAGCTACAGACCCGTTAGTACTAGTTCCGTACACCATTACCACATAATTTAAAAGAGATTCCTCCTTGTTGTACATATACACAATGGAATGTTACTCAGCTACTAAAAAGAATGCATTTGAATCAGTTCTAATGAGGTGGATGAAACTGGAGCCTATTATACAGAGCAAAGTAAGTCAGAAAGAAAAAAAGCAATACAGTATATTAATGTATATGTATGGAATTTAGAAAGATGGTAAAAAAAAGACCCTATATGTAAGACAGCAAAAGAGACACAGATGTAAAGAACAGATTTTTGGACACTGTGGGAGAAGGCAAGGGTGGGATGATTTGAGAGAATAGCATTGAAACATGTATATTATCATATGTGAAATAGATCGCCAGTCCAGGTTTGATGCATGAGACAGGGTGCTCAGGGCCGGAGCACTGGGATGACCCTGAGGGATGGGATGGGGAGGGAGGTGGGAGGGAGGGTCAGGATGGGGAACACATGTACACCCATGGCTGATTCATGTGAATGTATGGCAAAAACCACCACAATACTGTAATTAGCCTCCAATTAAAATAAATTAAAAACAAACAAAAAAAGAGATGCCTCCTAAACTATTGGACTTTTAAATTTTTTTTTAAATTTTATTTTATTTTTAAACTTTACATAATTGTATTAGTTTTGCCAAATATCAAAATGAATCTGCCACAGGTATACATGTGTTCCCCATAAGAATTTGTAAATTACTAGACACAGTAATGCTAGGCTAGGCACTATACTGAGCAAGAAAGGTATGTTCACTCTACACAGGAGCTCAAAGACACAATACCAAGTCAAGAGACCACTCAGGAGAAGAACAAGCATTTTCATGACAGAAGAGCACTGAAAAGGTTAAGGAATGCACAGGGACTTGTTGAAAAGTGGATTCTGAGAAGGCTGTGAGTTGCTTTCCAAGCAATGCTAGCACATGAAATGTCCTATGAGCAGACTGGTGTCCAGTCCTATTTGAAATATGGAGAAAAAAAGCGCCAAGAAAATATGTATGGTCATGAGAACAAAGTAGATAGTGAGACATGCAGAGACAAGTTGATGTTTCTAAGAATTTAGATTAAAACAGGAACAATAAAAAAATCAACCTCTCCAATTACATCAATCTTATCCAGATAGACTATTCTAAACATTGGGTTTCCCAGGAGGTTCAAGCGGTAAAGAGTCCACCCGCCAATGCAGGAGACATAAGAGATGCAGGTTCGATCCCTGGGTCTAGAAGATCCCCTGAAACAGGGCATGGCAACCCATTCCAGTGTTCTTGCCTGAAGAACCCCATGGTTCTCCATGGACAGAGAAGCCTGGTAGGCTATGGTCTACACAGCATTGCAAAGAGTTAGACTTGACTAAAGCTACTTAGCACACAGGCACAATCTAGAAACCCTCCCAGACCATCCCTACTCCAGGTTTCAGACCCTGTAACTTCCTTCTTTCAAAAGGGGTGCTGCCTCTACTTTCAGATGTTTATAAAAATGGGAGCAGTTTCCTATTTGAATGTTAATTACTGTTATGACACACATGATAATTTAACTTGCTTCAGTAATTTATTCTTCCTTGTAATTAGATGTAGTAATTGGAAAATCTTCCAGAGTGTAACAACAGTTCTAAAGGTGAACTGGCGGGGGGGGGGGGGGGAGCTTTCCCATAGGATTTCAACTATAAATCTGGAGCTGCCTGTTCCATGGGAAGTCACTGGATGAACCAGGCCAGAAATCAGAGATGGTCCTTCTGGAGTCAAAGAGGTGGCACTTGTGACTTTTAAGAGCTGGACGATTCAAAAAGAAGGCAAAGACCCAGCAGATGGTTAGTTAGAGCTACCCTGAGAAGAATATTAAACACTAAACTTGAATGAAGCCAGGCAGGACATGACACAATGCCGTTTAAAATCCTCTAGTCTGGAAGCTATTCACATACAGTTCAGAAACTCTGTAGAATGAGTTCAGGCCAAAAATACCATTGGGTGTGATGGGCTCTATTTTTACGTGATTTATAGAAGTGTTTCGGTGCTTGCCACATCATATACACTCAATAAATTATTACTGAAATAAGTAACAGAGTAATTGGATAAATGCATGGGTGCATGCATGGCTTAGCAATAATTATAGCCAATACAATTCAATACATAAAACATACCAAGTATCATGCTAAACACTTAATATCTCTTTTTCTTCTCTCTCAACTTCCTTTTCATTGTTCCCAAAGCCTTACTACATATCTTGACATAAGATTCTTAAAGAAAAAAAAATTCTATGACAGATTATTTCAAACATATGCAGAAGTAGAGAGAAGAGCTCACAAACTCAGATTCAGCTTCAATAATATTGACCAATCTTTCCTCATTTATACCTTGTGTCATTAGCTCTCCTATATTATTTTGAAGCCAATTCCAAATATCATATCATTTCATGTGGCAATGTTTATAGGGTTTGGGACTCTCTGGTGGTCCAGTGGTTGAGAGTCTGCCTTGCAATGCAGGGAATACAGTTTCAATTCCTGCTTGGGAAACTAGGGTTCCACATGCCACAGGGCAGCTGGGCCCGCCCACCACAGCTGCTGAGCCCACACACTGCAACTAGAGAGCTTGTACACCGCAGCAAAGGACTCCGCGTGATACAACTAAGGGCCAAATAAGTAAATAAATATTTTAAAAAATAATTATAGGCTTCATTTTTAAAACTTCAATGTAATAATCCCTTAAGATAGTAATAAGAATTCCTTAATATCATTCAGGCACTATACCTTTTACCCATTATTCAGTTCAGTTCAGTCGCTCAGTCGTGTCCAACTCTTTGTGACCCAATGAACCGCAGCACACCAGGCCTCCCTGTCCATCACCAACTGCCAGAGTCTACCTAAACCCATGTCTATTGAATTGGTGATGCCATCCAGCCATCTCATCCTCTGTCGTTCCCTTCTTCTCCTGCCCTCAATCTTTCCCAGCATCGGGGTCTTTTCAAATGAGTCAGCTCTTCGCATCAGGTGGCCAAAGTACTGGAGTTTCAGCTTCAGCATCAGTCCTTCCAATGAACACCCAGGACTGATCTCCTTTAGGATGGACTGGTTGGACCTCCTTGCAGTTAAAGGGACTCTCAAGAGTCTTCTCCAACACCACAGTTCAAAAGCATCAATTCTTCGATGCTCAGCCTTCTTTATAGTCCAACTCTCAACATCCATACATGACCACTGGAAAAACCATAGGCTTGACTAGACGGACCTTTGTTGGCAAAGCAACGTCTCTTCTTTTGAATATGCTGTCTAGGTTGGTCATAACTTTCCTTCCAAGGAGGAAGCGTCTTTTAATTTCATGGCTGCAATCACCATCTGCACTGATTTTGGAGCCCAAAAAAATAAAGTCAGCCACTGTTTCCCCATCTATTTCCCGTGAAATGATGGGACTGGATGCCATGATCTTAGTTTTCTGAATGTTGAGCTTTAAGCCAACTTTTTCACTCTCCTCTTTCACTTTCATCAAGAGGCTCTTTAGTTCTTCTTCACTTTCTGCCATAAGGGTGGTGTCATCTGCATATCTGAGGTTATTGATATTTCTCCCAGCAATCTTGATTCTAGCTTGTGCTTCCTCCAGCCCGGCATTTCTCATGATGTACTCTGCATATAAGTTAAATAAGCAGGGTGACAGTATACAGCCTTGACGTACTCCTTTTCCTATCTGGAACCAGTCTGTTGTTCCGTGTCCAGTTCTAACTGTTGCTTCCTGACCTGCATATAGGTTTCTCAAGAGGCAGGTCAGGTGGTTTGGTATTCCCATCTCTTTCAGAATTTTCCACAGTTTATTGTGATCCACACAGTCAAAGGCTTTGGCATAGTCAATAAAGCAGAAATAGATGTTTTTCTGGAACTCTCTTGCTTTTTGATGATCCAACAGATGTTGGTAATTTGATCTCTGGTTCCTCTGCCTTTTCTAAAACCAGCTTGAACATCTGGAAGTTCACAGTTCACCTATTATCGTCTTTTATAGTTTGTATATAATTATATCCAAAAAAGGTCTAGATAGTAGGGTGAATTGACATATCCCATAAATTCTTTTAATCTATAGATTTCCCCTCCATATCTTTTTAAAAAACAATCTTGTTTATTTATTTATTGACTACACTGGGTCTTCATTGCCATTTAAGGGCTTTCTCTAGTTGCAGCAAGCAGGGGCTATTCTCTACTTGGGGAGCTCGGGCTTCTCATTGTGGCGGCTTCCCTTGTTGCAGAGCACAGGCTCAGTAGTGGTGCTGCACAGGCTTAGTTGCTCCATGGCATGTGGGATCCTCCCGAACCAAGGATCAAACCTGTGACTCTTGAATTGGCAGGCAGATTCTTTACCACTGAGCCACCAGGGAAGCCCTCCATCTCTTTTTATTTCTGTTGCATTTTTGCTGTTGTAGCTAATGAAACAAAGTCATTTGCCCTGTAGAACTGCCCAGTCTAGATTCTTAAAATTGTAGTTCCATGATATTTAATTCAGTCTGTTCCCCTGCCCTCTGTACTTCCAGTCCATGGGTAGACAGAGAAAGAGGCCAGATCAGATTACAGTTTGAAATTTTGGCAAGAACTCTTTAGAAGCTGTGTACTGGAGACCTACAAGCTCAAGTTGCCTCTCTGTGATGTCCATAAAAAGGGGTACTTACCACTTGGATTCATCAAATTACCAGGGGTCACAAAATATTAAATCCTGACTTTCTGACCCCTTCCTCTGTTATCAGGACTAAACCTCTTTAAAGAGAGACAGTTTGATCAACTATTTGGTAAACACGAGATATAGTTTGTAAAGGGAAGCATGCTAAAAACTGCTTTCCTTTTATTTGCCAGTTTTCAAAGTAATGATTGACTCCCTAATATCATTACAAAAAGAACCAATAAGGGTTTAACTTTTCGCTCTGAAAATCCCTTGAGGGGACCATCCCCCACATCTGTGTCAGAAATCTAAAACTGTCCATTATCTAATTATGTCTAAGAGTGGGAGTAAAGAAAGATAATAATCTGCTTTGAGAGCATCTGTCTCCTTAGGGCCTCTTCAGCAAGCAGATCTTTTTTTTATTCCCCCTTAATTTGAATATCTCCAAATAAGAAAGTTAAAAAATTCTGCATCTTTAAGAATATTAAATATCTAACACCTTTCTCTCAGAGTCATGATGCAAATACTTGCCACCTGATTTCAGAACCTCAAAGGGCAGAAGAGAATGGGTAGCAGTCACTACACAGCTGTCCCTGGTATCTGTGGGAGTCGGCTTCCAGGAACCCCTTAGACTAAAATCCAAGGATGCTCAAGTCCCTTATATTAAATGGAGTAATATTTGCATATAGCCTACATATTTACATACTGTGCTATAATTTATGTTTTCATATTAATTTATTTGGCTGTGCTGGGTCCTAGCTGCAGCACGCAGGATCTTCCTTGCAGCGCATGAACTCTCTAGCTGTGACGTGCAGGCTTAGTTGCTCCACCGCATGTGGGACCTCAGTTACCAGAGATCAAGTCATAACCACTGGACCAGCAGGGAAGTCCCCCTCCAGAACAATTTAAATCATCTCTAGATTACTTATAATTTCTGCACTGTGCTGTGCTCAGTCGGTCAGTTGTGTCCGACTCTTTGTGACTCCATGGACCGTAGCCCGCCAGGCTCCTCTGTCCATGGGGATTCTCCAGGCAAGAATACAGAGAATGCCCTCCTCCAGGGGATCTTCCCAACCCAGGGATCGAACCAGGTGTCCCACATTACAGGTGGATGCTTTAACCTCTGAGCCACCAGGGAAGTCCCTTATAATACCTAGTACAATGTAAATCTACGTAGGTAGTTGCTGGCAAGCAGAAAACTATAGTTTTGCTTTTTGGAACTTCCTAGAATTAAAAAAAAAAAAATTGATCCTCAGTTAAATTTGTGGATGCAGAATCTGCACATAAGAACCCCTGGATAGACAGAACTGACTGCCACTAGTTTCCAGCAAGAGATGTTTCCTTTCGCAAACACTCCTCAAAAGTGATATAAAGAGAGTCTGTGATATAAGAAACCATAAAGAGATGTGGAAAAAGCAACGAAATACCATGGAAATGACATATTCTTCTATAGTATGTACATCATATTTTTTCCTGAGAAGTAAAGTGATCACTTTAAACTATGATAATTACTATCATCTCTCTCTCCACATGCATTTCCACCCTTGAGAAGCAGCAGAAACTGGAGGCCAACATGGTGTGTAAACAAATGCTCTTGTGCACAGAGGAGAACTCATTCTATTCCTAGAGGTTCTATTTCACTCAGAGGAACGACTATAGAGAACAGTGTCTCAAGAGAGCAAGGCAAATGGAGGTCTCACCAAGAACACACTACAGACAATGAAAGTGACCACAGTGGAGGAAAATGTCTCTCCTGTACTTTTCCTTCAAACAGACAGCCTAGTCTCCACTCCAGTGGAAGGGAGAGGTGACATTGAAATGATATGCAGCTGTGATATAAAAAGTCTGTCTATGTACAACAGTAATGAAAAGCATCTCACCTCTCCACCCTCCAAAGCCGAGACAGCTCAGGAACAAAGCCGAGACGGCTCAGGAACAGGCAAATAAGATGTCAGTATGCCTGACATCTTATTTGCCACATACAGGACTTGGGAAATTCAAGAATGCTAGCAATTATGTATCATTTCACGAATGGCACTTTGGGCAACCAAAGATCCTCTCTACACAGAAACACAGGAAATCTCAGAATTTCTGTTCCCCACGTGTATGGATATTTTCTTAATTTGTATAATTTTATTTATAAGAGGCAGAACTCAAGTTACTGACTTATGAAACAAATACATAGACTAGGGTGATCTAGTTTGGGATCCACTCCCCAATATGAAAGGGGATGCAAGGCTCCCATCTTTGAGATATGGTATTACTTCAGCTACTTGTATGCCAAGCACCAGTCGTCGAAGTAATATGTCCTCCAGATACCTACACACAACTGAAAACTGAGAAGCCTAACAGAGAGAGCTGAAAACTGGATTCTAACACTAGCATATTTATTTCCTGAATAAATTGTTTAGCAACCTTGTACCTTCATTTATCCATTTTACAGAGTTTATTTTGCAGTAGCATTTTGGAAAAGTAAATTATTTGAAATCTTCAAAGAAAGAACACAACTTTAACCTAATTATGGAGTAAACAGAAAGAAAAACTTGCACAAATCCTGCCAGTTAATCCAACTAAAGAGAGATTAGCAAGAGAGAGATCAACTTCCAAGGCTAGGAAGGACCCATTATCAGTGGCTGTAAACATTGTCTTCTCATCAGTTCCTTACTGAGGTTAAAACCCCCACACCTGGTATTTGCATCTCCATCCTTCCTCTTCGTCCCACCATCATAGCCTTCCCCCAGGTACTCCTGCCCTCTCTTGGGTCCTCTATCACTCATCTCCCCTATTTTAGCCTCACTTCCCTCTACAATCATAAAGTCCCTCCCACTGTCACCAATAACACTGAGCTGAAGGGGACCTTAGAACTCTTCTAATCAAACTCCTGACCAGTAAAAATAGAAAGATGAAGCCTGAAGTGATGAAGGCACAGGCTCAGCATCGTCAGGAAGTCAATCATTTGCAAAGCTCCATCCTCATCCAGCAATCTTCCTCCTGGTATAGCATGGTGCTACCACCTACCTGGCACTGCTCACTCCTACCCAAGAAAGGGATTTGAGGAACCAGGTGATGCATCTCATTGTTTTCTACCAGAAGGAGGGCTTCCAGTCACAAATGGAAAAATAACACAAAAGCGACCACCTTGATCAGATTAGATTCCTATATCTACAGGACTCCACCAAAGTTCAAATGTCTTCACCCTTAGTCCACCTCATCCAGAGAGTAAGATCTGATTCCACAATGACCATCTCCCAATGGTTCTTTCCACTACTGAATGTGACTGGAAGGATACCTTCCATGAGTCAAACCTAAATCCTTCCTAGAAGAAGAAATAGCCCTTAATTCTTATATGTGATGTGTGTATGTATATGTTAAGCACTTCAGTCATGTCTGACTCTTTGTGAACTTATGGACCATACTCCACCAGGCTCCTCTGTCCATGGCATTCTCCAGGCCAAGAATACTGGAGTGGGTTGCCATGCCCTCCTCCAGGGAATCTTCCTGACCCAGGGATCGAACCCACATCTCTTATGTCTCCTGCGTTGGCAGGTGGGTTCTTTACCACTAGCGCCACCAGGGAAGCCCCCTTAAATGTGATATTGAAGTGCAATCACACCAAGGTTGAAAAGGCACTCTACATAAGCCCCTAAGTGCAGGTGGGCATGGTTGACAGAAAGAACACAAGGATCTTTTCTAAGAGCACAAACCTAAACAATTTCCACAGTCTTACCTTACCTTTAGGAGGTTAAATAATCTTAGTCCCTTTAGCTTTATTAACTCTTTAATGATATTTTTGGCTTTGGTCTAAGGTCCGTTCAAACTGACCGTGTTGCTTTCTGGAAACTAGACTCTAGAACCAAAGAACAGGTTAATATAAAGACCAAGGACATCTTTAATGTAAGAGAAAAGCCATCAACAAAAGTATTAGAAACTTGTACAAGTCCAGGGCAATCAACGAAACTTCCATGCAAAAGAGGCAGTATTCAAGAAACAGTATTTTTCAGGTAGACTAAACTTGTGAACTTCAGGAATAACCAGAAACAAAGGAGAAAACATCAAATATGTCTTAAAATTATTTTCAAGCACAAACTCAAATATAGTCCATTAGACATCATTTAATCTGACAGCTCTACCCATGTAGCTAAATATGAGAAGGTTAGCTTAAGAGACAAAAGCCAGAAACGGCCTAGCTAACCCCCTTAGTGACACAATAAAGTTAGGAAGAAGCAAGGTGAATAAATTAGAGAAAATGCATACAAAAAATAAACAAATATATACATCAAATTTCTGACTGAGCCAGGGAATAGTGTTCAGAAAAAATAAAATAGTGTGTACTCTTGGTATAAAGTCTTGAGAATAATAAGGCTGCCAAATTTCAAGCATCAGGGAAGTCAAGTACTAGCTCAGAAGATTATGAAAAGTTAGCTTTCCAAACTGAATCTGAAAAGGAACTGAGTAAAAAGAGGTCAGTTCATCCTAAGAAAGCTGGCTGTTTCAAATTAATATCCTGGAACATTAGCAGGTTAAAGAACCCTATAAAAATGGCAGAGAGGGAGAAGCAAATGGGGTAGAAACAACAGTGTTTACACCTTAGTAATCGAAAGGTATTACTAGAAGGATTTACAAGGTACTAATATGACATATATGAAAGCCCAAAAGGCGAGCTTTAATAAATGATGAGAAAAGGCATTAGGCATGGAAGTAAAGCCAGATGACTTGAAATAACTCTATCTACACACATACTAGATTATTTTAAACCAAGTAAGCCACCCCAAGATCCAAGAAAGATCATGCTTTATTATTCCCTAACAGGCAGTATCCCCATTACATCAAACCAGTAAAGGCAGTTAGGTGGAAAACTAGGAGTGAGATGAATACAAGATACTTGTCCTTTCCAAGATATCGTTACAAAGGCTGAAAAAACCTGAAGGCATACCTTGACCCACAGAGGCCTCAGTTTTTACATTAAATAGGAAAGATAAGCAAGTGCATCACCCTTTTCTTCTACGGGGAAATACTTGGACAATAATAGTTGAAAAAACAGATGAGCAATAATAGGCCAATATAACTAAGTTTCCAAGTCAGCACACACATTCACAACATCAGACTCATCAACGCTCAGTGACCTGGCCATCTCTGGAGGACAGTACTTCCTGTCATCCCCAATCTGTACCTTTGATGTGTAATTTCTGCTTCTAAAAGTATCACACCTTGTTATGGCCTGCATATCTGTGGCCCTGCAAAAAAAAATATGTTGCAGCCTTGGCTCACAATGTGTCTATATTTATAGAAGGTGTCTCTAAGGAAGTACCTAAGAGGTCATAAGGATGCGGCCTTGATCCAATAAAATTAGTGTCCTTTTAAGAGGAGACATCAAAGAGCTTGCCCTATTCACCACAAGTACCCACAAAGGAAAGGTCACATGAAGACATAGCAAGAAGACGGCCATCTGCAAGCCAGAAACAGAGTCCTCACCAAAAATCAAATCAGCCAGAACCTTGATCATGGACTTCTAGGCTCCAGAACTGGGAGAAAATTAATTTCTATTGTTTAAGCCACCCAATTTGTGGCATTCTGTTATAGCAACCTGAGTTAAGACATACCTACTCTACCAATGCTTCTTAGTGACTTTCCAGACAGCAGGAATGAAATTTTAAATTTATTTACTATATATGGCATAATGCAACACTCTGTGCTTCAGAAATGCTCTTTTGAACATAATAACGGTTTAAAAACGACACTGACTGCAATAACACCTATGATTATCCGTAAGTGCTGATATAAGCCAAGATATCATTTCTACAGTCAAACAAATGTTTCTCTTTATCAAAAAGTAGGCTGTCAGATGCTCACCCTTTTTGTTCACTCACTACCGAAAACTGTCGATAGCAACATAAGTATTATAATTTCTCCATGAGGAACATCAACAACCAGATAAAATATCTTTAATACTAATTTATGTGTACATGTGTGCTAAAAACACTGAAGAATTTCTCTTGAAATTCTTACATAAGTAAGATACTAACTTCCTTGGTTTTATGACCATTGACTTAGATATTACCAAATGTAGGACAGTACATTTGGACTTACAGAATATAAAATTATAAAAGTACAAAATGGGGAATCATAGACCAGAGACAATTTAAGTCAACCTCATTTTTTTTTAAATAAGAAAATCACTGATCAGTGACTTGAGTGCCTTATTCAAAGTGACATAAATAGATCCATTAATTCTCAAAATTGTGCTCTTCTATTGTGCTGTTAAGGAGTAATTTTTAAGTTAAAATCATAAATCTCAAAAAAGTGTAAAACTTTCATTAAATTCATTAATTAAGGAACCAGTGAGATGGTATAATCTATTCAAAAGAGAATCACAAGAGCAAATAAATATATAAGCATCAGTACACCCCACTCCAGTACTCTTGCCTGGAAAATCCCATGGATGGAGGAGCCTGGTAGGCTCCAGTCCATGGGATCGCTAAGAGTCAAGCATGACTGAGCGACTTCACTTTCACTTTTCACTTTCATGCATTGGAGAAGGAAATGGAACCCACTCCAGTGTTCTTGCCTGGAGAATCCCAGGGACGGGGAAGCCTGGTGGGCTGCCATCTATGGGGTCGCACAGAGTCAGACATGACTGAGGTGACTTAGCAGCAGCAGTGTTTATCTGGAAATAAGCAGAAGTAGGCAAAATTGGAAAAACTGATCACTATACATAGGGCAATAATCTATTGCATTCACTGATCACAATTAGCTTTTCATAGACAAGATCATTTGCTTAACTATTTGATGTCTGTAATATTACAGAGCTATAAAACAGCCCAAAGACAATGAATGACAGAGAGAACCTAGCTGGTTGAGCTAAACAGCAAGTTTCATACATAAAATGTTGCTGATTGATTCATTCAGCAGGTGCTGGTAAAGCAGTGAACAAGAGAGCAGATTCCTGCCCTGGTGGAGCTTACTATCTCTGGACTGAACTGTACAAACAGGTTCTGCTCTGCACAGGATCTGTGCAGCATGGTCCTAACTTCAGCTTTCCTTTTACCGGATAACACCCCAAGGAACATTGTGAATATCCACCTAACTGACTTCTTTTTAAATGACAAAATTTGCCATTTTAACCATTCCTAAGTATTTGATTCAGTGGCATTAATTACATTCACTATGCTGTGTAAACATTACCACTAATTCCAAGCCTTTCTCAGCACTCCAAATGGAAGCTCTGCAGTAACTCTACTTTTTAAAAGTTTTTTGTTTGTATATTAGTTTCTATTGAAATATAGTTGCTTTACAATGTTGAGTTAGTTCTTACTATACAGCAAAATGAATCAGCTATACGTATACACATATCCCCTCTTTTTTGGATTTCTTTCCCATTTAGGTTACCACAGAGCACTGAGTAGAGTTCCCTGAGCTGTACAGTATGTTCTCATTAGCTAGTTATCTATTTTATACATAGTATCAATAATGTATATATGTCAATCCCAATCTCTCAATGCATCCCATCTACCCTTCTTTCCCGCCTTGGTGTCCATATGTTCATTCTCTATATCTGTGTCTCTATTTCCGTTTTGCTTTTTTAAAGGGCCACAGGTTACTAATATTTCTAGTTGACATATTTATTTTAAAGATATCTACCTTATCAGTTAGATAAGAACTGCCTAAAATCTGTCCCTTTAACCTCTGTGATACTTCAGCCATTGTGCTTTGATTTTATCATCATTTTCCAGAAGGTAAACTTATTTTTTGAGAAGAGAAATGGCATTTCTACCACCCGGACACTGCAGAGAGGCACTTTCTTGTGTGCTGTACACTACGTTACCCAAGTCTCACAAACATCTAGACAGACATTACCATCACCTTTTCACAGATAAAGAAGCTGAGGCTCAGAGGAATGAATGGATTTTCTCAAGGGTACTCAGTAAGGGAAAAGTCCAAGAATCAATACCAGTTATTCTATATTAAAGCAATGATGAAAGAAAGGAAAGCAGAGCAAAAAGAAAAGGAAGAAGGGAGGGAGTGAGGGATGGAGAGAGGAAAAAAGGAGAGAGGGAAGGAACATATGGTTAGTTGTGGTTTTGGTATAGAGCTACCATTAAAAATAAAGATTCACTAAACCCTGATTTTAATCTGAATTCTGTATTTTAAATGTTGTTAAAAAACACATTCACACAAGAAGAGGTACCTATGGAAAAACACAGGAAAGATGAAAATGATATTTTCAAAGATATAGGAGAGGCTAAGGAAGGATTTTTAAATGAATAGGCTTTGGGAGATATCCTCAATTGCCTCCCTGTAAATGTGTGACCTCAATCTCTTAGGGTGGCTGCCTTTTTCTAAAAACTGCCAAATATTTCAAAGGAAAAAATAAAGAGAAGACCCTAATGCACACCCTGCAGTTTATTGGTGTTTGTATCACAGTAGTACTCTGCGGCTTTGAGACACATTGAAACTCCATCACACACTGCTTTAAAGACCAAATGACCAGAATAAGAACTCCCAGGGACAGCAAAGGCAAGATACTGCCAATCGTGTGTACTTAGGAGAGGCACATTTCTCTGGAAAATGCTATAATTCTTTCCTTCTCTTTACAAGAATTTCTTTTTTTAAAAAAGAAAGAACTGAGGAACAAGAGGAAACATGGAGACAAGTTTCGCATCAGAATCTTATTTTTTGTGGAGTCAAATTTATTTCAAGATATCTAGATTATCAAATCTTGAAATAAATTCGGCTTCACAAAAAATAAGCATGAAATTATTATTATTATTGTATGAGATTATTCAGTACAAGTCTCCTCTGAGTAATGGTCTCACACGGGGAGTTATACAAACTAGTCCTTAAAGGCATAAGCTGTGGCATCCAAAAGACCTGAATTCAAGACCCAGCTTTTCCACACACAGAGTACAAGGCCTTGGCCACGTACCATAACCACTACAGCTCTACTTCTTCAAAGTGAAGGTGAAAGTCACTCAGTCCTGTCTGACTCTTTGTGACCCCATGGACTATACAGTCCATGGAATTCTCCAGGCCAGAATACTGGAGTGGGTAGACTTTCCCTTCTCCAGGGGATCTTCCCAACTCAGGGATCAAACTCAGGTCTCCCACATTGCAGGCAGATTCTTTACCAGCTGAGCCAACAGGGAAGCCCTAATCAGCAACTTTTTCAAAAGTGTACCTTATAAGGCCGATGTGAGAATTAAGTAAAATGCTGTATATAAAGCACCAAACATAGCCTGGCAAACATTAAGGCTTAATACAAGCTTTATAAAGAGCGAGGACAGGAGAGGAGTGCTTGAAGCACAGAGTGAGATTCAGGTTTGAAAGCATGGAGAATTTTTTTTTTAATTAATACTCAACAAGACTAAGTTAACCATGTCAAGGCTTCCTGTGTCCTACAGAGATGAAGACAACAAAAACAAGATAATAATAATGAAGATCACTGGGTCAGGATTTTCAATCTGTTCTCCTGGCACTACATTTCTCTCTTCCTTGTTTGGATGACAAAGGTCCAAGATCAAAATAGAACAGAAGGAGGGAAGCAAGGGAACAGAGAAATAAGGAACTAGAAAAAATAGTCTCAGGAAAGTACACCAATGTTTTCTTCATAATATTAGAAAAGATCACTAGGCAACACTCAAAAGGTAAGCTCTGGACACTGGGTGGTACTAGGTTTGACTGATCACTCCACAAACATATGCTGAGGACCCTGAACCAGTTCGGAGAGAAACTGTGGGGAAGGGAGAGAAAGCACGCACCCCAGTCCACTCTGGACACCAATGTCTTACACATAAGAGTCACGACTTTAAGATTCCTTGCCTGGATCATTCATGTTCCATCCTTATTCCCTGCATCCACAAATAATGGTTCTGCTTAAAACCATCACCACAAATTAGAGTGAAAAAAAAAACCAGAGCACTAGGCTAGTGGATAAAAAGAAATCAACATCTTTCCTCATGATAAAGGGAAGCCTTAACAAGTTATATAAGCCTTCTGTTTCTACAGAAGGACTTAGCATTTTTAGAACATCTTAACACATTAATATCAGTTATATCTTTAAAAGGGGAGACCATTTAACACACGTATTTATTAAATGTGAGTGCCAGGGGAGGGTGTATCTACATAGAAAAATGGCTCTGTACAGAATGCATCAAAAATATCAAGCATTTGAAATCAAGAGAGAATTTTGGGGGAACTGAACTCTTGACTTGAACAGGAGGACAACTGAAACGTCTTCACAGGTTCTCGTCTCTGATCAACCAGTAATTCATCATGTGCCACAGGGAAAACCATGAATTTCTGCAAGTCTCAGGTTCCTCTCTACATCTGCCCAACACCATACTGGGTTCTTATGAGGATCAAATAAATTAACCCCGTCGTTTTAAAAAATTATTTATTTCAGTTTCGGCTGTGCTGGGTCTTTGCTGCGGTCCGCGGGCTGTCTCTAGTTGCGGCGAGGCGGGGACTACTTTTGCTGCAGTCCGCGGGCTTTCTCCAGTTGCGGCAAGGCGGAGACTGCTCTCTAGTTGTGGTTTGGAGACTCAGTGGTTGCAGCATGCTCATCAGCACGCTCAGGCCCAGCAGTTGTAGCTCCTGAGCTCTAGAGCACAGGCTCAGTGGCTGTGGTGCACAGGCTTAGTTGCTCTGTGGCATGTGAGATCTTCCCGGACCAGGGATCAAACTGTTGTCCCCTTCATTGCAAGGCAGATTCTGAAGCACTGTACCACCACGGAAGCCCTCTTCAGCAATTTCTGAATTGTGTTCCCCACTACCAACAGCCATCAGCAACCTGGGAACTTCATCAAAATGCACAATCTCGAGCCCTACCATAGACCTGCTAAATCAAAAACTCCAGTAATGTGTAATGTGAATGCACTATACAGTTGAGCATCTCCACAAAAATATATATGCAAACAATCAGAAAATCTTAAAACACTAAAGTTACAGTGGAAAAATTAAGAATGTTACATTTGTTTGAAGTTGTAAGGACTTTCACTTACACATAATTGGATACAGATAAGGCTCTCTCTGTGCTTTACACGCAAATTCACATTCTAACAGTCTCTTTAGTAAATGTTACTATAAAATAAGATGAAATCTGAAATTATGGCACCTATCTATGTTAAAATGTACCATTATTTAGTCCTAGCTTTAAAGGACTGGGGAAAAAGAAATCAAATCAATAATCACCACATTTTCTTTAAAAGAATAAATATTAGACTAAACTGATTTAAATCTAGTTATTAATAAAGAATGAACCTGAGATCAGCTCTCTCTTGGGGAAAGGAGAAAAATAAATTTTACTGAGATCTTTACATTTCATGGTTATGGTAAGGCATTCATTATTTTTAAAATGGTAAAATGTGAAGTCAAAATAAAAAGAATGTGGTTATAAAGGATGCATTTCAACTGACAATGGAGGCTTTTCATGTAATAAGTAGAGTGAGTCTTTGAGAAATTCTAATAAGCAGAACTAAATTAAGAACAAATATGTTAAGAAAGGGGCTTCCTAGTGGCACTAATAGTAAAGAATCCACCTGCCAATACAGGAGACGCAAGAGATTGACCCAGGTTTCCACCCCTGGGTCAGGAAGATTCCCCGGAGGAGGAAATGACAACCCACTCCAGTATTTTCGCCTGGAACATTCCATGGATGGAGGAGCCTGGCAGGTTACAGTCCACAGGGTCTCAAAGAGTCGGACGCGACTGAGGGACTAACATAGTGACAGTGACAGCAATAGCCGCTCAGTCGTGTCTGACTCTCTGAGACTCCATGGACTGCAGCCCACCATGCTCCTCCATCCACGGAGTTTTCCAGGCAAGAGTACTGGAGTGGGTTGCCATTCCCTTCTCCAGGGCATCTTCCCAACCCAGGGATAGAACCTGAGTCTCCCATACTGCAGGCAGATTCTTTACCCTTTGAGCCACCAGGGAAGCAGACGGATTCTTTACTGTCTGAGACACCAAGTGAGAGGTGGCACTATGATTATTTTTTTCATTCTAATTAAGCCCAATAAAACATGTTAAACAAAAAATAATTCCTTATTAGAAATATTCTTAGCTTACATTTATCTTCGTATCTCATTTATTACCTCTAGTTAAGGGAATCCAAGACTGCAGCCCCTGACAAATTAGAGACGGCTTGAGAGTCACATTACTAACAACATACATTTCTGAAGTAAATGAGATGGAAAAGGAAGAAGAGGCATGAAGAATAAATTAATGGTTAAAATACAATAAGGAATAGGAATAACTAATAATAAGATTTGTCCAAAAAAAGTGAAATCACCAACTATTTGGAGCTTAAATTGAACTATATACCGCTTTACATATCTTTAGAACATGCTTGGAGAAGGCAATGGCACCCCACTCCAGTACTCTTGCCTGGAAAATCCCATGGATGGAGGGGCCTGGTGGGCTGTAGTCCATGGGGTCGCTAGGAGTCGGATACGACTGAGCGACTTCACTTTCACTTTTCACTTTCATGCATTGGAGAGGGAATTGGCAACCCACTCCAGTGTTCTTGTCTGGAGAATCCCAGGGACGGGGAGCCTGGTGGGCTGCCGTCTATGGGGTCACAGAGTCGGATATGACTGAAACGACTTAGCAGCAGCAGCAGCAGCAGAACATGCTTATTACTAAGACTTTTTTTAATATAATTTTTATTCTTTGGCTGTTCATGTGGCATGCAGGATCCTGTGCCCCATGCAGTGGAAACACCAAGTCTTAACCACTTGGACTGCCAGGGAAGTCCCTGTAAGACATTTTAAAATGTGCCCTCAGATAAAAGTCTGGGTTATGCAGTACACTGGATGAGGTGCCTGGACAAGAAAAAAGCGTAGCCCCTCAGTGGCTTGCGGTCTGACTGACCCGGCAGAGATAGCCAAGCAGCTCCCAGCTCCATCACCGTTGCCCTTTCCACACTTCTCGCCAGGCTTCTTTCCCACAGTATAGACCAGATCCAGGTCAACTGCTAATCACAGCGAAGAGAAAATGACTTACCACTTATGACCTCCTGGGTGGTAGCCTGCCAGGCTCTGCTGTCCATGGGATTTCCCAGGCAAGGATACTGGACTGGGTTGCCATTTCCTGAGACACCTCCAGAAGGAGCCACTGGCAGCACAGCTACAAAAACCCACTAGCTCCACAATCAGGCCACAAACATGGCACCCTTAGCTCTGCAGATACTTCCCTTTCTTTTCCTCTTTCCGTAATTCTAGGCCTGCTTTTCTTTCCCTCCTACCTCTGAACCCCCTCTCAAACTTCCCCTTTTATTCAAAGAGGAAAAATATATTGGAAAACCACCAAAGCATCTTGAATCATGTTCACCTAGTCTGGAGCTGGGGAACAAAATGGATACAAATTTATTAGCTATGTTCTCTTTCATTTGGAAACACAAGATTAAGAGAGGTATATTGTTTTCAGGTATATTTCTCTATAGTTTCATAGTTCTACCAGTTCCTGATTCCATCTTGAAATTTAAGAGATATATGTGCAATGGTGCTATATTTGGAAAGTTAAAACAAGAGATTTATTCTCCTCTAGGTTGTTATTTAAAAGAAGTATCATACAAGCCTACATACTTCCTAGAGGGAAATTGAACATTTTTTGAGTTATCTATTATGCCCCAGTTTTTGGACATTATCTGATGAATATACATGACAAACATAGACCTCTAAAGCTATGCTATTTAAATTAAAAACCAAATTAAATTAAAAATTCAGTTCCTCAGGCACATTCATCGCATTTCAAGGACTCAAAAGATGCAGGTGGCCAGTGACCACCATACTGCAGGGTCCTGATACAGGTCATCTCCATCATTACAGAAAGTTCTATGGGACAGCTCTGCTGTCCTTTCTCCTTATTCAAGATTTTCCACAAAAATATCTGTAGAATTACACTTGGTCCCTCCAGCACAATGAAGATGATTTCTGTCACACCAAAGCTCTAACTAGAACCCTGCAGCCTTCTGCATGAACTCTCTTACAGCTACCTCATTTTTCACCACTGCAATTTCTTTAAAAATTTTATTGGCATATAGTTGATTTATAATGTTATGTTAGTTTCAGGTGTACAGCAAAGGGAAGCACTCAGCATGTGGGATCTTAATTTCCTGATCAGGGATTAAACTTGCGCCCTCTGCATTGGAAGCACAGAGTCTCAACTGCTGGACTGCCAGGGAAGTCCCAAACCACTGCGGTTTTTGATGCTCTACCTTGCCCATTGAGAGCAGGAGTCTTCCAACCCGGACTACATTCCAACCTCTCCTGAATGTCTAGCAAAAGTTTGGATCAAAAAAAGACATCAAATTATTGCACATATGACATAATATTGTCGTCTCCTGGAAATTCACTGGTCCATACGAAGTATGACTCCTAGGGAAGGGACAGAAGTCAAGTTTATGCTACTGAAGTTTCACTTCAGCCCAGGAGATTGAAAGCACTTGGGCTACTGTGAAGGAAGTAATAGTAAATAACTTAATGGCTTTCAAAGTGAATGTAACAAAACTTTTTGTAATGAGTATAATGTCACTTTCAAATGAAAAAGCTGTACTTGAAGTTGAGTTCAATTTTAGTTCGATTTCCTTTAAAGTTTAAGAGCAATACTGTAGTGCAGGCCCATATAATGTAATGTGACACTGGGCTCTGTGACAATAGGGAAATTTTCATAAACACTTAAGCACGGTGGGACTATATTCCAGTGACCCTCAAGGTAATACATCATTCTGTCAGTTGGACAGGTATGTTCAGAAACAAAAAATCATCCAGGAAATCTTCCACCATACGACACAATGCTCAAGAAAACACACACACACTGAAAGAACATTATGATAATAGTCCACCTTTCTTCCAAAGTTTACCTTCTGTGGTGCAGCCTTTCCCTATTCTGAAAAAGAACACCTCTTACTAAGTAATTACTTTGCAGATCACCAGAAGGAATCATCACATGCCTAGATTATTAAAATGGGTGGATGGTTCTTCCACACAGCTCTAAAGCAGGTTGGGAAGCTCTATGGAAACTCTGATTTTGCTGAATTTTTAACCAAAAGATTTAGAGACCTTGTCGATATCAGTCATTGCAGTGGTGGCTTTCCTGCAGTAACAGGCTTGAAAGAATGAAGATTTTTTTCAGAGTACTATATTACCATACAAGGGACAGCACTGTCTTAAAAGCTAACAAAAATAACTTTCACTGTCATTTCTAAAAAACTTACTTTTAGTAATATCACCGATATTTAAAAGATTTTTAAATTCATAATATTTATAAGCCAAAATTTCTCAGATCTTTGGCAGTGCTTTAGGCTTGGGCAGGAGTGATATTTGTCCAAAACACACCTGGCACAGTCTCCTTGTTTCC
This sequence comes from Bos grunniens, assembly GCF_055505025.1. Taxonomy (NCBI): domain Eukaryota; kingdom Metazoa; phylum Chordata; class Mammalia; order Artiodactyla; family Bovidae; genus Bos; species Bos grunniens. The sequence continues at coordinate 49,960,603 of NC_141180.1, forward strand.
AGCTATCCTGTTCTCATCGTTCAATCAGTGCTAGCTATTAACATTTCTGAAAATTACTCCAGGGCACAGATACTGTCATTTGTCTCTTTTGCTTTTTCGGTTGTGTAACTAAGACAGTCAATCTCCAGCTTTCAAGAGCTAAATTCAGTTGCTGGTTTGTTGGCATTTCTCATTCTAATCCAAATTAAACAAATGAAAAGTCCACTATAAACAAACAAACAAACAAAAAGCACAAATGGTATTCTTTACATCACTATCCAGAGAACTGTTACTTAAAAAAAGAAACAAAAAAATCAGAAACTTTATAGTTTTAAATTTAAGGAGACAGTTATGGAATTATAAGACAACAGTGCATGTTCTTACAAAGCATGCTTTCGTTTTTAATTTTATTTTTGGCAGTTTTTGACTGTAGCTACAATAGAACATTCTTTCCCTAGGAATAACAAATTTACACCTATTTATGTAACACTTTTGGTTACCGATATTTAAAAATACTGGTCAGTAGAGAAGTTCAGGCCCCTTTAAAAAGTTAGAATTAAAACGTTTCATAAGCCCTGGCCGCAAAGACAGTCCAGTAGCAATAAGCACAACTAGCATTCAGCTCTTGGTTTCTAATACCATTCTCTAATAAAAGGAACCAGGGCTCACTGCAGGAAAAATGGATTCAAGGAGTAGAGTTGGAAATATACAAGATAAGCCTGGAGCGTTTTGTGATGCCAGGAAGTAAGGAAGAGCTATAAACAAACTCCACAAAGGCGGGAATATGTCCAAGGGGGACAGAAGTCAACTGAAAGAGCTCCCAATGACCAAAGCTGGAATACTTTGAGCAACAGCGTAAATGAAGCAGTACTGAATTATAACCAAAGTGTGAAATAAATATCCATATCCAAATAATCAGTAAATAACTTAAATAAATAAGGGAGAAGAGACAATATTTGTATGCAGAAGAAGCCCCAAAACAATACTGGTCCGCTAATTTCAACAAATGTACTATACTAATGTAAAGTGTTAATGACAGGGAAATCAGTGTGGGAGGTAGGGGAATTCTGTACTATCTTCACAATTTTGCTGTAAATTCAAATTGTTTTAAAATTTAAAGTTTATTTTGAAAATTTATACTATCTTTTCAAAACTAAGTCATATTACATACCATTTTAGGTTTGTTTTTTATTTATTAAAAAAAATTTTTTTAACTTTACAGTATTGTATCGGTTTTGCCATACATCAAAATGAATCTGCCACAGGTATACATGTGTTCCCCATCCTGAACCCTCCTCCCTCCCCATACCATCCCTCTGGGTCGTCCCAGTGCACCAGCCCCAAGCATCCAGTATTGTGCGTCAAACCTGGACTGGAGACTCATTTCATATATGATATTATACATATTTCAATGCCATTCTCCCAAATCATCCCACCCTCTCCCTCTCCCACAGAGTCCATAAGACTGTTCTATACATCAGTGTCTCTTTTGCTGTCTCGCATACAGGGTTATTGTTACCATCTTTCTAAATTCCATATATATGCGTTAGTATACTGTATTGGTGTTTTTCTTTCTGGCTTACTTCACTCTGCATAATAGGCTCCAGTTTCATCCACCTCATTAGAACTGATTCAAATGTATTCTTTTTAATGTCTGAGTAATACTCCATTGTGTATATGTACCATAGTTTTCTTATTCATTCATCTGCTGATGGACATCTAGGTTGCTTCCATGTCCTGGCTATTATAAACAGTGCTGCAATGAACATTGGGGTACACGTGTCTCTTTCAATTCTGGTTTCCTATTTGTTTGACATTGCCATTGTAGTGAAGAGCATGAACAAGGATCAACTGCTTGGATCAGAATCCAATTCAACCGTCTGCACCGATTTTTACTAGCTAAGGGCTTGCCTTGTACACAGGATATAACTAACTATGGAGACCAGCCTGACTTCGGTATATTCAGCACAATCTCTGCTTTCCCAACACAAGAAAAATAAGTAAAGCCCAATCAGCCTTGACTTTCTTACCACGGGTTAACCATGCCTAGTGATGACCAAGCCGATGGGTTGCTCTGAATAACACTGAGAATAAGCAGATGGCAACCCTGTCCCCATTCACAGTCAAGGCAGGTCCTCCTTTCTAAGAACAGATATAACCAGGGAAGTGACTAATGCCTCTGAGAAAAGCGCAGGACTGATTTTAAGAACTATCAGCAGTTTCGTATGATTTGAACACTACCTGTTTATTCTAATATTCAGATGAGGCTAATGAAATCCTATTTTCTTTTCACAAGCAAAGCTTATTATAAGAAAAAGGGCAAAATGAATTTGATGAGAACATCTGAAGATACTTTTAATAAAAAATGACCAGGATTTATAGTGTTGTTGTTGTTTTTAATTTATATGTTGTAAGATTTACAACTTTCCTACAAATGAATGCTTCTCAAATGAATATTCATGCAGCAATTGTACTGGCTTTTACCAGCTAAGATAGTCATTAAAGGCTTGTCATCTTGGTCCAATAATGCCTCTGGTGCTTCTAAATTATTAGATCTTCGTCTACTCTTTTGAATGCTATAATAGCAACATAAAACATAATAAATTATCAGCATAAATAAGCAAAGGTCACAATTTTCAGCAAAAGCTCTGAATTTTCTAGCGTCACCTACTTTTAACATAAAACCATAAAGACACATTGTCTTCATCAGATCGAATAAATAAAAAGATGAAATGAAATGAAACCAGTGAAAAGCCCGAGTAAAAGCTATTCGTTAATAAAAACCTAATTAATGGAATTAAAGGGATTTATTTTTATTTAAAACATCTTAATTAACTTTTTTAGAGTTAGATTAGCTGTCACTATGCCTAACACTAAATTTAATTTGGGGTTATGCCTCAGACTGTGCGATACATGAGCTACTGTGCTGGGGCCAAATGTCCTCTGTGAAGCCACTGAATTGAGAGCACCACGGGAGCAGGAAACCTGCTCTTTCTCTTCTTTGAATGCACTCCAGCACTCAGCACTGGACAGATTAAGAGGAACGTAATCAACACATGAATGAAAGTACCTTGGGGGAAATTATTCAAGTTTACCAGTCAAGTGTATTAGTCAGCGGACTCTGGGTATAGCAATATAAACAAAGCAACCCAGGTAATTTAAGTTTAAAAAAAGTATTTGCTGTAAGAGACCAAAGCAGTTGCAGGGCTCTAAACAGTAGAAACTACTGGTCAGTCAGTCCCTTCAGGACACTATTCTACACATTTGCCAAAGCATGATGCATAGCTCAAGAATCATGAGCACATCTGAGTGCTTGGCTTGGCCTGTATGTTTACCAGGGATCTTGATTAACAATTACACCAAGTCTCTATCCAAAGACGGAGGAGATGGTACCAAAGCAAATGTGGAGGTGCTGTTCCCAGAAGAGGGAGATACGGATGCTAGACAGAGGTCCACTATGACGGAGAAGGAGCAGGGGATGGGAAAAACCAACTCATCTCCAGGAACTGTAGGAGGCATTTTGTTTTCACATATCTGATTCAATTCTCCAAGCAACCAAAAATAAAGTATTATCAGCCTTATTTTACTAAAGTTTAAATGCTGAAGTTCACAACATTTAAGTTACTTAGCCGAAGTTACATAGGAAGAAACCTAGGTCTTTCTACCTGGCAATAGAAATAGAAGTTTCTTATCCAAGTACCAAGATGTGAAACATTAAACCCACACCGTCTCAGAGATGCAAGTCTTTCTTGAAGACAACCGTTCTTGACTGTTAAGGATTTCCTGTCCTCATATAATCCAGGTTTTTTCCACATAATATATATAGACTCCTTTTCATTCAATATAAATATATTGTTTGCTTACAGACAAAGCCATAGTTTCCACAGATAATGATAGAATATGGTGATACCAAGGTAACAAATATAATTCTTAGAGATAAGTTAATGAGTTTGCTCATCTGTATAAGCTCAGAACGCCCCTTTAACTAATTCTGTCAGGCCATACATATGATACCAGTAATGAGGGACACCAGGTGAGAACATGAACACATAAGCAAAAATCACTAATCACTAATCCCTAATGACAAACAGTCAGCCCTGCTAAAGGGGGTCAGAAGCGGGAGCATTTTTTAAACCAGTGCAAGCCCAGCATTTTCCCACTATGTCAAAAATGTGGGTTCATCTCCAGATCAGCTGAAGCACACACAAGCAATTCAGTTTATTATTTGGATCACTATATCTGTAACCGAAGCAGATGGTATATGCGCTTTATGTGAAATATTTAATTAGACAATCAGGAATGTGGTGGTACCAGCTGTTGTGGCCTGCTGACCTTGGTAAAGAAGGAGATACCAGCAAACTGATGATGACAATGTTCAGAGGAAACCCAGAAATGGAGCCTGTTTATGAAAGTAACAGTTGCTCTAACACTGCCACATTGCAAGCCAAGACATGTCAGCCCAAGTACAGTAATCTCTCTCACATCATTCACCTTCAGGCCTTTTAGATTTATTAAAAATTATTTTTTAGTGATTTCTATGGATACATAGGAGAAATTCTGGAAATAGGCACTTCAAAGTATTTGTGATTGCTATTTTTAGATGGTGAGCTTATGGGTGATTTTTTTTCTTTTTATTAGTATCTTCAACAATGTACTTTAATTATTTGAAGAATTTTAATTTAAAAAAAACCACTGATTTGTACAAGTCTTTTTATAAATTCCAAAGTTCTTGAAACCCTGCCTTATAAATCCATTTTTTCTCCTATAAACTAAAAAAATTGCATTTTGTCATTTACATTTAAGTGACCTTTACATTTTTCGTATCTGATCTCCCCAACTTGTGGATGAAGCTGATGCTACATTCTTCTTTCCGCCCAGTCAGAAGACTCCTCTTACTGCAAATCTCAAGCTGGGTCTCAACCCTGCCTGCAGGTTCTACGAGAACCAAGTCAGCTTGTTCCCCCTTTCCTCAGAGGCATTTCCAAAGATGTCCCCTTTTCCTCAACTTCTCCAATCCATTACCTCTCTTCAATCAAACCCCCAAGATGAGAAGAATGACATCCATGCACAGACTTAGAAATGCAAATCTTGCCCTCACATATCTAACAAAATACAGCCCAAATCCTTTTTCACTAAACAAAACTTACACATAAATGTAAAGGCCCCATCGCTAGCAACACCATATGCTAATATTAAGGTGTGAAAGAGTTAGTTGCTCAGTCATGTCTGACTCCTGGTGATTCCGTGGACTATAACCCACCAGGCTCCTTTGTCCATGAAATTTTCTAGGCAAGAATATTAGAATGCATAGCCATTCCCTTAGCCAGGGAATCTTCCGAACCCAGGGATCAAACCCATGTCTCCTGCATTGCAGGCAGATTCTTTACCACTGAGTCACCAGGGATGTCCCATATTAAGGCAACAAATCCAATCCAATTGTTCCTCAACCTTTTTACAAAGAAAACAAAAGCTGGAAACTAAGAACTCTCTCAATCTTCCTTCCTTTCCCCAAAGTGAATACCTCTGACTCTGGAGCTGTTTTCTTGTTACTGGTGAAATAAAAGTGAAAGTCACTCAGTCCTGTCTGACTCTTTGTGACCCCGTGGACTATACAGTCCATGGAATTCTCCAGGCCAGAATACTGGAGTGGGTAGCCTTTCCCTTCTCCAGGGGATCTTTTCAACCCAGGGATCGAACCTAGGTCTCCCACACTGCAGGTGGATTCTTTACCAGCTGAACCACAAGGGGAGCCCAAGAATACTGGAGTAGGTAGCCTATCCCTTTTCCAGGGGATCTTCCAGACCCAGGAATTGAACCAAGATCTGCATTTCAGGTGGATTCTTTACCAACTGAGCTATCAGGGAAGCCCTCTTACTAGTAATTCAATTAAATTAACTCAATAAACATGCATTGAGTTGAGCCAGATGTGTGTAAGGTGCTGGGGATTTTTCTAGACAATAATCAGAGGCCCCTTCTTTCACAGGCCAATAGTCTCTGCTACCTAAATCATCTTCTCTCCCTCTTGCTTCCAGGACTTCTATGTATTAATCAGCTAGTGCTACCATAACAAAGTACCATAGACTAGGTGGATTAAATAACAGAAATTTATTTTTCCACAGTTCTGGAGGCTAAAGTCTGAGGTCAAATTGGTTCCTCCTGAAGCCTCTCTGCTCAGCTTGTAGATGGCCGTCTTCTTGCTGTGGCCTCTCACAGTGGCCCTCAGTGTGTGCCCCTCCCTGGAATCTCTCCCTCTTTAATAAGAAAACCTATCACATTGGATAAGGGCTCCACCTCAAAGTTTTCATTCTGAACCTCTTTAAAAACTTTATCTCCAAGGAAGGAACACTTCCAAACTCATTCTATGAGGCCACTATCACCCTGACACCAAAACAAGACAAAGACAACACACAAAAAAGAAAACTACAGGGCACTAACACTGATGAGCACAGATGCAAAAATCCTCAACAAAATTTTAGCAAACAGAATTCAACAACACATTAAAAAGCTCATACACCATGATCAAGTTGGGTTTATTACACGGATGGAAGGATTCTTCAACATAGGCAAATCAATCAATGTGACACACCATAGTAACACACTGAAAGATAAAAACAATGTGATAATCTCAATAGATGCAGAAAGTGACAAAATTCAGCACCCATTTATGATTAAAACTTCAAAAAATGGGCATAGATGGAACCTACATCAATATAGTAAAGGCCGTACATTATAAGCCCATAGCAAACATTATTCTCAATGGTGAAAAACTGAAAGCATTCTCTCTAAGATCAGGAACAAGACAAGGGTGTCCACCCTTCCCATTATTATTCAACATAGTTTTGGAAGTTCTAGCTATAGCAATCAGAGAAGAAAAAGAAATAGGAATCCAGATCGGAAAAGAAGAAGTAAAGCTCTCACTGTTTGAACATGACATGATACTATACACAGAAAACCCTAAAGATACTATCAGAAAATTACTAGAGCTAATCAGTAAATTTAGCAATGTCACAGGATACAAAATCAATACACAGAAGTCACTCGCATTCCTATATACTAACAATAAAAAATCAGAAAGAGAAATTAAGGAATCAATCCCATTCACCACTGCAACACAAAGAATTAAATATCTAGGAATAAACCTACCTAAGGAGACATAAGAACTGCATACAGAAAATTATAAGACACTGATGAAAAGAAATCAAAGACAACATAAACAGATGGCGAGATATTCCATGTTCCTGGGTAGGAAAAATCAATATTGTGAATATGACTATCCTACCAAATGTAATCTACACATACAATGAAATCCCTATCAAATTACCCATGGCATTTTTCACAGAACTAGAACAAAAAATTTCACAATTCATATGGAAGCACAAAAGACCCCAAATAGCCAAAGTAGTCTTGAGAAAGAAGAACGGAGCTGGAAGAATCAACCTTCCTGACTTTATATTATACTACAAAGCTACAGTCATGAAAAGGGTATGGTACTGGCACAAAAACAGAAATATAGACCAATGGAACAAGGTAGAAAGCCCAGAAATAAACCCATGCACCTATGGGTACCTTATTTTTGACAAATAAGGCAAAAATATACAGTGGGGCAAAGACAGCCTCTTAAATAACTGGTGCTGGGAAAACTGGACAGCTACATGTAAAAGAATGAAATTAGAACACTTCCTAACACCATACACAAAGATAAACTCAAAAGGGATTAAAGACCTACATGTAAGACCAGAAACTATAAAACCCTTAGAGGAAAACATAGGGAGAATACTCAATGACATAAATCAAAGCAAGATCCTCTATGACTCACTTCCTAGAGTAATGAAAATAAAAACAAAAGTAAACAAGTGGAACCTGATTAAACTCAAAAGCTTTTGCACAGCAAAGGAAACTATAAGCAAGGTGAAAAGACAACCCTCAGAATGGGAGAAAATAATAGCAAAAGAAACAACTGACAAAGAATTAATTTCCAAAATATACAAGCATCTCATACAACTAAATAAGAGAAAAACTAACAACCAAATCAAAAAGTGGGAAAAAGAATTAAACAGACATTTCTTCAAAGAAGACATACAGATGGCTAACAAACACATGAAAGATGCTCAATATCGCTCATTATTAGAGCAATACAAATCAAAACTACAATGAGATATCATCTCACATCGGTCAGAATGGCCATCATCAAAAAGTCTGCTGCTGCTGCTGCTAAGTCGCTTCAGTCATGTCCAACTCTGTGCAACCCCATAGACGGCAGCCCACCAGACTCCCCCGTCCCTGGGATTCTCCAGGCAAGAACACTGGAGTGGGTTGCCATTTCCTTCTCCAATGCATGAAAGTGAAAAGTGAAAGGGAAGTCGCTCAGTCGTGTCTGACTCTTAGTGACCCAATGGACCGCAGCCCACCAGGCTCCTCCATCCATGGGATTTTCCAGGCAAGAGTACTGGAGTAGAGTGCCATTGCCTTCTCAAACAATAAATGCTGGTAAGTGTGTGGAGAAGAGGGAATCCTCAGGTAGTGTTAGCAGGAATATAAACTGATACAACCACTGTGGAAGAGAGTATGGAGATTCCTTTAAAAACTAGGAACAAAACCACCATATGACCCAGCAATCCCACCCCTAGGCATACAACCTAAGGAAACAAAAACTGAAAAAGACACATGTACCCCAGTATTCATTCCAGCACTATTTACAATAGCTAGAACATGGCAGCAACCTAGATGTCCATCTACAGATGAATAAATCTGTATATTTACAGATTTACTTATCCAGATGAATAAATCTGAATAAAGAAGTTGTGGTACATATACACAATGGAATATTACTCAGCCACAAAAAGGAATGTATTTGAGTCAGTTCTAATGAGGTGGATGAAACTAGAGCATATTATACAGAGTGAAGTAAGTCAGAAAGAGAAAGATCAATATCATATACTAACGCATATATACAAAATCTAGAAAGATGGTACTGAAGAATTTATCTGCAGGGCAGCAATGGAGAAACAGACATAGAGAACAGACTTATGGACATGGGGAGAGGGGAGGAGAGAGTGAGATGTATGGAGAGAGTAACATGGAAACTTACATTACCATACGTAACACAGATAGCCAACGGTTATTTGCTGTATTTCTCAGGAAACTCAAACAGGGGCTCTGCATCAACCTAGAGGTGTGGGATGGGCAGGGGATGGGAGCGAGGTTAAAGAGGGAGGGCATATATGTATACCTATGGCTGATTCATGTTGAGGTTTGACAGAAAACAGCAGAAATCTGTAAAGCAATTATCCTTCAATTAAAAAAGACTTTAAAAAATTTTTATCTCCAAGTATATTTACATTTGGAGGTAACTGGGGATTGAAATTTTAACATACAGATTCTGCACAATTAAGCCCGAACACACCTGGCCCACATCCAGTCTCATACTTGGTCCTGGTTCTTCTCCCTCATTAATAACACTCTCAAGTCTTTTTCATATTTAAACACCAGCAGGCCACCACTAGCCCACATCTTTCCCCTGTTCCATCTGCCTGTTTCCCTTAACTGCCAAGATGTGAAAATATCCCAGGCTAGAAGTCTCCAGTCCAGGGGTCAGAAATGACTTAGTAACTGAAAAACAACAAGGAGTCTCCACCTCAAAGTAGAGGGGTAGATCGTGCATGGACCCGGGGGAGAACCAGAGAGCAGCAGCCCATCGAGAGATGGGAAGCTTGGCCCACTGCTAAACTTCAGTCACGTGTGAAAACAGAGCCCAGGGTATCTTATTCTTCTGACTTTCAAGAGAACCTAGAAATATAACATTTCCCAAGTTTTATATGCAGGTGGCAAGGAAAAAAAAGTGGGCCAAAAAAGTAGACCCCAAATCTCTCTTTTTCCTAATTTTTTCCATGATCTCTTTCTTACCTTCCCCATTTCTTACCTCACTCATTCTAACATTTCTGACATCAGGTTTCTTCACATCAATTCCTTTTTGCATATTCCACTGAAACAGTTATTGCTGAAGTCCACACAGCTTTCCTGTTAACCTCTCCATTTTGAATATGAGCTCCTTGAAGGCAGATTGTGTCTATTTTATCTCATTTGTGTCATATTTCAAATGCGTAACACTGTATCCTGAACAAATGATTATGGAGTAAAGAACTAGCTTATCTCTTTGGAGCAACCAAAATGCATGGAGGAACTATAAATCAAAGAATTCTAGCTTGAATAATTTTGTAAGGGCTCACCACTTATTTTATTTACCTAGTTCCTTCATTATTTCAGCAAGATTCCTGCTTAGCATGTAATGTATATCCTTCTACATGGCATGAGACCTTAAATCCCCACTTTTCTTCCAAATGGCAAATTTTAGCTTCTTAAGAGGAAAATTCTGATATAATGCTATCACTTTTATTTACAAGGTCAATTATCTACATGCTTGACATTTTAGAATATAGGTGGTTTAGTCACTAAGTCATATCTGACTCTTGCAACCCCATGGACAGAGGAGCCTGGCAGGCTACAGTCCATGGGATTAGCCAGTCAAGAATATTGGGGTGGTTTGCCATTGCCTTCTCCAAGTCAAGCATCAAGAGACAAGAAATTGTATAAATTATCAGAATGGATGATTAGTCAGAATAGATGGTTAATGTTCATTAATTTCACTTAAAAGGGAACCCTATGGGCCTTCATTCAGAATCTTAAAATCTTATGTTTTAATTTTTAAATGTAACTTTATTTGGAAGGGAAATATATCTGGCCAGAACTATGTTCTATTATGTTAGCCTGAAAGCCAGACATAGCTCCTAAGATATTGGCTTATTATTCTGTAGTGGTGTCTTTTTAACTTATATGCAGAGTACATCATGTGAAATCCCAGGGTGGAAGAAGCACAAGAGGGAATCAAGATTGCTGGGAAAAATATCAATAACCTCAGATATGCAGATTACGCTACCTTATGCCAGAAAGCAAAGAGGAACTGAAAATCCTCTTGAAGAAGGTGAAAGAGGAGAGTGAAAAAACTGGCTTAAAACTCAACATTCAAAAAACTAAGATCATGGCATCTAGTCCCATCACTTCATGGCAAATAGATGAGGAAACAAGAGAAACAGTGACAGACTTTATTTTCTTGGGCTCCAAGATCACTGTCAATGGTGACTGCAGCCATGAAATTAAAAGATGCTTGCTCCTTGGAAGAAAACCTGTGACAAACCTAGACAGTGTATTAAAAAACGGAGATATTACTTTGCCAACAAAGGTCCATCTAGTCAAAGCTATGGTTTCTCCAGTAGGCATGTACAGATGTGAGAGTTGGATCACAAAGAAGGCTGAATGCCCAAGAATTGATGTTTTTGAAATGTGGTGTTGGAGAAGACTCTTGAGAGTCCCTTGGACTGCAAGGAGATCAAAGCAGTCCATCCTAAAGGAAATCAGCCCTGAATATTCATTGGAATGTGTAATGCTGAAGATGAAGCTCCAATACTTTGGCCACCTGACGCGAAGAGATGACTCATTAGAAAAGACCCTGATGCTGGGAATGACTGAAGACAGGAGGAGAAGGGACAACAGAGGAGAAGATGGTTAGGTGGTATCACTGACTCAATGGACATGAGTTTGAGCAAGCTCCAGGAGATGGTGAAGGAGAGGAAAGCCCAGCGTGCTGCAGTCCATGGGGTGCCAAAGAGTTGGACACGACAGAGAGACTGAACAACAGCAAGGGGTATCATTGGGGGGCTTTCTAGGTGGTGCTAATGGTAAAAAAAAAAAAAAAAAAACTAGCCTGCCAATGCAGGAGATGTTGGAGACCCAGGTTCAATCCCTGGGTCTAGAAGATTCCCCTGGAGGAGGGCATGGCAACCCACTCCAGTATTCTTGCCTGGAGAATCCCATGGACAGAGGAGCCTGGTGGGCCACAGTCTGCAGGATCTCAAAGAGTCGGACATGACTATAGCAACTGAACATACGTACACACACATCCTTGATGTAGCATCCAAGTTAACAGTCAGATTTTCCATTGAACATCTTACATGAAATAATGTTCTTTATTCACAGGACAATTTCAATTACATATTGAAGTAACAGAAAAAAAAAAAAAACAGAAAACTCTGAAAATATAATTTGTCAAAACCTAGACACCATTTAAACCTAAAATGAATAAAAAGAGCAAAGTATAAAATGGCAAAAAAAAAAAAAAAAAAACCACCTAATTTTATTTGTCCTTTTTTTTTCTTTTTTAAATGTTAGGCCTTCCTGGAAATCTGAATTGTGTCCTGTAATGTTTAGTTACTTTCAAAAGAATCAGAAAACTATTTTTGACCCAGCCTACCATAAAACAACTATCATTGTTTAAAAAACAAAAACACGGTCTAGATGACAGATGAATAAATATCAAAGTAGGGGGTAAAATCTATACTGAAGCCAATATGCCCCCATAAAACAACATGAGACCTTCTTGTAAGAAAAGATGAGGAATTTTGAATTTCTCTTAAGTAAAAGCAACATGAATTCTGTGGGTAAATGAAGCAGTTGAATAAACTAAACAGGTATTTGAGCAGGCTGAATGTCACACACAATTGAGCTAGTACCACACGGAAAGTTTTAGTGGGGCCAAAAACAAAAAAACAAAAAAAACCCATACAAAATGAACAGAAGAAAACTCTGCACAGAACTGGTATGCTTGAATGAAAGATCACAAACATTATTTTTCTCTCACTACAATGCAAAACAAGCAAAATCAATAACCAATTTTATTTCTAGATTTGTATCCATTGCAGTATTATAAAGCCAATTTCGGCACTGCCTGAATGGAACTCCTAGCTCAGCATCTTCTCAGAAAGTAAATTTGTCATTCTGACCAGTACATAACTAATCATACAGTGGAAAGAGAGCATTTTGTATTTGATGCTTTAATAAAATTCACAAAAGGTTGGGAAAAACACAATCTTAAAACCTTAGCTACTTTAGAGCAAGTATATTACATTTTAATATAGTTTTAGAAAGCATATCACTTCAGCTGATTTAACAACAATAAAAAGCCAGATTCATAGGAATATAATTAGTATTAACTTTATGATTCACTAATAGAAACAGAGATTTGCCAAAGATTCAGACATTTTCTTAAAAAATTTTTTTCCAAACATTTCATTGCCAGGCATTAGCAGGGAATGCCATTCTATGCCATAGCACACAAGGCAGGTATTAGGACTTCAAATCACCTAAAATGACCACCATGAGAGGCATTTCTATACAGACAGAGGATGAGATGGTTGGATGGCATCACCAACTCAGTGGACATGAGTTTGACTAAACTCCGGGAGTTCGTGATGGACAGGGAGGCCTGGTGTGCTGTAGTCCATGGGGTCACAAAGAGTCAGACACAACTGAGCGACTGAACTGAACTGAATGGATACTGTACATTGACATTATATTTGAATTATTTGTAGATCCAAGCTATATAAAATAAATATTTTACATGAAACATCACACAATTTGAATTCCTGGGTATAAATAATTCCTACATCTACTCCTCTCTTTTAAATCACTGTTCATCACCATCAGATTCTCATATCTATTATCCAAATGTATGTCTCTCTCTCTTCCATGTTCTCATGTTAACCCTTGGCCCATGCTATTATATTATTTTGTAAGCCTTAACATCTCCCAGAATTTCAAGATGGAATACTGTGTCCTCATATTTCCATCTAAAATGCAGAATAAGAAGTGGAAAGGGACAGTGGTTTGGATACTACTAAATAAAGCTCATTGGGGAAAAAAAAAAAACATGTCACAAGAAATGTAGCCCAGGAAAAAGTGGCATGTATGGTAATATTTATCAGAGACACTTGTAGGAAGAGTAAAGGCTGAAAAAGCAATCCAAGAAAAGGTTGAATAATACAAAAATTTTTAAATAAAAGGGGAAAAAGAAGCTTTAAAGTCTACAAATTTATATAACCATGGAGTAGTCTTCTTTCATTCCTAACTAGAAGAAAGATAAAGAAAATAAATCACAAAGATCTGGTAGGGAAAGATTTGCTTAAGAAAGCTTTTAAAGTTTCTTTTTTTGGGTTGGCAGGCACTTTTTAACCATATCTACTATTCAATCTCAATTTTTCACAGGAATCACATTAATACAACTGAGACAAGGAGCGAACACTGACAAGCCTAGAAAGGAGCACAGAAACGTGGGGCCAGGGGCGGTATGGGTATAGTTAAATAAGATGTGCAAGCTACCTCTGATGACACAGATGTAACTTTCATTCCCATCATTGTTAAATGAAGAGTGACAGGAAAGACTATGCCTCTCTAACATAGTCACACTAGGAGAAAGAGTTGGGAAAGAGTGAGAGGCTAGGTGCAACAACATAGTCTTGGCTTAAAATATGAGAAAGATACATAAATAGTGAGAGAACAAAAGACAAGCAACTATCTGTGTGTTGAGATTTGAGACACCCTACTCCAGTACTCTTGCCTGGAAAATCCCATGGATGGAGGAGCCTGGTGGGCTGCAGTCCATGGGGTCGCGAAGAGTCGGACATGACTGAGTGACTTCACTTTCACTTTTCACTTTCATGCATTGGAGAAGGAAATAGCAGCCCACTCCAGTGTTCTTGCCTGGAGAATCCCAGGGACGGGGGAGCTGGGTGGGTTGCCATCTACGGGGTCACACAGAGTCGGACACGACTGAAGCGACTTAGCAGCAGCAGCAGTGCTTAAATTTGTCCTCATGAAAAAACAAGTATAAATTTGGAATTATAGCGTAAGCCTGTGAAAATTGAAGCTTTAGGATAAAGTGCACATTCGTTTGGTGATACATAGAAAATCATCTGCAAATGACTTACTATGACTACTTTAAAGATTTCCATTTTGTATTTCCTGCGAAGCATAAAAAACATGGCTTCAAAAAGAACAACAGACAGAGATGAACATGGTTTGAAAAGTCAATAGGTTGAAATGTAAAGGAAACTGGATAAGATTTTAAAACAATAAATGGAAACTTAAAATTTGCATCCAAGACAATAAAAAGCCAAATGGACAATATAGAAAGTGAATTCTGAAGAAAAGAAGACAAGTCTGGGAAATTCTTCAAGATATTAGAACAGAAGGCAGCAAACTATCGACTGAAAGCCAAATACGGCTTGCCCCCTGTTTTTCTAAGTCCTGTGGGCTAAAAATGGTTTTTACAGATGAATATTTGCAATCAATTAATGTGAAGAACTGACTCATTTGAAAAGACCCCCTTGCTGGAAAAGATTGAAGGCAGGAGGAGAAGGGGACCACAGAGGATGAGATGGCTGGATGGCATCACCGACTCAATGGACATGAGTTTGAGTAAACTCTGGGAGTTGGTGATGGACAGGGAGGCCTGGCGTGCTCCAGTCCAAGGGGTCTCAAAGAGCTGGACATGACTGAGCGACTGAACTGAACTGAACTGAACGGTAAGAACTCTGAACCCCAGTGAAGCAAAAGGTTGCATGCTCAGTCACTCAGTTGTGTCTCTCTCTTTGTGACCCTACGGACTGCAGCCCACCAGGCTCCTCTGTCCATGGAATTTTCCAGGCAAGAATACTGGAATGGTTTGCCATTTTCTCCTCCAAGGGGTCTTCCCGACCCAGGGATTAAATCCGCATCTCCTTCATCTGTACTGGCAAGCAGATTCTTTAATACTGAGCCAACCTGGGAAGCCCCCAACCAAAAGGTTATCTCTGTCCAAAAGAATTATATTTGTCTCATTAGTAGCTCCATATTACAAGAAAACAAAACAAAATTCAACAAAACTCTATTCAATTATGCTTTTATTTGGAATTGAACCAATAAAAAATTTATAGAAATTTGTTTTTGCTTCTGTTACAGTAGCTGCATAATATCCTCAGTTTTGCCTCTCAGTCTACAAAGTGCAAAATATTTACTATCTGGCTCTTTGCATAAAATGTTTTACAACTTCTGCTTTAGAGGAAAGAGATAAAGAGATCTACATGCTAGGAAAAAGATAATGCCTATGAGGCCAGGGACAGAAAATTCAACCAATGAATAAGGGATAACTCCAAAGAAGAACCAAAGCGAATGACATCTGTCAGTTGGTATAATAGATGTAAAAAATTCTGTCAAGAACAGGACAAAGAACTTAATATAGGGCCAAGAAACAAAATGAAACAGAAAGATTAAAAATTAGAGAGCAGGTAAAGATATATAAATCATAATTAAAATAGTTAATAAATTAAAATCAGATTACAATGGAAAAGAATCTAAAAAATCATATACATATAAGTATAACTGAATCACTTTGCTGTATACCTGAAACACTGTAAATCAACTATACTTCAACAAAATAAAATAAGATAAATCAGATTACAAAAAATTCAGAGCAAAAACCAAGCCTGTAGGTCAATTTATATT
Organism: Bos grunniens; assembly: GCF_055505025.1. Classification (NCBI taxonomy): domain Eukaryota; kingdom Metazoa; phylum Chordata; class Mammalia; order Artiodactyla; family Bovidae; genus Bos; species Bos grunniens. Next base: position 49,976,953 of record NC_141180.1, read on the forward strand.
TATACGAATCCTATGATGAAATAATTTTGAATCTTTTTCCACTCAGTCATGTAATATCAAAATATGAAAATCAAAAGCTATTAGAAATGAACAAAGACAAATTGTAGGAGAAGACTGAAATACAGTGATCAATCCATAAGTATGGTTTGTAAAAGATTTTACCTACAAGACTGGATTATTAATACACCAACTCTGCATCTCCAAGTAATACTGCACTTTTTGAAAAATGTCCATGAGTTTGAACAACTATTAACCTATAAAAAAATCTATAATAAATACACTGAACATATTCTGAAACTAGAAATTACTGAATGTAAATACAAAATTCTATTCATCTGAAAAAACAAACACTAGACCTACAACAACCTATTTCTTAGAAAGTAACAAAAAAGAATTCAAGGTATAGGTTACAGCTAACACTGTAACTAAATTTATACCCTGAAAAATGTTCATTATTAATTAAAAAAAAAAGAAAAGCAAATATACAAAAAACATTCAAGTTAGCAAAAGGAGGGGGCCTTAAGAAAATTGTCTGTGTTTTTGGCTGCATGGCATGTAGGATCTTAGTTCCCTGACCAGGGATAGAACCTGTACCCCCCTACAGTGGCAGCATGGAGTCTTAATCACTGAACTGCCAGGGAAGTCCCAAGCAAATCCTGAGTTTAAAGAAAATATAAAATGTACATTAAATAATGGAACAGGTGGCAAAAAAAGAATCATAACTTTACTGCAATGGTACTTACACTAGCAAAAATTTAGGTATAACCTAAACAACAGAAAACTATATTAATTTTAGCATATCTTTTCAATAGGATTGATTTCCTTTGCATTCTAAAATCAGGATCTACAAAGAATTTAGTGAAAGTTAACAATGTATTTAATACAATAATAAACAAAAATGTAGAATATAAAAATTTGATATACAACATGATATCAACTGTGTAATAACAAAAAGAAAAAACACACAAACACAGAAAACCAACTGCAGTTATCTCTACAGGGTAACATTTTAAAACAGAAAATCCCCCACAGATTTTCCATCGCACCAGGGTGAGCACCCCTAACCTCCACATTGTTCAACCCTCAACAGTTGTGTGCAATGATTACCACAAGAAATCTAGCTCAGGTCCATCATCACACATAGCTGGCATAATATTTTTTTCCTTGTGAAGAGGACTTTTAAGATCTATCCTGTTAGCAACCTTCAAATATGCAATACAATATTAGTAACTATAATTATCATGCTGTACATTACATCCCTAGGACTTAGATGTGTGATCAATGATCACCCTGTACCTATCTGTTAAGTCAATGCTACCTTTTAAACCACTGTCTCGCATAAACCAGGTAGACATGTACATTGCTGCATGACACGGGCTCACACAAAGAGCTACGTGGTTGAGACTTCCCAGTGCCTCTCCAAAGCAGCTAACTGACTCATTTTTCCTTCAGGTCACCAACATAAAAATAAGCTCAGCTATTTGGGAGCTGTCATGTTTTATTAGAAAAGTTATTATTTCCTATAAATCTGTGATTTCTAAAGTCTTAAGAGACTTGATACCTTCTTAATATTGCCTAAATCTTGGTGCAATGTCTTTTCATCTAAATGAATATTTATCCATAGAAAAAAAAATAAAGGAAGCGCAAATCAGTATATAAAATTGCAGGTGACAAACTTTTTAGATGCGTCTATTCTGGAAAGTAAGATTACACATTTTGCTTTGTGTCGATATGACGTAAAATAATTCTTGAATGACAGTCATCCCTAAATTGTAGGTTAGTTGAAAGCACAGCCAGCTCTCTGTATGTACCTTTTGTTTCTGCAACAGAGCTGCTACAAGAGCCATTATAATGGCTGCAAATTAAACAAGGAGAGTTGAGAAACCAGGCCTTTGTGAACAAGGCTGAGACTATTCCACTGACTTCACGTGGTGAAGTGCATTACCAGGGAGCTGAAATGATGGCAAAGTGTACATAGATGCTATTAAGCTGAAATGAATCTAAACATGTGAACGGTCCCCTTCTAATATTTCATTGATAATAGAGTTAAATAGTCTGAGTAGTTCATTTCCAAGGGATTACCACACTTACCCCGTACTCAAAGTCATTTATGCCTTTCAGCTTATTTGAAAGGTTCAGTAGTAACTCCTCAAATGTTCATTGCTTGTCATACTCTAAATTCTGAATTTCTGGATGCAAACACAGGCCCTATTAGCACTAATGGAAGGTATATATGTGTACCTGGGAAAGAACATACATCTAGAAACCTGTTCTCTGCTGCTTAGAGGCAATCACGCTGCATTTTCTCTTGTGGGCAAAATAAAAAATGCATTGCTATTTCTGTGGAACCATTCAGGTGTTACAGGCACTTCTATAACATCCAAGAATGCATTAGCCAAAAACAACTAGAGTCATTTTTTTTTGTCTCATCATCATTCAAGCTGAATTAATAATATTAAACAGCATGTGGGATGAGGAAAAACACAGTGCAGAGCAATATTAAAGCCCCGTTCCACTCAGGCATGATTCATTTTGATCTTTACTACTTGATTCAGCTAAAGGCCAAACCATATATGATGCTTTAGATCCAGAAAATACATTATTTCACTGTTGAATATGGTCCAAAATGAAGGCACCTAATTTCAAAATGGAAGCAATTTAGAAAATATAAGTGCAATGAAAAATGTCTCTATTACAAAACATATAAATTAAGTTCTATTTGATTATTGCCAATATTTTAAACCTCCCTACACATACTGGTAATGCCTTTAGTGCAACTTAATTTTCTTCCTATTGTGTCGTATACATTCAATGAACATCATTTTGGTTAGGGACCAAGAAGAAGGTCAGAAGTGTTCGTGATGATAAATTACAGACCTTAATAACTTTTGAACAGTTTTAAATGTACAGTCATTTATAAGTCATTTAGCTTGATAGATGAATGGTTAACAAACTATATAAACTAATAAGAACCGTACGTTATTAGTCTATAGTACTACATGGCATGATGCCAAGATTTCAAACATGGTCTAATTAGGACCAATACTGGGCTTTGCAGCATATTTAACTGGAGAAAGGAAAAAAATATCTTATTAAAAGACAGTATAAAAAATAATTACTCATTGATTTATGCAAATACTACACAGGCACACAAGATTTTATTAAAGGATTGGCCAGATTCACAATTGACAGACCACTAAAATGTTATTAGCTTTGGGGTTAAAAAAAAAAAGGATGACCTGTTGGTTCAGGTGTTTGCTTGTTCTCTTGTTTTTTGCTTTCAATGAAAGGCAGTTTGGAAATCTAGTCTTTGGGGTTTGTACTGCAGATTTACACCAAGCTTTGCTTGTGTACTTTGTTATACGTACTCTCATTTCTTGCTCATGGGTGAGTCACATGCAGTGATGATGGGCTCCAGAAGCGATAGTTCCACAGAAGTTTCTGGAAGGAACCCCAATTAGTCTCACTCTACTGAATCAAAAGCAGTTCTAATATGGAGAGACTCAAGAATCAACTTGGAGGGACTTCTCTGGTGGTTCAGTGATGAAGACTTTGCTTTCCAAAGCATGGGGTGAGGGTCTGATCCCTGGTTGGGGAACTAGGATCCCACACACCTCATGGCCAAAGAACCAAAACATACAACAGAAGCAATATTGTAACAGATTCAATAAAGACTTTCAAAACAGTGCATAAAAAATTTTGGAAAAAGAAAAGAATCAAGTTTGAAGAGGCACAGATTGAACGAACAAGTAAAATCACAAAAGTAGTTCTGTTATTGAATTAAAACTGACAGGTGACAGTTTTAATTGAATTAAAACTTGCCTGGTAAGAGTGGTGAAATCTCCTCTAATCCATCTACTTCAGTATTTCTTAAGAGTGGTACCACTATCAGAATAATTCATGGAGCTTGTTTAAAATGAATATTCCTAAATTACCTTCCAGACCTCTGATAATAGGATCGCCAGGAACAGGGCTGAGAAATTATTTAATAAGCTGCCCAGGAGATTTCACATGCCTAAAAGCTCCAGGGCTACAGTCCTAGAAAGAAGGCCCAAGAGGCTCTTCATTATACCACATGTGCACTGTTGCAATGCCACCTCTAATTCTCTACCATCACACCTACAGTGCACCCATTAGCAATACAAGAGGTACCACTCTTAAGAGCAGCACAGTGCCTTGAACATTAAGCTAAATGAATGTGTGAACATATTCATGGATGAATGGATAAATGCATGAATGGGAAAACTAATAATATTTCTGGAAGGAAATAGGAATTCTGTTTCCTTTGGAGTCGGCTCTATAAATCCATTCACAGTTAGCTCTCTAAAAATTCCCAAAGTGATCCAAAGTTTTCAGTCTATATATTTGACATATGATGTTAATGTCTCAAATACTGATCTTAGAAAATTATGAGAGAGGAAACACTGGGCCCGGGTTCTGATTCCTCTGAAACGTCACAGTGCTGCACAGCTTTCTAGCCTGCATCGTGTGCTGGCAGACACCACCACTGCGCCCTGCACATCTGCTGGGAAAGCTGTTGCTTAGCAACAGCAATCAATGCTGTATTTCCTCTTCACCATTTTCCTGAAGATTGAGACACTGCTCCAAGGTATTATTTTCAAATACCTTCTGTTTCACTGACCAAACATGTTTGTTAATTTTTCTATTATGTGGGGAAAAAAAAAAACCATGAACCAAATCAGCATAAGGATCCAAGAAAAGAAGAGTGAAGGAAGGTCAGTAGAACACATGGTGCTTTGGGACTTGTTTGATGAAGAAAAATTCTTTGACAGCTCATTGACTTTATTTGCTATATCCTTTCATTCTGCCACTTTAGAACTGATTTCTGCTACCTCGTGGGAGATGAAAGCCATTAGCATGAATTATCATTCTAAATGCAGATCCACAAGGTACGGCCATAAAATATAGAAAGCAAATGATTTTCAGAAACTGGTTTAATATACATCTCACATCTCTGGGAAAGCTCCCATCTTGGTTACATTCTTACCAACCACTAGCTACATTTTCCAGTCACTTTCCACTGAGCACAACATAAGATTCTTGGATGGACACTGCTTACAAGCTAAATTACTTGGTGTTTATGATGTGATTTAGAAGCTAAATTACATACACATGATACCAGAACTGACTTTGGGAGGAGGGGATAAGAATTCTTATTTTAAATTCACCAATATGGCCTACCAATGTATGAGTTCTTCATACAAAAACAAGAAAGACACTCAGGAACTTTATGTGATGCTTTCCAATAAAAAGAGGAGGTATTTGCTTAAAATATATGCATATATATGTTAGTAAGTGGTGGAATCCATCAAGGTGGGTATTGGGTATTACATGATCATTATTTTCTATGTTTACTGAGCACATAATATGGGCTTCCCTGGTGGCTCAGATGCTAAAGAATCCACCTGCAATACAGGGAACCTGGGTTCGATCCCTGAGTTGGGATCCCTTGGAGGAGGGAATGGCTACCCAATCCAGTATTCTTGCCTGGAGAATCCGAATGGACAGAGGAGCCTGGCAGGTTACAGTCCTGCTGCTGCTAAGTCGCTTCAGTCGTGTCTGACTCTGTGCGACCCCATAGACGGCAGCCCATCAGGCTCCCTCATCCCTGGGATTCTCCAGGCAAGAACACTGGAGTGGGTTGCCATTTCCTTCTCCAATGCATGAAAGTGAAAAGTGAAAGTGAAGTTGCTCAGTCATGTGACTCTTAGCGACCCCATGGACTGCAGCCCACCAGGCTCCTTCGTCCATGGGATTTGCCAGGCAAGAGTACTGGAGTGGGGTGCCATTGCCTTCTCTGAGGCTACAGTCCATGGGGTCACAAAAGTCGGACATGACTGAGCGACTAAGAACAATATATGCTCATATCTTTATGGGCAGCATTAAGATGAGGAAAATGTGATCCCTCTACAATCTTGTAGAAACAGTCACGTCAATAAGCAATGCAGAAGTAATACAGAAGAATAGAGGCATGACCTCAGGTATTTAGTTACAACAAACATCCCAGTTAATAAGGAATATATCTGCAACACAGACTAGATGAATAAATAAGTTCAAAGCCTTTATTTTTTTTTTTATGAAAACAGTGTTGGCAAGGTTACGATGAGATTAAAAGGCCATAATGCACTTAAAGGATATCAGGCTGGTAAACTAAATCTACCTTTCTGAAGAATACTGGCAATATAAAGAAAACAACTTTAAAAAATATACTTATTTAAGACTTACAGACATAGAAAACAAACTTGTTACTAAACATGAAAGGGAGGTTAGGGATAAATTAAGAGTTTGGGATTAAAATATACACCCTACTGATATAAAAAATATATATACATACATTTAAAATTTTGACATAGTAATTGTTTATCTAAGAAAGTATTTTAAGGAAATAAAGGGGTTAACAAAAGATATTTATTTTAATTACATTTAAAATTATAAATACTTAAATGCCCAGTATTAGAAGAATGATTAAATGAATAATGATACAGCATATGAGAAGCACTATTAAAGCATTTTTCAGGAATATTTTATGAAAAGAAACGATTCTTATAATAAAAAAACAACAAAATAACATGCAAATATGTATAGAAAACAGTGGAGGAAAACATATCACAATATTAGTAAACAATTACATGTTTTGTAATGAAAAAAATGTCCTAGTAAATAAAATATATGAGAATTTTCTTTGAATGATTAATAGGTTTTTAAATTTCCACTCAGAACTTGATCCTTCATTGGCCTCCTAGGTATTGACAAATTGAAGTATTTAAATTTCAAAAGTATTTTTAGAACAACAGTGTTCATTTCTATAAATATCTGATAAATTTTGCCAATATTTTCTCAGAGAACAGTTACAATAAAAGTATATAACTTAATTTAATGTAAAGAAAAGCATCCTTTAACAATTCAACAAACATGCACCAAGCACAGGGCATACAAACATGGATAGGATACTCTTGAGATGTTGGGGATATATTTCAATGAATTGTTTGCCATCTATGATCTTCCATAAAATATAGAGGGGTCAGGCAAACATTTCCCTTATATCAGAATGCACTGTCTTTTCACTAAAGGAGTTTCTAGTACCATCTGGAGCAGGGGATTATGCTATCTACAACTGCAAAGCCCTGCCAGCAGAGAGACTGAAGTGTCAAAGATGCAGAGAAACAAATGAAATTAAGAGAAACAATGGAAACTGGTAAATCTTTAAATCTTCTGTATCATGCATATATACACACATATATATATGGTTTCCCCAGTGGCTCAACTGGTAAAGAACCTATTTGCCAAGGCAGGAGACCAAGAGACATGGGTTCAATCCCTAGGTCGGGAAGATTCCCTGGAGGAAGAAATGGCAACCCATTCCAGTATTCTTTCCTGGAAAATCCTATGGACAGAGGAACCTGGTGGGCTACAGTCCATGAAGTCACAAAGAGTTGGACATGACTGAGTGACTAAGCAGGAGCACACAAAGATACACACACACACACACAAATATACGGGTGTGTGATTATCAGTGACTATAGGTGCTGAAAAAAAAGCAATTTCCTAAATCCAAAAACTGAGAGGCAGACTTTTCATTCCTTATATCAGCAGAGATTGTATCAATATCTCCACTATCGAAGGAGGAAACTGGAGTTTTGAATGGGGAAGTAACTTGGTCAGGGTCACCCAGGTAACCAGCAAAAAGACAAAACTCAAATCTAGGTCAGCTGACCACCTAAATCTGTGCTCCTTCCATCATAGCTATGTGACAACTGCGTAAATGGATTGGAGAAAGGCATCTATTTCAAAGGAACAGCACGGGCAAAACAGGGAGCCTAAGTGTTCTCAGGCCCACACTCCCACCACCCCCACCCAAGTCGAAGGGCAACGGAACACTCAGCTTCCTGGTTTGTGTCAGCCTGGGACTATCCCACTGCATTTCCAGTCCAGGAGGCCCTGTTCAAAAGCCAAGATCAGTCCTACCCTGATGCTCCCCTTGGCTCACTGACCTTCCCATGATCCCCAAAACAACTGTAAACTTTGAGTAAACCTAGTTTCAAATCTGCATATGACTAAAGAATGTTTCCTCCTCTCCTGGTGCTTTCTTTTCCTGGTGCTCCTCTTCCTCCAAGAAATGCCTTTCAGAGGTACCTTAAGTATCCTAGCTTATATCTTCTGAACACCTGCTGTCAGGAGCTCTGCAGAACTGGCTCCCATAACCTTCCCTGGTTGGTGGCTCTCTTGTAACACCAAATCCACCTCCTAACATCAGGAGACAGAAGTTGCATTAAACTGGTTATGGTTTAATCTTCTAGGTACTGAAATATATACTCTCCTCCCCACCTTCTAGAAGCTGTCAGACTTTTTTTTTTTTAAAGAAGTGATGATTTTAGCCTAAATGGAACATGGTCTTCAAAATGCCAAGCTGTGAATATGATTTTGAAAAAGACAAGGAGGGGCGTGCTCCTTCAGATCTTGCCAAAGATTTCACATCCTAGACCACGAATCAGTAGGGAGGTGATACATTTTAAAAAGATTTATTTGATAAAAACACACAAGATGGACTGATGAGGAAAGAGACAAGTATCAAATGCCATAGAAATCTAGCTAGAAGTGTCCAGTCTGTGCTTGAATATTAAACCAAACGTGGCAAGAAATCTCAAAGGAAGAACAAACTGAACTCTCAATTAACCATATCTGGAGAAAAGGAAAAGGAAAAGATGAAGAGATGAGGTTTGAAACCAACACGTTAAAGTTAATAGCATCAGCTAATTTATTAAGGAGTTAAGATAACAAGAAATTTAAAAATCAGCACACTGAAGTAAATAAATAACCGTACAACAAATATACCCCCAGGAAGTAGGGCTAAGATAGCAACTATTTTAGACCACTGGGTTCTTTCATGTAAAAAGATGATTCTGTTTTACTCAACATTTTTCCATTATGGTCACTGAAAATATTTTTTAAAGCTTTCCATAGACAGCTAATGGGATATTAAGGTTGAAAAATGAAGACACAGAACCTTCTAATTGCTGAGGGATGATAATTTAAAAATACAAAGAAGGAGGAAGAAAAGTCATTTTGCAGCTAAACCAGCTGAATTCTAAAATTATATGTTCATGTTAGTGGCACTATAAAAGCATACATACATATATATTCTATTATGAAAGTCATTTTTTCTACTATCTAGTAAGTTAAAATTCATGGGTACATCTTCTTTTCTTTTTTTTAAAGATTTTTTACCTCTAACGAATGCTTCTGCTGAGCTTTCTATTTTTTGTTCATTCATATTAAAATGCAATGATTCACCAGTTATTACCACCATAGCCATACACATGCTGAAGAGAAGCTCATGATTATAATCGCCACAATTACTGACTGCTAGATAGCAAGCCTAAACAGTGTTTGAAAAAGCAGCTTCATTTCCGATGAAGATCAGGACAGTAATAAAACAGTTGCACAGTCTCTTCACTAAATACATCTTTGTATGTACGGTCAATGTATATTGTCATGGGGCAGGTGCCAGATAATATAAATACTTAAAGTCCTACTGAGCTGCTGTGAAGTCAGTAGCAAAGAAAAATACAAATATGGGGGCTTCATGTGGGTATCTAAATACATAAATAACTATGAAATCATCAAAAAGAAGCAGCACAGTCATATTTCTTATGTGATGCTTATTATTATTCAATAGCAATATATTTTTTGAATCCTCAGCCATTTAAAAAATACCTCAAGCAACACTAAATTCATCAAGCCTTACACCCTAAAGAAAGTTGCCAGTAATGAGGAGCAACAATAGGTTAGGTTTATATTTAAGAAGAAATCTTTATCCATCTATCTTCTCCCCATAAGTAACTTGGATCACTCTTCGTCTTCATCATTCTCCACCCATCTTCACCCCACTGGGTTGACCAGCAGCAGCACACAAAGGGGTCAGCAGAATTCAGTTGTTCAAACAAAAGTTCAACAACAGATTGGTTTTGTTGTGTAAAGAAAACCAAATGTCTTTAAAAAAAAAATCATACCCAGGATGCAATCCTAGGTAGGGTCAGTCCACTTACCTTGACAGAACTTAAAACTTACAACTATTTGGGGGAAAGTCAATGAGCTAACTACCTCTGTATCTTCCACTTGAGAAGTGAAGATCTTTAAAAAGGACATAAAAATAATTTTTCTATAGAATTACAGTTCTTTAACTTCATACCCAAATAATCAGCACCTCAAAGGAAAGTGAGTAAAGGGCAAAAGATGTATCACCTCCAGCTACTTAAAAAACAAAAATTATGGGCAAACTTCAGAAAAAGTCAAACAACCAAGTGTCTTTCCACATTTGAAAGTATGGTGAACCAAATAACCCAAATAGCCCTACGGACAAATAAATGCATTACTACATTATTCGTATTCTCATTTTAGAGAAAAAAACATATAACAACTGAAGGATTTGAATACAGAGTAGGCATTCAATAAAATATGAGAGACTTTTTATTTTCTAAGGTGTAATATGGTACTGTGATTATAAAGTAGAAAGTCCTTATTTTCAGAAGATGTGCAACAAAATATCCAGGGTCAAGTGTTATGATATCTGCAACTGACTTTCAAATGGTTCAAGAAACCACCGCCCCCGACCCCCGACACTCGCAAACGCACACACAAGAGCAAATATGACAAAATACTAACAATTAATGAATCTAGGTGATATACTTCCTGTTTCATCCTTCATCTTTTCTACATCACTGGATGTTTTTATAATTAAAGAAAAATTAAGGTATATAAGAAGTTCCATCAAAAAAGAGAAAATTTAAAAATAATATAAAATTAATCATTTAGATGACAAGAAAGAAAAGTATCACTAGATGACTGCAGTGAAGCAAAAGCACCAACCCAGAGAGGTAAGTAAACTCTGAGGCTGGCTCTCTGACTGGGCACACATGGCTAGCCCGAGGACCATGAACCTCCATTCTGACAGCAGCCAGGGAAAAAGCACTGGGATCTGCGCCTGGGTCAAACTCCTGAATAGATCTGGATTCCAAAGGATCATACCCTTAGAGTGAATTCAATAAACTTTTTCCACAGAAGGAACAAGGAGGTTGCCAAGCTAGTCTTTAGCACTGAATAGAGTGGAGTAATACTTTTCCAGAGAATTCAAAGCCGTTAACTTGATAATTGACCAAGCAAGCATGAAGCCTAAATTAACACTTCTGGCCCAAGAAGTTTCAAACACAGAAATTAACCTTAGATTGTCCTAGTAAGTCACCAGAACAAAAATCAAATTCACTTTGGATGAAAACACCTTCAATAGAAACCTCACAGAATTTCAAAAGCACATAAGCTTGCAGTTTTTTAAAAAATCACAAAACAAAGAATTAAAACTAGTGAGGAAGACTCAGCATAAATATCATATAGCTGAATTAAGCTCGCAAAGTTTTGCAGTTTGGGCTGTCAAAGTTTTTCAAAAACAAAAGATTACAAAAATGAGGAAAGATAAAAATATCCTTTAATGTTCAAACAAAAATGTTTAGAACTACAAAATATAGTTATAAGTAAACTGATAAAAATTGGCAATAATCTTTAAATCCTACAATGCCTGAAGTCAGCAAAAATGTGAAACAATACAGACTCTGATACACAGATGGTTAAGTATAAATTTATACAGTCCCCTTGGAAAACAATTTGATAGTATCTAGTGAAGCTGACATAAGCTTACTCATGGCCCAACAATTCCATTACAAATTATACACCCTAGAAAAAACTCCTGTATACTTGCAACAGGAGATAAGTATATAAATGTTCGTGGCAATCGAGTGTGTAATTGTTAAAAACAGAAAGTAACTAAACTATGATATACTCACATAATAGAAAACTATACAGCAGTGAAACCGAATGAGCTATAGCTACATTTATCATCATGAATAAATTCTCAGAACACTGGGTCGAAAAGAAAAGAAGAAAAAAACAATTAAACTTACTTTGACTTCAGTTAAATAAGGTTAAAAACATATAAAAATAAACTAAAACATCAACTGTAATACACATGTGAAAAACCATATAAAGAAAAGCCAGTGAATGATACTTAAGATCTGAGATAGTGATTACATCAGAGGAGACATGGAGGTGAGATAAAGGAGGTACAGGGAACTTCAGAGGTAGGGGGAATGTTCTATTTGTCAGGCTGATTGATTGCTATACCCGTCTCTGTTTACTATTATTTGTGCCTTGTGTTTCTGTTATAAACATTTTGTTGTGTCTTTAATAATAAAAAAAGTATTTAGCAAAACAAAGAAAGCAATATACCTGGGCATTCTGGCCAAAAGCACAATTATACTCGTGCTGCATACGGGACAGATGCCTTAAAAAAAAAGGAAAATAATAACATTCAGGAAGATCAAGAATCTGTGTGTTTCAAGAATATATTGGAGAACCTATCTACAAAACAGAAATAGACTCATAGACATAAATAGGCTTGTGTTCGCCAAGGTAGAGGAAGGGAGGGAGAGGAAAGAACTGGGAGTTTGGGGTTGGTGGATGCAAACTATTACATTTAGAATGGATAAACGATGAGGTCCTACTGTAGAGCTCAGAGAACCATATCCAATATGCTATGATAAACTGTAATGGAAAACAATACTTCAGAAAAAAATGTATATTTAAAAAAACATATATACTGCTGTAAATCTTGTTATAAGTAATTTCAGACATTAAAAAAGAAGAATATATGGGCTACTGCAATGATCAATCTAGTCAAGCAGACCTCCATCCTATGGTGTGCCAACAGTTTTCCCTCAGTGTCTAGGAGATGTCAAGTCTATCTGCAATAGAGGCTGGGCTTAAGCTAAATAATATAGCCTTTTGTTTTCCCCTCTATTTCTGTTCATTCAGTTGCAACTCAAATGCTATCTGTAAATGCAATTTTGGGCATTTGCTATGTTCCTCTAAACCCAGCTTTACCCTTAAATGATGACAATCTTAAAATTTCCTAGATGGACACTACCTCTTTGCACATCTGTTGATGAGGATACGACTTATATTTTGTGTTACACTGTCCCATCATGATGCACATTAGAGCTGAATCTGCTATTTTGCTGTGATGTTTTGGCTAGCAGCTGAACAGATGGATAGCTTTTCTCCAGAATGAATATTTGCCAACAATTGGAAAGGTGTAAAACTCATCCTCAAAGAAACCCAAACATAACCACACGGAGTCTAATAAATAATTAAAATATCCACTGTTGCAGATAGAAGTCTTCACAGAATCATGATGGGTATTCAGAACCCTTGGTATAAAATGACAGTTAATTAAAAGACCATTTTGGTAATGTTGTCAGATTGATGCTACTAATAATCATAATAGAGCTTAGAATTTACATAGGTATTACATTCATATTCATCGAGTTCTCATGGTTTTACAAAACAGATATGGAGGTATTATTACCTGACTTTATACAGACAAGGAATAAAGCATAGGAAGATACTCATGTTAATAGAAAATGGGCTGATTTCAGAAATCAAATCTGGGATTTAAGCTCATCTGGGTTTCATTAGCTGCATAACTTTGAGCAAGAACTTAATTTCTCAGAGCCTCCACCTCCTTTTTTTGTAAACAGGTATAATAATACCTAAACCACAAGGTTCCTAAGAGAATTACATATCATCTATTAAAGTTCCTAACAAGAGTACCTGTCATTGAGTAGGTTCTCAATAAATATATTCTTCCATTTAATAATGAAGTCCCAATTGACAAGAAAATGTCCAAATTTTCATCTTACAGTTGAGTTCAGTTCAGTTCAGTCACTCAGTCGTGTCCAACTCTTTGAGACCCCAGGAACCACAGCAGGCCAGGCCTCCCTGTCCATCACCAACTCCCGGAGTCCACCCAAACCCATGTCCATCAAGTCAGTGATGCCATCCAACTATCTCATCCTCTGTCGTCCCCTTCTCCTCCGCCCCCAATCCCTCCCAGCATCAGGGTCTTTTCAAATGAGTCAGTTCTTCGCATCAGATGGCCAAAGTATTGGAGTTTCAGCTTCAACATCAGTCCTTTCAATGAACACCCAGGACTGATCTCCTTTAGGATGGACTCGTTGGATCTCCTTGCAGTCCAAGGGACTCTCAAGATTCTTCTCCAATACCAGAGTTCAAAAGCATCAATTCTTTGGTGCTTAGCTTTCCTTATAGTCCAACTCTCACATCCATACATGACCACTGGAAAAACCATAGCCTTGACTAGATGGACTTTTGTTGGCAAAGTAATGTCTCTGCTTTTGAATATGCTATCTAGGTTGGTCATAACTTTCCTTCCAAGGAGTAAGTGTCTTTTAATTTCATGGCTGCAGTCACCATCTGCAGTGATTTTGGAGCCCAGAAAAATAAAGTCTGGGCTAAACACTAAAATAAAGTCTGGGGAAAACACTGTTTCCACTGTTTCCCCATCTATTTGCCATGAAGTGATGGAACTGGATGCCACGATCTTAGTTTTCTGAATGTTGAGCTTTAAGCCAACTTTTTCACTCTGCTCTTTCACTTTCATCAGAGGCTCTTTAGTTCCTCTTCACTTTCTGCCATAAGGGTGGTGCCATCTGCATATCTGAGGTTATTGATATTTCTCCCGGCAATCTTGATTCCAGCTTGTGCTTTCTCCAGCCCAGCGTTTCTCATGATGTACTCTGCATATAAGTTAAATAAGCAGGGTGACAATATACAGCCTTGACATACTCCTTTCCCAATTTGGAACCAGTCTGTTGTTCTACGTCCAGTTCTAACTGTTGCTTCCTGACCTGCATACAGGTTTCTCAAGAGGCAGGTCAGGTGGTCTGGTATTCCCATCTCTTTCAGAATTTTCCATAGTTTATTGTGAAAGGAGTCTGAGGTAACTGAGATTTAGGACAAGAGAAAAGTTTACACCTAAAACATCAATATAAACTGGAGGTTGCAAGGAACTCTAAACTTTCTATTATCACACTTGAGTGGCTTCTCACAGATACCCTGAAGGAATGGACAGAATCTATTAAGTGGGTTAGTAATAATCGTGATTAATCTGACACTAAATCATAATGCTCTAATGTTGTTATTTAACATCTAATATGTGCATGTCTTTTCTATTCAGTTAAATAGTATACTCCATATCACATACACACAGCCTTTGACATTCATTCAGATTTCCTGTTTCTGATATTGGGAATTTGTAATTTGTTGAATCCTCCCTGGAGCTTCTAGCAAACACCCCTCCTCCCAACTCCTCTGTTTCCCAGCAGAGGGCAGAGGGCAGCCAGGGTTCAGAAAAGCAAGTCCCCTGCAGGCAGGAATGAGGAGAGCTGGGCACAAGAAAGGAAGAGGCTATGGATGCACTCCACCCACAAATGTCTCACCAGGCAGAGGAGAAGGAAGTGTAGCCAGGGAACGAGAGTGGGGGATGTTGTCCGATCAACTATGCAGCCTGAGTTTCCTGTACTATCACAGAAACCTTCCGACCTCCATGATTTTAGTTTCTTGTCTCTTTTTCCCGCTTGAGGGTAACACACAACACTTTATATATTTGTTCATTCTGACATTTTGAAGAAATACTCAAAATGGAGTTGTGTTCATTAAAGAGGATGTCCAGCACCCTCCTAACTCTCTTATGTACCTGACAATATGCTGTTAGCTACTGAAGGCATGCAAGGATTTCACTTAACCTTGGTGTCACTTTAGGAGGTCCAGCCCTTCTACAGTCCCCTTCTCTTCTATGCAGCATATCCTCTTATCTGACAAGCACACTTGATTGGAAACATGTGTTCTGACTGGTCCCTTAGAATATGGAATACTTCTGTAATTCTAATATGCTGAAATTGCTAAATTCTATAATTTCATTAAATGAACTTAATCAAATCATAGCATCCAGTCTGACCAGTTTCCAAAATCACTTTTGATTATACTTGAAAAGAACCGAAAAATCCTTTTAGTTAAAAGACTTTTCATTTGTAAGAGGATTTCAATCCTTTGATTTCTAGCACATTTATTCAAGCATCCTTCTTGAACACATGGGATTTCTTTGTGAGGATTGCTACTAGAAACTGAACTAGACCAGCAAAGACCCTGTCCTCGTGCAGCAGAAAGACAATAAACAAGTAAACAAGTAAATGAACAACAATATTTTATACAATACTATTGGCTTCAAAGAGACTGTAATACAGTAGCTTTAATGGGGAGCTCCTTTAGATTGAGTGGTCAAGGAGGTCTTCCTCAGGAGTGACATTTATACTGAGACCCACAGACTTAAGACCATCCCAACCAGAGAACTAGCAATTACAAAGGCCTCATGTCGAAAATAACTTGGTATGTGGGTTGTTCAGTCGCTCAGTTGTGTCCGACTCTTTGCAACTCCATGGACTGCCGCATGCAAGGCCTCCCTGTCCTTCACTATCTCCTGGAGTTCACTCAAACTCATGTCCATTGAGTTGATGACGGCATCCAACCATCTCATCCTCTGCTGCCACCTTATCCTCCTGCCCTCAATCTTCCCCAACATCAGGCTCTTTTTCAATAAGTCTGCTCTTCGCATCAGGTGGCCAGTACTATATTGGCCTAAACAGTCATATTCTCTTTAAGTAAACTGTTGAGTTATCGGAAGTCATTTACCCAAGCTTTATCCAAAAGAGTTATCTAAAAACAAAAGGCTCTAGGCACCATGAATCTCACTTCATGCTTTTGACAAAGGAAAGCAGAGAGGAAAGAAGAGAGGCAGGTGCTCTGAAAGCCAAGAAAGAATCAGTAATGATAAAATAAAGGTATTTCTGGGGGGGGGGGTGCGAGATGAATTGGGATTTGAGGATTGACATATATACATTATTGATTAAGTAAATGGTTAGTAAGTGTTAGCCACTCAGCCTTGTCTGACTCTTTGCGACCCCATGGACTGCAGCCTGCAAGGTTCTGCTGTCCATGGTATTCTTCAGGCAAGCATACTGGAGTGGGTAGCCATTCCCTTCTCCAGGGGATCTTCCTGACCCGAGGATCAAACCTGGGTCACCTGCACTGCAGGTGGATTCTTACTACATATAAAATAGATAACTAATGAGAACCTACCGTATAGCACAGGGAACTCTACTCAGTGCTCTGTGGTGAACTAAGTAGAAAGGCAATCAAAAAAAGAGGGGATAGATGTATATGTATAGCTGAGTCACTTTGCTGTACAGTAGAAACTAATACTACATTGTAAAGGAACTATACTCCAATAAAAATTAATAAATAAAATAAAGGCATTTATGTCTCTTTTTAAAAGCAAGATCTGTTGCAGCAAAACGTATCCTTCTTTGGAATAGGAAGGCTCCTCTCATCTTTATATACACAGTTCTTTGTTATCTTATTAAGAGCAATAAGGAATTAATTTGATTTTGAAGAATGGTGGTATCTTCCACTGAAAACAATGGACAAAGTATACACAGTTCTTTGTTATCTTATTAAGAGCAATAAGGAATTAATTTGATATTGAAGAATGGTGGTATCTTCCACTGAAAACAATGGACAAAGTAAGTCCAAAGCAGAGAATTCCAATCAGACACAATGAAATGTCAGTCCCCTTTTAAATATCAGATACTGTCTGAATAATTTGTTCTTGCTTAGGCATGTTCACTCACTGCATCTAAAGCCACACAAACCTAAAGATGTGCCTGTAGAACCAAGAGAACCAGGGGCAGATCCTAGAAAAGAGGGGCCGATGTAGACCAACTGTAAACCGTAACCACATCAGCAAAAATGTTTCACTGTGCTTACAAATATAGCAGTAATTACAAAGAAGGTAAGTCAGAAGAAGTGTGTATATGTGAGTGTCCACATAAACTCAAAATAGGTAACAATAGAAGTTACTGTAAGAAATGGAACATACTTAAAATCTCCTCAATTTGTTTCCCATTCAAATCAACCTGCTAAAGACTAATTCTAAAAATCCTCTTACTGAATAATGGATATGGACCCACAACATATAATAACTCTCAGGCCCATATTTCTTTTATTCAACCTCTCTGTCCATATTCTTCCAAATCTAATCAGCAGTTTAGAGGACAGATTTGGATCAACTATAATCTTCATTTTTATAAACATGCAAATAAGCAGCATTTTGTAGGTATTAAGGAGAGACATACCTCACAGGATACACACACAAAAAATTTTGATGTTCTTTTCTACTTGGAAATGGGGAAACTTCCATTAGAAAGATTAAATCTGATTTTCTATTATTTCCATTCATGAAAGTCAATGTTATGTTCCAGTACCTTTCACAAGGTAAGTTTCCATATTTATTAGCTCTTTTTACACTCTCTGGCCCTCATTTTGTTCTGGAGAGTTTCCCTTTACCCAAAATAAACTCCCATCTATAGTCTCTGTTAAACTGAACTTAAAGTGCAGCAATTTGATCTGTATAAACAGTTTGGACTCTGTTTTCACAGGGCAGGCTGAGGGACTCAACTACGAAAGCCCTGGTAATGGCCTTAGCAGGCAGTAAACTCCTAAGTGTACTGCAAATGCAGTTCCACACCCTTCCTATTAAGTTATTGAAGGAGCATCTCTTCTACTAAACACACTTTGCGTAAGTTAGGAAAAAAATGTTAATTTACATGAAGACCACTTGGTGATGATGCCATCTACTACATCATGGTAGTTTACATGGGATGGAGGACATATTTTCATCAAGGACTACTGGAAGGATAATTACAAATTATGCAAAGATAGAATATTCAATGAGCAGTCCACCTTTCAATGCTGATCATAATCTCACTTACTACTAAAGGTGTTTTGCTCAAGTCCTGGACCGCAGCACTGCCAACATCTGTGCTACCAATTATACCGACGAATCTCTGATGTGCCCAACTTCCTTCAACTATGAGTTATTTTGAGTAGAACTGGGAAGCACAATGACTTCTAGTCCTTTTACAACTTGATTTTGTTCTGATTTTTTAAATGAATATTTGGAAAAAAGAATTGAAACTCTGTTTTAAAACTATCAAACTAACCTTTGAATAAACAGATGTGAATACCAGATCACCTTATCTGCCTCCTGAGAAATCTGTATACAGGTCAAGAAGCAACAGTAGGAACCAGACACGGAACAATGGACTGGTTCCAAATCGGGAAATAAGTACGTCAAGGCTGTATATTGTCACCCTATTTATTTAGCTTACATGCAGAGTACATTATGCAAAATGCCAGGCTGGATGAAGCACAAACTGGAATCAAGATTGCCAGGAGAAATATCAATAACCTCAGATGTTGCAGATGACACCACCCTTATGACAGAAAGTGAAAAGGAACTAAAGAGCCTCTTGATGAAAGCGAAAGAGGAGAGTAAAAAGTTGGCTTAAAACTCAACATTCAAAAAATTAAGATCATGGCATCTGGTCCCATCACTTCATGGCAAATAGATGGGGAAACAATGGAAAGAGTCACAGACTTCATTTTCTTGGGCTCCAAAATCACTGCAGATGGTGATTGCAGCCCTGAAATTAAAAGATGCTTGCTCCTTGGAAGAAAAGTTATGACCAACTTAGACAACCATATTAAAAAGCAGAGATCTTACTTTGCTGACAAAGCTCCATATACTCAAAGCTATGGTTTTTCCACTAGTCATGTATGGATGTGAGAGTTGGACCATTAAAAAAGCTGAGCACCAAAGAATTGATGCTTTTAAACTGTGGTATTGGTGAAGACTCTTGAGAGTTCCTTGGACTACAAGGAGATAAAACCAGTCAATCCTAAAGAAAATCAGTCCTGAATATTCATTGGCAGGACTGATGATGAAGCTGAAGTGCCAATAGTTTGGCCACCTGATAGAAAGAGACAACTCACTGAAAAAGACCCTGATGATGGGAAAGATTGAAGGCAGAAGGAGAAGGGGACGACAGAGGATGAGATGGTTGGATGGAATCACCGACTGAATGGACATGAGTTTGAGCAAGCTCCAGGAGTTGGAGATGGACAGGGAAGCCTGGCATGCTGCAGTCCATGGTGTCGCAAAGATTCAGACATGAATGAGCGACTGAACTGAACTGACAGATGCAAATACACCAAAAAGGCAAATACATATATATTTTTTTTATATGAAAAACACCAAAACAAAGAGTGTCTAAGTAATCATCATCATCAATATGTTTCAAAACATATTCCTGATTTGTTTAGCATTTGATTATTACGTAAAGTTATTTGTTCGTCCTAATTTTCTTTAGCATTAATAATTAACACTTAATAACTGCATGTACAATGACTGACATATTAAATTCTATACCTCAGTAATAATTCATGGAAAACTATTAACCAAGTCCAATTTTCCATATGTCTCATGGTAAAAAGGTAGACCCTGAGGAGGAGAAGGGTAATATTTTCACTGGGACACGTCACAATACAAGATTAGCTGCACTTTTCACTTTTTCTACTATTAGAGAACTATGTAGCTATTTTAGAAAATGTTCATTATATACTCTACCATTTTATGCTTCCTTACCATTTAATATACTCAAGAGCACTTGCTGCTGCTGCTGCTGCCAAGTCGCTTCAGTAGTGTCCGACTCTGTGTGACCCCATAGACGATAAGCCCTCCAGGCTCCTCCATCAGTGGGAGTCTTCCAGGCAAGAACACTGGAGTGGGCTGCCATTTCCTTCTCTAAGAGCGCTTAGAAAGACTAAATAAAACAACACTGAAGTGGAGAAAACTCCATACTAAGATGCCAGGCTGTAAAACCGGGTTCCTTTGGAACTTCATTAACATTTTGAACTTAAGCAGATGACCCCTTTGGCGCCTTTAACTTTAGGCATAAAACAAAAATAATAGTAGTTAACACTTAATCATTCAAATAACTCTCTAAGGTCCCATCTATCTCTAAAAACTATGGTAAATATATTTACAAACTAGGTTTGACATCACATGTCATTATTTACACTTACATAAAAATATTTCCCTTATTTCAGTTTCAAAGTTGACTTCAAAAGATGCTAAAGCAGAGCAATTCAATTGGCTTTCAATGTTTAATGAGAATAAAATAGCTTCTCCTATAGGACTCTTGAATTTGCAATATTTTTAAAGGAAGGCAAAAGATTCATAGACTATTGAACTGTGTGGTACTGCATCTATTCTAACTTCCAACGTTTTGAGGCATAAGAAAATTCAATCAAATGTCTTGTTCTGATTCCCACACATCCTTTCTTGCATCTTCAGTACTGGCTGGTGATACTTGAACTGTCCGCGTCCCCATCTCAGGGGTTCCCTGTACTTCCTGCTGAATGGCAGCAAAAAACCCCAAATACTCAGAAATCTTAATATCTTGACCACATCTTTTATAGTAGTTGAAGTGGCAATTTAGGTTTCAGTTGTTAAAAAAGTTCAAAATCCTCTATTCTACTGATATTCCTTTTATGTATGAATTTCTCAAAGAGAAAAAAACAAGATATGTTATGCCTGACAATAATCATGGATCTGATTTTATGAAAACAGTTAAAACTCTACCATTCCTGGATGAAGCTAGAGCCTATTATATAGGATGAAGTAAGTCAGAAAGAGAAAGACAAAAATCACATATTAACACATATATATGAAATAGACAGCACTGGAGATGCAGACATAGAGAACAAACCATGGACATGGTGTGAGCGTGGGGGAGACAGTGGACGGAGTAGCCTGGAAACACACACACTGCCATACCAAAACCAGACACCTGTGGGCATCTGCTGCATGCCTCAGGGAACTCAAAGCAGGGCTCTGTAACAGACTAGAAGGGTGGAATGGGGTGGGAGATGGGAGGGAGGTTCAAGAGGGAGGGGACGTATGTATACCCATGGGTGATTCATGTTTTGATGTATGGCAGAAACCAACACAATATTGTAAAGCAACAGTTCTTCAATTAAAAATAAATAAATTGAAAACTCTACCATCCAGATACAATCTTTCTTCTAAAAGTAAGGCCTCTTTTTACCTGTATATTATTCCATATTCTTCCACTACTTTTAGAAGTTTCAATTATCCTTGGAAATATCCACAGTAATAAAACCAAAAATGAACAAATTAAGTGAGATTTTTGCGCCAGATTAAAAAAATTTTTTCAGATAAACTTAGAAGCCACATTAGCATCATTCAGATTAAGATAAGCAATTTAGGGGCCTGAAATAATTTCCACAAGTAAAAGCTCCAATATTGTTTTATAATTCATTGATAATGACAATTATCCTAAGTCTGCAATTAGTAGCTCATTAATTTACAAGTCATTATAGGAATAATGTTAGAACATCTCCTAATAAATTATCTTTGCTTATATCCAAAAATTCGACACTTTCTCCTGAGAAACTCTACATTGAGTTTTTGTTCATCTTATCATCCTGCTAAAATTCTGTTAAATCAATTTATGTCACTCATTAAAAATAAAAGGGATTAGTGTCAATTTAAATGAAATGACTAGTAATAACTTATTGAATAATTAGTTTAGGTTAGTAACAGGTGTTGCATTGCTTCAGTCTATCTGCCACAGAACAAGATATCAATAATGTGTTTAATCCTAAAAGGTTTTTACATGTTAAATCTACAGAAAAAATGATGAAAATTTCCCCTTATCCATCTCACAGAGATGTTGCAAAGTTAAATAACACAGCCTTTCAAGAAACTGACATAATACTGATACTATCTCAATGTCCATGAACACCTACAACAAATTTAAATATATCTTCAGTCCTAAAAATCAGGGCCTGGGTTTTTCCAGTGGTTTAAACAGATGAATCCCCTAAATGAAGCATTAACATCAATATCATTGTCCAGAGACATAAAATAATTTCAATATCATAGTATTTAAACATTAATTCAGAAATGTCTTAAAATTTTTTAATTTGAAAATGTACCAAGTCTTCAAGAACCACTGCTTTTCCTACATGGTGTTTTCCAGGTATCTGCGGCACTCTGTATATAATGTTTTACATTTTTCCAATTGTTCCCTATGATCAATTCATTATTTCTCATACTATTATGATGCATGGATTAATAATATCAACTCTTTTTTAACAAGTAGGAAACTGGTCATTTATCTCAAATTCATACTCCACACCAGAAAGGATTTAAGTTTGCATAAACACAATTAATACAATAAGCTAACAATTTTTTAAAAGGTACACAAAGAAATCATAACCTGAAGGAAGGTATAGATCAAGATGGTGGAGTAAAAAGATTCTAAGCTCACCTCTTCAGACAGACATTATGAAAATTATAATAGGATAACTATTAGGCTATAGTTATATATAGGATTGTACAGGAGACAGAGATCAAGACGATCCCCATGGAAAAGAAATGCAAAAAGGCAAAATGGCTGTCTGGGGAGGCCTTACAAATAGCTGTGAAAAGAAGAGAAGTGAAAAGCAAAGGAGAAAGGGAAAGATATAAACATCTGAATGCAGAGTTCCAAAGAATAGCAAGAAGAGATAAGAAAGCCTTCTTCAGCGATCAATGCAAAGAAATAGAGGAAAACAACAGAATGGGAAAGACTAGAGATCTCTTCAAGAAAACCAGAGATACCAAAAGAACATTTCATGCAAAGATGGGCTCGATAAAGGACAGAAATGGTATGGACCTAACAGAAGCAGAAGATACTAAGAAGAGATGGCAAGAATACACAGAAGAACTGTACAAAAAAGATCTTCACAACCCAGATAATCACGATGGTGTGATCACTCACCTAGAGCCAGACATCCTGGAATGTGAAGTCAAGAAAGCCTTAGAAAGCATCACTACGAACAAAGCTAGTGGAGGTGATAGAATTCCAGTTGAGCTATTCCAAATCCTGAAAGATGATGGTGTGTAAGTGCTGCACTCAATATGCCAGCAAATTTGGAAAACTCAGCAGTGGCCACAGGACTGGAAAAGGTCAGTTTTCATTCCAATCCCAAAGAAAGGCAATGCCAAAGAATGCTCAAACTACCCCACAATTGCACTCATCTCACACGCTAGTAAAGTAATGCTTAAAATTCTCCAAGCCAGGCTTCAGCAATATGTGAACCATGAACTTCCTGATGTTCAAGCTGGTTTCAGAAAAGGCAGAGGAACGAGAGATCAAATTGCCAACATCCACTGGATCATGGAAAAAGCAAGAGAGTTCCAGAAAAGCATCTATTCCTGCTTTATTGACTATGCCAAAGCCTTTGACTGTGTGGATCACAATCAACTGTAGAAAATTCTTCAAGAGATGGGAATACCAGACCACCTGATCTGCCTCTTGAGAAATTTATATGCAGGTTAGGAAGCAACAGTTAGAACTGGACATGGAACAACAGACTGCTTCCAAATAGGAAAAGGAGTTCGTCAAGGCTGTATATTGTCACCCTGTTTATTTAACTTATATGCAGAGTACATCATGATAAATGCTGGCCTGGAAGAAACACAAGCTGGAATCAAGATTGCCTGGAGAAATATCAATAACCTCAGATATGCAGATGACACCACCTTTATGGCAGAAAGTGAAGAGGAACTCAAAAGCCTCTTGATGAAAGTGAAAGTGGAGAGTGAACAAGTTAGCTTAAAGCTCAACATTCAGAAAACGAAGATCATGGCATCTGGTCCCATCACTTCATGGGAAATAGATGGGGAAACAGTGGAAACAGTGTCAGACTTTATATTTCTGGACTCCAAAATCACTGCAGATGGTGACTGCAGCCATGAAATTAAAAGATGCTTACTCCTTGAAAGGAAAGTTATGACCAACCTAGATAGCATATTCAAAAGCAGAGACATTACTTTGCCAACAAAGGTTCATCTAGTCAAGGCTGTGGTTTTTCCTGTGGTCATGTATGGATGTGAGAGTTGGACTGTGAAGAAGGCTGAGCACCGAAGAATTGATGCTTTTGAACTGTGGTGTTGGAGAAGACTCTTGAGAGTCCCTTGGACTGCAAGGAGATCCAACCAGTCCATTCTAAAGGAGATCAGCCCTGGGATTTCTTTGGAAGGAATGATGCTAAAGCTGAAACTCCAGTACTTTGGCCACCTCATGCGAAGAGTTGACTCATTGGAAAAGACTCTGATGCTGGGAGGGGTTGGGGGCAAGAGGAAAAGGGGACGACAGAGGATGAGATGGCTGGATGGCATCACTGACTCGATGGACGTGAGTCTAAGTGAACTCCGGGAGTTAGTGATGGACAGGGAGGCCTGGCGTGCTGCGATTCATGGGGTCGCAGAGTCGGACACGACTGAGTGACTGATCTGATGTGATCTGATATATAGGATAACTATAAATAACATATAGGGTAATCATTCTAAGAATGACCTGAAGACCAGCAGAACAGATTTTCCACAACTAAGTATATATATATATAGGAAAGGCCACACTGAGACAGGCGAGGAATCTCCCTCCTAAAATTCAATACAGTCTGATCAGAACCCACACCCCTGGGGTGGTGGCCCAGAAGAGGGGTATCACAACCACAGAGGTACCCCTGGTGAAGTCAGGAGTCTAAGTCCCATACCAGCCTCTTTGACATCAGTCTTGCTATATTTTTGGATCTGTCTCCTCAAGGAAAGGAAAAAAGAGCAGGAGTAAACAAAAGGAAATACGTCAAACTCAGAAGCTTTTGCACAACAAAGTAAATCATCACCAAAAAGAAAAGACAACATAGTGACTTAAAAATACAATTTAAAATAATCTATGGAATTAGGGGTTAATATCAAAAATATTAATAACACATTAATGATATAAAAAATGACAGAACGATCTCACTTCGCTTCCAAGGCAATCCATTTAATATCTGAGGAATCCAAGTCTATGCTCCAACCACTAATGTCAGAGAAGCTGAAGTTGAAGAGTTCTATGAAGACCTACAAGACCTTCTAGAACTAACACCCAAAAAAGATGTCCTTTTCATCACAGGGGACTGGAACGCAAAAGTAGTAAGTCAAAAGACACCTGGAGTAACAGGCGGGTTGGCCTTGGAGTACGAAATGAAGCAGGGTAAAGACTAACAGAGTTTTTCCAAGAGAATGCACTGGTCACAGCAAACAAGCTTTTCCAACCGCACAAGATTGACTCTACACATGGACATCACCAAGTGGTCACTGAAATCAATTGATTATATTCTTTGCAGCTGAAGATGGAGAAGCTCTATACAGTCATCAAAAACAAGACTTAGGAGATGACTGTGGCTCAGATCATGAACTACTTAAACTGCAAAATTTAGACTTAAATTGAAAAATGTAGGAAAATCACTAGACTATTTAGGTATGACCTAAGGCAAATCCCTTACGATTATACAGTGGAAGTATCAAAAAGATTCAAGGGATTAGATCTGACAGAAAGAGTGCCTGAAGAACTATGGACAGAGGTTTGTAACATGGTACAGGAGGTGGTGATCAAAACCATACCCAAGAAAATGAAATACAAAAAGGCGAAATGATTGTCTGAAGCCCTTTCAATTAGCTGAGAAAAGGAGAGAAGTGAAAGGCAAAAGAGAAAAGGAAAGATATACCCATCTGAATGCAGGGTTCCAAAGTATAACAAGGAGAGATAAGAAAGTCTGCCAGGAGCAGGAGCTCCGCCCGTGGCAAAGGTCATGAGGAAGGAGGCTCGGCATACGCAAAGGCGGGATCGAGCCTCAGGAGTCCCCCTGGAAATTCTCGAGCATCTACCCGCAAAACCAGAGTCTGCCTACTTTCTGCTTTGTGCTCTCACCTACACCTCTGACTTTACGGGGGGCTGTCCCCCACTACCTCTCTCTAAAAAAAAGAGTTAACTTACAGCTCCAGTTAATAAAGTTCCTGGATGTGATAGTGTTTCAACCTACAAACTCCTTTGGAAGTCCTCTAGCCTGCCTGAATAGGTTTTTCCGGCCACATGTGATTGCTCAGAGCCTCCCAACTGTGAGAGGCATGAGATGTTCTAAACTGTCTAAATACAGATTCCTTTGAGCAGTTAAAAGATTGATTAGAAATTGTATTGGTGAAGGGTTTTTCACTTGTTGGGCCAATGTTTGCTGCTAAATTTCCATATCCCTTACCTGCTGTGTCCCTGGCAGTGTATTGATTAATATAATTGGTGTAAGTAGTCGCTTTAATGTTTGTAATCTTGGACCCTTGAGTTAATTCTTTTTCTTGTTATAGCCCACCACACCTTTTCCCTATAGGAATGCAACTTTAATGCTTTTGGAGGGTGGCACCTGACTAATCACCTTTAGAGAAAAATAAGTTTTCTAAAGAAAGGGTCTTAAAATGTTAACGGGCCTCTGGGCCAGAAAATGATGCAAATCACCTAAACTTTTGCATATGATAAGTTTGCAGGAAGAAAGCCTGGCTTACTGCATGACTCTACCCCTTCCCCCATTATCCTCTATGCATAACTTAAGGTATAAAAACTACTTTGGAAAATAAAGTGCGGGCCTTGTTCACCGAAACTTGGTCTCCCCATGTCGTTCTTTCTCTCACCTTCTGGCTGAATTATTCAGCCTCTTTTCTCCACTGAATTTCCTCACTGAGCTATCCTTATTTAACCACTCTTTATATCCTTAATCAACGTTTAATTAAGCAATTGTTTCCTGATCGCCGATGCCGTCTCCCCTTCGAATTCCCTGGATCCACCGGGGCTGGACCCCGGCAAAAGTCTTCCTCAGTGAATAGAGGAAAACAACAGAATGGAAGAGACTAGAGATCTCGTCAAGAAAATTGGAGATAGCAAAGGAACATTTCATGCAAAATAGGAACAATAAAGGACAGAAAAGGTATGGACCCAACAGAAGCAGAAGAGATTAGGAAGAGGTGGCAAGAATACACAGAAGAACTATAAAAAACAACATCTTAATGACCTGGAAAACCACAAAGACGTGATCACTCACCTAGAGCCAGACATCCTGGAGTGCAAAGTCAAGTGGGTCTTCAGAAGCATCACAATGAATAAAGCTAGTGGACGTGATGGAATTCCAGTTGAGCTATTTCCAATCCTAAAAGATGATGCTGTGAAAGTGCTGCACTCAATATCCCAGCAAATTTGGAAAACTCAGCAGTGGCCAAAGGACTGGAAAAGGTCAGTTTTCATTCCAATCCCAAAGAAGATCAATGTCAAAGAATGTTCAAACTACTGCACAATTGCACTCATTTCACACACCAGCAAGGTAATGCTCAAAATCCTTCAAGACAGGCTTCAAGAGTACATGAACCGAGAACTTCCAAATATACAAGCTGGATTTAGAAAAGGCAGAGGAATCAGAGATCAAATTTATTAACTTATTCCCTGGTGGCTCAGATGGTAAAGTGTCTGCCTGCAATATGAGAGACCAGGATTCCATTCCTGGGTCAGGAAGATCCCCTGGAGAAGGAAATGGTAACCCACACCAGTACTCTTGCCTGGAAAATCCCATGGGCAGAGGAGCCTGGTAGGCTACAGTCCACAGGGTCGCAAAGAGTCGGATATGACTGAGCGACTTCACATTCACTTTCACTTTTATACTATTTGGCTTATTTTTATCATTAAAAAACAGTATCACGATCTTTGTTCCCATCTTAAGAAGAAATTCTTTTAGAGCAGTCTTATCCCAGACAACTTCATGCAATAATAGAAATTTTCTATGTCTGCACCATTAAATATGGTTGCCAGTAGCCACATGTGGCTGTTGAACACTTGAAATAGTACAACTAAAAACCTAATTTAAAATTTTATTTTAATTAATTTAAACTTAAGTAGCCAAATGCAGCTATTGGCTGTTGTATTTGACAGTTTAGTGCTAATGCATATACACATTTGTGTGTGCTAAGATACCTCCGTCGTGTCCAACTCTTTGCAACTCCATGGACTATAACCCACCAGGCTCCTCTGTCATGGGCTGCTTCAGGTAAGAATACTGGAGTGGGTTGCCATGTCTTCCTCCAGGGGATCTTCCTGACCCAAGGATGGAACCTATGTCTTGTATGTCTCCCGCAATGGCAGGCGGGTTCTTTACCACTAGCCCCACCTGGGCGGCCCAGTGCATACACGCATGTGCATAATTTCTCCACCGTGATAGTATCTTCCTCAGTTACTTAGCTTCCTTCGAAGTATTTTTCACATGAGTTATATTTTCATCTAAATATTTTAATTTAGTTACTTTTCTATCTAATGCATTTTATTCAAGAGAATTTTTCAAATTAGGAACTCAGTACATTCTTCACCCGTGAGTTTCCTGGGTTATTGCTAAGCACTATATTGGATGCACTTAGATTCTGGTCCTCATTCATTTCTGAAAGCAGTCTTTTGTTCTCCTAAACTATCAATCATTCTTACCCTACTCTCACTGAACTTGACATTCCACTTTCAAAGAGGTATGTTTTCCATACTGTTTCCTGCTTTATTGATACAGCTGTGGACACTTGCAGAGTAATAAAGATGCTGTACAGAAAGCAGCTTCTGTAGTCACTGGGCAGTTGACATCAGCAGCAGCAATAGGAGGACTTATTTTAAAAAGCAAATACGTATCTCTACTACAGCGAACAGTATAACAACAAAATGCAGCTGTAATATTTTTACAGTGCTCAGATAAGCATCAACATAGTAATTCTAAATTCCATATTAAAAACCGATTTTGGGGTAATTTTACTAAAATGCACATATAAACACACACTGATACACACACAAAAAGAAAGTACTGCTTTAAATGGCAAGGGAATTACTCAAAATAAGATCCTAAGACATTTCATAATATCCTGGAGATAATATCCCTTAACATTTCAAAACCACCTTAGTCATCCAGGGTGCCGGTTATTCATCAGATACAGCACTTGACACATAAAGGCATGACATGAATGACAATTACTGTTTGGGGTACAAATCTGTACAGATCACCCACAGGATCCAATACCATTTAGCTGCCCACAGCAAATCAATTTTTTCAAAATAAAGGGTATACTCAATGTTTACTTTGCGTTAAGGATGGGAAATCAAATGAAAGGGGAATGAAGTGACATTAAAATCCTTATGTCCCAGTTTAGTTTCTCCATGGGAGCAAAGAGCAGATTTTATTAAATTTAACCTAATTTTGCTATGACAACAGTTGTATCACTTGAGATCATATTCTAAGAGAAACACAGTATTTACTCTCTTCTTGTAGCCCTTAGATCTTTCACAGTTTGACTTAAAAGTCATAGTTTTTAATGCCAATGAGAAAAATATACAGAAAGAGAGAGAGAGATTTAGGAGGGATGAGAACATTTACATTTATAATAAACCTAATGTATGCCTCTTCCTTGGGAAGTTCTTTTGAGACATGAAGCTTACTCAGTGGTTAGGGGGTTAATGAACGAAATGGATTACTGCATTGAAAATAAAAATCACTATTAAAAAAAAATGTGACACCAAGAGAATTAGGCACTACATAATACTGTAACCACTGAGAATTCTCAACAGTAAAATAAAGCCTTGTAGTCCCAGCATTTTCATTAGTTTTCCAGTAGCGCTGGATGTAGAGTGAATTACAATGAGGGAGACAGCAATGGCTGCTGCCTTTAAAGAACACACACTGTACAGAAAGAATGTGCTCCTTCAAGCCACCCTGGGATGGTTACTGGCTTCTCACACCACCATATGTCTTAAATTTAAGTACCTTAAAGATCTCATGTAAGAGAACATTGCATTTAGCCTGCAAGATGCTAAATGCTAAATACCTGACACAGAAAACCATGCTGCAGTGTAAATTTTAACTTCAGAATACAGAATTCTATGTATCAGTTAAAACTTGTGCAAGAAGCCTTTGTAACTACACAATTTGGAATTAGAATTAAATTATGTGTTGATTTAAGCACATACAAAATTAACATAAAGAATGACTGAAACCTATACAAAGGGGGAAAAAAAAATCAGGTTCTATTACCTCTGAGACTGTTTCAGTTCAAAAGGAGAAAGGTAGGGAGTGCAGATATGCAATGAAGACTGAAACATGAAATGTGACACTAAACCTGATTTTGCAGCACAGATTTCTATTTGACTTTGCATAGCTTTCTATTCTCCCAGTCCTAAAAATAGGACTACTTTTGAACTACTAACCTGGAAAAAACTAAAGGTCAAATATCTCATTAACAGATCTGCTCTTAAGTGCACGGCTGAGACAGAAAGTACATGATCACAGAAGAAAAAGACAAGAGTTAACACCATTTTATCCATTGTAATTAGGAAGTGTCATAAACCCTACACTAGTTTCTGTCCTAATCATCCTATATTTAACCCCTTCCAGTTCACTGAAATTGAAGAATCAGTCTCAGTCTCTGCTGGAGTATGAATCACACACTATCTTCCAGCCAGACTACGATCCCTTCCCATACACATTATTAATACATTATTCACTGAAGAAGAGACAGAATGATAAACTATAATTCTTCCTCTCCAGTTGCTTATAGTCTGGTTAGGGATACACAACCATACACGGCTATGTAGGTAAATTAAGTACAACTGTGGTCCTCAGCTTGGCGACAGCAAGGCTCTGGGATAAATAAGTATCTATGTGCTGTGTGCTAAGTCACTTCAGTCGTGTCCGACCCTTTGCAACCCTATGGAATGTAACCCGCCAGGTTCCTCTGTCCATGGGATTCTCCAGGCAAGAATACTGGAGCGGGTTGCCATGCCCTCCTCCAAGAAATCTTCCCGACCCAGGGAATCTGTGTCTCTTGTGTCTCCTACACTGGCAGGCAGGTTCTTTACCACTGCGCCACCTGCGAAGCCCTGAATATGTATCTAGGGGGAGCCATCTCCACTCATCAGGCTCATGGCAGTGCCATATCCTGTCAGAGGTCCCCCCACCAGGAAGGAAACAAAATCATTGTTTGGTGGCAATCAACATCACAGTTTACAAGAAGAACAAAACATCTGCTGAACTTAAGGTCCTGAATCTTTGTGCTTTGGAGTTTGTTCTGGTCTTGGTTTTCTATTTAAATTCCGTTTTCTTTGTCCTGGATACTTTTAAGGCACCGTATGTAATTCTACTGCTGGTCTTCTCAAGCTCTCTATGGAACAAACTGGAGCACAAATGTGATTAAATAGCCATAAGAAAAGCAAACCAATGAGTACATTTAAAATATTTTATTATTACTGATACCCAAAACAAATGAATATCTGGGCAGGAAAACATGGCTTAGTAATTGACTGACACCTTGGCCTTCTATGTAATCTATGGTTATGTGGTTGAACTGGCAGAGTTGAAAAAAATGGAGCTGTAACTTTTCATACAGTATGAATCAAATTCATACAGAGTGTGAATACAGAGCAAAGTCTGACCATGAAAGAATCGCCTTGACAATACTGAGAAATAAGGTCCTCAACGGTTTATTGGTATTGAAGGGATGTTAATTAGCTAATGTCAGTTTAGCCGAGGGTGATATAAAAGTGTCATTAAGGCTTACTCAGAATCACATTATGTTTCAAGCATTTTCTACTTTAAATTTCAAGCTTTCATCTCTGAGATACAAGTCACTTGTATTGATGAGATATTTTAACTTAAGTTATAAAATGTTTCATTTCTCTCTCCCTTTTGGGGTTGGGGATTACCCTGAATGCACTGTGTCTGCTCTCTTCTTAATATAATAGAAACTAAATACTTTTAGCAGGGCTTCCCAGGTGGTGCTAGTGGAAAAGAACCTGCCTGCCTAATACAGGAGACAAAGGAGACGTGGGTTTGATCCCTGAGTTGGGAAGATCCCCTGGAAGAGGAAATGGCAACCCACTCCAGTATGCTTGCCTGGAGAATCCCATGGACAGAGGAGCCTGGTGGGCTACAACCCAGAGAGTCGCAAAGAGCCTGAAGCAACTTAGCATGTACGCACACACATATGCCAGCATGTTTCAAAATATTTTCGTTCCCAATTTTTATTCTTATTTTTAAGCTTCACTTTATTTGGAGATGAGACCAAAAGGAAAAAATAAAAGCTAGCAGCTGTTTAATTCCTAGAGCAACTTTATAGTTTATAGACCAGGTTCTTGGTCTGTTTGGCCATGGCAGAATTTATGAAAATCTAAAACATTAATGATGCCTAAAAGGCAGGCTGCCACACAGAGATGAACACACTGCCTGGTCTGCGAGCAAAATTATAGAAACTGGAAACCTCAGCATTTTGAAGATCATTGAAATATCATTTTTGTATGTGTTCAGAATATTCCACAAATAATGTTTAGAGAGACCCCATATAAACCCAATTCATATTAGAACTAAAGTATCTTTTCTGTATATAAAACTGTTGAAACCAGACAGTAAAAAAAAGACATGTTTAAATGTTTATAGTAGGTAAAAGAAAACACTGTGGCAAAAAGAAAGACGTAAAAGCAGTATTAGTAGTGCTTCCTGTCTCTTTTTATAGTACCAAAAAATATGAGCAGAGAGAATTTGATTATATATGCACAAGATGTGCTCTTATGGTATATATTTTATATCTGCCCTTACAGACCAACAAAGAATCTTTCACTGTCAAACTGAGTTAGCTGTGGTGCATATCATGGATGGCTTTAAAGCTATTTTCCATTAATAATAAGGTATTTAAAATATGAAAATAAATGACTATAGTATATACCACTGGAGCTTTCAGTTTGCTGTTTTCTGTGAATTAAATCCTATTTATAAGGTGGTGTTATCCAAAGTGAATGGGAAGAAAATGATCCAGAAAATCAGGAATGCTTTCACATTTACAAGTGAAAACCTCATTTTCTCCAATGAAGTGAGTCAGCACTTTAGGATTAAAAATTCTACTATGCAAATAGTCTCAAGATACATTTTAAATGGGGGTCACTCAAGAAAGTGAAAAGTGCAATGCATCTGCATTTAAGTGTCCTTGGACTCTCTCAGGTGCGGGAGCTGAGTGATGAGTAGCTGATTCGTGACCTGTAGCTAACCCCTTTTATAGTGTATTTTAGAGTTCAATAAAAAAAGAGGAAAGTGTTTTGTGTTAGTGTTTCCTGTGTACAAGAGACAATAATAAAGTATTTTTTTAACATGGAAAAAAATTTAGCAGAGATTCTCTTAATATATATTTTCCTCTTAATCTATTATTGTCCTTCTCCTAAACCACAAGGCTAGGCAAAAACCTGTAACAGTGGTCAATTGAATCTGTGGTTGCCTGGACACATGATTTAAATTTGATGACATAAAAGTATGCATGAAAAGAGTATGTAGTTTTTACTGATAATAGGCTACACTTCAGGCAGTATTTCACATTAGAATGAGAGATGAGTTCATTCTTATACTTAAAAACAATCACTTTGTACCTCCAAATAAGACAGGGAAAAAAAAATTTTTTTTAAACCTTGAAAATGTTTCTGACTTAACTCTTAATCTGTTGTGTTCTTTGGCCATGACTAAGAGTCCTTTTTGCATCAGCCTTTCAAGGTAGGAATCAAAACAGTACTGAAATAGTTAAAAACATTTTTCCTAAGAATTGTCTCATGATTTAAAAAATAAAAAATTCAATATATGGACAAACTAGTAGAATAAATATAGCCAAAAACTAATTTTGAAAACAAAGTTCAGAAAAACTCCCAAAATATGTATGAAGAAAGACTAAGTAATGGATAATTTGGGAAATAAAAGACTTTGAGGTTAACATGTAGGAAGACCAAGACCTTTTCATCAGGATTTTCAGAAGCAAATAATAGTCAAAACAGAGAGGAGAAAATAATAAATGAAATTACAGAAAAATTCTTCACAAAGCCAATAAATGCTATACTAGGCTTCAGACCAAAAAAAACTACACATTGAGTCAGATTAAAAAAAAAAAAAACTCAGATATTACTATTCTCAGTGATGATTCCATGCAGTTAAAAGTGTGTGTTTCTGTATGTCTGTGCATGCATGTGTGTGTGTATTCCTATATACTTCTAGAAAAAAAAAGTAAGTTGCAAAAGGTACAAGAACTACACTAAAGTTAAATTTCTCATGTGCTGCACTGGATTCTAGAAGATAATGGAGTAATGATGCTAAAGCTGAAACTCCAGTACTTTGGCCACCTCATGCGAAGAGTTGACTCATTGGAAAAGACTGTGATGCTGGGAAGGATTGGGGGCAGGAGAAGAAGGGGACGACAGAGGATGAGATGGCTGGATGGCATCACTGACTCGATGGACGTGAGTCTGAGTGAACTCCGGGAGTTGGTGATGGATGGGGAGGCCTGGTGTGCTGCAATTCATGGGGTCGCAAAGAGTCAGACACAACTGAGCGACTGAACTGAGCTGAACTGAATATTTTCAAAGTTCTCAGGGAAAATAACTTAGCTAAAAATCTTATGTAGTCAAAACTATCTATTAAGGCAACAATAAAAATCTTCAAATATGC
This sequence comes from Bos grunniens, assembly GCF_055505025.1. Taxonomy (NCBI): domain Eukaryota; kingdom Metazoa; phylum Chordata; class Mammalia; order Artiodactyla; family Bovidae; genus Bos; species Bos grunniens. Next base: position 50,012,203 of record NC_141180.1, read on the forward strand.
ATGGGTATAAGCCATAATAGTACTATCCCTGATTTCTCTATGAAAAATGAGTATCTGAAGAGTTATTTAATGAAATGACAAAGAATCCAAGAAAAAAGGTAACTTGAGATGTCAGAATCAATAGCAGATTGAATCTACTTGATCTTGATTCTTAGAAAATTTTTCTTAAAGAATACAGGTTTAATTGGATTTCCTTTTCTGCAGGTCTGTTCACTTTGCCACCGTACTTGGTTCTATGCTTAATAATATTAATATAATTAGAATATTATAAATGTTGTCTATTGGTTTTTAGTCTCCTAAATTCAACTAATGAAAAAGTACAGAGGATGGAGTTCTAGTTTATAGAAAAGAATAGTTTATGGCAGTATAAAATAATACTATAAGAAAAATCAAGAAACGTAGGAATATATTATTTAAAACTATGATGGTAGCCATCAGAATAAAAATAATATATTTTAGAAGTGTTGTTTTTTTTTATTTTTTCAGAGAGAGTGATGATGGAGGAAGGAACATTTTCATTTTACACTTAAAAAAATATATGTGCATATATTAATTTCCTAGTTTTAAGGAAAGTTCAACATTTAAAGGGCATCTTCATCAATAAGAGATTGTTAAATAACAGTTCTTCCTCATAATATAGTAGATAAAACAAATGAGAAATATTAATGTATGTAATCAAGATTTTTAATCAAATAACACAAACCGAGTTGCCACATGTTATGGACAGCATGACATAATTTAGGTTAAAATAATTTGAGGTTTCCATATATTCATTTGAAAAATAAAAGTCTAGGAGGCTACAGAGCTGCGCTTATTTCTTCTTTTAGTTCTATAGATATATATGAGTTTATAGGGGCTTTCAACTATCACTTTGGCTTTTGTAACACTCAATAAAGACATTTTGAAAAATGAGATTGTTTGAAGCCCAGAAAAGGGGAATGAGTTGCCCCAGATCAATCAGGAAGCAAGTGCCAGAATTAAGACTAAAATCCAGTTGGTAGCGGGGTTGCCAAGTCTTGGGGAATTTTACCCCTCCTTTCCAATTTCCATCAACCCTTCTAAAGTGAAAGTCACTCAGTCATGTCCAACTCTTTGCGACTCCATGAACTATACAGTCCATGGAATTCTCCAAGCCAGAACACTGGAGTGGGTAGCCTTTCCCTTCTCCAGGGGATCTTCCCAACCCAGGGATCGAACCAAGGTCTCCGCATTGCAGGCAGATTCTTTACCAGCTGAGCCACAAGGGAAGCCCAAGAATACTGGAGTGGGTAGTCTATCCCTTCTCCAGTGGATCTTCCCAACCCAGGAATCAAACCAAGGTCTCCTGCATTGTAGGCAAATTCTTTACCAACTGAGCTATGAGGGAAGTCCCTAAGAGAAAAGTAACACCCCTAATAAAAATGTTAACAACAACAATAATAATGACAAACATACATGTCAAGTTTTATATAAAGTGTGAATAAAAGTATCTTCAAGGGGGAAAAAAATGTCTATCTCTGACATCTTGCTGGGGGATCAGGATGATAAAGACAGACTTAATAAAGGAGGTGAGAGTGGGGCAAAGCCTTGGACAACAGGCATAGGTTTTAATAGACCAAGATGCGAGCAGAGCTGTGGCCAGAGTTACTCCAGGTAGTGCAAGGGCACCAAAAAGAGAACTTGTGTGACAAATGCCATCTTTTCTGTTACTATTTACATTTCTTCAAAAGTAAACCACAGGTAAGATCAAGGATCACACCACAAGGACATAGACAAAAGACAGGTGGTGAAAAGAAAGAAAAGAAAGATCATATTAAAAAAATATTTTTGACTAAGGAAAGCCAAAATAATTGAATGGAAAGCTCAGCCCTGGCTTTCGTAACAGTTAGAAAGGAAGTGAAAAAACTGTCTGGGAGCAGTCAATATCTCAGCTTATCAGAAGAACAAAATGATGCAGAACAGAGCCTGCTAAGTTAAAGACAGGAGTAATTTACTATGGGAAGAAAGAGAATGCTGTCACTGGGACCCGATGCTCAGGAAAGGCAACACGGAGAAGGTAGGCAGTGAGCTACAGAGATTTTTGACTGGCCTTAGGGACAAAAGCAAAGGAACCATCATAAATACAGAAACAAAGATTGGACGGCACCTGGATTATGGAGCAGTTATGCCATGAGATGCTTCAGTTTAACAATCTCCCCTTTCCTCGAAATGTTTACCAAACACTCATTTCTGAGCTACATGGCCCTGCTAACTGACGCTTAACCCAAACTGATTCAAACAGACTCTGATTCCAGAGTACAAAGGTTTGAAACAGAGACACTCAGAGACAGGATACTGGTGAAGTGGTCACACACAAGGGAGCATTCCAGAGGCTGGGCAGGTCCACAAGTTCTGGCTTGGCTACCAAGGAATTTTTTTTTTTTTTTTTAATCTCACAAAATAATCCAAGACCCAGTCAACAAATTCCCCTTTGACCTAAGCTACCCAGAGTTGCTTTCTATTACATTCCACACCAAGTCTCTTAATTAACATACTACCTTGGGGAAATGGTTGGGGGTACACTGGAAGGAGAGAGAAGCCAAGTGGTAGGAACTACCTGAGGCTTTGAAGGCAGGATCAAGGTGAACCATTAGTCCGAAGGGCAGAACTGAGCTCTGGTATATGAACTAGGTTTTAATGTAATATGGATCAAGAACACAGAGGCTTTTGGTTTCATTCACTAAGTCTGGAGTATGTATCTTGACTGCAAAGAAAACTATCTTGCATCACTTTTTAACCAAACTTCAAGTGCCAGACCTGAGCTGTGTAACTCAGAGATGATCCCAGTCACACTGCACTGCTGGGTAGACCTGCTCAAACCTCCCTTTCCTTTTCTGCCCTTTCTTCCCCTTTTCTTTGTTGGTTGAAACATCTAAGTTTCAGAAAGGTTTCTGATTTATAGGACTCTATAGTGCATCCTTCTATATCACAAATTATTATTTTCTTGATTTATTTTATAAGTCAAGGACATTTGTGAATGAGAATTTTCTCTAGCCAGACATACACATGGAAATGTATACATACCAAAGTCCTATATCTAATAAACTCATTACTGGGCCCATGCTGTGAAAAAAAAAGAGAAAGAATGGCCATCTCTCCCTCTGATTATGTTTGGTTATCATGAGATCTGTAATTTGCAACAAAGGTTTACTCCAGGGAAGTCAGTGGCCATGAAGCCTGGCTGACCCAGGTCACACGGGAGCCAATCACTGATATGGCATGCAAAAAAGAACAAGCAATTCAAAAGACGATACAGCCTGAGAGTTACCAGAAAATGAAATTGGGGAGTGGCAGGTGACAGCCAAGTTACTATGCTTCCCTTACCAATTTAGTATCCAAATAAGAAGAGTCCAAGATATAGCTTCGTCCATGACAAAACTGGGTGATGGGCTTTTGAGCAAATGTAAGAGACCAATAGTAAAGAGCAATCTGTTTCACTATGCAGGTAACAAATGGCTAAATAATTAGGGAGCGGGAGGGTTTCTGCTTAATAACCTAAGGGATTTAGGGCCTTCACCTTCTGAAGATCATGTCAGCACCACCTGTGCCCAGTATGAATTACACACTAGTACTGCATTCTCATTTAAGTTAAAGCATCAATATTGATGAGATGTTCTGACCCAAGAGAGAAATGTGATATGAAATCAAAGGAATTTATTTCCCAATAGCTTAAAAAAATAAAACAAAATAAGACAATAAATCAGGGTGGGATGCTCACTTGAGATGGACTTTGATTTCTTCCTGATAAAATTACCTTCTTGATGTTGGCACCCAGGGCAGTACCAGGCTAACAGTGGTATACCCAAATGAACGTGCCAAGAACCAGGCAGCTGCCAACAAAGGTGAAGAGGCCAAGACCAAGACTCCAGGTAGCTAGGAGATGTATGACTTAAAGGAGCCCCACTGACTTGATAAATAGAAGGCAATGATAACAAGGGCATTTCCCAAACTATGTATCTCTAGTACCTAAGCTTCAGCCTACAGTTATGATTACCAGCCCTGTTTATTCAAAGAAACATTTAAATTATAAAGATATTCAAGTATACTTACTACATATAATGCATAAATAAAGGAAAATATAGAATATTAAGTATATTCTAAAAAATTCATTATTCAAAATAATAAATTATGAGATGGTTGAGATGAGATGGTTGGATAGCATCACCAATGCAATGGACATGAGTTTGAGCAAAAACTCAGAGACAATAGAGGACAGAGGAATGGTACAATCCATGGGGTCCCAAAGAGTTGGACATGATCTATTGACTGAACAATGATGACAATTTTCAAACACACATTCTTTGCATTGAATAAAGATTATTAATATAAACTATAACCATGAAAATGTGTTTATTATATTGAACTGGACTTGCTCTAGTTATTCAAATGTGATCCTACTGGAAATGTACAATATACATTTTTCTACTGGACAATCCTGAGTCTGAGTACCTAAGGTTACAGTTATAGAGGAAATAGCAGCAATCCCAAGTACTGAGGTTTCCAAGTGGAGTCATTACAATACATGGAGTGCTCCATACTATTGCAGACCAAGTATAACTTACAAAAAATGAATTATTTATATTATATATGCATTTGTTATCATCAAAAAAGTGTTATATTCATAAATGAATTCTATAAAATGCAATAAATGGCATGGGGCATTTACAACATGCATTAATAGTAGATCTATGATTTTCTTTAATCCCCACAGGAGCTCTATGAAGCTGCAACTTTTAGCAGCTCCATTTTATAGATGCAGAAACTGAGGCATACAGAATATGTCCAAAAGACACATGTTTCTGCCAAAATTCATGCCCAATTTGATTCCAACATTTTACACTGCTGAATATGATTATAGTATATCCAGGAAGGGTAAGACATCTAAATTCCAATTATTCTGATAATTAAATGCTTTCATGGAGAAAATAACATTCAGCATATGCCTTGGTAGTTATAGGTGTCAAATACCCAGATTACACATCCAATCACTAAATGGATTAATAGGCCAAATGCTGAAACGACTTCCTTGTTAGGCTTGAAGGTGATGGAGCTGTAAACTCACTTGGCTCCTGACCTGAGTTCAGGCTACTCTGTTGTGTCAGTTGTGTTGTATGACTTTGCACTGAGTCCGCAGAGGAACCGCAGTGAAAAATTAGCTGCTCAGTATAACAAATGGCCAGATGCTGGACTCCGGCAGGTAACAGCATTTCAGAGTGTGCATTTCCTTGGAAGGAAATATCTCGAGCCCCAGATCGCGAACTTTATGTGTTATAAGCACAACACTAAAAACCCAAGTTTCATTTCTTGTGATTAAATACACAGCCTTAAAATGCTTTTTAAAGGAAAAAAAAAGCTACAGTAGCATTTTTTATTTTCTAGCTACGCGTTACCTATTTTCTTTACAGGGATAAATTGAAGTGGGTTATAATGATTGCTTTGAAAAATTTTAGTAGCCTCTCCCTCCTAAAAGAATCCAGGTATTCTAGAATCTGGATGATTGTTCCCTTGGATGGGTAGCTGCTACAGATAAACTCTACCTCAGAACTTCACTTTGTTTTCATGAGCAAAGAGAACAACATATCCTTTCCTGCCTTCACTCTTGTTCATCATCAAAATTCCTCCTGCCAACTGGCCGAACCCAAAGTTCCAGAAGATTCATTCTCTTGACACTAGGTTTGAGTCTTGATTTAAATAGTTCACAGAAAGTGAGGGTATCTCTTTGGATAATTGTGAAGTACAAGGGCATTGAGTCATTGAGAAAGTGTTTGGGAGTAAAGCGTTTTATAAAACTGGAAAACAACCACAAGAAAGTGAGGCTAGGGCTGAAAACATAAAAATTGATGATTTAACAATTTTGCCCAGACTGTTCCTGACCACATAATCAAATCACACCCTCTAACCAATGTAATATACACAGGAAAAGTCTGGGTACAGAACAGAAACTGGGCTCTTTGAATTTTGAAAAGATTTCACAAGATTTAAAATCTTCCTGTCTCATCCAAAAGTTACCCTTCTTTCCAGCTTGAAACTTCTCCAGAGACAACATTTTATTGGAAAGAAATTTTGGCCAAATCAGTATATATAAACTAATTTCTCTAAGTCTGGAAACTAAACTTCCATTCAGATCTAAGTGTCTGCTTTCAGTAGTTTACAAAGGCTGCCTCTTCTGCACGGTTTTGCTAATAAAGCTTCGTCTGAGTCATTTGTTCCACCAGCAATTTGTTGCTGTTGTTCAGTCTCTAAGTCAGATCCAGTTCTTTGTGACTCATGGACTGCAGCCAGTCAGGAATCTCTGTTCTCCGCTATTTCCCACAGTTTGCTGAAATTCATGTCTATTGAGTCGCTGATGCTATCTAACCATCTCACCCTCTGCCTCCCACTTCTCCTTTTGCCTTCAATCTTTCCTAGCATAGGAGTCTTTTCCAGTAAGTCAGCTCTTCACATTAGGTGGCCAAAGAATTGGAGTTTCAGCTTCAGCAACAGTCCTTCCAATGAATATTCAACATTGATTTCCTTTAGGACTGACTGGTCTGAAGTCTCCATGAAGTCCAAGGGACTCAAGAGTCTTCTCTAGCACCTGCTGATCAGCATTTCAATACTTCTTTTCCTAAATCAAAGCTGCTCCTGGGCTTCCTTGTGCTGACATTCTAGGCCTCACCTGACTGCTCTGCAGTCAAGCTCTGAAAGCCTGGTTTGTAGACCCACGTCTTTGGGCAAATCATGTTACTGATCTGGCCTCAACTTCCTCATCTAAAGAAGGAAGAAACCATCTACTTGCTTCATAGTGTTGTTCTGAGGATCAACTGAAATCATGAACAAGATGTGAAAATTATAAAGCGCAATAAAAACACAGGATAATATCACTGTTGCTATTATTCAACATTCCACACTTTAATTCATGAAAAAGTGCCCACAATGGACCATTATACAGTATTTTTTTGGTTCTTTTTTAAAATTTTCTCAATGTTCTAGAAAAAATAATCCTGAAAAAAAAAAAGGTTCTATAAAACTCTTCATTTAAAGTCATATTTGAGAATCATGGTACAATATGATTAAAAGCTTTACCTAAAGCAACATCAAAATACAGCTTCTCTTTCCTCTTTAAAAAAATGTATGTATGTGTGTGTGTGCTGCTGTTGTTGTTGTATATGTGTTTATGTACTTTGAAAACTAGATTTCCTTATCATTTAATTAAGATAAGGTCACATGAAGCCTACTGCCCTTACCTTTCATTGCACTATATCTGCTTTGGCAACTGTTTCTTAGATAGGATGTTCTATGAACTCGAAACTTATTTCCCCCTCAGATAAGTGATCTTGTGCTTTTTATATTAAAACTTTGTCTCATTTCTGCTGAGAGCAGTTGCCCCAGGCAGTCAGATATGTTTCATGTGAACTTGCCTTCAAACTGAGTCACTTGCGGCAATGTGCCTTTATGGAGTCCGTTAATAATGTTAAGTGCTTGCAGGATAAATTTAAACGCATTCCTTTCCATCCTCCTCTTTTTCTTCATTCTCCCACCAACTATACTTTCCCCTTTTCTTTCTCTTGATACATAACATACCTGCAAAACTGTCTCAAAAAAACCTTGCTATGAAATCAACATTTAAAAAATGTACTTCTCTATATTCATATGATACATTGATTCCATTGGTTCTTCAGTCTAACATGTCTCTACAAATTTGGCAACACTATCTAATCTATTCTCACCTTGTGTCTACTGTGACTAATTACATTTGAAATTTTTCATTTTCATAGTGCAATACTTACATCTTCAACTCTTTCTTGAGAATTCTGGTTATCATAGAACATCTATTTAAGGAGAAGCAACCAAGTTCAGAACACGATTTTCAGTGACTGCAAAACTGCAGCATGCAATGCGGTTTTTCACAAAAGCTAGGTGTAAAGACAGATAATGTTCAAATTTCATAAGAGAATATTTTATTTTGAAAAATAACTCTTCACCAGACCCAATACATAAGTTTAGAGAAAACAAGTAAGACGTTATTACCCTTATATAGCGCTTTGAATAATCAAAAAGGAGCCCAGTGATTACACTAGAAATAGTCAATAGGGTTGTAACACTGACAAAATGGCAGCTTCTGTCTAATTCAATCAGAAATTACATTACAACTGAGATTTCATTTAAGGTGATTTTCATACATTTAGAATTTTACCAAGCAAAATAGGAAAAAAGTAACTTTGAAAGATGCCTTTAAGGATAACTATGAAACTTGAGACAGTAAACATAACTGTCCTAGATCGGACTTTAAAAGGTAGCCATCGGACGTCAAAAACAAAGGCAGCAAAAACAAAAGCAAAAATAAAAAACTGAGACTACGTTAAGCTAAAAAGCTATTTCACAGCAAAGGAAATAACAAACAAAATGAAAAGGCAACCTACCAAATAGGAGATGATATTTGCAAATCGTGTATCAGATAAGGGGTTAATAGTCAAAATATACAAAGAGCTCAAACAACTTAATAGTAAAACAACAAATCATTAAAAAATAGGCAGAGGATTTGAACAGCTATTTTTTTCCAAAGAAGGTGGAAACAGACAGAGATGGTCACCTAACACATGAAAAGAACTCAATACCAAAAATGATCAGAGAAATACAAATCAAAGCCACAAAAAGATACTTCACACTTGTCACAATGACCGTTCTCAAAAAGACAAGAAATAACAAGTGTAGGTGAGAATAAATAAATATACATACACACACACACACACACACATATACTGGAATATTTTTCAGCCATGAAAGAGAAAGAAATCTTGCCATTTGAGACAAGAAAGTTCATTGAGGGCATTATGTTAAGTGAAATCAGACAGAAAATGTTAAATACTTTATGATCTCACTTTTATGTGAAATCTTAAAAATAAATGAGCTCATATATACAGAGAATACAGAGGTGGTTACCACAGGCAGAGGACTGGGGGAGGACAAAACGGGTTAAGGGAGTCAAAAGGCACAAACTTCCAGTTAAAAAATAAATAAGTCAAGGAGACGTAATGTACAGCATGGTGACTACAGTTAATAAGAATGTGTTGCAAATTTAAAAGTTTGGTGATGTTGGAGAAGACTCTTGAGAGTTCCTTGGACTACAAGGAGATCCAACCAGTCCACTCTAAAAGAGATCAGTCCTGGGTGTTCTTTGGAAGGAATGATGCTAAAGCTGAAACTCCAGTACTTTGGCCACCTCATGTGAAGAGTTGACTCATTGGAAAAGACTCTGATGCTGGGAGGGATTGGGGGCAGGAGGAGAAGGGGACGACAGAGGATGAGATGGCTGGATGGCATCACCAACTCGATGGACGTGAGTTTGAGTGAACTCTGGGAGTTGGTGATGGACAGGGAGGCCTGGCGTGCTGCAATTCATGGGGTCACAAAGAGTCGGACACGACTGAGCGACTGAACTGAACTGAAGAGAGAAAATCTTACAAGTTCTCATCATAAAGAAAAATTCCTTAAGGATGCACAGTGACAGATGTTAATTAGACTTCTAGTGGTGATACTTCTGCAATATACACAAACACTGAATTGCTATGCTATCAGATCAGATCAGATCAGTCGCTCAGTCGTGTCTGACTCTTCGCGACCCCATGAATCGCAGCACGCCAGGCCTCCCTGTCCATCACCAACTCCTGGAGTTCACTGAGATATCATAGTTCACTATGCTATAGTATACCTCAAACTCCTATAGTGGTGTACGCCAACTGAAAGTGAAGCGAAGTTGCTCAGTTGTGTCCGACTCTTTGCGACCCCACGGACTGTAGCCTATCAGGCTCCTCCATCCATGGGGTTTTCCAGGCAAGAGTGCTGGAGTGAATTGCCATTTCCTTCTCCAGGGGATCTTCCTGACCCAGGGATTGAACCCAGGTGTCCCACATCGCAGGCAGATGCTTTACCATCTGAGTCACGAGGGAAGGCCAATTATACCTCGACAACACCCCAAAAAAGTTCAATAACAGTTATTAGCTGTAAGAAATCAATAAACTAAAATGAAAACCTGAATTCCAACTACTTTAAGGTCTGCTAAAAATTACATACAACCTACATGCAGTTCTGGAAATTCATTTCAGGCGTGATTTTTTTTGGGGGGGTGCTGTGCTGACTCTGTTGCTACACGGACTTTTCTCTGTTGCAGAGAGCAGGCAGGGGCTCCTCTCTGGTTGCAGTGCACGGGCTTCTTATTGCAGTGGCTTCTCCTGTTACAGAATCCAGGTCTAGAGAATGTGGCCTCAGTAGCTGTGGTTCACAGGCTCTAGAGCACAGGCTCAATTGTGGCAGACGGGCTTAGTTGCTCTACCGCATGCGCGATCTTCCCAGACCAGGGATCAAACCCACGCTTCCTGTATTGGCAGGCGGATTTTTTACCACTGAGCCACTAGGGATGTAATTTCTTAATTCAAAGAAAATCAACAGGTAGATTTGAGTTGGCAGTAGGTTCTCTATTTGAGTTGGAGATGAGGATTATGTTGCTGGATTTGGAGTTTGGAGATGAGGGAAAGGAACTTCACAGAGGAACAATTTTTTTCTCATAACGTAAAGTAACCTGAGCTGACTTCAAATAGTAGTGTCTTCCTTGAGATATTTGTATGTAAGTTGCAGACATAAGACACCGGTTCGATCCATGGGTCAGGAAAATTTCCTGGAGAAAGAAATGGCAACTCACTCCAGTATTTTTGCCTGGGAAATTCCATGGACAGAGGAGCCTGGTGGGCTACAGTCCATGAGGTCACAGAATCAGAGACAACTTAGGAACTAAACAACACATAAGACACCTTCCACAGAATGTTATCATTTTGTGACTGGAGCTCATCTCAAGTGCAAAAATAGCCAGCCTGAATCCCTAACAGGGCCCTTGAAAGCGTGCTATTTCCGTTGATTCTGAGTGGCTCATCCTCTGGTTCATTCTCTGTCCCCACTTCCCTACCCTACTCTACATATCATATACAAAAATAACAAAAGATAACACACAGTGCTTGCTAAGTGCCACAGACAATTCCAAGTATACTCAAAATACATCAGGTAGGAACTATGATTATATCCATTTTTCAGATAAAGAAGCTGAAGTATAGTGCGATCAGTAACTTGCCCAAGGTCACACATTCAGTGTTATGAACAAATAATACGTATAATTATGTTGACTCCAAAATATAATGAAATAAATGTGCTCTCTGTTAAAGATTGCTTTTTAATTCCATTCCAAATAGTACATTGTATTATTTTAGATTCATTCCCTTTAATTAAAGCAGCTTCCCTTTCCCATTCATCCATAGTAAGATTTTACTACCTACATTAAACCCATCACCAGGTGCAAAGCACCCAGTTTTAATGAGGCCTTGGTTACTGTAAGGAATGTAGCGTACAAGATAGAGGCACCTTTTCATAAATATTTCTTTCACAGAAGAAACAAAGGCATACTTCGAAAAAGACTATTTGTGGATTTCAGTATAGACTATGTCTGACATAGGTATATTTATGAATGACTTATAAACCATATTTAAGTATGCACTAGCAGAACAAAGCCTATTAATCCACAGTAAATAAACATGCACAGTTCTATTACAATACATGGAAGTCATCGAGCAGACAATTTTTTTTTCATTAAACACTGAATCATTGTGTCCTGCCAGCAGCATGAAATAAATTAATGTTTAATATTTAATACTGTATGATGGTAATACTGAACCAAACGTGTATTTTAAATTTTATGTTATTTGACATTTCAATTTTAACTCAAAAGTATTTCTGAAAGAGTCGAAAATATGGGCCTGAAAGTAATAGTTTAAATTTAATAAGTGTTCCTTGTTTTTGAATGCCACCTTATAGTCATAGCATTTTATCCTTTAGTGATGATTCAAATCCAATTTCAGAAAAGATGAGGCATTATTAGCATTAAAGACATGACAATCTTCAAATAAAAGACATTCAAAAAACATACAAAGGTCATCAAATGACCTATGGTATTTAAACAATTATGTACGAAATGATCAGTTTAGAGATCAGATTTTTTTAAATGGTTAACTCTAAAGATAGATAAACACAAAACACATTATTAAAATATGAATTGACCTTAACAAGGGAAAACACTGCACTGCATCTAATATACTTCACACCAGCAATTTTTCTTAAAATAGCAATAAGGACTAAAACAAGTCAGTTTACTGTGGTCTAGCAGGAAAAACACATCATTTTCTCTTCCTGTTAAGAAAGAAAGGGAAAAGTTCTTTAAAATGAGTGACATTTCGTGCAGACAGGCACAAACCGTAGCCTGTCATGTGTACGTCACGTCCCTTCGGCATCACTGGACTCTGCTGCTGCTGCTGCTGCTAAGTCGCTTCAGTCGTGTCCCACTCTGTGCGACCCCACAGACGGCAGCCCACCAGGCTCCCCCGTCCCTGGGATTCTCCAGGCAAGAACACTGGAGTGGGTTGCCATTTCCTTCTCCAATGTGTGAAAGTGAAAAGTGAAAGTGAAGTCGCTCAGTCGTGTCCGACTCTGGCGACCCCATGGACTGCAGCCCACAGGCTCCTCCATCCACGGGCTTTTCCAGGCAAGAGCACTGGAGTGGGGTGACATCGCCTTCTCCTTCACTGGACTTTACGTCTGTCAATATTCAATCACAAGGAAAAAACACAATAAATCTTTTTATACGAACCACAAAATATGTAGAAGTGAGGGGAATGAAGCTGTTGAAATTTCAATACCTACACATCTCCTTCTGTATCCAAATTTTTATCCAATAATATAATTCTGCTGCTTCTGCTCATTTCTCACATTCTCCTGTTATTAGAGAGGACATTTAAATATAAAAACATTTCATGGGTTTAAGAAAATTTAAACCTGTGGACAAGAGAAGAATAATTACGAGCACAGGAGCAGGGAAGTGTGTAGGTGTGTTTGTGTATGTGTGTTTTCTTCGTAGAGTCTAAACCTCTTTGGATTATTAGTGAAACTCTGACTGAATTTTAAAGCAAATACATGGGAATGACAGCTAAAGTCCAACTTCATAATGTGTAAGAATCCCCTGTTCTAAGCCATGACACATCTTGAGAACAGGGGATTTTTTTACTTTTCACTATTTTACCAACAATTATTAACTATCTGATATGTGCCAGACATACTTCTGGGCATGTCCCATATGAGGCATACTCCCATAATTTACCTCATTTAATCTTTTAAAAAATTTTAATATTTCATATAATTTTTAAAGGTAACTTTTCATTTATGATCATTACAAAATATTGGCTATATCCCCCATATTATACAATATAGCCTTGGGCCAATTTTACACCCAATAGTTTGTACTTCCCGCTCCACTATCCTTATATTGCTCCTTCACTGGTAACCACTAATTGGCTGTTTATTTGTGAATTTGCTTCTGTTTATTATAGACATTAGTTTGTTGTATTGTTTAGATTCCACATATGTGATACCATACAGTACTTGTCTTTCTTTTTCAGTTCGACTTATATCACTCAGCATTATATCCTCCAAGTCCATCCATGTTACTGCAAATGGCAAAAAAAAAAGAAATTATGGCTGAGTAATATTTGATTATGTTGTAAACCACATCTTTATCCATTCATCTCTGGATAGACACTTAGGTTGCTTCTATATCTTGGAAATTGTAAGTAATTCTGCTTTGAGCTTTGGGGTGCATATATCTTTTTCAATTAGTGTTTTTTTTTTTCCAAATATATAGCCAGGAGTATAGTTGCTGGGTCATATGGCAGTTCTGTTTTTAGATTTTTGAGGAACCTCCATACTGTTTTCCACAGCGGCTGTACCAATGTCCATCACACCGATAGTGTACAAGGGTTCCCTTTTCTCCACATCCTTGCCAACATTCACTGTTTGGTCTTTTCCTTTTCTTTTCCACTATAGCCATTTTGACAGCTGTGAGTGATATCGCATTGTGACCTTGATTCGCATTTCCCTGGTGATCTGGTGATTAGTAATGCTGAGCATCTATTCACGCGCTCTGTTGATCATTTGCATTCTCTCTTTGGAAAAACGTCTATTCAGTTCTTCTGCTCATTTTTTAATCAAATTGTTTTGTTTTTTTGATGTTGAGTTGTATAAATTGTTTATATATGTTGGATATTAATCCCTACTTGGTTGTATCATTTACAAATATCCTCTCCCATTCAGTAATATTTCCATATTGTTGAATAACTCATTTAATCTTGACATAGTCCCTCCGATGGTGATTTTATCACCCTGTATTTTTGACGAAGAAACAAACTAAGAGTATTAACTAATTTGCCCATTTTAGATAGACCACAATTTCAACTGTGACCCTCATTTCAGTTAATAATTTAATAATTAATTAAAAATAATAATAATTTCTTAGGACTTTCTGTATGTACCAGGCCCTCTGCTTAGCTCAGTCACCACCCTACAAGCCCATTTCCCTTTCACTTGTCCACAGCGCCAGTCCCTGACATCCAGCACGCTACCCAGCCCATATTAGGCTCTTTGTGAAGGTTCACTGAATTATTTGATTAAGTAAGTTACTTGTCTCTACAAAATAAATATACATAGATATCTGGACCCAGGGTGATATTATCTTAAAACATCTTACCATTCAACCCCAAAATACATATTTTAAAAACAAATTTTAAGAAGAGTAATTATTTCACTGATTATAAGCATCCAGGAAACCCACATCAGATGGCAAATACCTGTCCTTCAAACTTACACAGAGAGAGGACGTGTGGCGCAGAGTGACACATGCCACATGGTATACATTCATTCAACCCAGTGTACAAATAAACCATCACACAGCCATCTGATTATTTCAAGTGCGTGATTTGCACACCCAATCCCGTTACCAGCATCACATGGGCATAGTCTTCTTTTTCAAGCTACCAATCAAAATAACTGCCTATAATTTAGTAGTAAAAACGGGAAAAATTACCGATATCTTTCTGAATTACTCTATACTCCCTCAACAAATCTTGCCTTTTTATTCTAAAAAGAAAACACGAATTCCTTTCAAAGGCGTGATCAAACCCAAAGATTTGTGATAAATCTGAGTATTTAAATCTGAACATTTAAAAAATGTGTCTCAGAAAAAAATTATACTAGCCATTTATTCACGTCTTAAATGAAAAGTATAAGATTGTAACTGGCTTAGACAATTGTATTCCTCCTTGATAGACAGTACATAATTAATTTTTTAATTTCCAAATTACTAATTACTTTGATGTAAGAAGTCTTTATAACCAACAGACAGATATATCAAGCTTTCAATTTCTAAGTCATAGCCAAACAATCATTAGGAACATAAATATGCTTTGTTTTATTTTTTAACTTTATAACCTACATACAAGTATGAAGAAACTCAGGTTTACAACACAATCCTCTGAGGGAGAAACAAACAAGATGGAAACTTTTCCTGTTAGAAGTAAAACTCATTGTATCTTAACTAATTGCTCTTGTTTTATTCTATCACTTGGATATTCACCTCCTTTTGAATTGGCATATAATTATTCTGGAGACAATAATTCAATACAATCATCTTTCCCAGGGCCCATTTTAAGTATCTTTTTGAACAAGCAGTAGAAGACAGCAACAAAGTATAAGCTATCATGGGGCTAAAACCTAACATCATTGCCTATAAAATAAATAAATAACTGCCCAGAGTTGGCACAGGTACACTAAATAAGCAGCATGGATAGGCCTTGACAGCCTGGGAAATATTTAGTGAGTACAGTCAAACAGTAAGTATTCATCTCAGTCACCGGCGTGAAGATGAGCAAAACAGACAATAGCTCTGCAAAAAGCTGAGAGAGCAGGCAGGTAAGAAAAATCGTTCAACAGGATAATCCTTGAAGGCTGGCAGTCGTTCAGCGCTAGTTCAGAAAGAAGATGAAGCAATTAAAAAAGAAATCAAACACCTCCTCTCCAGTATATCTTTCACATTGCTACCAGATGTGAAGCACAATTCCCATCATGTTCTTCTCCGACGCAAGAAGGTAGCAGGCTAATCTCTAACACACTGATTTTCAAACCTTGCTTCCTGAAACTCCAGTTGTTCTGCTGAGGTGCCAGTGTGATAGTAATGGGGAAGAGGGAGCATCCAGGGAGGGTGGGAATCCAGTGTCTCTATCAAAAAGAGTTCAGAAAGGCTGACAAACCTGCCCAAGTAACTCCATTTCCTCTTTTGAATACAATAGGATTTTCTTATAAAAATGTGAGAAGAAAATTCTGCTGGTAAATAACAATTGAAAATGGTAGTCTTGTTATAGTGGGTTCCATCTTCTCTGGCTGGTTGCTGGGGACATCCATAACCAGGTGCTACCCCACCTCTCAACTCTTCTTTCTCACAACTTTCCTAACACTCTAGCCACTCCAGGCAACACGACTGGGCTCTACAAGTTGTAAGCACATTACCTCTTTAGTCATTAACCCCATTGTCAAGAATGTTTTTTTGCTTCCCTTCAAATGCCTTGTTCAATTCAACAAATTCTAGACAATTTCTGTGGGCAAAATGATTTCTCAGACATGTCCCTACTTTTAAGTAACTTTTGATATAATGGATAAGAAAATAGACAAAAAAATTGACACAATATAAATCTAAATAAAACTGATGTTACAAAGAAGCCCAAATTCCTACAACTTCTGAGGGAAAATGGGAGAAAGCAATTTTTTTCTAGTATAATCAGAAAAGGTAAGGATATTTACACTGGATCTTGATGGATGTGGATATAGAAAATATAGTGAAGAATAAAATTCCTACATCATAAACATATAGCACACAAGCATGTCAAAGCACGGGTTTCCCAGGTGGCTCAGTAGTAAAGAATCCATCTGCCAATTCAGGAGATGCGGATTCAATCCCTGGGTTGAGAAGATCCCCCGGAGAAGGAAATGGCAACCCATTCCAGTATTCTTGCCTGAAAAATCTAATGGACCGAGGAGCCTGGCAGACTACAGTCCACAGGGTTGCAAGAGTCAGACACGACTTAATGACTAAACAACAACAACATGTCAAAGTATCTAGTATATTCTGGGGATGTATATAGCTGGAGTGCATTGTAGTGCACTGATCTGGAAAGAAACCATGGAATAAGTTCATTAAAGGCCTAGAATGCTTCAGTAAAAATAATCTCTAATTTGACAAAGCACTTCATAGTTCAGAAAATAGTAATTTAAAGAACAAAATACCATAATTTTAAGAACAAAAATAATTTATGCTTTCATATAAATCATTTCCATCAATCATCAGAGCAATCCGACCAAGTTAGCAAGGAAAAAATGATCAACCCTATTTTACAGATGAAGAAACTGAGTTAAGTGAGAACACTGCTATTTACTAAACATTCAGTATGTAACAAGCCCTTTGCAAGGTAAATAGCAAACATAATGACCCTCTGAGATAAAGAATGATTATCACTCCAGTCTTACAATTAGGACAATGCGTTCAGAAAGGCTGACAAACTTGCCCAGGGAGATGTGACCACCAGGTGACAGACGGAAGACTGGGCCGGACCGGGCTCTGCCGTCTTGGGAGGCAGATTTTAGAGACTTGAGGAGGGCAGTAATAAGATTCGACTGTTATTAAAAGGACTCTCAGAGTGTTTGAAAAGATAGATTAGTGAAAAAAGAAAAAGATTATTATCAAAGTAGCCCAGATAAGAAGTCTGGGCCTGAAATACCACCGGAGCAGTTAGGATGGTGCAGCTGATGAATGTAAACGTCAGTCGCATAGTAGAAGAGAAGCCAGAGGGTTTGACTGACCCCAGTCAGATACACAGTGGTTACCCAAGTCCCATGACCTCCTCTTAAGGAGTTGCGTTGATTTCTCTTTGTCTAGATGCTCACCCCCATTCTTGTGAATACCACATAGGTAAACATTTGTAACATTTTATCAAATCTAAAATGCCTGTGATTTTAAGATGCATTTTAAATTATGTAAGAAAGAAACACACTGCCAATTAATCTACAACATGCCATGGATTTAAAAAGCACATTGATTTCAGATAAAACAAAATATGAAATAAGATCTGCATCTTAGAATTGATGAAATATGGTAACTTTTCTATATTTGTTCAATACAACTTTCTTCTCACACCTCAACAAGACCATGTCTTTCAATAGTTTTTTTTAATGCAATGCAGTGTTTTATGACCATTCTGTGGGGACTGCATGCACTGTCTTCATAAACACAGAACACACAGTCTGGACCAAATCCTTCTTAGTCCAAAACGTTTAAGGCCTTCTTAAATTCCTGAGACCTAACTGGCTAGTCCACTTTACTTGTCAGAGACTCTAAGGTAACAGAGAATGTGAAAGTAAGCACTTACAGGGATGATGATATTCATGGTGATGGTGGTAGTCCGAGGGGTGATGAGCCCAAAAATGCTAACTGCTAATCATTCAGTGCTTGCTATGTTCCAAACACTCTGCATAGACTTTCTTGCTTAATTCTTGCAATTCTATGATACAGATAGTACCGGTAATCTTACTACTAGAAGAATGTCAATTTCCAATTGGTAGTTTTGAAGAAATAAAAACCTAAAGGAGAGTGATTTTTAAATCAAAGGTGCATATGAAGAGAAATATGGCTAAAAAATAATCCTGCCAGCTTTTGTTCATCCTGATTTTGTGAAACATTAACTCAACTCCAGGTAATCGTGCTTGCATGGCTCTTTATTGACAATGGATCAGATGGATGATATTGGTCAGCATATATTTCTTTCTTCCTTTTTTTTTTAATTTTTAAAGAATAAACCCTCATTTCACAAATATGAGCCAGCAGAAAGAGACAAGATGACTCTAGAGAGCCTGCAATCCTCATTTTTAAAGAACACATCTTTCAAGGGTGATAGTTCTTGGTATATTCACATGTTCAGCAGGTCTCAATATAAACATGAAACAACAATGAAAAGTCAGCAAATCAGCAGGAGGAATAAACATGTCAGACACAGTATAGCATTCAGTGACCACCACATATCTTAATAAATCAGCGCACCGTCCAGCTTGTATAAGCCTTCTCCCGTGGGGGCATCTTGATAAATCAAAGAAGCAACAGAAAATACTCCCGCAGTGCTTGCTTTTTTTAAGTAGGATTATGTGAAAGTACCTCAGAACCACTTCCATCCCCTCACACTGACAATCTTCCAGTTAATGAGAAAATGGATTTTCTTCTCCCAAAGTATTGGGTTTGAGAATCTTCTGCTCTGCATTAACTAATTCTTCACAAATGTTTTTTAATGCTTAAGGTCCAGATATTTGCTATTTATAAAAACACAGATGCAACTGATTCACCTCCTTATTTTAAGCTTGTTCCTCAAGACACCAGCTAACTTCTCAGTTCTCTTGAATGCTGAAAACCTATTTCAAAAGGGAATCATGCAAATCCCACAGACAACTGGTCCATGTTAGTCATCCTTAACACTCATCTAATACACTTTTTTTTTTTTTGCTCACCAATATCAAAGCTTATGATTCCTAAAAAGTTTGGCAATTTTTAAAGGACGGGGAGAGAACTCTGCTGGAACTGCCATGCCTGTCCCTTCACACCCTTATTTTTAACATCAGGCAACGTTATATACCTCCTGCCAGGACCAGATCAAATCTCATTTCCAACCTGCCGTAACAGAATTAACAGTTCTTCCTTCCATACTTCCAAACTTTGTGTTCATACTACTATCAGAGGACTAATAAAATTATTATAGTAAGTTGTTATATTCCAGATAATGAAGTCTATGAAGACAGAAAATATCATTTATTCATCTGTATATGTCCAAAATGTACCTGATACAGGGGTAGTTACTAAATAATAATTTTGAGTAATTTGATCAATGTGACTCAAAACCTTCAGCAGTTATTTTAAGGAAAATATTATAACATAGTCTTTGAAACGAGAAAGAAAAAAAAAAGTGTCTTTTTAAGTAGTAAAAACTCAAAATGGAGTATGAATCCAAGTAAAACATTTAAATTGCAGAAACTAATATTTTTCTTTTCTTATTCATTTCCCATGGTTTCTTAATTCTCTTCCATTAAACATCTTTTAGGGCAATTTATACTTATGAATGGTTATATCTAGTTTTATGAACCTGAAAAATGCCTTGCCCCAAAGATACATACAGAATATATACTCAGTACTGAATAATATAAAATTCACTTTGCAACTTTTTGTCCGAATATTTGCCTGCATTTTAAAGATGAAAAAGAGCAATATTAAAATATATTTGCATGGCATGAATACAAATCAGCCTAGTGATAGCTGAATATATGCTTGGCCCAAGGAAAAAGATGGACCACAACTATAAGTATAGCCTAAATAATCTAAAAAGCTAATAATCATATCTTAACATAGGAACTGAAGTTTTACCAACTGATAGAATACCTATAAAATGCCCTTCTGAGCCCAATTCTAAAGATAGAAAAAATATGGTTTATGTTGATTATTCCATGTCCATAGCAAACCTCTAAAATCTGACATGAATAATGCTGTGGGGAAACATTTTCAAATTTTCATTTGAACATACTTAACTTCATATTTCTCAAATACCAGCAAACCATTCCTGGTGCATAGAAGCAGAGAGATCTTATCAAAGCTATCCCTAATTCTCCCCACCATCCAACTAGACATTATGCCCATATATCCTCAGATCACTTTTTCTGCATCTCTCTTACAACCCTTTAGACAGCCTCCCTGGAATGCAGCCCAAAGACAGAGACCACACCTTAGTTACTTGAGCACAGACATGCACGCTCAACAATACTTGTTGAATGGAAAGTAGGCTTGTAGTCAACCGTAATTCCAGTTCTTCACTTCAGTAGACTTCTACTCACACACCAGGCTTAGAGTTCTTCATCATTCTTCTGTGAGTCTCTAAAAAAGAAGGTCCTTTCTTTTCCTACGAGCAGTAAGAGAAGGCAGCCTCACATAGTCACCATTCCCAGGTGTGGAGTCATGTAAAATGATATACATTAAGATTTCTCTCCAGATTTCTTTTGGGTTTTGGAAGATCCTGTTTCCCTATTATTTCTTGCATATTTTATCATGGTATCAGTTATCAGTGGGAAATCATATCACTGTTCATAAAATGATCCAAACTCTAATTAACATCACCATTGCCTTGATAAATTGGTTACTCTGAAGTAGTTGGAGACTTTGTAGGCTCTCAGTACTAAATTAGCATCAATAAAGACCAGCAAGTTTATGTGTCTAAACCTAACTAATAAGCAAAATCTTCCCTTTATCTATCCCACTAAATGCCAGTAATCCCACTCTATCCCCCTGTACCCTTATCTAAAGCATACCATTTGAGACCCAGGGTTAGATCCTGAAGTTTCGCAGTTTTCTCTGCTCACTTTTTGAATGGTATCATTACTCATTCCAGATCTGCCACTATACTTAGTAGATTTACTGAAAAATGTAACTATAACCAATATTAATAAATTGATAAATATTGAATTGAATGACCCCTATATTATCACTGGCTTCCCTGGTAACTCAGACAGTAAAGAATCTCCTGCAATGCAGGAGACCTGGATTCTATCCCTGGGTTGGGAAGATCCCCTGGAGAAGGACATGGCAACCCACTCTAGTATTCTTGCCTGGAGAATTTCATGGACTGAAAAGCCTGACAGGCTACAGTCCATGAGGTTGCAAAGAATCAAACACAACTAAGCAGCTAACATTTCACTTCTTATTATCACTATAAGAATTAGTTTAATACTGCAATGTTACAATATTGCTTGTTTTGATTTTTTGGCAGCGAGGCATGTGGGATCTTGGCTCTCCAACCTGGGATCAAATCTGCATCCCCTGCCTTGGAAGACAAAGTCTTAACCACTGGACTACCAGGGAAGTCCTAATGTTGTGATGCTGATATATTCTTATTTTCTAGATCAGGAAACTAAGGCTTATAAGTTAAATAATTGGTGGCAAGTAATGGAGCCAGAACTAGAATCCAGATCTAATTTATAAATTAATAGTCTTTCTCCCATACTGCAGTATGGCTCTTGCATTTATTCTCTCAAGTATTATTCTTGAATGACCCTAATGGTGTTGGCTTAACATTTCTAGTACGTTATTTGTAAAACGGAATTCTGACACAGCAGACAGCAGGGGAGCGAGGCTGAGACTGGCTCTCTACACTGTCAGAAATGAGCTGTGTTCCCATGGAATGCGACTGGCTCTCAGGCTGCCTGTATCTGTGGTGAGACATTTTATTTCACAGAGTTTATGGGCTAGTCAATAAAATTTGGATGAATTTATACTGGATGGAAGGACTCTCAACCTGAATCAGTGAAAAACCAGAGCTGTAGAATTTTCTTCAAGTTGTATTGCTTTCAATTATATGTAGTAAGTTAGCAATTTTAAAACAGGAAATAATCATGTGCATTTGGAAAACAGAGTCCACAGCATCCAGCAGTAGTGGCTTAAAGCAGGAGTTTTTGTTGTTGAGTTGATAAATCATGTCTGACTCTTTGCAACCCCAAGACAGTAGCCCGCCAGACTCCCCTGTCCATGGGATCTCCTAGGCAAGAAGACTGGAGTGGTTTGCCATTTCCGTCTCCAGAGAAGTACCAGAATAAAACGCTGGACTGAATGTCAGCGTTATGCTCACATCAGTGTTTTTCGCTATATGACTCTGTTCTTTCTTAGAAAAGTCAGGTATTATAAGATGCCCAGATGCGAAACTTAGAATACTAAAACTAAAGGGAGACTACATCACAGGTTTGTAAAATTTAGATAATACTGAAGTAATTAACTACAGGAATCACAGAAACTGTAAAATAAGTATATTATTATTTTAAGCCACTAAATTTGTAGCAGTTTGTCACCCACAACAGAGAACTAATCAAGACACAGAGGGAGATACTTCTTACCTGGTTAAAAAGAAAAAATGTTGCCAATAAAGCAGGCTTTTTCAGAACACCAGTGCTAGGCAGAGCTGTCTGTCTGTTGTACAGACCAGAGAGTCACTCCTTAGTTCAGTGAGTAATCCCGTCCTGTATTCCTTCCTGATACCACTCTAGTCTAGCAACTTCAGCCCTGAAGCATGACCAAATGTGGATCACAGGCCTCACAACAGTCCTTACAGGCACTGCTGGGAGCATGAAACCCACTGTGCTTTGAAGCAGAGCCCTATTGCTTTCTGAGGAGACCCCTCTCTCTTGACTCTAAGTGGCCCAGGAGACATGGCTCACAACAATCCCGTGGGAGCCATTAAAACCAGGAGGGGAGATTGCTGTCACCAGCCCTTACTCACGAGCATGGGCTTCTAGTCTACAACTGAAGAAGGGTACAACACTAAGGCAGGCTCTTGATTTCTACAGTATATTTAACATCCAATTCAAATATGCAGAAGAGTGAACAAGCCAAAGCAAACACGCAGTATGGAGACAAAACCACAGTGTGTTATCATGGAAAAGAGACTATAAGAAGTCTGAAGTGGGACTTCCCTGGTGCTCCAGTGGTTAAGAGTCCACCATGCAATGCAAAGGACAGAGGTTCAATCCCTGATCAGGGAACGAAGATCCCGCAAGCCACGAGGCAACTAGACTCATGTGCTGCAGCTACCGAGACCGCGGGCCACAGCTAGGAAAGTCAGTGCACTCCAGAGAAAAGATCTCGCAAGACACAACTAAGACCCGATGCAGTCAAGTGAATTAATTACATTGAAAAAAATTTTAATTTTTTTTTTTTTAAAACAGGAAAAAGGAAGTCTGAAGTGCTCTGCCAGCAGCAGCCCTGCCATGGAGCACTGTACAGCCACCCATGAGAGGCTTATGACACTCCAGGTATCTTCCAGGTCTAACAGTTCCTACAGCCTTAACATAAGAATGTCTTAGTTCAACAATGTTAGTAACAAGCACCTACTACCTTAGGAAAAGAAGTGTACGAAGACATCAAGAAAACAACTATTCGATCTGCTAAGAGTACTTATTCTCAGTAACTACGATTAGCAGGCAAGGCTCTGAGTTTTAGCACACATTGTGTTCTTAGGATTTGAGAGTCTAGTCTTATTAAATGTCAACCCACACATCAAGGCTGCAAATATAAAGGCCATTCAAATCGTCTCCTAGTGGTTTAGATGTTAAAGAATCTGCCTGCAATGCAGGAGACCTGGGTTCCATTCCTGGGTTGGGAAGATTCCCTGGAGGAGGAAGGCATGGCAACCCACACCTGTATTCTTGCCTGGAGAACACCCATGGACAGAGGAGCCTGGTGGGCTATAGTTCACGGGGTCTCAAAGACTCGGACACGACTGAGCGACTGAGAACAGAACAACACGAAAACCTCCAGCTAATAGATAGATAGATATTTGTTATTTCACTTGAAGTTTAGCATTCAGAAGTCATGATTTCATGTACAGTTTCTTATTATGAATACAACTCTGTGAAGTATTGACATTTTATATGCAAGCTGTGAGTAGTGCTGGTTTATCGTTATAGCCAGGTAGCCCCAAAATAGGCATAAATTTAATTATTGTGTTATAAAGCCTACCAAGTAACTAAGATCAAAGGAATACACATGCTATTTCCACGCTTCTTTTGGCATATGTCAACACAAAAGAGCCAGTGAGGAAAATAACTTTAGCTGAAAGTCCTATTCTGTCAGATCAAGAAAAAGAGAGTGAATCCATCTATTGTCCATCGTTTATTTTCTGTCACTGGTAGTCTTTGTCATCCATTAAAACTGGTTAAACATTCTACCTAATTTTTTGGCAATTCTCTGCTATAGCTTAATATTTTATATTTGGACTGTATGTTTCAGTTTCTATTCTCAGTCCAGTTTACAGAGAAGTAAAAAGCACTGTGCTTGCAATGTAAGCTGGTATTAAGCTGACCCCTGCTGGCCTCATCTTTTCTGCACTTGTCAGATGCGACAACACCCAACTGCATCCTATAGTTGAAACTGCATTTGATCAGATTCCCATACCAAACACACCCAGTGGAAAAATATGGCTGCTCCTGCAACTGTGAGTGCAAAGAGGCTTTCTTCAGTTTGGCTCTTTTATTTGCAAAGACCCAGCACTTAAAATCACCCTAGTATTCCATAGCAGTGTTTCCTAGAATCTACCGATTTATTCTACAAATACATTTATCTAACAAACACTTACATATTTCTGAAAGAACATGGAAAAGCAGAGATACATAGAAATATAGCACCTGCCCTCTGGGTACTCACAAGCACTTAGCAGTCATTAAAAAGATACATTTGAGAATTAAATTCTAGCATAGGATTGGATACCATAAAAGTGAGAAGGAAGCAGGGCTACCATACCATATACAATAGTACAGCCTGGATCATGGGTCTGAGTTAACTCAAGATTCTTTACTGAACAAGCCCAGGAAAATGTTATCTCCTTCTTCTTTAGGAACCTACTGTACTTTATGAATAATAATGGATTCCATTTAAAAATTAATGATCTCCTATGTGCCCGGGACTGCGGCTGGCTGCTTTCCAAACACTATCATATTCACCTTACTTGCAACATTATGAAATAGTTATTTTTATAATTAGTTTATGGATGGTGAAAGCTCTGTCATACTACACTACAATGTTTCTGTTTTAAACAGATGTTTCTCCTCTACAAGAAAACTGAGCGTCTTAAGCATAGGGGATTAGGTCATTGTCATTTTTGTATCCCCAGAACTGAACACATCTCCAGTACCTGGCGTATAGTATGCAACCCCAAAAATGTCTGCATAATATATGAGTGGAGACAACACTGAAGAAATGTGGATTTTAAATGCATACTATGAGCACAACCTGTGCTTAAGTGTTAAGAAAGCGGTGGAAGAAAAAGTTGTGATTCCTGAATATATAGTCACCCATTCTCAACTGTGGCAAGAAAAGAAGAAATTCCCAAGACACGAGTTAAACAGAAGGCTATGGAAACACAGCTTAACACTATCTAGCTATAAAAACCAAATAGAAAAAGGACTCCAACATCAGAGGATGATGACATCCATGGGTGCTGGACTTTATTAGAACCTGAAACCTATTAAGAGAAGGGGAAAAAAAAGAAAACCATGAAAAAGAAGGAATCGTGAAAAGAAGAAAGGAAAACATGAAACCAAATACAATGTAGAGATTCAAAAACTACATCACTTCCCAAGAAGTTAATGTCTTTTTCTTTTCCTACCTCCTCTTATTTTTCAACATCTCTTTTCTTGCCACTTAGGGACAGATGAAGATAAATGAAGTACAGTGGTTAAACTTCTTTGTTTGGATACAAATGATCTTGTGTA
The DNA here is from genome assembly GCF_055505025.1 of Bos grunniens. Classification (NCBI taxonomy): domain Eukaryota; kingdom Metazoa; phylum Chordata; class Mammalia; order Artiodactyla; family Bovidae; genus Bos; species Bos grunniens. The sequence goes on from NC_141180.1 coordinate 50,038,459, forward strand.
TCAACATTATTGTTATGTAAGCACTTTTAATAGTGCTTCTAGCAGATGAGACTTCTGTTTCAACATATGTTATGGGGAAAACGGAAGAAATGTATTCATGACTAAAATAACTAAACAGTCAACAAAAACTGCCTAGAAAATATTATACATGAATCTGGTTTGTTATGGTTGCTAACAATTTAAGGTAAAACCGAGGGTGAATCTCTCTCCCCAAACAGGAACGAATAAGCCTAGATTCATTGTCAGTACTTGCTATGCCATCCTACCCTACACCAAACCACTACTGTAAAATCATTTCTTAAGAGGAACTGGAATTTAACCCCCTCTTCCTGCACCTTCCCTGGTACAGTAAAACAGACAGAAGAAATAAGAGTTTTTCTAGTCAACAACAGTGCAGAATACAAAGAATATACAGCAGTGGTCTGGCTTATGGGCCCTGGATTCAGGCTGAAGGGCCACAGCTGTAATCATGGACAAGTCCCCTACTTTTCTAAATCAAATATAATAAGCTTATCTTTGTAAAACCAAACTATCACATGCAAAGAGCTTAGCATACTACATGGTAGGTAAATGTTCAATAAGCATAGGCTATAACTGTTATTACAACTCCTATATTACTTCCCTCCTGACGTCTTGCCTTTGATTTTCAACTTGAAGAAAGAGACAGGACCTCAGAATCCTCACTCTGGCTAAGCTGGGCTTTAAATGTGTTAGAGGAGTCCATTTCACTCTCCTCCCTTCCTCTCCCCTTCTTGTCAGTAATCAGCACTTCAGGAAATGTTCCCCTGCTCACACACAACTGAAGTTCCCATTCACATGTATTTATGATTATGTCTTTTTTTTTGGTAACTAGAGGTTTCAAATTAAACAATTTGATCCAAACTGCAATATTCTGCCCCACTGGTCCCTAAATGACACCAGCTTCTGCAAGACCAGAAAAACATAAAATTGCCATACCTATGACATCAAAAGCACAAGCTCATTTGTACATAGAGCCTACAGCACTCACAGAAATCGACAAGGATCCCTACTCGCCATGTCTTTAGGGTTTATGTCTCCCACTTTTCACACTGTCCAGTCATAAACAAAGACCAGGGTACATTCCAGATTTCAGACTCCATGACAATTATGATTATACACAACCTCAAATACACCATTCACGACAGTCCAGTTTCTAACAATTGATTAAAAATAACAAAAGGAGGTATTTGCATTAGATTAATGTTAAGCATTTACATTTAGCATATCAATACTTAAATAAAATAGCAAACCAACCAGTAGAAAAATTAAACATAAACTACTCTTGAAGAAGAAGACTATATGTTATAGTTTTATTACTGACTGTAGAATATTACCAGTTTCATTTCCAATCTAGAAATCTTATGCTATATATAAATTTATAAATGTATTCATATATGTGGGCTTCCCTGATGGCTCAGAGGGGAAAGAATCCACCTGCAATGCAGGAGATGCAGGAGATGCTGGTTCGATCCCTGGGTAGGGAAGATGCCCTAGAGGAGGAAATGGCAACCCAATCCAGGATTCTTGCCTGAGAAAGCTCAGGCACAGAGGAACCTGGCGGGCTATAGTCCAAAGGGGCACAAAGAGTCAGATACTAATGAGCGAGTAAGCACACACACGTGCATATATATGTAAATAAAATATGAACATGTATCAATATACATAACATATAATATATATACATATATATATATAAATATATAAAGGTTGGAACCAGCAGTAATCCTACTGGTTTCCTTGTTAATAAGTTAATAAATCATTGACGCACTTTAGTCTGCATTTCTATGACTCAAGTTCTAACTTCTTGAAAATTATTCCTTGATATTATACTTTGTTTGCAGATCTAACAGTGTACATAAATCTACCCTCCCAATGACCCTGATCTCAAACAGGTCTTTTACAAAATAATTCAAGTAAAGTGCTGAGCACAGTTCAGAGCACATAGAAAATGCTCAGTAAATGTGTTCACAGCTGCTAGTAGTTGGCAGGCATTTTATGTGACTACAAGTGGCCATAGAATCACCAACAGGAATTCAAAGCAATAATCGAGGGTGACCCAGGTCACCCTCAGTTACACGGAAGAATTCAGTTACATGGAAGTCTCCCTCAGTTGAGGCCATTTGAAAATATTATGGATAGAGGGAGCCACTCTGTTCAAAATAATTCCCCAACTATCAATGCAGATGATGAGAATCACTTGGGTATTTATCACAATAGGTATGTGGGCCTATGGGGAGAAAACAGTGATAACTTAATAAAATTAAGTACACTGATCGTAAAGAAGCCATCTCCTTGGTGACCAAAAGTGTGTTCTTCCATACTTAAAGGGGATACTTGAATGATATTCAAAACTTCTGCGACTGACACGGTTCTAGGAAAAAAGGCAATAGAGTCAAGTTAACTATACTGGTATGTGAGCAGAGAGGAAACTGGTCAAGGGAGGGAGCTAAAGCTCCCAGAAAGCAAAAGTACAGTTAATTTCTTAAATTATAAACTTCATAGGTATGACTTTTCTACAGGAAGTTTCTTCACAAATGAAGTGCACCTGTAAAAACAAAACCTTGTCTAAATTAAAAATGGGCTTATAAGAAACTTCAAGACTTAACTTTGACTTTAACTCAGGGGGTGAGAATTTCAGACACATCAACACACTATCAAGGCCGTAGCCATCAGATGCACTTCATTCCACTGCTTTTCTTTCAAGTGTCTGGAGTTTAGTTTTCCTACTATCAATAAGCAATACCAGGACTACAAAGTACATAAACCTCACAAAATAAAGAAAGGAAACTCTGTAGCATTCTTTTTTCCAAGTTTATCTTTTCCTTTGTCCAGATTGGGGGGGTGGGGGAAATCTAGCTTTATTCTGAAATAAAAACACATGAGATGCACAATTTTCATAATTTACCAACCTGGCATCTTAATCATCCATTATCCTATCACCAAATACAGAACAGTTGAAAGAAAAGTAATAATAAATCTCTGAGGTTATATACCTCTTTTTAGACAGGCAGTTTTCCACGTTAAAAAATATCTAATTTTCCCTGTTTAAAAAATTAGACTATTTGTTACCTCACGATGATTCAATTAAGAAAGCTTTTAAGTAGAACAGAAAATATGTAAATTAATAAAGCAATTTTAATAAAAAGAAAGGAAGCTTTGAGAATATTGGTGTTTCTATATCTTACAGAATGTTGATGATGATATGGTCAAAATGAGCATCAGCTATAAATTATGTGTACAGCTTGCTAACAAATTACAAAAATGTTCCCCTTTGGTTTCTTTTCTGACTACTTGTAAAATAATATTCACACACAAATTTACAATTCAAATTTGATGTCTTATGAGTACATTTTGCAGATCATGCTCTGAGAAGGGAGACAGTAAGTGAACAGTTGCACGGAAAGTATAATTTGCTCCTGGCATTTAGCCAGAAACACTAGACCAAATGTTTAGAGACCATGAGGCATCTAACAAGCCCAGGGCAGCATCTGGACTCCTCAGTACTCGTTGTTGCTGTTTATATTTGGACCTCCAAATAAAGGGATGAATAAATCTGAAATTCATGCAAATTAAAATGTATTTATTTTACTTATAGGAGACAGAAAAGGAGGCAACTTGAAGGCCCTTGGGGAACATTTGCAACAGCACTGACAAGAAGTCCCGATGGTTTCAGCAACACTAATAAACATATGTCTGGACCTACGTTCAGCTGTAACTTACACATTAAGTATAAGCCTTTATTTTCATACTTGAGAAAACATGCCAAGTAGTCACTATTTATTATCATAGTTAACTTGCAGAGTGAGAAAGCTAATTATAATAGAAAGAAGAAAATATTGGTCTTGGGAAAAAAATGAATTTGATTATCATACAGGTAGGTCGTAAAGGAGTCATGACGACCTCCCACAATTAATCCAACATGTCTGGACCTTAAACTTACTATAACTGTCACACACTAAGCAGACATGATCTCTACACAGGCAAATGTATGGCTAATAAAAATCCACTCCAACATACAAGTCACTCCAGCACACTACAATGTAATTTTTGCAGGTATATGCTATAATAAACCATATGACACAGTAAAAGGTATGGCAATTACCAGTCTTTCTTAAATTATGTGAGCAGGTATTGTCAACCTGTCTCTTGAGATCATTCACGGGTTAAAAGGTCTCGCAGAACTAGCAGTCTGCATTCTTATAAGGGACTGAGCAAAGACAGAGGGGGATCAGGCAGGGGTGAGGGGAACTGAAAACATAAGGAAAGAAGTCATTTCAAGAAAATAAACCATTTTCAAGAAAATAAGTTTAGTTGACGTGAAGGGTTAATACTGAAAACTGAAGCATGAGTTGAGAAAACTTGCAGATAAAATAGAGGAGGATTACAAAGAACAACAATCTAGCTGCCACGGTTGGTAAAATACCTTTCTCACTGTGTCTATACTAGGAATGCCCACTGCAGACAAACCAGATCACATCTGATGCTATTTTATACTTGGTGGCAACTGTAAGGCCAACCTGCAGCTCCTCACCAGGAATGGAGTGTGAATCCCTAAACTACATCATATCACCCCCTCAAGATAGTGATGGGGCCACGGCCTTATAGGCAACCTCGTCAAGAGTCTCAGAACTAGCAGTCCACTTCTGAGCTATGTTGATTGCCAGTTTGTACAACAAATCACTCACCTCTACACATACTATGTACTTTGGTATTTACTAATGGTTCACTGGCACCTTAGAGTGCTTCCAAAAGGCTACTTTAATATAAATGTGGTCAAGGTAAATTTTTTATTAAACTGTGAGTTATATTAAGCTATTATCTGAAGGTGAGTTTAAAAAAATTAGAGCACTGTGAGGTCAAAGTAATATAGAATAGTATAATGTGGGCATTGCTGTTGTTCAGTTGCTAAGTTGTGTCCGACACAACTTAGCATGTGCAACCCCATGAACTGTAGCCCGCCAGGCTCCTCTGTCCATGGAATTTCCCAGGCAAGAATACTGGAGTGTGTTGCCATTTCCTTCTCCAGGGGCAGATGCACACGTATTTCTCTTTTGAGGATACAGGACACTTTAAGGCTCTCCAACTGGTGAGCCCACTCTGGTAAGTCTTCCAGCATACACAGCGGAACCACCCACAGTAGTCTCAGGAGGGAAGTGTCTCTCCCAGGACTCAAGGCTAACCCCTTTGCTCTCACCTCAGAAACCTCACTTCATCACCAGTGACCATCTACCCCACTTACCTTTAAATATGCATCCAAGCTCAAATCTCTTTAAAACAACCAACCAATGAACCCAAAAACTGCATTCCCTTTTTAACTACCATCCTATTTATTTTTATTTGTAGCCAAAATTCATAAAAAGAGTCAGCATTCATCACTCTAACCACTAAAGGATTCTTTACCATTGAAATCAATTAACACTTTTTAGTCTTCATCATAATTGACTTCTCTACAGCATGAGACTGTGGACTTCAATCTTGAAATGTCTTTTTCTCCCATGGTTTCTATGACATTTTTTTTCTCTAGGTTTTCCCCTGCCTTTTCCTCTCAATCAGTCACCATACCTGCTTCCTCTTTCTTTTCAGCTAGTCTCTTAAATGGGAGCTTCCCTGTTGGCTCAGCAGGTAAAGAATCTGCCTGTAATGCAATGCATCTCCTGCAATGCAGGAGTTGCAAGAGATGCAGGTTCGATGCTTGGGTTGGGAAGATTCCCCTGGAGAAGGAAATGGCAACCCACTCCAGTATTCTTGCCTGGAAAATCTCATGGACAGAAAAGTCTAGCAGGCTACAGTCTATAGGGTTGCAGAGTTGGACATGACTGAACACACATGCAATCAGCCTCTCAAATATTCCTGTTCCACAGAGTTCCACCCATACTCTTACCGTTTTCGTTGTTTCCACCATGTCTCTGTAGTATTTGTACCTCCACAGAATAAGAAATCCTCTCTATATTTTTGAGGATATATACTATATTCTCAAGTCTCAATTTCCTACCCCAATTGTTCTTGAGATTCAGCTGCATATATCCAGTTTCCTGATGAATACATCCACCTGGATATCCCACAAACATCTCATACTCAACACATCCAAAGTGAAATTCATGATCTATATGGGCAACTCCCTCTCCACTTCCTCTCTTTCCTATTCTCAACTCCCCAGGCTGTATTCACTGTCTTTCTAGGGCACTACCACTCTCTCCCCAGTGTGCCACGTTAGAAACATGGGCATCCTCACTCCTTTCTTTCTAACCCGCACAGTGGGCAGCTTCCAAGTGCTGCAATCCTACCTTCTCAAAAATATTCTCATTCCTTCCCTCTTCCCTTCTCATGGCCACAGTTACCACTGCCACAGTACAGGAACACATCATTTCTTGACCTGGTAACTGTAGCAGTCTTCTGGTCTCAGCTTTACTCTCTTCCCATGACCCTCCAAACTGAGACAGAAAGAGCTTCTGAAGCACATATCTCACTCACCAAATCCCATGTCCCTTGTCAACTTAAATGGGGACTTCCCTGGTGGTCCAGCAGATAGGAATCTGCCTTCTAAGGCAGGGGACGTGGGTCAGATCCCTGGACAGGGAACTAAGATCCCACATGCCTATGGCACAACTAACCCCATGTGCTACAACTAAAGGGCCTGTAAGCCCCAACAAGAAGCCTGTGTGCCATGACAAAAGAAGTCTGCCAGCCCCACAACTAGAGAAAGTCTATGTGCCCCAATGAAGACCAAGAGCAGCCAAAAAGAAAAAATATATATAGAGAGAGATGTTCTCCTTCAAGATAAGGCCCAACTCCTTGGCTCCAGCCTATCTTTAGCCTCCCTTCTAAGCAAGTTCCTACATCCTGTCCATACTGAATTATTTAGCAGTTTCCCAAAAACAACATCTTTTATATCTGTGCCTTCACATATACTGCTTCTCTGACTGATAACTTTTGTTCCAAATTTATCCAGCTGCAAAGACTTTTCCATGGAGAAGGAAATGGCAAACCACTCCAGTATCCTTGCCTGGAAAATCCCAGGGACAGAGGAGCCTGGCGGGCTGCAGTCCATGGGTTGCAGAGTCAGGCACGGCGGAGCAACTGACACTGAACACTGGAAGACTGTCCCACAGCCCTTCCCACGTGCTCCAGGGCAGGAGCCCCCTGTGAATAGTAGACCGTACTGTGACTCTCATATTTGAAGAAATAAACCAATAGCGTATATGGCAAGCATAGCAGGCACTCAAGGACTTCAAAGAATGTAAGATGAATAAGTAATAATTTGGCTTGACTCAACCGGTATAACAGCTGTAGAACCTAAAGAGTCTATGACAAATTAAACTTACTCAGAAATTCAGAGTAATATATTTCTTGTTATTTTTAAGTATTAATAAAGAGTCAAAGAAGGGACCAGTCTCCAGGCCTTAATAACAAACTTATCTTGATAGAAATATCACATATTCTTAGAGAAGTTCATTACAGGGTCTGACTACCCAGACCACTGGCTAAGGCTGTCTTACTCATCTCTGTATACATGAGTCCCTGGGACACAGTGTCACTCACAAAGTTTGATATAGGCCTAATGAATGAGAGATTATAAAGAAAAGTATAGAAACTAACAGGGCCTACTTTGTTGAAAAAGTACTAATTTCTAATTTCTTGACTAGTCCAGATTTAGCTTATCAATAAGTGGTCAGTCTTCCTGAAGCTTATATTTCCAGGAAGTATTCAGTTCCGCATTCACTTATTCAACAAATATTCAGAGTCAGCTACATGCCAGCTACCATGGTAGGCACAAGAACTGGGAGGGAAAGCAATAAAACTAGAAAAAGAACTGATTCCAAATTCACCTAGACATTTAATAGCTGTGAAATCTATGTGCCAATCAATTAAGCTCTCTGCTTATAAATGTCTTCACACATAAATGAGAGTAAAATATCTATTTCAGGGTTACTGTGAGAGTTACATGAGATAATACATAAACCCATTATGGAACAAATGTATTAGTTATTCCTTTTATTCACTATGAATAAAAACAGTAATATTTCATGCTTCACTTTATTAAAATAAATCCATGAGACAAATAAGAATTAATATTTCCACTTATCATTTTCAAAAACCTGTCCCAAGGAATCTAAGCCATTTTCCCAAAACCACTCATGCAGTTGGTTGATAGCAAAATCCTTTGGTGTCAGGTACAATACTGTGATTCTCTTTACTTAGTGTCTCTTACAAATCTCCCTGGTGCCAACTCTAGAAGACCTTACATCAAAGAAAGGGAGAAAGTATAAGTTGAGAAAGTATAATTCTTCCTAACATAGTAGCTGAGGGGTTGATGAGCAAATGAAGTGTTTAAATGAATGGTTTCCTTGCTAAAGAATTAAGAGTTTTCTTAGCAGACACAGGGTACCACCAACTATGAGACACCATAAAGTTTTTATAGTCAGGGGAAGGTCCCCAATGTCCTAAGTTTTGCTTTAACAAGAAAATTCTAATATTAAAAACTGTCAGGTTGCCATAGTAACAATCTATTTGCAATCATGATGCTGGTAGAATTCCATTATATTTCTCTCAAAGAAAAGTAAACTAGATATAGCCAAGGAATTTAATAAAAGTATCTGTTGGACCAAAAGCCAAGATATGACCATTTTTAGATGATACGACAGAATTTAAATATACAGCAAAAGACCCTCAGGTTACAATGAGCTCCATCAATAAAATTAAAACATTTTGACCTTGACACCAATACAAGGTATAGCTATATTATCTGGAAAACTCAATTCTCTGAGTACAAAAAAATAAATCACTGAACAACTGAGATGACAGCCATGGAACAAGAAAGTCAGAATTCATCAAAAGCAGAACAAAATCAATCCTCAAGGGAAGTATGAATTATAAAGACTAAATTTCTCACAGAAAGCTCAAGGGTTTCATTTAGGGTTTTGTTCCGTGTGTATGTGTACACGTATTTGTTGCGGGATTGGGGTGGGGGCTGTATTTTGAAATCCAGGATATTCTTGGATGATTTAACCTTCTACTTTTATCTAGAAAATATCAGAAGGACATATTCAAAATAAATTGATTCTAAACAAAAAAAAAAGAGAGAGAGAGAGAGAGAGAAGAAAGTTACTGTTTTTAATTAGACCATTTTGAAGTCTGGACACGCAGACTGCTTAAGCACACAGGAACAGTTTCTACAGAATCAGCAAAGCCTCAGCCGTGACTATGAAAATCATATAGATTTTCTTTCCTGTGAGCTTTTTAATATTTGTTTCTACAACAATCCAAGAAATGGTAACTTTCCCCCCACAACCTCAGCAGTGAACAAAGCATTCCTTTTCTACTTGTAACGATTTCACAGAATAGCATATACATACTCAATGTCCTCAAAGACAACCAGAATAAAAATCTGCACTCCCTCTACTACAACAATAAACTGGCTTTGTTAGAAAGTATCAATATGCATAGAAAAATCTCCTGAAGAAATTTTCCTGCTCATTGGCCAGCTCTTTTCTTATACAGTCAGTGCAGAATTATAAATAACTTAATTTTGGTAATATATTTATATTATATGTACTATTATGATATATACTTATATGTAATACCATCTATTTTTACAAACATAACTATTTATATACAAAATAACTCGCTTGCTTTCTTAAACATAGTCCTGAAAACTATGTGTAGTCAAATTTTCTATATGTCATATTTTCCCTCTACCTATTTAAAAATAAAATTACAGAACATGTCCCCAGGTTCCCTGAAAAGAATTGGCTAAAGACACCTTTTCAAAATAACAGTTAAGGTTAAAGAAAACTTTAAAATCTAGTATCTTAAATTTTATTAAATCCAAACAAAATATTAACAATTTAAATAACTATAGCTTGCACAGACTACATACTTTTGTTTATTGTTTTTAAAGATTATGGAGATTAAGTGAAAATCGTTCAGTCATGTCCCACTCTTTGTGACTCCATGGACTATACAATCCGTGAAATTCTTCAGTCCAGAATACTGGAGTGGGTAGCCTTTCCCTTCTCCACTGGATCTTCCCAACCCAGGAATCGAAACGGGGCCTCCTGCATTGCAGGTGGATTCTTTACCAACTGAGCTAGGGAAGCCCTTATGGAGATTAAGATAAAGACCAAAGGTTTCTAGGTAGAGGAACTTAGAGGCAAGGAGATCAAACCAGTCAACCCTTAAGGAAATCAACCTTGAATATTCACTGGAAGGACTGATGCTGAAGCTGAAACTGAAGTTCCAATACTCTGGCCACCTGATTCAAAGAGCTGACTCATTAGAAAAGACCCTGATGTTGGGAAAGATTGAGGGCAGGAGGAGAAGGGAACAACAGAGGATGAGATGGCTGGATGGCATCACCAACTCGATGGACATGACTTTGAGCAAGTTCTGGGAGATGGTGAAGGACAAGGAAGCCTGGCGTGCTATGAGTCCATGGGGTCACAAAGAGTCAGACACAACTTGGCCACTGAACAACAACATTAAATGGTAAAGGAAATATACGAGTGAGTACAAATTTGAGGGAAAGTGATGGGTAATCATTCACTCTTTAACAAACTGAAATGCGAGGTGGGGATATGTGGTAAGTAGTCGGAAGTTGGAAACACAGGGTTGGAACTCAGGGGGGCTGTCTGCAGAAGAAATAAAGATGCACTTACTGGTGAATAAGCAACAACTAAATCTAAAAAAGAGGATGATCAGTTCAGTTCAGCTCAGTCGTTCAGTCGTGTCCGACTCTTTGCGACCCCATGAACCAAAGCATGCCAGGCCTCCCTGTCCATCACCAACTCCCAGAGTCTATCCAAACCCATGTCCATCGAGTCGGTGATGCCATCCGACCATCTAATCCTCTGTTGTCCCCTTCTCCTCCTGCCCTCAATATTTCCCAGCATCGGGGTCTTTTCAAATCAGTCAGCTCTTCGCATCAGGTGGCCAAAGTACTGGAGTTTCAGCTTCAAAATCAGTCCTTCCAATGAACACCCAGGACTGATCTCCTTTAGGATGGACTGGTTGGATCTCCTTGCAGTCCAAGGGACTCTCAAGAGTCTTCTCTAAAACCACAGTTCAAAAGCATCAATTCTTCGGCGCTCAGCTTTCTTCACAGTCCAACTCTCACATCCATACATGACCACTGGAAAAACCATAGCCTTGACTAGATGGACCTTTGTTTGCAAAGTAATGTCTCTGAATTTTAATATGCTGTCTAGGTTGGTCATAACTTTCCTTCCAAGGAGTAAGCATCTTTTAATTTCATGGCTGAAATCACCATCTGCACTGATTTTGGAGCCCCCAAAAATAAAGTCTGACACTGTTTCCCCATCTATTTGCCATGAAGTGATGGGACCAGATGCCATGATCTTAGGTTCTGAATGTTGAGCTTTAAGCCAACTTTACACGCTCCTCTTTCACTTTCATCAAGAGGCTATTTAGTTCTTCTTCACTTTCTGCCATAAGGGTGGTGTCATCTGCATATCTGAGGTGATTGTTTTTTCTCCTGGCAATCTTGATTCCAGCTTGTGCTTCTTCCAGCCCAGTGTTTCTCATGATGTATTCTGCATATAAGTTAAATAAGCAGGGTGACAATATACAGCCTTGACGTACTCCTTTTCCTATTTGGAACCAGTCTGTTCCATGTCCACTTCTAACTGTTGCTTCCTGACCTGCATACAGGTTTCCCAAGAGGCAGGTCAGGTGGTCTGGTATTTCCATCTCTTTCAGAATTTTCCACCGTTTATTGTGATCCACACAGTCAAAGGCTTTGGCATAGTCAATAAAGCAGAAATAGATGTGTTTCTGGAACTCTCTTGCTTTTTCGATGATCCAGCGGATGTTGGCAATTTGATCTCTGGTTCCTCTGCCTTTTCTAAAACCAGCTTGAACATCTGGAAGTTCACGGTTCACGTATTGCTGAAGTCTGGCTTGGAGAATTTTGAGCATTACTTTACTAGCATGTGAGATGAGTGCAGTTGTGCCGTAGTTTGAGCATTCTTTGGCATTGCCTTTCTTTGGAATTGGAATGAAAACTGACCTTTTCCAGTCCTGTGGCCACTGCTGAGTTTTCCAAATTTGTTGGCATATTGAGTGCAGGTCTTTCACAGCATCATCTTTCAGGATTTGAAATAGCTCAACTGGAATTCCATCACCTCCACTAGCTTTGTTCTTAGTGATGCTTTCTAAGGATGATACCCCTTAAGAAAACATTGTGAAAAAGAGAGCAATAAAGAGAAATAAGGATAAACCTTGAGGGAGATCAAATATTTAAAGGTAGGGGGATTTTTAAAAACAAGGTGAAAAAAGTATCTTGGAAGTTCTAAGAGGAAAGTTTCAAGAAGAGAGCAGTCAACAATATATGCCTCAAAGAGCTCAACAGAACATAGCGACAGAAAAGGCATATTGGGATCTGTCCTTAGAATGTAACTAGGTGTATTAGTGAAGTCATTTTCAATATAGTGGTTGAGGCTTGGCCTCAAAGGCTAGAGAGTGAGAATATGGAAACAACGCATCAAGAATTGTATTCTATGCCCTTAACACTAAAATCGGAATCCTCAACAAATAAAAGTTAGTGTTTCTGGACTATATAATAACCAATCTTATGTGAGAGAAACAATAGAAGATTTGTTTTTAAAGGCAAAAAACTTTAAATTACTGACTTAGACTAGGAAGCAGCAACCCATCCTTTTTTTTTCCCTCAAATCCTAGCAGTATAAATAAATTTCCCAGCAAAAAAAAAAAAAAAGAGTCTGTTTTCCTAGGCATCAAATGTCAAAATGTACATTTTTTCTAATGTGCAAATGCCATAAATCCACTGCACCAATTAAAGGATGCTATGAGTCTATCTGAGATTAGTAATGATTTTAATTAAATTAAAAGATTTTTCCTTCCAAGACTTCCATTTCTGTCCTAAATATGTGTTCTCTCTATTCACCCTTGTCTCATAGGGCAATGATCTTCATATTTTAGAGGGAGACAACTTTGCTTTTTTGGTTCCTGTTAACAGAACATGTTGGATTTAATTGTCAATGTTGTTTATGAGTTACGAGTATAGGAGTGTGTTGCAGTATGATGAATATTCCGTCATCTGTAATTTTTAAGAGCTGCCTAAAATGAAGAGGGATGGGACAGTATAGTTGCTCTTTTCTTCTCTTGCTACACCCTCTTCTGGAAAGGTAATGAACAACAGAGGTTTTTTCCTTTGTCTATTTAAACCTGCAGGTTCAGAGACAGTTTTGTCAAAAACCAAAGAGAAATGAGAAGGAACTTCTAAGATAACTATTCCTAAAAGGCAAAAACATGCTTACAGAGGTTAAAAAATAATAAGCAGCAGCTATTACTGCAGGCAAAAAGCAGGGGGAAAGATAAAATATAATGGCATAGCAATTTCAAGCCCTACAAACATAGTGAATTGAAAAAATACTTAAATATTGAATATTAGTTTTCTTCTATACCAAAAAGAACAGTAAAGCTAAGAAACTTGGCTAATGCCTAATGGGATTCAAAGTTGTTGTTGTTGTTGTTGGACACAACTTAGCAACCCCATGGACTGCCAGGCTCCTCTGTCCATGGGATTTCCCAGGCAAGAATACTGCAGTGGGTTGCCCTTTCCTTCAGGGGATCTTTCTGACCCAGGGATCGAACCCACATCTCCTGCATTGGCAGGTGGATTCTTTACCACTGGGAAACTACTAAATCCAAAGTACTTGAATGTAAAGGAGAAAGCTGAGATTAGTACAGAGGTTCTCCTGTGTTTATAGTGCAATTTCTGATATCATATGGGAACTGCCACATTTGGTTCCAGGTATTCTTTCATAAAATAACAGAAGTGAAATGGAAGTTTTGCTCTAAAAGTAAAGCATATACCCCACCATGTTAAAGCATTCTACATCTAATGGCTCTTAAAATAAACCTATACAAAAAGCAATCATAATGTTGTGATAATGACTGAATCATTAAAAACATACAACATTACTTGTATATTAGACTCAACCATGTAAAGAAGGAAGAAACATTTCTCCTTTTAAAAGCCAAAGAAAATGTCTAGGTCTGTTTAGAATTGTCACAGCCTCAATTTCATAGAGAAAAATAGTGACAGTCTCAACGTTCTATCAAGCAAAATTTCAAGATTCAAAACCCAACAGAATTTTATAACATAAGAAATTAAAATTAAATTACAAAGAGATATTACTTACAGCATTTATAAGGTTGACAAGGATTAAAAAGAATGATAATATTGCATGCTATCAAGGCTGTTAAAGAAAATGCACTCATACAGTGCTGATAGGGTATAAGTTAATACAATATATACTGGAGCACAATTTGGCAACATGTATGTGGCTCAGCTGGTAAAGAATCCACCTGCAATGTGGGAGACCTGGGTTCGATCCCTGGGTTGGGAAGATTCCCTGGCAAAGGGAAAGGCTACCCACTCCAGTATTCTGGGCTGGAGAATTCCATGGACTGTATAGTCCATGAGGTCTCAAAGAGTCAGACACAACTGAACAACTTTCACTTTCATAAAATGCACAAAAAAATTTCTTTGGAAATTCATTTTTATTAACTTATTCCCTGGTGGCTCAGATGGTAGAGTCTGCCTGCAATACAAGAAACCAGGGTTCGATCCCTGGGTTGGGAAGATCCCCTGGAGAAGGAAATGGCAACCCACTCCAGTATTCTTGCCTGAAAAATCCCATGCATGGAGGACCCTGGCAGGCTACAGTCCACGGGGTCACAAAGAGACATGACTGAGCAACTTCACTTTCCTTTCATCCTATGCAAAAAAAAAAAAAATACAATTTTATTATGTAAAGATACACATATACTGATGTTTCATGCAATAAAAAAATAAACTGAAATACCCCCAAAAGAGGACTAGTTATATACATTTTGACATGTTTCACACCATGGAATGGGCTTCCCAGGTGGTGCTAGTGGTAAAGCACCTGCCTGCCAATACAGGTTAGATGGAACAGATGAGAGTTTGATCCCTGGGTAGGGAAGATCCCCTAGAGGAGGGCATGGCAACCCACTCCAGTATCCTTGCCTGGAGAATCCTATGGACACAGGAACCTGGCAGACTGCAGTCCATAGGGACACACAGAGTCAGACATGACTGAAGCAACTTAGCATGCACGCATATCATGGAACAGTATATGACTATTAAAAGAAAATTACATATGGTGTGCATGCGGGAGTGTATAAGTTAGATATAGATACAGATGTAGACCCAAACCATCTATGGAATGATGGAAATACTGGTCTCTAAGAGGTAGGGTTTCTGAAGCACTTGAATTTCTGATTTGCACTTTTATGATTTTCTTTATAACGCAAATAAACATTTTAAACACTTGAACAAGTGTTTGAAATAAGTGATTATACCTATTATCACAGTTGAAAAATACACATTTGCATATATTATAGACAATGACTTTCGCTTGTGTCAAATGATGAGAGATACTTAGAGAAATGAAAGATAATGTGTTGGCTGTATCGTTATCTATAGTCTACCACTGTTATTACACAAGAGATGAAAAGAAATACACAAAATTGTCTTCTTGGGAATACTGGTGAAAACATTAGTCCAGCAAATGTTTAATATATTACCAGCATGAAGATGCTTTCAACCATCAAGGTGGTAGGAGAGAGACGTGGGTGGTAAAGCATGAATTGGGTTTACATGTCTCTGTGCTGTCCAGGCGCTTACACCATGGGCTCTGCAATCAGAGATACACGGTTTAGGAGTCCAATTTTGTCAGTCACCCGCTATGTGACCTTGGGGAGGTTCCTTCACCTTTTCAAGCTTCAGTTTTTCTCCTACAATACAGGTGTAATAATAGTATTACCCCTATAAAACTATTGGGGAGATTTAAGAGATAATATATGCAAGGAACAGTGCCTCGTATATGGCCAGTATTCGATGTTGGCTCTTATCCTTCTCAAAGCACACCAAGTTTGTTTCTTTCAGTAGCAATTACAAAGACCTCAGGGAGTCAAAGCTTGAATTTTATTGCAGAAAAAATAAAAACAAGGGAAGTAAATGTCAGATTGAATAACAGAAAACACACAACCAGTCAGTAGAATTCATTTTTTTCTTTGTAATAATATTCATCCTAAAGACAGTTTTAGTATTCCAGAGATCTAAGTCCTCTGTGATTATTAATACCAACTCTGACTTTGTGACAGGTATTAAAATAACACCAGTTCAAATTGTACATATAAAAAGCACCAAATGAAGAACAAAACCCAAATCTGCCTATTAAACATAAATGAGAACTTGAGGGAAAAACCTAAACAAAGTCTTAGGAACAAATAAACTATAAAGAGATAATGCAAAAAGAACTGAAACTGTTTCCCATGATCAAAGCACATACATTTCCATCATTCTACAGAAGGAAATCAACAAACATGTATTAAGCAATTCTTTGCCCTAGGGAATATCCCATTCTACTACTGCTGCTGCTGCTAAGTCGCTTCAGTCGTATCCAACTCTGTGCAACCCCACAGACGGCAGCCCACCAGGCTCCGCCATCCCTGGGATTCTCCAGGCAAGAACACTGGAGTGGGTTGCCATTTCCTTCTCCAATGCAT
Organism: Bos grunniens; assembly: GCF_055505025.1. Taxonomy (NCBI): domain Eukaryota; kingdom Metazoa; phylum Chordata; class Mammalia; order Artiodactyla; family Bovidae; genus Bos; species Bos grunniens. The sequence goes on from NC_141180.1 coordinate 50,055,058, forward strand.
CAAAGTGAAAAGTTAAAGTGAAGTCGCTCAGTCGACTCTTAGCAACCCCATGGACCGCAGCCCACCAGGCTCCTCCACCCATGGGATTTTCCAGGCAAGGGTACTGCAGTGGGGTGCCATCGCCTTCTCCGCATTCTACTACAGGAGCCAAGATACACCAACAAGTAACTTTGACACAAGAATTTCCAAGCACCATAGCAATCTGAGCAAGAGAGACCATACTTCTTGCCAGTCAGGAAGAAGCATACAGGTATAGTGGGAATGCTCTTCAGGTATGAATACAAACAAAATGGTCACAAATTGAGATTCATTCATCTAGCAAGCCTGAAGTAATAAGACTACTAGTAAGCTGTATGCATGAACTTTCTACTGTCTATCAAGAGTCTATTTTGTGGAAAATATTATGTTATGTGCTACCAGGGAGCACAGTAATATTTCTGATATACCCTAAGCTTTACAATCCAGTTGGCAAACAAATGATACACACTGTATTGTGAATTCCCCAAGGGCAACTGATGAGTCTTCTTTATCTTCATATTTTCATCCTCTTGGTCAATGCCTACCTAATCAATGGCAGCAAATAAATGTCTGGCAAATAAGTGAATAAACAAATGACTATAATACAAAGCAGGATATTATATGTGCTGCTGAACATCAGTATCAGAGAAGTTTAGCAGAGGGACACAGAATTTGCCTTAGGGCAACCAAGGAAGGGGAAGGTATATACCATTTTTGTCATCCAGCCTTCATACCTATATTCCTCTCTGGGTAATCATCTCTTCCCCATTATGTGTCTCCCTGCTCCCATGAAGCTAACTTCAGGGGTGGGAGGTGACCTAGGCTGAGTAAATAAAAAACACTACATCCCCCTGGTTACAGAAAATGGTTCAAAAACTCATTCCTGACCCAAGCCATGCTGATTAGATACAATCACCACTAATCTTAGGAACTTTTCTTAAGCAACCAAAAAAACCAAGTTCTTTTCCATGCTGGATTTGGAGCTGGGAGGATGAAAACTTATAGCTTGCAACCAATGTCTTGCCACCAAAGGTAAGAGCCTGTCCAAGAATGGAGGCATCCCATGGAAAGAGAGTCTAGCAATGGAGAGATAACAGATCCTCATGATAGCTCTTGAGCCTCTGGATTTAGCAGTGCCAAAGGAGGCATCTTTTGGTTCCTAACAAGCAAATCCCTTTTTTGCTCATTCCATATCAAGCCAGATTTTCAATCATATGAAATTAGAAGAGCTTTTGTGCAAAGATGTAATTGATCACAGAAGGATGTGGCAGATTTTCAACAGGGAAAGAGATTTCAAATGGAAAGAATTGCAAAAACAAGATGGTAGCAAAAAGAAGCAAGAAGACTACTTCAATTATAATGACTTTTTTAAAATCTGTTGCTCAAGTTTATATTAAGTCTGAAAGAATGGGCTGAGGTTAGCTGAGTGGGCTGCATATAGCAGACTGGAGTGCAATACTGAAATGAGTAGAGCTAAGAGGAGCAGCTGCCACCCAGCTCAAACAAGTCGTTGCCACGCGGGAAATAACCCAGAGCAGCCGCAGCCACAGCCACTCATCTCTCTCTCTCTCCCCTCTTCTCCTCCTCCCACCTTACCCCTCAAACACACACACACACACACACACGCATACATATAGTTGGTTGTTCCTCTGAAGAATCCCAAAGTTACAAGGAACCAGGGCAAACAATATAAAAAATATTTTTAAAATACATGTATTGACAGTGACTTTAAACTGATTTTGTAGGGGGAAAGTAATTGTTCTGTTTGTATACTATAAACTAGAATCCAGTTGGAAATATCAAGTTCAAGATATGCAATTACAGTCTACTAACCTAAAAATAAGGAATAGCACCACAAAGTTATTTTTAAGTGTTTTAAATCAACAGATAGTTAGCATGGAAAAAAGCATAATAACCTTCGTGGTAAATAAAATCCCATATCATGCATATAATATTAAATAATGGTACTATATTTCAGATGATACTAGCAACTAACAAAACAACATAATATAAAATATATTTGCATCAATTTCTAGAGACCACATATACAAAATGACAGCAAGGAATTTGTACAAAGCAAATAAATTTGAAAAAAATTCCTATAAAGGTAACCATAGTACATGTAGAAACATACATCAGCTATAAAAAAAAAAACTAGCTCAAAGCATGAAGAAAAATAATGAATTTGAAAAGATACTCCTGTAATGCACATACATGTCATAAAAATCACTTGTTTCTCTGAATATTAGTAAATGACAAGCAACAAAAAACTGAAAATACGATTTTAAAAAGAAGACTTCCATGAACACAAGAAGAAAAAATAGTGAGGAAAAAGTATTTTCACCCTCAAAACCAAGTGAGTCACAGCCCAAAGCCTGAAGGCCACCCAACCACCCATCCACCCACCCACCCATGCTGCTGGAATGGGAGTATTCTCTGAACCCCCAGCATTCCTAATTAGTCACAGTCATCACGACCTTGAAAAGACTATTCTACAGCATGATCAGTGTAGAGACCTATAACATTAGCTTGAACTTAACGTTCTGTCAATGCCTCTGTTGCTTTTCAGCCCTTGGCTACAAATTAATAAATCTGTATCAGAAATAATATAAGAATAGTCCACTGGTAAATCTCTCTGGGTTGTGACTTGTTTGTTTATGTTAAAGCTACCCATGAGATATGCAACTTTCATCTTGGTTGAAAATAATTAAATTCCTAAGCTCCATCACTGAGCACAGCCTGACTGCTCAACCCAGAACTATTAGCATACACCCGCTTGGTCTTACATCTCTACAATACACACATGAAATGTGAGATAACTTTTGATACAATTATTTGAAGTAAGAAATAAGTATAGATTTACAAAAATATAATAATTCACTTTTCCAGAGGTCGCTTCAAGCTTTCACAAGTGTTCTAAATCTCTCACAATAACTGCTGAGTCCAAAAGGGTTCACAGTTCACCTTTTGAGGAGGAGCACAGACTTCATTTAGAGAAACAATGATTAAACATTCCATTTCACATTTGATTACAAAATAATAATAATAATAAAATAAAATCTTATAAGGGACAAAACTGCCCCAAGAAATAAGATAAACTCAAACAACAATTTCATAGAATTATACAAAACCTCATTTCAGCACAAGCCGCAGCATAAGAGTTTCCTTGTTATCTTCAATATAGAACAAATTGTCCTTCTAACATAAAATATTAGGGGTCATAGTAATTTCACAGCTTTATTACATTTGAAAAAAATTTAATGGTCAAGTCAGATTGCCTCCATTTTATAATATGCAGATAACAGCTACTTTCTCATAAAGATATTAAGAAATGAATATTAAAGAGAGATGATAAAGGAAATAAAACCATTTGAAAAAGATAATTTGAAATTAACATATAAGCTTCCATAGTCATATGTAGAAGGAAAATGCTAACTGAAGTTTGACTATTATTGATTACCACAGAATTTTTAATCATAAAATCTAATATGAAAAAGCCAAAAATACTTTAAGGCCCCTTTTCATAAGTATACAAAGTTAGTTTGTCCTATGATTTTTCAACTATTATCTAGCCTTAAAAGCAAGTACGATGTGTAAGAGCTCCGCCCTCCTCTTGAATATGCTACCGATACCTACCGGCAGCATTCAACCATGACAAACCAGGTTACGAAAGTCCTCATTCCCTTCAAGCCTGGGAAGACCTAGACTTGGTAAGTAAGCCAGGCGCTGACACCACTGATTTTGGGAAGCTTCCCAAGGGCACTGCAAAATGTATTTCTGAGTGGAGTTAAAAACATTCAAGAGACTGTATCTTCAAGTTTTATTTGCACCATCATGTTCCTCCAAAAACTTACACAGAGACAGATATATTTTATTGTTTTAATGCTCATGAATAAAAGTATATTCTCTATATACAAATATGAACATTTCTGCTATTCAAGCAGATGCCTATTCAAAATAGCACAGTTTGGTTTATATCTCCTACATCACCTGCTGGTGAGTGAATACTCAACAGCATGATAGAGCCATTAACAGGTACAGCTTTTCAATACATAATCACTTTAGTTAGTACCTTTGTACAATACTTAAGTGATCACAACATACATTAAAATAAACCTACACGTCCAACTTAGTAAGGTATAAGTAATCCCCAAAATTAACATTTGTGCACTACTTTTCAAGTTAATATTGTAAAAATGATGCTTTACAAAGGATTGACTAAAGCAAATGATTGCTCAGATAAGACCATTTTGACTTCTTTCTTCATGCTGCATATTTTCATTATAGAACATAACACAGTAATCAAGTTTGCAAAATCCTAAATCACCATGACTCTGCAGCCCTCCACAAAATACTTCAAAAGATACTCGCTGATTTTTCAGAACAATGGATTAACATACCAATTTAGCTAGGAGTAATTCTGAATTCAAATATGGTAGAAGCAAGGCATTTTTTCCTAAGAATGAAAAAGAATAACTCAGTTTTTCATTAGGGGCATCCTAAGAAACATCTTATCATTTTGGCTGTTGTTGTTCAGTTGTTAAGTTGTGTTCAACTCTATGTGACCCCATGGATTGCAGCATGCCAGGCTTCTCTGGCTTTCACTATCTCCCTGAATGAGTTTGTTCAAACTCATTTCTATTGAGTCAGTGATACATCCAACCATCTTATCCTCTGTTGCTCCCTTCTCCTCCTGCCCTCAATCTCTCCCAGTATCAGGGTCTTTTCGAATGAATCGGCTCTTTGCATCAGGTGGTCAAAGTATCGGAGCTTCAGCTTCAATATCAATCCTTCCAATGATTATTCAGAGTTGATTTCCTTTAGGGATTGACTGGTTTGATCTCCTTGCAGTCTAAGGGACTCTCAAGAGTCTTCTCCAACACCACAATTTGAAGCACCAATTCTTCAGCACTCAGGTTTCTTTATGGTCCAACTCTCACATCCATACATGACTACTGGAAAAACCATAGCTTTTACCACACAGACCTTTGTCCACAAAGTAATGTCTCTGCTTTTTAATACACTGTCTAGGTTTGTCACAGCTTTTCTTCTAAGGAGAAAGCATCTTTTTAATTTTATGACTGCAGTCACCCTCTGCAGTGATTTTGAAGCCCAAGAAAATAAAGTCTGTCACTGTTTCCCCATCTATTTGCCATGAAGTGATGGGACTGGATGACATGATCTTAGTTTTTTGGATGCTGAGTTTTATGCCAGTTTTTTTCACTCTCTTCTTTCACCTTCATCAAGAGGTTCTTTAGTTCCTCTTAATGAGTAAGAATAAGAAATAAGACTGATTAGGTATTTGGTTTTATTCTGAAGTAACAAAAAAAAATGAAAGTCTTCACAGTTTCAGTCCATACAACATATAAAAACAGCACCAGGGAGGGACTTTCCTGGTGGCCCAGTGGTTAAGACTCTGCATTCCCAATGCAGGGAGCATGGGTGCGATCCCTGGTCAGGAAACTCAGTATCTCACGTGCTGTATGGCATGGTCAAAATAAATAAATCTTGCTTCCTACCCTTAAAAAAATAAGATTTTTTAAAAAATACCAGTGAATTTCTAATTGCTAAATTCAATGCTGACTTTATTCCCCTTAACATCTTCCCCCTTTCATGTATGTTGGCCATCTCCTTTTTGAAACTGTCTTCTTTCATGGGTCCCAACCACCTGAGATCACCAAGGTTCCTGAGACACCTAAGCTACTCTTTTTTCTTCATGTCATTTAAAACATCTTTCTCAGTTTATTTTGAAAAACAAACTCAAAATAAACAACAGTCTACCGCCAAACTTCCCACGTGAAAACAAAGTTGTCATGAATCAAGGGAATCCCATCAGGATGAGGAAGAGCCAGTGGCATATGGAAGGCTCACATAGGGAAGAGAGACTCACTGGGACAGCCGCAGGTATAGGCTTCGAGGAAAATCTTAAATTATCTGCTTCTGACACAAAATAGTCAGATTCATTAAACTTAAATCAGCAGCAAAAATCTCCTTGTTGTATGTCAATTATACCTCAGTAAAGCTATTTAAAAAAAAAAAAGAGAGAGAAAGAAATCTCCTCGGGGGGCAGGGGGGAAAATCTCCTTGGAATGCTTATTCCTTTGGCATCCAGGGTTATAGCAGCCTAATTCTTAGCTGCAGGGCCCACACTAACTTGTGTGGGCAACAGTGGCTGCTAAATTCTGGGAAGTCAGAATTGTCTCTTGCACCTACAGCACCTTTCCTTAAAGGCCCAAATCAAATGATCCCCCACACCAGATGTCCATCTCAGGACTACTACAGTCATTATACACAATATTATAGTATACCAGAGAATATCCTGAGCAACTATAGTGTGCTGAATTTGGCATGCAAATTTTTTAAAAAAGAAGATTAAGGCATAGTCTTTACACAAGGCACTTTCAATATAAATATATAAGTTATTTATAGACTTCTTTAATGTCTCCTAACAGACGAGGCAGAAATGAAGTCTTAATTCCCCTTCTTTTTCCACATAGTGCTATAAACAGAGACAACATACATTTGTTGAGCTGAAATGTATTAAGCTGTTTCTTTCTGACCCAAAATATCCAAGTCACCACTTTGTTGTGACCCTACTTCTCCACTTCACCAATTTGTTCTAGAAATAAAAGAAGCTTAGGAATGACAAGTCAAACCAATTTTCCCTCACTTCATTATGGCTAGTTGTTATTGTTCAGTCACCCAGTTGTGTCCGACTCTTTGTGACCCCATGGGCTGCAGCACGCCAGGCTTCCCTGTCCCTCACCATCTCCCAAAGTATGCCCAAGTTCATGTCCACTGCATGGTGATGCCATCCAGCCATCTCATCCTGTGACGCCCTCTTCTCCTTCTGCCCTCAATCTTTCCCAGCATCAGGGACTTTTCCAATGAGTCAGCTGTTTGCATCAGATGACCACAATACTGAAGCTTCAGCTTCAGCATCAGTCCTTCCAATGAGTATTTAGAGTTGATTTCCCTTAAGATTGACTGGTTTGATCTCCTTGTTGTCCAAGAGACTCGCAGGAGTCTTCTCCAGCACCACAGTTGGAAGGCATCAATTCTTTGGCGTTCTGCCCTTTTTTACAGTCCAACTCTTAAAACCGTATGTGACTACTGGGAAGACCATAGCCTTGACTATACGGACCTTTGCCAGCAGAGTAGTGTCTCTGCTTCTCAACACGCTGTCTAGGTTTATCATCGCTCTTCTGCCAAGAAGCAACTGTCTTCTGACTTCATGGCTGCAGTTACCATCTGCAGTGATTTTAGAGTCCAAGAAGAGGAAATCTGTCACTACTTCCACCTTTTCCCTTTCTATTTGCCATGAAGTAATGGGGCCGGATGCATGATCTTAGCTTTTTTAATATTTAGTTTTAAGCCAGCTCTTTCACTCTCCTCCTTGACCCTCATCAAGAGGCTCTTTAGTTTCTCTTTGTTTTCTGCCATTAGAGTGTATCATCTGTATATCTGAAGTTGTTGATGTTTCTCCCGCCTATCTTTTTGCTGGTACATAATACTAATAAATACCATAGTGACACACAAAGCTGGAGAAAGAGTTTAGTTCCAGAAGAATGCCCTCCTGGCCAACTGCAATAGCAATCTCTAGCAAAAGAGCCTACCAAACTGACAAATCAAAGCAACAACAGCATATGAGCCTTCAGAGGAAGAATGGCTCACATTTAAAATTTATGATTGCACAAAGGCACTCTAGAATTTTATGTTCAATGTACTGAATAAAAAGCAGCTGTTAGGCAAAGAACAATTAAATGGCTTCAATGTGAAAGAATTAATCACATTTTCTTATACTTGGGATTCTGCTGTCAGTGAAAATAAAGATGAAAAGGACTACAATGTCAATATTCTAAAAACCAACATCAAAACAAGCATCCAATCTAGGATTCATCCACAAAAATGTAAAACTACTTCCTTGCGTTAAAATTTTAAAAGCTTAATCACACTAAAAATTTTTTACAGCACTCATTCTATATTTATATAACAGAACAAAGTTATTTCTAACATCAGTGTATATTTTTAATTGTTCAAAAACACTGAATATTGAGAATTCCCTGGCAGTCCAGTGGTTAAGACTCGATACTTTCACTGTTATGTGCCTGGGTTTGATTCCTGGTTGGGTAACTAAGATCTTATAAGCCAGGCAACGGGCCAAAACAAAACAGACAAACAAAAATATTTCCAAGTATAGGCCTACACGCTCTTCATGGGCTTTCCATTTCACAGAATGGACTCATATTCTAGTAAACATATGAAATGATGACATAAGTGGAAACGTTGAAGTATAAAATATATGCAGATAAAAACATCAGAACAGGCACTTGAATTATTATACGACTCCAGTCAAGCATGTGGAGAAGGAAATGGCAACCCACTCCAGTATTCTTGCCTGGAGACTCCCAGGGACGGAGGAGCCTGGTGGGCTGCCGTCTATGGGGTCGCACAGAGTCGGACAAAACTGAAGCGACTCAGCAGCAGCAGCAGTCAAGCGTCAGTTCAGTGATTGGCCAGTTTATCACAAGAGGGAATAGAATAGCCAAAACGAGCACTATGTCAAATACATCAGAAGTGAATTGAATGGCTGCATGAGGATAAATGGCAGTGTGACTGCTACCCTTATTTCCTCTACTTACCAGGAAGGAAGTTTCAGAATGCTATTTTTTCTCTCGTGCTCTGTGTCTACTGTAATCTGAACACCTGCTGAAGTTACTGGGCTTTGAAATTCCATTTAGAAGACAGCAAACAGAACTGTGGAATAGGTATTTTGCATAGAAATGCTCCCAGGGACACTAATTAGGTTTTGGAAAAGAGGAAGTCAGTCACTTGCTAAATGGCCTCATGGCCAAAAGATAAATTTCACAGCACTCTTCCTATGAATCACAATTTAGCCAAGTAGATTCAACGAATTCTAGAAACAGAAGGGCAAATGGGCCCCCACAAACTTGGTAAAGCCCATTAAGGAAACAGTTGGCTCCTGCAAGAGTGGGGGAAAAAAAGGCAAACTTAACCACAAATGTGCTCTGACTCAGGGAAAACTAGACACATATGGAAATCCAGGTTTTAAAAATAGAGCAGTAAGTTTACCAAAATAAATCTTCCTCCACAAAAAGATTCAGAACCTCCTTAATCTTCAAATTTTCCTACTTCACATAATTTGATATGTATGGAAGTTATTCATAAGCAATATTTTCAAAAAATACACAGTATACTATTTAATACCTATTTTATCACTTAATGCCTAATGCTTATCGTTTTGTTATAAATACGACAATGACAATGTTAGTCACTCAGTCATGTCCGATTCTTCGCGACCCCATGGACTGTAGCCTGCAAGGCCCCTCTGTCCATTGAATTCTTCAGGCAAGAATACACGAGTGGATTGCCATTCCATTCTCCAGGTGATCTTCCCAATCCAGGGTTCAAACCCTGGTCTCCTGCATTCCCCACAGATTCTTCACTGTCTGTGCCACCAAGGAAGCCCCTAGTAAATTGGTAATTTTTTAAGATCTGCTTTTTAAAAAATCATGAATCCTTTGATTCTTCACAGAGGACCAGAATGATAAGAGATAAAAACTATCAAAAAGGAGAAAATGACATGATTAGAATGGGAGGAAAGACTTCCAAGTGTCTGGATGTGAGATACCGCAGTCATCTTGGGCAGCCGTTCAACCCTGATGGACTGGAACCTCTGACTATGCCCTTTTGTGATAAACTGGCCAACTCCTGACAACAGCTCCTGGCTGTGGGGATGAAAGGATAAACGTTACTGCTCTTAGATTTTTTTAATCTGCTTTTTTTGTACTTCTACTTTCTCATTCCTATCATAATGGAACATGTCCAAGGAAGTTGAAAAAGACTTCCTAGAAAAGGGAGCATTTGAAGTGAACCTTGAAGAATGAAAAGGAATTTGCCAGGAAGAATGGAAAGAGCTGTACATACAAAGGTTGGAATTAGGAAAGGAATCTTTACTGTTAGGGAAATGACAAATGGCAAGAGTTTAAAGTACTTTGAATCCTATTCAACTAATGCTGATAACTATTAGTATATACGTGAATTATCACACTCACTAAGACACTATATTATTTTGTAATTGAAAACATGAAGTTGTTTTCAAAAGAAACTTTCAATTAACAAGATCATCTAAGTCTAAACATTGCTTGCCATGTAGAAAATACCCTCCCAGTAAACTGAAAGAGATATAACTCTAACTATACAGCATAACACCTTGCTTCTACAAAATTCAAAGGACTTTGCAAGCTTCTCTTAAGTGACTTTGAGGAGGTAAGAAGTGACGAAGAATATCTAAAGATCACTGGGATATGAGGAAAATATTTTCAGCATAGAAAAATTATGTTTAGCAAGTATCTAAAGAAAAGCTAGAAGCCTGCCTGACAACCATTAGCAAACACACATAGATATCTTCTAGGAATGGAATTCCAAAATCTGATTACATCCTTATAATTCTCTAATTAACCAACTTGCTGCTACTGCTGCTGCTGCCAAGTCGCTTCAGTCGTGTCCGACTCTGTGCGACCCCGTAGAAGGGATAGACCCAATAGAAGGAGCCCACTAGGCTCCTCCATCCCTGGGATTCTTCAGGCAAGAACACTGGAGTGGGTTGCCATTTCCTTCTCCAAAGCAGAAGCCCACTCAACTACTGCTGATGATTATTAGCATTCAAAGCTAAATTTCCTCTATCAAATCAGAATGACTTACAGGTAGAAGCACATTACCTCAGGATCCAAAGGAACACAATGATTTCTACCTCCTTGTTTACACATCTACACACACATGTGTGCACGCACGCACACACACACACACACACACACACACACCTGCAGCCATAACCAGGCTTTGCTGATTAGTCACACTGACTTTGATAACCTCTCCTTGTGTGTTCTCATATTTACTGGCAGCTTTACAAACAGGCTCAAAATAGCTTAGCCTGTCAAAAATAATTCCCCATCCAGAGGACATACCTGCCCTGCCTACATTCATTTGCTACTGTCATAGCAGCAATGCTTCCGATATCACCAGGCTTTGGAAGTGTGAAGAAACACATTGACGATGCAATAATGTGAAAAAGGAAAAGCAAGATGCCAGTGACAATGCAACAACGTAAAAGAGAAAGCATGTTGATTAAATCCTTGCAACTTACTAGTTACTATGCAAGGTGCTAAGAAATGGTTATACCCCTCTAGTTACAGCCTGTTCGAGCAGTCACCCAGTTCCAGGAAAGGAGCAAGGAATGAGGCCTGCAAAGCCTTCAAGTGCCATATTGTAAAACCTTGATTTTATATAATAGGCAGTAGGAAATCAACATTTTAAAGCAGGAGAATACAAATGATCAGATTAGTTTTATATATATATATATATATATATATATATATAAGTGAAGTGAAATGAACTGAAAGTTGCTCAGTTGTGTCTGACTCTTTGCGACCGCATGGATATACAGTCCATGGAATTCTCCAGGCCAGAATACTGGAGTGGGTAGCCTTTCCCTTTTCCAGGGGATCTTACCAACCCCCAACCCAGGGATTGAACCCAGGTCTCCTGCATTGCAGACAGATTCTTTACCAGCTGAGGAAAAGCCCATATATCTCTAAAGGAAAGCCCATATATCTCTAAAGGCAATATCAAAAATGAGTTGAGATCCAGGAAAGGAGAAGCAAAAAAGATTAGATAGGCCATGTAGGCAGGATAAAAAGAACCTTAACTAGGCCAGAGGCAAAAAATAGATAAAGAGAGAAAAGGAAAAAAAAAAAAAAACAGAATTAAGAGATATTTCAAAAGCAGCATAAGCAGGGCATATAGAAGGCAAGACAGAGGGAATATTCATTCAGAGACATCTCTGATATTCCTGATGTGGCTGACTCAGGAGACTGCCATGCCGAGAGGAAAGACAGAAAAGGTGGAGAAGAAGCCCATCCTATTGAGGAGAAGGAGAAGACAACACTTTGAAGTACTGTTCATGATGAATCTGAACTTCAAACAGATTATGCAAATAAAGGTTTTTATTAAGTAGAAAATATGAGATTGAAGATCAGAGGAAATAGTAAGGCTCAGCAAGTTAGGCCATGACAGCAGAATGCTTGTCATTCAACAGGTAAAAAGAAGATTAACAAATTATGATTTTTTTTTAAACAAAATGGTAAGAGGTATAGAAGGAAAAACAGGGGCAGGTCACGCCACAAAAGGCAATTCAAAGATTTCTAAAATTTGGACAACATCACACCATAATATCTGCATTCTTGAGGTTTAAGTGGGTACTGTTCCATGGACTCTTGGACAAACAAAACAAGAAAATCCACAATCACCTATTATTACAAAAGACTCCCGAGGCACCAAAACAACATAGCTACGAATTTCGCTCTAAACCTGAAACACCAGGAGCCCATGAAAGGCTGTGAAGGATGAAACAGGCCCCAGGACATCACCCAGCAAGTCACACGGGCCTCTTCAGACGCTGGGTTGGTCCCGTTAATTCAATAAAATACCGCCAGCCATGAGGAGCAGGAGGGGAAGAAAGAAAATGCTGTAAAGGGCATTTTTAATCCTGTTTGTATTTCAGCAGATCCTAATGAAAGAGCTCTGCATAAACAGAGGCCTTGGTAATCTTTTCCTATAGCATCAAAACTAAAACCAAATGTTAATTGTCAAATCTGGTCATATGTAGTTCCAATGCTTTTATTGACAAGTATTTGTTCAAAACATAGTATTTCTACATTATTTGCCTATGTCACTCATGTCATAAATTTTAAAGGCATAACAGAAAAATAGTTGTCAAAGAAGCCAAAGATGATTTTATCCTTTACTGTATATATTCTATTGTATTATAAAATATTTTAATCCATACATGTAAGTACTTACAGAATTACAAGAAAAAACACATCCAATAATGGCTTGAAAACAAGACAGACCAAGTTGAAGGCTCTTGAATGATTACTGTTTTAATATTCAGTACTTGAAGGTTGTGGAATCTAGATTTCAAAAAGTATCTTAACTCTGTGCAAATTTCATTTCAGTTATCTTTATTTTCACCTACAGTTGTGGCAGCATCAGCTCAGAAATATTTGATAGGAAAACCTCCCCTCCCCTGACCCCTCGTGCTATCACTTACCTAGATTTGAATACATGAAGGAGAGAGGTGTAAGACATGAGGCACCACCTCTATGGAAACAGAAGGAATCCCAATTAAATAATTTAAACATTTAATTTAAATAATACTATAGCAGTGCTTTGGTATTAGTGACAGACATCTTATCAGATACATACTCCCATTTCTTCCACTCTGGTTTTGCTCCTAAGGCTTAGAGTAGTTCATAATTAGACCTTTAATATAGAACATAACACAGAATGCAGTATGGTGGGATGAGGAAAATCTAAAATCATGATACTCAAGTTAAATCTCTGGCACCTTTATTTAAAAACAATGTGACCTTAAGCATTCCGTCATCTGCAAAAGGAATAATAGCAACTCAGAAGGTTGTTATAAGCAATGAATGTGATTATATTTGTTAAAGTACTTTGAGGAGTTAAAAACTAAAATAAAAAATAAAATTGGGTGACTAGAGCACTAGGCCACTTGTGATAAATCTTTCAATTGTCCTGTGATCTACTGCTGCTGCTGCTGCTAAGTCACTTCAGTCATGTCTGACTCTGTGCAACCCCATAGACGGCAACCCACCACGCTCCCCCGTCCCTGGGATTCTCCAGGCAAGAACACTGGGGTACGTTGTGATCTACTAATGTAAGACAAAAACCTCTGCCTAATACGCTCTGGCTTCCCAGTAAGTATGGGATAAAAAAAAAAAAAGAGCAATACAAGACAAATCCACAAACTGTCAAGTATCTAATACAGCAGTTCTGTTCATAACAGTTATCTGGACAGAATACATCCAGATGGTTTGGAAAGTCACTGTCATTTAAACATAGCCAGATAGAGTCTCTGATACTGAAACTCATCCTTATAGAAACAATCTAGTCTAGTTTCCAATGCTGATAAGAGTAATCCTACAGTGTAACTTATTCTTAATTTCCTGGCTTTATACTGATAACTTTCAATATAAGGAATAGAGAAGTGTGGACCCAGGGAAATGGGAAGATGTCAGTGAAAGGGTACATATCCAGCTATAAGATGAACAAATTCTGAGAATCTATTGGACAGCATGGTGATTATAGCTGATAATACTGTTTTATATTTAAAAATTGCTACATGAGTAGATCTTAACTGTTCTCACCACACACACACAAAGATAATTATGTGACGTGATGGAGGTGTTAGCTAACCCTACAGTCAAGAATCATTCTGCAATATGTAAGCATATCAAAGCAACACACTACATATTAAACATATACAATGCTATATGTCAATTACATCTCAATAAAGTAGAAAAAATATATAAGGAATAGATACTGATGAAGAGTTGTTTGTGACATTGTTTGCTCCATCACAGTTTTACTTCAACTTAGAAACTAATTCTTGAACACTCAGGCATCAGATAGGAGAAGGAGCATTTGACTGAGCTCCAAAGACTTAAATTTTAGCATCCATCCTGGCAGAGGGTGATTATTTTATCAACCTTCTCTTAACCGCAACATGGAAAGAGGTAGAGGAGAGGAAGCAGGGAAGCTAGGGAACTGGCTAGTTTCTTTTCAGGCCTAAAATTGTATGGTTCTCTGATGCTTAAGGAAGGAACTGGGTAACATGACCCCTATTCTCACAAAGTTTACAATCTAGCTGGGAATTTAGGAAATGAAGACATACAGCTAATAAAGAGAAAATTCACAGTTGTCAAATGATCGGTATAGAAAATACCAGTGGCTACTGATTTTACAGCATGGAAGGATCAATCCTAGTCATGTGGATTTCATCAATGATTTGAGCTGAAATGTTTAAGAATAAGCAGGACTTGGGTAGAGAGGATGGGGAAGGTATACTGCATTCTCCCATGATGCACCATGAAGAGGACAAACACAGAGTATCTTACAAATCATCAAGCTTTACCTTATTCATGGGGCTTCCCTGGCGGCTCAGTTGGTAAAGCATCTGCCTGCAGTGTGGGAGACCCGAGTGTAATCACTAGGTTGGGAAGAGCCCTGGCAAAGGAAATGGCAACCCACTCCAGTATTCTTGCCTGGAGAATTCCAGGGACAGAGAAGTCTGGCAGGCTACAGTCCATGGGGTCGCAAAGAGTTGGACACAACTGAGTGACTAACACTTTCACTTTACTTTATTCATGGAGATAACTCATCCTGACATGTGCTTCTAACCTGGAACGACACACTTGCAGGGACAGGAAGCTCAAAGCCATGCCAAGGCAGCCTGATGCATGCTGGGACCACTCTAATGACAAAGCTCTCCTAGGTCCTGAGTCATAGGCAGCCTGCCCAATATGACAGGGCTTTCTGTTCTTCCTTTGTCATACTGTACAAAGAACAGCTATCTAAATATGTATCTTTAACATGTAACACTAGGTACTGAAGAAAAATTTAATGAAAATTGATCCTTTCGGATAGCAATTGGGCTATTTTCTCTCCTGATCAGGCCACATTTTTTCATCTGACTTACAGAAGCCATCCCCACACTTACCTGCTTACCTTTATAACATAACACCTTATTTTCTACATCATGTAGCAATGTCTAGTTTCTGCCTTCAAAACTACCACTCTGTTTCTCCCTGCTATAAAACTTAACGGAAGTTTATCATATCATAATTTTTCATTACTATTAGTGTTATACCCCTAAAGCTTTTTTTCCTCCCATAAGAGGTCCATCTCATTCATAACACAAATAGTCAAAGCACAGTAAAATCTGAAGGTAATATCCACAATCTAAGAAAAAGATCCGAAGACTCAAACAAAAATTTTCTAAACCTGAGTTATACATCCAAAATAATTCTACTAGAAAACTGTGTTGTTACATTTCTTTTCAAGGCAATATAATAAACTATAACATCTGCAGTTAAAAAAAAAACAAAAAACTAATAATGAGTTTATGATAAATAAGATAAATAAATAAATAAATAAATAAATGTTAATAAAGTATAAATTTTTTTCTATTTAAGAGTTTTTTCTTCCTAATCCTTAGTGATATACTACATCATTTCTACTATATTATTTAATTAAAACATCTTAAATTTATTCAATCAAATATTTTGGGGATAAAAAATAATAAATCCAAGAGATAATTACTGTATACACATTGTGCTTACAAATGTCACTGGGAATGTAAAACTGTAGAACCAATGGCATGTTAAAAAGTAACTGTTAAAAGTAATTTAAATAAAATATTTCCTATCTTTTTTTTAATTAGAGAAGTTTTGATAGCATGTGCTATCTCCTATTGTGCACACACACACACACACACACAAATCTTTTGGCTTACAAAAAATAATTTAAGGATTGGCAAGCAAAGGCCCATGGACCGAATCTGATCCACCACCTGTTTCTGCACAGACTGCAAGCCCAGAATGTTTTCTTTCACTTGTAAAAGGTTGGGAAAAAATAAAAAGAAGAATATTTGAGTACAAGTAAAGTTATATGAAAATCAATGTTCTATGTATGTAAACAAAGTTTTATTGGAAGACATCCACGCCAGTTCACTTATATTTTATCCATGGATGGTTTCAACTATAATGGAAGCGTTAAGGAGTTGCCATGGAGACCATGAGTAGCCCTCTCATCGTGCATTACAAATTGCCAGTAATAATTCACTTTTGCCTCTTGGCCTACAAAGTCTAAAATATTTACTATGTGGACTTTTGCAGAAAAAATTTGATGAATTCTAGAATAATTAATGTAATGATTCATAATTTCCTGAAGAATTTATGAATATGGCAGCTTCTGCGATTCTGAGCTATCAACTGAACTTCTTGAATTTTACCATAATATAGGTTCTTTTTTTATCTAGTCTTATATATTTACAGTAATAATTTTTAAATATATTTAACTAAGGATTCTCCATAAAACAGAAAACATACAGTTTTCATATATTCTTTGACCCAGTCAATAATTAAATGCCTACTGTGTACCATGAAGATTCCCAGGGATTTTTTGTACCATGAAAATTCCCTGGTAATTGCTAGCTCTGAGAAGTCACACTCTAGTAGGGAGACACAGTACTCTACTAGGAGTTTTTGTCACTAGAGGGAAAGGCAAAGCAATGAAAGTAAAGTCTGCCATTCCGTAATGACATATTATCATTTTAAAAATATTACCTCTATCTGAATTATTGGCAAGTTATACACTCAAATAGATAAGGCAACAAGGCTTGGCAAACACTGTCATCCATCAGTAGTTTTAATCAAAGTATTGGCCTTATATTCATAATTAACCTTGAGCAATGCAGGTATACATAAAAATGTTGATTAAGAATTTAATAATTATCCTTCTGAACTTCAGAAGTTAGCTGGCATCTGGTCCTTAACTATGATAAACAGACATCCATTTATCACAGGCTATTTATACATAAATGAAGAGAAATAGTAACTGAATGGTTAATAATGAATATAATAGTTAAATATCACTAAAAATACATGACTTGTTTTGTTTTGAAATCCCAAGTGTCCTACAAATGTCACTTCACTTGGAAGAACATTTTTGAGAGTAATCGTCTCTTGAATCTATCAGAGAGTCAATCTATTGTATAAAACAACATAAATCATAAATGCATCAGCTTCTCATAATTAGAATGCCAAGATCTACATGCAGTTAAGTGTGTTGGCTGTTTGCCCATTTTACTTAAAACCTGAAGAAAAGTATAATCCCCAAAATTAAGTCTTCTAACAGCTGTTCTGAGCAAGACAAGAGAGCTGTGTTATCTAGCAGCTACCTCCAAATGTTGAGATACACGCACCCTGGTGATTAGAGGTTAGCAATCCTGGTGTGTCTGCTCGCTTTTAGTATTAAATATTTAATGGCATATTTTTCCTTAATGGAATCCAGGCACATCTGATCAGTCACTGGAATCATTTAGTAATGCAGTCAAAGTTATCATACTGCCATTTCATATAAACTTTGTAATTAGATAATCCATCACGTTACTTATTCAAAAGATTGCTTTCTTTACTACTTTAAAGCATGCTACAGTAGTGAAATCCAACTGAGCTGATCAACAAAAAGGTTCTAAAATCGGGTCCTGCATGAACTCGAAACCCTCAAGTGGCAAATGCACACACACTCCTGACCTTTCAAACAACAGAGGCCATATTTGTCCCACAAATTAACCTAACAGCAACACTGAAGTACTAAGGCACCCTACATCCAGAATGAGAGGGCTAACTAGATGAAAAATTTAAGATTAAAAACTGAATATATCAGAAACAAATTTGTTCTTCCTTTTTATTGAGGTACACCATTCTTCAGCAAATAGAAAGATCCAAAAAGGGATTATTTAGTAATTTTTTCCACCATGCTGACTTATATACTTTGCTAAAAGTATGAGGTTATGGCAGAATACCAGGGACTATTTATTAACACTCAAATGGCATATACCAAATGCAACTATATGATCTTTAATATATTACCGTTTGTGTCTTATTTCTAACACATCTTGATTAAAAATATTAAATCACTACATATTTTCATCCTCTGAATTAGCAAGATTCTTGTCCTAACCCATTCTTCACTGCATTTCCAATAAAAAGTAAATCTCTCCCTGTAAAAAGAATTTACTCAGAATGAAACTGAATGTAAACTTTAAGTATCATAATACAAAAAAAAACCTTCTAAAATTCTCACTTTCAGATCTATGCAATCACAGTATATATTGCAAAACCAGTGGCCACTAATAGCATGAGTCTGGAAGGCAAAATCAGGAGGTCATAGATGTACCCTTAAGAATAAAAAGAACGTTCTACCAGGAAAACTATTATTTTGTTTAAAAGAAAAAAAAAAACATCTTCTCAAACAGATGTGGAATTGCTAATCAAAAAATTCTGTTGCAGTTGTATATTATCGAGTTAAAAAGTACTTTGTAGAGCTCTGGCAGCAATAACAATGACATGTTTTGTGGTCAGAAAGGTCACTTTTATTCTTGTTGCTTCCAATTTAATATCTGGCTTTGAAACATTTTACGCAACTAGTCCATTTTCTATTTTATTGTTCAGAGCTTATCACATTCTCATCAGTCTACCAAAGGCATTTTTAGAAAAGGAAGTTCTAAGTCCAGGAAAAAATAAGTATATATTTTTAAAACTCTGTACAATAATTTCTAAAAAATATACTCTATGCATTGGAAACAAGCTTAAAACTAAGTCTACTGACACTAAATTTAGAAAGACCATTACCAATAATTACCAGTGTACGTTTGAGGGGATAGAATAGAGGAAATACTATACATGTCATTTCAGTAAACTATGCCATGGCAACTAACAAAACTCTCATAATTTCATTTCATCCTTTTAAGATTCATGTATAAGAAACATTTCATTCATCATAGAAAGCCTGCTTTTATATTTCCTCCATGAAATCCCAAGAACTACTCTGAAATCATGACGTTGTGATGAACGTAGGACACAGTAAATGATTTTTGACCATGAAAGCTACGGGCTGAAACGAAGCCAGTTACCAGGGGAAAGGTACTACTCTCTGTTTGCAAAATTTTCTTCTCAACAACAGAGGTAATGCTGAGTGTGGGATACCAGCACCGGACACATCTGTATGCAAGTATCTGTGACTCTGATTTACAGTCAGCTGCAGATTACACTCCTGTTTCATACTGGAACACAAATAAAGGTGGAAAATGGGGCAGTATTAGCAGAAATTAATAACATGCATCAGACACTCTAAGTACTTTATGGTTAATCCTCACTTTAATCTGTATTTATTATTATTTTTTGTGTTTTCTATTTGTGCGCTCAGTCACTCAGCTGTGTCTGACTCTTTGTGACCCCATGGGCTGTCGCCCGCCAGGCTCCTCTGTCCATGGGATTTTCCAGGCAAGAATACTGGAGTGGGTTGCCATTTCCTCCTCCAGAGGATCTTGCCAACCCAGGGACTGAACTTGTATCTCTTGTGTCTCCTGCATAGGCAGAGAGATTCTTAACCACTAAGTCACCAGTATTATGATCATCATTCCCATTTACAGATAAGGAAATCGAGGTTGACAGAATTTCACTTACTTGTCTGAAAAAATGCCTTAACCATAACACGACTACTCAGCCTCCCATTTAAATTTGTCCTCTAATTGTAATTTTCTCCCTTCTAAAAGCTTATATTCATGACTATGCGTACATACTATCTGCATATTTGTAGCAAATGTTTAGAGCTCAATCAATAGATTGAACCATAGGAGTTGTCTTGCCAATATAAATCCATTTTGAAATCTAACCAGAAGTTCTACTTCAAAATAGAAGTGGGAAAAAATAAAAAGCTGGGGAGTGGGAAGGAGGAAGGGCGTGTAGAGATGAAAACATACATTTTCCCTTCTCCAAACAATCTGAAAAAGAGCCAGTAGAGATGAGTCTGGTCTCTATTTTTGATGAAGATACAGATAATCACATGCCATCACTATTCTCACAAATATCTGCAGTCCATCTCCTATCCTTTGGCCACCTTCAATACCATCAGTGGTAAACCACCACTTTCCTCATACCTGATGCTTTAATTTCCATTCAGCCCCACCCTCAAGTAACATACAACCTAAAATTTTTTTTAAAAACCGTTAACTACTTTGGCCACCTCATGCGAAGAGTTGACTCATTGGAAAAGACTCTGATGCTGGGAGGGATTGGGGGCAGGAGGAGAAGGGGACAACAGAGGATGAGATGGCTGGATGGCATCACTGACTCGATGGACGTGAGTCTGAGTGAACTCCAGGAGTTGGTGATGGACAGGGAGGCCTGGTGTGCTGCGATTCATGGGGTTGCAAAGAGTCGGGCATGACTGAGTGACTGAACTGAACTGAACTGAAGCAAATAAACCTACAGGCAGACCACTCCCACCTTTCCATCCAACCAGATCATCACTCTGTAGCCACCCTATTTAGAAATTCTGGAGGCACTACCACCCTCTCTAATTTCTATTACTACTGAAAATAAACCGCATTTTAAGCATCAAAGCTTTCATTCAACTCTGATTGTAATCACTAACTGAAAATGTGTATAACTGTAACATGTATTCCACTGGTAACAACTGCCTTTTCAAATCTCCTTTATAGGAAGCCAATGAATTTTTCTTAGCACATGGGGTTAGAGGAGCTGTACCCCCTTGCTCCCCACAGGTATTTCTAGACCATTCTAATTGATTCCAAACACCATCTTCTCTTCTGAAATGCATGCCATTAATTTCTGCTTCCTATGTGAAGTTCTCCTTGATTTCTTACCCTAGAAAAATTTCTCCTTCCCACTTAATTTTTACAACCAGGCAACAAATTCCTAAGTGGACAGGATATTTTATACAGCAAACTCCTAGCCTCTGAATCCCAATTTGTCAGTTGCTCTGTGGGGGTGGGGGGAATGGGGGGCTGGTACGGCTAATAAGGAAGTGGTGAAAACCAGGGATACTTGGAAACATAACTGGAAAAAGACTACACTATAATGTCTTCAGAGTAATGAAGTGGAGCAAGGGGATGAGGGGAGGGAGTGGGGGTGGATAAATTTTCTAAGTAAAACCAAGTCTTGAGCAGCAGAAGCACAAGAGGCACCAAGAATCTAGCCCCAAAACAAATATACACTATTTTTCAACAGAAAACCCCAGAGTGTTCAAAATATAAACTGCCAACTTTTGAGGACTTAATCATGGGCTGCTACTAGAAAAAGCTATCTGCTCAGCAGAGAAGAAACTTGTTCCTAGGATTAAGAACCTTCTCATCCTCCACCAACCCCTTTCATTTCCAGGTAGTGCAAGTTTGATAAATATGTGCATATCCCCAAGAAAGACTTTTGACTTGCTGAGGTTCTTTGCCTTGGAACGTAATTTTCAGAGTTAGATTAGCCACATATTTCTATAACCTTGGCCCAAGAGTGCTTTGTACACAGTTCACCACCAAACAAAAACAAAATAAAACTTGCATAATTTGATCAATGAATTCACTAACAAACACCTCTCTCAGGAAGCCAAGAGGCCTGATAACAAAAGAACAACTGTAAGGAATGTTTGGAAATCCAAGTAAAGGCAACGAACACCTGTGTGAAATCTATCAGATACATTAATAAAACAAGTTTGAAAACTACTGACGCCAAGTGATGAAAACATGAGGGTTCATCAAAATTGTCTCTCTACTTATGTGTGTGTTTGGAAAAGTCCATAATCAAAACCTCATAAAAAATTAAGATAGAAACCAATTTGAAAAAGCTCTCAGAATTCCTCCTGTCTTAAATGACAATCAGATGAACCGAAACATAAGCTTAGCGTGTCTAATACGTTCAGAGAACCTAAACAAATATAAATGAGTGGGAGGAAAAGCAAAACATAAAGCAGGCTTTTCTTTATTGAGGCCAGGTAAAGTCAGCTTTCTTTAAAGCATAAATTCAAAAGCTAGTTCCTTATGTTGAGAAATGCAGGTCAGCATGGAACCACTGCTGCCAGACTGCACATAGAGAAGCAGCAACCGGTTGCAAACCTCCCTGTACTGCCCATTTCTTCTCTTTCATTAATTCTTTTTCCCAGCAAGACAGGGAGAGGGCAGTAGCTGGGGATAAAATTTCCTGACCAGCATTCTCCACCCACTTGCAATGCATTTGTCATGATCTACATCATCACACACTTGCAAAGTTATAAACTTAGTGGGTCATCCCTAAGCTTTGCAGGACACTGATGAGCTTAATACTAATCTACTCTTTAAAAAAAAGTGAAGGACAGGAAGGAGGGATGGAGAGGAGGAGGGGAGAGGGAGAAGAGTTTTCTCTTTTAAGGACAAATTTATAAGCAGAAAAATAACTACAATCTATAAAATATAAACAAAACTTTTACAAGGAAGTTCAGGAGCCATAAGTCAATGCTGCTTTCCTCTGATTATTAACCTATATATACACAGGTACATACATATATATATATATATGTATCTATGTACATATATATAGGTTAGTATATAGGTTAAAGTATAGGTTTATATATATTAACCTAAACTTTAAGACAGAAATCACAGATTGAGTTCAATTCCCTCATAAATTACAAAGATGAAATGTTTTACTTTTGCAGCAATAACAAATATAATTTTGTGGGGAGAAGGAAAGCATATTATTAAAATTTTTCCTGGTTAATTGTAATGACAGAATTTCCCCCTCTCCAAACAATATGGAGAAAAGTTCATTGTAAGATTCATAAGATTAAAACTATTTTAAAAGAACGCAGAGAAATAAGATAGTAATTCACATTTTACATGGAACAATGCAAACCATTTTTAAATAGGTATTATGAACACTAATAACTCCAGCAATTAGCCCTTGAACATTTCCCAACAATAGGGGACACTAGGAATGAAGTTATAGTCATCATAGGTATATTTTTATCTTTCAGTAGGTGTTACTTTGTATAGTAGGTAAAAGCTACTATACTTTGTATAGTAGGTAAAAGCTCAAAAGAGCTTGTGTGTGCTGTATACAGAGCACTACTATAGGTTGTAATTTTCAGAAGCATATGAAATACATATATATGAAACCTCTCAGATGTATCATAAGCAATCCTTATATTCTGAAATCAATTTAAAATTACAGACGAACCAGAATGTAATGCTAAGATGATAGTACCAGAAAATCATAAGAACATACTCTAAAGAATAAAAATACACTTGGGAAATACAAAAATAAATCTATAGCCATCATACTAACTACATTGAAATACTTAGAAAATAAGCAGATTATAATATAAAACATATTTTAAATATATTCACAGGATAAATATGTCACTGGATGTGTGTTATAAATTGTAAAATTAACAAAAATCACCCTCAAATGTAAAATTTTGCTTATTATTAAAATATATCAATATTTTAAAATATTGATAAAATATTTAAACAGATCAAAACACACAGTATGGCCAAGTAAGGAAAGCAAACATATGATAATAGTGCAGGACATATTGATCCCTTTATCCCTGTCCCAGGGTAGACATCAAGAATCAACCAGTGCATTCTGTCTCTCTGAGCCTAAACAAAGCCCAGAATCACTTACAAAAAGAGCACTCAGAATAACCACTGCCAAGAGACCATAATGAAATATTAACTTACACCTATCTTATATTCCTAATCTAAGATTTGAGTGACTTGAAACATTAAAACAAATTTTTAGGCAATTTAGGAAATCCTTTTTAAATCAGAAACGATTATATCTTCATTCTATTTAGAATTCACTAAATCAAGAAATGGATTCCAATAATTTTTCCACTTCAGAAGTTTCCATTGCTGAAACCACCACCACTAAACTAAATGAACTCAATGGCAAACTTAAATCCATTAGTAAGAAATAATAGAACATGTTACTCTCTCTTGAGGAAAGAAAGCACACTCTTTTGAGGGTGAGCTTTCACAGCTAACAGTGAACACTCTTGGCTGTTAATTAGCATAGTGATAAAGCAGAAAAAGTAATACTCTTCATTATTAGCAATACTTTCTCCCATTTTCTACTCATAAAGGCAGGGAAGTGATAAAGACATGAAGAGTCCTGGATTTTCATGGATCAACAACAAAATAAGGAGTAAAGGGTTGATTTCTGGCATTAGCAAAGATACCAAAGTCAACACTTACTTTTGCAAAGGCTTCAAAAATGTCAAAGGAAGGTGGCAGCTGAGAAGCATCCTGTATTTCTTCTCTCATGAAATGTTGAAATGTCAATGCAAGTTGCCTGAGGCCCTCTTTCTTATCTTCAGTCAGTTTGTTAATATCTTTTTTAAACAGAAAATAAATAGTACTATCATACAGTGAACTTTCAGTGGATAATTTTCAGGTATTCAGTGGTAGCTATTAAGCCAGATATTTCCTGCCCTAAATTTCACTCTAACAGAGATCAGATATTTGACAGAAAACAACAAAATTAATTAAAAAATAAATTTTTTTAAATGCCTATCTTTTAATTTTTTGACAGCTACAAATCATTATATACACGTTACCAGTTAAATTCTGCCAAATGTCATCTACAAAATAAGATCAAACACCTAGCAAAACAAAATACAGACACCCACATGAAAAAAACAGTAAAACCCAAATCAGTAATGATGTCTGTTAGCAGATGTCTGTTAACATCCTCCTGCACACATGCTCAAACCACCATAAATGCTTATTTCGTCAGTGAATTTAAGCAGACTTTTTCATGAAACAATTTACAATCAGGACATGACTGATTACCGTTATCATTTTAAAGGCAAAAAACAAAAAACCCCAGAAAGCAAAAATTGACAAGTTTGGTTAAATAAGCTCAAATTGATGATATGTGTCAAGGAAAAAGTATATCAAGAAGAAAACATGATCAACCAAAGAAATCGCATCTTCAAGTTCTTTAAAGAATGAATAAACAAGATATATAAGGTTTCCATTCAAACAGAAGGAGAAAGTTCCAAAGCCAGTATCACTCCTTGAAAAACTCAGTTTCATTTATACCACAAAGGGTTGTGAAGGCTAAGAGTGCACAATTCAATTAATAACATTTGAGAGCACTTCACTTACGGCAGCACTGATGACACTGCTAGTGAGCAGGGCTACTGTTCATAGCAAAACTCACTTTAAGAGATGTTAATTATCTTCAGTAATATAACAAGAAAAAATGACTAATTAGTTCTCTATTAAAACTTGAAAACATAGATCAAGATGAACTACAGCATTACTCTGTTGCTCATGTCAGGTCTACATATTTTCTTTAAATTACTTGTGCAACAGAACAATTAAGCCAATGATTTCTTAAATAATAATTTATTATCATTGGCACTTAGGATTCCATAACCATAAATCTGTACTAGGTCATCTTGTTTGTCTCCATCCAGAAATATTAAACTGTATAGCACATTTACTCCACAAGCTCTTGCTATTTTTGAGCTGAAGTCATTTGCAACTTCAATGAAGAGGATCTGTGCCAATATGAAAGAAAAATAAATCTTACATTCACTAAACACTCGGATGCAAAGCCTCTCAGTGTTCTCAGGGAGGTTGGCCACTGCCATGGTAGTTCAGGAGTTGAACAACACTCATTGCTGTCAGAGAGCCTCAGTCATCGGTACCTTCTATTTTCCATATTATCTAAAGGACCAGTGAACCTAAATGTTCCTGGGAGCTCCCCCATTCATATTACTGTTCCCTGACATCAAAAAGAAGCCAAGCGTGGAAGAAGAGAACAACAGAGGGGAAAATAGAAGTGAAATTATTTTGTCAGCTTGACTAAGGGTTATACTCTCCTTAAGACTCCTCTATGGCACTTCACAAACCCCTCTATGGCCAAAGCTATCCTGGAATAAATTAAATAAACTAATGTGTCAGTCTACATAAAAACTTGAAAAGGTCTGTTGCCTCACAAACAGAGACAGAAAAACAAAGGCAAAAATAAAGCAGCTCATCAGCTCAGCAAATAAATTATAGAACTTTTAAAATGCTGACAATCACTTACTTGACTCCAGATCATAAAATGAGTAAAGTTTTTCTGATTCAGAGGGTGTTTCTTGCATCTGTGAAGAAAGAAGGAAAACACCAAAAACAATTTAAAGTGTTCCAATATATACATGAATATGTTTAGGTATCTTTAGATATTTAAATGCAAGTATGTCAAAAAGACAATTTTCTATATATTCTTTCTCTTCATCATGTTAAAATGTGTTGCAACTTGACCCACCAGTTTAATTTCTAAACACAAAATTCTTTTACAAAAAGTTTCCTTGGTGCACTGGGACTGCCCAGAGGGATGGTATGGGGAGGGAGGAGGGAGGAAGGTTCGGGATGGGGAACACATGTATACCTGTGGCGGATTCATTTTGATATTTGGCAAAACTAATACAATTATGTAAAGTTTAAAAATAAAATAAAATTAGAGGAAAAAAAAAAAAAAAAAACAGTTAAAAAAAAAAAAAAAAGTTTCCATACTTTTATTTTTTCCCCAGTTCTACCACTGACTTGTGTCATTGCAAGGATTTTATTATTAATTATTACAGAAAAGCAAAGATAGATGAATAAAAATGAGTTTATTACAAAATGTTCAACCTTGGGCATGTTACTTAACCTTGACGCAAGAGGAATCAATTTCCTTATGTGAAACTCACATAAGAAGTAATGTATATCACTGAGTTGTTGTGGTATAAAATATGTTTAACATATAAAGCAATTAGCACATGGCCTGGAAATAAGTGCTCAATAGAAGGCAGTAATCATTATAACTACTCTTTATTACATTCTGACTCAGTAGTTTGGGGGTGGAGATTGAGAACTAGAACCTTGGGTGATTCTGAAGTAACCTATTCCTGCTCTAACAGTGGTTCTCTATCTTTTCAATATTAATAAAGTTGACAAAGTTCAGACTCAAATGTCATATTATTATACTTTTAATATCAAGTAATTAAAGGAATGCATAATAACAAAGTTGCTTTCAATCTGCTAAAGCTTTGAAATTAATGTGTGTATTATTGAGTTAGTTCAATACAATATATACATTTGAAAACAGCAGAAAGTATATGTAACAGATGTTGTATAATCAGTCCAAAGACAATACCCATTTGGTATTCTAAATTCATCTTTTAGTACTGATGTAGCTGATATAAACACTGCACCGGTTTTAGGTATATACTTTTACATTTTTAAAAATCCCTATAAAATTTTATTGCCAAAAAAGTTAATAAACAACAGGACAGAATAGAGCTGAAGCTTGCAATAAAGAGATACATGCTAAAGCCTGGGAAAAACAAAAGCTGGAAGCTATTCCCAAAGAGTGATTTCATAGAATCCACTAGTCACTTTGGCAAGGTAGAAAAAGGGATGGGAGAAACAATTTCAACGGATGTTAGCTTTAAAAAAAAAAAAACAAAACACTCTTCCTTGAATCATCTAATTAAAATCTCACTTAAAGAAGCAACCCCAAAAATGATATACTTGCCCTGTGCATTAGTTCTCAGTAGAACAACAATAAAGGCAATGTAACAGGAATCACTAACATCTCATGCCCCAAACATAGGACCTTATGTCTCCACTCCTAACAGAACACATACAGGGCCTTCAAAAAGGGGGCCATGCACTTCATCGCTGCCACCAATGTTGTGATTAATAGAAAATAGCAAGTTTTGTCTTAAGGTACTCCCTGGAATAATCCACCTTGTACTTTAATAAAGATTTAAATTTAGCCTTAAATATGAATACTACATGCAATTGCAAGTGCTTATGTTAAGTTAAAACCCAAGCATATTTCGCAAGTTTTATACTCACAAGTTTGAAAACAACTCTGCCAAGTAGTCGGACAGAGTCAGGAGGATATCTGGGTTTGCAGCTTTTAAGGCATTTGCATTCTCGCTTGTGGTCCTGCCAAGCTTTTTTCTGTTAAGACAAGAGTGAGGAGGGCATACAAGACATAAAAATTTAACTTTCGTTTATATGGGTTTTGAATGTTGAGAGTCATCAACATTAACTTAATTTTAATAGCCTAAATATAAGTGCAAATAGAAAAGGAAAGCAATATTCTAATACTATTACTGATCCAGGATTTAGTATGCAATTACCAAGCATGGACATCAAAAGCTTCCATTTCACCTTTATCTTTTATTTGCCCCGTAGTTACTACCTGGCTGGTAGCATCCAAAGAAAGAATGATTATGTCTTTCTTAATAATTCATAAGATAGTCTCTTAGGTGATTAAATAGGATTCCTTAATAGACAGTGATTTTGAATACAAAAAGAAAACATCACTCCAAATTAGAAAATAAAACACATGGTTCAGAAAAATCAAAACAGGACAGATAGCTATCTGAATTTCTGTGCTGCTATAGTAAGTACAGAAATATCAGCAGGGCTAACAACATTTTAAAAAATAGAAAAATCCTTTTGTTTTTTAACATAGAAAGGAGTTACTAGCTGAAATGACCGAAGGCTATTTTTACTCAGAACAGTCTTGGTTTACTTATGTTGTCCTGGCCTAATTATTAACATTCTGAAATGTTAATGGTTGGGATTGCACAGTCACTTAGCCCAGAGTCCTAGCAATGGCTGGTGGGGTGAAGAGACCACAGAGCTAGTCACCAATATCGAAACACGAGGAGGAAGAGGACTAGATGGACAGACATTGTCCTCGAGTCTGAAATGCCATGACTCCCTTTATACGGGATTGCTTCTATGTGGAAATATAATCCAGAGTGTCTAATATTTAATCCTGGTGAGAGGGAGACCACTAGACCAAATATCTAATATTTCTTTTCCAAATGAGAGCTGTAAGTCCTACCTCTGACATGCTTCATGCTCACCTTGTCTTCTTTCAGAGATTATAAATCTGTTTCCCAGATGCTGGGCCTATGAAATCCCCCTATATGAGGTCTCTCTTTTCCACTTAATAGCACAACATGCAGCATAATCAAAACAGTAGCTGCAGCTATTCTGAAGCTGTGACTCAGATTCAAGTTCAAGCCAGCATTTTGCTCAGAAAGACTGCCTGTGCCAGGTTGCTGGGTGAAGGCACAGTTTGTCTACCACTAACTCCTAGTAAACCAAACCTTGGAGACATTGTTTACAAGGGGTACATCATTTCTTTTCTCAACTCTACTCACAATTGCCTCATTTCATTCCTTCTTATTCACTATGGCAATGCTCTTAATGTGATTTTTTTTTTATAAGTATTTATACTCTGTCTGTGTGTGCTCAGTCGCTCATTCGTGTTCAACCCTTTGCGACCCCATGGACTACAGCCAGCCAGGCTCCTCTGTCCATGGGATTCTCCAGGCAAGAAAACTGGAGTGGGTTGCCATTTCCTACTGCAGGGGATCTTCCCAGGGATGGAAACTGCATCTCTTGCATCTCCTCCATTGGCCGGTAAATTCTTTACCACTGTGCAACCAAGGAAGCCCCATTTATACTTGCCTCATTTCCAAATAAAAACGAGTATTTCAAAGAGAGGTGCATATGAGATAAGATTGTAAAATTAGAAACAAAATGTAATGTTAAGATTATGGGGAAAAAAAGTATTTTAGCATTACTTAGCATTCTACAGTGTGTTAGATACATGGCTAAGCCATTAAAAAATATTTCACTTGATTTTCACAATAATCCAAATGGTAGATATTATTCTTATATTAAAGATGATGAAAATAAGGCTCAAGAGCTGGAATCTAACTACCAAGCTACATAAATATACAGAGAGAGAGTATAAATTCTTAGTAAGCTAAACAGGAGAGAGAAGTAACGATCACGCTTGTGCACTCCATTTATATGAGTTGCCTTATGGGCAAAGCAAAAGAAATCATAATTCTCATCTGACAGAAGAGAAAAACACATAGATTTACCAAGTACTAAATCACAGGAGGGATTTATTCCAAGAATGCTAATCAGTATACTGGACAATGTTGTTGACAATAGCTCACAACACAATGGCCTTTCATAGAGCTGCTTCTAATGTCAATAGAATATAACTCAGTGAAAGCAAAGATTTCTATTGCTCAGGAGGCTAATCGTGGACTACAATTAGCAAGTACCAATGTGCTGTAAGATCCCTAAAATTAATATGACTACACTGTCAAATAAGTTTGAAAAATATTTCATACTGTAGAACCTGCTTAGAGATTCAAAATATTTTTAGCCTACTAAAAGTTCTAAAATGTCCTGTATTTAAGAAATAAGTAAGTTAATACAGAGTTTCCTGTTACTGTTATTGCCATCCTTTGGGAAGCCAGGTTGGAGTATACGGACTCAGAGATACCTATACACTTTCTTTCCTTCAGCTGGTCTATGAATGAGGGTGAGTAAGCAAACAAATTCACAGTCATTCTCACTGACAGGAAACTAGAGCATGGATATTTTTGATTATTGATTGAGGAGAGAACCATAACTTTGGTGCAAGAGTTTTCATTTGATATTGAAAGCGTCTGGCTGGAAAAGAACTGCAATTAGTAAAATAAGGCTGAGATAACTGATTAAATGATCTTAAGAGCAGATTTTAATTGACACTTTAAAACTATTAGAGATCACTCATAACTTTCATGTTAAAACCTCCAGTTTTGAGCAGCTCAGCCTTCTGGAAGCTTAC
Source organism: Bos grunniens (assembly GCF_055505025.1). Classification (NCBI taxonomy): domain Eukaryota; kingdom Metazoa; phylum Chordata; class Mammalia; order Artiodactyla; family Bovidae; genus Bos; species Bos grunniens. The sequence goes on from NC_141180.1 coordinate 50,086,218, forward strand.
CAGGGAAAGGTAACTACAACATGTACCCCAGGTAACAAACCAACAGATCTGTTAGATGACATTAATTAGAATGAAGCTTCTAAATTTTAGAAAGCTCTTGTCAAAAATGACTTTATTTCTTTAACATAATTAAAGTTAGTTTTTATTCTCAGCAATAATTAGAAAGTAGACAATATATCTCTTCAGGCTATTCCTAGATCATTGCACAAAAACGGTGGACACGTACTTATTTTCCCACTTGCTTCAGCAAAAAAAAGAAGTTCATTATTTTCATCTTAAACCAGATCTATATAAATATGGAAGGTAATCATACCACTAGAAACCATGATACTAAAAACCATGTTTTTAAAACATTAATTGTAGGCTTACCATAGGCTTACTAATAGAAAAAACCACAAGAAAAGGTTTAAAAAGAAATCTTCTAAGCAACTGCATTTGACTTTGAAGAAAACCTCACAATCATACAAAAACATTAGGCATTATCTTCACTTTACAAACTTTAACCATGGAGTGCAGCTCGCCAGGTTCCTCTATCCATGGAATTCTACAGGCAAGAATACTAGAGTGGGTAGCCATTCCCTTCTCCAGGAGATCTTCCCAACCCAGGGATTAAACCCGGGCCTCCCACATTGCAGGCAGATTTTTTACCATCTGAGTCATCAGATGGAGGCCTTAAGGACACGTTGCATAAGGACATATACACATTACATACCTGCTGCTGCTGCTGCTGCTGCTAAGTCACTTCAGTCGTGTCAGACTCTGTGCAACCCCAGAGACGGCAGCCCACCAGGCTCCCCCATCCGTGGGATTCTCCAGGCAAGAACACTAGAGTGGGTTGCCATTTCCTTCTCCAATGCATGAAAGTGAAAAATGAAAGTGAAGTTGCTCAGTTGTGTCTAACTCCTAGAGATCCCATGGACTGCAGCCGACCAGGCTCCTCCGTCCATGGGATTTTCCAGGCAAGAGTACTGGAGTGGGGTGCCATTGCCTTCTCCGCATTACATACCTACCCCTTCTCAAAAATAAGCCCTCAATCTACTTTTTTCATTTTCTTCTATTACTACAAATATAGGGTACAACTAAGATTTTATTCACAACACTAACTGTAATGCTTTCTGTTCTCATGGTTGAAAATCAACAATAAAGTATAATAAGCACAAATTAACATGAAAGACAAAGGAAATTAAAATAGTGAATTAAGAAACAAAGGTGAAACCAGAATTGAAAGAGACACGTGTACCCCTATGTTCATCGCAGCACTATTTACAATAGCCAGGACATGGAAGCAACCTAGATGTCCATCAGAACATGAATGGATAAGAAAGCTGTGGTACATATACACAATGGAGTATTACTCAGCCATTAAAAAGAATGCATTTGAATCAGTTCTAATGAGGTGGATGAAACTGGAGCCTATTATATAGAGTGAAGTAAGCCAGAAAGAAAAACACCAATTCAGTATACTAATGCATATATATTGAATTTAGAAAGATGGTAATGATAATCCTGTATGCGAGACAGCAAAAGAGACACAGATGTATAGAACAGTCTTTTGGACTCTGTGGGAGAGGGCGAGGTAGGATGATTTGGGAGAATGGTATTGAAACATGTATAATATCATATGTGAAACGAATCGCCAGTCCAGGTTCCATGCATGATACAGGATGCTCGGGGCTGGTGCACTGGGATGACCCAGAGGGATGGGATGGGGAGGGAGGTGGGAGGGGGGTTCAGGATGGGGAACACGTGTACACCCGTGGCGGATTCATGTTGATGTATGGCAAAACCAATACAATATTGTAAAGTAATTAGCCTTCAATTAAAATAAATAAATTTATATTTTAAAAATGAAAAAAAAAAGAAACAAAGGCAAGGAGAGAAGAATTTTAGATAGGGCAAAAAAGAAATTAAGACGTCTTTGACTCAACTCCATGCATAAGTACATGTATGACTCAAAAACAACTTCAGAGTATATACATTTTCATATGGTTTATAGCATTTATATTGATTCAGCACATAAACTGATGAACTGAACCCAGTGGTTTTCAGTGGGAGTAATCCTAATCTTGGGAGTTGTATGGGCATTTTATTGGGGGTATTTTTGTTTCACACAATGCTTGGGGAGCACCATGGGCACTTAGCAGTCAGGAGCCAGAAATGCTAGACATCCTGCATAAGACTGTCCCATACAATGAAGAACTGTTCCAAATCCAACAGGACTTGTAAATGTCTGATCAGACTTTCTAGAAAGGTGACAAACTTATTCATAGTATCTGAGCCTAGAAGTAAACCTCCTTTGTTTATACAAAGACATTTTTACGTAGTTTTAATAGCACTGAGTTCTCCAGGGAAATTAAGGTAAGATTGCATTTAAGAATTAAATGCTACAATTATTCAATATTTCACAAAAGCATATCACTGAAGCCAAAAACAGCTTTGGTATGTGTGTTAACCAACAAAACACATTTTCTGATGTGCATTTTGCAACTTCCCTTTTCACAGTGACTCTGTACAGGTACAAGTATGTGACTTCTTAATTACGTCTTCTAGTCTAGTCACACCTGAGCACTTACACACAAAAGTATATATTAAGTTATTTTAATGTTCATTCTCCTTTATGTTACAGTTATGGCATTTATACTGATATTGAATGTTGAAATATGTAACTAGGTAGACTGTATTACCTAAGAAATTTCATTTGAAGATAGTAGAGAGAACAATAAAATAACTGTCTTAGAAAGATGGAGTTAGGCCTGAAAGAGCTGAAAACCCCAGATCTAGAACATTGCTACAGTTACACATCCAACACACACATAAGAAAATATTTTAAAATACACAGCCTGGGACACATCCCACAGAGTCTCACAGTATTGCTGAGATAGAATCGGATGTCTAAATTGTTTTTAATCACTGTGCCAGATTTCATGTGCAGCCAACGCTGAAAAACCACTGAGCTAGGCTAAATTAAAAAGGAGGTCACCAAACATACAAGATAGATTAAAACTGTAAAATACTATTCTATACTTATAGTTAAACTATTGTCTTACAGGAATTAACATTTTTATAATAATGAGGTGGGAAAGAGTTTCTAAAGCAGGACATAAAACCTAGACACCATCAATGAAAAGATGTATATGTTAACAACATAAAAATAAATAACTTCTATATCAGAAAGAAGAAAACCTAATACCTCAAATATGGTTGAAAATAAAGATCTAGGAAAACAAAATCTAAACTATGTATATGGATAGTGTTAAATGTCTCCAAAATACAAGGAGGTCTTATAGAATAAATAAGAAAAGGGTGAATATTTCCATAAAATTGGGGGAAAAAACTGAAAGACATGAAGAGAAAATTCATGCCTAAAAAAGAAATGCCAATAAACAAAAAACACCAAAAAAAAAAAAAAAAACAGTGATCAAAGAAATGCTAATAGACACAAAATATCATAGGTGACCCATTAGTGTGCTAAAGAAAAATGAAAATAACTATATTCAAACGTTTCTAGGGTGTAAGCAAGTGAGGACTCTCTAACTCATCATTAGAATTATAAGTTTCCCTAATCTTTCTGATGAGTGTTTGGTAGAGAACATCACAATTTTTAAAGTGCATTTTGCTGGCATAGAAGTAATACTTATAATGTGATTAACCCTAATTAAAATGATACATTGTCACCCTGTTTATTTAACTTCTATGCAGAGTACATCATGAGAAACGCTGGACTGGAAGAAACACAAGCTGGAATCAAGATTGCGGGGAGAAATATCAATAACCTCAGATATGCAGATGACACCACCCTTATGGCAGAAAGTGAAGAGGAACTCAAAAGCCTCTTGATGAAAGTGAAAGTGGAGAGTGAAAAAGTTGGCTTAAAGCTCAACATTCAGAAAACGAAGATCATGGCACCCGGTCCCATCACTTCATGGGAAATAGATGGGAAACAGTGGAAACAGTGTCAGACTTTATTTTTCTGGGCTCCAAAATGACTGCAGATGGTGATTGCAGCCATGAAATTAAAAGACTTACTCCTTGGAAGGAAAGTTATGACCAACCTAGATAGCATATTCAAAAGCAGAGACATTGCCAACAAAGGTCCGTCTAGTCAAGGCTACGGTTTTTCCTGTGGTCATGTATGGATGTGAGAGTTGGACTGTGAAGAAGGCTGAGCGCCGAAGAATTGATGCTTTTGAACTGTGTTGTTGGAGAAGACGCCTGAGAGTCCCTTGGACTGCAAGGAGATCCAACCAGTCCATTCTGAAGGAGATCAGCCCTGGGATTTCTTTGAAAGGAATGATGCTAAAGCTGAAACTCCAGTACTTTGGCCACCTCATGGGAAGAGTTGACTCATTGGAAAAAGACTCTGATGCTGGGAGGGATTGGGGGCAGGAGGAGAAGGGGACAACAGAGGATGAGATGGCTGGATGGCATCACTGACTTGATGGACGTGAGTCTGAGTGAACTCCGGGAGTTGGTGATGGACAGGGAGGCCTGGCGTGCTGCGATTCATGGGGTCGCAAAGAGTCGGAGACGACTGAGCGACTGAACTGAACTGAACTGAAATGATATACATAAATAAGCTGAAGAATGCTCACTGTAGATTTGTTAAAATATTAGAAAATTGGCACTAATTTTCCAGTTTTTCTATAAGAAAAAGCCAATTTTGTTCTTCCCTGTATAGTTTCCCAATACTGTTATCTTTTACAAATATCATACATTATATTTATAAGTAGAAGCAAACATAATTATCTTTCTTATATCTAGTAATGGTGATTCAGGGGGAAGCATTTTTATATGAAAGAGAAAGAAGTAAAATCACTATTAATAAACACAGCTTCTTAATGTTTGTTTATTTTGGAAAACCTGGTTGTAACTCCAATAATCCCTTAAATGTATTAATTTTTAAATATTAAAAAAACACTTCAATAAATTCTTTTATAACAGCAAAGAAATCTTTTGTAACACAAAGAATAAGTAAACTCACCAATTTTTAAATATTATTATTTTATTTTTGAGCTCCCCATGTGGCACTAGTAATAAAGAACCTGCCTGCAAATGCAGGAGATGCAAGAGGTGCAGGTTCGATCCCTGGGTCAGGAAGATCCCCTGGAGTAGGAAATGGCAGCCCACCTCCAGTATTCTTGCCTGGGAAATTCCATGGACAGAGGAGCCTGGAGGGCTAAGTCCATGGGGTCATAAAGAGTTGGACATGACTGTATCATGCAATAGATATCTGATGATTTATTCTAAAATAAGTACCATTTAGGAGATATAATTTACTATATATTTATCACTGTTTATTTTAAATTTAGGCCATCCAAAAAGAAGATCAGAAAAATCCCTAACAATTCTTGCTTTGACCAGTCTGAGATGGTTTTGATTGCTTAATTACGAAAGGAGAGGATTGATGAAATGTTAGGACAGGAAGAGAAAATCCATTTATTTCTTCTTTCTTACACAAAATAACCTTTATGCTATTATCGTAATGTTTTCCTCCCTGAGTTGGACACGAAGCCACTACAGCTCAATAACCCATTTAAAAACTATTTAACATTTAATTTTGGTTGGATTAAATACTCATTTCAGGGCAGCTTATTATTTTGTGGGATAGCATGTGGGAAGGGTCAATATATATTGAGCCCAGCCTGGGTAAAATACATCTAATTTACAACTAAGGGCTCACTAGACATTTATACTGTAACTGGACTGCATTCAGTCATCTCTAAGGCAGCTTCTCAAAGGCAAAAAAAAAAAAAAAAACTATGATTCTGTAATATCCATTTCTAACAAATATGTGAATTACATCAAAAAGACATGAAAACTCTTTGTGCATGCATGCTAAGTAAGCTTCAGTTGTGTCAACTCTTTGCAACCCTATGGACTGTAGCCAGCCAGGCTGCTCTGTCCATGGGATTCTCCAGGCAAGAATACTGGAGTGGGTTGCCATGCCCTTCTCCAAGAGATATTCCCAACCCAGGGACTGAACCCATGTCTCTAACGTCTCCTGTATTGGCAGGCGGGTTCTTTATCACTAATACCATATGGAAAGCCCCTGAAATCTCCTCATGTGAGACTTATGAAAATCTGGAATGGTATTTTCCTCAGATTTGGGGTCATTTAAAGATGAAGGAAATTGGCTTAAACTGTGGAAAAAAGAAAATGAATTCTTTTAAGCCAGCTTATTCAACAAGTTCATTTGTAATAGATAACCACTGTTAGCTACAATTAATAACCATTAATTTGCACAATCATCTACAGTTTGTCTCCCAGGAGCAAAACTTAGGATACATGAGTTGCCATGAGACTTGCAGGAAAGAAAGAAGACCCAAGTATTCCATTCACTTGCAACCTCTTAATGGCAAATAAATAATATCTTCTTCATGCTTCAAATGTAGTATACTAATGAACTGCAGGTTGACAGATGTCTGAAGACCTGAAAAGCTGGAATCTGGGAAAAGAAAACTGGAAACCTAAGCAGTCTGTGTAACAAGCTACAGTTGACTGACAAGTATTGATTAAAATCTTGTATAAGTTCTCCTTAGAGCACGCTAGAGACCTCGTGAGAGACATTAGACTTATCACTTTAAAAGCTTTCTGGATGCTGTATCAAATGTAGAACAAGAATGCCTTCCCACAGCCGTAATCACATTAGACAGATAGGGCCAAATACAAAGACAGAGTAAGGCAAGGGGATGGTTACAGGGCAAGAAGTCGACAAAACTAATAAATAATTACTCCTTAGGAAAATGGGGATTACAGTCTCCTGGTTAATTAAGGAATCTCGTAATAAATAACAACATGTGTCCCAAAGTAAGTCAATCACCATCTAGTACAAGGTTCAGGTCAAATCCATTCTGACACCTATTTTTGGAAAGTTTTATTGAAACAGCCACATTCACAGTTTACACTCACTCTTTTCATACTACAACAACAGAGTTGAAGAGCTGGGACAGAAATCTTATAATCCACAAAGCATGCACAAGGAGGTTTCATGCCTTTTGGACATAATTCACAGATTTGTTAGGAATGGATATTACAGAATCATAGATCTTTTATCATTGATAAAAAATTTAAAAAAATATTTATTATCTGGCCCTCCACCAAAAAAGTTTGCCAACCTCTGACCTACTGAGAGGTCATATCAAGATGGAATGATGCAATTGATACATTTTATCTGAAAGGGCAAAATAAATAATTCTCTACACACTTCCAATTTTCCTTGAAAGAAATCTCCATGCTAGATTAATTGAAATGTCAGTGCTGAGTTCTAGTGGAACATGGCAGATGGGCACATGCATTTTATCTCCCCAACACAAGTAATCTATCAAGTTTTTAACTCCTAAAGTAAACCATAAGGGCCATCAGTGGATGAAGGGTTTAACCTCTTTTCTGTAAGTCAGAAAGTGAGGATAAAAGGACAGGCTAAAGAAACAGGGCAAATGAGGCTGCCTCAGAGTGGCAGGTAAGTTTTTGACTTAGTTACCTTCAAAATCTTCAACTCCTGCCAAGCAGAACTCCAACAAGAATCCAGAATTGAAGACGATGTATGGGGCAGAGAATGGGATTAAGGAGTGACTGAAAAAGAAAGTATTAACCAGAAGTCTCTATACAAGAGAGTCCCAAAACAGCTCCTTACTACTGGCATGATTTTGAGTAAGTTGTAGAGTTGAATGCAATGCTAAAATTATCTCTGATCCACATCACTGCTTTTACTTTCTGTTTGGTCTTCCTTCCCTCATGCTTACCCCCTTATAAGGGTTTCCTCAAACAGCAGTCTCATTCTTTGAGTGGCTTAAAGTTATGATCACTTTATTAGAGAGAAATAAATAAGATCTATGCATGCTTAATAGTTGTGGAGTGAACAATATTTTTTAAAGAATACATTAACATATAATTATATTACAATAAAATGTGCCCATTTAAGAGTATAGTTTGATGTGAACAACATCAAAATTAAGATATAGAATGTTATTACTTCCAAAAGTTCCTTTGTGGGCCTTCACATTCAAGCCCTCCATCCCCAACAACCAAAGATATGATCTCCATTATTACAGACTAGCTGTGCCTGTTCCAGAACACACTACTACTCTCCATCTGGCTTTATCGCCTCTGTAAAAAGTTTCTGAGATTCAGTCATGTTGATGCTTGCTGCATGCATCACCAGTTGTTGTTTATGGCTGAGAAATAGTAAATGACATGTGTATCTATGTGTATACACACGTGCACACACAAATACAAATACACACACACCTACCTAGGAGTAGAATGCTAGGTTAGTTGGTAAGTATACATTTAACACTTTTAGAAGGTACCATACTTTTCCAAAGCACTTATAACATCTCACATTCCCAACCAGCAGAGTATGAGGCTCCAGTTGTTCTACTTCCTTGATAGCACTTGGTATCGTCAGTCTTTACCATTTTAGCCGTTCTAGTGGGTATATAATGGTATCTCATTGTGCTTTTCATTTTCATTTCTCTAATGACTAATGATATTTAAGCCTTTTTTCTGTATATCTCACTGAAGTGTCTATTCAAATCTTTTGTCCACTTTTCTGGATTACCTTACTATTGAATTGCAAGCACTGTTTAAAAATTACAGATACAACTCTTTGGTCGGATATACATGAACTACAAACATTTTCCCCAGCTTGTGGCTTGCCTTTTCAACTTTGCTCTAGTCCACTTTATCCATATGTCTTATATAGTTAGTGCTTTCTGTGTCCAGCCTGAAAAACTTGACCTAGAAAATTCAAAGATTTTCTCCTAAGTTTTCTTCTGTAAGTTTTATACCTTTGGCTTTTACATTTAAGCCTGTAATCTATTGTGAGACTTTGGTAGGGGAGGGGGTGCTGTATATATATATATATATATATATAGCCACCAGGGAAGCCCCTATATATATATATATATACACAGAGAGAGAGAGAGAGAGAAAGATCAATTCTTTTCCATATGCATATCTATCACTATTTGTTGAAGATCATCCTTCCTGATTAATTCTTTATGTGGTGTATGTTTTCATTTTGATGAATGCTTGAATTCATTTATTTCCGCTTGTTTTCAATATTAGGATTAAAAAACTTAAATCAGACACACACACACACAGAAGACTATCCTTTCAACCCTGAATTACCTTGGCACCTCTGTAGAAAATAAACTGGCTATATATGTGTGGGATTGTATTTATGTTTTTAAAATTTTTCTATATATTATGATGTTTTGACATCTTAAAAACCTTTCTGGCTGGAGAGAGACTACCCATCCCAGAGCTAGCCAATTCTTGTGCATGTGTGCTAAGTCATCCCAGTCATGTCCAACTCTGTGCGACGCTATGGACTGTAGCCCACCAGGTTCCTCTGTCCATGGGATTTGCCAAGCAAGAATACTGGAGTGGGTTGCCATGCCCATGACCAGGGGATCTTCCTGATCCAGGGATAGAACCCACATCTCTTATGTCTCCTGCATTGACAGGTGGGTTCTTTACCACTAGTACCACCTAGGAATAGACAGCAAAAGGCTCAGCAGGGAGCATGCCTTTGATATGCAAACTAACCAATCAGAGACCTACCTCCTCCATCTGCTTTAAAATTCACGGAGTCAGGTAGGGCAACTAGCAACCACTCCTATAGCTCACTAGCGACCACTCCTATAGCTCAAATCTCCCTGGAATTATTCAAATTAGCCAGTCTGAAACTGTTTGTCTTACCCTTCTTAGCCTTCTGCGGAAACCTTACTAAAGGCGCTAGCCTCTAATTTCCCCTCTCTTCTCCTTTCTGCCTCCTGAGAGGCTCCCCCATGTAATGCCGTGTGGCGATTCATGGTCCTGTTTCTAGATATATGAGTATAATAAACTGTTTTTCCTGAGCTTCTCCGAGTCCCCTCTTGCGGCCACAACTACCTATCACAGAAAGAACACAGAACAGGGCCTGTTCCTGAACTCTCTATTCTATTCATTGTGCTGTATGTCTATCCTAAAACCACTGTCTTCATTACTGCAGCTTTAGCATAAGTGTTTAAATCAAGTGGTCTACACCCTGAAACTTTGCTCTCCTTTTAATAAAGGACTCAGTTTAAGTCTTCTGCATTAACACATAAATTTTAATCAGCTATCAATCTTTGGGACTTTGAGTAGGATTGCACTGAATCTAAATCTAGAAAGCCTTCTGTATGTCTTCTTTGGAGAAATGTCTATTTAGATCTTTGGCCCATTTTTTGATTGGGTCATTTATTTTTCTAGAGTTGAGCTGTAGGAGTTGCTTGTATATTTTTGAGATTAGTTGTTTGTCGGTTGCTTCATTTGCTATTATTTTCTCCCATTCTGAAGGCTGTCTTTTCACCTTGCTAATAGTTTCCTTTGATGTGCAGAAGCTTTTAAGTTTAATTAGGTCCCATTTGTTTATTTTTGCTTTTATTTCCAATATTCTGGGAGGTGGGTCATAGAGGATCCTGCTGTGATGTATGTCAGAGAGTGTTTTGCCTATGTTCTCCTCTAGGAGTTTTATAGTTTCTGGTCTTACGTTGAGATCTTTAATCCATTTTGAGTTTATTTTTGTATATGGTGTTAGAAAGTGTTCTAGTTTCATTCTTTTACAAGTGGTTGACCAGATTTCCCAGCACCACTTGTTAAAGAGATTGTCTTTAATCCATTGTATATTCTTGCCTCCTTTGTCAAAGATAAGGTGTCCATATGTGTGTGGATTTATCTCTGGGCTTTCTATTTTGTTCCATTGATCTATATTTCTGTCTTTGTGCCAGTACCATACTGTCTTGATAACTGTGGCTTTGTAGTAGAGCCTGAAGTCAGGTAGGTTGATTCCTCCAGTTCCATTTTTCTTTCTCAAGATCACTTTGGCTATTCGAGGTTTTTTGTATTTCCATACAAATTGTGAAATTATTTGTTCTAGCTCTGTGAAGAATACTGTTGGTAGCTTGATAGGGATTGCATTGAATCTATAAATTGCTTTGGGTAGTATACTCATTTTCACTATATTGATTCTTCCAATCCATGAACATGGTATATTTCTCCATCTATTAGTGTCCTCTTTGATTTCTTTCACCAGTGTTTTATAGTTTTCTATATATAGGTCTTTAGTTTCTTTAGGTAGATATATTCCTAAGTATTTTATTCTTTTCGTTGCAATGGTGAATGGAATTGTTTCCTTAATTTCTCTTTCTGTTTTCTCATTATTAGTGTATAGGACTGCAAGGGATTTCTGTGTGTTGATTTTATATCTTGCAACTTTACTATAATCATTGATTAGTTCTAGTAATTTTCTAACAAACACATGAAAAGATGCTCAACATCACTCATTATCAGAGAAATGCAAATCAAAACCACTATGAGATACCATTTCACACCAGTCAGAATGGCTGCGATCCAAAAGTCTACAAATAATAAATGCTGGAGAGGGTGTGGAGAAAAGGGAACCCTCTTACACTGTTGGTGGGAATGCAAACTAGTACAGTCACTATGGAGAACAGTGTGGAGATTCCTTAAAAAACTGGAAATAGAACTGCCTTATGATCCAGCAATCCCACTGCTGGGCATACACATTGAGGAAACCAGAAGGGAAAGAGACACGTGTACCCCTATGTTCATCGCAGCACTGTTTATAATAGCCAGCACATGGAAACAACCTAGATGTCCATCAGCAGATGAATGGATAAGAAAGCTGTGGTACATATACACAATGGAGTATTACTCAGACATTAAAAAGAATACATTTGAATCACTTCTAATGAGGTGGATGAAACTGGAGCCTATTATACGGAGTGAAGTAAGCCAGAAGGACAAACACCAATACAGTATACTAACGCATATATATGGAATTTAGAAAGATGGTAACGATAACCCTGTATACGAGACAGCAAAAGAGACACTGATGTATAGAACAGACTTATGGACTCTGTGGGAGAGGGAGAGGGTGGGAAGATTTGGGAGAATGGCATTGAAACATGTGAAATGTCATGTATGAAACGAGATGCCAGTCCAGGTTCAATGCACGATGCTGGATGCTTGGGGCTGGTGCACTGGGACGACCCAGAGGGATGGTATGGGGAGGGAGGAGGGAGGAGACAAAAAAAAAAAAAAGAACTATGTTTTTAAAAGAAAATTTGTAAAAGCTATCAAAATATTTAAAAAAAATAAAATAAATCTAGAAAGCGATATTTTGAAATCATGTATTTGTAACTTTTTATTGATTTTGAATTTTTAAAATTCATACTTAAATTTAAACTTTGTGTTCTAGAACAGCATGCAATTATCATTAACCTTGAAAACATAAGAGTAAAGGTACAACTAGCAAACTATGGAAAATGGAGTGATAGAGAAGAGGAAAGAGTGGGAATATTAATATCTTCACCTTTAACGTAGGGAATCAAGAGATACTGTTTAGAATTGATAAAACATGGATGGGGGCTTGCACACAACATTTAAAATTACAAACACGAGAAAAAGAAATTTAACCTAACAGACATATAATACTTATCACAATTCTAACACAGCAAAAGCAGATTTTTTTTTCCACCTAAAACTGGGTCTATTACACTCGCTTCCCCATGTCAGTAAAGAGAATCATCTACCCAATTTTTAAAGCCAAAAGCCAAGGAGTCACTCTTGATTCTTCTCTTTCCCATCCCCATGTTCACTTCCCCTACATTTTTTTTTCATATAGTCTAATCCCCTGCAATCTGAGCAACAATATCCAGTTGCCTCCATGCAGATGTTTAATGGGTACAGACTAAACATTTGTATATTATAATTCTCCTCTTAGAACCTGTTCTTCACTAAAATTTCTGTAAATCACTAATTAGCACCACCATTCACCCATAGTTACTCCAGCCAGAAACTTAAAAATTGTATGTCTGTTCTTTTTGTCTAACCTCTTACATCTATCGACAAACTCTTTTAGCTACACCTGCAAAATATGTCTCAAATTCAATGATTTCTTATCACCTCTACTGCTACCACTCTAACCCAAGCCATCAGAGCTCTTGACTAGACCAATGCCTGACACATGTTGAGTTCTCAACTTGAATGAATGAGCATCCATGAGCAAACTCAGTCAGTTCTTCCTTCAAAAGATATCTCAAATCTAACCAGTTCTCTTTGCTGTTACTACGCTAGTCCTATCAACCATCATACAGAAACCAGACTACTATAATCAGCTATAGAGAAACCTATTAGAGGTTTCTCTAATAGGTTAGAAACCTCTAATAGGTTTCTCTATCTCTACCCTTGCCTCCTATACCCTGTTCCCACAGCAGCCAGAAAACTTCCTTTCAAATTTCAATACTACTAATCCATACTACTAATCCCCATTCCCTTCTCAGAACCCTCGAGTAGCAGCTCATCACACAGAAAACAAAATGTTTATTTTTAGCCATAGGAAACAATGGCCTCATAACCTGACTCCTCCTATCTCTCTCATCTTATCTCCTATAAAACTCTCTTTGTTGTTCACTCTGGTTCACCATATTGGCCTTCCTGTCCTTCACTGAACACACCATATTCATTCCTGCTTTTACATTTGATGTACATCCAACCTGAAATTTCTTTCTCCAATATTCACATGTCTTGATTACTTCTTTTAGGTCTCCACTCAAATGCCACCTCCTGAGAAGTCTTAGATAGAGAAATATTTATCTCCCTATAGACATGGATATGGATATATCTCTTTCTCGGTATTATATATTAGCTATATATAGAGAAGATAAATATAGATACGTATATGTATATATGTGTATAGGTATATACATACATACATAGTTATATCAAAATCGACTCCCAATCCCAATCATTTTCTCTTACCCCCTTTGTTTTAGGCATAAAAATAAGGCAGTATTATATATCTGTCTCACAAGGAAAATGAAAGCTCCATAAAGGCAAGGATTTTCTGCGTCTTGTTCAATAATACTCGGTCAGGGAGATGGAAGGGAGATTCTGGAGGGAGGGGACATGGGTACATCTATGGCTGATGTTTGACAGAAAACAACAAAATTCTGTAAATCAATTATCTTTCAATTAAAAATAAATAAAGTGGCAAAAAAAACCACTGTGTCAGAGTCAAGAAAAGTCCTGCCATCAGCACTACTATTTGCTGAGTAAATTAATAGATGAATGAATGATCAAGTCCTTCAAGTCTTAACTCATTGGTCTCACCTCCAACTGCTTTTTTCCCATACAATTAATTTTTTTAAGATCTTAATTTTTAGAGCAGTTTTAAGTTCACAGCAAATTGAGAGGAAAGTACCTAAAGTCCCCATGTATCGTCTGCCCCTATGCACATATAGCCTCCTCTGTTACCAACATCCCCACAACAGTGGTGCATGTGTTAGAACTGATGAACTTATGTTGACACAACATTACTACCCAAAGCCCACAGTGTACACTAGGGTTCACTCTTGGTGTGGAAAATCCTTTCTAATAGCACTTGGGAGGCTATTTTTATATATGTATAAAATATCATTTTCATTTTTTATATGAATTTGTGAATCTGTTTACATCCAGCTTCTTTTCATTTCTCTAAGATAACAAGCTTTTTCCTACTTCAAGTGCCTTTACATTTGCTGTTCCTTTTACATTAAAAAAAACCTGTTCATGGCTGATTCATATCAATGTATGGCAAAAACCACTACAATGTTGTAAAGTAAGTAGCCACCAATTAAAATTTAAAAAAAAAAAAAAATCTGTTCCCAGACATTTCCAAAACTAGGTACTTTTAGATTCCAGGCCAGATGTCACCTCTACAGGAAGTCCCTCTGTAACCACCCATGCAATGGCAAGTTAATACTCAGCCAAATCATACTCACTTACATTAATACAATCATGGCATTTGTTACTGTCTCCTCACTCCTATGAACTTTATAAATGCCAGGGCCTAGTTTACTTGTTCATTGCTAACTGCCCACCACCCTAATCCCAATTTAGAACAGTGACTAGCTAGCAGGTACTCAGTAAATATCTGCTGGATAAACTCTGGAAGAATGGAGGATCCTGATATAGCTATGCAAGAAGAGAGACAGGAAGGAGATGTCAACATAGGTAAGCTACATTCCCTGTCCATCAGAGCAGGAAGTTAATAGATAATACCTATACTGGTGAATCAAAAAATATTACTATGTCTCACTTGTACGTGGAGTCAAAAAAACAAAACAAAACAAAACAAAAAACTTATAGATACAGAGAACAGATAGGTAGGTATTCACCAGAGGCAGAAGACTGGGGAGGAAGTAAAGATGGTCAAGTGATACAAATTTCCAATTTATAAGAATTAAATAATTCCTGGGATGTAACGTACAGGATGGTGACTATAGTTAACAACATGTATATATGAAAGTGATAAAATAGATCTTAAATGTTCTCATCACAATAAAAAACATTATAGTTACGTGTGGTGATAGATGTTAATTAAACTTATTGTGATGATCTATCAAATATACACCTATCAAATCATTATGTTGTACATCTAAAATTATCACAGCATTAAATGTTATTTATATTTCCATTAAAAAGAAATATTACTACAGACAGATTATTTAGAGATGCTGTAATTTTTTAAAATCTAATTCAACAATTATCACTAATGAAAGGTATTCATTCAATCATTCATTCATTCACACATTATACTACAGCTGCAGCATAGAGCACACGCTCAAGGAGCCTGACGTCTAACTAGACACAGGAAATTAACCCCAAAATTAACAGAATTAGTTTTCTGTATGATAAAGAAGGAACACAAACTAGTTTCAAGGGGGTAAGAAAGAAGGGAGTGACATTTAATCCAAGTTCTAAAGGATAAATAGAAATTCAGTAGCTAGGGGGAGACTTCTGGTCTAGGTCCAGGAACTTATATAGCCAAAGGCCCTGAAGTAAAAATATGGTAAAGTCTGTGAGTTTGAATTTCATCCTGAGGAAAAGGAGGGCCAGGGTCTAAAACTGGCGAATAAGAGATTAAGCTGCCATTTCCCTGGTGGTTCAGAGAGTAAAGAATCTGCCTGCAATACAGGAGTTCCAGGTTTGATCCCTTGGTCGGGAAGATCCCCTGGAGAAGGGATTGGCTACCCACTCCAGTATTTTTGCCTGGAGAATTCCATAGACAGAGGAGCGTGGTAGGCTGCAGTCCATGGGGTCTCAAAAAGTCAGACACAATTGAGCAACTAACACTCCCTAGAAAAAATATAACACTCTGGTTCCTGTGTAGAAAATAGAAGCTGGCAGATTAAAGACTGCAGACAACCTTGGAAAAGAGATCATGGTAATGTGTACAAGAGTAGTTGTAGAGAAGCTAGAGAGAAGTGAGCCAATGCAGACCTTCAGGTGGTAGAATAAGCAGAACATGGTGGTAAATGGGATGTGGGGTCAGAGATGATGACACCATGGCACCTGGGACTGCTGAGTGGTTGGTGAGATTATTTACTAAGGTTGAAAAACACAGAGTAAAGCAGGTTTGGGGGAAGATAATGCACTCAGGTATAGATACACAAGATTTCAGACACCAAGTAGAGGTGCCCATAAGATGCGGGTCTGGTGCTCAGGAGAAAGGAAGAGGCTGGAGATGGAGTTCTGAGAAAAATTAACACAGAGATGCCAATTGAAGCCATGAGAGTGGAGGGGATCATTCCACAGGCAACCATAAAGTGAGATAAGAAAAGCTCAAGCCCGCAGAATGCTGTAGAAATCTAAAGTTAAACATGATTAAATAATTTTAACCTTTATACAGTATTCCTTTTTTGTTCACAATTAGACATGAAGTCAACTTCTCTACAGAGCACCCAGTGCATATCCTAGCAGCCTGAAGCCCAGTTTGGCTTTCTTCATTATCATCATTTTGGGTTTGACAACTCATTAAATCACCCTGCTAAGTGCTCACTAATGTGGGATTCATCAAAAATGAATCAAATCATTCTACAACTAAACATCAAATGCAAACTCAAAAATATGATTCACATTTTTAAGAGGTCTATAATTACCAACATAAAATAGAGCCTCTTCCTGCTAATATAGTACTTTTAAAAAGTAGATAAACTGCAATTTGATGTGGTGCCTAGCTGCTTATTTCGCTCAACCCTTAATTCAATTAGAAACATACATATTGTGAATCAAATTAAATCCAACAGAGATGAAGTAATAATTGGTGAACCTGTCTGAAACTGGTTTATTTGCTATCAATATTACAAATTTTGAGAACTTTTGTAAGAAAACTTAGCCTGCTCCTCTTCTTTGACTCATAACCATTGGTGATATTCCGATTACGCCAATATAGAAATAAAACTGGATCCCATATATAAGCCAGAGCCCATCTATTACAATATCTGACACCCCATAAGAGAGTCTACACAGAAGAATATAAACATTTCTGACATAGCAGTAAATATGTACATATGTGTACAGTATGCATGAAACATATACTGACAGTTTGGTGTATATCTTCCACACAAAACAAAGACACAGAGATTATCTCTGAAAAACAGAAGTAGGAATGGGGGAAGAACACTGGAGGAAGACTTTTTACACGGCAACCCACTCCAGTACCCTTGCCTGGAGAATCCCATAGAGAGAGGAGCCTGGTAGGCTGCAGTCCATGGGGTCACAAAGAGTGGGACACGACTGAGCGACTTCACTTTCACTTTCAATCTATAGTGTGCTAACTTTTATAATGCAAATGCATCCTGGTTTCCCTTATGTTTAAAAACGAGGTGTGAGAACTGATGCCACTGATATCTTTCTTAGGGACTCAGGGGACATTACACCCAGTAACACCTCAGCCCCCTGTGGACAACTCACTGATGCGATGGCCCCACACATCAAATGCTAAGCTGGTGAACAAAAGTTATGTCCCCCTCAGGTAAACGTATTATAGATTTTATGTTATGAATTCACATCTTCTCCATCAATTTCCATTCCAAGTGCTCTTGTTCATTACAGTTCATAGTTCAGTTGTCAGTTTAATTTTGTGCTCCTTTGTAGGTATCCGCAATAATTACAGTGTTTAATGCTGTACCTTAAGGGTGAGTTTAACAGAGCAGTTTAAATGCATATGTTCCGGCCATTCTCTGACTCCCACACCACCTTTGTGCACACACTCCATCCCCCCCACCCCCACACACACACAAGCATATGCACTAACTGTGTTATAGATGGTATCTTTCATCTTACTAGCTATTTTCCCATTACCTTCTACAGTATCTCACGATGACATTATTATTAATGCTACAGTAAAGAGCTAATATATGTGGTAAAAATACACGCACTATAATGAATCAAAATGACAAACCTACCCACCAGACTTCCAGAATGAGTAGTCATTCTAACCAGATAACGGGTTTTGCTTTTTTGTTTCTTGAGTGTACTGTAAAAGGGGGGAGTAGCACTGGGGAAAACATTCATAAAAACAAGGGAAAATAAAAGCAAATGTTCAGGTCATTGAGAACAGAAAGGAAGCTTAGCGAGAAAATCTGTATCAAGTAACATGATAATTCATTGGTTCTATATGGAGTCTTCTTAACTTGAAGTTCCCTGAAACATGTAGCTCAGTTTCACATGAATAAAATATCTAAACCATCACCATGGATAGTCTTTCCAGAATTTATTTTGCAGAAAAGGGGTGGGTTTGTTTTCATATTTTGCTTTTTGTTGCTATTATTGCTGATGATCTTATACAACTCTGGCATCTTTAAAATTCTGATAGAAGTTTTGGTTTACAAAATGAGGTATAGCGCATTCAATTGATTTTCATGTTCCTTATTTTTATTAGGAAAATGTTATTTCTAACCTTCTATTTCTTGTATTTTTTTTTTGTTTGCATTCCTTGGGGATGTACTCATGAGGCTGTACATCCTTATTAAAAATAAAATAAAGGCCAGGGATGAAAAGGAGATTACAATAGAAAATGGAAAGCTACAGCTAATCAGAATGTTAGAGCAAGAATGAAATTTAGGGTTAGAAGAGACATTAAGAGTTTGGATTCTGACTACCTGGATTCATTTAACAAACTGCAGAGCCTACAAGCTATACAATGTTTGGCAGGCTGCTTGCCATTCTTACACCTCAGTTTCCTTAATAGTAAAATAAGCATAATAATAATAGTTAGTCCTTTGAAGACTCTTGTTAAGAATAAATAGAATACAATAGGGCATGGCATATAGTAGATGTCTAATACATATGAGCTTTTAGTAGTAGTACAAAACAGGAAACTAAGGCCCAGAGAGATTAAGTGCTTCCTCTGAGATAATTTAATTGGCCTGATGGCAGAATATTATTAAAATGGGTCCTCTAATTTTTGTATGTTTCTTTTCCATTTAGAACACTTTATCTGTAGTCTGGAGAAATTATTTTCAAAGGAAAAAGTGATATAGCAGAAATCCTTCAGATAAGCATAGCCTAGATTTAAAAGAAGGAAAAGAGGAATTTTCACACACACACACCAAAATAAGAAGCAAAATGTATGGATGGAGGGTGGGTGAGAAGTGACACAAACACAAAACCTCCAATTACGACTTTTTATTATGACACAATTCATTAGAGCATAATTAAATTTCTTATTAAATGATTAATCATAAGGTTAGAAGAAAAGGTCATGTTGAATGTTAGTTATTCATCCTTTAAAGAATTTCAAAGATGTGAACAGCAGTACTCTCATAGACTGTCAGTTGTTACAAATTAACTCAAACTCTTGAAAGGCACTAGGCATTATCTTTAAAAATTCAAACTACATATATCCTTTTACTAATCAATATAATGTGGAAGAATTTGTCCTACAATTAATTTGCACAAGTGTGCAAAAATGTGCACAAAAGGATGTTTATTGGTGCACTACTGGCAATACCAAATATTGGGGGGAAATCACACATTCATTAGTGGGGAAATTATGATTGCAGTACATTCATGTAATAGAATAAACAAAATGATAACAAAAGTTGTTCTAGATAGAATATTAAATGAAAAGATAAATCAAAGTATACAAGAATCTGTGCCAGAATAACCTGTATCTGCTTTTTAAAACAAAAGATAAAGATACATGAATGTGTTTGCACAAAAAATGCTTCAAAGTTACACAAGAAACTTAACAGCGGTTAGCTCTGGGAAATGGGATTGAGATCAAGAGGACAAGAAGATGGAGAGGAGTAAACATTTAACTTTTCTTCAGTGATATATGAGCTTCCCAGATGGCTCAGCTGGTAAAGCACCTTCCTGCCAATGCAGGAGATGCAAGAGATGCAGGTTTGATCCCTGCATCAGAGAGATTCAGGGAAGATCCCTGGGTTGGGAGAAAGACATGGCAACCTGCTCCAGTATTCTTGTCTGGAAAATTCCATGGACAGAGGAGCCTGGTGGGCTACAGTTCATGGGATCACAAAGAGTCAGACACATATATATACACACATGTACATGTATATATTTATATACTATATAAAGTTTATATATTATATATATATAATTTTTAGCATATATATATATGATTTTTAAGTTGAAAGAAAACAATGTTACAATAAATAAAAGATTATGAAGAAACAGTTCATCAGGCATAACGGAGAACAAATTTAAGAGTAGAGAACTTATATACAGCAGAATTCTTACCTGACACTTAGCACTACAGTATTTGGCGATTCGGCATTGAGAGCATCGCATCAGCTTTTCCTTCCTATTAAAGAATAAAAATAAAGTTAAAAAATAAAGTTCACATTAGGAAATGAATGAGAATCATATATGGCTGAAGAAAGAATGAAAACGTAAGTCAGCACGCTGACACCAAGATGTTCTACTCACTCCATCTGTATAGTCCATGAGACTTCAATTTTCACAGTGGTGAACATCTTCTTTTAGTGTGAAACTAGTGACTTTTTAAAAATAACTAGTGTTCTTTTTTAAAAATTATGGTAAAATATATGTAACATAAAATGTGCCACTTTAACTATTTTGAAGTGCATAGTTTTAGTGGCATTAAGAACATTCATTAAGTGGCATTAAGAACATTGTGTAACAATCCCCACCACTAATGTTCTTTTTAACATAAATTTAATGAAAATACAGAGATTCCCACTTAGGCAAAAAAAAAAAAAATCACTTTAATAGAGTTTTTAATCTCTGCATATGAAATTCAGAATCCAGTCTATCAACTAACTCAAAGTATCCTATGCCTTTCAAATATAAAAACTGTCCAAGTTTAAATTTATCATATAGGTTAATTGTAATATACTCTTTCTAGGAAATGATTTTTAATTCCATTAAATTCAATTACTACTTTCAACATGCTAAATTGGGATACACCAAAGTTATGTCCCCCTAGGTTGCCTGAGGAAGAAACAGTCAAAACAAAGAAAAACTTTATTATAAAATGAAACAATAAATTTGATGATGAGACTCATAGTGACAAATAACAGACAGGACTGTGCATGCGTGCTAAGTCACTTCAGTTGTGTCTGACTCTTCACAACCCCATGGACCGTAGCCTGCGAAGCTCCTCTGCCCATGGGATTCTTCAGGCAAGAATACTGGAATGGGTTGCCGTTTCCTTCTCCAGAGGATCTTCCCAACCCAGGATCAAACCCCTGCCTCCTGCAGCTCTTGCACTGAAGGCAGATTCTTTACCACTAAGCCACCAGGGAAGCCCACATTATAAAATAAAAACAATAAATCTGATGATGCAATTCATAGTGATACATAACGGACTATAGATGCATTCAAGGTGGCCAAGAGCATTAAAAGTCAAACTATAATACTAATATCAGTGATGAAACAAGAAGAAATCTTTCTGAGCACTTCTGATGTGCCAGGTATGGTTCAAACTTCTTTATATCTATTGACTCACTTCAGACAGTTCTGTAAGTAAACAGTTTTATTACGCTCATTTAAGAGATAAGAAGTAGATGATCAAGGAAACACACCATAAAGTGCAATGCGGTAGGTGACACTGAACGGGTAAGAACAAAAACCACAGAGAATCAAAACATGAACATATCAGGTACCTCATTCACAGGAGAACGGAGTGAGATATGGAACATATAACATGGGGAGAGGTTAAAGGTCTAAATAAAGCAAAGTCAAAACACCTCCTTCCCCCAAGTGTAGAATTATAGCTGTCAGAAATCAATATCCCAAACAACAACCCAAATCCAAACAAGATGGCCTTAGAGTCCTTGTTTTTAATGATCATACTCCACTACCACTATTAGACAAAACTGGATCAGAGCAAAATCCACCCACGGGCAATTGATGAGACACACTTCAAATAAAAGAACACGCAAATCTGGAATGAGAAGAATATGATGGGCAAATAGTTACATTAATATTAAAATTTAATTAATACTAATAGAAAAAAGCCTATGTCACTATATCAGTATCAGAAAAAAAAAAAAGATATTAAGGTTAAAAATATTACTGGAGATGAATAAGTCAATCCACAAAGATTAAGAGAGTCCAACCACCTGGTACTAGTACCCAGCAAAAAGTGTACCCAGTCTAAAAATATGTAAAGTAAAAGTAATAGATCTAAGATAAAAATGAGGAATACATAACAAATTAATACAAGTAAAGCCTTTAAAATAGTACCTGGAATATATTAAGTACCATACCAGTATATCACCATAACAGTTATCACTATAACAAGTCTTTTTCAAGAAGTCATAGATCAAGCAGATGAAGAAGCAGCAGCTCTACAATTATTTGATTTCATGTAATACAGACCCTTGCACTTTTTATATGCATGTGTATTCACACACTCTCTTCAGGCACTCACTGACATTTTACAACATATGCCCACATACTAGGCCACAGAGCAAATCTCAAAAATTACAAAGAATCAATATTTTATATATATATATATATATATATATAATTTTCTCCAACAATAAAAGAATGAGATTAGAAATCAGCATCAAAACCAAGCCAGTAAAATCTCATATTTATGGAAATTTAAAAGCTTACCTCTATATAATTCAATGATCAAAGAATTGTCATGAAAATTAGAAAATAGATTAAATAATTTTAAAAAAGCTAAAAATGTAATCTAAAGTAATACTTAAAGGAACATGTATAGCTTTAAATGCTTACATTGACTGCAGTGGTATAACTTTTTAATCTCTTTAATGGTCCTCGTAAAAAAAAAAAAAAAAAGAGTAAATAGGAAATAGGAAAAACTAACCATCACTCCCCAACCTGGAAAGGTACAACAAAACCAAAAATATTATCAGAAAAAAAAATACTACAGGCTTCAAGAATTGATTACATCAGTATATTTGTGGGAGAAAACAAAGGCAACTTCCAACAGACTTGAAAACAGAAGAAGCTCCAAATTGCCAAAAGATATCCAGCAGAAAGCCTGTCAAGCCAACTAGAGAACTGCCACCAAAATTGGGAGAGAATGCTTTCTGCAAAACACTCCTAAGGACGAGGCCCCTGGGGTGCTTCTGAATCCTGCTTTCCTTAGACGTGGCTCCTCAGATTTCTTTTCATTTCCTTTTTTCTTGTCTAAGTTGTTCAGAGGTTATTTCTGCTGCCTGCAAATAAAGATCTCCAACTATATAAAATGTTTCATCTCAATTTTTAAAAATAACGAGCAGAATCAAAACACCCAAGAAGGTGAGTGATGAACCTGGCAGCAGGTATTAAAACCTCACCTCCCCACTCCATAGCTTTCAACCACAGACTTTTATGAATTTTAGCACAGACTTTCAGCAAAATGAATAGCAAGATGATTCAAAGTACTTGGATAATTTAGTTGCCATTTGATGCATAAAGAAAAATTCTTTAATATGAGTTATTTAAATATTTGGGGTTATTTTTACACATCATATAACTATATAAATAAACGTAACTTCTCAAGTTTAAAAAAAAAAAAAGTCAACTGAATCCAAGAGAAAAGTTGTGTCTTTGACTAGAGGAACCACTGAGCCTTTGAAAAGTTACTGCTTTTCTCTTTGGGGTAAGGTTCAGAGTAATAGCGTATCAGTAAGGTTTCCCTACAGAGAAAAAACTTGGGCAGCAGAGGGAGAGGAAAAGAAGTATTAGAAACACAACCACCAGACAGTTCAAGAAAACATTCTCTTTCTCTTAAAAATCAACATATCATTTCTAATTGAAAAACCCATATTTTTCTTTAAAAAATCAGTAATATACAGGTCAAATAAAAAGCAGAATTAATTAGAAGCCCCTAAATAAAAAGGATCACCTATTCTAGGCATTTCCAGAGGCTAAAACAAGAAATACTGAATGGAAGGTAGAGACAGGCAGATTTTGTTTAAAGGTAAAGATATTTGGGGCAACAGTTCACAATTCAAAAGAAATGCCCTGAGATGGTGGAGTTCTCAGTCTTTTGATATGTTCAAGGAGAATCTGGTATGTACATTTACAGACATGATGTAAAGGAAATTCCAGCACTGCAAAAGAACATGACTTAAGTTTCCTTCTAATTCCAAATTAATTGGTTCTCCTCCTCTTATATAACCAACAAATATAAAATAAATTTGAAGACAAAATTTGGGCATATTATGAGGCCAAATATGATAATCTCAGAGGAGTAGAAAAGTGAGGAAAACAGCTTTCACAGGCTACACAAACATCCTGTTTGCAAACTGATTATCTCAAGAGTGCATCCAGAACTAGAATTTCTGAATGAAAAAGAATCTAAAGAAATAGGTTAGGAATGTATCAGTAACAGCAAAGTGATGAATTTTTATCTACTCTTCCCCTCAAAGACAAATAGTAGTATGCTACCTCTAAACTAGAGAAGATATACTTTTGTATACTAAAATAAATGAAAGTTTTAGATCCCACTGCAAAAAAGTAAAAAAGGGATCCCTTATCACTTGTTCATATAAACTCAGATATGTTATTGAACACAAAGTCAACTCAAAGAAACTTCTCAGCTTGCTCAG
The DNA here is from genome assembly GCF_055505025.1 of Bos grunniens. Lineage (NCBI taxonomy): Eukaryota > Metazoa > Chordata > Mammalia > Artiodactyla > Bovidae > Bos > Bos grunniens. The sequence goes on from NC_141180.1 coordinate 50,111,090, forward strand.
TGCTCCAGAGAAAGTGATTCATGGAGCATAAGTGAAGTCTTCTCTTCCAAGTAACACTTAGCTCATAATTAGTTTCTCCAATAGCCTATGCAACTGAAGTATGGAAAAGAAATAAAACTAAGGCAAAATTAATTGTTCTTCTAGTATACAAGTTAAAAATTCATACTGTTGACTCCTAAACAATGCAGGGCGTAGGGGTGTTGGCCCTACCTGCAGGTGAAAATCTGTTTGTAACTTTATAGTCTGGCCCATGTATCTAAGGTTCTGTATCAACGGATTCAACCAAACTCAGACCAGGTAACACTGTAGAGTGTATTTAGTGAGGAGAAAAAAAAAAAACCCTCTGCATATGAGTGGACCTATACAGTTTAAACCTGCGTTATTCAAGGGTCGGCTATATGTGGATATAGAGGAAACCGGTGTATCTAAGAAATAAAAGAAATAAATTGGAAGACTGAGACTGACATATATACACTACTATATAAAAATAGATAACTAATAAGGATCTGAATTAAATTCACCCATTCTCATCCAGTTTAGTTCACTGATTCCTAAGATGTCGATGTTTACTCTTGCCATCTCCTGTGTGACCATGTCCAATTTACCTTCATTCATGGACCTAACATTCCAGGTTCCTACTCAATACTGTTCTTTACAGCATCCGATTTTACTTTCATCATCAGACACATCCACAACTGAGCGTCATTTCTGCTTTGGCCAAGCCATTTCGTAATTTCCAGAGTTACTAGTAATTGTCCTCCATTCTTCCCCAGTAGCATACTGGACACCTTTCAACCTGGGGGGCTCATCTTTTTATGTCATATCTTATTGCCTTTTTACACAGTTAATGGGGTTTTCGCAGCAAGAATACTAGAGTGGTTTGCCATTCCCTCCTCCAGTGGACCACATTTTCTCCTAACTGTCCACTATGACCCATCCATCTTGGGTGGCCCTACATGGCATGGCTCATAGCTTCATTGAGTTATGCAAGCTCCTTCCAATGACAAGGCAGTGATCCTTGAAGGGTGAATTTAATTCAGATAACCATTGTATCTACTACTGTGGTCAAGAATCACATAGAATAAATGGAGTAGCCCTTACAATCAACAATACAAAATCAACAATACGAAATGCAGTACTTGGATGCAACCTCAAAAAAAAAAAAACGGAATGATCTCAGTTTGTTTCCAAGGCAAACCATTCAACATCACAATAAATCAAGTCTATGCCTCAACCACTGATGGCGAAGAAGCTGATCAGTTCTATGAAGACCTAGAAGACATCCTAGAATTAACACCAAAAAATGATGTCCTTTTCATCATAGGTGATTAGAATGCAAAAGTAGGAAATCAAGAGATACCTGGAGTAACAGGCAAGCTTGGCCTTGGAGTACAAAATGAAGCAGGGCAAAGGCCTAGAGAATTCTGTGAAGAGAATGCACTGGTCATAACAAACACCCTTTTTCAACAACACAAGGGATAATTCTACACATGGACATCACCAAATGGTCAATAGAAAAACCAGATGCATTATATTTTTTTGCAGTCGAAGATGGAGAAGCACTATACAGTCAGCAAAAACAAGACCTGGAGCTGACTGTGGCTCAGATCATCAGTTCCTATCCAATTCAGGCTTAAACTAAAGAAAACAGGGAAAACAACTAGGCCAGTCAGGTATGACATAAATAAAATCCCCTATGATTGTACAGTGGAGGTGATGAATAGATTCAAGGGATTAGAGCTGATAAAAGAGTGCCTGAAGAACTATAGAGAGAGGTTTGTAATATTATACAGGAGGCACTGACCAAAACCATCTCAAAGAAAAAGCAATGCAAGAAGGCAAAGTGGCTGGCTGAGGAGGCTTTACAAATAGCTGAGGAAAGAAGAGAAGTGAAAAGCAAGGGAGAAAGGGAAAGATATATGCAACTGAATGTAGAGCTCCAGAGAATAGCAAGTAGAGCCAAGAAGGCCTTCTTCAATGAACAATGCAAAGAAATAGGGGAAAGCAACAGAAGAGGAAAGATTAGAGATTTCTTCAAGAAAACTGGAGATATCAAAGGAACATTTCATGCAAAGATGGGCACAATAAAGGACAAAACAGTAAAGACCTAATAGAAGCAGAATAGATCAAGAAGAGATGGTAGGAATACACAGAAGAAATGTACAAAAAAAATATTACTGACCTGGTTTGGTCACTCACCTAGAGCCAGACATGCTGGAGTGTGAAGTCAAGTGGGCCTTAGGAAGCACTGCTGCCAATAAAGCTAATGGAGGTGATGGAATTCCAGCAGAGCTATTTAAAATCCTAAACGATGAAGCTATTAAAGTGGGCTTCCCTGGTGGCTCAGATGGTAAAGAGTCTGCCTGCAATGCAGGAGATCTGGGTTCAATCACTAGGCGGAGAAGACCGCCTGGAGGAAGGCATGGCAACCTACTCTAGTATTGTTGCCTGGAGAATCACCATGGACAGAGGTTGGGCTACAGTCCATGGGGTCGTAAAGAGTCAGACACTACTGAGCGACTAAGCACGGCACTTAAAAGGTCACCAAATTTGAAAAACCCAGCAGCGGCCACAGGACTGGAAAATGTCAACCTTCATCGCAATGACCAAGAAGGGCAGAACTGAAGAATGTACAAACTAACAAACAACTGCACTCACTTCTCATGCTAGAAAGGTTATGCTTTCAACCTTTCAACATTATGTGAAACAAGAACTTCCAGATGTACAAGCTAGGTCTAGAAACAGCAGAGGAACCAGAGATGAAACTGCCAACAGTTGCTGGATCATAGAGAAAGCAAATGAATTCCAGAAAAAAACTCAACTTCTGTTTCATTGACTAGGCTAAAGCCTTTGACTGTGCTAAGTTCAGTTCAGTCACTCAGTCATGTCTGACTCTTTGCCATCCCATGGACTGCAGAACACCAGGCCTCCCTGTCCATCACCAACTCCTGGAGTTTACTCAAACTCATGTCCATTAAGTCAGTGATGCCATCCAACCATCTCATCCTTTGTCATCCCCTTCTCCTCTTGCCGTCAATCTTTCCCAGCATCAGGGTCTTCTCAAATGAGTCAGTTCTTCTCAACAGGTGGCCAAAGTATTGGAGTTTCAGCTTCAACATCAGTCCTTCCAATGAATATTCAGGAGTGATCTCCTTTAAGATAGACTGGTTGGATCTCCTCGATGTCCAGGGAACTCTCAAGACTTTTCTCCAACACCACAGTTCAAAAGCATCAATTCTTTGGTGCTCAGCTTTCTTTATAGTCCAACTCTCACATTCATACATGAACGGGAAAAATCATAGCTTGGACTAGAGGGACATTTGTTGGAAAAGTAATGTCTCTGCTTTTCAATATGCTGTCTAGGTTGGTCATAACTTTTCTTCCAAGAAGCAAACGTCTTTTAATTTCATGGTGGAAGTCACCATCTGCAGTGATTTTGGAGCCCAAGAAAATAGTCTCTCACTGTTTCCACTGTTTCCCCATCTATTTGCCATGAAGTGATGGGATGAGATGCCATGATCTTTGTTTTCTGAATGTTGAGTTTTAAGCCAACTTTTTCATTCTCCTCTTTCACTTTCATCAAGAGGCTCTTTAGTTCTTCGCTTTCTTCTGTATGTGTGGTGTCATTTGTGTATTTGACGTTACTGATACTTCTCCCAGCAATCTTGATTCCAGCTTTTTCTTCATCCAGCCCAGCGTCTCTCATGATGTACTTTGTATATAAGTTAAATAAGCAGGGTGAGAATATACAGCCTTGATGTACTCCTTTCCTGACTTGGAACCAGTCTGTTGTTCCATATCAAGTTCTAACTGTTGCTTTCTGACCTGCATACAGATTTGTCAGGAGGCAGGTAAGGTGGTATGGTATTCTCATCTCTTTAAGAATTTTCCATAGTTTATTGTGATCCACACTGTCAAAGGCTTTGGCATAGTCAATAAAGCAGATGTAGATATTTTCTGGAACTCTCTTGGTTTTATGATGATCCAGCGGATGTTGGCAATTTGATCTCTGGTTCCTCTGACTTTTCTAAATCCAGCTTGAACATCTAGAATTTCACAGTTCACGTATTGCTGAAGCCAGGCTTAGAGAATTTGGGCATTACTTTGCTAGTGTGTGAGACAAGTGCAACTGTGTGGAAGTTTGAGCATTCTTTGGCATTGCCCTTCATTGGGACTGGAATGAAAACTGACCTTTTCCAGTCCTGTGGCCACTGCTGAGCTTTCCAAATGTGCTGGCATATTGAGTGCAGCACTTTCATGGCCTCATCTTTTAGGATTTGAAATAGCTCAACAGGTATTCAATCATCTCCACTAGCGTTGTTCGTAGTGATGCTTCCTAAGGCCCACTTGACTTCATATTTCAGGATGTCTGGCTCTAGGTGACTGACCGCACCATCGTGAGATTATCTGGGCTGTGAAGATCTTTCTTGTATAGTTCTTCTGTGTATTCTTGCCACTTCTTCTTAACATCTTCTGCTTCTGTTAGGTACATACCAGTTCTGTCCTTTATTGTGTCCATCTTTGCATGAAAATTTCCCTTGGTATCTATAATTTTCTGAAGAGATCTCTAGTCTTTCCCATTCTGTTGTTTTCCTCTATTTCTTTGCATTGATCGCTGAGGAAGGCTTTCTTATCTCTCCTTGCCATTCTTTGGAACTCTGCATTCAAATGGATATTCTTTCCTTTTTGCCTTTGCCTTTTGCTTCTCTTCTTTTCTTAGCTGTTTGTAAGGCCTCCTCAGACAACCATTTTGCCTTTTTGCATTTCTTTTTCTTGGGGATGGTCTTGATCACTGCCTCCTGTACAATGTCACGAACCTAAGTCCATAGTTCTTCAAGCACTCTGTCTATCAGATCTAAGCCCTTGAATCTATTTGTCCTCTCCACTGTATAATTGTAAGGGATTTGATTTAGGTCATACCTGAATGGTCTAGTGGTTTCCCCTACTTTTCAATTTAAGTCTGAATTTGCCAATAAGGAGTTCATGATCTGAGCCATGGTCAGCTACCAGTCCTTTTTTTGCTGACTGTATAGAGCTTCTCCATCTTTGGCTGCAAAGAATATAATCAGTTTTGATTTCAGTATTGACCATCTGGTGATGTCCATGTGTAGAGTCTTCTCTTGTGTCGTTGGAAGAGGATGTTTGTTATGACCAGTGGGTTCTCTTGGCAAAACTCTACTAGCCTTTGCCCTGCTTCTTCTGTACTCCAAGGCCAAATTTGCATGTTACTCCAGGTATTTCTTCACTTCCTACTTCTGCATTCCAGTCCCCTGTAATGAAAAAGACATCTTTTTTGTGTGCTACTTCTAGAAGGTCTTGTAGGTCTTCATAGAACCATTCAACTTCAGCTTCGTCAGCATTACTGGTTGGGGCATAGACTTGGATAACCGTAATGTTAAATGATGTGCCTTGGAAATGAACAGAGATCATTCTGTCGTTTTTGAGATTGCATTCAAAAGCCTCTTCATGAAAGAGAAAGAGGAGAATGAAAAAGTTGGCTTAAAGCTCAACATTCAGAAAACGAAGATCATGGCATCTGTTCCCATCACTTCATGACAAATAGATGGGGAAACAGTGGAAACAGTGTCAGACTTTATTTTTCTGGGCTCCAAAATCACTGCAGATGGTGACTGCAGCCATGAAATTAAAAGACGCTTACTCCTTGGAAGGAAAGTTACGACCAACCTAGACAGCATATTCAAAAGCAGAGACATTACTTTGCCAACAAAAGTCTGTCTAGTCAAGGCTATGGTTTTTCCAGTGTCACGTATGAATGTGAGATTGGACTATAAAGAAAGTTGATCACCAAAGAATTGATGCTTTTGAACTCTTGAGAGTCCCTTGGAATGCAAAGAGGTCCAACCAGTCCATCCTAAAGGAGATCAGTCCTGGGTGTTTATTGGAAGGACTGATGTTGAAGGTGAAACTTCAGTACTTTGGCTACCTGATGCAAAGAGCTGACTCATTTGAAAAGACCCTGATGCTGGGAAAGATTGAGGGCAGGAGGAGAAGGGGACGACAGAGGATGAGATGGTTGGATGGTATCACCGACTCAATGCACATGGGTTTGGGTGGACTCCAGGGGTTGGTGATGGACAGGGAGGCCTGGTGTGCTGCGGTTCATGGAATCACAAAGAGTCAGATATGACTGAGCAACTGAACGGAACTGAACTGCATTTCAGACTCTTTTGTTGACTGTGATGGCTACTCCATTTCATCTAAGGGATTCTTGCCTACAGCGGTAGATATAATGGTCATCTGAATTAAATTCACCCATTCTAATCCATTTTAGTTTGCTGATTCCTAAAATGTTGATGTTCACTCTTGCCACCTTGTTTGACCACTTCCAATTTGCCTTAATTCATGGACCTGACATTTCAGGTTCCTATGAAATGCTGCTCTTTACAGCGTCTGATTTTACTTCCATCACCAGTCACATCCACTACTGGGTGTTGTTTTTGCTTTGGCTCTGTCTCTTCATTCTCTCTGGAGTTATTTCTCCACTGACCTCCAGTAGCATATTGGGCACCTACTGACCTACAGAGTTCATCTTTCAGTGTCCTATCTTTTTCCCTTTTCATACTGTTCATGGGATTCTCAAGCCAAGAATACTGAAGTGGTTTGCCATTCCCTTCTCCAGTGGACCACAGGGAGATCACACCGAACTGTGGAAAACTCTTAAAGAGATGAGAATACCAGACCATCTTACCTGTCTCCTCAGAAACCTGTATGCAGGTGAAGAACCAGCAGTTAGAACCTGATATGGAACAATGAACTGGTTCAAAATTGAGAAAGGTTCAAACCCACGAAGATGGCAGAGGAATAGGATGGGGAGACCACTTTCTCCCCAACAAATTCATTAAAGAACATTTGAACGCTGAGTTAATTCCACAAAACAACTTCTGAATGCCGGCAGAGGACATCAGGAACCCAGAAAAGCAGCCCATTGTCATCGAAAGGAGATGTTTTATCAACGGTGCTGTAAAGATAGAGAAGTCTTGAGGCTACTGTAAAAATAAGACTGAAAACCAGAAGCAGGAGGCTTAAGTCCAAATCCTGAGAACACCAGAGAACTCCTGACTTCAGGGAACATTAACTGACAGGAGCTCATCAAACGCCTCCATACCTACACTGAAACCAAGCACCACCCAAGGGCCAACAAGTTCCAGAGTAAGACATACCACACAAATTCTCCAGCAACACAGCAACATAGCCCTGAGCTTCAACATACAGGCTGCCCAAAGTCACTCCAAACCCACTGACATCTCATAACTCATTCATTGCACTCATCTCATAACACTTCATTGCACTCCAGAGAAAAGAAATCCAGCTCCACCACCAAAACACCGACACAAGCTTCCCTAACCAGGAAACCTTGAACAGCCACCCGTACAACCCCACCCACAGCGAGGAAACTCCACAATAAAGAGAACTTAACAAACTGCCAGAATACCGAAAGACCATCTCAAACACAGCAATATAAACAAGATGAAGAGACAAAGGAATATCCAGTGGGTAAAGGAACAGGAAAATGCCCATCAAATCAAACCAAAGAGGAAGAGATAGGGAATCTACCTGATAAAGAATTCTGAAATAATGACAGTCAAAATGATCCAAAATCTTGAAAACAAAATGGAATCACAGATAAATAGCCTGGAGACAAGGATTGAGAAGATGCAAGACAGGTTTAATAAGGACCTAGAAGAAATAAAAAAGAGTCAATCAATAATGAATAATGCAATAAATGATATCAAAAACACTCTGGATGGAACTAACAGTAGAATAATGGAGGCAGAAAATAGAATAAGTGAGGTAGAAGATAGAATGGTAGAAATAAATGAATCAGAGAGGAAAAATGAAAACCGAATTAAAAGAAATGAGGACAATCTCAGAGACCTCTGGGACAATGTGAAATGCCCCAACATTCGAAACATAGGAGTCCCAGAAGAAGAAGACAAAAAGAAAGACCATGAGAAAATACTTGAGGAGATAATAGTTGAAAACTTCCCTAAAATGGGGAAGGAAATAATCGCCCAAGTCCAAGAAACCCAGAGAGTCCCAAACAGAATAAACCCAAGGCGAAACACCCCAAGACACATATTAATCAAATTAACAAAGATCAAACACAAAGAACAAATATTAAAAGCAGCAAGGGAAAAACAACAAATAACACACAAGGGGATTCCCATAAGGATAACAGCTGATCTTTCAACAGAAACTCTTCAGGCCAGGAGGGAATGGCAAGACATACTTAAAGTGATGAAAAAAATAACCTACAGCCCAGATCACTGTACCCAGCAAGGATCTCATTCAAATATGAAGGAGAAATCAAAAGCTTTACAGACAAGCAAAAGCTGAGGGAATTCAACACCACCAAACCAGCTCTCCAACAAATGCTAAAGGATATTCTCTAGACAGGAAACACAAAAAGGGTGTATAAATTCGAACCCAAAACAATAAAGTAAATGGCAACGGGATCATACTTATCAGTAATTACCTTAAACGTAAATGGGTTGAATGCCCCAACCAAAAGACAAAGACTGGCTGAATGGATACAAAAATAAGACCCCTATATATGTTGTCTACAAGAGACCCACCTCAAAACAGGGGACACATACAGACTGAGAGTGAAGGGCTAGAAAAAGATATTCCACACAAATAGAGACCAAAAGAAAGCAGGAGCAGCAATACTCATATCAGATAAAATAGACTTTAAAACAAAGGCTGTGAAAAGAGACAAAGGACACTACATAATGATCAAAGGATCAATCCAAGAAGAAGATATAACAATTATAAATATATATGCACCCAACATAGGAGCACGACAATATGTAAGACAAATCGTAACAACTATGAAAGGGGAAATTAACAATAACACAATAATAGTGGGAGACGTTAATACCTCACTCACACCTATGGACAGATCAACTGAACAGAAAATTAACAAGGAAACACAAACTTTAAATGATACAATAGACCAGTTAGACCTAATTGCTATCTATATGACATTTCACCCAAAAACAATGAATTTCACCTTTTTCTCAAGTGCACAGAGAACCTTCTTCAGGATAGATCACATCCTGGGCCATAAATCTAGCCTTGGTAAATTAAAAAAAATTGAAATCATTTCAAGCATCTTTTCTGACCACAATGCAGTAAGATCAGAACTCAATTACAGGGGGAAAACTATTAAAAATTCCAACATATGGAGGCTGAACAACACACTGCTGAAAAACCAACAAAGCACAGAAGAAATCAAAAAAGAAATTAAAATATGCATAGAAACGAATGAAAATGAAAACACAACAACCCAAAACCTGCGGGACACTGTAAAAGCAGTGCTAAGAGGAAGGTTCATAGCAATACAGGCATACCTCAAGAAACAAGGAAAAAGTCAAATACATAACCTAACTCTACACCTAAAGCAACTAGATAAGGAAGAAATTAAGAACCCCAGGGTTAGTAGAAGGAAAGAAATCTTAAAAGTTAGGACAGAAATAAATGTAAAAGAAACAAAAGAGACCATAGCAAAAATCAACAAAGCCAAAAGCTGGTTCTTTGAGAGGATAAATAAAATTGACAAACCATTAGCCGGACTCATCAAGAAACAAAGGGCCTATTATACACAGTGAAGTAAACCAGAAAGAAAAACACCAATACAGTATACTAATGCATATATATGGAATTTAGAAAGATGGTAACAATAACCCTGTGTACGAGACAGCAAAAGAGACACTGATGTATAGAACAGTCTTATGGACTCTGTTGGAGAGGGAGAGGGTGGGAAGATTTGGGAGAATGGCATTGAAATATGTATAATATCATGTATGAAACGAGTTGCCAGTCCAGGTTCGATGCACGATACTGGATGCTTGGGGCTGGTGCACTGGGATGACTCAGAGGGATGGTATGGGGAGGGAAGAGGGAGGAGAGGTCAGGATGGGGAACACATGTATACCTGTGGCGGATTCATTTCGATATCTGGCAAAACTAATATAATATTGTAAAGTTTAAAAATAAAACAAAAAACCTGTGAGACGCAAAAAAAAAAAAAAGAAACAAAGGGAGAAAAATCAAATCAATAAAATTAGAAATGAAAATGGAGAAATCACAACAGACAACACACAAATACAAAGGATCATAAGAGACTACTATCAACAATTATATGCCAATAAAATGGACAATGTGGAAGAAATGGACAAATTCTTAGAAAAGTACAACTCTCGAAAACTGAAGCAGGAAGAAATAGAAAATCTTAACAGACCCATCACAAGCACGGAAATTGAAACTGTAATCAGAAATCTTCCAGCAAACAAAAGCCCAGGTCCAGAGGGCTTCACAGCTGAATTCTACCAAAAATTCAGAGAAGAGCTAATACCTATCCTACTCAAACTCTTCTAGAAAATCGCAGAGGAAGGTAAACTTCCAAACTCATTCTATGAGGCCACCATCACCCTAATACCAAAACTTGACAAAGATGTCACAAAAAAGAAAACACAGGCCAATATCACTGATGAACATAGATGCAAAAATCCTTAACAAAATTTCTAGCAATCAGAATCCAACAACACATTAAAATGATCATACATCATGACCAAGTGGGCATTATCCCAGGGATGCAAGGATTCTTCAATATTCACAAATCAATCAATGTAATACACCACATTAACAAACTGAAAAATAAAAGTCATATGATTATCTCAATAGATTTAGAGAAAGCCTTTGACAAAACTCAACATCCATTTATGATAAAAACTCTCCAGAAAGCAAGAATAGAAGGAACATTCCTCCACGTAATAAAAGCTATATATGACAAATCCTCAGCAAACATTATCCTCAATGGTGAAAAATTGAAAGCATATCCCCTAAAGTCAGGAACAAGACAAGGATGCCCACTTTCACCACTATTAGTCAACATAGTTTTGCAAGTTTTGGCCACAGCAATCAGAGCAGAAAGAGAAATAAAAGGAATCCAAATTGGAAAAGAAGAAGTAAAACTCTCACTGTTTGCAGATGACATGATCCTCTATATAGAAAACCCTAAAGACTCCACCAGAAAATTACTAGAGCTAATCAATGAATATAGTAAAGTTGCAGGATATAAAATCAACACACAGAAATCCCTTGCATTCCTATACACTAATAATGAGAAAATAGAGAAATTAAGGAAACAATTCCATGCACCATTGCAATGAAAAGAATAAAATACTTAGGAATATATCTATCTAAAGAAACTAAAGACCTATATATGGAAAACTATAAAACACTGATGAAAGAAATCAAAGAGGACACTAATGGATGGAGAAATATACCGTGTTCATGGACCAGAAGAATCAATAGAGTGAAAATGAATATATATATATATTTGGGTATATATATATACCCAAAGCAATCTATAGATTCAATGCAATCCCTATCAAGTTATCAACGGTATTTTTCAGAGAGCTAGAACAAATAATTTCAAAATTTGTACGGAAATACAAAAAACCTTAAATAGCCAAAGCCATCTTGAGAAAGAAGAATGGAACTGGAGGAATCAACCTACCTGACTTCAGGCTCTACTACAAAGCCACAGTCATCAAGACAGTATGGTACTGGCACAAAGACAGAAATATAGATCAATGGAACAAAATAGAAAGCCCAGAGATAAATCCACGCACATATGGACACCTTACCTTTGACAAAGGAGGCAAGAATATACAATGGAGAAAAGACAATCTCTTTAACAAGTGGTGCTGGGAAAACTGGTCAACCACTTGTAAAAGAATGAAACTACAACACTTTCTAACACCATACACAAAAATAAACTCAAAATGGATTAAAGATCTAAACGTAAGAGCAGAAACTATACAACTCCTAGAGGAAAACATAGGCAAAACACTCTCCGACATAAATCACAGCAGGATCCTCTATGACCCACCTCCCAGAATATTGGAAATAAAAGCAAAAATAAACAAATGGGACCTAATTAAAATTAAAAGCTTCTGCACAACAAAGGAAACTATAAGCAAGGTGAAAAGACAACCTTCAGAATGGGAGAAAATAATAGCAAATGAAGCAATGCACAAATAATTAATCTCAAAAATATACAAGCAACTCCTACAGCTCAATTCCAGAGAAATAAACAACCCAATCAAAAAATGGGCCAAAGAACTAAACAGACATTTCTCCAAAGAAGACATACAGATGGCTAACAAACACATGAAAAGATGCTCAACATCACTCATTATCAGAGAAATGCAAATCAAAACCACAATGAGGTACCATTTCACACCAGTCAGAATGGCTGCGATCCAAAAGTCTACAAGCAATAAATGAGGAGAGGGTGTGGAGAAAAGGGAACCCTCTTATACTGTTGGTGGGAATGCAAACTAGTACAGCCACTATGGAGAACAGTGTGGAGATTCCTTCAAAAACTGGAAATAGAACTGCCATACGACCCAGCAATCCCACTGCTGGGCATACACACTGAGGAAACCAGAAGGGAAAGAGACACGTGTACCCCAGTGTTCATCGCAGCACTGTTTATAATAGCCAGGACATGGAAGCAACCTAGATGTCCATCAGCAGACGAATGGATGAGAAAGCTGTTGTACATATACACAATGGAGTATTACTCAGCCATTAAAAAGAATACATTTGAATCAGTTCTAATGAGGTGGATGAAACTTGAGCCTATTATACAGAGTGAAGTAAGCCAGAAAGAAAAACACCAATACAGTATACTAATGCATATATATGGAATTTAGAAAGATGGTAACGATAACCCTGTATGCGAGACAGCAAGAGACACAGATGTATAGAACAGTCATTTGGACTCTGTGGCAGAGGGCGAGTGTGGGATGATTTGGGAGAATAGCATTGAAACATGTATAATGTCATATGTGAAACGAATTGCCAGTCCAGGTTCTATGCATGATACAGGATGCTTGGGCTGGTGCACTGGGATGACCCAGAAAGATGGTATGGGGAGGGAGGTGGGGGGGGCGGGTTCAGGATGGGGAACACGTGTACACCCGTGGTGGATTCATGTTGATATATGGCAAAACCGATACAATATTATAAAGTAATTAGCCTCCAATTAAAATAAATAAATTTTTTGTAAAAATTGAGAAAGGAGTACACCAAGGCTGTATATTGCCATACTGCTTATTTAACTTCTATGCAGAGCACATCATGCAAAATGCTAGGATGGATGTGTTACAAGCTGGAATCAAGATTGCCAGGAGAAATTTCAACAACCTCAGATATGCAGATGATAACCACTCTAATGGCAGAAAGCAAAGAGGAACTAATGAACCTCTTGATGAGAGTGAAAGAGGAGAGCAAAAAAGCCATCTTAAAGCTCAAAATTAAAAAAACTAAGACAATGGCATTCAGCCCCATCACTTCATGGCAAGTAGGAGGGGAAAAAGTGGGAGCAATGACAGATTTTCTTTTCGTGGGATCTAAAATCACTGCAGATGGTGACTGCAGCCATGAAATTAGAAGACAACTGTTTCTTGGAAGGAAAGCTATGAAAAACCTAGACAGTTTATTAAACAGAAAAGACATCACTTTGCCAGCAAAGGTCCATATAGTGAAGGCTGTGGTCTTTCCAGTACTCATGTACAGGTGTGAGAGCTGGACACCAAAGAACTGATGCTTTCAAACTCTTGTGCTTGAGAAGACTCTTGAGAGTCCCTTGGACACCAAGGAGATCAAACCAGGCAATCCTAAAGGAAACCAACCCTGAATATTCTATGGAAGGACTGATGCGGAAGCTCCAATACTTTGGGCCCTGATGTAAAGTGCCAACTCATTGGAAAAGACCCTGACCCTGGGAAAGACTGAAAGCAGAAGGAAAAGAGGGTGACAGATGATGAGTTAGTTGGATGGCATCAGTGATTCAAAGGACATGAACTTGGGCAAATTTCTGGAGATGGTGAGGGACAAGGAGACCTGGCATGCTGCAGTCCATAGGGTCACAAAGAGTTGGATATGACTTGGCGACTGAAAAACTACAACAAATAAGGATCTACTGTATAGCACTGGGAACTCTACTCAATACTCTGTAATAGTCTATATAGGAAGAGCATCTAAAAAAAGGGAATACATGTATATGTATAACATTCATTTTGTGATACACCTGAAACCAACACAACATTGTAGATCAACTCAGATCAGATCAGATCAGTCGCTCAGTCGTGTCCGACTCCTTGTGACCCCATGAATCACAGCACGCCAGGCCTCCCTGTCCATCACCAACTCCCGGACTTCACTCAGACTCATGTCCATCGAGTCAGTGATGCCATCCAGCCATCTCATCCTCTGTCGTCCCCTTCTCCTCCTGCCCTCAATCCCTCCCAGCATCAGAGTCTTTTCCAATGAGTCAACTCTTCACATGAGGTGGCCAAAGTACTGGAGTTTCAGCTTTAGCATCAGTTCTTCCAAAGAAATCCCAGGGCTGATCTCCTTCAGAATGGTCTGTTTGGATCTCCTTGCAGTCCGAGGGATTCTCAAGAGTCTTCTCCAACACCACAGTTCAAAAGCATCAATTCTTCGGTGCTCAGCCTTCTTCACAGTCCAACTCTCACATCCATACATGACCACTGGAAAAACCATAGCCTTGACTAGACGGACCTTTGTTGGCAAAGTAATGTCTCTGCTTTTCAATATGCTGTCTAGGTTGGTCATAACTTTCCTTCCAAGGAGTAAGCACCTTTTAACTTCATGGCTGCAGTCACCATCTGCAGTGATTTTGGAGCCCAGAAAAATAAAGTCTGACACTGTTTCCACTGTTTCCCCATCTATTTCCTATGAAGTGATGGGACTGGATGCCATAATCTTCGTTTTCTGAATGTTGAGCTTTAAGCCAACTTTTTCAGTCTCCTCTTTCACTTTCATCAAGAGACTCTTTAGTTCTTCTTCACTTTCTGCCATAAGGGTGGTATCATCTGCATATCTGAGGTTATTGATATTTCTCCCGGCAATCTTGATTCCAGCTTGCGCTTCTTCCAGCCCAGCGTTTCTCATGATGTTCTCTGCATATAAGTTAAATAAGCAGGGTGACAATATACAGCCTTGACGTACTCCTTTTCCTACTTGGAACCAGTCTGTTGTTCCATGGCCAGTTCTAACTGTTGCTTCCTGACCTGTATATACATTTCTCAAACGGCAGGTCAGGTGGTCTGGTATTCCCATGTCTTGAAGAATTTTCCACAATTTATTGTGATCCACACAGTCAAAGGCTTTGGCATAGTCAATAAAGCAGAAATAGATGCTTTTCTGGAACTCTCTTGCTTTTTCCATGATCCAGCGGATGTTGGCAATTTGATCTCTGGTTCCTCTGCCTTTTCTAAAACCAGCTTGAACATCAGGAAGTTCATGGTTCACATATTGCTGAAGCCTGGCTTGGAGAATTTTGAGCATTACTTTACTAGCGTGTGAGATGAGTGCAATTGTGCGGTAGTTGGAGCATTCTTTGGCATTGCCTTTCTTTGGGATTAAATGAAAACTGACCTTTTCCAGTCCTGTGGCCACTGCTGAGTTTTCCAAATTTGCTGGCATATTGAATGCAGCACTTTCACAGCATTATCTTTCAGGATTTGGAATAGCTCAACTGGAATTCCATCACTTCCACTAGCTTTGTTTGTAGTGATGCTTTCTAAGGCCTACTTGACTTCACATTCCAGGATATCTGGCTCTAGGTCAGTGATCACACTATCGTGATTATCTGGGTTGTGAAGATCTTTTTTGAACAGTTCTTCTGTGTATTCTTGCCATCTCTTAATATCTTCTGCTTCTTTTAGGTCCATACCATTTCTGTCCTTTATCGAGCCCATCTTTGCATGAAATGTTCCTTTGGTATCTCTGATTTTCTTGAAGAGATCCCTAGTCTTTCCCATTCTGTTGTTTTCCTCTATTTCTTTGCACTGATCGCTGAAGAAGGCTTTCTTATCTCTTCTTGCTGTTCTTTGGAACTCTGCATTCGGGTGTTTATATCTTTCCTTTTCTTCTTTGCTTTTTGCTTCTCATCTTTTCACAGCTATTTGTAAGGCCTCCCCAGACAGCCATTTTGCTTTTTGGCATTTCTTTTCCATGAGGATGGTCTTGATCCCTGTCTCCTGTACAATGTCACGAACCTCACTGCATAGTTCATCAGGCACTCTATCTATCAGATCTAGGCCCTTAAATCTATTTCTCACTTCCACTGTATAATCATAAGGGATTTGATTTAGGTCATACCTGAATGGTCTAGTGGTTTTCCCTACTTTCTTCAATTTAAGTCTGAATTTGGCAATAAGGAGTTCATGGTGTGAGCCACAGTCAGCTCCTGGTCTTGTTTTTGCTGACTGGATAGAGCTTCTCCATCTTTGGCTGCAAAGAATATAATCAATCTGATTTCAGTATTGATCATCTGGTGATGTCCATGTATAGAGTCTTCTCTTGTGTTGTTGGAAAAGGGTGTTTGTTATGACCAGTGTGTTTTCTTGGCAAAACTCTATTAGTCTTTGCCCTGCTTCATTCCGTATTCCAAGGCCAAATTTGCCTGTTAATCCAGGTGTTTCTTGACTTCCTACTTTTGCATTCCAGTCCCCTATAATGAAAAGGACATCTTTTTTGGGTAAATCAACTATACTCTAATAAAAAATGTTTATAAAAGAAATCAGAGAAGAAAGGGAATTAAATAGTTCCCTTAAATACCAACAACTAGACTACTGTTTAAGGGAACATCTGTCCTTCTTGCCTATCTGAGGGGGGAAAGCATCCTTACTATTCAGAAACTGCCCTAAAATAATATAGGCAGTTGCCAGGTAGAAAGAAGTTCCCTGGAAAGGATATAAAAAAATGAACAAACTCCACTGACTGCCAAATTTCACCCAGCCCAGGCACCTACAGAATCCATTTTAAACTTCCTCTAGAGGACAAAAAAAGAGTGCATCTACAACACATTCACAGGTAATATATTTATTACACAGGGGTTTTCCCTAGTAATACGCCTTGATCTCCTAGAAGTCTCCCAGTATGTCTAGCAGTTGAATGTCTTCTTGAAAGTCCATTCTCACTATGGAAGGTAACTGGCTCACCACTGACCAATCAGCTACAGGCAAAGGCTCGGACACCACAGAAAAGCCAGGTGACCCTCCTACCTGCTGAAGCACACTTATCTGGATGGAGCAGAGCCCAGTATGATCAGAAGGAACACAGAGCCTAGTGTGTGCCTGTGCAGCCTTATTCACAATGAAGATCCCTGCCCAGGGATCTTCTGCATACTGAGTATCTCAAGGACTGAATTTTAATTTGTGGCTGATCACTGCGGAAATGTAGTTTGAAGCTGATTTCTTTGGGAAGAAGTCTGAGCTAAGAAAAAGACCAGAGCACATGGAGTAGAGCCTGTACCACTTACAGTTGCCAAAGAGTGTTGACTTATGGCATGTCTGATTTAGTACACTTGGCTTTTATACAAGTTTTAAGAAAGATTCTCTGAATAGAATTCCTATGAAAGTATTTTTCATATAATTAAGACCCAAGGTGCTCTATGCTGTATGAGAAATAGTGAATATCATGAAGAAACTCTTAAGAATAAAGAATAAAAACTCTCCATCTGTTTTTAAATGGAGAAAGCCAAAATAAATAAGGAAGTCTAAATACAATTTTTAAAACAAACACCACAGAAATATTTATTTACAGAATTTTTATGTTTGTAAACTTCTTTAAAGTCTCAGAATTCATTAGAAACGTTAATGCCTCTTTACCAAGTTCTTGGCTGTTTCTCCCTGAAAATTTCTGAAGCAAAAGAAATTCTACAGTATGAAAAAGAGATTATCCGAAATAAAATCATGTCATTCTATTCAAGGATAATGTAACATCTACTCTGCCCAAATAAAATACACTGGAAAATGCTAAACAAAAAGAACTCCTTTAGGCATAAATATTTATAATAACACATTAAAGGGATACTCCATTTTTGCTTAGAAATGGTAATTGTGCTGGTTTGGGCCCAAAGGCCTTTTTAAAAATTAAAGAGATTCATATCCACCATCCACCTAACTATCCAGTGGTTTTTAATACAAAACAGCAGAGGTGATCAAAATAATATAGATTTACATCACAGGAAACTAGAATCAGTTTGGATTCCTTTTTCTATAGTCCCTATCACTTTATTTCCTATTTCTAATATTTAAAGTCCAAAACAAGAAAATGTAATGGTTAATATTTCAGGAAAAATGAATCTGTGATTCACAGGCACCATCACATCCTCGGAGAAATACAAGTAATTTAAACCCACATTAGCTCTTAGAGAAAAGCACAGCAAAGTATTTGAGACAGGTTAGTCAAGAGAGGCTGACCATCTTACTCGAGAACTTCCGTTTTTCACGGTCTTTGGTCTCCTAAAGCTGTCCCTCTAACATCTGGAACAAGACAAGGATGTCCACTCTCACCACTTTTTTAAACATAGTTTTGGAAGTCCTAGCTACAGCAATCAGAGAAAAAAAAGGAGTAAAGGAGTCCAAACTGGAAGAAGCTCAACTGTCACTGTTCGCAGATGGCATGATAATATACACAGAAGATCCTAAAGATGCTACCAGAAAACTACTAGAACCACCAATGAATTTGGAAATGTTGCAGGTTACAAAATTAACACACAGAGATCTGTTGCATTTCTATACACTAACAACAAAAGATCAGAAAAAGAAACACTTCCATTTACCACCACATTAAAAAGAATAAAATACCTAAGAACAAATCTACTTAAGGAGACCAAAGACCTGTACTCCACTCTAAGATGCTGATGAAGGGATTAGTGTTTTTATAAGAGAGACTCCAGAGAGAGAGATCCCTTATCCCTTCCACTGTGTGAGGACAAAGTGAGACGGTGCCAGCTATGAACTAGGAAGAGGGCCCTTACCAGGATGTGACCATGCTGGCACTTTGATCTTGGCTTCCAGAACTGTGGGGAAAATTTTCAGTTGTTTATAAACTACGCAGTCTGTGACATTTTGTTAGAGCAGCTGGAAAGGACTGAGAAACTAAGCCCACACCCTACCAACAGTGCAACTGTATCCCGTTAGCCTCAATTTTCTGCTCTGTAAAGTGAGAACAAGTGATTATTCATAAGACTGTGGGGTAGGCTACACCAGATAACTTACATAAAGTGTCTGCTAACAAAGCATAGAAGTGTCGAGTGAAAACTGAGGCTTTTGAGTATATTTTCAAAGTCTCGAGATAATTTTGCCTATTTCTATGCCATGTGTGAAAATCCCACGCCCCTTCCATGGTTGCTAAAAAACCAAAATCCACAAACGCCACAAATCTGATCATCCCTTTCAAGCACACAGACAATTCACCATTTTTCTAAAACCCACATGTACCCAAAATACTTGCCTCTAGTTTCAAAATTTGACTCGTATCATGTGTTTCACCGCTCAATTTACATTCACTACAGTCTGTATTGTTTGTGTTTTTAACTTGATCAGAATGATTAATATCAAAGTGGTCTGATTCAAGAAGGAAAAAACGTTTTACAAAAGTTTCATTTGTGGAAATTAAAATCAGAGAAGGCTGTTATATCTTCAATAATATTAAAAGGCAATGATAGCTCCTAGAATTCTGTTTGCTTTATGCAAAGTAATATCTATTATAGGTTAAGGACTAATTAACATTTTTGCAAAAGTACAGATTTAAACTCTTATTATATGTTTCTCTACAAAATTCGATACTGTGAGCTGTGCTGTGGGTCATTCTAACAGCTAAGAATTGAAACCTGGAGACTTAAAGATGTTTTTTAGGCAGAGGACACATACGTGAAGAAAGCTGTGACCCAAATAAACTGTTGAAGAGGGATTTGTTCCAGTGATATTATCTGTGTGTCTAAATAGGAAATTTCTTTGGCCTAGTCAAGTAATACAATTCTGATAAGTCTAAGAGACATTAATACATTCAATTTCCCTAAGTCATCTTAAAATCTAAAATAGTTTTAAATCAGGATGAAGGAAAAAAATGCTTTTGCCTAAAGACTGAAATCAGATATGCTTTAAATATATAAGTATTGCTATTGTAAATATCATACTGCTTAATCATAAAAATAAAAGTACCATAGGTAAAATTTCAAAGAAGGTATAAGAAAATCTGGTCAATATTTTCATTAATATACTATAACCTAAGCCTTCAAAATGGCAAAAGATGTTCATCTTGGTTTCAAATTCAGAGTACACTTTATCAGTATGAATGAATCATCAATAATGCTTCCTCTAGTTAAAAAATAAAACAGCAGCATATTTCTATTTTAGCTCCAACCGTGAGAAATCCAAAAGTCAAATTCACCATCTAATCATATTAATCTCTTCATTTCAGAGGCCTAGAGACCATTTTCTCCTTTGAGCTACTTTAAAATTTTCCTCTTATATTTTATAATTAAGTATATTACTTTGTTTAACTTTTAACTCTAAATTTCCTCAAGTCCTCTTGGAAGTAAGCAATAATGAAATCTCAAATAACTCATTCTCAACTTTGAATAAAGTGGCCTTCAGTTCAGTTCAGTTCAGTCGCTCAGTCGTGTCCGACTCTTCACGACCCCATGAATCGCAGCACGCCAGGCCTCCCTGTCCATCACCAACTCCGGGAGTTCACTCAGACTCACGTCCATCGAGTCAGTGATGCCATCCAGCCATCTCATCCTCTGTCGTCCCCTTCTCCTCCTGCCCCCAATCCCTCCCAGCATCAGAGTCTTTTCCAATGACACTGTGCTGACCTAGTCCCAAAGAAACCTTAAAAGACAAGCCCATAGGAGACAAAGAATTAAATGTTTCACCAGTCAATTCATTATAATTATTAATTCCCAAGATATTTATAAGGAGAATGATCATCAGCTGATAGCCAACTAATGAGAGTTAACAGGAGTGGTTTGCAAGGATTTTCATGCCCGTGTGGCCCTCTTACAGTGAGAAGGTGCTATGCCAATACAAGATTCTCTCATGGTCCCACAATATTACACTCACATTATACTTATCAAAAACCTTTCTGAGCTTGATAGCACCTTGTGATAAAATGTACACATCACTGCAAAAGACTTATGACTACAATTTATTTGCAACTCAGTATGAAGAGTTGACTCACTGGAAAAGACTGATGCTGGGAGGGATTGGGGCAGGAGGAGAAGGGGACGACAGAGGATGAGATGGCTGGATGGCATCACCGACTCAATGGACGTGAGTCTCAGTGAACTCCGGGAGTTGGTGATGGACAGGGAGGCCTGGCGTGCTGCGATTCATGGGGTCGCAAAGAGTCGGACACGACTGAGTGACTGAACTGAACTGAATGAATTACCTTAATCAGATAATCGTATTATTTTTCTCTAAACACTTAGCTGAGATTTCTGGGATTAGAAATTTTGCTTCGAGAAGGTATAGGAAGGGGAGAGAACTACCAGAGTGTTCAAAATGAAGAAAGGTCTAGAGAGAAAAGACAGGAGAAACTATGACCATGGACCAAAATGGAAGTTTATTTGGACTCCAGCTCAGTGTGCAGAACAGGCATGGACTAGACAAGGTAGACTGGGCGTAAAGAGTTCCAGAAGAAGCAAACTTTAACCCTAGCTGCTTCATTTACTGCTCTAAAAATGATAGTCATAAATACAATTCTCTGTCCTTAAAGTTGTAAGTTATTCTAATCTATAATAATAATAATAAAGGCTACCTAGAAAGTTGAACAGATTTTTCACGTTACATATACTTTATGAAATTAAGTTCTTGAAATGGGGTGTGGGGGCGGAGAAAAGAAATAGACCAAATTGTTTACATTTTTCTTTGAGTGATACAAATTGGGGTGATTTTCCCTTTTTTTCCTCTTTTCCAATTTTATATAACAATATTGTTTTACTTCTATAACCAAATAAGCATAATAATGAAAAGCCAATATGTACTACTATTTAATGACTTTAAATTGTTCTTGGTCTAAGGCAGGACACAGAGAGAGAGACTGAATTCGAATTAAAATTTATTACAACGTTGGGAATAGTAAACACAAATGTATACTTTGTTTAAACAAAATGTAAATTAAATTATATTGTATTAATTGATTTTATTTTTAAACGGTGTTTGGTACAAATGGTAGTATTAAAAAGTAAAATATTTTTACTCTTAGATACTATATGAGAACCTGATAATTTAAAATAATGATATCTATATTATCATAGTATATTTTAAAACATTTTCTAGAGTTAATATCTTTCAAAATATAAAAACAATCATTTCTGAAAAGGAACAATATGAAAAAATTTTTTTAAAGTTCGGTCAAATGAAATTTGGGCTACTCAGTCATTTTCTGAACACAAATTTCAACTTCAACTGATGTTTCATTTTTTATTATTTTCTCTGACTCCTTTGGACTTTCCTGTTGGTGCAGTGGCTATGACTCTGTGTTACCAATGCAGGGGGTCCAGGTTCGATTCCTGGTCAGGAAACTAGATCTCATCTGCTGATTTAAGAATTTGCTGATTTATTCAACTCAAAGTTAATCCATATAAAGTAAAGTTTCTTTATTCTCTTACATTATCTTTCACTTTGACTTGGAGTTAACCAGTCAAAATACCACTTTTTTAAAAATTTCAGATGCAAATGGAAAAATCTTTGAGGTATGAGAGATATTAAAGGTTGTTTTCAAAACTGACCCTGTCATTCATTCACCAATTCCTTCTTCAGCAAAAATGTACTGGGTCCCTTCCAGACGCCAAGCACTTGTTTGGGCATACAGCAGACACTGTCCATTGCTTACCCAACAACCACTTCACTCTTCCCTGCCAAGGGAACTGTGGTTTGTTGAAATAACAAGAGATCTTTTGATTTCAGAGCATGCAGGTTGCCAACTCCAGGGGGATAAATCATCACTGGTCTAAACTGGTAAAAATCTCATGCCCATGGACACTGGTTGTTCTGAGAACAGACCATGTTACCCAGTTCTGGTTAATGTCTTGTAAAGGAATACAGCTGATCCTCATTACTCATGGATGCTTTACTAGAAAATCTGCCGACTCACTAAAATTTATTTATAATTCCAAATCAATACGTGCAGCATTTTTGCAGTCCTTCGTGGATATGTGTAGAGAGGGAAACATTTGAGTCACCCAGTGTGCATGTTCCCAGCTGAGGTCAAACAAAGGGACACTCTGCTGTCCTGTTTCAGCTCTCATACTGTAAACAGGTACCCTCTGTATGATCTATCCAATGCCACACTTCTCTTATTTTTTTTGCTTTTCATTGGTGTTTTTGCTATTTTAAATGGCCAGCTAGCATAGTACTGCAATGTTATCTAGCGTCCTAAGCACAGGAAGCTATGATGTATGTTACCCAGGAAATACTTGTGTTAGATAAGCTTCATTCAGGAATGAGTTATAGTACTGTTGGAGATGAGCACAGTGTTAGTGAATCAACAATATACATTAAAAAGTATGTCTTTAAACAGAAACACATACCAAATAGGGTTATATATTGATTTTTGATTAAAATATGCCCAGCGACTTATCTGGAGAAGGAAATGGCAACCCACTCCAGTGTTCTTGCCTGGAGAATCCCATGGACGGAGAAGCCTGGTAGGCTGCAGTCCATGGGGTCACACAGAGTCGGACACGACTGAAGCAACTTGGTGGCTGCAGCAGCATCGACTTATAGGAACCTAACTCTGAATATCACCTAGGAGCAATGACTCAGTTTTGGCTAATTTAGTGCTTGTGGTAAATAAAAAGAATCAACTATATTTCTAAAGAGAGGCATTTTGCCCATTTCAACTTTCTGAGCACAAGAAACAATAAGAGAATAAATACTAACAGACAGAAAGACCCTGATAACATCCAACAGCCAGCAGCTACCAACATCCAGACTTTGAATCAGAATATAAGTTCCTATTTGTTTAAGCCGTTACAGTGGAAGTGTCTATACAAAGATACAATTAAATGACGCTTCTTTTTCAATAAGCACACAGTACAGTACTCTTGAAATAAAACAACAAACATGTTCTACATTCTGAAAAACCAAGTCCTATAAAAGGGGCTTATCGTGCATCTAGTCAAATGGAGTAGCTTCTGTTTGGTACCACTTTTATTTCTACCTTGCTTCCCTGGTGATTCAAACAGTAACGAATCCACCTGCAATGCAGGAGACCCACGTTCAATCCCTGGGTTGGAAAGATTCCCTGGAGAAGAGAATGGCAGCCCACTCCAGTATTCTTGCCTGGAAAATTCCATGGACAGAGGAGCCTGGAGGCTATATTCCATGGCTTGTCAAAGAGTCTGACACAACTGAGTGGCTAACACTTCAAGATGAAGGTCAACAAACTTGCAATATTATGAACTGATATTTAATTTTTAATAAACTTTGCATCTATTTTTATTGTGTACTTATAAATAGAAAAATACAGTCTCAAAAACATTTTGACACATAAGGTAAGGAATATCTGAGAAATATGGATGAATGTGTGTGTATATATATAAAGATATATCACAATTTATTTTACCATTCCACATTGATAGAATTGGCATCATATCTATACTGATGGACATTTGGGTTTATTATTTTACTCTTATAAACAATACTATGGTGAACACTTGCAATGTACACATATACAATGATTTTCAAAACTATTTTGGACTTAACATATACACACTACTACATAATTAACAAGAACCTACTGTACAGCACAGAAAACTCTAGTCAATAATCTGTAATAATCTCTATGGGAAAAGAATCTGAAAAAGAATTGATATATGTATACATATAATTGAATCATTTGCCATACACCCGAAATGAACACAACACTGTAAACCAACTATACTCCAATATATAATATAAATTCAATGTAAAAAAAAAAAAAAATTGCTGAAGGACTCCAAAGAGGTTTTACTTACGCAGGTAACATCTATCCATATTTCCTATATTAAAGACTAAAATTAAGAAATTTAAAAAATACATATTAATTCATTTAAATGATAACTCTACTACATGCTGATAGAATATATTTTTATGAAAATAACTATATTTCACAAAACAAAAATAAATTAGTGAGGAGAGTGGCACTGTCACATATTTATGCAAATCTGTTAAGTGTATGGTTTAATAAATGCAGCTGAATTCTCATCAATGTTTCTGAACTCAATCTGCTGAATAATCAGTTATCATGGAGCTTCTGAGAAAACTCACTGTATGATCATGAGAAAATTAGAATGAAAAAGGCAAATATTGTCTTAATATTATTATAAAAATGGATTTCACCTTATAGATCCTCTGAAAGTACCTTGGGGAAAGCCCAGAAGTTTCAGGACCCCACTTTGACTTTTGCTGCACATATTTGTAGAAGTGGAATTGCTGAGTTGTAAGAGTACACATCTTGAAATATTTTACATGTCAACAAACAGTTCTCCAAAGCTGTTGTAAAAATTCACACTCCCGCAGCAGTGTGTGTGCGTGTGTGTGTGTGTGTTATTTGCTCATTCATGTCCAATTCTTTGGGACCCCATGGAAGGTAGCCCACCAGGCTCCTCTCTCCATGAAATTCTCCACAGCTGTACCATTCTCTTAAATACGTATCTCGTCAACCCTGTTGACAATCATTTTACTTTTTGTCAGCCTGATGGGTGTGAAATATTATCTCACTGTGCTTTTACTGGGTGTTCTCTTGATATATAGAGCTTGAGCATCTTTGCAAGTCCATTCACCATTTTTGGTTTCTTTTGTGTGAGCTGCCTATTCATATAATTTGCCCATTTTCAGCTGTGTTGTCTTTTAAAGAGATTAAATTTACTGAGTTTGATCTCTTGTTGGATGCATGATTTTAAATTAATTTCTCACAGATCAAGTCTGTATTAATTCCTCAATTAGGCACTACAAGAAAAGTACAATAGGTAAATCATTGACAATGAAGCCATATGGCCTGGAACTTAATTTTCAGTTTACTTTCTCTAAACACTGAACTAAAGTGGGAATAATAATAACACCAAAATTACATGGCTATAATAAGAAATAAATAAAATATGACAAAAACTTACTGTCCTTGGTTTATAGGAAGTGCTCCTTATAATCATCACCATGTTATTATTATCTAGGAGATTTTTTAATGGCAAACTCTAAAAGATGTTTCCAGATACTATTTAAAATACCTCAAGTTCTGGGTAAAAAAACATATTAATATATTAAAAAGTTTAACCTTATAGAAATTCAGAATTTTATAAAACCTTGAATGTTTATAAATCCTTGGAATATTTTTCCCAATGATTTTCAAGCCCTTCATATTCTAACTATGAAAAATTACTGAAAAGTATAATAGCAATATAAGTAGAAGTTATTTACTGAAATATTCATGGGTATAATGAGCAACCACACATAAATACACTAATAATGAAACTAGTGTTTCTGGGAAAACTGTTGGTACATATTAGTTTTAAACATTCTAGAAAGTCAACATCCAACCGAAATAAGTAGAAAACTTTTACATATCTTTCTCTTATCTCCAAAAAAAAAAAATCAGGAATAATACAATGGCATCAAATACTTCTATTTTTCTACAAAGATTATAAGAAAGGCTGAGAAAATCTTAACACATCCACTCCCCTCTCCTTTCCACTCATTAAGTGAGCAGTAAAAAGTTTTCTAACACTGAAAAGATAATTAATTCTTCTCAGGTAAGCTGACTCATTTTACTAAAAAGCAATCTTCCTATTTATTAGCTCAGTTATAATCATCTTTGGATGATGGAAGTTTATAACTGATTAACCCTGACTAAAATTAAAGAATCCCAATGGCAATAAATTATAACATCTATTTTCCCCCTGAGGGAATGAGAAAGAAAACAATTTTTGAAATGTCATTACTCAAATGGCTTTTTAAAGCCATGTGATATTTACATGGTAAATTTTAATTATCTTTTTTTCTGATAAAAGGACCTTTTGAAAGACAAATTCTTCCTATTGTTACTGCTCTTTATTTTACTGGGCCCATAAACATCACTAAGAACTGTTTTGTACAATGGACTGTGGTAGGTTCTGTAGAAATAGAGATCATAATAAGATACAGTGCTTACTTTCAAGAACTTCTGATGCTACAACAGAAACAGAGAAGCAGAACAGTAACAATGCTTAACATCCCACCTATTACATGGTATCAGTGCTGTGCTAGCCATCTGAAAGGCAGTAGTAGGTGGAGAGTGGGAACCCAGATATTGAAGTAACAGAAGTAATAGTTACTGGTCACCACAGGTTCTGGAGTATGACCACAGAAGAGGTAGCTAACCTGGGATAAAGGGAAGGATAATAAGAAATAGGGATGAAGAGGCCAGGTGTTGGGTGGATATTCACTACACCAAGAATGACACAAAGAGTAATGATGAGGAAAGAAAAAGTGAGTCATGAATGTAAAGGAGTAAATGGAAGGTGAGGTGATGGGGATATACAGGCAAATGCTTCAAAGAACCTGCTAACTTCGAAGGAGAAGAGACACGATCTTTAAAAGCAGCAACGGGAGCAAGAAAGACGTGCGGTTTCTCTCGACACCAAGGAACACAGGATATGAGAAAACACAGCCCCTAGCTGGAAGGACAGGAAGCGCTGTCCTTAAGAGGCAGGCAGATTTCACTTAGAGCAACGAGAAGAGAACATTCAGAGAAGACCTTCAGGATACTGCCTGGAGTTTTGCTGATGATAAAGCACATTCCAGGTGATAGAGAAGAAAGGATAGGGGGAAAAATATTAAGAAAGGGTAAAGAATTGAGTGAGATTAAGGTAGACAAGAGCCATTTGTAGCTACACGTCCAATATTGATGGATAACTTTGGATATTAGCTGACTTCAGAGGCCACACTCATCTTACCTACATTCTACTCTTAAAATAGCCTTGATGCAAAATGACAAATGTTTTAGTCAAAACATGTAACAAATATCCAGGAAAACTCAAGATTAGAAACAAAGAGTTGTCAGAACAGAATTCATTAAAAATGATCAACAAAATCAAAACTACAGAATGGGTAAGAATTTGCTGAGTTAATGAGGTTAAAAGGCAACGTCAGCACTGCAGATGATGGGAATGGCACTTAAGATGCACAGATGTCAGCTAGAGGGCAGTCCTTGTGGCTGAATCGCACGGTGCAGCAAGAGATAAAATTGTCAAAATATGAAGGGGCCAGTCATGAACAAAACCTATAAACTGGAAAGGCACAGGGTAAGGGAAAGGTTGGTGGTAGTAAAATTAATTTCAAAACAGATGTAGTTGTATCTACAAAATTAAATGTTACAGAGGCTTGATCACATAGCGTTCTATTGTTTCTCTCATGTAAACAAAGGCAGGAAATTGGGATGCTTGGAAAGATCCATGGTGACCAGGCATCCAGCTCCATCCAATAGTTACTGGTGAGACCAAGATGCTACTAGAGCACCAGTGTATCCAATTCCAGGCAGCAAGAAGTAAAAGCAGAGACCAACATAATCCCCCTCAGTAAGCTCCCTCCAAAGATCCATCCTAGAAGTCACACACAATGTTTCTTTACATCTCACTGGCCACAATAAGTCACATGGCCACATCTAACTGCATGGAAGATGCTGCTAAGTCACTTCAGTCATGTCCAACTCTGTGCGATCCCATAGACGGCAGCCCACCAGGCTCCCCCGTCCCTGGGATTCTCCAGGCAAGAACACTGGAGTGGGTTGCCATTTCCTTCTCCAATGCATGAAAGTGAAAAGTGAAAGGGAAGTCGCTCAGTCGTGTCCGACCCTCAGCGACCCCATGGACTCCAGCCTTCCTGGCTCCTCCATCCATGGGATTTTCCAGGCAAGAGTACTGGAGTGGGGTGCCATTGCCTTCTAGGAACATATAATTCATTAGCTGGAAACTGAGATAGGCAGAAGTTCAGTAACTTTCTACTGTCACATGCTAGGCACTGATTTCATCTGACTCCACAACCTACACTCTTAGCCACTGTGCCACTGCCTACGAGTGAGTCTCTTCAGTCAGGCAAGAGGCATCAAGACCTGAATCAAGGCAGGGAAAGTGAAAACAGGTGGAAGAAATGGCTTTAAAAAATAATAAAGAGCTACTTTGGAAAACAATCTAGCAATTCCTCTAAAGTTCAAACATAGACTTTACTCAGCAATTCCACTCCTAGGTACACAGAAAAAAGTAATGAAAACTGCAACACACAAAATTTTGTACATGAATGCTCATACCAGTACTATTCATCACATTTCCAAAGTGAAAAGAAACAAATGTCAACCAACTGATAAGTAGATAAACAAAGTGTGATATAGACATGCAATGGACTATTATTCAGCCATAAAAAATAAATGAAGTATTGCTATGCTACAGCATGGAGGAACCTTAAAAAATAATGCTAAGTGAAGGGAGTCAGTCACAAAAGATCACATATTGTGTGATTCTGTTGATACAAAATATCCAGAATAGTCAAATTCATAAAGGAAGAAAGTAGACCAGTGGTTGCAAAGGGCTGGGGTGGGAGCAGTGGAGGATGAGGGAAGCAAGAAGTACCTCTAAGAGGTTCAGAATTTCTTTTGGAGTGACTAAATCTGGTCCCATCACTTCAAAGGAAATAGATGGGGAAACAGTGGAAACCATGTCAGACTTTATTTTGAGGGGCTCCAAAATCACTGCAGATGGTGACTGCAGCCATGAAATTAACAGACACTTACTTCTTGGAAGGAAAGTTATGACCAACCTAGATAGCATATTCAAAAGCAGAGACATTACTTTGCCAACAAAGGTCCATCTAGTCAAGGCTATGGTTTTTCCAGTGGTCATATATGGATGTGAGAGTTGGACTGTGAAGAAAACTGAGCACCGAAGAATTGATGCTTTTGAACTGTGGTGTTGCAGAAGACTCCTGAGAGTCCCTTGGACTGCAAGGAGATCCAACCAGTCCATCCTAAAGGAGATCAGTCCAGGGTGTTTATTGGAAGGACTGATGCTAAAGCTGAAACTCCAATACTTTGGCCACCTCATGCGAATAGCTGACTCATTGGAGAAGACTCTGATGCTGGGAGGGATTGGGGGAAGGAGGAGAAGGGGATGACAGAGGATGAGATGGCTCAATGGCATCACCAACTCGATGGACATGAGTGTGAGTGAACTCCGAGAGTTGGTGATGGACAGGGAAGCCTGGCATGCTGCAATTCATGGGGTCGCAAAGAGTCAGACACGACTGAGCAACTGAACTGAACTGAAATGTTCTAAAACTGATTACAGTGATGGTTCCACAACTCTACAGATATGTTAAGAACCACTCACCTATATGCTTTAAATGAGTAAATGTACAGTCTGGTACAGTGTGTGAATATCTCAATAAAGCTGTTACAGGGAGAAAAAAAAAAAGACAACCAAGAGATGATATAATTTGACTCCTCTGATTAGTTCAGCTCTATTCTAAAGTCTGAGAAGGAGAGATTGTTGGGGTAATGAGCTTTATTTGCCCCAACAATGTTAGAGCTCTTTACCTCTAACATGAACATGGCTCTGTCCTTCCTTTAGAAAAGGAAAGCAGCAGAATGTCCACACAATGGTTCCATCTCACTGGGAGGATTCTAACGTCCCCACGCCCGAGCCTCATGTCCTGTCGTGGAAATAGGACAAGCCTGTCCTACCCTTTACACTTGTTGAAACATTTCTCTCATCTTCTCCCTCCACACTACTAGAGAGCACAGCAGACTTTATCTGACATAAAGACTTTATCTGACTTAAAGACTTTCTCACATCATGAAGGAAGACCAGTGAACTCAGACTGATTGATAAATGCATTAAAGGCAATGAGGATTTCCTTCAAAGATGAATTGCATCCGGTACCTCTCTGTAACCTCATCAGTGTCTCCCACGGTGCCTTGCACATTTTACATGTAAATAAACATTTGCTAAACGAATATGTGTATTTACATAGAGAAGTACTTTCAACTAGACTGCCAAGACCAATAATGGTTGAGATCTTTAAAAGAAAACTGACAAATTTTTCCAAAATAATATTCCTGGAGGTCAAGAGGCAAATTTCAGATTGAATAGACAAAGTTTAGTCTTTTGTGCTTCTCAAAACTTGTACTATTTCAAAGATAAAAGCAAAAAAAAAAAAAGGTCTCCACCCTCACTCAAATATTTCAACAAACACAATACAGTTTTCATGATTTTATGTTAAATGCTTAGTTAAGGGCAAACAAAATTCTCACCTGGTAACCATGCAAATTACTTAGCGTGTTCTAAGGGAAAAAAGTGTACACCATCATGCTTTTCCCATATTATTATTTATGCAGCAAGTTTGAAATTTTATGAAATAAGTTCAAAAGTGAAAATGTGTGCCCATATAAAATAACACTTCTTTTTTAAAAGCCAATAACAGAAACGCTAACACAAATGAAAATTAGGGAATTATCTTTTTTTTTAAAAAAAGAATATCTTACATTCACTTTTCACTGACTCGAGGGACATGAGTTTGAGCAAACTCCAGAAGATAGTGGACAGGGAAACCTGGTGTACTGGCAGTCCACGGGGTCACAAAGAGTCAAACATAACTGAGCAACTTAACAACAAGGAATTCCTTATATTCACTTTTCAAAAAGATACTGAAGTATTCTATTAAATGGGACTGTCTGCTACACTTAAATTATTAGATTCATTAAACTTTACTTGCAGTTGTCACGCCAAGCCTATGTCTCCAAGCTAAAATATAAGTCTGCCTCTACCGTTATCATAAACACAAGTTCCTGACATTCTTAATTCAGAGGTCAGTTAAAAGAATGGGTCCAGCCTCTCCTCAAATGAGGTGCACCTTCTCCTCTGAGGGGTGGAGTCATACAGATGGAAGGCAAAAGGACCTTTCAGGCATGAAAGATCCTTAAGGAATCACTAACCTAGCTTCTGTCTTCACAGTAAGACCTACCCGCTGGGAGGACATCTGAATGACAGGAGATTTCTGCCATCCCTGAAAGAAGCCTTCTAGATAATATCCTCCTCCCAAAATGACAGAAAGTGACAGCTACTAGTACCAGAAGCCTGGCTTCAGCTGGGAGCTTAACAGTATCCCACAACTATGGAATCTGAACCTGAATCTTAAAAATACCTTTAGGTAATTCATATTGCCTTAATAGTAGAAAAGCACTATTCTAACCTGAAAAAAAAAAAGTCATATCTGAAATGGAATTGCAAATAATAATTTTGAATATTAAGCCTCTTTGCTTTTAAAATATATAATCTTTGAAATGATAAGCAGCAAAATCTAACATATCACATGAAATAAAAGCTGTCATGATGCTGCTTTTTAGAAGACAGTCAATATATTAAACTGATTCATCCCTAGCCTATAAAATTTAGGACAGAATATACATACACATACACACACACACAACATATAATATTGCGTCATATTAAATACAGTCCAAAAGGAGCTAATCAGGAGAAATACAGAGTTGTAATCAATTACTAAACCATTTGTCTTCCCAGGTAGCTGAGTGGTAAAGAATCTGCTTGCCAATGCAGGAGACACAATAGACGCAGGTTCTATCCCTGGGTCAGAAGATCCCCTGGAGAAGGAAATGGCAACCCATTCCAATATTCTTGCCTGGAAAATTCCATGGACAGAGGAACCTGGTGGGCTCCAGTTCACGGGGGTCTCAAAGAGTTGAACACTACGGATCATGCATATGCGCTAAACCAATTATGTAACCATTTGAAAATTTTAAACCGGCAGCCATCATTTTATGTAAATGTATTTGAGAAAACACTGATAAAGGAAGGTCTAATTTATTTCACCAACATGAAGTTTCAAATTTAAAACATCTAGTGAAGCATTAGTGAAGCATGCAATATAGGATTAACAATGATTGGTAAAGGTGACAGGATAGCCTTACAGTGGGCCTAAAAGGCACCCAGACTACAAGAATAGAAGTACAAAAGTGCTATCAGGAATAGAAGGAGAATTCATGGTCAGGGGAAAGTCAAGGAGGAATAAAAGCAAAAGTGAATTCTAAAGCATTCCTAGGACTACATACAGCATGTGAAACAATTACTATTTTCCTAGTAAGTTGCTATTCCTAAAAAATTCAGATTGATTTTAAAGGCCACAATTTCCCTTCAATGGAGCAATTTTGAAATGAAAGTGATGAGTAAAAATAGAAAATGCAAATTAAACAAGGGGAGTTGAGAGACCAGGGCTTTGTGAACCAGGCTGAGACTATTCCACTGACTTCACGCGGTGAAGCGCATTAACAGGGAGCTGACATGACTGCAAAATGTCCGTGTACACTATTAAGCTGAATGGGTCTTATTGCAGGTCAGTTGCAGAAACAAAAGGTACACACGGAGATAGCTGTGCTTTGAATTGTGAAAAGTGTTAGTCGCTCAGTCATGTTTGACTCTGCAACTCCATGAACTGTTACAAACCAGGCTCCTCTGTCCACAGAATTCTCAAGGCAAGAATACTGGAATGGGTAGCCATTCCATTTACCAGGGGATCTTCCTGACCCAGGGATCGAACCCAAGTCTCCCGCATTGTAGGCATATTCTTTACTGCATGAACCACCAGGGAAGCTGACTGTTTTCAATTAACCTATGATAAAAGGCTGACTATGGGCTTCCCTGATGGCTCCGAGGTAAAGAATCCACCTGTAATGCAGGAGATGCAGGTTCGATCCCTAGGGTCAAGAATATCTCCTGGAGTAGGAAATGGCAACCTGCTCCAATATTTTTGCCTGGGAAATCCCATGGAGCCTGGTGGGTTATAGTCCATTGATTTACAAAGAGCCTGACATGACTTTAGCAACTAAAAAACAACAACAACAATTTTGAAGCAATATTATGACATGAAAATACTCAAGAAAAATATCTTGAAAGATAAATCAACTTTCAGATATTTTTTATCCCATGCCATACTGTTTTAATTTCATGTTATTTTTATAACAAAGTTTTGAGCACTTTTAGGATGACAGCAAAGTTGAAAAGAAGGTACAGAGATCACCCATTTACTCCGTGTCCCCCGCACATTCATAGCCACTCCCATATCAACACGCCCTCCACACCACATTTGTTACAATCAGTGAACCTACATGCATGACACATTATAAGCACCTAAAGTCCACAGTTTACATTAGTGTTCACTTTTGCTGTTGTACATTTTCTGAGCTTTCATAAGTGTACAATAACATATATCTATCTTTAAAGTGTCAAACAGAATATTTTCACCACTCTAAAAATCCTGGGCTCCACCTATTCACCCCTTCCCTCAACTCGACCCATAGCAACCATGGGTCTTTTTCTGTCTCCACAGTTTTCCCTTTTCCAGAATGTGATATAATTGGAGTTGTACCGTACAGACAGACTTAACAGATTATCTTCTTTCATTTAGCAATATGCAGTTAAGTACCTCCATGGCTTTCACGGCTTCATAGATCATCCCATTTTAGCAGTGAGTAATATTCTTTCCTCAACCATAACCAGTAGATATTAGCAGATAGTAATATTAGTAGATATTAAAGAAATGAATCATTTCTGTTACAGCATTTTTTTATTTCTAGCATTTCTTCTGGTTTCTTTCTTAGGATTTCTGTCTCTCTGCTAGTATTGTCCATCTGTTTTTATATATTGTCTACTTTATCCATAAGAGCCCTTAGCATATCTATCACAGCTGTTTTAAATTCCCAGTCTGGTAATTCCAATATCTCTGTTATATCTGGTTCTGACACTTCTTTCTCTTCAAACTGTGTTTGTCCCCTTTTGGTACGCCTTATGATTTTTTCTTTTTTCTTTTGCTGTGTGTTTTTTTTCTTCTTCTTCTTGATAGCTGGATATGCTGTCCTGGGTAAAAGGAACCGCTGTAAATAGACCTTTAATAATGAAGTGCTGAGTCATGGACAAGAGTGAGTCGTAGGGCAAAAGCAGTCTCGTGATTAGGCTTCTGCCTTTTAATGAGCCAGTGCTTCTGGACTGTGAACATCACAGTACTTGTTTGTTTTTGGTCTCTTTAGGTGAGAGAATGGCTAGAGTGGACTGGAGTTGGATATTTCCCTCTTCACGCATGGAAGGCAGAGAGGAAGTTAGCATTTCCCATCTACTAGAGCTGACTGGAGTGGGTATTTCCCTTCCTCCAGGTCCATTAGGCTCCAGTAACGCATATCCTAACAGCAGGTTAGGATATGATAAACTAATTTCTTCTGAGGGAAGCATTGTTAGGAAGTGCAAAGTGCTCTGGTGTTTTTCAGAATGGCTCCTCTTCCCCTCCCCCTGCCAGAAGCATGAGGGAATTTTTCTCCAACATTTACTGTTGAGAACCTGGTCAAGCTCCCAGAGGTAAAACTCAAAAAGTATGGACAGCCTCCCATGACTAGGTTCTCCTGAAGTTTTTAATCCTCAGATTAAAAAGAGCCTAATATTGTAAGTCAACTATATACCAATAAAAAATTAATTTTAAAAAGCCATTCAACAAGACCAAAGATTATAGTCATATTTTATGCAATTTTCATCATTGCCTTTTTTCTCCTCTTTTTTTTTTTTTTTTAAAGAAATAATAGGCAAAGAAACTCCTCTGTGTGACTCCATGGACTGTACCTGTCAGCCTCCTCTGTCCGTGGAATTGTCCAGGCAAGAATACTCAAGTGGGTAGCCATTCCCGTCGCCAGGCCATCTTTCCAACCCAGGGATCAATTTGGGTCTCCTGCATTGTAGGCAGATTCTTTCCCATCTGAGCCACCAGGGAAGTCCATATTTAAGGTACATAATCTCAGTGGTAAAGAATCTGCCTGCAGTACAGGAGATGCAGGTTCAATCCCTGGGTCGGGAAGATCCCCTGGAGAAGGAAATGGCAACCCACTCCAGTGATCTTGCCTGGAGAATCCCATGGAAAGAGGAGCCTGATGGACTACAGTCCATGGTGTCGCAAAGAGTCAGACACAACTGAGCTGCTAACACTTTCACACTTTCAATCCTAAAACAAAGGTTCAATTACTAAGTGACTAAATTTATGTCATTAGTTTAAGAAGTCATTCATTGATTTATTCATTTAACAATTATGTATTAAGCCAGATATTATTTAGGCAGTGAGGAATAAGCACCAAACAATACAAAAACAGTACCTGCCTTCACAAAGCTTAGTCGTCAGCTGTAAAATAATTTAACAAAGGAACTAAAACACAGTATGTCAGGTGCTTTTTTTTTTTTAATAACTAAGTTTTGCAACTACACCAGAAATGACTTGCACTTTAAGTTTTCATTTCAGATCCATTTGCTAAAAGTCCTTGAGGTATTTAGACAACTTTAAGAAACGATAACATGGTTGACAAAATGAAATAGTTGTGCTATTTTATGACTTCTAAAGATGGAAGGCAGGAAGAGAAGGGGATGACAGAGAATGAGATGGTTGGATGGCAGCACCGACTCAATGGACATCAGTTTGAGCAAGCTCTGGGAGTTGGTGATGGACAGGAAAGCCCGGCGTGCTCAGTCCATGAGATCACAAAGAGTCGGACATGACTGAGCGACTGAACTGAACTGATGACTTCTGATATTGATACAGTATAAATTCCTAGCCACTTCCAAATTCTTGCTACTCTCAGGCTACTGCAGTTTAGATGGAAAACCTAAGATTAAAAAAAAAAAAAAAAAAAGGCAAAAGAAGCAAAATGAAAAATACTAGACATGCAATAAAAAAAACTAATACACTTAAATTTTATTCAGTTAATTATCCTGGGCAGAAAAGGAAAAACCGACTATGAATTAAATGGTATCTGTGAGTGTATTCTTAGGGAAATACTGAAAAATGAAAACATTCACATGAAAATAAATGGCTTTATACCCACCACTGACTTTTTTTCAGAAACTGAAATTTATAAATGTCACAAAATTCTGGTAATACTCAATGAATATGGTACTAGTTTTTTTAAAAAAATACTGGTAAATATTCAATGAATATGAGTATTCATTGAAACTGGTAATACTCAATGAATATGATACTAGTTTTTTTAAAAATGTTTGGGGCAGCTGACTATCAATATCACAGTATCTTAAGACATACTTCCTTAGATTAATTCAGTGACTATTTTCAAAGCAAAGCTTTCTCTCAAAGCTAAAAAAAGAAAATATTTCTAGGTAACGAAAGAGTCCATTACAATGGAAAACACTGATAATACTAAACTCTAAAAATAATGTACGTAATAACTGTATAAAGTTTTAAAACATCCCAGTAACAATGGTTTTAAAGCTCAGAAACTCAAATATTATTTTAAGATTATTATTATAATCTATTCTACCCTAGGATAAAATAACCTCTCTAAACAGTATGTACTACCTTCATCCATCCTTTCTTTTCCCAAAGGAATGGCAAAAACAGAAATGCGGTATTTTTATTGCAGTCATAGGAACATTAGTTCAATATATATAGAATTCAAATTCTAAATACAGCAAATAACAAAATACAGGTATTTTTTCATCCTACTGAGTAAATTCAAGATATTTGCTAATTATCTATTCTCCAAATGTATGAATTACCATAATAAAATGTGAAGCAAAACTGTTCAAAATCAGTTAAACTCAGTCTTGATGTGCTAAAATGATTAACAATACCATCTTAAAGATAATCCCACATCTGAAACACGTGATATCTCCAAGATTTCAGGACACAAATCCTTCTATCCATCAAAGTAAATGGAAGGTTAGAGAGGTTAATAGAGACAGAGTGTCTGTAATAGACGTCTGCATTTCATCTCCACTCAATATACTCCAATGATCATTGAGCTATTTGTAATGTTCTTATGAATCAATGCTCCCTTTACATTCCAGATAGAAGCTAGAAGCCACTGTGTGAAGCAATAAAGCTCACCTTTGCAAATCCTCATCAAGCTGATCGGATGATTAAATCTATGTGAGGCTTCATAAACAACTGAAGTGCAGGCACAACTTTAATTAAAAACTCAAATGGCACTGCTAAACACCTAAATAAAACATGAACAAGTACAACAGCCACCTGCAAAGAGCAACGGCAATTTCCAGCCTCTGTTTACCAAAGAGATTTTTCTCTATTCAGATGCACAATCATCCCGGCTGTATGATCCCTGGGCTAGCAGTAGCAGTCAATAATTTAAAATCATGGAAGTAAATGTTGAATATATACTTACACTTTACTATGAATTGCACAGTAGCCATCAAAAATTGCTACAGACCGAAAAAAACAAAGTGCTCTCATACGCTAGGATGGCACCCAATTCTCTTTAATTCATTTTATTTATTCACTTAGTTTATTTGGCTGGGCCAGGTCTTAGATGCAGCACATGGTGAAAGGTTGTTGTTGAATCACGCGAAGACACCGGGATTCTTGGCCCCAGAGGAGAAGAATTCAATCTGGGGCCAGAGACGAGGCTTGATCGCTCAGAGCTTTTGTGTAATAAAGTTTTATTAAAGTATAAAGGAGATAGAGAAAGCTTCTGACATAGGCATCAGAAGGGGGCAAAAAGAGTATCCCCTTGCTAGTGTTAGCAATAAGGTTATATACTCTCCAGTGAATCCAAAGAATGTCTGGAGGTTGTAAAGACCTCCCATAATTTACATTTTAAGATAACAGAATTAGCCAGAAGGTTTAATCCCGAGACTGTCCTTAGGCAGGATACATTATTGTTATATAATCCTAAGGAATGTGGAGAAAGAAAAAAAAGTTTGTCCTTTCTTCCTCCTTGAGAATTCCAGACCCCTCTCTCCTTTGGGGACCCCTAGACTCCTTATCTTTCACTTTTCACTTTCATGCATTGGAGAAGGAAATGGCAACCCACTCCAGTGTTCTTGCCTGGAGAATTCCAGGGATGGGGGAGCCTGGTGGGCTGCCGTCTATGGGGTCGCACAGAGTCGGACACGACTGAAGCGACTTAGCAGCAGCAGCAGCAGCAGCAGACTCCTTATCAACCTGCCTAGGAACTGACTCTCTCAATGGGATCTAGTTCCCTGACCAGGGATCAAACTTGGGTCGCCAGCACAAAGTCCTAGCCACTAAACTTCCGGGGAAGTCCCTGGCACCCAATTCTATCCTAACTTTTCATAAAGACTCACCATAGGGGAAAAAAAAACTCAAAACCTCATATGGCAGATTGCTGCCATAAAACAGGGTCAATTTATTCTTCACTCTGATTGAGTGGCTGATGAAGGATAATCCTGGGGTGACATGACTTTTTGGTTCATCCCTGTCAGAAGGAAAATTTCTGGAAGATTAAGACCACAGAGCTGGTTGGAAAAGTCACTGTCCAAGTCAGAAGGCAGAGTCAGAAAGATTTGTGCTGGAGAGCAATATGCAGGGCCTGGAGCAGAAAGTTCCTTGTGTTTTCTTTTAGTAGTCTACCTTGAAATCAAATTTCCTGGTGCTAGGTTGACTTTGTTCTTTAAAGTGACAGAGTCTGACAGTACACTGTTATATTTTCCATTTATACTTTGTCTCCTCTCAGGGTCATATAATCCTGACTGTTCTAGTCAGCCCTATGTAGAGAAAGCATAAAGGATTTAAGTCAGAAAGCACTCGGGTTGAACATTTAGCTCCATCTCTTATGAGCTGTGTGATCTTGGAAAAGTTGGTTTTCCTCTGTGTAGGTCCATTTCTTCACTAACTAAATGAAGATAATAAAATTTCTCACATGACTGTTTTGAGAAGTAAATGAGATGGCATATGTGACAGTTCAGATACCCAAAAAATAAAATACATTAGTTCCCAACTCTTCTCCTTATTTCAAATATATCCTTCATTCCAGATTGCTCTTCCTACTGTTCTCTCCTTCTCAGAGGTGGATAATCTATGCCCTATCCTTGCTACCTCCCAACAATAACACAACAGAAAATATAATCAACTGAAAGAACATTTAACCAGGAAACAACCCGGAAGTTCACTGACAGGAGAATGAATGAAGTGTTATATAATCTATACAGTGGACTATCATACAGCCATGAAAATGAATGGACTACAGCTACATGCAATAACAGATGAATCTTGCAATTTTAATGTTGAATACCCAAAATATCCCATAATATACATTCAGCAATGATACCACTTTATAGCATTCAAGAAATAAGAAATATCTGGGTTTAAGCATATATACCAGAGAAGGCAATGGCACCCCACTCCAGTACTCTTGCCTGGAGAATCCCATGGACGGAGGAGCCTGGTGGGCTGCAGTCCATGGGGTCGAGAAGAGTCGGACATGACTGAGCAACTTCACTTTCACTTTTCACTTTCCTGCATTGGAGAAGGAAATGGCAACCCACTCCAGTGTTCTTGCCTGGAGAGTCCCAGGGACGGTGGAGCCTGGTGGGCTGCCGTCTATGGGGTCACACAGAGTCAGACACGACTGAGGTGACTTAGCAGCAGCAGCAGCAGCAGCAGCAAGCATATATACATTTGTACTAAGCATAGAAACATCTCAGATACCCCAATTCATAGTCAGTGTTTTCACAGAAATTTATTCCATTTTGAATACACACTTAGATCGGAATGTATACTACAACACTCCTGGACACACTGAACACAAGCAACATTCTTCTGTTCTAATACCATAGATTTTCTTTAAAATAAAGCCAGCAACATAGACCACCTTTCATTTACCTACCTTGAATGCAAATCACAATGATGGCTCTAAATGGAAATTTTTTGCTTTTTGTTAGAAAAGCTTTCCACATACTGTGGCAACCACAGCTGTTGAGGTCAGCAGCATCATGGCAACTATGAAAGGTCAGCAATTTAGCTCTTTCATATTGAGGTCTCGGCTGTAGATCCCATCTGTGCTGACTTCAGGCTGAAGGGAATAAATTTCTTCCAGCTTAAAAACTGAAACATATGCTGCAATAATTAAAGGTTTCTGGAGCCAGTTTAGCAGTGCCAGGGATGCTGAAGCCGAGGACCTGTGAACACACCAGAGGACTTCCCACAGGGCACCCACCTGCTAAACAAAGGATACTTCCGAAGGCGTGGCACGAAGGTCCCCATGTCCAAAAGGCAGAAAGAAACCAGTCCCACTCCCTCCATGTATTTTCTATACCTTGTAACAGACTCCCTCCTACTGAAACACAGGGTGGTGGTTTTGCAAGTCCAGCGTTTTCTCTTTGCATCTCCTTTACTTACCTAGGCCTGCACTAATACTAGCCACATGTGGCTATTCATATTTAATTAAAATCCAATAATATTTTAAAATTAACTTCCTCAGTCACACTAGCTACATTTCAAGTGCTCAAGTACAACATATGACTACTGGCTGGTTACCATACTGAACATTAAAGAAAGTACTTATGAACAGTCCTGATCCAGACACTAATGCATATTTAAAACAAAACCAGGGCTTCCCTGGTAGCTCAGCAGTCAAAAATCCGCCTGCCAAAGCAGGAGACACAGGTTCAATCCCTGGTCCAGGAAGATCCCACATGCCGCAGGGCAACTAAGCCTGAGCACCACAACCGCTGAGCCTGTGTTCTAGAGCCAGGGAGTCACAACTACCGAAGCCCCTCTGCAACAGGAAAAGCCACCTCAATGAGAAGCCCGCGCACCGCAACCAGAGAGTAGCCCCTGCTCACTGCAACTAGAGAAAAGCCTGGGCAGCAACGAAGACCCAGCACAGCCAAAAATCAATCAATAAGTAATAAGTTAGTCAAAACAAACCTTCACCAGACTGCTGAATATAAAAATCTTAGAGTCAGCCAGAAAATGTCAAGGATTAGTCACCCAGCACAATTAGCTGAGGTTTTTCCCAGGCTTGGGTGTTTGAGGCTTCTCTTGGTGCTGTCTGTATATGTCCATTTCATTGTTCAGTGCTGCCCAGTGATTAAAAAGAATGGAGCCCTGGAGCTGCATGGTTGAGTCTGACTCTCTAAACTGTGACTCTCTGAGTTACTCACCCTGTCTCATTTTTCTATATGTAAAAATGAAGTCAATAGTAACAACTTCATAGATCTGTTTAAAAATTAAATGATACAATACTTATAAACCTATTAGTACCACGCTTTGTACATGTTAAGAGCTCTATAATTGTTAGCTATTAACCATTATTATCATTGCCAAAAGGTAGAGAAAGGAAATAATATGATGGATTTTATCCATTAAAATCTATTTAGAGCTCTGGTGAAGATTCTCTATGAGAGAAAATCAAAATACATGATCTATTTCATTTTCTGCACTGCATATTTACAAATTAATCATTTCCTGTCTCACTTTTTAAAGGCCTGTTCACTGTTCTCATAAGTCTTGTGTACACACTGTGTGCACAGTGCTATGTGTCAAGAATTGCTCAAAGCACATCACATGTGGCCTCTAATGAAATCCTCATAACAGTCCCACAAGGTAAGTAACTCGATGTACCTCTCCCCTTTCAGATGAGAAACCAGAGACACTGAGACGTTCAGTAACCCATGCAAGAGCATACAGCTTGGAAGTGGCAGTGACTGGATTGGAATGCAGGCAATCTGGATCCAGAGCTTCTGCTCGCAGTCATTATGCAATATTTCCCTATACGCTGAAAGTTCCCTTCCCAAACAAAGCATTTCCAAGCTAGCTGTTAGGTAATATTATTAGAAACAGACAGCTTATTTAATGGGCTTGGCAATGACAGGGAAGGGGGAAGTCTCTTGGGATTTGGATGTGACCCCAGCAGTAATCACTATCTGGACTTCTAATCCCCCTGGCAAATGTGGAAGGAAACAAGCTCTGCTCAGGAGGGTTGGCACTGATCCCTGGGAGGTGTGGGAGCAAGCTGTGAGGGTGGATCGGATTTCACAACGAGTGGTGGGGTGGGAGGAAACAGGGGCATTCACCCTGCAGGAGACAAGGGTGCTTACATCCCTCAGTACGTGTCACAGTCCCACACAGCTTTCAACTAGCACATTTCGGTCTAGAACCAAATTCCTTTTTACATATGGGCAGAAGCAATCCTTGCATTGTTTTAGTAATTTAACATGCTGAATTTTCCAGGATTGCTATTACTACGTAAACTAAAGAAAATTAATACTTTTTTGTCCAAAGCTTTAGCAAGAGTTGCTCAACATTTCAGATGATAATGTTATGCTATTTGAATCACCAACTCAGTACATTTCTGAGTCTTCATTAGAGCTGCATATTTACAGTAATTCTTCCATGAATTCTAATCATGCCTAAACATTCATATAAGGCAACATATACTATTTTATGATAACTTCCCATTTATTTCTTCCTTATTGTATTATGTGGGCATTATATTTGTATTCTGAAATAATGTGTATAAGTAGCTATCTTAGCTAAGATTTTTTTCCTTCAGGATAGTAAGTCTGTGTGTCTGTTTCCAAATACGTGTTTACAAAAAGGGGACATAGTTCTGTGAAGCAAGCTGGTGGTGCACAGAATGGAGCCATGTGATACACACCGTGCTGCTTCCTATCAATATTTTACTATCCTCAGAGCTCCATATCCCCAACACCAGCTTTCTGACTGCCCAGGATAAACAAAGGGAAAAATGAAACTTGCAAGTTCTTCATAGAGTCCTGGTCCCTCCCTATCCTAATCCCTACCCTGAAGCAAGTCTGCAGAAGAGAAACTACTGTCCCCCCTCTTTCATTTTTTTTTTAATTTTTAAATTTTTTAAAAATTTTACTTTTTATTATCACTGCCTTCCAGGCTGAGCCATCTTGGTTTGAATTTACCATTCTCAGCACATCCCCAAGAAGCTACAGAAAAGGCACATGACCTTAGATTGATCACCATCAGATCACCTCAGATTCTCAGCATCTTTACCCACTAGGTGAATAAGAATGACTTCACAATCCCTTGGGTAGTTCCTCCAGCACGCTCCCAGCCTGCATATAGTTTACTGATATTGCTATTTCCATCACCAAATCAAAGACAAAACACAGGACTTGC
This sequence comes from Bos grunniens, assembly GCF_055505025.1. NCBI lineage: Eukaryota > Metazoa > Chordata > Mammalia > Artiodactyla > Bovidae > Bos > Bos grunniens. Next base: position 50,154,931 of record NC_141180.1, read on the forward strand.
ATTTCATTTCTCTGACCTACCAGGCATCTCTTTAGTTTCTTACCACATAGCATCTAATGAAAGCAATTCTGTTGCCTATTTTTTTATTTTCTATTTATTCTTTAGACATAAAACCTTAAAGCTCTCTAAAACTTGATCTCTTCTCAATGCCTTCTACTCATTTCCTATAATTTACCAAAAAAATAGGGCAGGCATTAAAAAAAAAAAAAAAGATCCCAGTAAAACAAAACAGATTGAATGACAACTGCTTAACATGTGTTATAAAAGAATACTTGCTGAGTTTTAAGAGAAGGGGGTGGAGAAGTAAAAGATTTTCTAAATTTGCATTCGGAAAGGGAGAAGAGAAGTAGCACAGGCGGCAGTTTTATAAGTTTGCTCTATACCAGACCTTCCGCTCACCTGATAAGGAAGGTTACTGAACTTTTTAGTTTGAAGAAATCAACACAGAGAGGTTAGACAGTTTGCTAAAGATCTTGTATATATAAAAACAAAACAAAACCTCCACTCTGACTGCCACCTCAGTGCTAGGATTATAAACCATGCTTGTCTAATTCAATTACACCTTTCTGCCTCTTGACAATAAGTATTAAACAGGTGCTAACAACATACCAGGAACTGTGCTATTTCTTATTTAATTACCATAATAACCCAATGAGATAGGTACCAAATTTAGCCCCAGTATGCAAATGAGAAAACTGAGGCTAGAGAAAATATGTTAAGCTGCCCAAAACCACACAGGAAATAGCACAGCTCATATTCGAACCCCAGAATCCACGCCCCTCACCATGAGACTATACCCTCTGCCAAGACTAAAATTCACTAGGCAAAACTGAGTGAACAGCTAATTTTCACCAGCCAAGGTAACTAATGGAATTACAACAATTCTATTCCCAACAGTGGAATTACCCAGGTGGCTCAGTGGTAAAGAATCTGCCTGCCAATGGAGGAAACACAGGTTCAGTCCCTGGGTAAGGAAGATCCCCTGGAGAAGGAAATGGCAACCCACTCCAGTATTCTTGCTTGGGAAATCCCAGGGACAGAGGAGCCTGGGGTGCAATGGTCCGTGGGTCACAAAAAGTTGGACAGGACTGAGTCACAGCTACATTCATGAGGTTGAATTAGCAAATCAAAATGGGACTTTTTAAAATGTACAAATGATTACAATTCTTAAAAATCATAACCATTAACCTTAAGGATTAAATATCCTCTTTTGATGTGCTATTGTAAATACCAAACGTGAAGTGATTAAAGAGATAATTCCCTTTAATTGCTCTTTATGCATGGAAAGGGAGCAGGTGAGATTTAATGGTATAACATAGAGGTGTCTCCCTATGTCTACCTCGTTGGAAATCATTTTTCTGCTTGGACCTCCAGGCTCCTCCTTAACCACTGAGCAGTCAAAGAGAAGTGGCTTCAAAACACAAAACAGAGTAGGCAGTCTCTTGAGAGACTGAGGGCTGAGGCATCACACAAGTTTATAAACAAGGCCAACAGTGAGAAATGGGAGGGATATACGAATATACTAGAGAAGAGCAAAAGAGTCTAAATAAACCATTTTTAAGGGCATTGAGGGTCTGTTCTTAGAAAATATGCTAAGAAAAGCTGAAATCATTATCCATTAAACTAACAAAGCCCTGACGTAAGAATCGGATATCCCAACTCAGCTATGTGGACACAGAGAAAAATCCAGATAAGAAGAGAACCATTCCTCTTCTCCACACAGCTTAAGATTCAGAATAAATATGCTAGAAGAACTGATAGATTAATGTGTTCAGTTCAGTCGTACAGTCGTATCCAACTTTTTGCGACCCCATGGACTGCAGCACGCCAGGCTTCCCTGTGCATCGCCAACTCCCAGAACTTGCTCAAACTCATGTCCATCAAGTCAGTGATGCCATCCAACCAACTCAGCTTCTGTCATCCCCTTCTCCTCCTGCCTTCAATCCTTCCCAGCATCAGGGTCTTTTCCAATGAGTCAGTTCTTCACATCAGGTGGCCAAAGTATAACCTGTAGTATCATGTAAATACTTCTCATTGTCAACATTCTGAAGGCTTTTATGTATATATTCTATCTGTATCATATATATATATATATATGTAGACAGAATACATTTATATATATATGTATAGTCTCACATATGTTCACATACATATGTTCACAGGTAGAAACACATATGTAAATGGAAATACATGTCTGGATCGAGTAAGCGTAAATACTGGAGTCACGTTTCTCAATCCATATTGGGCAAATCCAGTGAGCAGAAGAGCATTTGTGACAAAATGCTGTCATAATTTAAGGCTGACAACTTAGGTTTAGGTATATTTTATATTATCCTAATGAGGATAATATCTAAAAGATAAAACTAATAAACCTAACTTAGAACTGTTAACCCAGATTTAGTCTTAGTAATTTTTATCCAAAAACTACCACATCAATTTGTGATCTTTTCTTCTCTAAACTCAGATAAGATTTATCGTCTCTAGGCTCAGAATTCCAGAGCTGGGAGAAGAGAGTCCTGTCTTATAAAAATAGGGATATTTTAGAACTTGGACAAAGAAAATGGTAAAGCTCATCAAATTTCCACCAAAGACTGCTGATTCTCTTTCCAATCAACCATTTTTGCTGTTCTGCATAACCGCTTCTCTTCCTTAACCTATGCTAAAATTTTAGTGGGCATGATTCTTCCTGCTAATATTTTCATTTTAATACTCTTTCTGAAGACTTAACCTTGAAAGCTTTCTGTTAGTGGGTATTTGATATATTAGAACAAAGCAGTGGATCAGAGATACGGAGGGGCTGAATCTTTCAGCTCCCTGGGAAACCATGCCAAGAATGTGAATATCTTCTCCGGCCATTCATAAGACCAGGTTTGGATAGGGCCACAGATTCTTGAAAATGAAACTATAGCTCTTGGGGACTGCCCCAGTCATATCTGACTCTTTGTGACCCTATGAACTGTAGCCCACCAGGCTCCTCTGTCCATGTCCAGGCAAGAATACTGGAGTGGGTTGCCATGCCCTCCTACGGGGGATCTTCCTGACCCAGGGGTCGAAACAGTGTCTCATGTCTCCTGCACTGGCAGGCCGGTTCTTTACCACTAGTGCCTCCTGGGAGGCCCAACATAGTCATAGATTCCAGGATTAGGATATAAACATCTTTAGGAGGCTATTACTTTGCCCCACAATTCATTTTAGCACTTGGGCTTTAATTTCCAAAAATACTTGTTTTATGAGTTTAAAAAAAACAAAACAAAACAGGGTTGCAGTAACATTTCCCTAACAATATCAGGACAGTTTTTTTTGTTGTCTCATTTTGTTTTCTTCCCCTTGCATTGTTTATTTCCAGAAAGTTACTTTAAAAAAAAAAAAAAAAGTTCGTTTTGTCTCTGTCCTTCATATTAACATGTTTCCTCAAAAGTCTAATGAACTTTGACTATCCCCTCTATGGTAGAATATTGAAAGCTGTTTTGAAGTCAGTAAGTAAAAGCCAACTATTGAGTAGAAGGCTTCATTCTGGAGCAGTGCTATCCAGTAGAAATATGTAATTTTAAGCTTTCTGGTAGCAACATTAAAAAGAAATGGGTTAAATTAAATAAAATGTTTTATTTAACCTACTATATCAAAAATATCATTTCAGGGGAACTTCCCTGGTGGTGCAGTGGTTAAGACTCTGAGCTCTTGGTGTAGGGGGCCTGGGTTCGATCCCTGGTCAGGGAATAGATCCCACATACCACAACTAAGAGTTAGAATGCCACAGCCAAGATTCCCTCTTGCCACAACTCAGTGGAGCCAAATAAATACTTTAAAAAAAAAGAAAAGAAATATCATTTCAACATGTAATCAGTATATCAATTATTGAGGTGCTTTATATTTTTCTCTTATGAAGTTTTTAAAATACAGAGTGAAATTTACTATCTAAAATCAGACCATCTATATTTCAATGCTCAGTAGCCTCACGTTGCTCAGTGCCTACCAAGTTGTACAACAGAAGCCTTGAGTGATTTGGGGAAAGCCTGATTATGGGAACTAGGGCTGGTCAAAATTCCCCAGAAAAATAGAAAAGTGTCCTCCCACATCCTGTTGGGGGAGTATAAGTCCCTCTGCCATTGCTCTAGGATTCAACTGTGCAAAGGGGTCACAACACAGTATAGACTGTCACTTACAACATCCCACCCCTGCTAGTGTTCAGCCTGGCACCATTGCCTCAGCTATGCCTGATGCCCCCTAGCAGGGCAATTCCCAGGCTATGCAACATCAGGGAGAGCTGAAGGCGGGGGGCATTAATTCTTTGTCATTTCTTTCAACAGATCATTGGCACCTTTAGAGATTCTTTCACAGGTTCAGGATGCTCGCAAACACTCACTTTCTATCATCTGTTTAGATTTCAACTTTTTATTTCCTTTCAAAGCAACTCTCTGACTTTTTAAATCAGCTTCTACAATTACATTGGGTGTTTTCTTCCTCCTATTTTTTACATTGTTTTCTGTTTATGCCAATTCTCCCTCCTCCTCTTAAAAAAAAATTTTTCCTTTGTTATTTTTGTTGTATTTCAAGAGGGAACTGAAGTAAATGTAGGTATTTCCCCAGCCATTTTTAACTGCCTTTTTTCTGCAGTTCCACACATCTCTCTTGGTAGTCATTTGGCTGGCTGATTCTGTCTGTGCCAACCACAGCCTTCCCTTCTCCCAGGTATTTGACTGACTTACTGAGTCCTTTTCATGTCCGAAACTCTGAGAATACAGAGATGGACATGACCCCTGGTCTCTTAGTCCAGTGCAGGAAGATTTACAAAGGGTAAAGAAAGGAATGAACAGCTAAGTGATTTCAGTGTGTGTGTTCTTTATACCACAACCCTGAACGGGGGGGTGTGTGTGTGTGTGTGTGTGTGTGTAGTCGTATCCAACTCTTTTCAACCCCATGGACTGTAGCCCAACAGGCTCCTCCGTCCATGGGATTTCCCAGGCATGAATACTGGAGTGGATTGCCATTTCCAAATCCAGGAGATCTTCCCACCCAGGGATCGAACCCTCGTCTCCTGCGTTGGCAGGCGGATTCTTTACCTTTACCACTAACACCGCCTGGGTGCCTTCAGAGCACAGAAGGAAGGTGTCCAGCTTCCCCAGGCAAGCTGCCTTCCTCCACTGCACATCTGGTCTTATCTTCTTAGCATTACCTGTCTCGTTTTCTTTTTCTCCATTTTCATTCTTTTAGGACTTCCAAGTTTGCAAAATTTCACATGTCTCCTACTCTGGGTCAGTCAGTTCCTTTCCCAACTACAGTGTCTCACAAGCGGATCACCTCTAGATTCCTCTGTCCCCCTGACCCACACAGGTCTACCATGTACAACCTGGAGGCATGCCAGGCAAGGCTCACTCATGGGCAGAGAGAAGGCTCTGGGCCAATGGTGTGATCTGGTTCAGTGTCTGTGAAATCAGTTGCTTTCTCATGCAAAGACTAAAGAAAATGCTTACATTTCCATCCCAGTAATTAATATGCTTTTTAAAATGTAAAATAGACAACATAAAATTTACCATTTCAACCAATTTTAAGTACAATTCAGTGGCCTAAATTATATTCACAAGGTGGTGCAATCATCAACACTGTTACCGAAATTTTTAAATCATCCCCCTCAAAAGGTTATATTACCATTAAGAAATGGGTTCCACTTTCTCCTTCCCACCAGGCCCTAGCAACCTCTAATCTACTTTCTGTCTCACTGAATTTGCCTGTTCTAGGTATTTCATATAAGAAAAATCATACCACATTTGTCCTTTTGTGTTTGGCTTATTTCACTTAGCCTCGTGTTTTCAAGGTTCATGCATGCAGTAAAATATAACAGAACTTCATCTATTGGTTTTTGATCATAGATAGTCATACTACTTTTCTCTTGAAACATTTTTATGTTTTTCAATGCAAAAATGAATTTTTTCTCCTTTTTCTTTCATATTATATGACCTTAGTAACAGTTTTTTTTTTTTTTCACTTTTCCCAGTGGATACTGTTATAGTTGTGTGCTTATTGATTCATGCTGATGAATAGTAATTTCATGCAAGCTATCCTGGCATGTAGGGTTCATTTTTCATGTGATCTGCATAAAAATAGTAGTGGTGAATATTAATCAAGTAAGAATGCGGACCTGAATTTCAAAAAAAGCTTAATTAGAATACACATGTCATATGAGCCATCCCATTGCAGGAAAAGTATGCTCCATATATTTGTAGCTTAAGACTTCTTTCTCGTTCCAACCTATGAAGTGATATGTGTCACCGTAGGAATACGAAATGGGGGTGGGTGGGGCAGAACTGCTCCTCTCACGTGACATTCTCAAGATTGATTTTTATTATCAGTACCATATTTTACACCAAATTAAAATTGCTTTCCCAAGGACAAAAATGTGGGTTTATAACTAAAAACTTGGCTATAGTAAGTTTACTTATTGAAAAATTTATATGTCAAAGTCCTGTGCTGGGTGCCACATAGGAGACACAAAGAAATAAAATTCTCTAGGGAAATCCAGTCTAATGAATGTATCTTTAGGAAATTTATACCCATATGGATACAGTTCAGGATGTAAATATATTTGTCACAAACATCAGAAAGTTAAACAGCAACACAGAATTAAAGCATGTATCAAGATCACAGTAAAAGTGATGTCAAAGGATAAGTAATAGTAACTAAATGAACTCTGCAGTGCAGTGGCATTTAACATTTGTATTTGAAACAGTAAAACCCTTTTGTTCTCCAAAGGGAATCTTAAACCAAGTATGTTAAAAGTGTGTATATGTGTGTGTGTGTGGTGGGAGGTGGGGAGTGTTAGCCACTCAGCTGTGTCAGACTCTCTGCAACCCCATAGACAGTAGCCCGCAAGGCTCCTCTGTTCATGGGGTTCTCAAGGCAAGAATACTGGAGTAGGTTGCCATGCCCTCCTCCAAGGGATCTTCCCAACCCAGGGATCAAACCTGGGTCTCTTGCATTGCAGGCAGATTCTTTACCTTTTGAGCTACCAGGGAGGCCCTAAAAGTGGGGGCGGGAGAGGCAAAGACTTTTTTATTGCTAGAAGCCAGAGTTCTAGATTCAGTTCTGCCAACTGTATGACCTGAGACTATTTACCTAAATTTTCTGTCAATTTCCTTATTAACAGATGGGATTAATAATGGGATTGTTGATAGAATTAAAAATAATGGAGTATGTAAAGCATTCAAAAGTGTCTGGAAGGACCAAATACATCTTCACGATTAATACAGGTTTAACTCATTTTATTAAGCTTTGTTTTATTGCCCTTCACAGATTCTGCATTTTTTTTTTAAATAAGTTGAAGGTTTGTGGCAATTGTGGGTTGAGCATAATTTTTCCAAAAGCACTTGCTCACTTTCACGTCTCTTGTGTCACATTTTGGTAATTCTCCCGACATTTCAAGTACTTTCATTCTTATTATATTTGTTATAGTGATGTGTGATCAGCGATCTCTGATGCTACAATTCTGATTGTTTGGGGGCAGCGTGCACCTCACCCATATAAGACAGTGAACTTGACAGGTACTGTGTGTGCGTTCTGACTGCTCTACTCTCCCTTCCTCTCCTCCCCCTCCCTATTCCCTGAGACACAAGAATTTGAAATTAGGCTAACTAATAACCCTACTGCTACTGCTAAGTCACTTCAGTCATGTCCGACTCTGCGACCCCATAGATGGTAGCCCACCAGGCTCCCCTGTCCCTGGAATTCTCTAGGCAAGAACACTGGAGTGGGTTGCCATTTCCTTCTCCAATGCATGAAAGTGAAAAGTGAAAGTGAAGCTGCTCAGTCATGTCCGACTCTTAGCGACCCCACGGACTGCAGCTCACCAGGCTCCTCCGTCCATGGGATTTTCCAGGCAAGCATACTGGAATAGGGTGCTACAGTGGCCTCTAAATGTTTAAGTGAAAGCAAGAATAGAATGTCTTTAACTTTAAAACAAACGCTAAACACGATTAAACTTAGTGAAGGCGGCTTGTCGAAAGCCAACACAGGCCCAAAGCTAGGCCTCTTTTGCCAAATGGTTAACCAAGTTGTGAAGGTAAAGGGAAATTTCTGGAAGGAAATTAAAAGTGCTACTTCAGTGAGCACACGAATAGTAAGAAAGCAAAACAGCCTTATTGCTGATATGGAGACAGTTATAAAGATGGAAAGAGGGTCAAACCAGCCACAATATTCCCTTAAACCTAAGCCTGATCCACAGCAAGGCCCTAACTCTCTTCAATTCTGTGAACACTGACAGAGGTAAGGAAGTTGCATAAGAAAAGTTTGAAGCTAGCAGAGGTTACTTCCTGAGGTTTAAGGACGGAAGCTGTCTCCAAAACATAAAAATGCAAAATGAGGCCACAAATGATGATGTAGAAGCTGCAACAAGTTATCCAGAAAATACAGCTAACATAATTAATGAAAGCAGCTAACTAAACAGCAGATTTTCATGTAAATGAAATGACCTTCTGTTGGACGAAGATCCCGTCTAGATCTTTGGTAGCTAAGAGACGAGAAGTCAATGTCTGGCTTCAAAGGACAGGCTGACTCTCTTGTCAGGGGCGAATGCAGCTGGTGACTTGAAGTTGAAGCCAGTGCTCATTTACCACTCTGAAATCTAGGACCCTTAAGAATTATGCTAAGTCTACTCTGCCCGGGCTCTATAAATGAAACAACAAAGCCTGGATGAAAGCACATCTGCTTACAACATAGTTACTGAGTGTGTAAAGCCCACTGTTGAGATCAACTGCTGAGAAAAAAAGTTTCCTTTCAAAATACCACTGCTCCTTGACAAAGCACCCGGCTACCTAAGAGCTGTGATGGAGATGTACAAGGAGATTTATGTTGCTTCCAGGCCTCCAACACAACATCTGTCTGCAGCCTTTGGATCAAAGAGTAACTTTGATTTTCAAGTCTGATTATGTAAGAAATACATTTCGTTAAGGCTAATGATTTCTCTGATGGATCTGGGGAAAGTAAACTGAAAACCTTCTGGAAAGGATTCACCATGCTAAATTCCATTAAGGATATTCAAGACTCATGGGAAGAGGTCAAAACTTCAACATTAACAGGAGTTTGGAAGAAGTTGATTCCAACACTTACAGATGACTTTGAGGGGTTCAAGACTTCAGTGGAGGAAATAACTACAGATGTGGTAGAAATAGCAAGAGAATTAGAAGCAGAATCTGAAGATGTGACTGAATTGCCACAATCTCACGATAAACCTTTAATGAAGACACAAAATTACAGAGGGAAGTTGGGCCAGTGCCGGGTGGCATCACATAGGGACCAACATGGGACTTTATATGAAGGAGAAAGAAACATCAGCCTTGTTTAATTCATTGTTAAATCTGGTCTCTGTTACTTCAGCCAAACAGATTCCCTGACTAACACTCCATCATTCACATGTATATGTGTAACTGATTCACTGTGCTGTGCAGCAGAAACCAACACAGCACTGTAAAGCACCTATCAGATCAGATCAGATCAGATCAGTCGCTCAGTCATGTCCGACTCTTTGCGACCCCATGAATCGCAGCACACCAGGCCTCCCTGTCCATCACCAACTCCCGGAGTTCACTCAGACTCACGTCCATCGAGTCAGTGATGCCATCCAGCCTAATTTAATGAATGAGGAGGTGTTTTACTGATGAGCAAAGTGGTTTTGTGAGACAGAAGCCATTCCTGGTGAAAATTACTGAAATGACAACAAAGGGTTTAGAATATTCCATAAACTTAATTGATGAAGCAGCAGCAGGGTTTGAGAGGACTAATTTTGGCAGAACTTCTACTGTGAGGAGATCTGCTGGATCATAGAAAAAGCAAGGGAATTCCAGAAAAATATCTCCTGCTGCTTCATTGACTACTCTAAAGCCTTTGTGTGGGTCACAGCAAACTGTGGAAGATTCTGAAAGAGACGGGAATACCATCTTACCTGCTTCCTGAGAAACCTGTATGCAGGTCAAGAAGCAATTTAGAACTGGACATGGAACAATGGATGGATTCAAAACTGGGAAAGGAGTACATCAAGGCTGTATATTGTCACCCTGCTTGTTTAACTTATATGCAGAGTACATCATGCGAAATGCCAGGATTGATGAAGCATAAGCTGGAATCAAGATTGCCGGGAGAAATATCAATAACCTCAGATATGCAGATGATACCACCCTTATGGCAGAAAGCAAACAAGAACTAAAGAGCCTCTTGATGAAAGTGAAAGAGGAGAGTGAAAAAGTAGGCTTAAAACTCAACATTCACAAAACAAATCATGGCATCTGGTCCTATTACTTCATGGCAAATGGATGGGGAAACAATGAAAACAGCGACAGACTATTTTCTTGGGCTCCAAAATCACTGCAGACCATGACTGCACCCATGAAATTAACAGAGGCTTGCTATTTGGAAGAAAAGCTATGACAAACGTAGATGGTGTATCAAAAAGCAGAGACATCACTTTGCCGACAAAGGCCCATAGTCAAAGCTATGGTTTCTCCAGTGGTCATGTACAGATGTATGAGCTGGACCATAAAGAAGGCTGAGCACTGAAGGATCAAGGCTTTCAAACTTGGTATTAGAGAAGACTCCTGAGAGTCAGCGGAGAAGGCAATGGCACCCCACTCCAGTACTTTTGCCTGGAAAATCCCATGGACGGAGGAGCCTGGTAGGCTGCAGTTCATGGGGTCACTAAAGTCAGACACGACTAAGCAACTGCACTTTCACTTTTCACTTTCATACACTGGAGAAGGAAATGGCAACCCACTCCAGTGTTCTTGCCTGGAGAATCCCAGGGATGGGGGAGCCTGGTGGGCTGCCGTCTATGGGGTCGCACAGAGTCGGACATGACTGAAGCGACACAGCAGCAGTAGCAGCAGCTTGAGAGTCAGGGATCAAACCAGTCCATCCTAACGGAAATCAATCCTGAATAGTCATTGGAAGGACTGATGCTGAAGCTGAAGCTCCAATACTTTGGCCACCTGATGGAAAAGAATCAACTCATTGGAAAAGACCCTGATGCTGGGAAAGATTGAAGGCAGGAGGAGAAGGGGGCAACAGAGGATGAGATGATTGAATAGCATCACCAACTCAATGGACATGAGTTTGAGCAGGCTCCGGGAGATGGTGAAGGACAGGGAAGCCTGGCATGCTGCAGTCCATGGGGTCGCAAACAGTCAAATACAACTGAGCAACTGAACAATAACTACTGGGAGTAAAATGCTACTGCACACTACAGAGAAATCATTCATAAAAGGAAGAGTTAATTGAGGCAGCAAATTTCACTGCTGTCTCATTTTAAGAAACTATCACAGCCATGCCAAACTTCACTGACCACCATCCTGACCAATCAGCAGCCTCCAATATCAAGGCAAGGCCTTCCACCAGCAAAGGAGTCAGATGATGGCTACCATTTTTTAACAAAAGTACTTTTTAAATTAAGGTTTGTACATTGCTTTTTTAGATATAATGCTTTTGCCCATTTCATAGATTGAAGTATAGTGTAACCATATCTTTTACAGGCACTGGGAAACCAAAAGCACTATGACGCACTTTTACTGTGATATATTTGCTCTATTGCAGTGATCTGGAAAGTAACCCATGATATTCTCAAGGTATACCTATACCTGTCAAGACATGATCTTATAAAAGTAAGATATCCAACAATGAAATTAAGTCTAAATTCCTCAAATATCCATTCTTCAATTTTTACTTTGTCATATCTAATAGGTAAGGATCAACTTTACATCATTAACTGATGAGTAATCTAAATTACTAATTATGGGAAGACGCTTACTTAATTTATATCAATATTTCACTGTGATCAAATAAACAAAACTACCAATAAGGCTAAAACAAATGTACATTTTGAGGCACCTTACAATAAGGAACAGTAAAGAGCCTGATAAATTACCTTCCCTGTTTAAAGATTCCTTTACTGATATGTGAAAACCAGTAAAAGTTATCAAAAGAATCTGAATAAAAAGATATCGAGAGATGCCCTTTGTATAAACACTAAAGGCAATAAAATGTAATAAAATGATAAAATCAAAAAGGCAACCTTCAAATTCATGAGAGAAATGGGGGAAAAGATGACCTGAAAACTAAAGTTTAATGTGACTTTTTTTATTTTATTGAAAGCCACAGAGCCCTAGAGTCTATATTAAAGGCAATCTGATAGGATTTAAAATACTAAATAAAAAATACTAAGAACAATTGTAGAGAATTTGAAAGTACCTGAAAATAACATAGGATAAATAAAGATAATAATAAGAGATTTTTAACTCTAAAATGGAGCTAGAGGAGGCTACTGCTTAGGGAGAAGAAAGCTGGAGTGCAAAGCCCCAACTATCAAGTGCAAATTGAAAAACAAACTAACGCTGAAAGAGAGGTCAATACTCCTCCAAAGGAAAAGGAAGGATGGGGTTAAACAAACTTCACTGGCTACACGATTTTTCCTACAGTCAATGTTATTGCACTGCACCAACATACCTACCTATGTCAAGAAACAATGAAATTACTTAATGTTTTAAAACAGTAAAAAGTGTTGAGGCCCTATGATCTCTTAAGCATATTCAAATATAATATTTCATTCCAAAATATTAGAGTCCAAAAGAAGTTCAGATTAAGGAACAACCATTTAATTCTGAGCACTGGGAAAGATGTCACAAAAAAAGATAGTATTTGATATTAAACATGAAAGACAGAAAGGATTTTCACAAATAGGAATGGAAGACAGGAAGCTTTAATGGAAGGAACAAAAACAGCATCTAAAAAAATAAAACGTAGAACAGGTATGGGATACAGAGTAGGAATGGTGATATGGAATACTGGAGACAGGACAGAACATGGAAGAGCAATTTTGATGATTGATCAAAGAATTTTAGGGCAATCAAAAACCAATGAAGGCTTTCCACAGATGAAATGGTATAATTAATCTCCCTACTACATGTTTAATCTGATTACAATGGATTTTTAAAGGAAAAACTAGGAAGGAGACCTCATTATGAACTTGTTTATTAGAATGATGAATGAAAAGTTGCAGAGCACTTTAGACATTGTCTGACTCCATTCCTTCAGTTGTCAGGCTCAGAGAGTATAACCTACTCATGGTCAGCTGAAGAATTATTAACAGAGGTTATGAGGTTTCCATACAATGAACTCATAAGTACCCTCATATCTAATATGTTTTCTAAGGATACAGATAGCTATCTTTAATGCCCCAAATTTATACCATCACTTCCTAAATGAACTGAAACCTGCTATCCATCTGTCTTTCTTTTCTTTATTTCCACAAATACTTCCTGAACCCCTATTAAGGGTCAGGTACTATTCGAAAATATAAAGAAAACATTAGTTCCCTTCCTAGGTGGACTTAAAGTTCAATAGTAGAAACAAGACAAAAAACAAATCAAGACAAAAGATGGCACAGTGATAGGCATTATGGATAAAAGTTATGTTGGGTCAGAAGGAAAATAAGTGCAGAATGGAAGGTATTACTATTATATAGAGAGTAACCACAGAATGCTTTTCTCATAGGATGACATGCGTGTGGTGAAAGCTGGAGAAGAGTGGCCCACAAAAATGGAACAATAAATACAAAAATCCATAACAGATAAGCACTCAGCCTGCCTGAATGAGGGAGGGAGGTAAGAGGAGGAAACGAGGGAAACAGCCAGGAAGTTTCAAATCGTGTAGACTTTCCGGGTCACTGAGAAGGCTTTACCACTGCAATCATCTCAGAAACAATGCAAACAGAAGACAATGGAGCATCTTTAATGTGTTGAAATTAAAGAAAGTAATGGGGGCCTGTCAAGAAAAAAAAGCAAGCCAAGCTAGAATTTTATACCAAACAAAAACATTTAAAATGAAGCAAAATAAAAATTTTAGTTAAATGCAAAGATAATTTGGTACCAGAAGACTTGAAACTTAAAAATTTTAAAGGAAACTGATGGAAAAGAATACCAGATGGAAACCCAGATAAATCCAAAGATAGATTAGAAATGCTATGTATGTGACAAAAACTTTGACTCCACACTTCCAATGAAGGGGGCACACGTTCGATCCCTGGTCAGTGAATTAAGATCCCACATGCTGCATGGCTTGGTCAAAAAAAAAAAAAAAAAAGAATAAAAAAATTTGTTCCACATTTTAAAATTGTACTTGAAAGATAATTTATTGTTTAAAGTAAAGATGACAATATACGGTGGGGTTTATAATACACACAAGTAAAACTTATGATGAAATGGCACCAAAAATGGGAGGGGGCAAATGGAAGTATACTATTATTATAACATCCATACATTACATGTTGTGTATGATATTATTTAATAGTAGAGATAAACAGATAAGTTAGAGATAAATATTTTAAATCCTAGAGCAACAACAAAAAGTAAAACATAGTTAATAAACCAATAAAAGAGATAAAATGGAATATTTAAAAATATTCAATTCAAAGGAAATCAGAACAAGAAATGAACAAGAAAAAACAAGTATACTTAAGAGAACTTGGCAAGAAAAGTGACTACCAAGCAACATGTGTAAGCTAGTCTGACTCAGCGTATCCACTGGGAATAAAGGTGAAAATCAACATCTTCACTAATGGAGGTAAACGTTTACCTGTAAGTTTCACAGGTGATTTATTGTAATATGCTCATTTTGCATATTCCCTTTCAATCTGTCACATTGCACATGGTTTTCAAAATCAAGAGATGTTTTTAATTAGCCAACTAGATTACTGATACCTACTCATTCAAATAAGCTTTTGGAAATACTGCTACTGCTGCTAAGTCGCTTTAGTCATGTCTGACTCTGTGCGACCCCAAAGACGGCAGCCCACCAGGCTCCCCCATCCCTGGGATTCTCTAGGCAAGAACACTGGAGTGGGTTGCCATTTCCTTCTCCAACGCATGAAAGTGAAGAGTGAAAGTGAAGTCACTCAGGAAATACTAGATACCACCAAATAAAAACAGTGGTTGAGGATATATAAGAAGAAAATCAAGTAAAATATTCAATGGAAATAGTTATTTGCAAAACCCTAGTCTTTGCAGCAAAAGAGACACTGATGTATAGAACAGTCTTATGGACTCTGTGGGAGATGGAGAGGGTGGGAAGATTTGGGAGAATGGCATTGAAACATGTATAATATCATGTATGAAACAAGTCGCCAGTCCAGGTTCGATGCACGATACTGGATGCTTGGGGCTGGTGCACTGGGACGGCCCAGAGGGATGGTATGGGGAAGGAGGAGGGAGGAGGGTTCAGGATGGGGAACACATGTATACCTGTGGCGGATTCATTTTGATATTTGGCAAAACTAATACAATATTTTAAAGTTTAAAAATAAAATAAAAAATAAAAAAATAAAACAGAAAACTTAATAGACAAAAGTCTAGAAGGAAGTAACATGGAAATCTTATTTATGCTGGTAATTTTTTCAGTGTTTCCATCACCGTTATTAAAGGATTTTTCAATAGTTTCTGACAAAAAAACAAAAACAAAAAAAAAACCCTAGTCTTTGGTTCATGGAACCATTTTGTATCTCATGTACTATACAGTTCCTTGATCAACATGCAACAGTCACATCAACATATCTGTTTGCAAAATTACACTCTTATTTCATAGTATGATAAGGATTAAACACATTAGAATTCATGTTGGCAGAGGCAAATAAAACCAAAAAAAGTTTCTGTTTTAAACATAAACAATTATCTTGTCAATGTTAATTTATCCTATTTGATTAAATTTAATTGGCAAAAACCACAGGCTCAATGTAAAACTGGTCACAGCAAGAACTCCTTCCAAGAGCCAGTCCAGACTTTTGAGCAGGCCTGGACGAGACCTGGAAAGAGCACAGGTGATCAGGCCCTGAGGTGGAGAAGCCCACCAGCTCTTTTCAACAGAAAAAGTGCAAAACTGCTCCCTGACTCATTTATGGGCCCACTCAGAGAAGACTGTAGCTCTCCAGGTACTGGAGATAAGACACCAAGCAGACAACATAGAGTACATCCATCTCCTCATTTTGGCTTGAAACTAGAATACCTTCTGTATCTCAGCGCAGATCTGGAATGCCAATGGAGCATGAGCTGCTTGTCTACTCAGCACCCACCACTCCCTTACAGTCTTACAGCTTACCGCGGGCCACAGCTACTCTCTGCCTCAGAGTGTTCATTGGCTAGAAGCATGTAGACAGCAGGCCAGAGTATCAGGGAGAAGCTAGCCACCAAAGCTAGGCAGGAGTTGATGAATCACACTGCCAATTATTATGGTAAGAGGTCATCAACTGTAAAATTCATCCTAACTTCAGAGATATTGAAATATGGGAGAAAATGTTCATGTTAGTTTCAAATAATATGACTCTAATAATATGATAAGTGAAAACAGCCAGAGATCAAAAAAATCTACACCTGCTTCCCCACATATATCTAACATGAGTCTAGTCTGACTCCACACGCAGGCTGAGAAATGGAGCAGAAATTAGTCCTGCTGTGGCCCAGCACTTAACATGAATGGTAACTGAGAGCTGTCACAGGCATCACTCCTCAACCCCTCAATCAGACACCACACCAGGCTACAACATGCCCACCATATGTCAAGCCCAATGTGTGGGTCCTCTGAGGGAAAATGTCTTAACTCCAGCCTGATGGATATGATAGGCTGGAGGGGAGGTAAGGCAAGTACTAAATAATTATACAGAATAATTAACAGAATGAGGTAATGTCATTAAATGGGTTTTAATAAAATACGTGTATGTGCACAGTCATTCAATCATGTCTGATTCTTGCGACTCCATGGACTGTGTAGCCCACCAGGCTCCTCTGTCCATGGGATTTTCCAGGCAGGAATACTGGAGTGGGTTGCCATTTCTTCCCCCAGAGGATTTTCCTGACACAGGGATCGAACCCACCTCTCCTGCAATGGCAGGCTATTCTTTACTACTGAGCCACCTGGAAAATCCTCAACAAACCTATAAGAGTTCACAGAAAGGAAAGAGGAATGTAGACCAACTAGATCAGGCAAAGTTTCAGTATCAAGCTGGCATAAGGACTGTGCAAGCATCTGTAGGAGATGAGGGAGGCAAGAAACAAAAGAAAATAAAAAGGATATGGGCAGGTTCCGGACATTCTGGTAGAAAACTAAATATTTTTATTTCACTGAAGCAAAGGTACAATGGAAAATGAAGCTAGAAATATAGAGTACTGGCAGGCAAGGAGAGGCACTAAATGTTTTCCAGTAGAGAAAACGACATGACCAGAAAGCAGGGGGCATCCCCTAAAGAATGCTTGGATACACTGAATTTAAAGGGCTTCTGGGACATCTTGGTGATCTTTCTCACCTATTGCAAGGGCCCAGAATCCAGTTAGATATGAGTCAGGAAAGCAAAAGAAAGATGTGAACTGGGAATTTTATTTAGGACTCATCTGGACTCCTCTAAGACTCACTAGGGCTTCCCAGGTGGCTCAATCGGTAAAGAATCTGCCTGCAGTGCAGAAGACCCAGGTTCAACCCCTGGGTCAGGAAGATCCCCTGGAGAAGGGAATGGCAATTCACTCCAGTATTCTTGCCTGGAAAATCCTATGGCAAGAGGAGCCTGGCGGGCTACAGCCCATGGGGTCAGAAGCGTCAGACATGACTTAGCGACTAAACCATCACCATTTGGACCAAATAATAGCTGAAGTTATGAAATAAGATGTTTCACTGAAAGGATGTGACACATAAGGGGGAAAAAAAAAGGAACTCAGAGAAATAATCTGAGGAACATCACCATTAGTGGGATGAGCAGAAGAGCTCACAAAGAATAATAAGCAGCAACCACGTAAGTGGAAAGAAAATCAGGAGAGCAGGAAAACAGCATGTAAGAAAAAGAGACATCAATACCGACAAATTTCACAGCAAGATGGAGTAAGAACCAAAACACATTCCCAGGGATTTAGGCTGTTGATGGCCTGACTAAAAGCAGTTTAAGTGGAGTGGCCGGAATGGGAGTGGAGTGCACACTGGGAGGTCAGAACAGACTCCCCTTGAGCTGAGCCAAAGGTGGTTCAGTGGTAAAGAATCTGCCTGCCAATACAGGAGAAGCAGGTTCAATTCCCGGAGGGGGAAGATACCCTGGAAGAGGAAGTGGCGACCCACTCTAGTATTTTTGCCTGGAGAATTCCATGGATAGAAGAACCTGGCAGGGTACAGTACATGCAGTTACAAAGAGTGAGACGTGACTGAGCAACTGAGCATCCATCCAAGCTGAGTCAAAGTGACCCAGATGAACAGGGTAAGTCATCAGGTGGAAGAAGAAGAAAATAGCATCTGCAAAGGATGAGTTGGATCCAATTTCAAGATGTTTATCCTAAACAAAAAGAGCTGTAAAGCACACATTAAAATATTTTCAAATTCAGCAAGCATAACAAGAACTTGTTATTTTGAGCAAAATAATATTAATCACAATGTTAACTTTTTGAGGAAAAAGAAACTAATCAAAACTCTCATAAATACACTGCTCAGCAAAATTTTATGAAAAGGTATATGAACGAGGTCACACCTTTTGTATGACCAATTTCTAAAAGGAACAAATCTATACGTATCTGCTACATTAATTACTCTCCAATTCTGCCACAGTCTGTTCAAGCTCAACCTAGGCAGTGAAACTTCAATCTTAAATCTTCATTTTTACTCAGTTCTCCTTTTCTTAAGAAGGAGCCATTAAAAAAAAAAAAAACTCAAAATGTCCTTTATCTTTATTGAAATTTAGAAAAATCAGTTCCTAAAAAGCCACATTTCCAGCTACACTGCAGGAGAAAAAAAAAAGAGACATCACACAGTATATGTACGTTTTTGACCTCCCTGTATGACTACAGATGCCACACCAGAGTCGTGATGAAAAAGTTATGTCAAACTCAGATTGGACCATAAGTGTGAAAGTGCCAGCTCCTTTAGCACTTGCTCAAAGGAAACTATCAGAGCCACTTATTATCAACTGCATGGACAAAGCAGAACTGTCAGTTATGGGATGGGCTACAAAAAATAGACACAATTCCTAATTACATCCATTCTTTCGTTGTAATTACTCTGGAGAGTGATTACATATTTAACTTGGCTATCTTTTTTAAAAAATAAGTAGCTTTAATGAAAGTATTTTAGATAGTGATGCCACCATACATCAATTAGAAAGTTAATCATTCTCCTTGTTCTCACAGAACAGTTTTAAAGGAGGTGGGGAGGTACTAGCGTTCAGTGCTTTTTAAAAAGTTAATTAGAGGGCACCCAGTAAAGAGAGGGCCTTCCCAGGTGGTGTTAGTGGCAAAGAACCCGCCTGCCAATGCAGGAGATGTGGGTTCAATCCCTGGGCCAGGAAGATCCCCTGGAGGAGGGCATGGCAACCCACTCCAGTATTGTTCCCTGGAAAATCGCATGGACAAAGGAGCCCATCGGGCTCCGGCCTACAGGGTTGCAAAGAGCTGGACGCGACTGAAGCAACTTGGCATGCATGCAGCAAGAGAAAACATCCAGGAAATAGAGTTTATCAAAAACTCAAAATATGTAATCTGCATAGAGTCAAGAAACAGCAAGAGATCCTCGTCAGTGGGCTCACTCCAGGAGAAAAAAAAATTCTCTTCACCGTGTCAGGTTTAATTTTCAATATTCTACGAGACTTCACTACGTAATAAATGATTACTCTAGAATCGTTCTTAGAATATTTCCGAGAGACAAAGGGCAAACAAAGTCATAAGCTCTGACTAACAAAGCTCAAAATTAGCTCAAATACACTACAGATTGAACTATAAATAAGAAAGTTTTCATATAATGGAATCCAAGATATTACCAATCAGCAGGTAAATCATGTGCTACAACTGTGGCACACATTACCCTCACCCTAGACTCATTAATAATAAAGCAATTTATTTCCATCCAAAGTACTCCATCTTAAAACGCAAACTCATTATGATTTTATGTAGGCAAAGGTGTCATCACTAGCATTTAGTGTTAGAGGTGACTTTCAAAACATACACACAAGCTTATCTTCCAGTCTTATCAGCCTTCCTGTATGTTACTTTATACATATTTTATGCCATTCTTCGGCTGCCTTCCAGAATCCCATTAGTAATCCCACACACTTCGCTCAAGATGATTCGGGCCACACAATAAAATGGTATTCTGTGTCAGCTATATTTCACAGTCTCGTTTAACTAAATAAGATCAAATGAAAGAAGGCGTATGAAAGTGGATTTTGCACAGTCTACCACATAGAAGACATTTAATAAACATGTGTAACCTGAATTCAGCACAAGCCCTCTGACACCAAATCATTAAGAATTAGAAGGTTCACATTTAACAGCAAGTAGACTAACATCATTGCAACAGCTTAAGGACAAATGGAATATACGGAGAATGGAACACAGGAAGAAGTAAAAGGATTTGACAGAATGCAGGTAAGACACGAGAGTAATGTAAAAGATTCCCAGATCCAACATCCTTCAGCTATACTCTCATCAAGACAAAACAGTCCATAGTCTTTTTTTTTTTTTGACAACCTTTCACTGTTTTGAGTTATCATAGTCAACCCCTCCAAAATCATTATCTAATGTGATAAGAACTAAATGAAGTATCAGGGTAAACTGATACTTCATTTTTGCCCCTGAACATGATTCTTTACCTAGAGTCAACGAGTAAGTTTTGTGAGATCTGCTTGTCTGCTATTCTTGCGAAATGTGTATAAATGCCTTTTTCTACAAAGAGGTTTCATAAATTAATTTTCTTATTGCATGAGTAAGACCACAAAATAAACAGAGCAGCAGAATTTCAAGTGAAGGCATTTTATTTATACTCCAAAGTTTCTTTTTTAAGAGTAGTTTGTTAAGCAAAAAGCATTCTGAGAAACTGTGTGTGCGTGCTAAGTCACTCCAGTCGTGTCCGACTTTGTGGGACCCTATGGACTGTAGCCCACCAAGTTCCTCTGTCCAGGGGAACTCTCCAAGCAAGAATACCGGAGTGGGTTGCCGTGCCCTCCTCCAGGGGATCTTCCCAACCCAAGTCGAGCCCATGTCTCTTACATCTCCTGCATTGGCAGGTGGGTTCTTTACCACTGCACCACCTGAGAAACTGTAATACTAGATAAAGCACAACCAAGACAAAACCTATCGCTCCTCTCTGAGTTAGGAAAATCATCAGAAAATACTGAGAAGTCCAAAATGGCTTTAGAGGGTGGAGGAAAAGGAACAGTGCCAAGGTGCTGAGATTCTAAACGAGACGAATTCCAAACAGAAGGTACAAAGAGACTGAAGAAAAAAACCACACAGAATAGGATGCCCCCATGACAATGAGATTTCCTCAACTACAATTTTCCCTACATTCTCCAATACTGCAGCTTCACCAAGGGGACAGACCTACCCTAACAGTCTTCTTACCACGTGTCCCAGCTCAACACCTGTCACATAGCCGTTATTCAACATTTCATGAATCAACAATGCAAGTAAGAGTTGGAAGCAAATGCCAAGTTTTAAAAAGTTGGGGGGCCAGAAGTTTTTAGCAGTAGTTATGTTCAAATTCACCAATTTGAGAAATAAAATGTATAGATCCCAAAATACATGAGAGGAAAATTGTTATAAAACTTTCTTCCTTGTTTTAATAAATCTATAAAACAAAAGTAGAAGAATGCAAAAGAACTTAATCTTCCTAAAGTGAATGGAGATTTACAAGTTTAAATTTCTTAACTGGAGATGGGAGCTTTATTAATTTTTTTTAATTTAAATTTATTTATTTTAATTAGAGGCTAATTACTTTACAATATTGTATTGGTTTTGCCATACATCAACATGAATCCATCACAGGTGTACACATGTTCCCCATCCTGAACCCTCCTCCCTCCTCCCTCCCCATACCATCCCTCTGGGTTATCCCAGTGCACCAGCCCCAAGCTTCCTGTATCCTGCATCGAACTTGGACTGGCGATTCGTTTCTTATATGATATTATACATGTTTCAATGCCATTCTCCCAAATCATCCCACCCGCCCTCTCCCACAGAGTCCAAAAGACTGTTCTATACATCTATGTCTCTTTTGCTGTCTTGCATACAGGGTTATCGTTACCATCTTTCTAAATTCCATATATATGCGTTAGTATACTGTATTGGTGCTTTTCTTTCTGGCTTGCTTCACTCTGTATAATAGGCTCAAGTTTCATCCATCTCATTAGAACTGATTCAAATGTATTCTTTTTAATGGCTGAGTAATACTCCATTGTGTATACGTACCACAGCTTTCTTATCCATTCATCTGCTGATGGACATCTAGGTTGCTTCCATGTCCTGGCTATTATAAACAGTGCTGCGACGAACATTGGGGTTTATTTTTATAGTATCTCAGTCATCAGGCAGCAATTTAAAAAAAACCTACAGTTGTCCCTTTAACTTTTTATTTTAAAATAATTTTAAACTTACAGAAACCTTGAATAGTACAAAGAATTCCCAAATACACTTCATCCAATTTCCACTAATATTAATATTTTACTTAATCATACTATAATTATCAAAACTAAGAAACAAAAATTGATGAAATCATCAAGTAAACTACAGGCTTTACTCAGACTTCATCCAACTAAATATTTGCACTAAGATCCTTGTTCTGTCCAGGATTCTACAGTGCATTTAGGTACCCTGCATATCTTTAGTCTTCTTCAGTCTGTGGTAATCCTTAAGTCTTTCCTTGTGTTTGACATTTGATACCATTGAAGAGTAATGATCAAGTATTTAACATCTGTCTGATGTTTTTTCACAATTAAATTGAGGTTATGCATTTTGGCAAGAATACCACAAAGGTGAGGTGCTCTTGTCTTCATTAAGGTGGTATTTTCCAGGTTAATCCACTGTAAAGATACTCTCTTTCCCTTGTAATTAATATCTTGGGAGGGACATTCTAAGATTCTGCAAATATCCTGTTTCTAATCACACTATCATCCACTAATTTTGGTATCCATCACTGGATCTTGCCTGTGAAAATTACTACTGTTGTATTCTAATGGCAATTTTCTACTTCCCTCATCCCTTCCATATTTACAATTCAAATTATTCTATATGCTACCTCCCCACTCACTTATTCATTTATTTTATTTATTTGCATCAGTCTGGGATCCTAAATATTACTTTATTCTGTGAGTTATAGTCTAAAACTACTTTGATATTTTATGGTTCCAATTTTTCCAGCTTTGGTCACTGACAGCTCTTTCGGGTTAGCTCCTATGCCTCTCAACATGCCCACATGCTTCTTCTAAGAACTTGCTTAGTTCTGGTAATACAAGATGCTCCAGGCTCATCTTGTATTTTCTCGCATCCAGTCCTGGAATCAACCAATTCTCAAAGGAACCCTAGCTCCATTAACTGGAGAATGGTATTTAGAAAACAAGATATGGGAACCAGCTGTGCTCATGTCAATGGGCTACCTCTGATTCTAGGCAGACCCTCTCCATGGACAGTGATAAGAAATATTGTTGGCCTCTGAACAATGTGGGTATTAATCCTTGTATAACTACAGTCAGTCAGTCCTCCATAGCATCAGATCCCCTGCATCCTCATGTTGAACCAGCCCCAGACCATGTGTTACTGTAGTATAGTAAATACTGTACTGTATTATGGAGAAGGCAATGGCACCCCACTCCAGTACTCTTGCCTGGAAAATCCCATGGACGGAGGAGCCTGGTAGGCTGCAGTCCATGGGGTCGCTAGGAGTCGGATACGACTGAGCGACTTCCCTTTCACTTTTCACTTTCATGCATTGGAGAAGGAAATGGCAACCCACTCCAGTGTTCTCGCCTGGAGAATCCCAGGGACGGGGGAGCCTGGTGGGCTGCCGTCTATGGGGTCGCACAGAGTTGGACACGACTGAAGCGACTTAGCAGCAGCAGCAGTACTGTATTATATAGCAAACAGTATTTACTATTGCAAAATATCAGCATATAAGAGGACCCATTCAGTTCAAACCCATGTTGTTCAAGGGTCAACTGTATATGTACATATACTACCGAACACATACACATGCACCTATATTTATTTCTATATCTATTTACATATACAGCTAAAATATCCAGAATGAATTTATACTGATACTTCTGAGTGCAATCCAACGCCACAGGGTTCATTTTAATCGGTCACATTCCTTATTTGTAATTTCTCTGGCAGAAAACTGAATCTCCTTACCTATTTTTTCAACTCTAATATAGTTTCAGAATTGCTAATCCATACCTCTGTGAGAAACAAATACGCCAACAAGAGTGCAGTGCTTGTGTGCAGCTCTTTTTTGTCTTTTAGCCTTACAACATCCAGTCAAAAGACTATCTTCTGACATTAATTAGGCGAGCTTTTTTCCTCCCCACTCTCTTTAGTGATATGTTATTCATTTGTATTCCATTTTGTTTTCCCCTCACATCCTGGTTGTTGTTTTTAATTTACAAAGAGTAAATCACACTTTTGATAGTTCTGATAGATGGATAGAGCCGTCCACCCAGCACCACAGTCACAGTACAGAATAGCTCCATCACCTCCGGAGTTCCCACACATTGCCCCTTGCAGTCAAACCTTTCCCCATCGCCAACTGTGACAACCCCTGCTCTGTCTTTTCTTCCTACAGTTTTACTTGTTCCAGTTTCTTTAGCGGTTTACAATATAAAAATCGTGCTTACCTTTGACTTGTTAACATCACTCCATAGTTCTTAGATGCTCTGTTCTATTTTGTGTTTTCCTCTTTTTACTCTTTTTTGACTTTTTTCTCCTTTATAGTAGTTTCTTGGCCTATTCACAAGCTCAATGATTCTTCCCTTGGCTGTCAGAACTACTGATAAGCCCATCAAAGGCATTCTTCATGGCTGCCTTTCCTCACTTCTAGTGCTTCTATTTAATTCTTTCTTATAGTTTCTATCTCTCCACTAAAACTATCCATGTAATCCATGTTAACCTTTTTAGTTAGAGCTTTCAATACAGTAACTATAGTTGTTTTAAGTCAGATAGTCCCAATATCTATGTCATACCTAAATCTGATTTTGTTGACTACTTTGTCTCTTGGCAATAAGTGTATTGGGGGTTTTTTTGATGGCCTTTTTGTAGGCCACCTAATTTTTTTGTTGAAAGTTGAACTTGTGAAGGAGATTAAGAACTAAGGTAATAGATTTTATGCATAGGAAGCAACATAACTCTTTTCTTTCGCTATGTTTTTAGGGTGAAGGTTTAAATTAATCTAGTCAGATGGCTCAGCTGGTAAAAAATCCGCCTGCAATGCAGGAGACCTGGGTTTGATCCCTGGGTTGTGAAGATCCCCTGGAGAAGTATTCTGGCCTGGAGTATTCCAGGATTCCAGGCCAGTATTCTGGCCTGGAGAATTCCATGGACTTTATATTCCATGGAGTTGCAAAGGGTCAGACACAACGGAGCACATTTCACTTCACTTTCCTCCAGTCAGAAATCAGGCTAGGTTTGAGATTTATTGTGGATATGGTATCCTTGGGGCATCACAGTCTTCTAACTCCTCTCCTAGTAACTTGTGTTTAGAGTGGGGACTGGTTCTTAATGTCTGCCCTGCTCTCAGCTTTAGGTCTTTCCTTTGTGCTGCACCTCAGGGAGGTCTGCATGGTCTGGCCAGTCTCCCAGCAGTGTTCATCTGTTACCTGTTACTTGATGCTCACCACCCTGTGATAGGCATAGGGATTTTCTGTTGTTCTCATTAAGCATAAATCTTAGAAAGTCACTGAGTCTCAAGGATGTGGCCTTCTCACTACTCCTGTCCCTTACCCAGCTGTGGTTCTGAACCCAAAGTGTCACCCAAGTGTAGCTTTGATTCTACTTCCTACCTTCAAGTGCAAATGGGGTTTTAACAGTGCCCTAAGGCAAAGTGATTTTTCGGCCTTTCCCCCTGCTTTCATTCAGTATAAGAGAAACTAAAGATAGGGAACAAGTGTACCGGCATAATTTCTTGCTTCATCCATGGCAGTGGCTCTTCTTACCAATCCCTATACCTCCAGAGGATGATTTCTCAGGAGCCGCACCTGTCTTTGGGGGGGAACACCTGGTAGAGTTCATAGAGGAAAAGGCTGCAAGTGTATAGAAATCTACCTAGATGTACAGCCTGCAAAGTCTTCACATTCTCTTACCAGCCCACATTCAGCATCCATGAATTCTTCAGCTAAACTCTTGCCAGTGCCCAGCAATTGCTGCCCCGGGTAAGTAAGTGCTCATGTCTCTCTCTATAGGGACTGTTTCTCCTTAGACCTCACACCAGTGGGCTGCTCTGGAACCTAAGCTCTCTGATGAGTTCAAAAAAAGTTATAAGCTTGCAGTTGTACCATTTTTTGTGGAGAGGAGGAGGTCATGTTTTAAGGGTAGAGGAAATGCTCTTTCTGCACAATTTTGATTTTATTAATGCATGAACTTGTTTGCTAAAAGATAAGACCATGAAACCAAAATTAAAGCTTAGTAAAAAGTCATAAGCACCATTCCAAATTCCAAATTAAGATACTCATATAATTTTTAATCTGAAAACTTAATTAGAGAGTTTTGGCTGTTCACTGAGGTGATTTTTTCCAGCTGCTTGTTGATATATCAAGGAAAGTCTATTTCCCTAACAACAGAATAAATTCAAAACTAAATTACAATAATGCATTTAGAAATAAACCTAACGAATCAGCTTAATAAAAAACATAACAGCTAATAATGATTTCTTAAAAGCATTTACTCTACTTTTGACAGAATGCTTTGAGGACACCAATTATGTATTCATAGTCCCCATAATTTTGTTTTACAAAATATTTCCTCAAATCTCTTGGGAGATTACTACAGGGTTAAAAGCTGCCTTAAGATCAAAGATCAAAATACAGAAAAACCCTGTAATCTCTATAGCAGTTCACTGATCTTTACCATCTGCTATGCAAAAAGAAGGTGTATGTTAAGTTTGAAAAAAGAAAATCTTTTTAACTAGAAATGACAGTAAACTGATTCTGGCAAACGTTCAGAGGGAATTTTTTCTTTATGAGATCCAACTCCCTTTTGCCAAAATATAAACGATGTCAACAATAGGAAAATAAAGTCTAGTCAATAAAGTACTGTCTCTTATTTATATCTTTCTTCCTGCAACTATATCACATGATCACATTTCTATAATAAAACCACACACAGTAAATGAATTTTCAACCATCAAGAGGACTTTATAAGCACAGGCTTACGGGTGAATGATGAGAGACAGCTGGAGCAAGACAGTGAAAAATGTACTTAACTCAGGCCCAGAGAAATTACTTTCCTGGTATAGGCCAACAATCTGTGAGCTTACCTAGACTTTCCTTTATGTAAAAATCTAGAAGCTCTGTCTTATATCTTCATCTCGGAAACAATCAAGAAATTACTAGAAGATAAATGGCATGGCACATTTTTCAGAACAGAAGAAGAATTCTGTCTCATAGGCTATATCTACAATTATCGCCTTTGGTATCAACCATTTATTCTAGAATGGGGTCTGCTTATCTTCTCTCTCCTCTCACAATTTTAATTGTACAATTAAAATGGGTGAACTTCATGGTATTTAAATTATATCTTAATAAAGTTGTTTAAGAAAAAAGAAATGAAATATTGGATCTGTGTTACTGAACCAATACGTGAATTGACAATTTCCATTCTCCCTCCTATAAACAGAAGTGTACGCAGGTACCTATTCAACAAATACTGGGACAATTAGGTATCAGAATAAAAACTATGAACTCTTACTCACCCCATATACAAAAATTAATTCAAAATGGATCAAAGAAGTAAATGGAAGAGCTACAGCTCTTATAAGAAAATGCAGATATAAATCTTAGTGATAGTGCATTAGATAGTACTTCCTTCAGTATGACACTAAATGCAGAAATAACAAAAGAAAAAAATCAGTAAGTTGGACTTAATCAAAACTAAAAACTTTTGTGCATCAAAGGACACTACCAGGAAAATGAAAAGACAACTCATGAAATGGGAGAAAATATTTGAAAAATCATACATCTGATAAAGGTTTACTATTCAGAATAATGAACTCTTACAATTCAACAATAAAGAGATAAATAAACCAATTTAAAAATAGTCAAAGGATTTGAACATTTCTCCAAAGAAGATGTAAAATGGCCAATGAACAAATAAAAAATGCCCAAATCACTTGTCACTAGGAAAATGCAAATCAAACCACAAAGAGACACTACTTTATACCCAGTAAGATGGCTATACTAACTTTTTTTAATGGAATAACAAGTGCTTTTGAGGATGTGGAGAAACTGGAGCTCTCATACATTGCTTGTATAAAATGGTGCAGCCACTGTGCAAAAGTTTGGCAGTTCCTCAATTCTATATAACACACAATCAATGCAAACAAATAGAGGAAAACAATAGAATGGGAAAAACTAGAGATCTCTTCAAGAAAATTAGAGATACCAAGGGAACATTTCATGCAAAGATGGGCTCGATAAAGGACAGAAATGGTATGGACCTAACAGAAGCAGAAGATATTAAGAAGAGGTGGCAAGAATACACAGAAGAACTGTACAAAAAAAGATCTTCATGACCCAGATAATCACGATGGTGTGATCACTCACCTAGAGCCAGACATCCTCGAATATGAAGTCAAGTGGGCCTTAGAAAGCATCACTACGAACAAAGCTAGTGGAGGTGATGGAATTCCAGTTGAGCTATTTTAAACTGTGAAAGATGACGCTGTGAAAGTGCTACATTCAATATGCCAACAAATTTGGAAAACTCAGCAGTGGCCACAGGACTGGAAAAGGTCAGTTTTCATTTAATCCCAAAGAAAGGCAATGCCAAAGAATGCTCAAACTACTGCACAATTGCACTCATCTCACACGCTAGTAAAGTAATGCTTAAAATTCTCCAAGCCAGGCTTCAGCAATACGTGAACCATGAAATTTCAGATGTTCAAACTGGTTTTAGAAAAGGCAGAGGAACCAGAGATCAAATTGCCAACATCCGCTGGATCATGGAAAAAGCAAGAGAGTTCCAGAAAAGCATCTATTTCTGCTTTATGGACTATGCCAAAGCCTTTGACTGTGTGGATCACAATCAACTGTGGAAAATTCTTCAAGAGTTGGGAATACCAGACCACCTGACCTGCCTCTTGAGAAACCTGTATGCAAGTCAGGAAGCAACAGTTAGAACTGGACATGGAACAACAGACTGGTTCCAAATAGGAAAAGGAGAACGTCAAGGCTGTATATCGTCCCCCTGCTTATTTAACTTATAAGCAGAGTATATCATGAGAAACGCTGGGCTGGAAGAAGCATAAGCTGGAATCAGGATTGCCGGGAGAAGTATCAATAACCTCAGATATGCAGATGACATCACCCTTATGGCAGAAACTGAAGAAGAACTAAAGATCCTCTTGATGAAAGTGAAAGAGGAGACTGAAAAAGTTGGCTTAAAGCTCAGCATTCAGAAAACTAAGATCATGGTGTCCAGTCCCATCACTTCATGGGAAATAGATGTGGAAACAGTGGCTGACTTTACTTTTTGGGGCTCCAAAATCACTGCAGATGGTGATTGCAGCCATGAAATTAAAAGACGCTTACTCCTTGGAAGGAAAGTTATGACCAACCTAGACAGCATATTCAAAAGCAGAGACATTACTTTGCCAACAAAGGTCCGTTTAGTCAAGGCTATGGTTTTTCCAGTGGTCATGTATGGATGTGAGAGTTGGACTGTGAAGAAGGCTGAGCACCGAAGAATTGATGCTTTTGAACTGTGGTGTTGGAAAAGACTCTTGAGAGTCCCTTGGACTGCAAGGAGATCCAGCCAGTCCATTCTAAAGGAGATCAGCCCTGGGATTTCTTTGAAAGGACTGATGCTAAAGCTGAAACTCTAGTACTTTGGCCATCTCATGTGAACAGTTGACTCATTGGAAAAGACTCCGATGCTGGGAGGGATTGGGGACAGGAGGAGAAGGGGATGACAGAGGATGAGATGGCTAGATGGTATCACCGACTCGATGGACGTGAGTTTGAGTGAACTCCGGGAGAATATGGTGATGGACAGGGAGGCCTGGCATGCTGCGATTCATGGGATGGCAAAGAGTCGGACACGACTGAGTGACTGAACTGAAATGAAAGAGCTATAGAGTTTGATTTCACAGGGACATAAATTTTCTAGAATTAGATAGCAGTGATATTTTCAGAACACTGAATATATTAAAAATCCAATTGTACACTTTTAAATGGTTAACATGGTGAATTTTTATGTTGTATGAATTTTATCTTAATTTAAAAAAATAAGGAGAGGAGGAAGGCATGACGGTAGTGAAGTGCAGACTCTCTGAGCAGAATTACCTTCACGATGTCTATTTCCTGGGATCACATGAACCCCCTGTCACAAGAGAGGGGGCACACCCTGAACCACTATCAAAACTTTAAGAAGACATAAGTAAGGAGACACAAGAGACACAGGTTCGATCCCTGAGTATGGAAGATCCCCTGGAGAAAGAAATGGCAACCTAATCCAGTATTCTTGCCTGGGAAATCCCATAGACAGAGAAGTCTGGTGGGCTACAGTCCAAGGGGTCGCAAAGAGTCAGACACGACTGAGTGACTAAGCACACACAAGTTAAGTAAGATCAGGAAACCATGGCCACAGAGTCTAACAGGTGGCAGTTGTTCACATGGCAGTTGTTCACATTTACTAACAGAGGCAAACTTGAATTTGGATGACCAATAGCATCCATGAAGAGGAGCATCTATACCAATGTAGTCCCACATGTAGCGAGAGGAAGTCACAGTCCCTCAATTAGCAACTGCTGTGGATGACCAGAACAGAATTTTCACATATGCAGCTGCAACCCATTAGTGGGTTGTAAAATCAATGTAGGCACTCTTTAAGCGATCTAAACAAGGGACTAAAGATGAATAGAATAAAAAATATATCCCAGATCACAAGTAGTAAGGTGTGATTTACTGTTTTCAATTATAAAAATACTTGTTTGAACTAACTCAAGATATAAATTTTTGCAAATTCTAATTTTAAAAAAATCTGAGAAAAGCTAGCCTACAATAGCTAGTGAAAGTCTTTGCTGCAGATCCTTAACAATACATAGGCATAAAACAATCTATATAAACATGCTTCGGCTTTCATCATCATCAGAGCTCTAAACTTTGCTTTACAACTGAAACAAATAGCAACATTTTTATTGTCCCTTTAGGGGAGCGTTTAACCACTCAAGCTGTTATATTCATTTGTTAAATACGTATTGTAATCCTAAATCTGAAGATAATTCTGTAGGTTTTTCTTCCTCAATGTATATGAAATAGATATTTCAGTGCTCTAAAGGACCAGTAATCACCATGTTTCCCAAACAGAACTGTATTAGTGAATCAGTTCAATACAGTTGCTCAGTCGTGTCTGCCTCTTTGCAACCCCGTGGACTGCAGCACTCCAGGCTTCCCTGTCCTTCACCAACTCCCGGAGCTTGCTCAAACCCATGTCCATTGAGTCGGTGATGCCATCCAACCATCTCATCCTCTGTCTTCCCCTTCTTCTCCTATCTTCAATCTTTCCCAGCATCAGGGTCTTTTCCAAGGAGTCAGTTCTTCGCATCAGGTGGCCAAAGTATTAGCTTCAGCTTCCACATCAGTCCTTCCAATGAATATTGAGGACTGATTTCCTTTAGGATTGCTACTAGTGAAGAGCCGTTATCAAATACTCAAGAAAGTTTCTCTCGGATGTTCACAAATAGTGCCTTTTGTTACTTCTTACAGTCACAGGGAGGCCTGGCGTGCTGCAGTCCATGGGGTCGCAAAGAGTCAAACACGACTGAGCAACTGGATAGTCATGTCTGATAAAAGGCAATTCAAAAAACTAAAAGCTGTATTTTATAATTATTCTCTTATGAGCACTTCCACTAAAAATTTTATTTTTTTAAAGTGTCTATTTTACCTCAAAAATTGAAGATATGATTCACTTCAGAGGACTGGAGGTACAACCTCAAATCGATTTTATTTCAAAGTTAAATTTTTTGAAGAATGTTCTTGTAATATGGTTTCTCAAATTCAGTTAATATTTAGAAGTGATAATTCATTAGTTAGTAAATAAACAAGCACTGCAATAGTCACAAAACAAAAGGAAGAAGGCATATGGGTTGCTGGTGACACTGTGATCTTCAGTTTGTAAAAACTGATCAATAGTTTTTGTATTGATACATAACCACTTTTCTGTATGTTGTGTGTGTGCACATGTGCATGTATGTCCATATATAATTTATATATAGTTTATATACATAAACGTGTGATTTTATATACATTGTGTATACACATTATCACATGCACTATATATGTATAAAAATTCAATAAAAAATTTTACAGAATTGATTTGAAAGGTTTTATGAAAAATCCTTTTCATGAGTGTTAAGAGTTACAGCTGAGTTTGTACAAGTATATAGTTGCTATTGTTTTGTTTTTTGAATGGGTTTGAGCTTATAAGAGTATATAGTTGCTGTTTTGGGTTTTGAATGGGTTTATTTTCTAATTCTAAATTTTTATCTTCAGATATAATGAAAAATTTTCTGGCTCCATGGTTCCATGTAGCAAATCATCTCCTTGAATGACACACGGCAACTTTGGCATACTTCATGTAGGTCAAACAATAAAGTATAATCATGTTTCAGATCCTCTAGATGGGCAATGCCCAACGGAACTTTCTGCAATGGTGGAAACATTCTATAGCTACAGGAGCCACTAGCCAAACACTTAAAGTGTAGGTATTTGGTTAAACCACTATTTTTTTGTTCTTTTTTGGTTGCACTGTGAGGCTTGTGGGATTTTACTTCCCCAATCAGGAACTGAACCAGTGCCCTAAGCAGTGAAAGCGAGGAGTCCTAGCCAAGGCACCGCCAGAGAATTTGCTAAAGTACTAAATTTTTAAATTTAAATCAAATTTAAATAACCACAAGTGGCTAAAAGCTATTGTACCAGACTTTTTGATTCTAGGTAACACCCAGCACTTTCTGCTTTGCAGACAAAAAGCTATGCTTCACTTTCGTCGGTTATAGGACATTTTGTAGTACCAGAATCACTTTGACTACTACAGAAACAAGAAGAATCATGGATATTTCTCCCTCTTGTGTGAAAATCTTCGCTCCGCCCATGGCAAAGGTCATGAGGAAGGAGGCTTGGCACACGAAATCTTCCTTCTCTTTCATTAGTGACAAAAGATTACAATAAATAAGTCTATAAATTTAAGGCTAAAATAATTAAAACAATCCCAAGAAACCACTTAAAAAATTAAAAAAAAAAAAGTCCCCTTAGTTATAAGCAGACAGGGTATGGTAGGCACATAGAAGACAAAAGACCTCTTTCACACAGGGAATTAATTGATAGTTAAGACCTGAATATGTTATGCTAGGTTGTAAATCCACTAAGTCTAGTAAGACCTTTGAGCTGTAAAATTTTCAGAACGGTCAAATTTTCACACAGAATATGAGTTAAGAAACAGTTTAAATTAATATTTACCAAACTATGTCTGTTGGATTGCAAAGAGATCAAACCAGTCAATCCTAAAGAAAATCAGTCCTGAATATTCACTGGAAGGACTGATGCTGAAGCTGAAACTCCAATACTTTGGGCACCTGATGGGAAGAATCGACTCACTGGAAAAGACCCTTCGCTGGCAAAGATTGAAGGCAGGAGGAGGAGGGAACGACAGATGAGATGTCCATCATGGACTCGATGGACATCTGTCTGAGCAAGCTCTGGGAGTTGGTGATGGACAGAGAAGCCTGGCATGCTGCAGTCCATGGGGGTCACAAAGAGTCGGACATGACTGAGCAACTGAACTGAACGACCAAACTACGTTTTAAGGCATAAGAGCCTAGAATAAGAAGTTAAATATGCTGCCAAAAGAGGGCTCATGCTTAAGCTAGGAAATGCTGGACTAGACTAAGGTAAAAGAGCTTTGGGAGAGGTATTTTTACAAATCTTTTACTAAGATAATATTCATTATGAATCTCCAAGAGGGAGATTATTGAAATTTTATGAATCTATCTGACCAAAAATCAAGGCAAATAAAGTTCTAATCAGTATTTCTCAAATTGCCTGGCAGTAAGAATCACCTAGGATCAAATACATAGATTTTCAAGCCTGGAGATTCTGATTCAACAGGTATGGGGCAAGTGTTCTTACTACCCACTCCAGAAAGTTTAGGCAACATTGGTCTAGTTCATTCAGATTATCCATAAAAATCTGAACAACGTATTAACAAACTTACACTGACCATCACACATCCAGGCAACCACGGTGCATGCAAAAAAAACAGAAAATAAGTACTGGCAAGGATATGGAGAAACTGGAACCTTATGCGCTGTTAGTGTGAATGTAAAATGGTACGGCCACTTTGGAAAACAGTACGGCAGTTCCTAAAAAAATTAAAAATAGAACTGGCATGTGATCCAGCAATTATATTTCTGGATATATTTACAACAGAATTTAAAGAGGTTTCCTGAACAGATACTTGTACTTTGATGCTCACAGCTGCACTACACAAATAGTCAAAATACTGAAGTAATCCAAGTGTCCATCTACAGAGGAATGGATAAACAAAATATTGTATATATACAGTGGAATAGTATTCAGCGTTAAAAAGGAAGGAAATTATGACACCAGCTACAAGGATGAACCTTGAGGAAATTATGCTAAGTGAAATAAGCCAGTCACAGAAAGGCAAATTCCATATCATTTCACTTGTATGAGGTACTTTGAGTGGCTCAGATGGTAAATAATCTGCCTCTAATGCTGGAGACCTGGGTTCGATCCCTGGGTTGGGAAGAGCCCCTGGAGAAAGGAAAGGCTACCCACTCCAGTATTCCTGCCTGGAGAATTCCATGGACAGAGGAGCCTGGCAGGCTACAGTCCTTGGGGTTGCAAAGAGTTGGACACAACTGATCAACTTTCACTCATTCACTCACTAGACTAGTTAAATTCATAGAAAACAGACAGGGAAAGGGGAAGTTACTATTCATGGATACAAAGATTCAGATTTGTAAAATGAAAAGATTTCTGGAAATGGATGGTGGTGATGGTTGCAAAACCATATGAATGGACTTAATGCCACTGAAACATATAGTTAAAAATGGTTAAGGTGATACATTTGATGCTACATACACTTTACTACAACCTAAACAAGACAATTAGATTGTCTGGGTACACAGCTAAGGTTAGTGCTAGAAGCAACCTAGAACCTTCTGACTGCCAGACAAGTGTCCTTATCACAACCCATCACTAAGAATGGACAGCCAGGTATGGGTCTGAATATAAAGTTCAGCATATCCTAGGTCTGAGAAGATATCATTTTCTTCAGTTCTGCTAATTTAGAATTTGTAATAACCCAAGGAAAAACTTCAGTCCACCCAAATTATCTAACTATAATGATATCTGAGCACTGAAGAATTGATTCTTTTGAACTGTGGTGTTGGAAAAGACTCCTGAGAGTCACTTGGACTGCAAGGAGATCCAATCAGTCAATCCTAAAGGAAATCAGTCCTGAATATTCATTGGAAGGACTGATGCTGAAGCTGAAGCTCCAGTACTTTGGCCACCTGATGTGAAGAAATGACTCATTGGAAAAGACCCTGATGATAGGAAAGACTGAAGGCGGGAGGAAAAGGGGAGGACAGAGGATGAGATGGTTGGATGGCATCACTGACTCGATGGACACGAGTTTGAGCAAGGTCTGGGAGTTGGTAATGGACAGGGAAGGCTGGCATGCTGCAGTCCATGGGGTCGCAAAGAGTTGGACACGATTGAGCAACTGAACTGAACTGAACTTTAATTACGCACAGAGACTATATGTAACCCACCTAAGAAATCAAACTTATCAGTACTTCCAGTGCATTCACTATGCTTCTAGTCCCAGTGTCTACAGTCACCATTTCTTGAATTGAATTACGGGAGTAAAAATAAAAGGCTGACTTCTATGTAAAATTTAATTTCTCCACACACTCTTTAAGTCCTTCTAGCAATAATGCATGATTTCCCACGGTTGATTCTGAGTCCAGTTTTGTATTTTATTCAAGCTACACTAAAAATTGTTAAAAATGAAGGGGCTATGTTATATACTCTAAAATTCTTAATATCATCACACAAAGACAGTCATTACTAAGCTTTGTGGTTTTTATGTGAAGTTCTGATAGAAATTTTATTACCATAGAATCAGTCAAGATTTTATCTTCTTTTAACCAAATGTAACATGTGAGAAATAAAAATGTGATTGGCAGATCAGGTCATCTAATATTACCTCACACAGATAAAAACCGACTTTGGAAATGTTTCAAAAATGTCAAAATAGATTTTGGGAAGGTATATAATGACCAGCCACACTCTAATTCTGCATTTTTCTTTCACCAATACCACCAAATGTCATCAATATACCTGCAAAGTAAACATCCTATCCCAAAGAGGGGTAAGTATTTTCAATTTATCCTCTGGCCAAAAAGAGTTAAACATTATTTCTGTAGGCAGTCATGACAGTTTTCAACAGTACTCTCAGTTCAAAAAACAAAAAAGAAGAAAAAGAAGAAGGGGGAAAAAAAAGGAAGAGAGTAAAGAAAAAATTTTTCTCTCAAATAGTCATGGCTATGGGGAGTTTTTTAAGCTGTGAAATAATGAGAAAAACAAACATAAGACAATAATGCAATTACATAGAAAAATAACCACTGTTAAATCAATACACATACAAAATATATATAAGATTTTATTTTTCAAGGCCCAGGATACAGTTTTGTAATTTATTTTTATAATTCAATATGATTATGTGTCCCATGTTATTAACTATCATTAAAAAATGACTAACAAAGATCCATACCTATCATATATTAAGGCCTTATCATCTGCCAGGCACTACAGTTAGCACTCTCCATAAGTTATTTCATCCTCACAAAAAGCCTGGGAGAGGGTATCATAATACTCATTATACTGATGAACAACTGAGTGTTAAATATTTAGTGATGTTTAGGGTTGCACGACAAATAATTACAATAGTAGTTTGTTTTTTTTTTTTAATTACAAAGTACAGAAGTCTTTCAGGCAAAACTTCAGTGGGAACTCTCCTCAAATCAACAAGTTCATGTCTATGAAAAAAAATTTTAAGTACAAAAACTAAATTAAAATAGGAATACAAATATATTTAAGGTAAAGTTGAAAATCTTGACACTGATGTGACTAAAAAAGAAAGCCTCACATTTGACTACCATACAGACGTGCGGAGAGGGGTAATTCAAACAACCTGTAGCAGCAGCACGGGCTTTCACAGAAAAAGCTCACAAAATCCCTTTCATAATTACAGGGTTGGAGCCTTCTCATCTGTGACCGTCTTTCTGAATGTCCTGGTTTACCCCTTCCTTTGTATTTTCCTTCGAGAGGAAGAAATCCCTTCGTGAATGGAACAATGCCCTCGGTGCCATGTGTCGTAAAGCTATCTGGGCTTGCTGCTTGGTTTCAGGACGTTGGGAATTGTGCACACCTGTTAATGGGAGCAACAAGGCCCTCCGATCTGATCATATTATGCAGGAGCAAACTATAGGTAACCCTTAATCTCCACTTTGTGCCTCTCCGCTTGGCCTGCCATCCATGCTGCTGCTGCTGCTAAGTCGCTTCAGTCGTGTCCAACTCTGTGCGACCCCATGGACGGCAGCCCACCAGGCTCCCCCGTCCCTGAGACTCTCCAGGCAAGAACACTGGAGTGGGTTGCCATTTCCTTCTCCAATGAGTGAAAGTGGAAAGTGAAAGTGAAGTCGCTCAGTCGTCTCGGACTCTTAGCGACCCCATGGACTGCAGCCTACCAGGCTCCTCCGTCCATGGGATTTTCCGGGCAACAGTACTGCAGTGGGGTGCCACTGCCTTCTCCCCTGCCATCCATAAGCATTCCCAAATTACAGGCCTATGAGGAGAAAACTTTTCCCCAAGACTTTGAAAGACCTCACTAGGAGACTCACAGAACAGTCTCTAAGAGGATCACTGCAGGTAAAAATCATTCTAAGGTGGTTCTTTCTTAGGTCTCGTTCATGGACGTTTACTTATTAAAGTCCCACAGTACCTTTGCTGCAAGGTCACTTCACCTACAGGCCAAAGTGATGGTTTGAAACAACCCTGCAGAGTGTGTGATCACAGCGCTCCAAGCCACTTCTTTTCACCCTCACAAGAACCCTGTGAGGAAAGTACCACTGGTCACTCCTTTTCTGACATCACTGAAACTTGGAAATCTTCAAGAACCTGGAAAACATGCTAGTGGCTCAGCAGAGACACTGAAACAAGGACAGAGAATGGCTTCTTAGTTTCCCTAAATTAACAAGACTGAAATCTTAGGGACTAAGTCATTTTTAAATCCTACGGAAAATAGAATTTCCTGGGCTTCCCTGGTAGTTCAGTCAGTAAAGAATCTGCCTGCAGTGCAATAGACCTGGGTTTGATCCCTGGGTTGGGAAAATCCCCTAGAGAAGAAAATGGCAAACCACTCCAGTATCCTTGCCTGGAAAATCCCATGGACAGAGGAGCCTGGTGGACTGCAGTCCATGGGTTGCAGAGAATTGGGCAGGACTGAGCAACTAACCCTGAGAAACACAGAGAATATACTCCCTATTCTCTATGTTGTTGAGCCTTCTCCTCTGAAAAAGCTCACAAAGAAGA
Source organism: Bos grunniens (assembly GCF_055505025.1). Classification (NCBI taxonomy): domain Eukaryota; kingdom Metazoa; phylum Chordata; class Mammalia; order Artiodactyla; family Bovidae; genus Bos; species Bos grunniens. The sequence goes on from NC_141180.1 coordinate 50,193,578, forward strand.
TAGCCACAAATCTGACATTCAAGACATTTAATTGTGTTAAGTAAAAGTGTCAATAGAGTCATTTATGAAATAAAAATACTTAACATTTAGTGGCTGTTTCTTTTTAATAGGCACTGCCTAAGTGTGTTGCACACATTAACTTACTCAGTTCAGTTGCTGAGTTGTGTCTGCCTCTTTGCGACCCCATGGACTGCAGCACACCAGGCTTCCCTGTCCTTCACCAACTCCCAGAGCTTGCTCAGACTCATATCCATCGAGTCAATGATGCCATCCAACCATCTCATTCTCTGTCATTCCCTTCTCCTCCCTCCAATCTTTCCCAGCATCAGGGTCTTTTCCAAGGAGTCAGTTCTTCGCATCAGGTGGCCAAAGTATGGAGTTTCAGCTTCAGCTTCAGTCCTTCCAATGAATATTCAGGACTGATTTCCTTAAAGACTGACAGGTTGGATCTCCTTGCAGTCCAAGGGACTCTCAAGAGTCTTCTCCAATACCACAGTTAACTTATTCAGTATCCACAATAATCACATAATGTACATTCTACTGTCATCCTCTTTTGGCAAATGAGCAAATGAAAGCACACTTGCCCAATAACCTGCATAGCAAATTAAAGTCAGAGCCAGAATTTGAATCCAGGTAGCCTGGCTGTAGAATCCAGAGTCTTAACTTTGAGGGTATAATGTCACCTAGGTGGGTCAAAATAGACTATTAAAGCTTCCTTTGCATTCCAATTAAGAATGAACGAAGGCCAAGTTTCTAAGCCACTCTCACTTGTCTTTAATCTATGAAATAAAATTTGAGAAGTAATTCATGAAGTCATGAAGATTCCATGAGTTAGTACACACAAAACACTTATTATGGCACATAAGAAACATACCATAAATGTTGAATAATACTATTATTGGGCTTTTTCTTCAAACGTCTTTCTCTTTAATGCCTTTGATGTTCACATATATCCATTCATTCAGCCGACAAGCATAAAAAGCCTCCCCTGTGATAGGCTCCAAGGAAAGCGATGAAGAATGACAGATACCATCATGCTTCTCACAAATTAGCCAAGAAATCCAATTTATAAATCATGCACTATATCACATGAGAAGTGTTATATAAGAACTATGAGAGCACAGTGGAGGTGTCATTTGAGTCATACCATGAAGCCCCTTTTCATCAGGCAAGAAGGGGTAATGTAACAATCCATCAGAGCTAGAGCACAGAGGACAAAAATTATGTGCCCTTAAGGAAAAAAGTTTTTTAGTGAAGGATAATTACTTTACAGAATTTTGCTGTTTTCTGTCAAACCTCAACATGAATCAGCCATAGGTATACATATATCCCCTCCCTTTTGAAACTCCTTCCCATCTCCCTCCCCATCCTACCCCCTAGGTTTATTAAAAGACAACTGAAAAGGTTTAGTAAGAAGTAAAAAGAGTAAAAGTAGTCACACAGAAAATGAGAAAAAGAAAGACAATTTTATGATAACGTAATGTATGGATGCTTAACTGGCGACCAGTTGGAGAATAAGTTTTAAAACAAAACACTTTTGAAGCAGGTATGAAACGAGGCCAGAGGTTTATAGATATAGCTATATGCTATAACTCACTGATAAAGCAAAATTATTAAAGCAAACACTGGTTCTACTCCCTCAAAACTTCTAGGGGATGAAGCAGTGCAAAAAGAGAATGGACGGATGGTCATAGATTAACTCAGGCAGGAACCCGACGGCTTGAGAAAGGTTAGTATTCCCACTGGGCACCTAACCACTGTGTCCACCTAACCTCAGGTTATCTTCTCTACTCTCTAGGATTCTTGCCTACCAACTTCCCATACAAAATGCTCCACAAATCTGACTTCAGACTTGAAACTCATTGTCTTTAAAATGTTCTTTTAAAAAAAAAATTTTTTTTAAACTTTACAATATTGTATTGGTTCTGCCATATATCGAAATGAATCCACTACAGGCATACATGTGTTGCCCATCCTGAACTCTCCTCCCTCCTCCCTCCCCATATCATCCCTTTGAGTTGTCCCAGTGCACCAGCCCCAAGCATCCAGTATCATGCATCGAATCTGGACTGGCTAACAAACACATGAAAAGATGATCAACATCACTCATTATCAGAGAAATGCAAATCAAAACTACTATGAGGTACCATTTCACGCCAGTAAGAATGTCTGCAATCCAAAAGTCTACAAGTAATAAATGCTGGAGAGGATGTGGAGAAAAGGGAACCCTCTTATACTGTTGGTGGGAATGCAAACTAGTACAGCCACTATGCAGAACAGTGTGGAGATTCCTTAAAAAACTGGAAATAGAACTGCCTTATGATCCAGCAATCCCACTGCTGGGCATACACACTGAGGAAACCCGAATTCAAAGAGACATGTGTACCCCAATGATCATCACAGCACTGTTTATAATAGCCAGGACATGGAAGCAACCTAGATGTCCATCAGCAGATGAATGGATAAGAAAGCAGTGGTACATATACACAATGGAGTATTACTCAGCCATTAAAAAAATGTTCTTATTTAAATGAAAAAACTGTGGTAGTTCTACTTTGGAATTTGTGTATTCCTTATAGTCATTTTTTTTTTTACTCTCTTACTTCTTGCATTAACATTTTGGTTCACCTACACATATTTGGCATAAGAAGTTTTGCTCAACTTCCTCTTACCAATCAGCTCTGGTTTCATCAAGGAATAAGACTATAGTTAACTGTTAAACTCTTCAATATCTTTGAGTGCGATCGTCAAACTGGACGTTTCTCCATCTACTGTAAGTTTAATATCCACCAACATGTCTAACAGAATTTAACACACAGCCAGACATCAATAAAATTTGAAATCTGAATTAGGAAGCTCTAGAACATAACTCCTCAAACAGAAATCATCTCCTATACAATCAATACACATGTAACACTAAAAGGCAGCCTCTACAGAAAGAGATGTGGTAACTGAGATTAATTTAACTACAGTGCTTCAGATACATAATCTAATTGTAAAACACTTAGGAGAAGTCAGTCCTAAATCCTTCCTTGTACAAACAGGGGCTCTAACCAGTCTTGATCAAGGCTGATATAGGTAAAAAGGGCACAGCGATCCAATACCATGTGCTTCAAGTTCTTTGCTTTTGCACCTCCTAAAAGAATGCACTTCTCTGACATTTTTAAGTTGACCTCTTAAATTATAATCATAAACTTAATGAAGAATTTCCAACATTATGTATGTATATATCCTATTTTTCTAGTTTTACTGAGATAAAACTGACAAAGAAAAATTGTATATCCAGGGTGCACACGATGATTTAATATACATATATATTGTGAGATGATTGCCACAATCAAACTAATCAACATTTCTATCACCTCATATAGTTATTTTCCTTTTTTGTGATGAGAAGATTTAAGATCTAATTTCTGAGCAAATCCTAAGTACATAATACAATACTACCAACAATAGTCATCATACTATGCATTAGCTCTCTAAAACTTATTTATCTTATAATTGGAAGTTCGTACCCTTTGATCAAGGTCTCACCACTTCCCCTACCCCTTGGCACCCACCATTTTATTCACTGGTTCTATAAGTTCAACTTTTTGAGATTTCACACATAAATGATATCATAAAGTATTGTCTTTCTGTGTCTGGATTATATCACTTAGCATAACTTCCTCCAGGATCTTCATGTTGTCTCAAAAGGCAAGATTACTTTCTTTTTTATGGTTGAATAACATTTATATTATTATTATTACATGCACATACATATACATATATAAGCCAACAGTATTTTAAATATATTTTTGTTGCAACCCTGGTTACTGTAGATTTCACCCATTTACTTGTGAAATATGCTTACCAAACAATCTAATTGCTAAGCATATCCTCACCATCAAATCAATAAACCAAATCAAACTTATTATCTTTCAGAAAAGCCTGACTTCATTTTTCATTTCAAATAAACGTGCTAATCTGCCTTCTCAGTAACCCTTCCCCCTCTCTATACACAGAGAAATCAAGTTCAACTCTAAAAGAAATAAGTCATGGACACCTGTGGTGTATTTGTTACCAAGATGAAGTAAGGCCCTGTCCCATTTGGATTCTGACCCATCTAGGATTCTGACCCATCTAGGATCTGTCCCATCTAGGATTCTGACTCTGTTTGCTTTGCTACAGATTCTCACTCAGGAGCTAAGAATTGCCAAATGGTGCCTTTGTTTGGAGAGCCAGAGGTTTTTGCATCCGGAAGCAATCAACTACTGAAAGATTCACGCTGGGGGAGAAGCATGCATGACTGTGGCCAAGTAGGAGGAAAGCAATTTGTGAAGGGGACGGTAGGAAAGGAGAACCAGCCAACCACAAGTGCTCTCAGGCAACCAATTTCAGGAAAGCAGATATGTGCACTGAGCAACTAAATACCATTTAAACTATTTCTGCATGCAAAATCCCTAGAAAGCTTCCACGAAATGCCAGGTGTATATATACCCCCTTCTGAAGACTACTAACCTAAGAACAGCTCCAGAGTGGGACTCAAAATTGAAAGTCAGGCACACAAACTGAAAACTATCAGTCATAAAGTCCTAAGCAAAGAAGCAGAATCAAGATACAGGGCAATACAGTAAAAGCTCTAAGATAAGTAGATTCAACATAGTGAAGGCTGAGCTTGGACTTTCTAATCGTCATGCTCAGGGTTTGGATTCCAGCTCTACCACTTAAGAGTACTGTGACTTTTAAATAAATTTCTTTTTCTTTTTGGATGACCTTTATTGAGATATCATTGAGTATATAACATTATATAAGTGTAAGGTACACAATATAAGGATTGAATACATGTATATATTATGAAATGATCACCACAGTGAGTAAACACATCCATTAACTCACACAATTAAGATTTTGTGTGAATTTGGTAAGAACTTTTAAAATCTACTCTCTCAGCAACTTTCAAATATACAATATGGCATTGTTAACTACAGTCACCATGTTATACATTAGATTAGATTTTGTCTACTGAATTCAATAGTCCTAACAGTATTTTAGTGGAGTCCTTAGAATTTTCTATTTAGAAGATCATGCTATCATCAAACAGAGACAATTTTACTTCTTCCTTTCCAATTCAGATGGCTTTTACCTCTTTCTTGCCTTATGGCTCTGGCTAGGACTTGCAGTACTATATTGAATAAGAATGGTGAGAGTGGGCACCCTTGCCTTTTTGCTGATCTGACAGGAAAACCTTTCAGTCTTTCCTCATTAAGTGTGACTTTTGACATATGCATATTAATAAGTGTGGTATATCACATTCATAAAATGAAAGGAAAAAACCATATGATCATCTCAATACATGAAACAAAAAGCACTGGACAAAATTCAACATCCACTCACAATAAGAACCCTCAACAAACTGGATAAAAAAGGAACATATTTCAGCAAAGCAGGACATATATGACAAGTCCTTTATCTCCTTAAGGCTCAGTTTCCTCAACTATAAAACAGGAGCGATGGTCATCATGTCATGATGATGACTGTTATAAATGTGCTTCACTGAATTGTTGTGAGGGTTAGATGAGATAGCAAGAGATACTTAGTACAAAACCTGCCATGTCATAAACACTCAATCAATGCTAACAGACAGTAATTTAGGCTGTGAGTAAGGGGACTGTTAACAAAATCAAGTCAACTCAGAAAAAATGGAGACATTTTCAATTACAGGCCCACCCTATGTCTCTAAAATTGACTTCCATGAATCTAGCCCCAATCACAGCACAGTTTAAGAACCTAAGAATCATCCCTTCTTACTACTGACCTAAGGGGTAAACAGCACTAATAAGATTCTGCTATTTTTTAAGCTACTCTCAAATCTTTATCTGAATTTCAAATTGAGTTTAAGGTGCCCAGAGTCTAATAGTATATGACACAGTTAACAAAGGAAGTGAACTCAAGAGAGCTTAGTTAGAAAACCCCTACAGGTGTGAAGAGAGTCTTTTGCAAACCAAGAGATTTGGAATTAAATTTGGGCAAGTATGGAGGGGACTTCCAGCCAGCCACCTGTCCGGGAAAGCTTAGAAGAGATAAGAACTTGATTTGTCTGAATGACCTAGGCTTAATTTCACAAACATTTTCACTTCTGAAATGAGCCTAGAGCTTCGCCTGAGACATCCAAAAAAAAAAAAAAAAGTCCTAGACATGAAGAAATTAACTTAAATGATTCATAAAAATAAGGTATTACTAGACATCTGTTAAGATTAAACAACATATGAACATATAATCAATGAATTGCCCCACAGATCAAGCTCATTCAAGACCACAAACAGTTAATTCTATTTCATTTTTTAAAACCTTTCTAGAACTGGTTAGTTCTTTCATCTTTACCTCCCCAGTCACTAAGGTAAATCAGAGACCCAGGATGTAATTATATCAATTGCCTCTAAAAACAAAGACCAAATATTGAAAGAGCAAGGAAGATACTGCACAGTCGCCCATTGCTTTTGTGGAAGCAGAGCCCAAAATCATGGCTTATGTTATTAGTGGACAAACTATGAAACAGAGTGCATCATTACATGCAGCAAACAGCAAGTAGGCAGAGAATCAAGGGATCACAGCACTACACCCATAAGACAATGTGTTACCTCATTCATCCTGAAGACAACTCTAGAAATAATTCTATTTAATAAGAAAAGGTGCAACAATTTACTATATATAAACAATATAATCCTTCAAAGAATGTCAAAAATAAAAAGGCTATATTATCCAATAAGTTCTGGGATCTGGGAGAGACAATATACTGTGTGCTATGCTGTGCTGAGTTGCTCAGTCATGTCCAATTCTTTGCAACCCCATGGACTGGCTCCTGCAACCCCACTAGGCTCCTCTGTCCATGGGCATTCTCCAGGCAAGATGCTGGAGTGGGTTGCCATGCCCTCCTCCAGGGGATTTTTCCAACCCAGGGATCAAACCCAGGTCTCCCACATTGCAGGTGGATTCTTTACCGTCTGAACCAAGAGGGAAGCCCAAGAATACTGGAGTGGGTAGCCTACCCCTTCTAAAGGGGAACTTCCCAACCCAGGTATCGAAACAGGGTCTCCTGGATTGCAGGCAGAATTCTTCACCAGCTGAGCTACCAGCAACGCCCAGTCAACCTATTCAGTTCAGTTCAGTCGCTCAGTCGTGTTCGACTCTGCGACTCCGTGGATTGCAGTACTCCAGGCTTCCCTGTCCATCACCAACTCCCGGAGCTTGCCTCAAACTAACGTCCATCAAATCGGTGATGCCATCCAACCATCTCATCCTCTGTCATCCCCTTCTTCTTCTGCAACATACTAATCTTTAGCAAATGATGACTTTCACATTAAAGATAGTATCAAGCAATGCTGTTTATCTAAACCCATTCAAGCTAACTCTTTGATCTCTTCCCATGAGAAGTTTCATTTCTAAAAATTCATGAATACTTATCTATGATTGAGATTGGTACCATATGGAGATAAATTTTATGAACCTCGGTAAGCTGAAGAATATGATGGCACTGCTTTATTAAAAGGAAAATTCTATTACTACATAATAGCAATTTAGAATTGGCATCCTAGTTAATTTTGTCACACCATAACTTAGAGAATGTTTAAGTGGGAGGGGACACGGGTAAAGCTATGGCTGATTCATGTTGATGTTTGGTAGAAACCAACATAATACTGTAAAGCATTGATCCTTCAATTATAAATAAATAAAATAAAAAGAATAAAAACAGAGCTCTATAAGCTGGTAATTTTTTTTAAAAAAGATATACAGCTTTGAAAACCATATCCTATAAATGAAATTTTTACTAAATATTAAATGCATTATCATTATAATGTTTGCTTTGGACTCTAGATTTAATTGTAAGAAAATCTGTGATGTTTTGTCTTTTCTGAGAAATTGGTGGGTGATTAAATAAGTGGATTAGAGTGTGTACTATACTCTTTTGGTTCCATAAACTTTACTAATGTTCAGTAATGAAATGTAGTATGAAAAAAAAAGAATACTTGTGAAATCAATAGCATAATTCAAATTCCTTAAAGACATAAAAATTGATTATTGACTATAAAACCCAGAAGGAAATTTCAGGCTTCTGACAAGATAAAAACAGGAAAAAAAATATTATTTTTGATATTTGAAAACATATCTAATCATCAGAGCTGCTCTCACAAATATCAGAGAGACCTACTCACAGGCCACCTACCTAAAGTTGTTGTACCTGTCTTTTAAGATTGATTCTCTCAATACAAGGATGACTGTCTTTCCAATATTTCTTTTTCAGCCTTATAGACTACAGAAATACCCACATAAGGAGAGCAAGAAGGACACACACACATCATAAATCACAGGGGACAGGTCAGCTTCATGCTTAGTCAATTCATTCAACATCCTTTCCCAGTTCAAGGCAGCCTCATCTTCCCTGGGGAATTAACTGCCACATAATCATCACTTGGATTATCAAGCTCTACTCTTTCACTCTCAGCTTTGTAAGTAAACTGTTTTCCTCCCACTTTTTTCAAAAAGAAAAGTTGAGCGGGGGAAAAAATACAATGGTCACTACTATATCCTTCCCCTAGATTCAGCGTTTCTTAACAATTTGCCACATCTGCTTATCTCTCCAGTCATACATCAACATGGATGTTCTTTGGCTCATCCATTTGAAAGCTGCAGAAATCATAACTCACCCTAAAATCACCAGCATGTGATTCTTAAGATTAACATCTTTTGTATGATCACAAAGTATCACTCCACCCAAGAAAATAAACAATTATATAGTATTATCTATTATTCAGTCTGTGTTCAGATTTCACCAGTAGATGAAAGAACATTTGTTTTAACTTCCCCCTACAACCTGGATCCAGTCTAAGTTCATAGATCACAACTGGCAATTATGTCTCTTTAGCTTTATTTAGGCTAAAGAATAGTTTCTCTCTGTTTCTCTTTCTCAGACACACCAATCCACCCACCCAGCCACACCCACACCCACACCCACACCCACACACACAGAGTGTGCTCTTTTATGACAATGACATTTTGAAAAGTTCCAGAAAACTCTTATTTAATGTCATGTATTTTGAACTTGACTATTTTCCTCTTCAGGCATTTACCTTGTTTTTCTATCCCCCGTGTTTCCTAAAATATTGACTTTGGTTCAGGCTTGATCAGAGTCAAGATAAACATTTTTGAGAGAATATTTCACAATGGTGATGTTCTATCATCCATCTATACTTATATGGGGGATTTCTGTTTCCATGGTAGAGCTTTGTTTTTTGATTTCCTCTGTTTTCCTCCTTACCCTACTACCCTTTTTGAATACCACTAGCCGGGAGAAATTATCAATAACCTCAGATATGCAGATGACACCACCCTTATGGCAGAAAGTGAAGAGGAACTCAAAAGCCTCTTGATGAAAGTGAAAGTGGAGAGTGAAAAAGTTGGCTTAAAACTCAACATTCAGAAAACGAAGATCATGGCATCTGGTCCCATCACTTCATGGGAAATAGATGGGGAAACAGTGGAAACAGTGTCAGACTTTATTTTTGGGGGCTCCAAAATCACTGCAGATGGTGACTGCAGCCATGAAATTAAAAGACGCTTACTCCTTGGAAGGAAAGTTATGATCAACCTAGATAGCATATTCAAAAGCAGAGACATTACTTTGCCAACAAAGGTCCATCTAGTCAAGGCTATGGTTTTTCTAGTAGTCATGTATGGATGTGAGAGTTGGACTGTGAAGAAGGCTGAGCGCCGAAGAATTGATGCTTTTGAACTGTGGTGTTGGAGAAGACTCTTGAGAGTCCCTTGGACTGCAAGGAGATCCAACCAGTCCATTCTCAAGGAGATCAGCCCTGGGATTTCGTTGGAGGGAATGATGCTGAAACTGAAACTCCAGTACTTTGGCCACCTCATGCGAAGAGTTGACTCATTGGAAAAGACTCTGATGCTGGGAGGGATTGGGGGCAGGAGGAGAAGGGGACAACAGAGGATGAGATGGCTGGATGGCATCACTGACTCGATGGACGGGAGTTTGAGTGAACTCCGGGAGTTGGTGATGGACAGGGAGGCCTGGCATGCTGCAATTCATGGGGTCGCAAAGAGTCGGACACAAATGAGTGACTGAACTGAACTGAACTGATGGACTATAATAATAATAATGTGTGCATGCCCAGTCATGTCTGACTCTTTGTGACCCCATGGAATATAGCCCTAAATGATGATGCTGTTAAAGTGCTACACTAAGTATGCCAATAAATTTGGAAAACTCAGCAGTGGCCACAAGACTAGAAAAGGTCAATTTTCATTCCAATCCCAAAGAAAGGCAATACCAAAGACTGTTTAAACTATCTCACAGTTGCACTCATCTCACATGCTATTAAAGTAATGCTCAAAATTCTCTAACCAAGGCTTCAACAGCACATGAACTGAGAACTTCCAGATGTTCAAAATGGATTTAGAAAAGGCAGAAGAACCAGAGATAAAATTGCCAACATCCGCTGGATCATAGAAAAAGCAAGAGAATTCCAGAGAAACATCTGCTTCACTGACTACACTAAAGCCTTTGACTGTGTGGATCACAACGAACTGTGGACAATTCTTCAAGATATGGGAATACCAGATCACTTTACCTGCTTCCTGAGAAATCTGTATGCAGGCCAAGAAGCAACAGTTAGAACTGTACATGGAACAACAGACTGGTCCCAAATTGGGAAAGGAGACTATCAAAGCTGTATATTGTCACCCTGCGTGTTTAACTTGTATGCAGAGTACATCATGCGAAATGCCAGGCTGGATGAAGCCCAAGCTGGAATCAAGATTGCAGGAAGAAATATTAACAACCAGATATGCAGATGACACCACCTTTATGGCAGAAAGCCAACAGGAACTAAAGAGCCTCCTGATGAAAGTGAAAGAGGAGAGTGAAAAAGCTGGCTTAAAACTCAACATTCAAAAAACTAAAATCATGGCATCTGGTCCCATCACTTCAAGGCAAATAGATGGAGAAACAATGGAAACAGTGACTGACAGACTTTATTTTCTTGGGCTCCAAGATTACTACTGATGATGACTGCAGCCATGAAATTAAAAGACGCTTGCTCCTTGGAAGAAAAGCTGTAATCAACCTAGAAAGCACATTAAAAAGCAGAGATATTACTTTGCCGACAAAGGTCCATTTGGTCAAAGCTATGGTTTTTCCAGTAATAATATATGGATGTGAGAGTTGGACCATAAAGAAAGCTGAACGCTGAAGAATCGATGCTTTTGAACTGCGGTGTTGGAGAAGACTCTTGAGAGTCCCTTGGACTGCAAGGAGATCAAACCAGTCGATCCTAAAGGAAATCAACTCTGAATATTCATTGGAAAGAACAATGATGAAGCTGAAGCTCCAATACTTTGGCCATCTGATGCAAAGAGCTGACTCTGCG